>NC_060142.1:507834340-510235590 GCF_021461385.2 Schistocerca piceifrons | reverse complement strand
TTCTAAGCTGTCAAATGCTCTGCCAGATATCAGGGATTTCTTTGACCCAACTGTAGAAGTATCTTAGTAGTAAAGAATAAATGTATTAAAACTTCAGCCATGATGCGGATTTCTTCGTGCATCTCAGTGTTTATGAAGTCATACCTCCTCTATGTATCATACAATGATATAATTTTGTAGGTTTATTCAGCGGCATGTGTGGCTACTGTTGCAAAATGTATTGCGAACAGAGTTAGTAGCAAAGAAGTAATACATTTAAATGTAGTAGTTTTCCAGGCATCTCATTGTTTATGACGGCATATCTTCTGAAACTATGGGGTAGGTAGGTGCTTCTTACCCCCTCCGCGATATAAAACTGACAAACTAAATTGCAGGGACGGATTCCTGACTGGAAATGGAGAAAATAATGTCTTATTAACATGAATCCGAAAATGCATCTTCGTCACGGCAGATGGCGCCGACGAATGAAAGTTCCTCTGACCATGTGTCGTGTTTTCCTTGTGTGTTACAGGCTGTGTGATGGACGCAGCGTTCTGTAAGTAGCAGAATGGTCCGATATTCATGTCGGGAGCAAGTCGATATGGTGTTCGTGTACGGCCAAGCAGACGGAAAAGATCGACAGGCAGCACGGCTATACCAAAACAAGCATCCTCATAAACCACATCACACAACATTTCAAGCCCAACCGCTTTTTGGCCGTTTGTGTGATCATGGGTTCAGACAAACAAACGTGCAGGGTTTTCAATACTATCTAGTGCTGGCGTCACCACTGAATGTTGCTACCGTGCCTACATTTTCATTGTGGAAGAATACTGAAGAAAAAATTCAATATTGTAGCTTTCCTACACCCGTTTCTGTGTCTGTCTCTGCCGCTGACAGCACTGAAAGCGCGAGGAAAAATCAAAGGATTTGGTCAAACTGCTGAAATACTTTCTGCACAGTAGTTATTGTGCTTTTGTGACTACTTCATAACAGATTATCGCTGCCTTCCACTCCTCAAAACATAAAAAATACCCGTATTTGAGGCCGAAAAATAACTACTCCGTCCTATACGGTCTAAATACCAATTTGCAGACGTATGTGACATGTTTAGTGTCACCAGTATGCATCGTCCAATCAACTAATGTACCTTCACAGCAAGGACTTTCGCCTTCATTCCAGTTTATTAGAGAATGTGCCTTTTGCCTGCAGACTTTCATTTCGCTGGTTATCATAGATCCATACACCTGCGGGTAGGGGAATGGCTGGCAGTGACGAAGAATAAGCTGCGGGTGAAGAAGCCAACCATCCGGCCGTGGCAATCCTCATGCCGTGCGCTCTGACGAGATTAAAGTTGCCACGACGCGCCGCCCCCTAATACTCCCAATACAGGGCCTATTGCCCCGGCGAGAGAACTCACTACCCCCCCCCCCCTTTCCCCTATCCCCGTATATCTCATGACTGTTGCGTGCAAGTCATTGTACGCCTCGTTTTAAATGAGTGCATCTGAAATTGTGAAGCAAATTTAGATGAGGATCTGAACTCTATTTTATGTGACGACGAGACGAGTGTGGTCAAGCTTACAAAATTTTGTGGCTCGTGTGGACTCTGGAGTAAACTTTTACGGTGGATATTTTTTGTGACATTGCATTAGGGAAAACAGCGATCTTTATAATACAGAGTGTTTATAAATGAATATCGGGGTTTTAACGCTTTATAATATATATTAAACTTACAGTTCGTGTCAAATGAAAGAGCAAATCCAACAGTTTTACCAAGAACCTTATAAACCTCACTGGGAAAGCGAAGTACGCGACTGGTAGAAATTCACTGTACCCAAGCGCTGGATAGGCCGCAAGGGGCCCAATGACAGGGCTTGCTTTGCATGGCCTCCACGTTCACCCGACCTAACGCCATGCGATTTTTTCCTTTGGGGCTTCATCAAGGATCGCCTCCGCTAGAAGCAGACTTCCCTGAATTAAGAAACCGGATTGAAGCAGCTGTTGCTACAATCACTGAAGACACACTTATCTACTTTTGGGAAGAACTCGGCTATAGACTTGATGTGTGCCGTATGACAAATGATACTCCCATTGAACATTTATAAGGTTCTTGGTAAAACTGTTTGAGTTGCTCTTTCATTTGACATATCATTTATAACTGTAAATTTAGTGTAATAAATATTATAAAGCGTTAAAACCCCGATATCATTTATAAACACCCTGTATTATAAATTATTTCAGTGCACACATGGTCGCGATCGCCTTTAAGGTATTTATTTTTATTTTAAGATGCCCGGTTTTGATCTTGTAAGAGATCATCTTCAGACCTTACATTCCTTGGGTGTGGAGCAGGTCCACCTGAGCAGACGTGGAGATTGCTACCTGCACAGCTGGACTCGCTCCACGGCGACGGTTCTTACGGTCATCAAGGAATATAAGGTCTGAAGATGATCTCTTGCAAGATCTAAACCGGTGAGCTGAAAATAAAAATAAACAACTTAAAAGCGATCAGCATTGTGTATACTGCAATAAGCTATTTTAGGTTGGAGATTTTAGCGTGATCGAGAGGCTGGCTCATACCCGTTTTATTCCAGCGATCAGCCAGCTACCTCCTAACTCTTTCCACTGCTTTTTCCCTTTTTAAGGTGTGTTTTATTTCTGCTGTTTTGTGTGTGAGTGTGTGTGTCCGGGTTTTTAGGACTTCTTTTGCGTATATAGTCACTGTTCTCATTTTAATCGTTTTACCATATTCCTCCACGCTGGCCTCATTACATTTTAGTACGGACACTAAAGACCTTGCTGTCGGTCGCCCATACAACCTTATCGTCATCGTGATCATCATCCTCATCGTTCCAGTTTTACAGCTTTTTCAAAGAGATTCATCCGAATACCCAGTAGTATATCTTCGACATGAATGAAGATAATTTTGGTGAATTTGATTTATGCATCGAAACTAAAAGTGTACCTTGGCGCCAGTTGCGAGTTGTCGGTTCATGTGGTTTCCTGGTGCAGCTAACTAACGAGCTCGCTCGTTCATTACCCAATGAGTACCGTGTTGGTATGGCGATAACACAGCAACTAAAAGTGTCTTACACTCTTGGTTTCAACAGATGCCATTCAGTTATAATTGTGTTGCGTGATATTCGTACCAGTTAGGGCATTGCACCTCGTACACTTCAAAGTATTTGACGATGGCACCTCCGATTTCTTTTTTTTATGTAAGGGGAAAGCCGTGGGTCATCTCCGTGTGCTAATTCAAGACGTAAAGAGCATTCAACCACTACGCTGCATCATGGCTTATATTATTTACCCTCCAAGACTGCTATGTTGATAATCCTCGAGTTATTGTGGAACACCAGTGCACTGTCCCAGGATCAAATGTTAAGTACCCATGATCTTCTGGGGACTTCAGCTGAGCCTCTTTCTTCTAGCTACGATGTGTTTGACCGTGATCACTGCTTCCGTATTACCACCTGCCATTCCCTCTTTAAGGGAACGGGATTTATAAGAGCATTGCAGCGTCCCACTACATTCCCAACGCGGCGTACGATCTGACGTCGATTATTCTTTTGCAGAACGTCGAATAAGATGAAAAGGACCTACCATACCGCGTCTCTCTCCCTATTTCACCCTTAGACTTCGAAGATGCTAAATAACCTACAGTAGCACAATGGAATGAAGAAATTGACTCTGCACTTGTAGGAATCTTCTTTTACTGTAATCAAAATTGTCTTGGTGTTGTTGTTCGTCATTATGAGCAACTGAACTATCTGTGGAAGCAAGCACTGTTATATTCATTATCTTATAATTATATCAATTTACCTTCTCTTACGTTCCCTGTGTTTCCGTTTCGGTGAAGCACACCTATCTCGAAAACGCTATCTAGCCTAAAGGAGGGAGAAAACTTGTCATCGAGCAAGACTACAGTAGACGCAATTAGCATCGAAAATTGTATAAAACAAACCACAATTTAAAAGTGCGGTCATTCAGCATTATCCAAATAGAAATGCGGCTGGAGTGCGCGTAGGCATCAGTGACACTTGTTTGAGCCGGTAACATGAAATGAACATACAGAAAGGGAGAAAGAAAGGAAAGTATTCAGCAGTAGATAAGTATAAGAAATATTTAAGTTAGGAGGTAATGCAGAAGTATGGTATAAAAAAAGAGTATAAAAAACTGCAGGTGACTTTAGCGAAACCAAGACTGAAATTTAATGAGCACAAGCATTAAATTATTCCTTGAAGGCTGACAAGAGGAACTGGGCAACAATCTAATTACAAAGTAAACTTAATCTATGGCGAGCGTCGAGGTGAAACAGGCATAAATGGTCGATAAATTGAAGAGAACAACATGTAGGTGCAAAATTAGAAAGTTAGAAAGGTTCTCGATAAAAATCATCCGAGAATGCAAGAAATAATAGCGCAAAGTGAGTAGAAAGAAGCAAGGAGGCCGGAAGAAGGGGAAATGGGTTCCTTACCGGTAGTTTTATATTTTTTTAAGAAAAAAAAAGCAGTAGCTGCCTTAGTCCGAATACACTATCTGACTTAAATGAACACTCGCATAAGTGATGTGTTTGATTTCAGCACATAGTGTGAGGCCTGCGAGCAACGCGTTGTTGCACAGGTTGCTCGTAAATCTCGCGAAGCTTCGAGAGTGGGTCGCTGCGGCTGGAGCGCAGCCCCAATTGGCTCACTCCCCAGCACTCGGCGCTACCCTTCAGGAAATCGAGTTCTCCCCCATATGCGGCACGGGCGTCACCGTTTATAATTGCCACAGGGGGCGCGCGCGCGGTAGCGAGTGATCGATATTCCTGTCGACTTGTCTCTCGACTCAATGGACGTCACTGCCCGCAGTCGGGTGACGGTGGTTCTCAGCGACGTACTGGCGTGCTGCGTGCATGCGCGCCTCTCTCTCTCTCTCTCTCTCTCTCTCTCCCTCTCTCTCTCTCTCTCTCTCTCACACACACACAGAGAGAGAGAGAAAGAGAGAGAGAGAACACTAGCAGTGAGTAGTTCAAAAATTATTACACGCGTTGCAGAGTACTGCTTATCTGAACGGGAGAAATACGTACGCTTCCATTCATTTTGTGTGGTTTCCAACGCAGTACAATGTTAATATGAATGCTGAAATTTTTGGATCGCATTTTGAAATATACCATTTGTAGACGAGCTTAGTGTCGCTATATAACTGTGCATTTACAGAGAGAGGTACCTTTCATAAAGTAAGCTTGTTAAGTAGTTGTGCAACTGCTTTTTTTAAATTTCTCTGTGAGTAGACTATAAAATAAACGTATAAACACTGCTTGTTTAGTCTTTATATGACTGCTGTAGTAAATGTACGCACCGTTTTTTCCACTTAGGCTGTGTTTACTTACACAACTCAACGACTCGTCTCACAAGGAACCCCTTGAGTGGAAGTCACAAAACGCCAACGATGTTTACCACATTCGATGCCCCACATATTGTCTTACCATGCACCATAATATTGGATGCTAATGATAACAGAGATCGGGGCTGGGGGTATCCAATGGTGAGCACAGCATGACGCTAAGGACCGTAGCTCACTGCTTAGTCGACGAGTAACTCACAACAGTGCTAGTCTTGTTGATACAAAGCAGAACAATGGCAACTACATACAAAGCAAGCCGGCCGCCGTGGTCTCGCGGTTCTAGGCGCGCAGTCCGGAACCGTGCGACTGCTACGGTCGCAGGTTCGAATCCTGCCTCGGGCATGGATGTGTGTGATGTCCTTAGGTTAGTTAGGTTTAAGTAGTTCTAAGTTCTAGGGGACTGATGACCACAGCAGTTGAGTCCCATAGTGCTCAGAGCCATCACATACAAAGCAAACATTGCGTTTTATCTACAATATCAGTTGCCGAAGTTGACATTGTGTCAGAAAGGAACCCAGGGAATTAAGCAGAGTGAGAAAGATGTGGCAGCTGAAATATTAGCATTTGTGCAATATGGGTCAGTAATATGAGTGGTGTCGTATAGGCATTGACTGAGTGGACAATGTACATGAGGAGTACAATGCTATGTGCTTAATAAGTGAAAGTGATGCTGAAACAGGAGCTGAGCTGTGTATTTCATCAACCTTGTCGGACAGGAAGCCACAAATCCCGGCTCCAGCGAAAGGTAGTAAAGGACATCTTTATCCAAGGAGTAGGTACTAAACATAATTACGTACATGGAAGATGATTTGCAGCGTAGTAAAAAAACATTATGAACAGAATTGAATAATTCCGTAACAATGTGGCCCCGTAGTGCATAAGATATTCAAGGAAGGACAAGGAGCACTTGTTACAAAAACTGGTATTTGTGCGTTCCAGGAGTGCTCGTTTCAATTTAAATGTTGCGTGTCATACGACATGCACATCAGAGTGCGCGTAGATAGATTACAAAGATTTCAAAGGAAGCTGTAGATGGTTGCGCAACTTCAAACAGTGCTACAGACTTGGAAGATGTCAGATAACGAAATTAAAAAAAAAAAAAGAAGCATCAACTGACGATCCTCAGAAAACTGCGAATCCGCATCAAAATTTGTAGATGAGATAATCAATCTTATCCCATCGTTCAGAAAGGATTTGTTTTCAACTCTGACCAATCGGGATCTGAAGAGGAAACGCATATGAAAGGAACCCTGGAAGTTAGAGGTACCAAGAGACTCGTATCAAGAGCAACTAATATAAATGCCTTAACGAAATCGTAAGGAATTACGCTGAAAACTAATCCGGATGGTAAATTAGTTGGAAAATTATTATTTTGCTGCGAGAAGCTGGAGGGGTTCTGCCCAGTACGATTCTTTCCCGTGTGCGCTGGTTTTCAAGGTCATCAGGAAATATCTGCGTCACAGACAAGGAGTGAGCACTGTTTTTGGCCAATAGCTGGTCAAAATAACCAGCTTTTGTTTGATTCCTGGTTTGCGTGTAAAATCGTACTCCTTTGTCGCAAACTATCCCTCCTGAAAAGTGTATGACATTGTAGTTCACACTACCTAGAACCTCTGGAGAAATTCAGCCTCTGGATGTTTCTTTTTCCGTCGTCTACAAAACATATTATCGCACTATTTCCAGCTGTGCCTTCGAGGATAGCCAGTTTCACCATAAGGTGCACAGTTTTGCATTCGGTCGCATGACACCACATTCCATCAGTTCTAATCCCCCCCGGTTACACAAATATGATTCCATTTGTTTTCTTTAAGAGTGGATACCTGACTGAAACTATTGCACTCCCATGGAGTTCGCGCTCGATCTTGCTGGTGCGAACCTTTGTGATCACTGTGGCGCGATGTTTTTCATTCGGTGTTCATGGTGCAAGTTAATGGTTCGTTTTAAACGCTTCTTGAATGTCGACGATGTCCATTTTGTGAAATTTAATACATACATCTCTTAGGAGGTTGATCTTTGCACCTCTCGGACACTCATTCATTTTCTGTCGCCCTTCTGATGCACACGGTGAGTGCCAGAGTTCATCAACCGTAGTGCCTCGCAACTTGCCAGTGTCTCGGCAAAGCATGAGCAGAAGTTTTCAGTGATTGCGAGATCTGTAGAACGTGTTGGCCAGGGCAGCAGTCAGCCTTCCTCCTTTCCTTTCCCTGTCTCCTGCACTGAGGTATGTCAAACCAGCATGGGTAATATGCGGTTTTGCGTTATCTTGTTGGACGATGACACCATGGAGACATCGAAGATAGAGGACAGCCACCAGACTTAACACGTCTGATACTCGAATTACTTGTCCTACAGACCCGATATGACCTATTGCGTTTACCATAGCATCGCGGCAGATTATGGGCCCACATGAAGTTGACGAAGGAAATCTGCTTGCCTTCGTTCTCCTCAGGGCCTCAACACACGAATAAATGGGTCGCGTGGTGCTGTACGTATAACCGGTCTCGACAGAAAAGACGACGTTGTATTGTAGTGACTGGAGTTTTTATCAGTTGTTCGTAATGGAGTATTACAGTTTTTATCAGTTGCTCGCAGTGGTGCGTTACAGAGTGTGGCTGTCATCCGCTAATGGCGACTGAGGTTAAAAGAATGAGGCGTGGCCTAATATTTTTCCCTATCAGACGGCGACACAGTCACTCATCTCCTTATTTTCTATCCCTTGACCGCACAGTTTTCCGTCTTTTTCACATATTTTTAGGGGTTTACCGCCTCGTTGAAAATGGCCAAGGGAAAGCTACAGTAGGTGAAAGGCTAAAGACCAGTTGTAGTTTCAACTTTTTTCACTTGAAAGTCGAAGTGATGACATTATTCGTGCCGACCGTCGTGTGACTGTAGAAATGATGGTTGATAAGGTTCAAGTCAGTACTGGTACAGTTCATAACATTATCTGTAACAAGCTGAAGTACGACAAAACATGTGAAAAATGGGTCCCAATGGAGTTGACGCTGCTACACAAGGAAACGAGGTTGAGAGTGTGCACAGATCTAAAAGAACGTTATGAAAGAGGTGAGCACTTCCTCAACAAAATATTAACTTGTGATGAAATTTGGGTTCACTATTATGAGCCAGAATCAAAAAGACAAAGCATGGCGTGGAAGCACACCAACTCACCTGTCAAGGAAGAATTCAGAACCCAAGCATCAGCAGGAAAAGTCATGTTGACGGTGTTTTGGGATGCTGACGGTCCTGTTTTTTGTGATTATCTCGAAGAGCAGCGTACAATGAACGACCAATACTACTCGGATTCTCTTTTAAACAAGGTGAAGCCAGCCATTAGAGAGAGACGTCGTGGATCTCGGAGGTGTGATTCTCCAGCAAGACAACGCACGTCCTCATGTTGCTCAATTAACCCGTGAAACCATCCACAAAACGGGCTGGGAAGTACTGTCTCATCCTCCTTAATAGTCCTGATTAAGCAATAATGATTTCCATTTGTTTGGTGCACTGAAGGAGGCATTACGAAGGCACGATAAAGTTTGTGGGAAATTGGTTCAAACATCAAGATTAAGAGTTGTTTGCAGCCAGAATAAAAAGGCTTGTAGCCCTTGGGAATAAGTGCATAAATGTTCAAGGGGATTATGTTGAAAAACAGAAAGAGTATTGTTTTGTAAAAATAACCGCCTTTTTCTCCCGACCAATTTGTCTCTTTAATTATTGAATCACCATCGTACTTAAATAAATGTATTTTGAGCCCCATGTCGTATCATTCTGTAGAATTTGAAGCACTAGCATACAGTCTGATGCGCAGAAGAATTCTATTTGGATTCGAGTATAGGCCCCTGTGTTTATAAATGATTTGCTGAAAGACTAATGCTATTGCGTAATATAACAGAATCCAAAAGTTTCAGTTTTAAGTATACCAGAAAGGATCTGAAGGAAAAAACGAGGTTAGAGCCCATAGTTTTACCGAGCAATCCTTTCGGGGCACTAAGTTTTCCAGCGTATAGTTTTTGTGAACCAGTGGCAGTTCCTCATTGTGGAACTGTGGGGCGGGCGTTCCATCGGAAAGCAGCAAGAGTCTGGCTCTCGGGTCCGACTGTTCGATAGTGCAGGGAGCACTCGAGATATCGATTAGCGGCCCTCATCCCTTTCAGCGCCTTCATTATGGAGTCCCTCTCCCGCGGGCAAGTGGAAAGCGGGCGTCTGGACCGAGACCTTACCGACGACGCTCCACAGGTGTACCTCTGCCCTCGCTCACTTTAAGTGAACATTTTTTACGAATCGTCTTACACCCATCATCGCAGCCCAAACAGATAAGAAGATCTTTTCCCTCAGAAACTCACTCTGACGTTTCTTCCGAAATGTCTCTCAGATGTGTCAGGTAAATGGCTAAATACAAATTTGATTCAAAACTGCCAAGTTATACCGTACCAACAGAGGAGAAGTAATACTATCTTTTTATAGGTTGCATCCTTCTCGGAAGAGTGTAGAGCTTAACTCTTTTCCGATGTCTCAGTTGGTTGTGCATATTTTTTAGATACTGCAGTACTTGCGAAAATTAGACATCAGCTGGTTTCTACTAGAATCTTTGATAGCTTATGCTAGTTATTTCAAGTTTTTAGCGAAAATACTGTCTTGGTCGTTTAATGCGTTCTTTATTTCTTACAACATTACGTGTTTCCGCTACTAGCATAATAGAGGCTGTAACTAAATTCAAAAGTAACATTAGAATGAGAAGTATTGCATATACATTGTCAGTCGAAAACCAAAAACTCATTCACCAGATAATATAAAAAATAAAAATTCTCTAATCCGTAAATATAGTATTTTGTGCAAAAGTTGATGATTATTGCGCGCTGATTTCAGAAATTTATTGTCATTTTTATAGGTGACTTCCATGTTTCACTGCCCCCTTCCTCCTTTCTTTATTCTCTTGTTTGATTTTCTTCTTGGTTTGTTAATGTACTCCAACCAAACTGTACAACTTTTCAAAACATTCACGGTAAATGATAACAGCCAAACAGTTGCAGGATAAAGATTTATTGAAATCCTTGACCACGATTTCGGTATATCTAAATATACCTTCATCAGAAGCAAAAATACACTAAAATCACATCCTGCAGTGCAGACACATAAAACAATCGTGCCAACGGCATCGTCAGTGGTTAAAATTAAAATATCACCTCCATTTGTACAGCATAATTATGAAGATGAAGATTATGAAGATTATGAATATCTACATCTACATCCATACTCCGCAAGCCACCTGACGGTGTGAATATGAAGATTATATGTTGATATATGAAGTATATATTGATGAAGTATATTGATATATGAAGATTATGAATTATGATGAAGGTATATCTAGATATACCGAAACCGTGGTCAAGGATTTCAATAAATCTTTATCCTGCAACTGTCTGGCTGTTATCATTTACCGTGAAGATTTTCAACAGTTGCTGCTTCAGCCATGTTTAAAATTTTCAAAAGGTTTTAATTTTGTTGCTGAAAACGAGAGGTGGTTATAAACGAAGTACAAATAGGGTTAAGAGAAATGTTTAGAGCAAAATAATTTGTATGAAACTTACAAAACAAAACAAAAAAATCTTTGCTCCCTGAGGCCCACATGAAGTATGCTGCACTTTGAAAGGATGTAAGGGGAGAGACAAATGGTAGCACTTAAGACAATATGTATTCTGCTGCTTAATTTGCTGTATTGTGCAATTACACACCTCAGCGCAGAGGACAAACGTATACATTTATTTCAGAGTACTATTAAGGAAGTTGAAATGGTATTACATAAGTTAAAAATTGCCGTATGGGAAAATTTCTTGCTGCCTTCTTAAGCACCAGAGTTCCCATCATTCAGTCTTACAAAATAGATGATTTCTCCTCATTGCTCGAACGACCCATATCATAATGTGGATTTCATAAGTAGATAAATAGAAAACATTAAGTGTATTATTATTGTAGTGGTTGCAGAGAGACAAGCGGTCCTGTCACGGTAGCCAATTATTGTACTGATGAGTACCAAAATAAAGTAAACACGCAATCAATCATTATTAATACGTCTCTGGGACCCGTTTAACCTGCCGACAGCGGACGATTCATCTAGGAATGATTGCGTACAGCTTATGAACTGTTTTCAAGGGACTTTTCTACTCCATGTATTGTTGGTCTTAACTCCTCAAGGGAGAATATCAGCTCAAGGTACCTACATTTCCTAGAGACGACAGGCGCTCTATGATAGTCATATCGGGGGATGTGGTTGACTCACGAATGGATGAAAGGGATAGGTGAGGCAGGAGGACAAAATCTGATGCAGATAAAGAGGACAGATTCTGTTAATGATATGTTACATGTCCTATAAATATTAGCAAAAATGGAAATGTTAAAAACCATCTAAGTACAAATAAATAAGTATTATAAAGAGTGGATACGAAACTTTTACCAGAACATTAAGTACCGACCCCGAGTAGACTATGAAAATCTGTTAGGTGAAGCACCAAATGCTTTTTGAGAAGGCAGGTCTTGTGCTGATAGTTAACTTACTTAAGCTTTGAACTGAAAACTGTAAATAATTTAATAAACAATCACATATGGCGATCAACTTTCATAAGAAATCACTTGAGCATATAAACAGGGGTAGACGGATCATCTAATCAGATTGTAATAGCACATTCCTCTTGTAAATTGAAAATTTAATGGTGAGAGTAGGATCAGAATATCCTGAATGGAAACCAATACCAATAAATTGTGGAGCACGATAGGGATTTCCGTTTCCACTGCTTCTATTTCGAATGAATATCAATGCAATTTAAGGCAATAACACCTTACGTCCTATTGTGAACCCAGAGAATATGGCTCTTTTTGTAAACGAACTGCAGGTCTCCATCATGTAGACGTCAGAGCAAATCATTATGATATGGCAATTTGAACAACGAAAAATGATATCACATTCTTCAAGGGAAGGATGGTTCTCATGAGCAAAATACCTACAGACAGCTCAATAATAGAGCAAAGAATCAACAGCGTTATTACACGGCTAAGCCAACTCAGGCGCACACTACCAGTAGCAAGTTGCTGATCTAGCGGCTTAATTTGATTTTCAGTACTTCATATATTTATATAAAATTTTAGATGTTGTCATAATCTATTTATTAAAAGTTGTAATCATTCATGAAAGGTTTAAAGCAATAAGCCATGTATTGAAGTTAGGAAATGTCTGTACGTTCTGAGGCAGCGTAGGTGGTGGCGCACAAATATTCACTGAGTTTTTGAACTGGAGAGCTGACAGCGTCATCAGACAAGCTTTACACACAATTTCAAACTTTTAGGATTTTTTTTCTCGCTGACACGTGCCATAAAATGATGAAAGGAAAAATGTTTGGCACTTACCACTTTTTTGCTCTTCAGTAAAACTTCAGCATCAGGCATGACTTCTTAATTTATTTTGTACTACGAACTATTTCTTACTACTAACACTGTTCATTACTCTTTCTATTCATTCTTTAATTCTATGCCTATTAAGGAGACATTTGGAGACAGTATGCACATAAATCACTGAATGTACCTGCAAAATTATTTCAGTGTACGATATATAGTTGTGGAAATATAATGTCATAGACATTGAGATGAACAAAAAGCTAGCTCCTCGAAAGGAGCGCAAATTAGCCGGACTACACTTACTCAGATTTTCGTAATATCAGCAATTAGCCACTTCCAACAAACTTTAAACATAATTTCAAACGTTTTGTAAACCTTTTTTCGCTTCTATGTTTAACGTCAAATATTTAACTCTTTAACTCATTTTTAAAGTAATCAGACGTTTGAAACTGCTTTATACATGAGAGATCGATTCTCTAACCCTCTGAGTCGCAATAATATGAAAAGAAATTTTATTTTAATTTTTTTCCAAGAATTGACTTACATCATCACAGTGAGCAACGAATACAAGCAGAGGTCGGCGAAAAGTAAACGATAAATTGTTTTAAGGGGGTTTTATCTTCGGAAGCAGTGAGCCATACAGTTTTCAGCCACCTGTAATTACTCGAGATATATTTGAAAGCAATTTTGTATTTTTCCTAGATACAGCGACACATCTCAAAACTCCATAGACTCATAACACCTTACACAAATTATTGTTCTAAATAACAAGCAAAAATTGGCCTTACATTTATTAAATTTTATATCACAACTACACGCTGCCCCAGTATTTTCACTTCGAAACTACTGATAAAAGCAGTATTACAAACTCAAATTTACGTATAATTACTTTAGATATACGTACTTACACTGTCAGTGATCTCCTCAATCTGATAACTCTAAAGAAAACACATGTAATGGTCTCCTACGATCACGCGTCTACTCCGACTGTTGCTTTTAACGTTGCAAGTGACTGCTTCGGTGCACTACATTAATAGAAGTACCTCAGTGGACCACTAGATGTCTGTATCTTGCAATAGCATCCGTGGTTTCATACGAAGGGCACTGGTACTTAATAATAATAATAATAATAGCAATGTGGTAGTTTCTGGTGGAAATCACTGATACTAAACAGGTTAAAGAGAATGGGTATATTTATTGTCACTATCTAAACCACGCGTTGTCTTATATGCACAGTCAGGATGCAACGTATAAAATACAGAACTAGAATAGAATAGAGCACGCAGAATCGTCAATAAAGTTCTTGAAACTGCGATAGTCCTAACACGAACTGGATCAAGAGTTTGCAAAGTCCTACAAATTTTTACTGGAGGGATATCCAATACTGTTATTATGTAATGTTCATGATTAAAACATTCGCTACAGTTGTACAGTTATTTATTGACTGAAGTCTTTACACTACCAGTTTTCGGGGAGTCCACCCCATCATGAGGTGTTTATTTAATTTAAAAATAAAACAATATCTCTATGCTGCAAGGCCATAAAGAAGCTGGCAATAATGAAGAAAAAAGATAATTCCGCCCACAAAAATCTGTACAGAATGCCTATAAATAGCAGTTCGAAGCGTCTACTTCAAATATAACTTGGAAGTCAACATAGGTACTGTCTATGTTTCATCAGATTGAATACCCAAATGTGTACGAGGAACAAGCGCCTTTCAGCTGTAACTGTCGGTAACGTCCCCTTATCCTGAAAGTCCCGGTGAGAGGGCAGGGAGTCTAAGCAAACCAAATGATGCTAGATTAGACAGTGTGTGGGAGGCAGAAAGCTGAAAACACGTCTTAGGTCCTTTCGTAAGTGCAGCTACACATGACGTAGTTTTTAGCTTACTTTCGTGGCAGTGGTGTTTTAGCGAGTAGAACTCTCCCGTGTTTAATACTGGATAGGGGCGGGGATTTTCCTCATCCCCATCCCTCCAGGACGCCTCTAGGTGCTCTCAGCCTTGTATCAGATGAGTGCCGCTGATCCTTCCCACGGGTAAAAGGCGACCGAAACGCTGGGTTCGCCACCCGAACCCACCCCTTCCCACCCGTCCATCCTAGGGCCACGGCGAAGGAAAACTGCACTTTATCTGCAGTGAGGCCAACACAGACTTTACATTTCAACTCATTACCTTCGAGGGAAAGAACAATATTTACACTAACTACGCACATAGCGAAAGGAATACCAAATGATCGTCTTATATATTTCTTTGTCCTATACAGGGTGGTCCATTGATCGTGACCAGGCCAAATATCTCACGAAATAAGCGTCAAATGAAAAAACTACGAAGAACGCACCTTGTCTAGCTTCTACATCTACATCTACATCTATACTCCGCGAGCCACCTTACGGTGTGTGGCGGAGGGTACTTATTGTACCACTATCTGATCCCCCCTTCCCTGTTCCATTCACGAATTGTGCGTGGGAAGAACGACTGCTTGTAAGTCTCCGTATTTGCTCTAATTTCTCGGATCTTTTCGTTGTGATCATTACGCGAGATATATGTGGGCGGTAGTAATATGTTGCCCATCTCTTCCCGGAATGTGCTCTCTCGTAATTTCGATAATAAACCTCTCCGTATTGCGTAACGCCTTTCTTGAAGTGTCCGCCACTGGAGCTTGTTCAGCATCTCCGTAACGCTCTCGCGCTGACTAAATGTCCCCATGACGAATCGCGCTGCTTTTCGCTGGATCATGTCTATCTCTTCTATTAATCCAACCTGGTAAGGGTCCCATACTGATGAGCAATACTCAAGAATCGGACGAACAAGCGTTTTGTAAGCTACTTCTTTCGTCGATGAGTCACATTTTCTTAGAATTCTTCCTATGAATCTCAACCTGGCGCCTGCTTTTCCCACTATTTGTTTTATGTGATCATTCCACTTCAGATCGCTCCGGATAGTAACTCCTAAGTATTTTACGGTCGTTACCGCTTCCAATGATTTACCACCTATGGCATAATCGTACTGGAATGGATTTCTGCCCCTATGTATGCGCATTATATTACATTTATCTACGTTTAGGGAAAGCTGCCAGCTGTCGCACCATGCATTAATCCTCTGCAGGTCCTCCTGGAGTACGTACGAGTCTTCTGATGTTGCTACTTTCTTGTAGACAACCGTGTCATCTGCAAATAGCCTCACGGAGCTACCGATGTTGTCAACTAAGTCATTTATGTATATTGTAAACAATAAAGGTCCTATCACGCTTCCCTGCGGTACTCCCGAAATTACCTCTACATCTGCAGATTTTGAACCGTTAAGAATGACATGTTGTGTTCTTTCTTCTAGGAAATCCTGAATCCAATCACAAACCTGGTCCGATATTCCGTAAGCTCGTATTTTTTTCACTAAACGTAAGTGCGGAACCGTATCAAATGCCTTCCTGAAGTCCAGGAATACGGCATCAATCTGCTCGCCAGTGTCTACGGCACTGTGAATTTCTTGGGCAAATAGGGCGAGCTGAGTTTCACATGATCTCTGTTTGCGGAATCCATGTTGGTTATGATGAAGGAGATTTGTATTATCTAAGAACGTCATAATACGAGAACACAAAACATGTTCCATTATTCTACAACAGATTGACGTAAGCGAAATAGGCCTATAATTATTCGCATCTGATTTATGACCCTTCTTGAAAATGGGAATGACCTGCGCTTTCTTCCAGTCGCTAGGTACTTTACGTTCTTCCAGCGATCTACGATAAATTGCTGATAGAAAGGGGGCAAGTTCTTTAGCATAATCACTGTAGAATCTTAAGGGTATCTCGTCTGGTCCGGATGCTTTTCCGCTACTAAGTGATAGCAGTTGTTTTTCAATTCCGATATCGTTTATTTCAATATTTTCCATTTTGGCGTCCGTGCGACGGCTGAAGTCAGGGACCGTGTTACGATTTTCCGCAGTGAAACAGTTTCGGAACACTGAATTCAGTATTTCTGCCTTTCTTCGGTCGTCCTCTGTTTCGGTGCCATCGTGGTCAACGAGTGACTGAATAGGGGATTTAGATCCGCTTACCGATTTTACATATGACCAAAACTTTTTAGGGTTCTTGTTTAGATTGTTTGCCAATGTTTTATGTTCGAATTCGTTGAATGCTTCTCTCATTGCTCTCTTTACGCTCTTTTTCGCTTCTTTCAGCTTTTCCTTATCAGCTATGATTCGACTACTCTTAAACCTATGATGAAGCTTTCTTTGTTTCCGTAGTACCTTTCGTACATGATTGTTATACCACGGTGGATCTTTCCCCTCGCTTTGGACCTTAGTCGGTACGAACTTATCTAAGGCGTACTGGACGATGTTTCTGAATTTTTTCCATTTTTGTTCCACATCCTCTTCCTCAGAAATGAACGTTTGATGGTGGTCACTCAGATATTCTGCGATTTGTGCCCTATCACTCTTGTTAAGCAAATATATTTTCCTTCCTTTCTTGGCATTTCTTATTACACTTGTAGTCATTGATGCAACCACTGACTTATGATCACTGATACCCTCTTCTACATTCACGGAGTGGAAATGTTCCGGTCTATTTGTTGCTATGAGGTCTAAAACGTTAGCTTCACGAGTTGGTTCTCTAACTATCTGCTCGAAGTAATTCTCGGACAAGGCAGTCAGGATAATGTCACAAGAGTCTCTGTCCCTGGCTCCAGTTCTGATTGTGTGACTATCCCATTCTATACCTGGTAGATTGAAGTCTCCCCCTATTACAATAGTATGATCACGAAACTTCTTCACGACGTTCTGCAGGTTCTCTCTGAGGCGCTCAACTACTACGGTTGCTGATGCAGGTGGTCTATAGAAGCATCCGACTAACATATCTGACCCATCTTTGATACTTAACTTAACCCAGATTATTTCACATTCGCATTCGCTAATAACTTCACTGGATATTATTGAATTCTTTACTGCTATAAATACTCCTCCACCATTGGCGTTTATCCTATCCTTGCGGTATATATTCCATTCTGTGTCTAGGATTTCGTTACTGTTCACTTCCGGTTTTAACCAACTTTCCGTTCCTAATACTATATGCGCACTATTTCCTTCAATAAGAGATACTAATTCAGGAACCTTGCCCTGGATACTCCTGCAGTTTACCAATATTACGTTAACTTTTCCTGTTTTTGGTCTCTGAGGACGGACGTTCTTTATCAACGATGATAATGTCCTCTCTGGTAAGCCGTCAGGTATTTTATCGTTTCGCCCAAGGGGGGGTCCCTCTAACCTAAAAAACCCCCGTGTGCACGCCACAACACGTACTCTGCTACCCTAGTAGCTGCTTCCGGTGTGTAGTGCACGCCTGACCTGTCTAGGGGGGCCCTACAGTTCTCCACCCAATAACGGAGGTCGATGAATTTGCAACCATTATAGTCGCAGAGTCGTCTGAGCCTCTGGTTTAGACCCTCCACACGGCTCCAAACCAGAGGACCGCGATCGACTCTGGGCACTATGCTGCAGATATTAAGCTCAGCTTGCACTCCGCGTGCGATGCTGGTTGTCTTCACCAAATCAGCCAGCCGCCGGAAGGAACCAAGGATGGCCTCAGAACTCAAGCGGCAGGCGTCATTCGTTCCGACATGTGCTACTATCTGCAGCCGGTCACACCCAGTGCGTTCAATAGCTGCCGGAAGGGCCTCCTCCACATTACGGACGAGACCCCCCGGCAAGCACACCGAGTGCACACTGGCATTCTTCCCCGACCTACCCGTTATTTTCCTGAGGGGCTCCATAACCCGCCTAACGTTGGAGCTCCCTATAACTAATAGGCCCGCCCTCTGTGACTGTCGGGACCTTGCCGGAGAATCGGCCACTGGCCCAACAGGCGAGGCATCCTGTGGTGGCTCGGAAACGATGTCATCACCACTAGGAAGCACCCCGTACCTGTTGGAAAGGGGTAAGGCAGCTGCCACGCGGCCAGATCCCACCTTCGCCTTTCGGCCAGGCACGCGCGAGCCCACCACTGTCCGCCATTCACCCTGGAGTGATGGCTGACCGGTAAGATGCTCACTGCCGGAAGACGCAGCGACATCAGGGGTTCCATGTGATTCCAAGGCCACCGAAGTAGGCATAGGTCTCACCACAGTTGCCCCAACGCCACTACGAGCCGACGCCTGCGCCTCGAGCTCGATGAGCCTAACAGACAAAGCCTCCACCTGCCCCCGAAGAGTGGCCAATTCTCCTTGCGTCCGCTCACAACAACCACAGTCCCTACACATGACTATTGAAGGGGGAAACCTGATGACGCTATGGTTGGCCCGCTAGATGGCGCTGCCATAGGTCAAACGGATATCAACTGCGTTTTTTGAATAGGAACCCCCATTTTTTTCTTACATATTCGTGTAGTACGTAAAGAAATATGAATGTTTTAGTTGCACCACTTTTTCGCTTTGTGATAGATGACGCTGTAATAGTCACAAACATATGGCTCACAATTTTAGACAAACAGTTGCTAACGGGTAGGCTTTTTAAATTAAAATAGAGAACGTAGGTACGTTTGAACATTTTATTTCGGTTCTTCCAATGTGATACATGTACCTTTGTGAACGTATCATTTCTGAGAACGCATGCTGTTACAGCGTGATTACCTGTAAATACCACATTAATGCAATAAATGCTCAAAATGATATCCGTCAACCTCAATGCATTTGACAATACGTGTAACGACATTCCTCTCAACAGCGAGTAGCTCGCCTTACGTAATGATCGCACATGCATTAACAATGCGCTGGCGCATGTTGTCAGGCGTTGTCGGTGGATGACGATAGCAAATATCCTTCAACTTTCCCCACAGAAAGAAATCCGGGGACGTCAGATCCGGTGAACGTGCGGGCCATGGTGCTTCGACGACCAATCCACCTTCTAACAATCCTGCCACAACAAAGGTCAGAATTTAATAACGATTGTGGTGTTGCTCACGCTGCTAAATACTGCATTTTCGGGCAACAGCAGTCATATTATGTGGCAGGTGTCATTAGAGCACAGTTAACAGTCATTTCATGTAATAATGAAAAAACTAGGCACTCATCTTTTTGTGTTTCCCACGCTGGTCTCGTCGTAAAATCATGGCTCAATCGTTGAAAATCTAGGTGGTTATGATTCCAAGGTCGGATGTAAAGAGGCCTAGGTTTTATTCTGCTAAATTCAAAAGTTTTGTAGATGCGCTTCACAAACCATCCATTCTTGGAGATTTAACCTTACAAAGTTAGCACAATAGTGATGTAAAAAAAAAAAAAAAAAAAAAAAAAAAAATCAGCACTCCGAATTTAAGTTACATTTCCTTTTAATTGCTTTTATTGCAATATCACGTAACACACAAAACATCACTTCACAATACAAAACATACTTGAAAACATCTTCCTCACAGTCACTGTCTAACTTCACATTTTATAAGCGGACTACAATACGCGTCTTTCCAACATGACGTCCAAGACTTGACCTTCTCAAGGTCCGACTCTC
This sequence comes from Schistocerca piceifrons, assembly GCF_021461385.2. Lineage (NCBI taxonomy): Eukaryota > Metazoa > Arthropoda > Insecta > Orthoptera > Acrididae > Schistocerca > Schistocerca piceifrons. Next base: position 510,215,346 of record NC_060142.1, on the reverse strand, counting down.
TAACAACTCAACACCTTAACAACGAACTATTAATCGCTTACGCGCCCAAAAATCAGAGTTACAAGTACGTCAAAGATCATAGTGACAAAAGAAGGAATACACATAAGAATAATATCATTGCAATATAAACATATCGATGTATCACAAATGAAATCAAATCTGAATGTTGTCTCAGAAATATGTTAAGTAGTTAACAGAAAAACAGTAGAATATTACTGGTATCGAGAGGTTCAGAAGAGGTGCCGTAATGGTTGCGTAATTCAAATACCATTACAACCTGTCATGAAATATGCTATTCAATACCGCTTCAACCGCACGCAAGCTATTTGCCGGACATCCATCATGTTGGAAGTACATCGCCATTCTGTCATGCATTGAAATATCTTGTAGTAACATCGGTAGAACATTACGTAGGAAATCAGCACACATTGCACCATTTAGATTGCCATCGATAAAATAGGGCCCAATTATCCTTCCTCCCATAATGCCGCACCATACATTAGCCCGCCAAGGTCGCTGATGTTCCACTTGTCGCAGCCATCGTGGATTTTCCGTTGCCCAATGGCGCATATTATGCCGGTTTACGTTACCACTGTTGGTGAATGACGCTTCGTCGCTAAATAGAACGCGTGCAAAAAATCTGTCATCGTACCGTAATTTCTCTTGTGCCTAGTGGCAGAACTGTACACGACGTTCAAAGTCGTCGCCATGCAATTACTGGTGCATAGAAATATGGTACGGGTGCAATCGATGTTGATGTAGCTTTCTCAACACCGACGTTTTTGAGATTCCCGATTCTCGCACAGTTTGTCTGCTACTGATGTGCGGATTAGCCGCGACAGCAGCTAAAGCACCTACCTGGGCATCATCGTTTATTGCAGGTCGTGGTTGACGTTTCACATGTGGCTGAACACTTCCTGTTTCCTTAAATAACGTAACCATTACGGCGAACGGTTCGGACACTTGGATGATGTCGTCCAGGATACCGAGCAGCACACGCCCGTTGGGCATTTTGATCCCAATAGACGTACATCAATACGATATCGACCTTTTCCGCAATTGGTAAACGGTCGATTTCAACACAGGTAATGTATTGGGAAGCAAATACCGTCCGCACTGGCGGAATGTTACGTGATAACACGTACTTATAGGTTTGTGACTATAACAGTACCGTGTATCAAAAAGCGAAAAAAGTGGTCTAACTAAAACATTCACATTTCTTTACGTACTACACGAATATGTAATTAAAAAATGGGGGTTCCCATTTAAAAAATACGGCGTTGATATCCGTTTGACCTATGGCAGCCCCATTTAGCGGGCCAACCATAGCGCCATCTGGTTTCCCCATTCAAGCTAGACGAGTTTCGTTATTTATAGTTTTTCGTTTGATGTTTATTTCGTGAGATATTTGGCCCGCTCACTGTCAAAGGACCACCCTGTATAGTACAGCCTCAGGTTATTTATGTTGAAATACACTGACGGAAAAAGTCGCAACACCAAGAAGGAGTTGTGCGACATAGAGGGAAGTTGTTAGGCGTTTTTCTACATCTGAAAGATGTTATCCGTTTACATTTAGGAGCAGTCGCTTGAAAGTGGCTGTAGTAACGACACTATGAGGGTGCAAATCACGTTTGCTTTGAATACACGCTGTAACGGTAGTGAGCGCTAGTTCAAATTGGTTCAAATGGCTCGGAGCACTATGGGACTTAACATTTGAGTTCATCAGTCCCCTAGAACTTAGAACTAATTAAACCTAACTAACCTAAGGACATCACACACATCCATGCCCGAGGCAGGATTCGAACCTGCGAACGTAGCGGTCGCGCGGTTCCAGACTGAAGCGCCTGGAACCGCACGGTCACATGGGCAGCAGCGTAGATTCCAATGGCACCAAAAAACCACCATTTACGACTTTGTGGTGTCTAGAAGGAGCTCATGGGAGCTCATTGGAGGGCTGGATGGAAGTTTCCTGGTGAAAACTGGTTGTAGGTCGATGCCAGTGATGGCCTGCGTTGGTTGGGAGGAGTCCGGTTGAGGGCCTGCAACCAACCGGTCCGCGTGCTGCATACACTGGATCCACACGTGTAGTTACGGTCTGACAGCAGGAGCACTCCCGGTATCCCATGCACCCTGACTGCAATTTTGTACGTCAGTCTGATGATTGGCCTGTTGTGCTGCCATTCATGAACAGCATTCCAGGGCGTGTTTTCCAACAAGATAACACTCACCCACATACCACCGTTGTAGCCCAACATCTGCTCTATCACCAGATCTGTGTCCATTCGCCGGCCGGTGTGGCCGTGCGGTTCTAGGCGCGGAACCGCGAGACCGCTGCGGTCGCAGGTTCGAATCCTGCCTCGGGCATGGATGTGTGTGGTGTCCTTCGGTTGGTTAGGTTTAAGTAGTTCTAAGTTCTAGGGGACTGATGACCTCAGAAGTTAAGTCCCATAGTGCTCAGAGCCATTTGAACCATTTTTTGTGTCCATTCGAACACAAATGGGACATCATCGGATGACAATTCCAGCGTCATTCACAACTAGCATTAACCGTCCCTGTATTGACCGACCAAGTGCAATAGGCGTGGAAATCCCATCAAACTGGCGTCTGGCACCTGTACGATACAAAGCATTCAACATTCTGGCGGTTACACCAGTTACTAACGTACCAGTATTTCATATTTACAATAGCTTATCTTGCCCTTGCATTAATCTGTGGTCTTCCAATGTTAATCAGATAAATATGTTACCTAGACAAATGTATTCCCGCAATTTCATTACGTTAATTACTTTTTGGTGGTGCGATATTTTTATGTCTGTGTACACTATATATTATTTAGATGTGCTAGAAGAAGCGATCGCTCCGTGTAGGATTAGCCTAGCGGTCTAAGGCGCTGCAGTCATGGACTGTGCGGCTGACCCCGGCGGAGGTTCGAGTCCTCCCTCGGGCATGGGTGTGTGTGTTTGTTCTTAGGATAATTTAGGTTAAGTAGTGTGTAAGCTTAGGGACTAATGACCTTAGCAGTTAAGTCCCATACGATTTCACACACACTTCAACATTTTTTTGAAGCGATCGCTCGAGACTGGCAAGGAGAAGCCTAAATTAACCAAATGAAAGAGATGGAAGGTGGCCTAACAAGCTACTTATTTGAAAGAATGAATTCGTCGTTGCGATGTGACAAGAGCGAAAAACATCGGGAAGCTCGAAGAAACGGAGTTTTTACGGACGACAGTTACCGTATAATGCAAGACCGTTTTCAGAAAAAAAAGGTTTGATAATTCAGAACGTAGTGGTAGGATATGAAGTCCAAAGTCTGCAAACAACAGTTTTTATTGAATATCTAAAAGACCATCTACTTAAATTCAGCCACGTTACGAGTGCAAGCTTTGGCGGATATGAATATCTCCGTTAGGGGGTAATAAATCTCGACTTTTAATTAAAGAAATGTCATAAATGCGTCCGAGATAATTCCGCAGACATAATGCACGCTACCTGATTTGTAACGCAACGGCCGGAAATGGAAAAGCTTAGTTGCTTTTGTCAGAGCCATACGTGGCAGCGAACTGTTCATTCTCTCCAACAAGAATATACTAATGGAAGGCCTCAGTACAGAAACGTATTTTTTTATGATTTGTTTGTCAAGTCCGACATCTTCAGTGCAAGCTGCAGCACTAAGAAGACACGATGTAGGTCCAAAAGACAGTTGGGCAATAATGGTATTACTTTCTTGGCAGAGGTCTTATACTCTCGTATATGACTTGATGTATCAGGGTATGCTTATTGTGTGATATCCTAACCATGATTTGGTAATTATTATTGTCTGTAATCTACAGCGGAATATCGACCCTGGCTCCAAAAAATGTCAGGGAGAAAAATGTGGCGTCTGTCTGTGAATTGTATAAACTCATTTCTGTGCGTGTTCGTGTTCAGCTGACTAAATGTTGTATTCCTGAGGCAACTATTGAGAGACACAGCCGTATTTGCATAGGTGAGTGTGGAAAACCACATAAGACCCATAGACTAACCGTATCTCAAGGAAAATTATATATTCATGTCACCAATTTTATTTCTATGCCTACTTGTCGATCTTAGAAAGAAACCATGATTACCGGCGGGAACCATTTTTTAAAGATCTGTAATCCTCTGATAGTTCAAAACCAACAAACATTTTCGGCAGTTACCAGCGATCAGGAGAAGAAGTGGATGCTTCAATTATTTTTTAAGGTATTGCATTTAAAATGGTGGAAAATAAACAGCTATTGGCGACAGAAGTAAGACAAGTGAAGTCTGTAAGTCATCGCCCTAGTTCTTTTTTCTTTTCTTTTTTTTTGCGCAATTTACAACACCTGACTGTGCTTCAATTCTCACGCTCTAAGAAGCAGATTCTTAGACAAAATGCAGTTGGCTCTGAGCACTATTTGACTTAACTTATGAGCTCATCAGTCCCCTAGAACTTAGAACTACTTAAACCTAACTAACCTAAGGAGATCACATACATCCATGCTCGAGGCAGGATTCGAACCTGCGACCGCAGCAGTCGAGCGGTTCTGGACTGAAGCGGCTATAACCGCTCGGCCACAACGGCCGGCCCAAATGCAGTCGTTCTAAATGAACTGCTACATTCAGATGTGCAAGCCAAACACGGAAGCTTTTAACTTGTCAATAATGGACTCATCACACTTTTTCGTAACATAAACTAAGTTATATGATTCTATTTACTGTAAATTTCGAACATAAATCACAACAAACACAAAAGTCAAATTCAGTACTGGAATGAAAAATATCCACCCTGCCAGAAAAAAAAGGAGACGTGCAGGAGGAAACGAAGTGAAGCTCGATGACTAGAGCAGATATGCAACGTTGCTGCAGTTATTACGTGGTAATATGAGCCCACTTATCGAAATGTAGTTGATCCCATTCTGGGCGAGATGCATGCACTGATTCGAATGGAAAGCGGGTCAAAAGTTTTTGTATCCTCTCATGAGACAAGTTAGTCCTCAACTGTTGTAACTGGTCCTTGATATCGTGGATGTTTGCATTGGGACGCAATTGACGTCCGATCTGGCCCCACGCTTGGCATATCAGGGTCTGATCTGTGGAACTTGCTGTCTCAGCATTACGCACACTGTTCATAGAAACTCGTGCCATGTGTCGAGGAGCTTTGTCCTGTTGAAAAGTGACACAACGACACTATCGCATGAAAGATAGGACACAGTGACCTACCACTGCGTCGTCAGAGTTTCATCAGTCACTACCAACCCTGATCTAAAATCATACCCGATCTCCCCACCATCACTCCAGGAGTAACACTGCTGTGCCCCACCAAAGCATTAGACGAATGGGACATCTCCCCAGATCGCCGACGATGGCCATCCGGAATAGCGTAAAACCGCGATTCATCGTTGACGTCATTCATAAGCAATCGATGCTTTCCGGTCACGACACCACCCCCTGTTCGTGTTGTGTTAACAGCTGCGTAGGCATGGGACGGTTATTCCCTTTTCCGGCTACAGCTGTCTCTGGCTTATGGTTCGGGATGAAAGAGAATATTTCAGTACGTTTGTCCTCCCTTATGGTGGTCACACGTAGTCGATCCTAACCTTGATCACGCGCATGTCTGCCTTCACGTATACCTTGCAGTTCAAGATCGGGCCACTGTCATAATCGAATGTCCTACAAATGTGGATACTGTACTAATCCGCCAGCTGGACAAATGGGGACCCATAACGAAGCCCCTTTCAACCTGCTCAGGTGCTGAGAACACTGTTTAACAAGAGAACGCGGCTTCCCCACGTCCTTCATTGTGATCACTCAACATCTTACACTGTCCACGCCCTTTACATACCTTACGAGATGTGGTAACAATACTGATGCACTCTGGCGTTTTAGCATCAGTCACAAAAAATTTCAACAGTTATCACGTTGCCTTTCCTGTTACACTCGCAGATAGAGAGTAGGGAAAAACTACTGTCTATATACTTCCGTACGAGTCCTAATTTCTCGTACCTTATCTTCGTAGTCCCTACGCGAAATGTATGTTGGTGGCAGTAGGATCGTTCTGCAGTCAGCTTCAAATGCTGGTTCTCTAAACTTTCTCTGTAATGTTCTTTGACCTGGTGCGGATCGCAAACACTATAGCAGTACTCAAGAATAGATTGTACTAGCGTTCTATAGGCGGTCTCCTTTATAGATGAACCACACTTTTCTAAAATTCTCCCAATAAACCGAAGTCGACTATTCTCCTTCCCTGCCACAATCCTCAAACGCTCGTTCCATTTCATATCGCTTCGAAATTCTACGCCCAGGTATTTAAAAGACGTGTTTGTGTCAAGCAGGGTACCACTGATGCTGTATCCGAACATTAAGGATTTGTTTTTCCTACGCATCCACATTAATTTACATTTTTCTACGTTAAGAGTGAGCTGCCATTCATCACACCAACTAGAAATTTTGTGTAGGCCATCTTGTACCAACCTATAGCCACGTATCTTCGACACCTTCCTGTACGTCACAGCATCATCAGCGCTGCAGAATGCTCTCCACCTGTCTGCCAGATCATTTATGTATATCGAAAATAGCAGTACTGTCACACTTCCCTGGGGCTCTCCTGATGTTTTCCCTGCCTCCGATGAACACTCGCCATTGAGGACAACATACTAGGTTCTATTAAGAAGTCACATATCTGGGAGCCTATTCCGTATGCACGTACCTTCGTACAGCCTGCACTATGCTACTGTGTCGAATGCTCTTCGAGGATGTAAAAGCATAGAATCTGCCTGTTGCCCTCCATCCATAGTTCGCAGTATATCATGTGAGAATAGCAGCAAGCTGAGCTTCGCACGAGCGATGCTTTCTAAAGCTGTGTTGATTCGTGGACATGAGCTTTTCCGTCTGTAGGAAATTCATTACTTTCGAACTTAGAATATGCTCTCGAGTTCTGCAGCTCACCGATGTTAAGGATATTGGTCGTTAATTTTGCGGATCCGTTCTTTTACCCTTCTTATACATAGGCGCCACCTGCGCTTTTTTCCAGTCGCTCGGCACTTCGTGCTGTTTGAGATTTCGCAATAAATGCAAACTAAGTACGAGGGGCGTTTGAAAAGTCCGTGCAAATATAAAAACTACTTACGTGTTTGGGGTAAACCTTTTTTATTTTTCGTCGTAGTCTCCTTTTAGCCTTATACGCTTCGTCCAACGATGTTCTATTTTGTTGATCCCTTCCGAATAATAGGAATTGTCCAAGACTGTAAAATTGCTATTAGTTGCTGCAATCACCTCCAATATTTTTCATATTGGAGATCAAATAGTAGTCCGAGGGAGCCAAGTGTGGAGAATAGGGGGGATGTGAAACTAGTTGGAATCCTCCAGAATGAGATTTTCACTCTGCAGTGGAGTGTGCGCTGATATGAAACTTCCTGGAAGATTAAAACTGTGTGCCCGACCGAGACTCGAACTCGGGACCTTTGCCTTTCGCGGGCAAGTGCTCTACCAGTTCGAGTCTCGGTCGGGCACACAGTTTTAATCTGCCAGGAAGTTTCATATCAGCGCACACTCCGCAGCAGAGTGAAAATCTCATTCTGGAAACATCCCCCAGGCTGTGGCTAAGCCATGTCTCCGCAGTATCCTTTCTTTCAGGAGTGCTAGTTCTGCAAGGTTCGCAGGAGAGCTTCTGTAAAGTTTGGAAGGTAGGAGACGAGATACTGGCAGAAGTAAAGCTGTGAGGACCGGGTGTGAGTCGTGCTTCGGTAGAGCACTTGCCCGCGAAAGGCAAAGGTCCCGAGTTCGAGTCTCGGTCGGGCACACAGCTTTAATCTGCCAGGAAGTTTCATAGTTGGAATCCTATTTCCGTTAATTTTGCGACCCCAACAGCTGAGGTGTGTGCTGGTGCATTGTCGCGATGGAAAAGGACTTTTTTGCGGTCCAATCGCCGGTGATTTCTTGCAGCTCGGTTTTCAAACGGTCCAGTAACGATGAATAATACGCACCCGTAAGTTTTACCCTTTTCCAGATAGTCGATGAGGATTATCCCTTGCGAATCCCAAAAGACAGTCGTCATAACCTTTCCGGCGAAGGAATGGCCTTCACCTTTGTGTGGTGCAGATTCTTCCTTAGTAACCTAATATTTAGATTGGTCTCAGGAATATGGTAAAGTATCCATGTTTCATCCACAGTGACGAACAGCTGCAAAGCATCCTTGCAACACTTCACACGATTCCGTTTTTGGTCAAGCGTGAGCAATTGCGGAACCCATCTTGCGGATAGCTTTCTCATGTCCAAATGCTTTCGAGATGCCCACAGCACTAGCAATGAAACGCACCTTAATTCTTCTGTCATCCATCACCAATCATGGATTTTATCAATGATTTCTGTAGTTTTCACCTCCACAGGGCGTCCAGAACGTTCAGCGTCACTTGCGCCCATATGTCCATTCCGAAAATTTTGAAACCACTTACAAACTTTTCTAATCGAAGGTGCCGAGTCTCCGTAATTTTTATCAAGCTTCTCTTTAGTCGCCTGAGGCGTTTTGCCTTTCATAAAGTAATGTTTAATCACCACACGAAATTCTTTTTCGACCATTTTTTGACAATCACTCGACTTCCTTGATTCACACGAATGCCAAACACAAAGAAACAGACCAATATGGCTGAAACTTGGTGTGCGTTCTTTCCAAAGATGTTACTAACTAAACATGACCTCGATATGCGTCGGTGGTGCAATCTCTCGGACTTTGCACGGACTTTTCAAACGCTCCTCGTAAGGGGGGAAATGACGTAGAATACTCTTTGTAAAACCAAACTAGGATTCCATTTGGACCTGGCGAATTATTTGTTTTCAACTTTTTCAGCTTAACTGTAATGGTGGGTAAATGCGCTACAGTAAATCGTATAGGGGAGGACAAGAGAAACAACGTAACATAACACATTAAAAACTCGGTTGAAATGAATATTAGGGCAGATGCATGTTGTCAGAAGTCTCCCAGTCGTGCACAGAGAGATGGACGTCTCACGGCGCAAAGTGAGTGCGATTATTGCGACGAATGTGACTGGCACGAGGCAGTTGAAGGAACGGGTAAAGGCAGTTTGTGTCAATCAGCGAGCAGTTACGCTGAAAACCCTAAGAGATTCTGGTCGTATCTAAAGCACACCAGTGGAAAAAAAAAAAAAAAAAAAACAGTCAATACCGTCACTGCGCGATAGCGATGGAAATGTTACCGATGATGGTGCCACTAAAGCGGAGTTACTAAATACAGTTTTCCGTAATTCCTTCACGAAAGAAGACGAAGTACATATTCCAGAATTCGAAACCAGAACAGCTGTTAGCATGAGTGACATAGAAGTACATATCTTAGGTATTGCGAAACAACTCAAATCACTTAAGAAAGGGAAGTCTTCCGGTCCAGTTGGTATACCAATCAGGTTCCTTTCAGAGTATGCAGACACAATAGCGCCTTTCTTAGCAATCATATACAACCGCTCACTTGACGAAAGGTCTGTTCCTAAAGACTGGAAAATAGCACAAGTCAGACCAATATTCTAGAAAGGACATAGGAGTAGCCCATTGAATTACAGACTCATATCATTGACCTCAATTTGCAGTAGGAGTTTGGAGCATATACTGTACTCGAACATTATGAATCACCTTGAAGAAAATGACTTATTGATACATAACCAACACGGATTCAGAAAATATCGTTCTTGTGCAACGCAGCTAGCTCTTTATTCCCATGAAGTAATGAGTGCTTTCGGCAAAGGATCCCAGATCGATTCCATATTCTTAGATTTCCAGAAGGCTTTTGATACCGTTCCTCACAAGCGACTATTAAACAAATTGCGTGAATATGGAGTATCGTCTCAGTTGTGTGACTGGATTCGTGATTTCCTCTCAGAGAGGTCACAGTTCATAGTGATAGATGGTAAATCATCGAGGAGAACAGAAGTGATATCTGGCGTTTCGCAAGGTAGTGTCATAGACCCTCTGCTGTTCCTGATTTATATAAATGATCTATGTGATAATCTGAGCAGCCCCCTTACATTCTTTGCAGATGACGCTGTAATTTACCGTCTAGTAAAATCATCAGATGATCAATTCCAATTACAAAATGATCTAGAGAGAATTTCTGTATGGTGCAAAACTGGCAATTGGCACTAAACAAAGAAAAGTGCGAGGTCATCCACATCGGTACTAAAAGAAATCCGATAAATTTAGGGTATACAATAAATCGCACAAATCTAAGGGCTGTCAACTCGACTAAATACCTAGGAATTACAATTAAGAGCAACTTAAATTGGGTGGACCACATAGATAATATTGAGGGGAAGGTGAAACAAAGACTGCGCTTTGTTGGCAGAACACTCAGAAGATAGGACAAACCCACTAAAGAGACAGCCTACATTACACTTGTCCGTCCTCTGCTGGAATATTGCTGCGCGATGTGGGATCCTTACCAAGTAGGATTGACGGAGAACATCGATAAAGTGCAAAGAAGGGCAGCTCGTTTCGTGTTACCGCGCAATAGGGATGAGAGTGTCACTGATATGATACGCGAGTTGTGGTGACACTCGCTGAAACAAAGGCGGTTTCTTTGAGGCGAGATCTATTTACCAAAATTCAATCACCAGCTTTCTCTTCCGAATGCGAAAATATTTTGTTGACATCCTCCTACGTATGGAGAAATGATCATCATAATAAAATAAGAGAAATCAGATCTCTAACGGAAAGATTTAGGTGTTCCTTTTTCCCACGCGCTATTCGAGAGTGGAATGGTAAAGAAGTAATATGAAAATGGTTCGATGAACCCTCTGCCAGGCACTTAAGTGTGAATTGTAGAGTAGCCACGTAGATGTAGATGTAGACTTCAGATGGGAAAAAATCATGAGGTCTGGAAGTAGGACGTAGTGTGACGAGTGTAACCCAGGATTTGGTATTGGCCACAGCACTGTTTCAGGTGTATGGCGAGCGTTCTGAACCACAGGTACTGCAGCTCGAAGGAGAGGAGATGGCCGACCACGGTCAACTACAGCAGCAGATAACCGCGACATTGTGCAACAGGCAAGCAGGAACCAACACCAAACAGTGGGTCTAATTACAAACACATTCTACAGGGTTGTAAGGCACGCAATCTCACGCTCCACAGTGGCACGGCTTCTGCAAAGCTGTTCTTAATTACAACAGGCACACTTGATATTTGTCTATTGCAGCACCATCTACTACGAATCGAAAACAATGCTTTGAGTAAAACGTACGTATTTCGTGGCGTAGAATCCGGAAACGCAATAAAAGTGGGGGGGGGGGGGGTACCATTTTAAAATACTGAGTATATCCCGTTCGCGCAGGAGGTTGCGGGCAGTTGTAGCACATATAGAAGCTCCCTAACTGATATTAACATTTCATCGAGAACATTTTTTCGGGCAATGGGTAGTCGTTTGCGAGATATTCAATTGTCTCGAGTTACAACATACACTGCACCCTGTATACTTCAGACAAATATTCGCCACTGATCGAATAGAGAAGTTAAAAACTTGAGCGGGCCAAAGTATTTGAAAAAAACTCTTTGCCTTTTCTTGCTATTATTACTTCTATGCAACCCCACACAGTTCCTGCTCTGAACCGATCTATTTATTTCAGAGCAGCACACACACCTAGTGTCCAGATTTATGTGTTTGATATATTCCAGTACCCATTTCCCTCTGTAATTTCTGCCCACTACGGTGCCCTCTGGTACTATGCAAGGTATTCCCTGGCGTCTTAAAAAGTCCTATAATCCGGTCTCTTCTTCTAGCCAGTGCTTTCAAAATATTCTGGAACAATGATAATGGCTGGGAAATTGTTTAGCAGCAGCCTAGGACTTCATTTTACGAAGGAATGTGTTTCTTTGAAGAAGAGTATGCGTGGTTCCGAAACTTTTTTGTTCATTAAAGGTGTGTAGCGGACCGAATACAGAATGTTCGTTTATCGGGCAATGCTCTTACCAACTTAGCTATTTAGGCACCACTCAGATGATACCGCCACAGCTGCACTTCTGCCTTCTGTGAACTTTCTGGATAACTGACTGGGGAAGTAAAGGCAAGGTTCTGGTATGTATGCATAATCAGACGTATAATATCAACGGAAATATTATATCTGAAATTTCGTTTTTGGTTTGAAAGAGAGAAAGAAATGCATTTGAAAATAGGCAACACAACCCATAGTTGTATACACCTTCATTGGAATCGTTTAATCATAGCAGAATCATTTTGTGTCAATAAAGTTTGATTTCCTACACGAGGTACGTCATGAATTTTTCGGGTAGTTTCGTGAAGCAGCTGATAATGTGCACACATTTGTAAGCCTCGCTCCATTAAGATGCTGATTGTGATGTTTGCAAGAAACTCCTATAACTTCAAAGGAGAATAAAAACTGTGTATTCTTTAATGTATGGAGAACGAAGTTAATTAAAATAATAACAGGATAAGATTCAAAACTGGAAATCTTTTAATAACAGCACTCCCAGCCTATCAAGCAAATGCAAAGCTGAAGTCGGGAAAAATTCCTGAGACTAAATAAGAACAATTTTCATTAAAAACTAAATTGAAACGATAGTACTAAAGATAAGAAGAAATCAATAAATGAGTTTGTGGATAGCAGTCGTGGAGATCTTTAAAAGGATAAAATTAGTTTCCGCCTTTACATACAATGAGTCATTCGGCTGTAGTGTACTTAGGTTCAAGGAATGTATAACAAAGTAGCAATTCATATCAGAGATTTTAATAATGGTGGGTTACGTGTTGCCTTGTTACTCAGAATTAATGATTGTAGTTACAAATATCTTCTATGGCAGTACTATTTTTCTGGCTTAAGATGAAGTGTTGAAACCGTACTGTTGTTCTGATGCGTTCTGGAACGCTAATCCTATGATATGTGGCGTGTCGATGCAGCTTCCGTCGGCTGCTGGTCTGACATTCAGTAACGAGATGCTGTCGGCTTTTTATGAATATTTGCGGATATTGGGCCAATTTTAGTGGGCGAAATAAATGGAACACGCTGTGTTACACGAAACTGGGCGCGACAAATTGACAACGACGTAAATTTGTGATGCTCGGATTTATGTACAGAAAAAGATGTGGCAGTTTTAACGGACAGGCGGTCGGAAAGCGGTTGTGCGGCTGAGTGCAGGTTTTAGTCGTAATACTGTATATAACAACATGATGCGCCAAGTCAGAATTTGGTCTGAATATCACGACTATTTCTCTGTACTTGTACTCATATATATATATATACTCTTCAACCACTTTATTGCTCAGTATTATACTTTGTTTCCTTACATTCAGTGCCTCTATGCAAGCTGATATCCGCCATCCATCACGGTGTGTTCCGTACGGAACTGAACAACATCCTCTTTTTAAAAACAATCTGTCTTACTACATGGCTAAAACAGTGCAGGACCACAATTAGAGGTTGCCTGTCTAGCGGCTTTCATGGGCAACAAAAATTCGATTTTCAGTATTTCGTCTCATGCTTCACTGAATTTAAAATTTTAAAATCTACTCATTGGGATGTACAACCTTACATTAAAAGTTCAACACACTAAGTCAAGTATTGAAGTTGAAAACTGTGTATAGTAGGGCGACACTGAAAATTTTTAGAAAATCAAAAAAAGGTCAGTATTAAAAAGTGTAAGATCCAATTTCGTACTCAATTGAACTATTCCTTGAAGTGAAAATGCCACTCGTCCTGAGCCAGGTTTATATCATGTTGAACTGCTTCACTTTCTGACGAAAAAGTGATTCCTGGCATTTTATCTTTAACTTTTGGAAACATATATCACAAAGTACTAGATGATGGCCATATGGTAGTGGGTCCGTGGTCTTAACCTTGAAGGCATCCAGATACCCAGTTGTTAGTTTTGCTGCCCGCGACTATGCGTTGTCGTGATTTTTCCTTTTGGACGATTCTTCTTAACGGTTTCAAGAATTTGCGGGAAGAAGGCATTTGTGTACCAGTCGGCAGAAAATATGTCTATCTTCTAATGCTATACTACCAATACGGACCATATTAGAAAAAAAAACCAGCAACTGTCTTCTTACCACTGCCAGTTTGTCTGATTTCTGAGGGCGTGAGTTCTGTTGCAAAGACGCACTGAGCCGACTGAGTTTCCTCTTCAGGATCACAACAATAAATCCAAGAGTCATCACCAGTAACGATACTCCAAACCAAATCTGAAGTGCCACCTCGGAATTTTTCCAGAGTTTTTCTGTACCTTTCAGTGCATCTGATCGGGAGTCAGTTTACCTGGACTCCATTGACAGCAAAGTTTCCTCACGCTTTACATAGGTGTGGAGTGCTCGGACTGTGCTCAAACCAATGTCCAATGTTGCCAGAATAAGTTCAAAAGACGTCAAATTACCTTCTACAAGCATTGTTCGAACAGCCGCAATATTTTCTTCAGTAGCGGTAGTTCTTGGGCGTCCTTCACGAAACTCAACACTGAGAAAAAACTGATCTCTTTTGAATTCGCTGTATCAATTATATTCTGTTGCCTTGGATGGGGCTTCTTCGCCAAATGAATTTCTAAGTCGAGGTCCACGTTGTTTACGCATTAACTAAGATTTAAAATCGTAAACAAGCATAGCTCGGAAATGTTCCCTAGTCAGATTCATTTGGGATTGCACACAAAACTTTCAAACTGTGATAATTAACTAACTATTACATCAAACTAAACAAACTTCACTATAATCAACTCGCGAAAAGTTGAAGTACTTGTTCGCTACACAATGAAGTGACAAAAGCCAAGGAATACCTCCTAATATCGTGGCGGATCTCCTTTTGCCGGGCTAGGGGTTCTACGGGGCATGGACTCAACAAGTCGTTGGAAGTCCCGTGCAGAAACATTGAACCATGCTGCCTCCATAGCCGCCCATAATTGCGAAAGTGTTGCCGATGCAAGATTTTGTCCACGAAGTGACCTCTCAATTATACCCCATAAATGTTCGATGGGATTCATTCGGGAGATCTGGGTGGCCAAATAATTCGCTCGAATTGTCCAGAATGTTCTTCAAAACAATAGCAAACAGTTGTTTGCCGGTGACGTGGCGCATTGGCATCCATAAAAATTCCATCGTTGTTTGGGAACAGGAAATCCATGAATGGCTGCAGACGGTCCCCAAATAACTAAACAGAACCATTTCCAGTCAATGATTGATCGTGTCGTTAGCAAAGGCACTCGTGTCGGTCTTCTGCTGCCATAGCCCATTAACGCCAAATTTTCTCTACTATCCTAATGCAAACGTTCGTCTTACGCCCCGCATTGATTTCTGCCATTATTTGGTATGAAACAAAAAAAAAAAAAATGGCTCTGAGCAGTATGGGATTTAACTACTGAGGTAATCAGTCCCCTAGATCTTAGAACTACTTAAACCTAACTAACCTAAGGACATCTCACACATCCATGCCCGAGGCAGGATTCGAACCTGCGACCGTAGCGGTCGCGCTGTTCCAGACTGTAGCGCCTAGAACCGCTCGGCCATGCCGGCCGGCCGGTATGAAACAATTTTCATTAAAATTACTATAATTGTGAATAAGTCAAGTGTTGTTTTTATCGTCCTTTCATACACAGATAAGTAGTATCGCCTTCTAAATACTGATGTACTTCTATAAATTTTCCCGAGTAAATAAATTGGGTTTAGAAATGGTAAGAAATCAATTTTTCCAATTATTCACTTCTCAGCAGAGTGGTGAACTACTACACAACCATTGCGAAGGACATCCGTGATGTATTTTATCTTCAGCATTAGTAAACTCGATCATTGTTACTTTCTTAATTACGATACTACGTTCTGAGTTTTTGCATTACGGATGATGTCTCATAACCTCACTTTCTTCCATCCGGTTCTGCGCTAAGGCAAGTGACACGCTGACGACTCGTCAACATACCACGATTTTGCGGTGACGTTGCAATCCGCACCATTCTCTTGACATTCAGTGTGAATCGGCCTTAACCCAAAAAATGCACGTACTTGAGTTAAAGTCGAAATGTACCTCAAGCCATAGTTGAAACATCATAGGGGATTGGCCAGATTTCAAAATTAAAGACATGAAGTCAAGTGTAGGAGAAGTGTAAACTAAATAGCTGTGACAAGATGAGATGTTCTTGTTATTTCTATGACACTCGATATTGGACACTGCAGTTGTAAGTTGTTCTGTTTGGATTGCAACGGCTAAATTCATCCTAATTATCGATTTAGAAGCCTTCATCTTCAGGCACGCATACAGGGTGCGGAAAAAGGAATGTGACCAAAAATATAGGGCATAAAAACAGCATCAAACAAACGAATTTAAACATAGGAAGTTGGGGTCGTAGTTGCATATTTTCGTGTTTAAACGAACATAATTGAGATCTGACATACATCTACATCTACATGGATATTCCACAAATCACACTTAAGTGCCTGGCAGATGGTTCATCGAACCACCTTCACAATAATTTTCTATTATTCCACTCTCGAACAGCCCGTGGAAAAAAACAAACACCTATATCTTCCAGTGCGAGCTCTGATTTCCCTTATTTTATTATGATGAGCGTTTCTCCCTATGTAGGTCGACGTCAAAAAAATATTTTCGCATTCGGAGGGGAAAGTTGATGACTGAAATTTCGTGAGAAGATTCCGCCGAAACGCCTTTGTTTTAATGGTGTCCATCCCAAATCCTGTATCATGTCCGTGACAGTGTCTTCCCTATTTCGCGATAATACAAAACGTGGTCCTCTTCTTTGAACTTTCTCGATATACTTTGTTAATCCTATCTGGTCTATATATTGCACATCTTTACTCAAAATGAAATATAATTCGCAGAAAATGTATACGTAAACAAAATGTTTGGACTAATCACTCGTCACGATGAGAGCAAGAAAAACTTGAAGCATCACTTACACGTATATCGTACTTAGCTGACGTACGACACAGCACTTCTTTAGAAATGAAAACAGCTACATATCCATGTTTCAGTATGTCTCCAGAAGGTCAAAGTAAATGAAAAATGAGTATGCTCTTGTACACAGCCTTGCCACCACTTAATTAATGTAAGTACGTCGTAGCGCAAATCATCAAGCTTGCGGCCCCTATTCACGCTGGTATAGCGCCGTAAAGTTTCAGCTGTAACCCCTCCCCAGTTCCTATACTCAAATTCATTCGTTTGATGCTGTCTTTCTGCCCTGCACTTTCGGTGAAGATATGTTCTCGTACCCTGTATATAGTAACAGAGGTCAGTCTTTAGTACTGACGGTTCAGTAGAGTCGTTTCGTTGCCCAGCAAACGCAGGAAGCCGGCCAATAGCGGACGGTGCTTCAGATAGCAAGAGCAAAGTGGTCGCGCAGCAAAACAAACTTGCCCCGTGTTTTAAACATTAGCAGTTCGTTTCTTGCAATTAAGTGCTGTTGTCGTTCCGCTTTGTTTAGCTAGCAGTCTAGTTAGTAGTTTATTTCGTGATTTAAGTGTTTATTCACTTGTATTTCATTTTAAACCATGTCTAGTGCAGCGAGCTGTGCACGTCGAACACGTGAATTGTAACGGAGCATGAAATGCGTGTTATACAGCTAAGCCCCAGAATTCATTTACTCGATGTGCGAGTATTTTGGGAAGGAAAAGGAAACCTGAGAACCCTTATTTCCTGTTGCTCAGGTTGTAAAGAGAACTGCAACAGCTTTGAAAGTAAGCAAAAACTGTTGTAACGATGGAGGAAAAACAATACAGCGTACGACGGGCGTTCAGTAATCTGAAAGCAGGTTGCTTTTACTCAGGATTCCAACATACCATATTATTCCGCACTCTTTCGGCTACAAAACTTTATTTTTCAACATATTCTCCACTCAATGCGACGGCCTTACTCCACCTTACTGGGACGGCCTGTATATCCGCTTCGTACCACTCTAATGGCCGAAGTCAAAGCTAAAGTCTTGCTGCATCAATAACTTCCCCATCATCCACGCACTGCTTCCCGCGGAGTGCATCCCTCACTGGGCGAAACAGATGGAAGCCGTAAAAGATGCGAGATACGGACTGTAGCGTGAATGAGGAAGGTCTGGGAGCTCCTTTCGGATGCGCGCACTTGTGTTAGGCCTTGCATTGTCATGAAGAAGGAAAAATTTGTTTGTTTTTTTGTGGCGGCGAAGACGCTGAAGTCGTTTATCCAGTTTCCCGATGATGATGATGATGAAGTTTGGTTTGTGGGGCGCTCATCTGCGTGGTTATCAGCGCCCGTACTCATTCCCAACTTTTGCTCAGCCCAATCTCGCCATCTTTTATGAATGATGATGAAATGATGAGGACAACACAAACAGCCAGTCATCTCGACGCAGGTGAAAATCCCTGATCCCGTCGGGAATCGAACCCGGTCAGTTTCCCGACGATAGCACAATACCCTTAAGAGTTGATCGTCGCAAAGTAAGGGAGGACAGCAAACAGAATAACCGCCTCAGAGTCCCAGAAGACCGTCGGCCTGACTTTACCGGTAGACAGTGAGGCCTAGAACTCTTTCTTCGGAGGAGAGATGGTGTATTGCACCACGCTCCGAATTGCCGTTTTGTTTCCAGTTCGAAGTTATCAACCCTTATTTATTTATTTATTGTTCCGTGGGACCAAATTAAGGAGAAGTCTCCATGGTCATGGAACGGGCCAATACATGAAATTATAACACGATAGTAGAACCAGATAAAATGAAATACAAGAAACGTATTCAGGCGTCAATTCCTAAGTTTAAATAAAGAAAATCAACAATGTAACACTGGAATTTGCTTAATTGTTCAGCTCTTCCAGGAGCTCCTCGACACAATAGAAGGAGTGAGCCACGAGGAAACTCCTCAGTTTAGACTTAAAAGCGTTTGGGCTACTGCTAAGATTTTTGAGCTCTTGTGGTAGCTTATTGAAAATGGATGCAGCAGAATAGTGCGCTCCTTTCTGCACAAGAGTCAAGGAAGTGCATTCCACATTCAGATTTTATTTCTGCCTAGTATTAACTGAGTGAAAGCTGCTAACTCTTGGGAATAAGCTAACATTGCTAACAATAAACGACATTAAAGAAAATATATACTGTGAGGGCAATGTCAGAATTCCCAGACTATTGTATAGGGGTCGTCAAGAGGTTCTCGAACTTACACCACATATAGCTCGAACAGCCCGTTTTTAAGCCAAAAATACCCTTTTTGAATCAGAAGAATTACCCCAAAAAATAATACCATATGACATAAGCGTATGAAAATGTGCGAGGTAGACTACTTTTCGTGTTGAAATGTCACTTATTTCAGATACTGTTCTAATGGTAAATAAAGCAGCATTTAGTTTCTGAACAAGATCCTGGACATGGGCTTTCCACAACAGCTTACTATCTATCCGAACGCCTTGGAACTTGAACTGTTCCGTCTCGGTTTCATCGCCTGTGACGATGTTCGACAAAAAATGGTCACGAGCAGCATCGTAACGCGAAAGCAAGTCCACACAGACGGTCCTTCGTTGCTCTTTATGTTCTTGTGTTAGACTGCGAGGAACCCAGCGAGCTCACATCCTTCAGTACCGCAAATGGTGGACGACTGTGTCAGCACTACGAACAGAGACGTCCAGTTGTGCAGCGGTTGTTCCATTGTGATCCGTCGATATCCTCGAATGAAATTTTTTCGCACGTTCCAGCATTGCAGGAGTCAGAGTCACAACTGCGTGCGGTCGGTCGGCAAGCTGCGGGTCGGACAGGATTGCGCGACCATGTTGCGTTGACAATAGAAACCTTATCAAAAAAATGGTTCAAATGGCTCTGAGCACTATGCGACTTAACTTCTGAGGTCATCAGTCGCCTAGAACTTAGAACTAACTAAACCTAACTAACCTAAGGACACCACACTCATCCATGCCCGAGGCAGGATTCGAACCTGCGACTGTAGCGTTCACTCGGTTCCAGACTGTAGCGCCTAGAACCGCACGGCCACTCCGGCCGGCAAGCCTTATCCAACAACTCACCGTGCTTTTCTCACTGCTAGGTCACCGTAGATATTCTGCAGGCGCTTATGAGTATCTGCGATACTGTGGTTTTCCGCCAAATGAAACTCAATGACAGCTCTGCTCGAAACACACCTCCTTTTCAGACTCCAATTTGTAGTACAGTGCTGCCACCTGGCAGAACTTCATGAAACCGTACGGCCTGAAGTGGAAATCAACATGTAACACGTCAGCCTCAGTTGCAAATAGAAACCAATCTGTACCCAGGTTTCAGCCAAAATAATTTGGCCTTCTTCAGACGCCAGTGACACTAAACTATTGCTTGCCAAAGGTTGGCCATGTCAAGTATAAAACTGTAGCACCTTGGTAACCAAATACAAGGTGTTACAAAAAGGTACGGCCAAACTTTCAGTAAACATTCCTCACACACAAATAAAGAAGAGATGTTATGTGGACATGTGTCCGGAAACGCTTAATTTCCATGTTAGAGCTCATTTTAGTTTCGTCAGTATGTTCTTCCACCTACGCTCAATGGAGCACGTTATCATGATTTCATACGGGATACTCTACCTGTGCTGCTAGAACATGTGCCTTTACAAGTACAACACAGCACGTGGTTCATCCACGATGGAGCTCCTGCAAATTTCAGTCGAAGTGTTCATACGCTTCTCAACAACAGATTCGGTGACCGATGGATTGGTAGAGGCGGACCAATACCATGGCCTGCACGCTCTGCTGACCTCAACCCTCTTGACTTTCATTTATGGGGGCATTTGAAAGCTCTTGTCTACGCAACCCCGGTACCGAATGTAGAGACTCTTCGTGCTCGTATTGTGGACGGCTGTGGTACAATACGCCATTCTCCAGGGCTGCATCAGCGCATCAGGGATTCCATGCGACGGAGGGTGGATGCATGTATCCTCGCTAACGGAGGACATTTTGAACATTTCCTGTAACAAAGTGTTTGAAGTCACGCTGGTACGTTCTGTTGCTGTGTGTTTCCATTCCATGATTAATGTGATTTCAAGAGACGTAATAAAATGAGCTCTAACATGGAAAGTAAGCGTTTCCGGACACATGTCCACATAACATATTTTCTTTCTTTGTGTGTGAGGAATGTTTCCTGAAAGTTTGGCCGTACCTTTTTGTAACACCCTGTATACATTTCTTGCGCTGAAAAGAAACAGCAGGCCCCACTGCGCGGACGAGGCCGGTAGGCCGCGAGAGCTGTCTGCAAGTTTCTCTTCAGCCCAAGTAATGTGGATTTCTGACTGGTTACTACGGTGCTACAGTTTTATACTTCATATGGTCAAACTTTGACATGCAATAGTTTAATGGCACTGGCTTCTGAAGAAGACCAAATTATTTTGGCAGAAAATCCGGGTAAAGATTGATTTCTACGCTCCTGGAAATGGAAAAAAGAACACATTGACACCGGTGTGTCAGACCCACCATACTTGCTCCGGACACTGCGAGAGGGCTGTACAAGCAATGATCACACGCACGGCACAGCGGACACACCAGGTACCGCGGTGTTGGCCGTCGAATGGCGCTAGCTGC
The DNA here is from genome assembly GCF_021461385.2 of Schistocerca piceifrons. Lineage (NCBI taxonomy): Eukaryota > Metazoa > Arthropoda > Insecta > Orthoptera > Acrididae > Schistocerca > Schistocerca piceifrons. The sequence continues at coordinate 510,193,834 of NC_060142.1, read as the reverse complement.
GCAGCATTTGTGCACCGCCGCCGTCAGTGTCAGCCAGTTTGCCGTGGCATACGGAGCTCCATCGCAGTCTTTAACACTGGTAGCATGCCGCGACAGCGTGGACGTGAACCGTATGTGCAGTTGACGGACTTTGAGCGAGGGCGTATAGTGGGCATGCGGGAGGCCGGGTGGACGTACCGCCGAATTGCTCAACACGTGGGGCGTGAGGTCTCTACAGTACATCGATGTTGTCGCCAGTGGTCGGCGGAAGGTGCACGTGCCCGTCGACCTGGGACCGGACCGCAGCGACGCACGGATGCACGCCAAGACCGTAGGATCCTACGCAGTGCCGTAGGGGACCGCACCGCCACTTCCCAGCAAATTAGGGACACTGTTGCTCCTGGGGTATCGGCGAGGACCATTCGCAACCGTCTCCATGAAGCTGGGCTACGGTCCCGCACACCGTTAGGCCGTCTTCCGCTCACGCCCCAACATCGTGCAGCCCGCCTCCAGTGGTGTCGCGACAGGCGTGAATGGAGGGACGAATGGAGACGTGTCGTCTTCAGCGATGAGAGTCGCTTCTGCCTTGGTGCCAATGACGGTCGTATGCGTGTTTGGCGCCGTGCAGGTGAGCGCCACAATCAGGACTGCATACGACCGAGGCACACAGGGCCAACACCCGGCATCATGGTGTGGGGAGCGATCTCCTACACTGGCCGTACACCACTGGTGATCGTCGAGGGGACACTGAATAGTGCACGGTACATCCAAACCGTCATCGAACCCATCGTTCTACCATTCCTAGACCGGCAAGGGAACTTGCTGTTCCAACAGGACAATGCACGTCCGCATGTATCCCGTGCCACCCAACGTGCTCTAGAATGTGTGAGTCAACTACCCTGGCCAGCAAGATCTCCGGATCTGTCCCCCATTGAGCATGTTTGGGACTGGATGAAGCGTCGTCTCACGCGGTCTGCACGTCCAGCACGAACGCTGGTCCAACTGAGGCGCCAGGTGGAAATGGCATGGCAAGCCGTTCCACAGGACTACATCCAGCATCTCTACGATCGTCTCCATGGGAGAATAGCAGCCTGCATTGCTGCGAAAGGTGGATATACACTGTACTAGTGGCGACATTGTGCATGCTCTGTTGCCTGTGTCTATGTGCCTGTGGTTCTGTCAGTGTGATCATGTGATGTATCTGACCCCAGGAATGTGTCAATAAAGTTTCCCCTTCCTGGGACAATGAATTCACGGTGTTCTTATTTCAATTTCCAGGAGTGTATTTTCTTTCTTTGTGTGTGAGGAATGTTTCCTGAAAGTTTGGCCGTACCTTTTTGTAACACCCTGTATACATTTCTTGCGCTGAAAAGAAACAGCAGGCCCCACTGCGCGGACGAGGCCGGTAGGCCGCGAGAGCTGTCTGCAAGTTTTTCTTCAGCCCAAGTAATGTGGATTTCTGACTGGTTACTACGGTGCTACAGTTTTATACTTCACATGGTCAAACTTTGACATGCAATAGTTTAGTGGCACTGGCTTCTGAAGAAGACCAAATTATTTTGGCAGAAAATCCGGGTAAAGATTGATTTCTATTTGATACTGAGGCTGACGTGTTACATGTTCCATTATCACAGTTGTTGACAGGGCTGCACAATGTTAAAAATTCTTGAAGGGGAAATATTCCACGATATCCCACAACGAAATCGATACTGGCCAGGAAAAAACCTGTGTTGCGTTACTCATTGAACGCCCCTCTTACATTGTGACGCGACTGGCAGGACAAGGCTGCTGGCAGCAGGAAAAAATCGGCGGAGGAAGAAGGAAATGACAATTTAGGACAGTTTCCCGAATTATGCTATTTGTCATCATATGTACACTGCCTGAAAAGAAAACTGAAACGTCCAGAAGACATGGTCGGATGTCAATATAAATTCGTACACATAAAGTATACGCCATCTGCGCGTACGTAAATGAATAGAGCGTCAATTCTCTATAACATGTAACATGGATACGCTAGGCTATTACTGTTTTTCGTGTTTAGTGATGTTGTTAGACGTGATAGCGTATATAAGGGGCGTCAACAGCGGTAGATGTGAAGGACACGGAGATGCTGTGTATTCGTGTGAGATAGCGTTATCAACATCTGACAGAGTTCGAAAGGGACCTCATTGTGGGTCTCAGTACGACCAGGTGATCGAATCGTGCAATACCAGATTTGTGGGGCACTGCAATACGACAGTGGTCCGTTGTTGGACTACATGGGAACGTGAGGATAGGCATAGACGCCTTCAAGGTTCCAGCCGTCCACTTCTGACTACAAAATGGCAGCATCGTCGTATTGTGCATCAAGTACACTGATGAGCCAGAACATTATGACCACCGACCTACTGTCGATATGGAACCGTCCAGGCGATAGCAGCGTCACATTGCGAGGAATGATTGTTCGCGTGCTGTCCGAGTGTAGAATGGGGAAGGCGTGATCAATCTCAGCCCAACAGAAGACACCCTATGATGGCCTGGAGGCTCGTCACTAGCATTTAGGAAACTGCACGACGTGTTGGGTGTTCGAGGAATGCTGTGGTGAGCGTCTTCGACATGTGGCGAAACCAAGGTGAAACCATGTCCAGACGTCGTAGTGGGCACCGCTCATTGCAGATGTCGGACGTCGTAGGCTGGGCAGACTGGTAAAACAGGACAGGCGGTGAATTGTGGCGGAACTAATGCTGGGCAGAGAAGAAGTGTGTCTGAACACACAGCGCACCAAACACTCCTGACAAAGGACCTTCGCAGCCGACGACCCGAGCCTGTGCCAGTTTTAACACCACGATATCGGCAACTACGACCGAAATGGACACGTCACGATTGGCACTGGACTTCCGCGCAGTCGCAGGACGTTGCATGGTCTGACGAATCGCGATACTTTGTTCATCATACCTATGGGAGGGCGGAAATCCGTCGCCTTCCAGGGGAACAGCTCCTTGACACATGTACTGCGGGACGGAGACAAGCTGGCGACGGCTGCATTATGCTCGGGGGCAGCATTCATGTGGTAATCCATGGGTCCAGCCGAGCTTGTGCAAGGTACCATAATAGCCAAGGAGTATCGTACACTGGTTGTAGACCACTAACCCCCCTTCATGACGATAACGTTTCGTTACGGCAATGGAATTGTTTCCTCACGGCAATGAAATTTTTCAGCAAGATAATGTACCAGGTCGCAAGGGCAGGAGTATGATGGAGTGGCTCGAGAGACACAATGGCAAGTTCCAGTTGATGTGCTGGACCCCCATCTCACCAGATCTGAACCCGATCCAACACATCTGGGATGTGACTGAATGTGGCGTTATAGTCATCGCATCCCTCCCCAGAACTTACGGGAATTGGGTGACACGTGTGTGAAGATGTGGTGACACCTCGCTCCAGCGACCTAATAGGCTTCATTGCTTCCATGTCACGACGCGCCGCCGCTATTATCCATGGCAAAGGTGGACATACCAGGTAATAGGTAGGTGGTCCTCTTGTTCTGGCTGATCAGTGTACATCGTATCCCTACCATCCGGGAACAAGCTGCACCACTGGTTGGAGAGTAGCAGTGGCCAGATTACGGAATGACCGTCCCATGCTCGGGCTGCCGTTAACACTGCAGCACAAACGGCGGCATATGGAGTGGTGTCGTGACTGGGAAGCATGCATTGCCGATGAATGGCATCGCATTGTGTTCAGCAATGTATCGCAGTTCCGCACTCCGCCAAAGAGCCACCACCAGCCAGTATGGTGGTCGCATGGGGAGAGGTCACATTCTTCCAATGTTTTGGAGAAGCACAGCAAGTTATTCCTGGCGTCATAGTGTGGGGCGTGACTTCAGTTCACGGCTGGTACGTCATCGTGATATGTGGGCTCGTATTGCCACGTTTTTTGTAAATATGACTAAATTTTGCAACCACTGCAATAACATCACATACCTTCTCAACCCGTGAATCTTCATTACGTTTCCTCCTCTACTTCTGGCTATTTCACTCTTTTTATCAGGCAGTTATAACTATTATAAAAGAAGGAAACAACCCACTCTACCGAAATTGCTTTCTTTTTAAAGCCTGCAAAATTTCATTGCATACAATGCTCAAAGAGAGAACTTTTAGGTGATCAGTTGTTAATAGACATAAAATATTGATGGAGAGGCCGAATGTTGCCTTTCGTTGCAGATTTCTACGATGGATCACGGGTGTGACATTCAGGAGTGTTATGGGATTAGTTGTAACTTGGTTTAATGTCAGTGGTAACTCGAGCAATGAAAAGCAAAGTATTCAAAATCAATTTCTGATGGCGATTTGAGCGGTGTTTTTCCATTACCGTAATTGCAACACACTCAGGATTTTAACATGTCATTGACTGGTCGTCACATTTGTGAATATCTTTTAGGGTTCCGTAGGTCAGTCGGTAAAAACGGAACCTTTATAAGATTACGTTATTGTCCGTCTCAAATGGTTCAAATGGCTCTAAGTACTATGGGACTTAACATCTGAGGTCATCAGTCCCCTAGACTTAAAACTACTTAAACCTAACTAACCTAAGGACATCACACACATCCATGCCCGAGGCAAGATTCGAACCTGCGACCGCAGCAACCGCGTGGTTCCGGACTGAAGTATATTCCGTCTGTCTGTGCGTCTGTTCAGATCCAGTGATATCATCTTGAAATTTATGTCAAATGGTTCAAATGGTTCAAATGGCTCTGAGCACTATGGGACTTAACAGCTGTGGTCATCAGTCCCCTAGAACTTAGAACTACTTAAACCTGACTAACCTAAGGACATCACACACATCCATGCCCGAGGCAGGATTCGAACCTGCGACCGTAGCAGTCGCGCGGTTCCGGACTGCGCGCCTAGAACCGCGAGACCACCGCGGTCGGCTATGTCAAATACCAAGGTCTACGGCCACTTGGCGACTGCCAGTGTGAAACACGCTTGAACAGAGAAACGTTAGCTCTACAGATCGTGCGTTTTGCATAGAAAGTCTCCATCTCGGAGGCACAAAACATGCCGAAATCTACAGAGTGAAATAAAATTCTCATTTGGTTCGAATTCAATTGAAACAACCCGCCTGTCTGAGTAATAAGCTTGAGCTAAATACTCTCCATGTGTCTGAAGGTCGTGTAGTCTGGTTCATCTAGCCAACACAAAAAAAATCTCAATTCACGAATTGAATTTGGAATTAAAAACGTGGAAAAGGAGTCCCGACACGACAAACATATAACACACGTAGAGAGAGACACACACACACACGCGTTCACACTTTGAGATTCACACCAATTTAAACAAGACATGGGTTGAACAAAACGGTCTCCCATCACTAAGTAGTGGTAGGAAAAAGAATCGCAATAATTAACTGAAATATCTGTAACCATCGTCTTACTACCTAACTGAATAGACACTCCAGTGTGATTCACCATGTATTTTGATATTCGCAAACTCAGTCATCAGAAGTTACATGCGAACTATCAATATAGATAATTGAGATTGTAGAAACCTCAGAGTATGAGTCCTACTCGCACTTATCCGTCTTTTTAGATCGCAACTGTTAATACACTCATAAAGTATTCTGGCGCTTGTTGCAGAACAAGATAATAATGCATCTATTCAACAACGACAGCAAAAACTTTGCAAAAACAGACATAATGTCTTATGGGATAAAAGCAATCAGTGATTTTATAATGTTACTTAAACTCCGTCTTGATTGCAAATTTTTTATTCAAAAACTGCGAATGCTTGACAATATTGCGAAAGTAGTTGGCATTTATGTTGTAAAGTACAACAAACAACATTCAGGTATTTCAGCATTCAAGTAAACATTGAACAGCTCTTCTCATTTTTTCGAGTATATCAAAATCAAAACGAATAACTGTAAATAAATTTACGCTTACAGATACGACGTACATGCTGTCACTTTTTTTTTTGTTTTTGCCGCAAGAGGACGTGAGTCATAGCGACCTGGGATCACCACACCACTTCCAGCAACATTACCGCCGGCCGGAGAGGGTTGGGTTGTTTGGGGAAGGAGACCAGACAGCGAGGTCATCGGTCTCATCGGATTAGGGGAGGATGGGGAAGGAAGTCGGCCGTGCCCTTTCAAGGGAACCATCCCGGCATTTGCCTGGAGCGATTTAGGGAAATCACGGAAAACCTAAATCAGGATGGCAGGACGCGGGATTGAACCGTCGTCCTTCCGAATGCGAGTCCAGTGTCTAACCACTGCGCCACCTCGCTCGGTCCGGCCGGAGAGGCCGAGCGGTTCTAGGCGCTTCAGTCTGGAACCGCGCGACTGCAAAGGTCTTAGGTTAGTTAGGTTTGAGTAGTTTTAAGTTCTATGGGACTGATATTCTCAGATGTTAAGCCCCATAGTTCTCAGGGTCATTTGAACCAAGCAACATTGCCACCTGGCCGTGTGAACCGACAATATGAATCATTCGTCTCACCGACTAAAGTTATTGAAACGCGCACAAGCATATACTGTTGTGGTACCGCAGCATTCTCTACTGTAGTAAATGTAAGACTCTTAAACTCTTGCAGGTGTATATTATTCCGATAATGTGCCTACGAACCTACGAAATCTTTGAAATCGATTGCTAATAACTCAAAAAAAGGTAACTGAGCACGCCTTCAGTGTTGTCTCAAGTCGTTGAATAACAAGAATTCACTTATTATAAACACTTTATTGAAGTGCGGCCCATCATCAAAACGTTAGAAACCAACTTAATACAAAGTATCGCGACAAGTTACAACTTCTCTGGAGCTGGTTACTAATGAAAACGATTTGAAATTAATTGCAATCCTTGAAGAATTTGTTGTTGCCTAACCACTAGAAGGGGAGTAAATGGTTCAAATGTCTCTGAGCACTATGGGACTGAACATCTGAGGTCATCAGTCCCCTAGACCTTAGAACTACTTAAACCTAACTAACCTAAAAACATCAGACACATCCACGCCCGAGGCAGGATTCGAACGTGCGATTGTAGCGGTCGCGCGGTTCCAGACAGAAGCGTCTAGAACCGCTCGGCCTCTCCCGCCGGCGAAGGGGAGTACTACACGTCAAATTTCTACTTGGCTCATCTGTACATTAGGGTTCGGTCTTACTATGTTGCTTTAAGCTTTTATAGAAGCATTGATCTTTCTTGAGGAACATCAATCTAGTCGCGACAGCCACCCGTGGGGCAGCTGCCTCGTGCTTTCAGTGCTCGCTGCAGCGACTCGGAACGCTTCTCAGCACCTAACTCTGGACGTGTTTCACACCGCGTAGAACGACAGGCAGCACGCATGCTGTAAAACGGCCTGCTGCATCTCACGAAACTTGCACGGCGACGAGATTTTTGACCGCAGCACTTTCCAGCGGCAGATGGCTCCATATGGCGCGCAGGCGCGCTATTCACAGAACTTGTTTACGGAAACGGATGCGCGTAAAATAGTTGCTTCAACGCCGTTAGCGATCGCCGAAGAAGGACGGAGAAAACCGCAAGAAAGATTTTGAACTAGTACATGGCTTGAACAACGAGTTGCTAGTTTGCGTGTTTTTGGTTCTTTCATTGTTTAATTCATAAATTTCGGGCGTATTATAGTATTTGAGAGTGTAGCATCGTGTTTTAGTACCTGAATAGTGTAATTTCGCTTAGTCTTCTTCCGCCGCCGAGCAGTGTCAGCAGTGCGCAAGTAGCAGCATTACTGCATTTACTAGGCAATCTTGTATTTTAATAACCGTTTAAATTTTGTCGATTTGTTTGCGCTCTCTGTAGATTAGTTCAGACGTTCTTAGCAAAACAGTTTTTAGCATGGATAGGGACTGCAACTGCTGTGTTCGGATGCAGGCTGAGTTGGCATCCCTTCGCTCCCAGCTTCAGGCAGTGTTGGCTTCGGTCACACAGCTTGAGGCTGTTGCCAATGGGCATCACTGTGGGGGTCGGGATGGGGGTTTGTCGGGGACGGCCAGCTCGTCCCACGCATCCCCTGATCGGACTACGACTGTGGTTGCCCGGGATACTGCCCGCATTGAGGCTGATCCCTCACCTGTGGTAGAGTGGGAGGTCGTTTCAAGGTGTGGCAGGGGGCGAAAGACATTCCGGAGGGCTGAACGGAAAGCCTCTCCAGTTTGTCTGACGAACCGGTTTCAGGCTCTGTCTCAGGCTGATACTGATCTTCGGCCTGACATGGCTGCTTGTCCTGTTCCAGAGGTTGCCCCTCAGTCTGCAAGATCCGGGCAGTCGCAGAGGGTGGGCTTACTGGTAGTTGGGAGCTCCAACGTCAGGCGCGTAATGGGGCCCCTTAGGGAAATGGCAGCAAGAGAGGGGAAGAAAACCAATGTGCACTCCGTGTGCATACCGGGGGGAGTCATTCCAGATGTGGAAAGGGTCCTTCCGGATGCCATGAAGGGTACAGGGTGCACCCATCTGCAGGTGGTCGCTCATGTCGGCACCAATGATGTGTGTCGCTATGGATCGGAGGAAATCCTCTCTGGCTTCCGGCGGCTATCTGATTTGGTGAAGACTGCCAGTCTCGCTAGCGGGATGAAAGCAGAGCTCACCATCTGCAGCATCGTCGACAGGACTGACTGCGGACCTTTGGTACAGAGCCGAGTGGAGGGTCTGAATCAGAGGCTGAGACGGTTCTGCGACCATGTGGGCTGCAGATTCCTCGACTTGCGCCATAGGGTGGTGGGGTTTCGGGTTCCGCTGGATAGGTCAGGAGTCCACTACACGCAACAAGCGGCTACACGGGTAGCAGGGGTTGTGTGGCGTGGGCTGGGCGGTTTTTTAGGTTAGATGGCCTTGGGCAAGTACAGAAAGGGCAACAGCCTCAACGGGTGCGGGGCAAAGTCAGGACATGCGGGGACCAAGCAGCAATCGGTATTGTAATTGTCAACTGTCGAAGCTGCGTTGGTAAAGTACCGGAACTTCAAGCGCTGATAGGAAGCACCGAAGCTGAAATCGTTATAGGTACAGAAAGCTGGCTTAAGCCAGAGATAAATTCTGCCGAAATTTTTACAAAGGTACAGACGGTGTTTAGAAAGGATAGATTGCATGCAACCGGTGGTGGAGTGTTCATCGCTGTTAGTAGTAGTTTATCCTGTAGTGAAGTAGAAGTGGATAGTTCCTGTGAATTATTATGGGTGGAGGTTACACTAAACAACCGAACTAGGTTAATAATTGGCTCCTTTTACCGACCTCCCGACTCAGCAGCATTAGTGGCAGAACAACTGAGAGAAAATTTGGAATACATTTCACATAAATTTTCTCAGCATGTTATAGTCTTAGGTGGAGATTTCAATTTACCAGATATATACTGGGACACTCAGATGTTTAGGACGGGTGGTAGGGACAGAGCATCGAGTGATATTATACTGAGTGCACTATCCGAAAATTACCTCGAGCAATTAAACAGAGAACCGACTCGTGGAGATAACATATTGGACCTACTGATAACAAACAGACCCGAACTTTTCGAATCTGTATGTACAGAACAGGGAATCAGTGATCATAAGGCCGTTGCAGCATCCCTGAATATGGAAGTTAATAGGAATATAAAAAAAGGGAGGAAGGTTTATCTGTTTAGCAAGAGTAATAGAAGGCAGATTTCAGACTACCTAACAGATCAAAACGAAAATTTCTGTTCCGACACTGACAATGTTGAGTGTTTATGGAAAAAGTTCAAGGCAATCGTAAAATGCGTTTTGGACAGGTACGTGCCGAGTAAAACTGTGAGGGACGGGAAAAACCCACCGTGGTACAACAACAAAGTTAGGAAACTACTGCGAAAGCAAAGAGAGCTCCACTCCAAGTTTAAACGCAGCCAAAACCTCTCAGACAAACAGAAGCTAAACGATGTCAAAGTTAGCGTAAGGAGGGCTATGCGTGAAGCGTTCATTGAATTCGAAAGTAAAATTCTATGTACCGACTTGACAGAAAATCCTAGGAAGTTCTGGTCTTACGTTAAATCAGTAAGTGGCTCGAAACAGCATATCCAGACACTACGGGATGATGATGGCATTGAAACAGAGGATGACACGCGTAAAGCTGAAATACTAAACACCTTTTTCCAAAGCTGTTTCACAGAGGAAGACCGCACTGCAGTTCCTTCTCTAAATCCTCGCACAATCGAAAAAATGGCTGACATCGAAATAAGTGTCCAAGGAATAGAAAAGCAACTGGAATCACTCAATAGAGGAAAGTCCACTGGACCTGACGGGATACCAATTCGATTCTACACAGAGTACGCGAAAGAACTTGCCCCCCTTCTAACAGCCGTGTACCGCAAGTCTCTAGAGGAACGGAGGGTTCCAAATGATTGGAAAAGAGCACAGATAGTCCCAGTCTTCAAGAAGGGTCGTCGGGCAGATGCGCAAAACTATAGACCTATATCTCTTACGTCGATCTCTTGTAGAATTTTAGAACATGTTTTTTGCTCGCGTATCATGTCATTTCTGGAAACCCAGAATCTACTATGTGGCAATCAACATGGATTCCGGAAACAGCGATCGTGTGAGACCCAACTCGCTTTATTTGTTCATGAGACCCAGAAAATATTAGATACAGGCTCCCAGGTAGATGCTATTTTTCTTGACTTCCGGAAGGCGTTCGATACAGTTCCGCACTGTCGCCTGATAAACAAAGTAAGAGCCTACGGAATATCAGACCAGCTGTGTGGCTGGATTGAAGAGTTTTTAGCAAACAGAACACAGCATGTTGTTATCAATGGAGAGACGTCTACAGACGTTAAAGTAACCTCTGGCGTGCCACAGGGGAGTGTTATGGGACCATTGCTTTTCACAATATATATAAATGACTTAGTAGATAGTGTCGGAAGTTCCATGCGGCTTTTCGCGGATGATGCTGTAGTATACAGAGAAGTTGCTGCATTAGAAAATTGTAGCGAAATACAGGAAGATCTGCAGCGGATAGGCACTTGGTGCAGGGAGTGGCAACTGACCCTTAACATAGACAAATGTAATGTATTGCGAATACATAGAAAGAAGGATCCTTTATTGTATGATTATATGATAGCGGAACAAACACTGGTAGCAGTTACTTCTGTAAAATATCTGGGAGTATGCGTACGGAACGATTTGAAGTGGAATGATCATATAAAACTAATTGTTGGTAAGGCGGGTACCAGGTTGAGATTCATTGGGAGAGTGCTTAGAAAATGTAGTCCATCAACAAAGGAGGTGGCTTACAAAACACTCGTTCGACCTATACTTGAGTATTGCTCATCAGTGTGGGATCCGTACCAGGTCGGGTTGACGGAGGAGATAGAGAAGATCCAAAGAAGCGCGGCGCGATTCGTCACTGGGTTATTTGGTAACCGTGATAGCGTTACGGAGATGTTTAATAAACTCAAGTGGCAGACTCTGCAAGAGAGGCGCTCTGCATCGCGGTGTAGCTTGCTCGCCAGGTTTCGAGAGGGAGCGTTTCTGGATGAGGTATCGAATATATTGCTTCCCCCTACTTATACCTCCCGAGGAGATCACGAATGTAAAATTAGAGAGATTAGAGCGCGCACGGAGGCTTTCAGACAGTCGTTCTTCCCGCGAACCATACGCGACTGGAACAGGAAAGGGAGGTAATGACAGTGGCACGTAAAGTGCCCTCCGCCACACACCGTTGGGTGGCTTGCGGAGTATCAATGTAGATGTAGATGTAGATGTACATACACTGCACAACGATCTAAGATGCCAGATACGTACTATTAGAAGTTATTCGTTCAAATGGTTCAAATGGCTCTGAGCACTATGGGACTTCACTTCTGAGGTCATCAGTCCCCTGGAACTTAGAAGTACTTAAACCTAACTAACCTAAGGACATCACACACATTCATGCCCGAGGCAAGATTCGAACCTGCGACGGTAGCGGTCGCTCGGTTCCAGACAGTAGCGTCTAGAACCGCTCGGCCACTCCGGCCGGCAAGTTATTCGTTAACTCAATTGAATCTCCATCACATTTTCGGGCACAGGCATAAAGGTGTCGTAGAGGGGGGCTTAGTAACGAAGTTTTGATAAGAAATCCATGTCCGGAAATGTGACGCCTGAGTGTAAATCATTTTGAGGCTCGGACCACTTTCAAACCTTCCGCTTCTTAGTACGCTCACGTCAAAACAAAGAACTCTGACCTGTGAGCACAAGGCATGGTCAGTCTTTCGAGTACTCATCGTCGGTTTCTTTTCTATGCAACGAAGCAAATCCTCTTCAAAGTCGAGGCTGCAGCGCGTCCGTGGAGTACCACAGCCAATCCTCCCAGCTTCCAACGTATCAGTTTCTTGCGGCCGTTGATGCAGTCAGACGAAAATGTAACGTGATGTCATAATTACAACAGGGACTGACGACGGCGCCCTCTTCTCAGCTTGTGTGCGTACCTTGAAGTGGAGATTTGAAAGTGATCCGACATTCAAGCTTATTTTGCATCCAGACGGTAAATTTCCAGAGATAGATTCGTAATAAAAGTGGCGATAAGTTCTCTCTACAACTCCTAGAAGTCTGTAATACGGATTTTGAATCACCCTTTAAAGTATAGTGCGTGTCTAATGTTGGAAGAGGTTACTTTTTCGAAGCTACTCACAGTCACTGAATAAGACATTTACCGGCAGGATGCAAACATGAGGCTGTCTCTTATACCGAGATATAGGTATACATCTTTTACACAAAGTTGCATAATAATAACTACTTGTGTAACTTGTGTTTACTTTGCGACACAGAGAGGCAGTCACGTTAAGATTTCAGGCCACTAAGGAAAAACTCCAGTAACTGGCCTCTGCAGCAAGAGTTGCAGCAAATACATTATGTATAATAAATAACAACGAGTATTGCTGATCATACTTCTATTACACTCCGTCTACAAGCCACAAGTGGCCCATCGGAACCATCCGACCGCCGTGTCATCCTCCGAGGAGGCTGCGGATAGGAGGGGCATGGGGTCAGCATACCGCTCTCCCAGTCGTTATGATGGTATTCTTGACTGAATCCGCTACTATTCGGTCGAGTAGCTCCTCAATTGACATCACGAGGCTGATTGCACCCCGAAAAAATGGCAACAGCGCATGGCGGTCTGGATGGTCACCCACCCAAGTGCCGACCACGCCCGACAGCGCTTAACTTCGCTGATCTCACGGGAACCGGTGTATCCACTGCGGCTAGGCTGTTGCCCATACTTCTATTGCATTGAAGAAAATGTGTTGGAATCTTACAGAAAACCTAAGGTGAAAAAAAAAAATGCTGGAAGGCACTCACGAACATGTCACAATTGATGAAAGGAGAAAATATAAAAATGCAGTAAATGAAGCAGGCAAAAAGGAATACAAACGTCTCAAAAATTAGATCGACAGGAAGTGCAAAATGGCTAAGCAGGGATGGCTAGAGGACAAATGTAAGGATGTAGAGGCTTATCTCACTAGGGGTAAGATAGATGTAGCCTACAGGAAAATTAAAGAGTCCTTCAGAGAAAAAACAACCACTTGTATGAATATCAAAAGCTCAGATGGAAACCCAGTTCTAAGCAAAGAAGGGAAAGCAGAAAGGTGGAAGGAGTATATAGAGGGTCTATACAAGGGCCATGTGCTTGAGGACAATGTTATGGAAATGGAGGAGGATGTAGATGAAGATCAAATGGGAGATATAATACTGCGTGAAGAGTTTGACAAAGCACTGAAAGACCTGAGTCGAAACAAGGCCCCGGGAGTAGACAACATTGCATTAGAACTACTGACGGCCTTGGGAGAGTCAGTCCTGACAAAACTCTACCATCTGGTGAGCACGATGTATGAGACAGGCGAAATACCCTCAGGCTTCAAGAAGAACATAATAATTCCAATCCCAAAGAAAACAGGTGCTGACAGATGTGAAAATTACCGAACTATCAGTTTAATAAGTTACGGCTGCAAAATACTAACGCGAATTCTTCACAGACGAATGGAAAACTAGTAGAAGCCGACCTCGGGGAAGATCAGTTTGGATTCCGTAGAAATGTTGGAACACGTGAGGCAATACTGACCCTACGCCTTATCATAGAAGCTAGATTAAGGAAAGGCAAACCTACGTTTCTTGCATTTGTAGACTTAGAGAAAGCTTTTGACAATGTTGACTGGAATACGCTCTTTCAAATTCTGGAGGTGGCTGGGGTAAAATACAGAGAGTGAAAGGCTATTTACAATCCGTACAGAAACCAGATGGCAATTATAAGAGTCGAGGGACATGAAAAGGAGGCAGTGGTTGGGAAGGGAGTGAGACAAGGTTGTAGTCTCTCCCCGATGTTAATCAATCTGCCGGCCGCTGGTGACCGAGCGGTTCTAGGCGCTTCAGTCTGGAACCGCGCGACCGCTACGGTCGCAGGTTCGAATCCTGCCTCGGGCATGGATGTATGTGGTGTCCTTAGGTTAGTTAGGTTTAAGTAGTTCTAAGTTCTAGGGGACTGATGACCTGAGATGTTAAGTCCCATAGTACTCAGAGCCATTTTTGTTATTCAGTCTGTATTTTGAGCATGCAGTGAAGGAAACAAAAGAAAAATTCTGAGTAGGAATTAAAATCCATGGAGAAGAAATAAAAACTTTGAGGTTCGCCGATGACATTGTAATTCTGTCAGAGACAGCAAAGGACTTGGAAGAGCAGTTGAATGGAATGGATAGTATCTTGAAAGGAAGGTATAAGATGAACAAAAGCAAAACGAGGATAATGGAATGTAGTCGAATTAAGTCGGGTGATGCTGAGGGAATTAGATTAGGAAATGAGACACTTAAAGTAGTAAAGGAATTTTGCTATTTGGGGAGCAAAATAACTGATGATGGTTGAAGTAAAGAGGATATAAAATGTAGACTGGCAATGGCAAGGAAAGCGTTTCTGAAGAAGAGACATTTGTTAACATCGAGTATAGATTTAAGTGTCAGGAAATCGTTTCTGAAAGTATTTGCATGGAATGTAGCCATGTGTGGAAGCGAAACTTGGACGATAAATAGTTTGGACAGAAAGAGAATAGAAGCTTTTGAAATGTGGTGCTACAGAAGAATGCTGAATATTAGATGGGTAGATCACTTAACTAATGAGGAAGTATTGAATAGGATAGGGGAGAAGTTTGTGGCACAACTTGACTAGAAGAAGGGATCGGTTGGTACGACATGTGTTGAGGCATCAAGGGATCACCAATTTAGTATTGGAGGGCAGCGTGGAGGGTAAAAATCGTAGAGGGAGACCACGAGATGAATACACTAAGCAGATTCAGACGGATGTAGGTTGCAGTAGGTACTGGGAGATGAAGAAGCTTGCACAGGATAGAGCAGCATGGAGAGCTGCATCAAACCAGTCTCAGGACTGAAGACCACAACAACAACAACAACAACAACAACAGTGTTTATTACTTAAGAAGAAGCAGTCACGATCGCATGATATCATTTATTTAAAATGAACTGTTTCGACACATACAGTAGGCCATCTTCAGATTGAGTGCACCATTTGCTGGAGCTGGTGACGTGCTGAGCAGCTGCATGTTGTCAAGACGATGACTGTTTCCTTGTAAGTAATTACCACAAGTAAGATCGTTGACATTCCCTGCCACGTTGGTTAAAAACAGCTCAGCCTTTATGGTTCACGATAACATCAGTTACCGTATGACACGATCGTAACACCAATGTTTAAGGTATAAGGCAACAATTTTTACAAATGTCTAAAGGCTGTAACGACAGGTGCCTATATTTGATACTCGTATTTTTAAGTACAATAAATTGTACCAAAAACGACGTGTTTTTGATAATCATAAATGAACTGTACGACTGAAAAGGTATATTGTCTTAGCATGCAAGATATGATACGGAAAGCACCAGATACGAGCAGACTTTAGCTACCGATGTGTAGACAGATGACAAAAGTCATGTGATACCTCCTAATATCGTGGCGGACCTCATTTTGCCTGGCGTAGTGCAGTAACTTTACGTGGCATGGATTCAACAAGGCGTTGGAAGTCCATTGCGGAAATATTGAGACATGCTGCCCCTGTACCAGTCCATAATTGCGAAAAAGTTGCCGGTGCAGGATTTTGTGGACGAACCGACCTCTCGATTATGTCCCATAAATGTTCGATGGGATTCATTTCAGGGGATCTCGATGGCCAAGTACATTGCTCGAATTGTCAATGTAGTGGCGAACAGTTGTGGCCCAGTGACATGGCACATCGTTGTTTGGGGCCATGAAGTCCAGATGGTTTCCAAGTACCAGAAATTGTTTCCAGTCAGCGTTTTGTTCAGTTTGACCAGAGGACCCAGTTCATTCCATGTAAACAGAGCCCACACCTTTACGGAGCAACCACCAGATTGCACAGTGCCTTGTTGACGACTTAGATCCATGGCTTCGTGGGGTCTGCACCGTACTCGAACCCTATCGTCAGCTGTTGCCAATTGAAATCGAGACTCATATAACCATGCTAAGGTTTTCCAGACGTCTAGGGTCCAACCGATATGGTCATGAGCCCAGGAGAAGCACTGTGTTAGCAAAGGTACTCGTGTCACTCATCTGCTGCCCTAGTCCATTAACAACAGATTTCGCCGCTCTGTCCTAACGCATAAATTCATCGACGTCTCATATTGGTTTCTGCGGTTACTTCACGCAGTATTGCTTATCTGTTATCACTGACAACTGTAAGCAAACGCCGCTGCTCTCGGTCGTTAAGTGAAAGCCGTCGGCCACTGCGTTGTCCGTGGTGAAAAACAATGACTGAAATTTGATATTCTCTGCACACTCTTGACATTGCGATTCTCGTAATATTGAATGTTCTAACAATTTCCGAAATGGAACGTCCCATACGTCTAGCTCCATCCATCATATCGCGTTCAGAGTCTGTTAATTCGAGGCGTGCGGCCACAATAATCTCGGGAACCTTTTCACATGAATCACGTGGGAGCAAATGACAGCTCCGTCAATGTACTGACTATTTATATCAAGTGTACGTCGTGCTACAGCTTTCGGTATATGTGCATGTCGCGTTCCCATGACTGTCACTTCAGTGTAGCTTCCCGTCTTTTTATTATAACAAATCATACCAAACGTGACTCGTTTTCGAGTGTGCTTTGGTGCTTTGTATCCGCTTATATTCACTCCAAGTATGGTATAAAAACCATCAAGTACGACGTTCAACTCTATTTTACTTAATAGGTACGGAGTCTCTTTAAGTTTTGCTTGTGACGTAAAAGCGACGCTGCATGTCATTGGTCATGTTCTTGCCCAGGAATAAAAAATCTGCAGGTCGGATTCTTCCTTTCACGCTTCGCATTATAGAGGATGTGGAATTTCACGCTGAGACGTTAACAGCTCTTCTTCCACAAACGGTTTGACGTCCCGTGAGAGGAAGATTTTAGCTACCTGTCCCAGCCACTTCACCGCTACGTCACAGCCATGTCACTCAAACATAACCTCCATTACAAAATACCTTTCACAGCGGACACACTGCTCGTAACATTGCAAAGTGTGTAATACATAACACGTCCCCTGACTGCGACGTAAAACCTTCCTGTTAGTTTCGTGTTTTTTTGTAACTTTTTGGTATTTATATTCTTCGTCGGGGCTGGCCGCTGTGGCAGAGAGGTTCTACGCGCTTCAGTCCGGAACCGCGCTGCTGCTACGGTCGCAGGTTCGAAATGTCCTTAGGTTAGTTAGGTTTAAGTAGTTCTAAGTCTAGGGGACCGATGACCTCAAATGTTAAGTCCCACAGTGCTTAGAGCCATTTGAACCAGTTTTTTCTTCGTTGGGTAGCCTTTATTGTCGATTAAGCACTTACTCAGGCAATTCTGTCCCTGCCGTCATCTTGTTTGTAAGCCTTAAAATAAATGAAGAGAGGCAGATGTAACTGCGCTTCTGCTTCACGATGTTTTCGTGAACGAACGCAAACAAGTTCTGTAACAGATCATTTCAATAAACGGTGAGTCAGAAGAACATACGTCGTAGTGGACTACATTAATTCTCAGCTAGCTCAATTACAGTATTTTACATTTATTTCGGCAGAAATTGAGGGAGAGAGTATATCCAACAAGACACGGAAGAGATTACTTCCGCCAACCCAACTGAAGATCATACAAGAAGTGGCGACTTACTGATGTTATTAGGGTTATCACTTGACCCGGCTCGTTGTATCAAGTTTGTTTCTGATGTTCTGGTGATAGGCCATGCCCACAGCGCGTCAGCAGAGTTTTTGTAAGAAGTGTATTCTTATTATGTAGCGACATCCAGCAGTGTTAAAGGCGTGCCCAGTCAACTGTATAGTGTTTGCAGGCCTCCTCCTCGAAGTTGTGTCGTAAATTGTAGTAAACAACAAACTTAACTGAATGAAAATTGATATGAAATTAACATTCGTGGATCCGTAACAAAATGGAACGGTAGGCACGAGAGATTATTGAAGGCGCAAGGCTTGAGTGATACTCTTGAGAGAAAATAGACACATGAGACACGTGTATGTTAGTGGCAGTGGCATTGAGAAACAGGTAACATTGCTGAAATTAAAGGCTCCAGAGCCCGACGGAATCGCTGTCACAGTTTCCACAGAATTTTTCTGCTGTATTAGCTACTATTTATCCATAACATGCCGTAGATGCTTTGCACGAAAGAAATTGTGATCAGTGAGTGGAAGAACCCAGGTCATATCCGCCTACAAGAGAGAGAGGGAGAGATAGAGAGAGAGAGAGAGAGAGAGAGAGAGAGAGAGAGAGAGAGCGTACAAGTGATACACAAAAATAATATCCATATGTTGTAAAATCCTAATTTTCTGAGCCTCAAACATAATTTATCTGAACAGGATGACCTCATTTGCGGCAACCAGTGTGGATTCCGGAAACATCGATCACGCGAAACCTAACTGCGTGTTTCTCACATGACGCCCTATGTCAAGGATATCTGGTCGATGCAGAACTCATTGACTTCCGAAATGCATTTGACTCGGTATCACACCAAAGATTATTAAGAAAAATACGATTACAAAGACTATCAAACAAAATTTGTAAATAAATTTAGGATTTGTTGGGAGGAAGCACGTAGCAAGTTATCTTGGATGCAGAGTCTGCGTTGGAAGGAGAAGTATCTTCAGACGTGCCCCACAGAAGTGTGAATGTAGCTTTTCTGTTAACATTATGTAGTGCCGACGTTGCAGACTTTTCGCAGATCTATGCTGAAGTATTGTCTAAATCTTCAAATCTTGATACGGTTTTAAACTGGGGAAATGATTAGCAGCTTGTTTTAAATATCCACAACGGTGTAATTAAGCACTACACAAGAAGAAGAAAGTCGCTTTCTATGGCTACAAACATCAATAATAGCTCACAAATGGAATCAGTTAATTCGTCCCTTACATGGATCTAACAATTTGTAGAGGTATGAAATGGAATGATCACATAATTTCTGTCATATGTAGGGCAGGTGACTGAAATCTACATCTTTGTCCATACTCTACAAACCACTATGAAGTGCATGGCTCAGGGTACGTCCAATTGTACCAGTTACGAGTTTTTCATGCCGTTCCATTCACATATGGAATGCGGGGAAAATGATTGTTTAAACGCCTCTGTGCGTGCTGTAATTGGGAAAATGATTGTTTAAACGCCTCTGTGCCTGCTGTAATTTCCAATCTTGTCCTGACGATCCTCACGGGAGCGATACTTAGGTGACTGTAGTCTTCATTTAAAGCCAGTTCTTGAAACTTTGTAGCTAGACTTTCTCGGGGTAGTTAATCCCTGTCTTCAAGAGCCTCCCAGTTCATTTTCTTCAGGATTCCTGTGACATTCCCTCACGGGTTAAACAAACTTGTGACCCTTTAAAGTCAGTACCGCCATTAGACTGTTTTTTATTTGCAGTGGTACATTTACATGATCATGGTTTCGGCTTTAAAGTGCCATTATCAAGTGCTTTAATGTTATACAGTGCCTAAGATGGCATACTGTCGTATTTAAAATACACTATTAGACAATTAAAACACTTGATAATGGCACTTTAAAGCCGAAATCATGAAGGTATAAATGTAACACTGCAAATAAAAAACAGTCTAATGGCGGTACTGACTTTAAAGAAATATAATATGATTGTGGCCCCACATTATGAAAAAATTATTAAACTTGTGACCTTTCGTGCTGCCCACCTCCGCATATGTTCAGTGTCCCCCCCCCCCCCCCCCCTTAGTCCTATTGGGCATGGGTCCCACACTGAGCAATATTTCAGCATTGGTCACTCGTGTGATGTGTAGGCAACCGCCTTCGTAGACTGACTGCATTTCCCAGCACTCTACAATAAACCGAAGCCTACCACCCGCCCTACCTACGACTGAGACAATATGATCATTCCATTTCATATCCCTACACCCAAGTACACTCCTGGAAATTGAAATAAGAACACCGTGAATTCATTGTCCCAGGAAGGGGAAACTTTATTGACACATTCCTGGGGTCAGATACATCACATGATCGCACTGACAGAACCACAGGCACATAGACACAGGCAACAGAGCATGCACAATGTCGGCACTAGTACAGTGTATATCCACCTTTCGCAGCAATGCAGGCTGCTATTCTCCCGTGGAGACGATCGTAGAGATGCTGGATGTAGTCCTGTGGAACGGCTTGCCATGCCATTTCCACCTGGCGCCTCAGTTGGACCAGCATTCGTGCTGGACGTGCAGACCGCGTGAGACGACGCTTCATCCAGTCCCAAACATGCTCAATGGGGGACAGATCCGGAGATCTTGCTGGCCAGGGTAGTTGACTTACACC
The DNA here is from genome assembly GCF_021461385.2 of Schistocerca piceifrons. Taxonomy (NCBI): domain Eukaryota; kingdom Metazoa; phylum Arthropoda; class Insecta; order Orthoptera; family Acrididae; genus Schistocerca; species Schistocerca piceifrons. Next base: position 510,173,093 of record NC_060142.1, on the reverse strand, counting down.
TTCTAGAGCACGTTGGGTGGCACGGGATACATGCGGACGTGCATTGTCCTGTTGGAACAGCAAGTTCCCTTGCCGGTCTCGGAATGGTAGAACGATGGGTTCGATGACGGTTTGGATGTACCGTGCACTATTCAGTGTCCCCTCGACGATCACCAGTGGTGTACGGCCAGTGTAGGACATCGCTCCCCACACCATGATGCCGGGTGTTGGCCCTGTGCGCCTCGGTCGTATGCAGTCCTGATTGTGGCGCTCACCTGCACGGCGCCAAACACGCATACGACCATCATTGGCACCAAGGCAGAAGCGACTCTCATCGCTGAAGACGACACGTCTCCATTCGTCCCTCCATTCACGCCTGTCGCGACACCACTGGAGGCGGGCTGCACGATGTTGGGGCGTGAGCGGAAGACGGCCCAACGGTGTGCGGGACCGTAGCCCAGCTTCATGGAGACGGTTGCGAATGGTCCTCGCCGACACCCCAGGAGCAACAGTGTCCCTAATTTGCTGGGAAGTGGCGGTGCGGTCCCCTACGGCACTGCGTAGGATCCTACGGTCTTGGCGTGCGTCCGTGCGTCGCTGCGGTCCGGTCCCAGGTCGACGGGCACGTGCACCTTCCGCCGACCACTGGCGACAACATCGATGTACTGTGGAGACCTCACGCCCCACGTGTTGAGCAATTCGGCGGTACGTCCACCCGGCCTCCCGCATGCCCACTATACGCCCTCGCTCCAAGTCCGTCAACTGCACATACGGTTCACGTCCACGCTGTCGCGGCATGCTACCAGTGTTAAAGACTGCGATGGAGCTCCGTATGCCACGGCAAACTGGCTGACACTGACGGCGGCGGTGCACAAATGCTGCACAGCTAGCGCCATTCGACGGCCAACACCGCGGTTCCTGGTGTGTCCGGTGTGCCGTGCGTGCGATCATTGCTTGTACAGCCATCTCGCAGTGTCCGGAGCAAGTATGGTGAGTCTGACACACCGGTGTCAATGTGTTCTTTTTTCCATTTCCAGGAGTGTATTTATATCAGCTGACAGATTTCAACTGTGACTCCCTAACATTATAGTTATTTTCTTTTGTGAAGTGCACATTTTACATTGGTTAATATTTAAAGCAAGCTATCAATCCCTGCACCACCGAGAGATCTTATCTACATTTGACTGAACCTTGACAATGACTGTCCATCCAAGATAACATGCTGCGTGCTCCCTGCCAAAACATTCTCACTCCAGTCACAAATTTAGCTTGGTTCATTGGCAGGGCACTGGCAAAGCATAAAGGAGACTGCTTATATTCTTTTGCGCGGCCCCTCTTAGAATATTTCTGAAGTGTGTGGGATCTATATCATAACGGACAAAATGTATGAAGAAGAAGGGCAGCACTAATGGTGACACATTTGTTTCAGCCAAGATAGGGTGTCAAGGAAATGCTGAAAATCTGAGTTTTCAGTGGTTTCGAGAAGCAGTATTAAGTGAAGAATTGTTGCATGCCAGCCTTGTATAGGGCAGTAAAGAGGGTAAAACTGTCAAAGTCACAGAGCGAAGCTATCTCGCTACATTACGACACTGTCGACACATGACGGCCGCAATGAAAATATTTCGCCACTGAGACTGGCTCAGGGCAAAACACAACATAGGCGTTTCTGGCGAGCCAGGCAGCAGACTTCAGCAGAATGTAGTGTGTCTATATTATAACAAACTTGTTGAGCGTGTATGACAGAAGGAAAACCGCTAGTACCTTCGTAATAACAAGCCCTGTGCGGTTATGACGAATGACGTCTGCTAAAAATTAGCCAGCACTTCGCTCCATAAATAGAAATTTAGCTCGTCAGCCAGTCTGTCGGACTGATTTGTGGCGTAAATGACATTCGCACTCGATTCCCTGACTGCAGCGAAGTGACGTCTGATGCAAGTTTGTTGTAGATTTCCTGTACGCTATTTACAACACCAGCCACTACTGGCAGAGATGGCTACATCGCCATAATTACCAGTCTCAGAGTTCAGCACTGCAGTCTGCCTCTGTTGTAGATGGGAGGACCTGGAGGTCTTTCCCTCCCACCAGGATCAGGACACCAGTGTTCCTGACATTCCTGTGAACTGAATAGGGTCTATCTGGATAGTAGGCCAATATCGCCGAACTTCACTGCTACACGGCAACCGTCATCGCAGTACGACGGATGAAGAAGAGGGATGGTGAGTTGGAGCGTACACAGCACCTTCCAAGTCGGTGTGTTAGTTCAGTACGCACGCCGCCGTCACCCACTGCCGTATCGTTGCGGTACAGCCCGTGCCGGGGCGACCGCAAGCGGCGAAGCGCCAGTGCAACAGCCGGCCGGAACAAAGTGTGCGGCGTCAGGTGCCTTGAATGGGCTGAAGGCCGCTTAAGACGCAATTCTACATCAGGCATTGACAGAAAATGCCAACCTCGATTTAAGAACCTACCTGTATTTTTATGGAAGTAAGTAATTAATTTCGAACCTTCTTTCATTGCGCCTACCGACGACCACAGGTCACTACCATTCTTCCGAGGAAAACTGACTAACAGCGAACTGGGAGAGTGTCTCCTGACACAGAACGAACTCTACTTACGCCCATCCAAAAGTCACATCTTGCAGAATGTAGAGATATTTTTAGTTATCCTGCGCATCGTTCCTAAAGCGGCCGAAAAAGTAAGACCAGACTAATAACAGCATGCACAGAGTTAAGCAATCATACTACTCGCTCTCCATAATGATTGAGACGGTAGAAACCCTAACGTATCAAATACCCTGTGTCATGCGTCACAACAAACTAGTCAGAATACTGCAGAGATAGGAAAAATAAATAAAATAGTGGCACTATCTGATTAAAAGTATCTGGACACTTATTAGTGGATCTTAGTATGGAATGTGTGCACCCTTCGTCTTCATGATGGCTTGAACTCTATTGGGGGACACTTTGAAAGAGGTGTCTGAATGTCAGTTGAGGAACAGCAGTCCCTTCTTCACGAACCGAAAGCAGGCAAGGTAATGACGTTGAACGCTGGGCTTTTGAGCGAAGACGACGTTCTGACTCATCCCAAACGTATTCCATTTGATTCAAGTCTGGGCTCTGGGCAGGCCTGTCCATTTCAGGTGTGTTACTGTCCACAAATCATTGCCTCAGGTGCTGCTTTATGACAGAGCGCACTGTCATGCTGACACATAGTCTCCGAACAGTTTCTCTGCCGCACGTAGAACACAGCGACGCGAAAATATCAAGTGGTTTAGGGCACAGCAGTCAGTCGCAAATGATGTTTATTGCATATCTACATTTCGGTCAGTATGTGACCATCAGTAAATGTAAGTTAAGACATTAAAAACTGGACTATTCAAGTCAGAAGTTGAGTTCACTTTCAGCCTCCCATGTGAAGGGTCCAGTTGGGACTAAGTGCTTATACAAGTATTCGTAATATGAAGTCAATGTCATGTATGACTGATTGCTGTATCCTTCATCACTTGAAATGAACACCATCGCTCGGCGGAACTGTTTCCCTGTGGAATCAAACGGGATGTAAAAATGTGTTCATATCCTTCTCCATTTAGCGCATTCTTGAGCGCACTAAGGGGACCACACCCCAGTCGCATACCTGTCGTGACATCTAGTGGTCAATTCGGCGTTACATGAGTGCGTTCGGATACTTTTGATCGCGCAGTGTATGTGTAAGAACTTGGCCGGCCGTGGTGGCCAAGGGTTCTAGGCGCTACAGTCTGGAACCGCGCGACCGCTACGGCCGCAGGTTCGAGTCCTGCCTCGAGCATGGATGTGTGTGATGTCCTTAGGTTAGTTAGGTTTAATTAGTTCTAAGTTCTAGAGGACTGATGACCACAGATGTTAAGTCCCATAGTGCTCAGAGCCATTTTTTTGTAAGAACTTGAACCTATTGGCAGGACATACAATCTAAGACAAAAGAAGAAGAGATGCACCACGAAGGAATTATCCGAATGGGACGGATATTTGTAGATGTGAATACATATGCAAACAAACAAATTATTACAATTTCAGAAATAATGGTTGATTAATTCAAGAGAAAAATCTTCCTAGACTGAATAAACCGCTGACGCGTTGGTGCAAAATGCAAGCAGTTATTCGGCTTGGCATTCGTTGATAGAATTATTGGATGTCCCCTGAGGGATACCGTGCCGCCACGCGGGATTAGCCGAGTGGTCTGAGGCGCTGCAGTCATGGACCGTGCGGCTGGTCCTGGTGGAGGTTCGAGTCCTCTCTCGGGCATGGGTGTGTTTTTCCTTAGGATAATTTAGGTTAAGTAGTGTGTAAGCTTAGGGAGTGATGACCTTAGCAGTTAAGTCCCATAAGATTTCACACACATTTGAACAACATTTGATACTGTGCCAGATCCTCTCCAATTGGTACGTCATAGTGCCAAAATCCCGACGCTGTGAAAGGCCTTGCCCCTAACGCTCTAAACGTTCTCCGTTGGGAAGAGCCAAGGTAAGGTTGGACAAGCACGAAGACAAGCAGGAAAAGCTCTCGTCGTGTGCGGGCGGGAATTATCTTGCTGAAATGTAAGTCCAGGATGGCTTTGCACCAAGAGCAACAAAACGGAGGATAGAATATCGTCGGCGTACCTCTGTGCTGTAAGGGTGTTGCAGCTGACAACCATAGAGTTTCTGAAAAGAAGAGGCACCCCAGATTGTCACTCCCGACTGTCGGGCCGTATCGCTGGCGGCAGTCAGGTTGTATAACACCGCTGCGAAGGAGCGTCTCCCCACACGTCGTCGCTGGTCATCGGAGCTGATTCTGAAGCGGAACTCGTCACTGAAGCCAATACTACACCAGCCAATGACTTTCCAGGCCGAGCACATATCAGGAGACGCCCCAGACAGCAGTGGGACACCAAACTGGCTCTTACCTGCCATACGGCCCGACAACCACAACTGAGATCCAAAAAATGGTTCAAATGGCTCTGGGCACTATGGGACTTAACGTCTGAGGTTATCAGTCCCCTAGACTTAAACCTAACTAACCTAAGGTCATCACACACATCCATGCCCCAGGCAGGATTCGTACCTGCGACCGTAGCAGCAGCGCGGTTTCGGACTGAAGTGCCCAGAACCTCTCGGTCACAACGGCCGTCTCAACTGATGGTGTGGAGTGCCATTTCTTTTCATAAGAGGACGGACCCCTTTGGTTGTCATCCGCGGGACGTTTGCAGCACAGCGGTACATTAACGAATTCTACGTCCTGTTTTGTTGTACTTCATTCATGGAAAGCCATCCTGGGCTTATATTTCGACAAGAAAATGCCCGCCTGCACATGGCGAGAGTTTCTCCTGCTTATTCTCGTGATTGCCAAACGCGACCTTGGTCAGCAAGGTCGCCAGATCTCTCCTCAATCAAGAATGTTGGGAGCGTTATGGACAGGGTCTTCCAATCAGCCCGGTATTTTGACGATCTAAGCTCAAACTGGGCAGCATTTGGCACGGTGTTCCTCAGGAGGACATCCAACAACTCTATCAATCAATGCATTGCCGAATAACTGCTTGCGTAAGGACCAGAGGTGTAGCAACGCACTGTAGAGTTTCTCAATTTGTGAAGCTCTTTCTCTTGAATAAATCATTCAATTTTTCTGAAATTGTAATCCTTTTTTTTATCCGTGCATATACATTATATATATTGATTTCCGTCACATTCGGAAAATTGTTTCGTGATGCGTCTTTTTTTTCTTGCAAGGCAACATTCCTAAGTGCCAATAAACCATTTTGATGACACTTGGCTGTTTGTAGAGGAAGCAAAATAATGCAATACGTTGTTTTTTGTTTATGCCCAATTTTGGTTTTAAGGAGTAAAACACACCCCGGAACCTAAATTGGCATATTAGGTTTCGAGGGAATGTCTTCGAAACGACGATATATAAAAAATGTTTCGAATATAAAATTTGATATGTAATTAACATTGTCGAAAACTGCGTAATTGAATTCTGTAATAATTTGAAATTTTGAAAAATATCCCACAACCACAAATACTTTTGTTACAACATAAATTACAGAAGTTTTCAAGCTACATACACTATGTGATCATAAGTATCTGGACACCCTCAAAAACATACGTTTTTCATATTAGGTGCATTGTGCTGCCACGTACTCCAGATCAGTAACATCAGTAGTCATTAACATCATGAGAGAACAGAATGGGGCGCTCCGCGGAACTCACGGAATTGTAACGTGACCAGGTGATTGGGTGTATCTTGTGCCATACGTTTGTACGCGAGATTTCTACACTCCTAAACATCCCTAGGTCTACTGTTTACTATGTGATACAGAAGTGGAAACGTGAAGGGACACGTACAGCACAAAACCGTACAGGCCGTCCTCGTCTATTGACTGACAGAGATCCCCGACAGTTGAAAAGGGTCGTAATGTATAATAGGCAGACATTTATCCAGACCATCACACAGGAATTCCAAATTGCATCAGGATCCACTAGAAGTACTATCACAGTTAAGAGGGAGGTGAGATAACTTGGATTTCATGGTCGAACGGTTGCTCATAAGCCACACATTACGCCGGTAACAGCCAAACGACACCTCGATTGGTAAAACGACCGTAAACATTGGACGATTGAAGAGTGGGAGAACGTTTTGTGGAGTGACTAATCACGGTACTCAATGTGGACATCCGATGGCAGGGTGTGGGTATGGCCGATGCCCGGTGAATGTCATCTGCGAGCTGGTCGTGTTTTTCATTCAGGGGGCTTGCACCCCTTGTTGTTTTGCGTGGCACTATAACAATACTGGTCTCCAGTGATGTTTTAGGCACCTTCTTGCTTTGTTGAAGAGCAATTCGGGGACAACGATTGGATCTTTCAACACGATCGGGCACCTGTTCATAATGCACGGCCTGAGGCAAAATGGATACATGAAAATAACATCCCCGTAATGTACTGGCCTGCACAGAGTCCTGACCTGAATCCTATAGAACACGTTTGGGATGTTTTGGAATGCCAACTTCGTCCCAGGCCTCACTGGCCGACATCGGTACCTCTCCTCAGTGCAGACTCCGTGAAGAACGGGTTGCCATTCCCCAAGAAACCTTCCAGCACCTGATGAACGTGTGCCTGCGAGAGTGGAAGCTGCCATCAAGGCCAACACCATATTGAATTCCAACATTGCCGATGGAGGGCGCCACGAACTTGTAAGTCATTTTCAGCCAGGTTTCCGGATACTTTTGATCACATAGTGTACATCCATGTGTGACAAAGTTAGTTTCTGAAATAATATTTTTTTAAATCCTCTATTCTGTCAAAGGTTTTTCAACATACCTAATTAAAATATCTAAACATTCATTACTAGTCTAGTTATTATCTTAATTTGTTTTATGTGTGAAATTGTTATTTTACGTTTTACATTAACGTTTTTTAATTTTTTAGTTTGCCCTTGCACATACGTGAATTTTGTTAACTGAATATAATAAGAACTCATTATTATGATACAAAATCACTACATTACCATTCTTGGATCGCATACATAAAATGAACGAAATTTCTTCACATAACGTACAACATGGAGTACACAATGTAAGACAAAATTTAGCAGGATTTCAAACTTTCGCGGATGATCTTTTAAATATCCTGAATTGTATCAGGCATATTTCAGTATATTGATAATCTGTGGCGAAAAGAATTGATTATGTACTAGCGACTGCAGCTTAATTATATTGTTTCTCATGCGAAGACTGACATCAAAACGATTCAACAGATCTGGATCTGAAGCTTTTCTCAGAAATTTGTTCCAACATCGAAAGCTGTATACATCTCATTATCGTAGCTATGCCGTCGAGCCCTTTGATGTCATCAGATGAACAAGTTCCTTATCTTCAGGTACGATACTCTACGTATACATTTCTTTCACACTAACAGCTCTAAGTATCTAACAATAATAGGGAACACTGGGAACCGCGCGACCGCTACGGTCGCAGGTTCGAATCTTGCCTCGGGCATGGATGTATGTGATGTCCTTAGGTCAGTTAGGTTTAAGTAGTTCCAAGTTCCAGGGGACTGGTGACCTCAGATGTTAAGTCCCATAGTGCTCAGAGCCATTTTGAACACTGGGAAAGAAAACATCTTTCAAATATCCTTTGACCTGATCAAACGTTTGTTTACCAAATTTCGATGCTGCCAAGGACATTTGGAACTTAAAAATGATATTTTTGAATTCTTGGTCCAAACTCAGCATTAGTTTCTTTTAAAACTATGATAAGGCCGATGGTCAGTATGGAAAAAAAAAACAGTTTGGCCATCATACCCGAGGAAAAGAAAATTGTTCGTCTGGTGATGCTAAATAATTCGACGGCACAGGTACAGACATGGTATGAATACGGCTTTCGATTCTGGAAGAACGTTATGAGAAGATTTCCGGATGTAGTTCTGCTAAGTTATTATGATGTCAATCCCCACTTGAGGAACATTGCAATCAAGCTGTAGACAATAGTTCATAAACAATTCTCTTCGCCAAGGCTTACGAACATACTGAAATATGACCGATACAAATAATGATATTTAGAGACTCACCCGAGACAGTTTGAAAGCCTTCTGAATTTTGTTTTGTATTGGCTTCACCGTCGTGTATAGTACGTGGAGAAATTTCGTTCATTTTATGTGCTTGGCGTAAAAAAACGTTATGTCTTAATCAGTTCCTTACTGATTATAGTTATGATAAATTAGAAAATGAGTGTAAAACGTAAAATAACAATATAAAACATAAACAAATATGATAATGATGTTCCATACTCTGAGGAGCGTAGGAGACGATGCAGGAGACCCGCACCGCTGCATTAGGCAAGGTCCTAGCGAAGGTGGTTTGCATTGCTTTCCTCCGACCGTAATTGGGAGAAACGAATATAAGAAAAATAAATTATTAGTAATGAATGTTTAGAGATTTTAACTAGGTATGTTGAATATACATTGTGTATAGCTTATTTTCCAAAAATGTATTTCAGAAACCAGCTTTATTACACTTGGATGTAAGTAACTTAAAAGCTTCCTTAACGTATGTGGTAACAAAAGTTTTCAGTTTTCAAAATTAGTTAGTTGTGGAGGGGTGTTTTGAAAAATTTCGACTTACTATAAAATTCCATTATACAGCTTTCAAGAATATTCATTATATACCAAATATATGTGAGAAACAATTTTTTGTATATATCATGGTTTCCAAGATATTCCTTCCTAACCTAATATGCCAAATTACATTTCGGGATCTGTTTTACTCCTTAAAAGTGGAATTAGGCACAAACAGAAAAATAAGTATTGCATTACTTTGCTCCCTCTACACTTAGGGTTGGGCAAAGAATATCGTTATTCCAGAATATCGATACTACTTCAGAACAATATTGTCGCAGGAGAAGCTGAGTAGAGACGTGGTGTCGTGGTTACGATATTGAACTGTTGCACGGAGGGTCTGAGTTCAAAATTCACTTGGGCTGTAGGATTTTAATTTCTACAGTCGGTTTGAGTACATTCTAGAAGTATCCACAAATGTAAAGAATCATTGTACTGGAATGTTCTGTAGCCGTATATACACTGTAGGTGTTCTGGCCTGAGACAGTTCGCTCCGCGCTCTTGCATGTGCAGCTGCTGAACAAACCTTCGTTAAGTGAAGTAAGTGTTCGTCATTCATCTACTTACACCTTCTTTTACGTGACAGTATCGATATACGTGGCCGATATAAAGTTTCCAGTGTGTCTGGAACAATAAATATCTGACGCAGTTGTTAGATCTGTTACTGCCGCTACAATGGCAGCGTATCAAGATTTAAATGAGTTTGGACTTGGTATTATAGTCGGCTTACGAGCGGTGGGACATACCAACTCCGAGGTAGCGATTAAGTGGGGATTTTCCCGTACGACCATTTCACGAGTGTACCGTGAATATCAGGAATCCGGTAAAACATCAAATCTCCGACATAGCTGCGGCCGGAAAAAGATCCTGCAAGAACGGGTCCAACGACGACTGAAGAGAATCGTTCAACGTGCAACCCTTCCGTAAATTGCTGCAGATTTCACTCCTGGGTCGTCAACAAGCGTCAGCGTGCGAACCATTTAACGAAACATCACCCCTATGGGCTTTCGGAGCCGACGACCGGACGAATTTGTATCTGCTTTATGCCTTGCCTGAGCCCGTCAACACCGACTTCGGACTGTTGATGACTGGAAACATGTTGCTGGTCTGAAGAGTCTCGTTTCAAATTGAATCGAGCGAATGGGTGTTTACGGCTATGAAGACAACTCATGAATCCATGGACCCTGCATGTCAGCAGGGGAGTGTTTAAGCTGGTGGAGGCTCTGTAATGGTGTGGGGCATGTGCATCTGGAGTGGTATGGCACCCCTGATACGTCCAGATACGACTCGGACAGGTAACACGTACGTAAGCATCCTTTCTAATCACCTATATCCATTCATGTCCATTGTGCATACCGACGTACTTGGGCAATTCCACGAGGAAAATGCGACACCCTACAATTCCAGAATTGCTACAGAGTGTCTCCAGGAACACTCGTCTGAGTTTAAACACCTCCGCTGGCCACCAACATTATTGAGCATATCTGGGATGCTTTCCAACATGCTGTCCAGAAAGGATCTCCACCCCCTCGTACTCTTACAGATTTATCAACAGCCTAGCAGGATTCATGCTGTCAGTTCCCTCCAGCACTGCCTCAGACATTAGTCGAGTCCATGCCACGTCGCGTTGCTACACTTCTGCGTGCTCGCGGTGGCCCTACCCGATGTTAGTCAGGTTTACCAGTTTCTTTCGCTCTTCAGTGTACGTAGCATAATCACAATTTTTCGGTACATCGATTAATGGATATGAAGTACTGATCAACGAAAGTTATATTTTTTATTGTCTGTTTTTTCTTGACTCATAGGCGCTATATTTGTTATCGGCAGATTTGTTGTCCATTCCAGCTACTACCAATCTAACAGTAACAGTCTTACATAACCTCAATATAATTTCACATTCAGTAAAACAAATGAGCACCAGATTTGAAAATGATTGTATCTACACCGTGAATTCATTGTCCCAGGAAGGGGAAACTTTATTGACACATTCCTGGGGTCAGATACATCACATGATCACACTGACAGAACCACAGGCACATAGACACAGGCAACAGAGCATGCACAATGTCTGCACTAGTACAGTGTATATCCACCTTTCGCAGCAATGCAGGCTGCTATTCTCCCATGGAGACGATCGTAGAGATGCTGGATGTAGTCCTGTGGAACGGCTTGCCATGCCATTTCCACCTGGCGCCTCAGTTGGACCAGCGTTCGTGCTGGACGTACAGACCGCGTGAGACGACGCTTCATCCAGTCCCAAACATGCTCAATGGGGGACAGATCCGGAGATCTTGCTGGCCAGGGTAGTTGACTTACACCTTCTAGAGCACGTTGGGTGGCACGGGATACATGCGGACGTGCATTGTCCTGTTGTAACAGCAAGTTCCCTTGCCGGTCTAGGAATGGTAGAACGATGGGTTCGATGACGGTTTGGATGTACCGTGCACTATTCAGTGTCCCCTCGACGATCACCAGTGGTGTACGGCCAGTGTAGGAGATCGCTCCCCACACCATGATGCCGGGTGTTGGCCCTGTGTGCCTCGGTCGTATGCAGTCCTGATTGTGGCGCTCACCTGCACGGCGCCAAACACACATACGACCATCATTGGCACCAAGGCAGAAGCGACTCTCATCGCTGAAGACGACACGTCTCCATTCGTCCCTCCATTCACGCCTGTCGCGACACCACTGGAGGCGGGCTGCACGATGTTGGGGCGTGAGCGGAAGACGGCCTAACGGTGTGCGGGACCGTAGCCCAGCTTCATGGAGACGGTTGCGAATGGTCCTCGCCGATACCCCAGGAGCAACAGTGTCCCTAATTTGCTGGGAAGTGGGGGTGCGGTCCCCTACGGCACTGCGTAGGATCCTACGGTCTTGGCGTGCATCCGTGCGTCGCTGCGGTCCGGTCCCAGGTCGACGGGCACGTGCACCTTCCGCCGACCACTGGCGACAACATCGATGTACTGTGGAGACCTCACGCCCCACGTATTGAGCAATTCGGCGGTACGTCCACCCGGCCTCCCGCATGCCCACTATACGCCCTCGCTCAAAGTCCGTCAACTGCACATACGGTTCACGTCCACGCTGTCGCGGCATGCTACCAGTGTTAAAGACTGTGATGGAGCTCCGTATGCCACGGCAAACTGGCTGACACTGACGGCGGCGGTGCACAAATGCTGCGCAGCTAGCGCCATTCGACGGCCAACACCGCGGTTCCTGGTGTGTCCGCTGTGCCGTGCGTGTGATCATTGCTTGTACAGCCCTCTCGCAGTGTCCGGAGCAAGTATGGTGGGTCTGACACACCGGTGTCAATGTGTTCTTTTTTCCATTTCCAGGAGTGTATATTGCATATTTACCAAAGTCTGTTACTCCCGTGTGTCATTTCTACCATTGCAAATGACAGGTAAGTGGTGCAAAACGAATACGTTTGGTGACAGGACCGTATGAGAATGGTGGAAATTACCGCTCCCTGCTGCTAATTATGAGTCGGAATGTGCGCTCTCCTTACCCCCCTATTATCTGGGTGAAGAAAAGATAGACGCACTGTAAAAGTAACGTAAATTCGGCGTGAAAGTCACACACATTACTTCACTGTTATTTAATGTAAAATGGACGCTTGTTGTCTGAAATGTCTGTGGCAATTACAATATTTCACACGCAAAACAGTTTCCAGCGCTTCTGCCACTGATGGTAACATTTCTGAAACTCATCTTCTGTAATATCCTCCAAGACCCTCGTCACAGCTTTTTGGACACCTTGTTTTATTTGAAAATGGTGTACCTTCACCGCCGTTTTGACTCTTGGAAATAGAAAAGAATAAGGTGGCTGTGGTAGTACTGAAATTTGTTATGAGGTTAAAAATTGCTGTACCATTTGAGGACCATTTTTGCACAAATATTTCTCATACCAAGATCTTCAGTTATTATTAGACGAACCGTTTCTCGATTGCTGTTCAGTTCTTCTGCAATCATTTTCACGGATAATCTTCGATCAGATCGTACAAGTTCACGCACCCTGGCCAAGATGACATCCGTCCGTGAGGTTGATGGTCGTCCACTGCGATCTTAATCTTCAACATTCGTTATGCCAAAGAAAAACTTGAGCTCTTGACATAACCTCCTCTCCAAAAACCTTCTGGAGCTTACCGTAAGTTACCGTCGCGTTTTCACCCAATTTAACGCAAAAAGAAATGGCATACCTTTGCGCAATATTATGCGGTTCCATTTCCGTGACGAGAGACTCAAACACGTGTTAACTTATTACAGCACAACTCACGACTGAGCAGTTGCATCGGTGTGCCACTTGGACTAATGATTCAAATGGCTCTGAGCACTATGGGACTTAACTGAAGCGGTGATCAGTCTCCTAGAACTTAGAACTACTTAAACCTAACTAACCTAAGGAAATCACACACATCCATTCCCGAGGCAGGATTCGAACCTGCGACCGTAGCGATCGCGCGGTTCCAGACTGTAGCGCGTAGAACCGCTCGGTCACAGCGGCCGGCCTACTTGGACTAGAAGCAGCTTATAGACCAAGGTCAAAGATATTGTCCCTACACAAGCCTGCAGGGTTGCCACATCTTGGAAAGAAAATCAGTCTCATTACTTTATTGTCGCACCTCGTATGTATCGATATTATTAAAAACTTGCCCATTTCTACTCTCCAGACCCGCAAACTGTCATTCAAGATCGTTTATTGACGATTGGTAATGTTCCCATGTTAGGTTAATGCCGGCTTAAACACATGCAAGGAATGCCGACCAGAGACGCTGTAGAGGCTGGGCAGCCGCGTCGCACTGAGGCGCCGGCAGGCCGTGTGTCCCGTGAAAAGCGGCGCCCGGTAAGCGCCGAGCGCTCGACCCGCGGGGTCGGCGATCGCTGGCGCGCGGGCACAGGGACAGGGCCGGCGGGAACCTGTTCGCGGCAGCCTTCGCAAAAACGGCCGAGACCGTGAAGCGGGCGGCGAGGCGGCGCGCCACGTCCACGCCCACCGTGGTCAGCGCGCCGCGGCCCAAGGACGCTGAGGGGGGCGCAGCGCGGCGCCGCCGTGTCCGTGTCCGGGGTCGCCGGCTGCGAGGACGGCGCCCGCTCGCGCCCAGCTGCCCGCTGCCCTCGCCCGTGGAAACCACGCCGCGCGGCCACACCGCAAGCGAGCGGGCACCCCTATGTAAAGCCCTGTCACTTTCATTGGACCGCGACTGTTTAAAAAAATTTGAAAAGGCATTTCCGATACCACTACTAGCCACGAAATTTGTTCCGATTAAAATTACTTTATAGCTGACGCCTGTCACTTGCCGCTTCAGTGTTGCCACATCGGCTTCCGGCTACCGCCCGTCACACACGAAAACGGCGGGTCACTTCACAAATGCTGTTAATGTGTGACACGGAGCGGTGATGGAAGCCGCCGCCGCGATCTCTGGCGGAAATGTGAGATGCTTTATCTATAGCTGATTGTAAGTGACCAATGACGCAACTGCGGCAGCCAACGCTTTATGTAGCCCTCAAAATAAACTCTTCTACTAACTTAACTACACTACTGCCCATTAAAATTGCTACACCAACAAGAAATGCAGATGATAAACGGGTATTCATTGGACAAATATGATCAACTAGAACTGACATGTCATTACATGTTAACGAAATTTGGTTGCATAGATCCTGAGAAATCAGTACCCAGAACAACCATCTCTGGCTGTAATAACGGCCTTGATACGTCTGGGCATTGAGTCAAACAGAGCTTGGATGGCGTGTACAGGTACAGGTGCCCACGCAGCTTCAACACGATACCACAGTTCATCAAGGGTAGTGAGTGGCGTATTGTGACATCTGGAGAATGTGCTGGCCAGGGCAGCAGTCGAACATTTTCTGTATCCAGAAAGGCCTGTACAGGACCTGCAACATGCGGTCGTACATTATCCTGCTGAAATGTAGGGTTTCGCAGGGATCGAATGAAGGGTACAGCCACGGGTCGTAACACATCTGAACTGTAACGTCCACTGTTCAAGGTGCCGTCAATGCGAACAAGAGGTGACCGAGACGTGAAACCAATGGCACCCCATACCATCACGCCGGGTGATACGCCAGTATGGCCATGACGAATACGCGCTTCCAATGTGCGTCACCGCGATGTCGCCAAACACGGATGTGACCATCATGATGCTGTAAACAGAACCTGGATTCATCCGAAAAAATGACGTTTTACCATTCGTGCACCCAGGTTCGTCGTTGAATACAGCATCGCAGGCGCTCCTGTCTGTGATGCAGCTTCAAGGGTAACCGCAGCCATGGTCTCCGAGCTGATAGTCCATGCTACTGCAAACGTCGTCGAACTGCTCGTGCATATAGTTGTCGTCTTGCAAACGTCCCCATCTGTTGACTCAGGGATCGAGACGTGGCTGCACGATCCGTTAAAGCCATGCGGATAAGATGCCTGTCATCTCGACTGCTAGTGATACGAGGCCTTTTGGATCCAGCACGGCGTTCCGTATTACCCTCCTGAACCCACCGATTCCATATTCTGCTAACAGTCATTGGATCTCGACCAACGCGAGCAGCAATGCCTTGATACGATAAACCGCAATCGCGATAGGCTACAGTCCGACTTTTGTCAAAGTCGGAAACGTGATGGTACGTATTTCTCCTCCTTACACGAGGCATCACAACAACGTTTCACCAGGCAACGCCTGTCAACTGCTGTTTGTGTATGAGAAATCGGTTGGAAACTTTCCTCATGTCAGCACGTTGTAGGTGTCGCCACCGACGCCCACCTTGTGTGAATGCTCTGGAAAGCTAATCATTTGCATATCACCACATCTTCTTCCTGTCGGTTAAATTTCGCGTCTGTAGCACGTCATCTTTGTGGTGTAGCAATTTTAATGGCCAGTAGTGTACTACATGATGATGTGCAATGTATGCGAGGAAACGGCTGCCAGCAGTCAGCGGCAGTACTAAAATCTCTATCGCTTTGTTCACAGCAATTACAGATAACTCTACAACGATCCTGAAGACAGAAAAATTTCACTTTCAGTTCCGAGAAACGAACTATAATTTCCCGCTTTCATTCATTGTTTATCTGCAAGTGTCCTTATACTGGCTACACGAGCTGCTACTTTACCAACCGCTGAGCAGTCCTCGTTAGCACTTGGTCGTAGATTATAGACGATACTGGCATATTCCAAATGAAAAAAGAGTGATAACAAGAAAAATAAAGGCAAATAAAAAAGTCAATAGGATGATGAAAATTACGCGCCAAAGTATTGCAAATTAAACAAAAAACTTAATTTTAAACCAGTTAATTGAATAACCGAGGCAACAAGACCATTGGGCTGACCTCGTACAAGGTGGAAAGATGACATAGAGAAGGACATCGCAGCATTAGGAATTTCCGCAGGATGGAGAGAGGATGCGAGAGGTAGAAGGCGCGGTGGAAGCAGATCGTTGATGCAGTGCGTGGTCTACAGGGCCTGTGATCGCTGAGAAGAGAGAGGCAGAGAACTGAATAACAAAAGAAATGAAAGTCTTTTGATTAGATTTAGAAATACAAAAGAATTTCTCTGTGTTTGGAATTTTCGACTTTCAGCACGACAGTGTGATCCGCCTCTTTTTTTCGCTTTGCATTTGGTTGGGGCGGACGTCACATGACACTCATTCAACTTCACCGTTGTTCCATTCACTCAGTTTTTTAATTGCAGAGGGCATCCAGCCCTCCGGGCGAAGGCGCTGTGCTACTTCGCTGAACACTGCGGTACGGCGTCATGATGCGTGAAGTTGTTACATTTATGACTCTTGATCCTCCAATAGCAATGATGAACTGCAGCTTCCAAATATTTGGTTTCACGTGCCAAACTTTTCTAATGTTTCACGATTATAATAACTATATAAGTGGCGCTGAATCGCTTCTAGTTCGGAAGGATTCGGTAGTGTTTGTTTAGTGCTATGTATGAAACGTGTGTATACCGTTAGCATCGAGTGTGTGTGTGTGTGTGTGTGTGTGTTTGTGTGTGTGTATTGTTTTATGGTTACCATGTGTGACGAAATATGAAATTAAAGGACTAGATCCAAAATTCGAGATCCAAACACAACAATAACGAACAAGGTGAACTGAGAAACTGATGTGCCAGTTTGGCAACAGTGAACCGTTCGGGCGTGACGTTGAGCACAATGAGTGGAGGAAACCAGCCTCAGCCGTGAAGTGTCAACTATCGAATAATTCCGATCGGACTGTAGTTAAATTAATTATTGAAACGTATATCGAGATATACAAATCTTCAGGCTACAATGGCTCAAAAAGGTTCAAATGGCTCTGAGCACTATGGGACTTAACATCTGAGGTCATCAGTCCCCTACAACTTAGAACTACTTAACCTAACTAACCTAAGGACATCACACACATTCATGCCCGAGGCAGGATTCGAACCTACGACTGGAGCAGTCGCACGGTTCCAGAATGTAGCGCCTAGAACCGCTCGGCCACACCGGCCGGCCTAGAATGGCAATACAAAAACATTTAACGAAGGTACACATAGATAGTAAAGTTGCTCTATACAGTCTTCGCATGTGGTGTTGTCATACTATGAAGAGATCTAAGTATAACGTAATATGAGGGCCTATTCACTTCATACTGGGTGACTGTGCATCTACTCATGAGATCAAATACCGGCTATAATTGTAGGATGATAGCCAAACTTGATAGGAATGCTAATGCGTTAATGCGCAACCGATTTACGATGGAAAACAAATTAGTTTCAATTTTGGCTACCAGGAGGAAATCTGGCGCTGTACACCATCACGTCGGTATCTCCTGTGTTCACATTGAACAAATTGTGTAAGCAGCGGTTATTAATAAAATCAACATTATGCCTTTTTCGCTTGTTTGACCTTTTCTACCCACGTCCCGTTCCTGGATCATTACGTATGGGAACATTTCTATACCATACTGCAGTGCCGGTGTTGTTAAAAAGACTAATGAAATGTCTCTCCGGACATGCATCGATATCCGAAGGATCGTTGAAGCATTCTACTTAACAACACTGGCACTCATCATTTTATTTTCTTGAGGCCTTATTCCCCCAGCAATGCGGAGTCGGCCTGATTACCATTGATTTGGCACTGTTAGTTGCAGAGGGTGGCCGGATGCCCTTCCTGCCGCCACACCGAACCCCCTGGGTTGGAATTAGTGTACCGCAGCTGTCTGCATCTAAAGTAAGCCATGGAATAGTGCGAACGTGTTTCAAATGTCTGCGAATAGTGTAACTGAGGCCGAACGTGGGGACCAGCCCCGTATTCACCTATCAGGACGTGGAAAACCGCCTAAAAACCACATCCAGGCTGGCTGGCATACCGGACCTTGTCGTCAATCCGCGGGACGGATTCGATCTGGGGCCGGCGCGCCTACCAGAGCACAGACAGCAGCGCATTAGCGCTCTCGGCTATCCTGGCGGGTTTAGCAACACCGGCACTGCAATATCATATTTATCCGCCGATACAACCAGTGACTTTCAATTAAAGTGATCTGTACGGGAATTACCTAATGTGAGTACGAGTGTAGGTTGTGACGCAGGAACGACGACATATGGAAGTTTGGGTCTGGCCGTGAGCCGTGCGGTTAAGACGACAGCTCGCGTAAAGTGGGAAATCCCGGTTTGACCACTGTCCGGCACAAATTTTCAGCGTCATCATTCCCTTATACAGCTGCAAATACATGTCATGTAATTAAAATTCATCTGAGTACTATGCCACGCCATTGCTAAAAACTAACAACAATAATAAACTAAAACCGACGTTTCGACCGAACTGCAACGGCCTTCCTCAGGGCACGACTGGTTTTGCATGGGGATAGGTGCTTCTATTTATTAGAGACTATCGATGTCTAACGTCACTGTTGTAAAACTTTTAGCACGAACGCTATGTACGATTACAACAACATAATGAATCTGCGATAGCGGAACACCATCGTGACTGTGGACAACCTATCAGGTTACAGGAAGCCCGAGTACTGGCGAAAGAATCGTGGATGCGAGAACGCAAAATACGGGAGGCGATCGAAATTATTAAGCATCCTGACAACATCAACAGAGAAGATGGCTACAAACTCCCAGCGTCCTGGCTGCCGGCCATCCCAGACCAACGGGCCGCGAGCGGTCGCGGGGCAGAAGCTACACGGGACGCCGACGTATCTGCACAAACAGCTGTAGAGCAACTGTCAGTCCACTTCCACGCACACCAGGAGGAAAACTTGCCGACTAGAAGCCGAACGCTGATTGGCGGACAGCTACCAATCGTTGACGACATAGACATTCACGAATAGCCTCTTTCCTTCCATCTTCCCTTACGTCATGACTAGCCAATCATATTAGAGGGCCAATTAAAAGTTTTACAACAGTGACCTCAGACATCGATAGTCTGTAATAAATAGAAGCACCTAACCCCATGGAAAGCCAGTCGTGCCCTGAGGAAGGCCGTTACAATTCGGCCGAAACGTCGGTTTTAGTTTATTATGGTTGTTAGTTTTTAGCAATGACGCGGCATAATACCCAGAAGAATTTTAATCACTATGACACCGGCCGCGAAAGCCTACGTTCTTATAACATGTCGTGTACTTCACATTTCTATACGTCTTTCTTTCATTCATTCCGTCAGATTTGCACCTGGAGGCCAAAACTGGAACTAGTACTTTTTTTGCGTAAATCAGTTCCGCATTAACGCATTGGAATGTCTACTAAGTTCGCCGCTGTACGATAATGATTACAGTCCACACTGGACCTCTGTGAGTAGCTGCACATTCATTGTAACCACCCGGTATGTTTCATAAAGTAGCTGCACTCATTGCAACAAATATTACAGTGGACAACGCGTAAAAATTTTAAAACCTGTTTTAAAGATCACATTGACTGTTGTATACTTGGTGAGGCTAACAAGTCAACCACAGTGAAACATACAGCTCAAAGAGGACACGCTGTTGTAATACACAACGAAAAATAGCTAGAAAATGGACATTCAGGAGGAAATAGAAATATTCACCCAAGGTCGAAAGTGGAAAAACAGATTTATAAACGAAACTAAGAGTTCAAGAACTCACATTTGTTCACCATGTTCAATTCAGTGTTGTTAAGACATAAAATATATAAAATTTAAAGCTATTTATGAGGCTGTGTTCCAGCACTGTACGGGTAATCCTTTAAAATAACTCTTATACTGTCATTGTCATTCTCACAGTTAGTCTTTTTGTAATATATTTCATCGACGAACATCAGAGATTCGACAACAAGCTGTGCAGAAGACGTTGCAAGTGACTGACATAACCAGGATCGACATATCTATAGTTAAATGAAACAAGCTTTGTTGTGACCGCCGTCTTGTATCCTTTGCAAGTTTCTGAAAGCTGGTCAACCAGATCCAAGGAGCCAAGCAATGGACGTAATTGATCAGAGTACAACAAGACCTCCATTTCATATGAACAGATTGAGTGATCATTAGAAAATTTTCATGCGAACAGCAGACCAATATAGGAAGTAAATATTCCGTCATATTATGTTATCATTCTATTTCTCCACAGGACGACCACAGCAAGAGCTTAGATTGTACTAATAACTTTAATATCTTTGTGTACTTTTGTTAAATGTTTCTATATTGTGACTGTAGTCTGAAGATGAGCTATATACCTCGAAACATGTTCTTTCATTAAATAATTAAAGTCGCCAACAAATTTTGTGACTGGAAGTGGACTCTCAAAAACCTTTTCAATGGCATCCATATCTTAAAACCCTGTTTTGTACGTTCGACTTTCTGGCAGAAATCGACTGTTCGTTGTGGGGATGCGCTTCACGTGCCTGCGTGTAAATCAGCCACCCACCACGTCGCGAGTGGATCTGTGACGTCAACGATAAGTTGATTGCGCCGCGTGTGGAATCTAAAATCTTGGGTATGATGCACACTGCCCGTCCACAAGGGACTGCGGCGGCGTCTGTACTCATCGATACTTCCTCACCAATCTCCTTCCTGATACAGTTATGTTTTTCCTTTTTTTTTGCTTTTGTGTCTTCTTAATCATTATTACCTTGTTTGCTTCTTTTTTGTGACACACTGCAACGATAACACATAGGCCCGGGATTTTTCCCAGTAGTCTTATTCCAAAAGAAATAGGAAATAACCGGAAGCAAAGCTGTATTTATGTTTTAGAATACCTGCACCATGCATAAAAAGGAACGCTAATAGATAAACTTTTTAATTAAAATTTTTCAGTAGTGAGAAAAGTAAACTCTATTTAACGAGCAAAATATTTTTAGATGTTATTCGACACTTAGAAAGAAAACAGCATACAACTGATAAAGTAGAAAAGAAGTACTATCTGTCTTTTAAATATTTTTTGATGGGGTGCAAATAAATTTAAATGTCCTGGAATGTTTCAACGACGCCTTTGCTATTGTTTAAGTTCTCAGGAGTGTGGGAAATTTACCATACGATATTTATCAAAAACGTGCGCTATGATTTTTGTTTTGATAGTTAATCAAGTCTAGTCTTGTCGCAACCCTTGCTCACAGTACGAGCAGCCCTTACAACTATTCATGACGTCGCCTTTCCGGCTTAGATCTTTTTTAAAATGTGACTTGTAAGTACTGCATCTTTGACCAGTCAGTACAAACTTTAATTTTATTAATGTATTATATACCTAATATGTTTTAGAACAGTTAGTCTAATTCTGAAGACAGCGCTCATAGTAGCGTCGAAACCTGGTCAATTTTGACATAATATTTGTGACCGAGGGCTTATTTGTTCTAATCTAATATGTTAATCAAGTCTATTATCATTCCATTTGCCTCCATAGTCCAGTTAAGCCGGCCGAAGTGGCCGTGCGGTTAAAGGCGCTGCAGCCTGGAACCGCAAGACCGCTACGGTCGCAGGTTCGAATCCTGCCTCGGGCATGGATGTTTGTGATGTCCTTAGGTTAGTTAGGTTTAACTAGTTCTAAGTTCTAGGGGACTTATGACCTCAGCAGTTGAGTCCCATAGTGCTCAGAGCCATTTGAACCATTTGAACCAAGTCCAGTTACTGAAATTTTGCATCGGTTGAATGTAAGAGGTGTCAAGTTACATCCGTACAGAACTGCTATGGAAGATGAAACAGGTAGAGAAGAATTAAAAAAGGAAACAAAAATGTGATTAGCATGTTTGATTTATGTCGAGGACCTAGGTTCAGTTCCCAGTACTGCCAGGAATTTTTCCTTGTTGGGAGAAGTGGAACGGAGTAATGTCAATGAGAAGTAGTGAGTTCATGGACTGAAAGTCGACAAGCGCAGGGAGCGTTGCGTGCCGACTTCAAGTCCCTCCAAACCGCATCCGTCTAACGCCACGTGGCATAGGATGAAAGGGCGGCCGTTTGAGATCGCCTGGTCTTCATGTCATGGTCGCAGAGTTTTGTTTTTAGTTTTATTGTTATCATTCCTTGCTCCTATATGCAGTTACTACGTTGCAAATTTTGCGTAAGAAGGATGGTTCCTTATAATTTGGCTTCCACCGTTTAGATGTCAAACTGAACAGCGGATAGTTCCCGTGATACATGCAGTTTTGGCACTGACGTGTGAAAGAAAACGCCCAGTCGTAATAGCCGAGAGGGAGTACAGGAATAAAACGCCACGGGCGCAGCAGTAGGCTCACTTGCCACAAGTAGTCGATTGAGACAAGAGAGTGGCTCACATAACATTTTGTTCCCTGTTCGACTGGAAACAATTTAGTGATCACTCGGTGAGACGTGTATTCGCTTAAGTGGAGCAGTTTCCACGACTGAAAATTCGAAATTTGTTGTAATAAAATACGGTCCAAGTCCCAAATTTTCAAGTAAGTGTTGTCAGTTTCCACTTAATTTCGACAGGGTGGTTATAAGGGGCCATCCTCTTTTCAAGGAGAGTTGTTTACACAAATCGAGGAATCTTTTGAGTAAGCAGTAGTTGACAGTTGTAAAGTATTTCAGGAGTTTCATTGTATATACAATAGCTGAATTTATTTTATTTATTATTCGGCATCGAGTTTCGGTGTCTATTGGACCACCTTCAGGCTATAATATGATCGGCTGAACATCCTACAAAACCTATCGTTGCATTATGGATACAAAATTTGACAAATCGGCTGCTGAACAATCAATAAAAAACAAGTGGAGCTGTTGTATACACAACGAAACTCCTCAAGTAATGTAATTAACTGGAACTTTCTGGTAGATCAGAACTGTGAACCAGAATAGAACTCCAACCTGGAACCCTCTCCTTTAGCGGGCCATTAATCTAACAGGAAGTTTCAAATCAGTTGATACTCAGCTGCACAATGAATTACTCGATCTGGAAATTAATCCATTGTTTATTGAATGAGAGGTCCTGCTTGTATCAGTTTCCAAAGTTATGCATCAGTTTACGTGGAATCTGCAGCTTGCTGCATTCTGAGGAGTCATTCAATAATGTAATTTCATCCGTCTATACTTAATTTCACGACGTTCGTCACTTTCATTGGAGTAGCCGTCGTGTACGATATTTGCGGGTGTAAATGAAAGTAACGGGAACTGTGTGTGAAGCTACCCGTTAATGCAAAACTTTACTAAAAAGAAAACCAGTGGAGCAGTTTCCATTACTGAAAATACGAAAGCTGTTGTAATAAAATACGGTCCAAGTCACAAATTTTCAAGTAAGTGTTGTCAGTTTCCACTTAATTTCGACAGGGTGGTTATAATGTTACTGTGTCGTAGAGTAGTGTAAGAGGATTTTCAATTGGCGAGGGAGAGTATTACTGCTAGAATGTCCAGTTACAAGAGTTACGGTTATAGGTAAAAAAAAAAAAAAAAAAAGCTGCAGAAGTGCAGCTTGTACTAGAGAAACCTGTAAAGCAGGTGGTCTGTACAGGAGTAGAGGAAACCACACTTCGTGACTACGATAAGAGCCACGACGGAACACCCAAGCACGTCGTCCTTCGTGACTCTCTGTCATTCATCCTCTTATTCTCTACGGCCCTGTAAGGGGAATCATAAAGGTTCCACGTTGACACGGCCCTGTCATTTCTGTGGCATACTTAAGCGCACCAGAGGCTAGCAGTGAATTATAAACTAAAGGAACCGTCAGTTCACAGCTTCCACTGCAATGCGGTAGTGTTGTGCACTGTCACGCAAAGTTGTGTAGACATGTAAATTGCAAAATGTGTAATGCAGCAATGGAGTTTAGAGCAGTATTTGAGTATACATATAGTGCCTTTTGGACTAAGGATTTGCAAACAACTACACTCTGTGATCAAAAGTATCCGGACACCCTCAAAAACATACCTTTTTCATATTAGGTGCACTGTGCTGCCACCTACCGCCAGATACTCCATATCGGAGATCTCAGTAGTCATTAGACATCGTGAGAGAGCAGAATGGCCGGCCGGAGTGGCCGAGCGGTTAAAGGCGCTACAGTCTGGAACCGCACGACCGCTACGGTCGCAGGTTCGAATCCTGCCTCGGGCATGGCTGTGTGTGATGTCCTTAGGTTAGTTAGGTTTAAGTAGTTCTAAGTTCTAGGGGACTTATGACCACAGCAGTTGAGTCCCATAGTGCTCAGAGCCATTTGAACCATTTTTGAAGAGCAGAATGGGGCGCTCCGCGGAACTAACGGACATCGAACGTGGTAAGGTGATTGGGTGTCACTTGTCATACATCTGTACGTGAGATTTTCACACTCCTAAACATCCCTAGTTATGCTGTTTCCGATGTGACAGTGAAGTGGAAACGTGAAGGGAGACGTACAGAATAAAAGCGTACAGGCCGACCTCATCAGTTGACCGACGGAGACCGCTGACAGTTCAAGACGGTCTTAATGTGTAATAGGCAGACATCGATCCAGATCATCACACAGGAATTACAAACTGCATCAGGATCCACTGCAAGCACTATGACAGGCGGGAGGTGAGAAAACTTGGATTTCATGGTTGAACGGCTGCTCATAAGCCACACATCACGCCAGGAAGTGCCAGACGATGCCTCGCTTGGTGTGAGGAGCGTAAACATTGGACGTTTGAACAGTGCAAAACTTTGTGTGGAGTGACGAACCACGGTACACAATGTGGCGATACGATGGCGGATGCCCGGTGAACGTCACTTGCCAGCGTGCGTAGTATCCACAGTAAAATTAGAAGGCGGTGGTGTTATGGTGTGGTCGTGCTTTTCGTAGAGTTGGCTTGCCCCCCTTTTTGTTTTGCGTGGCACTATCACAGCACAGGCCTACATTGATGTTTTAAGCACGTTCTTGCTTCCCACTGTTGAAGAGGAATTCGAGGATGGCGATTGCATCTTTGAATATGATCGAGCACATGTTCGTAATGCACTGCCTGTGGCGGAGTGATTACAAGACAATAACATCCCTGTAATGGACTGGTCTGCACTGAGTCCTGATCTCAATCCTATACAACACCTTTGGGATGTTTTGGAACGCCGACTTCGTGCGAGGCCGCACCGACCGACTTCGATACCTCTCCTCAGTGCAGCACTCCGTGAAGACTGGTCTATCATGCCTCAAGAAACCTTCCAGCACCTGATTGAACGTATGCCTGCGAGAGTGGGAGCTGTCATCACGGCTAAGGGTGGGCCAACACCATATTGAATTGCAACATTACTAATGGAGGGTGTCACGAACTTGTAAGTCATTTTCAGCCACGTGTCCGGATACTTCTGATCACATAGTGTATTAGCCGGGATTAAAAACGTTGCAAGAAGACATGTTCCAGTTCAGGAACGCCGAAGTGATCGTCTCACACACAGAGAGATTGGACGAAGGTATGGAAAGAGCACGAGAAATGCATTCTTGAACACCAATGCAGATGCTAGCCCAGCATTAGGGTTATTGAGTATGAACGGCACCAGAGATATGTCTGTGCTAGTCATGGTCAGAGCATTGTTTCGTATAGTAATTAGTGCATTATGTCGAAAGAAAGTGAATGCAAACGTGGGCATATTGTTGGTACTCGTGAGGTAGGTACTTCCTTAAGCAAGGTAGTCGAAGTGTTTGGTGTTTCAAGAGGCACCCTATCAAAGATTTTTACAGCAGGTGGAAAAACCTCTTCCCCCAAGTTACAAGTCGGACTAACTTATGTGCTGAATGATCGTAACAGACGGTCATTGAACAGATTTATGACGACACAGATGCAATAGAAACTGCAGAAACAAGCGTCGCACTCGCGAATCCTATTTGCAGCAAAACAACACAAAGGGAGCACCAGAATCAGTAAATTAGTTTTAAAAAATCATTAATATTATCACTGTTTCGTAGGACTCTACTACTAATTACTGTGATGTAATGAGACAGTCCGAGTCTTGCTAGGTAGGGATTTCCTAAGAATATTCGTCGTGGCTTCAGCTCTTCAAGTAGTCGGGTGAGATAGAAACAGTTGCCGATAAACAGACAGTATTTAGTCTTCAGTAGTCTTCCAGAACCCACGCATCCTTTCTATCAGGACACCTCTATTAGACTTTGCAGTGGCTGCGACATTTTTATCAAAGTGGACACTCCCAGTCCAAAACAACTTAAGTACCAATAATTACATTTTTCCAGAGTACTAGCTTTAACTCGCGACACAGTATCTCCCTACCTATCTATCTACATTCATACTCAGCAATCCACCATACGGTGCGTGGCGGAGGGTACCTCGTACCACAACTAGCATCTTCTCTCCCTGTTCCACACCCAAACAGAACGAGGGAAAAATGACAGCCTATATGCCTCTGTACGAGCCCTAATCTCTCTTATCTTATTTTTGTGGTCTTTCCGCGAAATATAAGTTGGCGGCAGTAAAATTGCAACCCTTGTTCACTCAAGTACGAACAGCCCTTAGCGGCTCGCCATCTTATTTACAACTATTCATGACGTCGCCTTTCCAGCTTAGATTTTTTTAAAATGTGACTTGTAAGTACTGCATCTCTTTCCAGTCAGTACAAACTTTAATTTTTTAATGTATTATATACCTAATATGTTTTAGAACAGTTAGTTTAATTCTGAAGACGACGCTCATAGTAGCGTCGAAACCTGGCCAATTTTGACTTAATATTTGTGACCGAGGGTTTATTTGTTCTAATACGATGTTAAAGATATTGGTCTGTAATTTTGAGGATCCGTCCTTCTACCCTTCTTACATACAGGCGCCACCCGCGCTTTTTTCCAGTCGCTCGGGACTTTGCGTCGGGCAAGAGATTCGCGATAAATGCAAGATAAGTAAGGAGCCAATGCAGTAGAGTACTCTCAGTAAAATCGAATTGGAATCCTATCAGGACCTGGCGATTTATTTATTTTCAACCCATTCAGCTGCTTCACAACCCCAGGGATGTATATCACTATGTCCTCCATACGGGAATCAGTACGAGACTCAAACGGCGGTATGTTTGTACGATCCCCCTGCGTGAAAGATTTCTCAAATGCTAAATTTAAAATTTCAGCTTTCGTTTTGCTGTTTTCCGTTGCCAGGCCAGACTGATCAGTGAGTGACTGGATGGAAGCCTTCGACCCGCTTACCGATTTTACGTAAGACCAGAATTTCCTTGGGTTTTCAGCAAGATCCTTTGCTAAGGTACGACGGTGGTAGTGGTTGTACGCTTCGCGCATCGCTCTTTTTACCAGCAGCGCGAATCTCTACTAACTTTTGCCGGTCCTCATTCTCCCGATCTTTCTTGTACCGCGAGTGCAACTCTCTTTGCTTCCTGAGCATTCTCCGAATTGCGCTGTTAAACCACGGTGGGTCTTTTCCGTTCGTAACCCACTTTTTCGGAACATACTTGTCAAATGCGTGATTTACAATGTGTTTAAAATTTGCCCATAATTCTTCGACGTCCATCGTACCGGAAGTAAATGAAGTCGACTCATTTACTAAGTAGGATGCTAACAACTGCTTATCTGCTCTTTCTAGTAAGAATACTCTCCTAGCCTTCTTGACCGACTTTTTAACTTTCGTAACCATAGTCGTAATGACAACATCATGATCACTAATACCTGTCTCAACACTGACACCGTCGATGAGGTCTGGTCTGTTCGTGGCTACAAGATTTAAAATATTTTCATTACGCGTTGGCTGTCGATTTAGCTGCTCAAGACAGTTTTCGGATGTGGATGTCATAGCTTGTAAAACGAATGAGTGAACATCGTCTTCCTCGGATAGTCCACGTACTACATACATACTTTCTACTTTTTACCATGCACCTATGAGACTAAAATTCTGACAGATACATCACATATGCTTAAATATCTTGAAACGTCTCCATGTTCGCCATTACATTCATCCTGGAAAGCAACCTTCGCCTTTGCTAAAGTTCAGAAGGACTAAGATGTTCGGTTCGACCATGCCTGGAGAGAAAGATGGACAAGAGAGTGCATGATATTACAGAGGCCTTTCTCAGTGGCATTTCAACGACAAACGAGAAAGTCTTTTTTCAATTTCAAATTCGTAACTATGTTCGGTATGTATCTGTGTAATCCATTGTAATATATTCATATCATATTTTACCTGTCCCCATTGTCGTTTGCTAGTAGGAATATGTTGTTTGCAGCTGGAACTTCGGGTATTCTTAGTTACCAGTGAGTTTTTTGAATTTTGAAGGAGTTTAGCCACTCTTTGCGTGGACCTTTGAATACGGCTACGTTGGGTCAGAGAGGCATTTGTAGCCACTGGTCAGCATTCATTGTGAGGCTGGTACAGGCAGAAACCGCTTATGCACGCAGCCCTTCCGAGTTGCTGTGTAGACCTCGGCGACGGGGCAGGTTAGTTTTGCTCTTCCCTAGGACGCCGGTGAGTGACGATGCTCTGAGTAGTATCTCCAGCTAAAATGTGTAGGAGATAGCTTTGTTTGAGTTTGCGGTAGTCACTCTGGTGTGCGGCATTAATAATGAATGAAGTTAAATGGAATATCGTGTGGCTAGGGCCTCCCATCGGGTAGACTGGTTGCCTGGTGCAACTCTTTTTTGTTGACGCCACTTCGGCGACTTGCGCGTCGGAGAAAATTTCCGACCCAGACGGCAATCGAACCCCGGACCCTAGGCATAACATTCCGTGTCGCTGACCACTCAGTTATCGAGGCGGATGGCATTAATAATCACGCCGCACCAACTAATTCAGTCAGGGAACGCTATTAATTTCATTTTTATTCAGCTTATTCGTTGAGATCTTTCGTGCAACTGCATCTTGGCGTGGACGGGCGGTGCCACCACGTGATGTACAGTTTCAGTTAGTTTCGTTTACCATGTATGAATGTGTCGCATTTTATATGGAATGCTTGTGTTAAATTTTATTTAATTTACCGAGGACTTTGAAGCCCGTATTCTGCTGCACTACGTGGGTTTCTTTGTAAACCATGAGGCTCCAGTTCTCTTCATCGAATTGAATCCTCAGTTGCATCACGGATTATGTGCTCTCATCTTTGGTAAATTTATTAACAAAATTACTTGGTTGCATGAATTTCGGAAGTGGGCTCTTTTCTCTGAAATTGAGCATTAAAGCCAGTCGCGCTCTGGCCCAGTGAACTTCTTGTGTAGTAGGGAAACTTTCTTCTAAATTCTATCTTTTGTTGTGTGTCTGATCAGTGTGAACGTGGTGTGTGTGTGATCCTGATAAACTGTAACTAGTGGTTTAGCACACTTGCCCCTACAGGTGTCGGTTCAGTTGTTGCATTGTATAATATACGATGTGTCGAGATTCACGCGCCAGTATTCCAAATAACTGTGTTTTATCTTAACATCTACCTGTGTGTTACTTTTAATGAGGGAATAAATGTTAATTATTGGCAAATTCGTTGCCACATCTCATAGCGCCATTGCTCTTCCTAATCAGCATCCTTAAAATCAGTCAGTCTGCATCTCCCCTTAATAATGTTTCAACGAAATTTATCATCATTATTGTATATCCAATAAATTGATTGGTATTTTATTAGATCATCAAATGATCTGTAGGGTGGCGCCTTTTTATCATATTAATTAATTAACATTTAAAGAAACTTGGCCCATTAATCAGAAATGTTATGTTTGCTGCTTGTTCGAGACAAGCGAACGTAGGTTCTACTTGCATAATCATTCTTGGGACTTCGGAAATCAGATAGTCCACGAAGCTGATCCTACTAGTACCTCGCCGTAGTAAAAGATGACAGATCTCATTCAGTCTCGTTAAATATCTCCTACGGATTGTAGGTAGTTCATTAAATGTCTTCTGGGAGTTGTATGTAGTTCTCGAAATGAATCTTGAAATTGCTTCATTATTCACTTCGCAACAAGAAATGAACTATTATATTTCCGCCATTTGACTTCGTTATTTAATACTACTATCATGATTTCGGTCTTAAGCCTTTAGCGATTACAACAGTGTTGGGTATAATTAAACTTAGTTAAGTGAAGTCATCGTCAGTATCTATTAAACTGTATGCCCCAGCGTGTAGATAAGTACAAAATCACATAAATGAATCATAGACATGCAGCAAACAGGTTTTCCAGCCATGAAACAACTGAGCCACAGGATAAACATCAATACACTAGTTATACGCACAGTGAACATGGTCTAAAAATATCCTATGAGAGTTCCATATTACACACAGCGACAGAGAAACATATATAAATTAACTCTGACGGGGGATATATATTTTATTTTTACTGCAACACTCGTTCCATTCACCACCGACTTGCAAACCACGCCCTGTTGTCGGAAGCGCGATAACTACTGCCCGGATTTCATGTAATTCCATGTTCTGTTCCTTTATATGTAGTCATAAGGAAAACTAAAATGTCGAAGAAATACACTGACGGGCCATTATTTCAAAATTTTGAACTACATTTATTACGTATTTTGACGGAAAATGACTATCTCGCACTATACGACATAATTTTGCATATTGTAATATTATTGCAAAATGGCTATAAATTTTCTTTTCATAGGAAAAAAAGAAAAAAAGAATAAGTTTAGTTATTGTGTTTCTCAATCCCGTCACACTAAAAGCTTAACTGCACAGAGATATGTAAACAGGAAGAATACGGCGCTGCTTTCTGCAACGCCTATATAAGACAAGTGTCTGACCCAGTTGGTAGATCGGTTGCTGCTGCTACAATGTCAGGTTATCAAGATTTAAATGAGTTTGAACGTGGTGTTATAATCGGCGCACGAGCTATGGGACACAGCATCTCCGAGGTAGCGATGAAGTGGAGATTTTTCCGTACGACTATTTCACGAGTGTACCGTGAATATCAGGGATCCGGTAAAACATGAAACCTCCGATATCGCTTCGGCCGGAAAAAGATCCTGCAAGAGCGGATCCAACGAAGACTGAAGAAAATCGTTAAACGTGACAGAAATGCAACCCTTTCACAGATTGCTGCAGATTTCAATGTTGGCCGTTAACAAGTATCAGCGTGCTAACAATTCAAAGAATCATTACCGATATGGGCTTTCTGAGCCGAAGGCCCACTCGTGTACCCTTGATGACTGCACGACACAAAGCCTTACACCGCACCTTGTCCCATCAACACCGACATTGGACTGTCGACCATTGGGAACATGTTGCCTGGTTGGACGAGTCCCGTTTCAAATTGTATCGAGCGGATGGACGTGTACTGATATGAAGAGAACCTCTCGAATCCATGGACTCTGCATATCAGCAGGGGACTGTTCAAGCCGGTGGAGGCTCTGTAATGGTGTGGTGCGTGTGTAGTTGGATTGATATGAGACCACTGATACTTCTCGATACAACTCTGACAGGTGGCACGTACGTAAGTATCCTGTCTGATCACCTGCATCCTTTCGTGCCAATTGAGCATTCCGACGGACCTGGCAATTCCAGCTGGACAATGCGACACCCCATACATCCAGAATTGCTACAGAGTGGCTCCAGGAAAACTCTTCTGAGTTAAAAGACTTCCGCTGACCAACAAAATCACCAGTCGTGAACATCATTGAGCATATCTGGGATGTCTTGCAACGTGCTGTTCAGAAGAAATCTCTAGCCCTTCGTACTCTTACGGATTTATGGACAGCCCTGCAGGATTCATGGTGTCAGTTCCCTCCAGCAGTACTTCAGACATTAGTCGAGTCCATGCCACGCCGTGTTGCGGCACTTCTGCGTGTTCGCGTGGGCCCTACACGATATAAGGCAGGAGTACCAGTTCCTTTCGCTCTTCAGTGAATTATAAATCTTCTGAGGCAACAAACAGTTAAACAGGTGCTTCGTTAATTAATGATGTACTTAAGGTACCGTGGCCAGATAGCGTGAAGGAAAGGGACGTATTAATGTACACAGATGCAGCTCCACACAACCGCTTAATGTATTTTGTCTAAAGTTAGTGCATGTTACATGTAAGGCTTATGCATTGCAGCTAGTGACATTCAGATATCAATTCCCAGAAGAAAGTACTCTGATATTATGAAGAAGTTCGTCTTGAAATATCCTTTTCGTGTACAATGCTACAAGTAGCTCCTACCTGATGCACCTCTGCCAGTGATAACAAGGTGTAAAACTTGGATCGAAGCTGTGATTTTCTGCAGTAAGCACTCTGACGCAGTGAAATCAGTCAAGGAGAACGTTTCTTCTGTTCGTACAGTGTCTGTGAGTCAATCCTTGTCAGCATTCAACAATTCTGAAGTGCTCAGTTCAGTTTTATGCAGGCACTTCAACTGGCTTGCTGACAATATCAAGCAACTGGAGAATTAAAGCATGCCTCTCCAATAGTCTGTGGGAATAATGGAAGATGCAGTTCTGAATGTCAGTGTTGTACCAGGTGAAGTGGGTGGTGCGGTTTCCATTAAACTGCTATCTGTGACGAATTAGTATAATGGATACTCATATCATTATTTTGTCTCCCTTATTTAATGCTAAAATTGTAGAACCCCCTGAGAATATTATTTCTAGCACAATTCCGCTAGCCGGCCGGTGTGGCCAAGCGGTTCTAGGCGCGTCAGTCTGGAACTGCGAGGCCGTTACGGTCGCAGGTTCGAATCCTGCCTCGGGCATGGATGTGTGTGATGTCCTTAGGTTAGTTAGGTTTAAGTAGTTCTAAGTTCTACGGGACTGATGATCTAAGTTCCATAGTGCTCAGAGCCATTTGAACCATTTGAACAATTCCACTATATAAATATGTACCACTGACTTCTTATGAAGTTCAGCGATCTTTCTCTATTTATAAAAACTTATTATGAGACAGAAGACAGCACATTGTCCCGTAATTGCTTCCTACGTAGCGTTTTGTATCATCTGGAAGCTTCTTGTAGAGTTCCCAGACTATTTCGGATTCCGTGCGGCGATCACGCAAATATGGCAACTTGCGGATCCAGCCCTCACAAAACTCCTTCATCGAAACGCGCGAATTCGCATCGAAAGGCCTCGATACGACAAATTCGCGCCAGACACCTTGCTGTTTCTGCTCTGACCAGTATTCAGCCAGAAACAAATTTTTAAACTCGTCAAAAGTCAGGTTCGTAATGTTGAGGTTTAAGCCCCAACGCTTGGCATCACCAGCCAACACATCAATAACCGCATTAATTTTTCTCTCATTAGACCATGATCTGGGTAAAACTCTTTCACAATTTTTAATGAAATCCGTCGGGTGTATACCGCCTTTTTTCAAGGGGTCGAACCGCTCCTCTTTCGTCAACAACTCCGAACTATGTGCACAGATTGGCACATAGCTCTGTTTTTCGTCAAGTTTCCTTTCTAATTCCGACACCCTCGTAATCACTTGGCAAGTGGTTGTCGCAAGCGTTTCCACTTCCCTCTTTTTCTCTTCGCAGGTATTAGCCTGCTTCGTCACTTTGGTATCTACTTCGGATACTAAAGCCTTTAAAGTTTCCACCTTCTGATGATCCTCTTTTCTCACTAATTGAATTTGTTCCGTCACCTTATTCTCGATGATCGGAGCAACTGCGTCTCCTACACTTTTCTCGATTCTGCTAATTTCGGAATCAAAACGAGTATTTATGCTCGCAATTTCCGCCTGAACGCCTATCATCTCCTGTTTAAGATTACCGATTTCTGTATTAATTACAACAATATCTTCTTTGATTTTATCAACTTTTGTGTTAACAACTCCAACATTGTTGATAACAACGTTAATAGCTTTGTTCTGATTGTCTAGCATCCGTTCAAATTTTTCAGACTGAGCTTCTTGCTTGGCAGCCCGAGCTTCTTGCTTGGCAGCCTGATCTTCTTGCTTGACCGATTGACTCTTGATTTCGTTAATCAAAACGTTCAATAAATCAGTTAAATTCCCGGAAACTACCGGTTTTACTTCCGTAGCGGCTTCCTCTTTAATTGTCCCCGCGTGTTCGTCATCAAGGGGTTCAGATTTGATTTTCACTTCCGATTCCGAAACATATTCTGAAGTTTGGAATTCCATTTCTGCTCTTTGTTGCGTTTCGGCGGTCGCGTCTTTCACGCTAGCCGCCTGCCCCTGAACAATGGGTACCGCGGTGCGCGTTTCCCACTGTTCGACCGATTGTTCCGTATCCAAGGCTACCAAATTTTGGCAATTGTTGCCTTCAATCATTTTAATAATTTTCAATATAAATGACAAATCTCAAATATAATTAGGATTACTCCCACTAATATTCCCGTTGACGTATCGACCATTTCGTAACCAGTACTTCGTTACGAGATTTGCACAATGCAAAATTCGTGTCCAGAACAACCTCAAAAGTGAAGATTGTCCTGTCACCAGGTCGCCACGTGTAACCTCCCCCTCACTTACCGACCTTAATGACAGTGAAAAATGAAACCGCGTGTACCTAATGGGAATTTTGGAAAAGCAATCGTCACCGAAGTTAATCTGTCGGTAAAGAGGGAGGAAAGGGTTACATCTAAATGAAAGGAAAAATGCAAATGAAACT
Organism: Schistocerca piceifrons; assembly: GCF_021461385.2. NCBI lineage: Eukaryota > Metazoa > Arthropoda > Insecta > Orthoptera > Acrididae > Schistocerca > Schistocerca piceifrons. The sequence continues at coordinate 510,138,153 of NC_060142.1, read as the reverse complement.
GGTGGAAATTAATTTTGAAAAGGGGTAAAGTTAATGAAGAAAGTAAATGTGCGGCCGTTACGTTAACAATTAACTAGCGGTAATTAGGTATTTGAGATTTGGGGAAATCACGGTCGCCAGTCCTAAGGACAATTACTATAGTAACTGAAAAAGAAAGGTTATTACACATATAATTAGCACTAGAAGCGTGGCAACTGAAGGTTGACACGTGTAGTGTGAAAACTGAAAGTTTGTCAGAAGTAATAAATTTCGCTACACCCTGACTTAATTTAGCAAAAGAATTAATAAAATCGGGAAATCGAAAGTTAATTTAGTGACTGAAGTTAATAGTGAGCTTTCTTTCTGAAGCACATCGAAATTCAGTAACATACAGTTAGTCTTGGACTACCTCAACAATCATTTCAAAAGCTACTTGAATCTACGCAATTTAGAAATAAGAGATTTAACTTTGATCTTGAATTAAATGATTCTGAACAATTAACAATAGTAAAATGTAGTACGTACCAAGCTGAGCTGCAGTCACAGGTAAGCTAAAATACGATAACAAAACTCGCACTCTTAATTTGTGCTTGTGTAATCTGAATATTGAAGCCAGCTATGAATACCTTTAAGATTAAAGCAGTGAAATGATGTTACTTTAATGCTGGCGTCTGAATTTCAACGACACTCGGGTTCATTCCGGAAAAGGAAGGGACCTTGCTTGGTAATGCAATTGGGACAATGAGCAACAAAGGTTCATGCTAAGTTGCTGTAATTTTGCGAGGCAAATGGAACAATTTGAAAAGCTGAGGTCTGCCATACAGTTCTGAAACTTTACGTGCTTTTAGTCTTCCTTGTTGGTTGATTGAAGGTTTGAAGCCGTCGATCGAGGAGGTGGCGACAGTCACTCATTGTCGGCCGTCGCTGTTGCAGAAGCTGGATGTTGGCGCGCCTTCTTCTCGACATGGTCACCAGGCGAAACGGGCTCTTGATGTGCGCCAGCTAATGCTTCCCGTCCGCGACACCATGTCAGAAACTATCATCACGAGTCGAGCGCAATTACTTGCTGCCAAACCCCGAAAGCGCGGCAACTCGCGGGAGCGTCACACAACACCTGCTCCACTCGCTACTCCCGCCAGACTCTCACTGTTCTGCCCGCGCTCCACGCGGCAGAGTTAACACTACCAAAGATCCTACACACTTTGATTCGTCACACGACCTATCGACGTAATCGTTCGATAGCAGTTTTCCCTAGGCAAGACCCAGCGTAAAAATACAAATAACACTTACGAAACAAACCAATTATACATCGACATGAGTGCATAAATATATATATACAAACAGTAAAACAATTACAATATATAAAGAGACAGAAATGTCATATCTTGAGGTAACAAAACAAGGAAAAAAATAATAGTACAATAGATGGAAATAGGAGTATATGCATTTCCGGCGTTACACCAGGATGACAAATGAAGAAGTCCTGCAGAGAGCGGAGGAAGTTCCAGTTCTTTGGAAGACGGTCAAGAAGAGGAGAGATATATGGATGGGACACATTCTGAGACATGAAAGTCTTCTCCACACTATAACGGAAGGCCTTGTGGAGGGCAAAAGGGCAAGAGGCAGACCTAGAAGAAAGTACATAAGCCAGATAATGCAGGACCTAGGATGCGGAAGTTTCACGGAATTGAAGAGGCTGGCCGACAATCGCACTGAATGGAGAGCTGCTGCAAATCAATCTTAGGATTGGCAACTTAAGAAGAAGAAGAAGATTTATGCACATAATTCTTAATTTGATATTACATAAAATCCGGGCTCTACTAACAACCTTCAACTTGCTCCCTGCCGCCGTTGGATAAGCAGCTGCAGCAGCAAGTCGTATACTCCTAGCTCACTCATTTGTTACATAGTTTAATTCTTAATTTCTTTGCGTGTTTTTGGTACTTGCATTGTTTAATTCATAAATTTCGAGCGTATTATAGTATTTGAGAGTTGTAGCATCGCGTTTTAGTACCTGAATAGTGTAAATTCGCGTAGTCGTTTGTCTACTGTCTTGTTTTGAACGGCCAGTGTCGGTTGGTCGCAGTCAGTGTGCTCCCTGCCGCCGTTGGATAAGCAGCTGAGCAGCAAGTCGTATACTCCTAGCTCACTCATTTGTTACATAGTTTAATTCTTAATTTCTTTGCGTGTTTTTGGTTCTTGCATTGTTTAATTCATAAATTTCGGGCGTATTATAGTATTTGAGAGTGTAGCATCGTGTTTTAGTACCTGAATAGGGGTAATTTCGCTTAGTCTCCTTCCGCCGCCGAGCAGTGTCAGCAGTGCGCAAGTAGCAGCATTACTGCATTTTCTAGGCAATCTTGTATTTTAATAACCGTTTAAATTTTGTCGATTTGTTTGCGCTCTCAGTAGATTAGTTCAGACGTTCTTAGCAAAACAGTTTTTAGCATGGATAGGGACTGCAACTGCTGTGTTCGGATGCAGGCTGAGTTGGCATCCCTTCGCTCCCAGCTTCAGGCAGTGTTGGCTTCGGTCACACAGCTTGAGGCTGTTGCCAATGGGCATCACTGTGGGGGTCGGGATGGGGGTTTGTCGGGGACGGCCAGCTCGTCCCACGCATCCCCTGATCGGACTACGACTGTGGTTGCCCGGGATACTGCCCGCATTGAGGCTGATCCCTCACCTGTGGTAGAGTGGGAGGTCGTTTCAAGGTGTGGCAGGGGGCGAAAGACATTCCGGAGGGCTGAACGGAAAGCCTCTCCAGTTTGTCTGACGAACCGGTTTCAGGCTCTGTCTCAGGCTGATACTGATCTTCGGCCTGACATGGCTGCTTGTCCTGTTCCAGTGGTTGCCCCTCAGTCTGCAAGATCCGGGCAGTCGCAGAGGGTGGGCTTACTGGTAGTTGGGAGCTCCAACGTCAGGCGCGTAATGGGGCCCCTTAGGGAAATGGCAGCAAGAGAGGGGAAGAAAACCAATGTGCACTCCGTGTGTATACCGGGGGGAGTCATTCCAGATGTGGAAAGGGTCCTTCCGGATGCCATGAAGGGTACAGGGTGCACCCATCTGCAGGTGGTCGCTCATGTCGGCACCAATGATGTGTGTCGCTATGGATCGGAGGAAATCCTCTCTGGCTTTCGGCGGCTATCTGATTTGGTGAAGACTGCCAGTCTCGCTAGCGGGATGAAAGCAGAGCTCACCATCTGCAGCATCGTCGACAGGACTGACTGCGGACCTTTGGTACAGAGCCGAGTGGAGGGTCTGAATCAGAGGCTGAGACGGTTCTGCGACCGTGTGGGCTGCAGATTCCTCGACTTGCGCCATAGGGTGGTGGGGTTTCGAGTTCCGCTGGATAGGTCAGGAGTCCACTACACGCAACAAGCGGCTACACGGGTAGCAGGGGTTGTGTGGCGTGGGCTGGGCGGTTTTTTAGGTTAGATGGCCTTGGGCAAGTACAGAAAGGGCAACAGCCTCAACGGGTGCGGGGCAAAGTCAGGACATGCGGGGACCAAGCAGCAATCGGTATTGTAATTGTCAACTGTCGAAGCTGCGTTGGTAAAGTACCGGAACTTCAAGCGCTGATAGAAAGCACCGAAGCTGAAATCGTTATAGGTACAGAAAGCTGGCTTAAGCCAGAGATAAATTCTGCCGAAATTTTTACAAAGGTACAGACGGTGTTTAGAAAGGATAGATTGCATGCAACCGGTGGTGGAGTGTTCATCGCTGTTAGTAGTAGTTTATCCTGTAGTGAAGTAGAAGTGGATAGTTCCTGTGAATTATTATGGGTGGAGGTTACACTAAACAACCGAACTAGGTTAATAATTGGCTCCTTTTACCGACCTCCCGACTCAGCAGCATTAGTGGCAGAACAACTGAGAGAAAATTTGGAATACATTTCACATAAATTTTCTCAGCATGTTATAGTCTTAGGTGGAGATTTCAATTTACCAGATATAGACTGGGACACTCAGATGTTTAGGACGGGTGGTAGGGACAGAGCATCGAGTGACATTATACTGAGTGCACTATCCGAAAATTACCTCGAGCAATTAAACAGAGAACCGACTCGTGGAGATAACATATTGGACCTACTGATAACAAACAGACCCGAACTTTTCGAATCTGTATGTACAGAACAGGGAATCAGTGATCATAAGGCCGTTGCAGCATCCCTGAATATGGAAGTTAATAGGAATATAAAAAAAGGGAGGAAGGTTTATCTGTTTAGCAAGAGTAATAGAAGGCAGATTTCAGACTACCTAACAGATCAAAACGAAAATTTCTGTTCCGACACTGACAATGTTGAGTGTTTATGGAAAAAGTTCAAGGCAATCGTAAAATGCGTTTTAGACAGGTACGTGCCGAGTAAAACTGTGAGGGACGGGAAAAACCCACCGTGGTTCAACAACAAAGTTAGGAAACTACTGCGAAAGCAAAGAGAGCTTCACTGCAAGTTTAAACGCAGCCAAAACCTCTCAGACAAACAGAAGCTAAACGATGTCAAAGCGTAAGGAGGGCTATGCGTGAAGCGTTCATTGAATTCGAAAGTAAAATTCTATGTACCGACTTGACAGAAAATCCTAGGAAGTTCTGGTCTTACGTTAAATCAGTAAGTGGCTCGAAACAGCATATCCAGACACTACGGGATGATGATGGCATTGAAACAGAGGATGACACGCGTAAAGCTGAAATACTAAACACCTTTTTCCAAAGCTGTTTCACAGAGGAAGACCGCACTGCAGTTCCTTCTCTAAATCCTCGCACAAACGAAAAAATGGCTGACATCGAAATAAGTGTCCAAGGAATAGAAAAGCAACTGGAATCACTCAATAGAGGAAAGTCCACTGGACCTGACGGGATACCAATTCGATTCTACACAGAGTACGCGAAAGAACTTGCCCCCCTTCTAACAGCCGTGTACCGCAAGTCTCTAGAGGAACGGAGGGTTCCAAATGATTGGAAAAGAGCACAGATAGTCCCAGTCTTCAAGAAGGGTCGTCGAGCAGATGCGCAAAACTATAGACCTATATCTCTTACGTCGATCTCTTGTAGAATTTTAGAACATGTTTTTTGCTCGCGTATCATGTCATTTCTGGAAACCCAGAATCTACTATGTAGGAATCAACATGGATTCCGGAAACAGCGATCGTGTGAGACCCAACTCGCCTTATTTGTACATGAGACCCAGAAAATATTAGATACAGGCTCCCAGGTAGATGCTATTTTTCTTGACTTCCGGAAGGCGTTCGATACAGTTCCGCACTGTCGCCTGATAAACAAAGTAAGAGCCTACGGAATATCAGACCAGCTGTGTGGCTGGATTGAAGAGTTTTTAGCAAACAGAACACAGCATGTTGTTATCAATGGAGAGACGTCTACAGACGTTAAAGTAACCTCTGGCGTGCCACAGGGGAGTGTTATGGGACCATTGCTTTTCACAATATATATAAATGACTTAGTAGATAGTGTCGGAAGTTCCATGCGGCTTTTCGCGGATGATGCTGTAGTATACAGAGAATTTGGTGCATTAGAAAATTGTAGCGAAATACAGGAAGATCTGCAGCGGATAGGCACTTGGTGCAGGGAGTGGCAACTGACCCTTAACATAGACAAATGTAATGTATTGCGAATACATAGAAAGAAGGATCCTTTATTGTATGATTATATGATAGCGGAACAAACACTGGTAGCAGTTACTTCTGTAAAATATCTGGGAGTATGCGTACGGAACGATTTGAAGTGGAATGATCATATAAAACTAATTGTTGGTAAGGCGGGTACCAGGTTGAGATTCATTGGGAGAGTGCTTAGAAAATGTAGTCCATCAACAAAGGAGGTGGCTTACAAAACACTCGTTCGACCTATACTTGAGTATTGCTCATCAGTGTGGGATCCGTACCAGGTCGGGTTGACGGAGGAGATAGAGAAGATCCAAAGAAGAGCGGCGCGTTTCGTCACTGGGTTATTTGGTAACCGTGATAGTGTTACGGAGATGTTTAATAAACTCAAGTGGCAGACTCTGCAAGAGAGGCGCTCTGCATCGCGGTGTAGCTTGCTCGCCAGGTTTCGAGAGGGTGCGTTTCTGGATGAGGTATCGAATATATTGCTTCCCCCTACTTATACTTCCCGAGGAGATCACGAATGTAAAATTAGAGAGATTAGAGCGAGCACGGAGGCTTTCAGACAGTCGTTCTTCCCGCGAACCATACGCGACTGGAACAGGAAAGGGAGGTAATGACAGTGGCACGTAAAGTGCCCTCCGCCACACACCGTTGGGTGGCTTGCGGAGTATCAATGTAGATGTAGATGTAGATGTAGATGTAGAAAACGTCTCTTCTTTTGTGCGAATTCTGGAAACCTAAATGTTATTTTATTCCAGCATCGTGCTTGCAGAATGCGTATCTGACTTGCAAATAGCAGGCTGCCCGGTTTGGACAAAAGCCTTTAAAATTACCATGCTGTCTGCGTCGGCAACCTAACAGGCACATGTGGAGACTCGTGTGTGCGACCACACACAGGCAAACACTCACACTCACGCTCACACACACACACACACACACACACACACACACACACACGACTCACACACGCACAAGCACACAAGCTGACAAACCGCGCATTGCCTGAGTATTCATTTTGCCAATTTTCTGTCAGAAACGGATACAAAAGTGAACTGTGTTTGTTGCGTAATATCGAAAAAAATTCGTTTCCATGTATTCGTGAAAACACCTTTGGAATTATGAATCAGTGGTATGATGTACAAATGTATAAACACAACTGCTTCGTCTATATACAACGCGATTCCGTAAATGTCTCTGTGGCAGCGTCTTTTCATAGCTGTATAGACGGCTGCTGTTTTCGCCTACAGATGTTTGCGCTTCACAGTTGAAAGCTGTCCGAAACGATTCCAGGTGTCAGCGATTTTCTTAGGTTGACCCGACTGTAAGAGTGTCTTACTAACAAACAATAGATGTATTAAACTTAATGCATGGCGCAGATTTTTTTCGCTCATTTCAGTGTCTATGACGTCATCTCTCTTTAACTATGATTTGTTTGCGTAGGTACACTCAGCAGCATGTGTGAATGCTGCCTGCGAAATATGTTGCGAATAGAATTAGCAGCAAGGAAGTAATAAATTTAAACGTCATGTATGGTGCGGCGATTTTCCTCACATCTCCTTGTTTGTGATGTCATAGCTCCTGACCTATGATAGGCAGGTAGTTCGTATCACCAACAGCGATTGTTGCCTGACAGGAAGGGATATGTGCACAAAGTTTGATTCAAATCCGTCCAGTGGTCTGTCTCTCTCTTTTTATCACACACACACACACACACACACACACACACACACCACTACATATGTGTTTATAATATATGAGGACTGGAACTCAGATAGTGGCACCTATTTATTTACAGCCGATACATAAGAGTTACATGTTTGCATCTGTTACTGTCCTTTAAAGTAGTCACCAGCGTTGTGTAGAACCGGTTGCCAGCGATGTATACCGTTAGCAGAGCCTGTTCTGTTGATGGTGCGAATGGAGCGGTCTACTGCCTGTTGAATCTCTGGAACAGTTTTGAAGCGAATGCAACGAAGTGGTTCCTTCATCTTCGGAATCAAATCGAAGTCACAAGGACTTAAGTCCGCGGAGTATGGTGGATGGTACAGTACTTCCTAGCCCCATCGACCGAACAGAGCAGCAACAGCTTGCGCTGTATGCGCCCGTGCATTCTCGTGCAAAATGATGAGTGGGTTGCGCAGAAAGTGTCGCCACTTCTTTCGCAAAGCTGGCAGCATGTGATGCTCCAGAAACGAACAGTAATACTGTGCATTGACGGTCTGACGTTGAGGGACGTAATGCATTAGGATAACACCATGACAGTCGTACATGAGAATGACCATAACTTCCACCATACTGGGGCTCTGACGCACTTTCGACTTTCGCGGTGACCCATAATGACGCCATTCGTTGGATTGGCGTTTCAGTTTTGGCTCTTATGATGTGGCCCATGTCTCATTCAGTGTTACGATACGGCGTAAGAAAGCCTCTCCTTCGCGCTCATAGCGCTCCAAATGCGTCTGAGCAGCGTCGTAACGCATCCATTTGTGCATTTCCGTCAAGTCATGTGGAACTCACCGTGATACAATTTTTCGAATGCCCAGGCGTTCCTTCAGCATGCGAAGCACAGTCGTATGGGCTAATCCGGTTTCGTGGGCGAGCTCACGAATCGTATGGCGTCGATCACTGTCCACTAACGCGGCAACAGCATGCACGTCTTCTTCAGAGACGCTAGGACGACCTGCCCGATGCATGTCTGCCACAGTTTACCCTTCGTTGAAGGCTTTTACCCAATGTGCCACTGTTCTGTACGGCAATGCCGATTCCCCGCATGTCTCTTGAAGACTTTGATGACACTCTCGTGCTGTACGACCTCTGGCACATGCAGTCTTTATCCAATTCCGTTGTTCCTGTTCCTAAAACATAGTGACACCCTTACGTTTGACCTCCCGCTCACAAGTGACTGTGTTTCCCTCGATTGTGCGCGCGCCGGTCCATTTGCTCGGAGGTAAGGCAGGTCTGTCAGCAACGTATGCTATCAGCCGCACAATAGCACATTCCATTGCATAGTGTCTCCACAGCAGTGTTGCCACTATCTAAGTTCCAACCTACGCATATGGATATATTCGTACCCTCTTTCGCTTGTGTTCGAGATGTGGTCCTTTGAGCGAGATGAAGTATTGTACTGTCCTAATTCAGCATCTCCGTATTACAAGTCTCTGCTCGTGTTCTTAAGATTTGGCTCCCCTATACAGAAACTGCTTTTAGTGATTCTCTTTGTATTCTCTGCGTTGAGTTAGTTTCCAGATAACATCTACGCTACCTACGCCTTTTTGTGAACTGAATGGAATGTTATGGCTAGTTCTGAAGTTGTAGCTGTTTCTAGTGTTGGAACAATAGTCATTAATTACAAAATATATCGTTTTTAAGTATCAGGTTTTGAAGATTTGAGAACTAAAATCTACAACACTACACACAAAAATTACACACGATAAGTGTTAAAAGTTGATTTAGACAGATAAATCAATATATGCGTAACGTACTTGTATATGGTATATGGTATACTCAAGAGCATACAAAGTGCATCTTGCAATTGGAATTAAGTTATCTGTTGAAACAAAAATATATTCTCATTTTAATTACCTGAAATAAAAGCTCCACTTCATTTATCTTTGATTAACTTTAAAATGTGATAAATGTTCACAAGCGGATTTTGGATTCTGATGAATCATGAATAGTGATTGGTGTATCAACTGTCCGGGGCTTATTCAGGTCGTTTCTGATCATGGGGCCGTGCGGTTAGAGGCGCTGCAGTCTGGAACCGCAAGACCGCTACGGTCGCAGGTTCGAATCCTGCCTCGGGCATGGATGTTTGTGATGTCCTTAGGTTAGTTAGGTTTAACTAGTTCTAAGTTCTAGGGGACTAATGACCTCAGCAGTTGAGTCCCATAGTGCTCAGAGCCATTTTTTGATCATGGGGCTCATTTCGTAGCGGGACTCTTCACTGAAGTCAATTCTGCTCCAGTCAATGAGATTCCAGGTCGATGACCTGCCATAAGACACCTCGGACAGCGGTGCGATACCAATTGGACTGTCGCCCGCCATACGGCACGATAAGGAGGAGTGAAATGTGTAGCGAGGGCTTCCCGTCGGGTAGATCTGATCGCATGGTGCAAGTCTTTTGAGGTGACGTCACTTCGGAGACTTGCTCGTCGATAAGGATGAGATGACGATGATGAAGACGACACGAACACCCAGTCCCTGAGGGGAGAAAATCTCCATTCCAGCCGGGAATCGAACTCGGGCCCCGCGGTGTGAGAAGCCGGTGCGCTGCCCACTCAGCTACGGTGGTGGACACAACCAGGAGTGATGGTCTGCGATGCCATTTCTTTTCGTAGCAGGAGTCCTTTGGTTGTCAGCTGCGGCAGGTCGACGATATTCTATGCTTCGTTTCGTTGCCCTTCGTGGCAAGCCATCCTGGGCTTACATTCCAGCAATATAATGCCCGCTCGCACACGGCGAGAGTTCATGGTGTTTGTCTTCCTGCTTGAGAAAACCCATATTGCCCAGCAAGGTCAGCCGATCTCTCCGCAATGGAGAACGTTTGAAGCATTATAGACAGGGCCCTGCAACCAGTTGGAATTTTGACGATCTTATGTGACAACTGGACAGAATTTGGCACGATATGCCTCACGAGGACGTCCAACAACTCTGTCAGTCAATGCCAAGCCGAATAACTGCGTGCATAAGCGCCAGAGGTAGGCCAACGCGTTACTGACTTGCTAAATTTGCGAAGCTGTTTGTCTTGAATGAATCATCTTATTTTTCTGAAATTGTAATCTGTTGTTTATTCATGGACATCAAATTTTATGATTTCCGTCCCATTGGAATAATTCCTTCATAGTGCACCGCTTCTTCCTCTTTTTTTCCCTTAGAGTGAGCTACACCCGTATCATGTATCTTATACGTTAGGTGGAGTATTTTTGTCGAGGCTGGGTCTTTCATGGATCACAATCATTCTAAAAGTGTGGCGTATTCTCAGAGACCTTGTTTCCGCTTACGTCTTTCAGTGTTCAGTGAGCGTCATTTGTCCCATCTAATATTCATTTAGTTTCCCTTATCTTTCTATAACATTGCCTCGAAGTTCATTTCCCATACATAGCGCATCTACTTATCCCTCTTATTTTTCAGCTTTTAGTAAGTTAAAAATAATCGTGAAAAAAGTCTTCTGTATGATTTCTTTTATTTTAATAGTTTGGGTATAGAGTTAATGAGAGAGAGAGAGAGGGAGAGAGAGAGAGAGAGAGAGAGAGAGAGAGAGAGAGAGAGATGAGAAAAGAGCGCAATATATGGCTAAAACAGAGTGTAAAATCAGCCTAAACCACATCGAGTGTGGCTGCAGCGCAACACGGTGGGCAGCCCTGATTGTAGAATAGCTTACGCCACTATCTTGCAAATTAACATGGACCCTAGAGAGTTCCACTGGCTCCACGGTGATGCCCTGTGGAGCGCGTTATCTGGAGGGCCATTTAGACAGGAGGGCTGGCACTGCAGGAGCCTGCTCCAAACCCGGTGAACTCACATCTAGCGCTGTCTCTGTAAGGAGGAACCACTGAGGCATATCCTGCGGCTGCCTCGTGCTAAGGTCTCTGGAGCGGCACAGGACAACTTGTGGTACATTTAACGAGTAAAACGGAAATTACTTGCACTTTCATACCGTCGGAGGAGATATTTTGTATGGAAAGTGGCCTTTACCCAGTAATGGAATACTTTAACTTGGAAATCTGCATCCGCTGTTCTGCGTATATTTCTGGACGTCTTGTGCTAACTACTTTCTGGACCTATCTCCAACGGAAGAAGCGTCGCCTAAAACTGTTTTTCATAAAGAAAAATGTAAAATCAGACGAAACTAAGGAACCACTCCACCATACAATTTCATAACTATATTTTGAGGACATTAGTTTTCGTCCATACAGGTTCGAATCTGACTACCGTTGATGGTCTTGTTTATCAGAAAACTGATATAATGCTCCCCACAAATCATGACTACAGCTCGTCTTGCCGTTGTTATATTTCAGTGTAGTAAGTCAAATGCCATAAGAAACTGACACAAGCAGTTTTCTATTGTCATTTTTTTATTGTTCCTCATATTGTAAGATGAGTAAATATTTTTTAATAGTTCTTTCACGTCTTCTCGTATCATCGTCTTCCGCTTCCGAGGTGTCAGTCCCTCCTCTAGTCCCCTTTCCCCAGCATTTTGACATGTAAAGTCGTAGCCAGATCTGTAGATGAAAAAGACGGTTGACATTCGTTCTTGATCTGTTAACTTATTTTGACGTATTACTATATCTCGAGATACTTCAACGACCTTATAGCAGTACTTTGCCCCTCGTGTAATAGTTCATCGTGTTGTTTACTACTGAGACTGATGGAATTGTTTTCTTTTTTTCTTCTCTTCCTCTTGTACTTAATGTTCAACAACTATTTGCAACTGTTATATATGTACAGACGCACAGAAAACTATACTGTTACAACAAAATCACACACTTTATCCATGTTTATATTTTTAGTTACTAAATTTCACGAGTATTTGTATTAATTGACTACGGTAAAATATGATAAAGGATAAAAAATCTTCTGTTCTGCTTCATTATCCAATTGGACATCTGTATGACACAAATAACGTGAGAGACGGCGCGGTGGTTAGCACAGTGTATTTGCATTCAGAAGGACGACGGTTCAAATCCTCGTCCAACAATCCAGATTTAAGTTTCCCGCGATTTACCGAAATCGATCTAGGAAAATGCTGGGATGGTTCCTTTGAAAGGCTACTGCTGATTTCCTTCCCCATCCTTGAAACATTCCGAGTTTGTACTGCGTTTCTAATGACCTCGGTGTCGACGCGACGTCAAACCCTGATCTTCCTTCCGTCCTTTTGACTCAGACCTTTTGCGTCTCAGGTTCTCAGTCTTCGAAAGGTAATGATTTCTGACGTTCTCTGAATGCGGTCAATTCTGTCTTCGAATTTACGACTGTAAGTTTGATTAAAATAAGGCGGATGTCCTAGATGGTGCAAAGTCAGCGTTCATATCAAACAAATGTCTAGTGGAAAAACAGATTTATGTACACGACTTTTCAAAGTAATGATTTTGTGCATGTTTCGTTCTCTGGATAAACAGGAGTTCCGTGCCGTCATAAAATTCATTTATTTCGGAAATTTATCCACATTACGTGACGTGTTATGAGAAATCTGGTACATTTTCACCAGTTAACGCCTGGGTGGCTGTGTTTATACGTGGTTGTACTTCTGTTTGACTCGTGTGGCACAGTGTCTGGGGCCATTTAGCCAACTTGAATGCCAGGTCATTTAAATGTTCCTATGATGGTTGATTAGCCGATGGGAGAGGAGCGGAAAAGTGTCGCCACATATCCTTTACAAATAGTGCCAATGAGGCCGAGAGCTTACGTTCCCATCCAACGGTAGCATCACCTTCAACAGTGACAAGTACCCTCACATCATTTTTTGGACTTTTTTTTGCTACCAGGACTCGAGCCGGCTAATTATGGTTCGCACACCACACCAGACGCGTGCAGTAATGACTCGGCAGCAGAAGCTATATCTCTTGAAGGTTGAAATCTTTCCGTCAAATAAATTCAAGAAATAATTTAACTAATTTTCCGTCTAATGAAAGAAAGGAAGAGAACTGAACGTTTTGTGCCTTGCAGCTTTCTTGTCCGGACTAGTTTTTGACAACGTGCCTGATCTGATAGCCTTTAGCGTACACAATGTTGTACGCCTTGTGCCTTTATTGGTAGCAATATTAATGTGACTTATCAAAAGAAGATTATTTCGACGTGAACACGCAAGCTTACGCCGTGGCTGTTAGTGCTGGTTGTCTATGCAGTGAACCTGAAAACATACATATATATTTTTCTTATCTTTTATTTTACTGGGTCGTTTCTGGATAACGTCATCTGACTGCATGCCTGAATATAATTACTCTGATCTATTGTTGATAATTATTTGGGTTGGCATTCATTTACTGGGATTGCAAATATGTGAGCTAAAACTGTACTTATTATTCATTTGCTTTTTTGACTGAAGTTACTGGTGCAAAATTCAATGTAATTATTAAAAAAATGAAAAATAATACGATATTGACTGAGATGTACTGACCTATCCTGAAAATGACCGAATATAAATTTTTAACTCTTTATAATGATTCAGTTTATAAAACTAGTTTGGGGATCATTGAAATAAAACAGATTAAAAATGTAACAACGCACTTGCAATATGGTTCAAATGGCTCTGAGCACTATGGGACTTAACATCTGTGGTCATCAGTCCCCTAGAACTTAGAACTTCTTAAACCTAACTAACCTAAGGACATCACACACATCCATGCCCGAGGCAGGATTCGAACCTGCGACCGTAGCGGTCATGCGGTTCCAAATTGAAGCTCCTAGAACCGCACGGCCACACCGGCCGGCACTTACAATATGCAGTTAGCACTTAAATACCTTTGATGTCTTCATGACGTCCATTTTTAATAATTAATGAATAATTAGCAATTATATAATTATAGTATTCTTCAAGTAATATGTAGCTGGCGGCGAGCAGGCACACCACTCTGTCTTCACACACAGCTTCTCTGCACAAAGGTTGTCTCAAGAGAGTTCTATCGACAATGCTGCTCGCTTCTCGCCACGCTCCCTATGTATCAATGCGTGGGCTCTCCCGCCAACAGAGAGCTTGGTGCGGATGCTTCATTGTCACCATCGATCGATATGCAAAGAACTTAAATAAATTTTACAAAACATTTTTCTTAACATTTTTCTCAGACACTATAATTGTTTTTTACATATTTCTTAACTTACAAGTATTTTTAATGGCCTGTTTGATTTTCTATTGACATATTTCAAGGTGATTCTATTAAGCATACAACTATAGTTGAAAACATAGGAAAAAGTGCAAAATATGATACTGGACGTTAAGTGATGAAATTTATATGAAGAGCTGCCGCCATTAGAATGAACTGGGTACCGCCAGCGCAACTGGACGGCACGAATACCAACTCGGGAGTTTCTGGGTGACTGCCTTCTTTAATGTTGGACGTATCTGCATTAAAAGAGGAACGCCGAAGTTTGAACGTGCCAGGAACTCGTCTCCGCCAACTTGGACCCTGCGGACGGCCACAGCGGTGCACTGACAAGCCCAAGGGCCAGCCGACAGGTCAGGAGAAGGGCAAGAATTGTCTGCGGCCGCAGTTCAGCTGGCTGCCGGCTTATCTGCACATTTCCGCCTCGCTGCTAGCGGTGCGCTCTCATACGGCTACCCTCGTTGGAGCCTTATCCCCCTGCGTCAGCAGTTCCCTCTCCTGTTTCACAATTTCTTTTGCTTTCTCTTTTGCACGCTTTTCGTCTAACTTCCCTCAATAAATACGGAAAGTATTATGAAAGGCAACTAAAGTACTAAAGTAACAGGCCAGGTTTGGTTCAAGCTGCATTAAATAATCGAATGTTATTTTCTTAACTCGATCCTAAGATGCTTCCTCGCAAAGTATAACATGGTCTCCTGCATAGATAAAATAAATTAGGATAACTAGCGCAATTCGATCTGTTGAAGAACCACAAGAGCCATAGTTTAGCTACAGTGGTGTTAAAGTCATTGTAAAATGTGGATCTCCACAAGGCGCATTCATCATCATGATCATCATCATTATCATCTTGAACAGTCTCCAGCCCCGGGCTGAGTTTATTTGTAACATAAGCTTCGGCACCTACTTGAGTTTTCCCACCATTTTTGTGTGTTCACTACGGTGCAGTCCTCGCCTCTTTTTTCCAACATACTCTTCCACACCTTCAACCATCTCTTGGTCTTCTCTTGGTCGTTTCCTTTGCATCTCGAGTTCCCGTATCTTTTTGGAAAACCTCTTATTTTCCATTCTCTTTAACTGCGCATACCATCTTACCCTGGATATTTCTATCATGTTCTGCCAGGGTTCCTCTTTCGCTATTTCTCTTACTTTTTCATTCCTCATCCTATCTCTCCTTGTTACCACTGTCCTTTTTTGGAGGAGCTTCATTTAACATTCCTGTAATCTGCTTAGATCTCTTTTCTTCATCAGCCATTTTTCAGATGTGTAGTTCAGTATTGGAATGTAGTAACTTCTACATATTACTTATTTGCTTTTTTTGTGGAACACATTTGTTCCAAAAGGCTCCTAACACTTCGTAGGAATGCTTCTGCCTGCCTTCCATGTCCACTGATTTCTTTCTCATTTCTTACATTTTCCTCGTAACACTTTACAAGTATTTCATACTTTTCAACTGTTCACCTCCAGTCCATATTTCGGTAGCTGATCTATCTGCCTATCTAGCTGTAACAAGGATTTCACATTTGTGTACATTAAAGTTCGTTACATACCATCGAACAGTTTCTTCCAAGCATATAGTTGTTCATGAATCTCCCGCACATCTGTTACAATATGTGGTCCCAGAGACATGTCGTAGTGCTAAATAGATCGAACACATTAAATGAAAGTAGATTTTTTTTTTACTCCGAGAAGCCAATATAAAGCCTCATGTCACATCGCAAGGAAACAGCTTTTAAATATAACATTTTCTTAGAATTCGTGAGAAGTGCTGCTGGAGGCGCATCCCTTACAGGCGCAAGCTTACGGATGAGATGTGCCAAGAATATCTGTTTGCCATTGGAATCAATAACTGCCACATAAGTCCAGAATTTTGCATGACAATAGATTCTGGGATCAACACACTGCGTGCGTGTGCGTGTGTGTGTGTGTGTGTGTGTGTGTGTGTGTGTGTGTAGAGAAATCGCGTCAGATCGACGGCCCCCCTCTAGGATACAGGCCCATAGAAAACGGCGATGACTGCAGAAACAATGTAAGTCTGTGGCTCATACACTATGTGCTCAAAAGTACCCGGACACCTGGCTGAAAATGACTTGCAGGTTCATGGCCCCCTCCATCGGTAATGCTGGAATTCAATATGGTGTTCGCCCACCCTTGGCCTTGATGACAGCTTCCACTCTCGCAGGCATTCATTAAGTAAGGTGCTGGAAGGTTTCTTGGGGAATGGCATCCCATTCTTCACGGAGGGATGCACTGAGGAGAGGTATCGACGTCCGTCGGTGAGGCCTGGAACGAAGTCGGCGTTCCAAAACATACCAAAGGCGTTCTGTAGGATTCAGGTCAGGACTCTGTGCAGGCCCGTCGTTACAGAGACGTTATTGTCGTGTAACCACTCCGTTACAGGCCGTGCATTATGAACAGGTGCTCGATCGTGTTGAAAGATGCAATCGCCATCCTCGAATTGCTCTTCAACAGTGGGAAGCACGAAGGTGCTTAAAACATCAATGTAGGCCTGTGCTGTGATAGTGCCACACAATACAACAAGGGGTGCAAGCCCCCTCCATGAGAAACACGACCACACCATAACACCACCGCCTCCGAATTTTACTATTGGCACTACACACGTTGGCAGGTGACGTTCACCGGGCATTCGCCATACCCACACCCTGCCACCGGATCGTCACATTATGTACCGTGATTCATCACTCCACACCACGTTTTCTCACTCTTCAATCGTCCAATGTTTACGGTCCTTACACCAAGCGAGGCGTTGTTTGGCATTTACCGGTGTGATGTGTGGTTTACGAGCAGCCGCTCGACTATGAAATCCAAGTTTTCTCACCTCGCGCCTAACTGTGTAGTACTTGTAGTGGATCCTGATGCAGTTTGGAATTCCTGTGTGATGGTCTGGATAGATGTGTATCTATTACACATTACGACCCTTATCAACTGTCAGTCAGTAGATGATGTCGGCCTGTACGCTTTTGTGCTGTCCGTGTCCCTTCAAGTTTCCGCTTTGCTATCACATTGGAAACAGTGGATCTAAGGATGTTTAGGAACGTGGAATTCTCGCGTACAGACGTATGACACAAGTGACACTCAGTCACCTGACCACGTTCGAAGTCCGTTTGTCTAATGACTACTGAGGTCGCTGATATGGAGTACCTGTCAGTAGATAGCAGCACAATGCACCTAATATGAAAAACGTATGCTTTTGGTGGTGTCCCGATACTTTTGAATGCACAGTGTATGTCTCTCCCGCTCGGTAGATAGCGTCACAAGTGTATTGGTGGCTTAGGAACAATGTACACTATCTGCTAAAAGGGAAACACACACAGCTATGTAATGCAAAATGGACCGCTAGATGTCACGAGATAGGGACGCGACGGTATAAAAGGATATGGGGAGTTGTGTTGTCAGTAGTAAAACAGCAACAGCAGAATGGTTTCGAACGTGGACTAGTCACTGGATGTCAGCTGTGTAACAAATCGATCATGGGCACTACAACCATTCTAACGCTACCCAGGTCGACTATTGTGATGTGATTGTGAAGTGAAAACGGGAAGGAACAATCGTAACGAAATCAAAGCCAGACAGTCATCATGTACTAACTGACATGGTCGTCGAGCAGTAGGGAGAGAGACTGTAAAAAGTGGCAGGAAATCAGCAGAAGAAATTGTGGCGAGTTCCAAAGGGCCACTATCAGTCCAGCTAGCGCAATGACTGTGCGTTGGGAGGTAACGCACGTCTCTGAGGATGGATGACTCGGACGAGTGATTTGGAGCGATGAATCATGCTATACCCTGTGGCAAGGCCATGGAAGTGGATGGAAGAGTTTGGGATTGGTGAATGCCTCGAGGACATTACCTGTCAACATGTGTAGTGTCAATAGTGGAGTTTGGAAGAGATGGTGTTATGGTGTGAGGTTGTTTTTCCTGGTTAGGTTGTGGTATCCTTACTGCGCTTAAGAAAATGCTAAATGCGGAAACATGGGAACACACTTGACCGCACTGTACACTGCTTACAGTAGAAGAACAGTTCACAGACGGTGATTTTTTATATTAGTATGACAGTACACTCTATCATCTGTCGAGAAGCTGTTCGTGGACAGCAATATTCTAGATATGGACAGGCGTACCCAGAGTCCTGATCTCAACCCAATAGAACATGTTTTGGGATCACAATCTTCTCTGGTTTTGGCTCTTAAAGAAGAATAATCTGTCATTCCCCCACAAATATTCAGACAGGCCACTGGTAGTGTCCCCAGCAAAGTTCACGCCATCATAAAAGCGAAGTGTCGACACTCTCGATATTAATGTCCATTACCAGAGGTCCGGATACATTTGATCAGCTACTGCATAGAGAGCGGAAAAGCATTTGTCTATAGCAATCTGTAGTATGATTATATGGAATGATTCCAGACACACGTAAAAAACCAGCTTCAAGTATTTCAGACGTATATTCACAGAGAGGCAGAAACGACATAACACAACAAAAAGAACCACACTCATAAGCCAATTCAAAAGTTGCATCCTCACCACAGACATTTAAAAGAAAGTACAGTTCCCTCCACTTATACTCTCTCTTTTTTCTAGGATATCCCAAAACAATCAGTAATATATGCAGGTAGTAACAAAGAAACAAACAAACAAATATCAGACCGCATACAGACACCACGATCCAAACAAAAGACGACCGAAAAACACACAGCAACACACTTCAACACACCGTAAGATAAACACACACAACCAACACACATTTAAAAAATAAACACAGGTGTTTAATTGTAGTGTGCTCGCAAACGGCGAAAATATGACATCTTGGTATGTGGAGGACTGCGAGACACAATTTCGGGACGACACATGTGTGGTAAATAAAAATCTCAAAGAATACTAAGTAGAATCAAATAGTAATCGTATGTTGCGAATATTCCTCTCAAAAGCATTTTTTCTTACATAACAAGAGGATAATAACGAAAAAACATATCACGAATTAATTGTATTCCTACAACGAACTTCTATTGCAGACCACTGACGATGGTTGTAAATCAAAGAGAGCGAAACACGTATGTCATAAAAATAAACAGCACTTTAATTGAATAAACGGAACATAGCTCCAGGAAAATAATAATAATAGTAATAATAATATATTGTATTTTTGCGGAGAGCGTGTAACGCACAATGCAACAGGCACTCACAACTTGTTCGTTTATGCCGAGAAAGTGAACTAAGCTGTAAAACCACGATGCTTGGTGGAGCACTTCTGATGTCAAGTAATAGATCTCCCCAGCCTCCATGTTATGTTAATGATGTTTGTCGACTTCATGGTGATTTAAAATCGAAATCAGTCTAAAATAATAAGAATTATTAAGGTATCAGCTCTTGCCCAGAGGTATTTTCTGAATTATTTAACAGCTGTGGAGCGCTACCAACAGAAAGTAGATCGTATCACTTTTATTTATATAAAAAAAATCGGCTTTTCTCTTTGAGGAAATGTCAAATAGATTCGCCATTATTACTAAATGAAATCATATGTATTTCAGCATCTTTTTAATGTTTTTTAAAATAATTTTCACGCATTTTATATCTGGCTAGGCAGAGAATGTGTGTATTATAGCAGCAGTCCATGTCGGCTGGGGAAAGAAAATTAACAATAAAGAGGAAGAAGCAAGGATTCGATAGGTTCCGAAGAAACCTCCACTCGCAATATCAACCGGCTACCTAAAAGTAAAAAAGAAAGTATCAATCTAAATCTTCTATTTACTTTTATAATATCATTTACTGAACATTTTTAGACGCAATGTAATTTTGCGTTTGGGTGGATGAGAAATATTACTGATCGTACTCAAATCCTGCACACTGGTATGGGAAATAGCTAGATATACAGGTGCTACAAAAAGGTACGGCCAAACGTTCAGGAAACATTCCTAACACACAAATAAAGAAAAGATGGTATGTGGACAAGTGTCCGGAAACGCTTAATTTCCATGTTAGAGCTCATTTTAGTTCCGTCAGTATGTACTGTACTTCTTCGATTCACCGCCAGTTGGCCCAATTGAAGGAAAGTAATGTTGACTTCGGTGCTTGTGTTGACATGCGACTCTTGCTCTACGGTACTAGCATCAAGCACATCAGTACGTAGCATCAACAGGTTAGTGTTCATCACGAACGTGGTTTTTCAGTCAGTGCAATTTTTACAAATGCGGAGTTGGCAGACGCCCATTTGATGTATGGATTATCACGGGGCAATAGCGGTGGCGCGGTACGTTTGTATCGAGACAGATTTCCAGAACGAAGGTGTTCCGAAAGGAAGACGTTCGAAGCAATTGATCGGCGTCTTAGGGAGCACGGAACATTCCAGCCCATGACTCGCGACTGGGGAAGACCTAGAACGACGAGGACACCTGCAATGGTCGAGGCAATTCTTCGTGCAGTTGACGATAACCCTAATGTCAGCGTCAGATAAATTGCTGCTGTACAAGGTAACGGTGACCACGTCACTGTATGGAGAGTGCTACGGGAGAACCAGTTGTTTCCGTACCATGTACAGCGTGTGCAGGAAATATCAGCAGCTGATTGGCCTCCACGGGTACACTTCTGCGAATGGTTCATCCAACAATGTGTCAATCCTCATTTCAGTGCAAATGTTCTCTTTACGGATGAGGCTTCATTCCAACGTGATATTGTAAATTTTCACAATCAACATGTGTGGGCTGACGAGAATCCGCACGCAATTGTGCAATCACGTCATCAATACAGATTTTCTGTGAACGTTTGGGCAGGCATTGTTGGTGATGTCTTGATAGGGCCCCATGTTCTTCCACCTACGCTCAATGGAGCACGTTATCATGATTTCATACGGGATACTCTACCTGTGCTGCTAGAACATGTGCCTTTACAGGTACGACACAACATGTGGCTCATGCACGATGGAGCTCCTGCACATTTAAGTCGAAGTGTTCGTACGCTTCTCAACAACAGATTCGGTGACCGATGGATTGGTAGAGGCGGACCAATTCCATGGCCTCCACCCTCTTTGATCTCAACCCTCTTGACTTGTCTAGGCAACCGCGGTACCAAATGTAGAGACTCTTCGTGCTCGTATTGTGAACGGCTGTGCTACAATACGCCATTCTCCAGGGCTGCATCAGCTCATCAGGGATTCCATGTGACGGAGGGTGGATGCATGTATCCTCGCTAACGAAGGACATTTTGAACATTTCCTGTAACAAAGTGTTTGAAGTCACGCTGGTACGTTCTGTTGCTGTGTGTTTCCATTCCATGATTAATGTGATTTGAAGATACGTAATAAAATGAGCTCTAACATGGAAAGTAAGCGTTTCCGGACACATGTCCACATAACATATTTTCTTTCTTTGTGTATGAGGAATGTTTCCTGAAAGTTTGGCCATGCCTTTTTGTAACACCCTGTATATTTAAACTAGGTGATTTGAATGGCACCTCCATCTTCAAAACGGACTGAAAATTGCTTTCAGTCTGGCCTTCCGCCCCTCCTGTTGAACTGGATTGGCTCCAGTAACACCGGTCCTTACCTCTGGGTAATTATCATGGTAACTGTCGTAAATGACGCGCAACACTCCGCTCTCCCGTCAACATAAAGAGCAAAATATGAGAGATGCTTAACCCCCATTACACGGCATTTAATTGTTTAATATTCTGTCACAGCTTTCATAGGTTCGGTCATTAATTGCACTAATTCTCTACTCATGAAAATTTTATTTATTGAACATACAGTCTGGCCTGTCAGATCTACTCATTATGAAATTTATAGAATATTAACACGTAAATGGGAGGAAATTGCATCCGCCTCTGCAGGTAATTGCTCCTGTTTGATTAAAACAGCACTGAGTTAGATTTGTTTTATGTGTCCAACATAAACTCTCTCGTCTACTCCATAACCGGTCTGACGTTATCATGGCTACGTTATTATTATTTTTCTGAACGCAAAATCTTGTGCTTATAAAACAAGTCCTTTCGTACGTTTTCCTAACAGTTATGGTAGCAATCGGCTCACTTGTTGCAGGTGTATGTCTGGGAATGAAACGATTCGAGCCGATTAAAATACATTTTACTGAAAAATGTCGAAGTTGTGGGGGGAAAAAAGGAAAAATAATGTGCTTGTAATTCCAGTCATGTATTTTACCTTGAGAGTTCATATGAAAACACTTAAGTTAGCTACCCTATTAGAAATGTGATTAATAATGGAAGTAGTGTATTTGGGCCTTGATTTTGTGAAACTGGGCCTTGTTATCGAGAAAAAAATTCTTGACCCATAAACATTTTTGTAGAGCTATCTGACTTTGAAAATGCATAAGGAATTAACTGGACAGCTCATACTTCCAATAAATCCCGCTACTAGTAAATGACAGGCACAGTCTTTGTAACTGAACGTCACACACTGTGACTATAATTCGCAAGATCCTTCAAAAACTGCGGCTGTGTTATAGCGACCATCCTATAGTTGAGCACTGTGCGATGGTGAAAGCGGCGTCTGTTTGTAGTCACAGGACTGAGTGAGTTACTGCTGTTAATAGTTCTCCATATCATTTGAATGAGGATGCAGTCGGGACGAACTGAATATGCATGAACTGTTACAGAGTACTCAACACATCAATACAACGCTCTGTGTAAGTTATGTCGTGGAACAGACAAACACACACTGTAAAATATTTTCCGCAGTAATTCCGCACTCAGCATTCGACGACAAAACTATCTTCACACCTGAAAATTTACATGCTGAAAACGGGGTATTTATCACGGTTAATCAGAGAAAATATGTGTGAACTGAATTGTTTCACTGCCTGTACTATCTGCAGTCATTAAGTAGGTATAGAGAGGTTATTTGTAACATGTGTGCACAATATGGCATCAGACAGCTACTGCACCAGAAATATACGTAAATATTCCATAAATGACTTAGGAAGGTAGGAATGAATAACAGCAAATGTAATTAAATGACCTATATTGACTTTAAATGAAGCAAACACAGAACACGATCAATTTGTTTTTTAAGATAACACGTGGAACACAAGTCAAGAATTTCAGTAATCGCACAGATTCAGATTAGTATAGACGGACGTGCTACCATCCTCAAGACCACGGAAGACGCAAACACTCCAAGAGACTTTTGTAACGCCTCATACCTAAATACCGGCTAGCCTTTGCAATTCATCACATTCTTAAGACTACAAAACTGGCGAAAAATAATCCGTGAAATAGACTACCACTTCATTTGACTGCAACGCCTTACCTACAAGCAACCACTTCGAATAAATGGAATATTCGTACCAAATCTACGACAGTGTTGCTGTTGCCACCTCTGATTCGCGCCTACACATAGCATTTGTCTCCGAACAGATATCTTTCAAACTTTTTCGCGAGCGTGCCCCTCAAATCGCCAGCGATCTGATTGGCTGGGAGCATGCGGAAACGACCAGAGATGGCTACGCTTCTGCCGCAACAGCTCACTGTGTGATAGTTCAAAAGACCCAGATTGCATAACAGTACTGGTTACAGATCATATTTGCAAAAAGTAGCGGAGACCAATTCGCAAGTTATTGATGGCAAAACTATTGACAACAAGCAACTATTAAACTGCGTTGTCAGAGGATAGAATCAAGGTTATAGTGCAATCTCAGAGGGCAGTGGAAGTACAAAAACCTACAGAACTTCTAGTTCGATAAAAAAATTACGCTTTGACATCTCGTACTCTCTACCAAAGTGGTAAAATGGGCTCTGTTTCTGAAAATGTGGGGTTGAAGTTCCTCTCTAGACTGAATGGTTTAGGTATTCAATCAATTCTCTAAATCTGGTAAGGCGGATACCACGATGGTTCCTTCCAAAAGGACACGGTCTATTTACTTTGTCGAATGTGTTCCATCTCTGACGACTTATTGTTGTGGCCTTCAGTCCGAAGACCGGTTTGATGCAGCTCTCCATTCTACTTTATCCCGTACACTTCTCTTCACCGCTGGATAACTAGTGCAACCTATCCTTCTGAATCCGCTTGCTGCGATCATCTCTTGGTCTCCTTCTACGATTTTTACCCCCTCAAACTTCCCTCCAATAGCAAGATGGTGATCCCTTTATGCTTCAGAGAGTGTCTTATCAACCGATCACTTCTTCCAATCAGGTTGTGCCACAAATTTCTTTTCACCCCAATTCTATTCAATAGCTCCTCATTAATTACGTGATCTACCCATCTGATCTTCAGCATTCTTTTGTAGCACCACATTTCAAAAGCTTATATTCTCTTCTTGTCTAAACTGTTTATCGTCCATGTTTCACTTCCATACATGGCTACACTTCAGACAAATACCTTCAGAAAGAATTTTCTAAGACTTAAATCAATATTCGAAGTTAATAAATTTCTTTTCTTCAGAAACACTTTCCTTTCCATTGCCAGACTACATTTTATATCCTCTCTTATTCGTCTATCTTTACTTTACTGCCCAAATACCAAAACTCATCTACTACTTTCAGAGTCTCCTTTCCTAATCTAATTTCCTTGACATCACCTGATTTAATTAGACTACGTTCCATTACCTTTAATTTGCTTTTGATGATGTTCATCTGATATCCTCCTTTCAAGAAACTGTATATTCCGTTCAACTGCTTCTACAGGCCCTTTACTGTCTCTGACAGAATTACAATGTCATCGGCAAACCTCAAATTTTTTATTTCTCCTCCTTGAGCTTTAATTCCTGCTCCATATTTTACTTTGGTTTCCTGTATTGCTTGGTAAATGTATTGAATAACGCCGGGGATAGGTTACAATCCTGTCTCACTCCTTTCTTAACCTCTGCTTCTCTTTCATGACCCTCGATTCTTGTAAGTGCTGTCTGGTTTCTGTACAAATTGTAAATAGCCCTTCGCCCCCTGTATTTTACCCATAAACCTTAAGAATTTCAAAGTATTCCAGTCAACATTTTCAAAAGCAGTGTCTAAATCTGCAAATCCTATAAAAAGAGGTTTGCCTTTCATTAATCTATCTTCTAAGATAAGTGGTAGGGTCAATATAGTATACAGCATACACATTTCTCTGGAATCCAAGCTGATATTCCCCAAGTTCGGCTTCTAACTGTTTTTCCATTCTTCTGTACAGAATGTTTGTTAGTATTATGCAACCATGACTTGTTAATCATTACTTCGGTAATATTCCCACCTGTCAGCACCTGCGTTCTTTGGAATTGGAACTATTATTTGCTTTTGAAGTCAGAGATTATTTTGCTGTCTCATCTTGCTCAACAGATGGAAGAGTTTTCTCATGACTGACTATCCTAAGACTGTGGAGTTCTGACAGAATATCGCCTACTCCCGGGACCTTGTTTCTATTTAAGTCTTTCAATGCTCTGTCAAATTGTTCTTGCAGTATCGTACCTCCCCTGTTCATCTACGTCCTCTTCCATATCTATAACATTGCCCTCAAGCTCGTCTCCCTTGTGTAGAACCTCTATTTACTTGCTTCCACCATTCAGCTTTTCCTTCATTGCTTAAGAATGGTTTTCCATTTTAGCTCTTATATTCAAACATCTGCTTCTCTTTTCTCCAAAGGCCTCCTTAATTTTCCTGTAGATGGTACATGTCTTTCCCCATGCGATCGATGCTTCTACATCCTTACATTTTCCTCTAGCCATTGCTGCTTAGCCATTTTGCAGTTCCTATCAGTTTCATTTTTTAGGCATTTGCATTCCCTTCTGTCCTAACGACTTAACGGAACGTTAACCGCTGCTCCCCACCTTCTTCTAAACGAAAAACTATCGCTACTACAGGAACATCAAAAGGTTTATATTGTGTAAACAACAGATTACTCAGAGTGCAGTGAATCGCATCATAAAACATACAAAACAACTGATACAAATAAAATATTTTAATCGTCTTGAAAGTAAAGTCTACCAAAAAAGAAACACTTGTGGCAATTTTTATAAACTCCTTGCCCCCTCCATGAGGGGGAGGAACTCTTGGTTGACCTGGTAGAAGAAATGGAAGTCGATTTGGAAGATGTATTAGTGTCAGAGGCTTGCAGTACACGGCAGGACGGATACATAACTTCCGGAATTTCTAAAATCATTGAGGAAAGTGGAAACCATATGTTTGCTCACGTTAGTGTGAAGAATCTATGAAACTGGAAACATATCATAGATCTTTCGGAAAACAGATAAATGCGAGAACTATCGTACATACAGCTTAATATCTCAGACATCCCAGTTCCAAAATAAAATTATGTAGGGCATTGTAATAATAAAAATAAAAATCTATTAGATGTTTTTAGAAAAGGTAAAGATATCGGAGAGGCATTTCTGACGGTGCGCTTTATAATGGAGGTTAGGATTGAAAAAATATCAACATTTTCTCTGCATTCGTCGACCCAGAAAAGTCGTTTAACTGTAACGTTCCAAAAGATATTTGAAGTTGTAAAAGAAAGTGTAAGGTATAGGGAATGGCGGGTAATATACAATATGTTCTAGAACCAAGAGGGAATAAGAATGGAAGACCAAGAAGGAAGAACTAGGTGTAAAAAGCACATATGGCAGTAATACAATCTTCCTCCTCTGTTGTTTCACCTGTATACTGAAGAGGCAATGGCAGAATTGAAAGGAAGAGTCTGAAGCGGATTTTAAATTCACGGTGAAAATACGTCAATGATAAGATTTGTTCATGATATTGGTATCCTCTGTAAAAGTGAGGAAGAATTACAGCACCTGTTGAAGGGGATGAACAGTCTAATGAACACGGAATATGGATTGAGGGTAAATCAAAGAAAAACGAAAGTAATGAGTAGCTGGAGATAGGAGTTTAGAGACCAAGGTAACATCCACGTCGGAGACCACTTAGTAAGCCAAGTGAAGGTATTAATCCAACTTGTAAGTAAAATAACACATGGCAGACGAAGAATTGGTGAGGAAAAAAATGTGTGAAAAACCTTGCGTAGAAGAAGGTACAATATGAAAAGTAGTACATTAAGACATCAGGGAATATCTTCTGTAATACTAGAGGAATGCGTAGAGGGCAAAAATGTAGGGGAAGATAGCCACTGGTATAAAGCAAACAAATAATTAAGGATGCTGAATTTAATCGCTGCTCTGAGATAAAAATTTGGCGCAGGAGTGAAGACGAACAGAAGAAAAATAAAAGGTCGGCGCATCGTTCTAGGCTCTCTGAGAAGCTTAGCCAAATTTCCCCTCTTTCCTGATGCGATGCATCGCATTACGACTTTCCCACCTGCCTGAATAGTACCTTGAGAAAAAGAATCGATATCGTGTTTTTTCTTGGTACTAAATTCTTCTCACTCGCCACGTTCACTGCGTTCGAATCAAAACAGTACATAAATGTGCTTCGTCCAAGTGCGTTAGACGCTTTCGAGAAATCACGTCACACGCATTTCCGTGTGCGAATGTTTAGCAATCGGTGTTCTATAGATATAGACCAGACTTTTTATCATAATTTATATTATTGTACGAAAATTTAACATACTAGCTTTCCGGGAATACATGTGAGTCGTTTTGTAAAATTGTTGTTGTTGTTGAAGTCTTCAGTCCTGAGACTGGTTTGGTACAGCTCTCCATGCTACTCTATCCTGTGCAAGCTTCTTAATCTCCCAGTACTTACCGCAACCTACATCCTTCTGAATCTGCTTAGTGTATTCATCTCTTGGTCTCCCTCTACAATTTTTACCCTCCACGCTGCCCTCCAATGCTAAATTTGTGATCCCTTGATGCCTCAGAACATGTCCTACCAACCGGTCCTTCTTCTTGTCAAGTTGTGCCACAAACTCCTCTTCTCCCCAATTCTATTCAATACCTCCTCTTTAGTAATGTGATCTACCCATCTAATCTTCAGCATTCTTCTGTAGCACCACATTTCGGAAGCTTCTATTCTCTTCTTGTCGAAAATATGTATCATCCATGTTTCACTTCCATACTTGGCTACACTCCATACAAATACTTTCAGAAACGACTTCCTAACATTTAAATCTATACTCTATGTTAACAAATTCCTTTCTCCTGATAATGACGTCCTCCTGAGTAGTCCCCGCCCGGAGATCCGAATGGGGGACTATTTTACCTCCGGAATATTTTACCCAAGAGGACGCCATCATCATTTATCCATACAGTAAAGCTGCATGCCCTCGGGAAAAATTACGGCTGTTGTTTCCCCTTGCTTTCAGCTGTTCGCAGTACCAGCACAGCAAGGCCATTTTAGTTAGTGTTACAAAGCCAGATCAGTCAATCATCAAGACTGATGCCCCTGCAACTACTGAAAAGGCTGCTGCCCCTCTTCAGGAACCACATGTTTGTCTGGCCTCTCAACAGATACCCCTCCGTTGTGGTTGCACCTACGGTACGGCCATCTGTATCGCTGAGGCACGCAAGCCTCCCCACCAACGGCAACGTCCATGGTTCATGGGGGGGTTTGTAAAATAACCCACACTAAATGTTTCGCCCACTGTCATACTTTCAGTCACTCTGGAACCGTGGCCGGAATGTCAGTTCTATTATTTTAGCGAGTCATTTTTCGTGACCAGGCTGTACACCGGAACGGACTAACTCCGTTCGCTTAGGCCTATGATGTTAAATGTCATGATACGCGATACGACAAAATAATCATAAGCTCAGTATGTATATCTTCTCTGTAGGAAAGATAAAAAATCTATTCATCTAACACATTGGCCTTTCATTTCTAGCTAACGTAGCGTAGAATGATAAAGAACTGACACACACTAAACTCAAGATCACATTTTATTTCTTATCAATAGCCTACACTCTACAGAAACGTTGCACCGAGCTCTCGTTTTCATTCTGTGGGAATTTACGTCGGCTCCCCGACGGGGTTCCTTGCAATAAACTC
Organism: Schistocerca piceifrons; assembly: GCF_021461385.2. Taxonomy (NCBI): domain Eukaryota; kingdom Metazoa; phylum Arthropoda; class Insecta; order Orthoptera; family Acrididae; genus Schistocerca; species Schistocerca piceifrons. Next base: position 510,108,876 of record NC_060142.1, on the reverse strand, counting down.
GTATCGGATCGCTGTTCGGTTCAGATCGGCCATTAATCTCGGCGACCTTCGTTTCTTTCCTCTTTTCTTTTCAAAGGCGAAAGAGCAATTGTGCTCAGTCCCTGGCCGCTACGCTGAATACACAATGCTGTAGCACAACGTACTTTTGCGGTTTTACGTCTGGGGCTACAATCTGCAACAAAGGAAAACGCCTTTCGTAAACATCTATTTCAGCTGTGAAAGACTTCCGTTACCGAGATGTAATACTGGTACGAGTGGTAGAGTTCACTGGCACGTTTCTTGAGCCGTGTATAGAATCGTTTATAAAAACAGGAGTCGTATTCATGTCTGAAAACTTGGAGACGTTTTTCGAGCGGGTTTAAACAGAGCGTGACAACAACATTGTCCGCGACTGCTTGGGTTGCGCTAATCTCACCTGTCTTGAAGTTGGGCCAGCATACTATTCGCTTCAGAGTGAAACGTTCACTCTGTAAATTACGTTCAGCCGTTGCTAACTTCCGCCATATCACTCCCATAACGGGAGCTATCCCAGTAGTCTGGTGTTGCAGAAGAGTATTGAAGATATAGTAAGGAATGACAACATTCTGCAACGAATCAACGACAAAAAAAAGTAATGAATCGAAGAGGCAGATTGGATATGCACAGATTATGATGTGAAGAATTACTAATATCTGTAGCTGAAACAATGTGGAAGAAAAGAACTGCAGGAGAGATGTGTTACAACAAAGAGTGTAGCAGGCAAGTGGTAAGAATCGAGAACTGTGTCAGTCAATCTCGGAATTGAGGGTAAATCTGATGCCTCTGAGGAATTTCTCAGCGCAATTATTTGGTCATTACGAGCAGGGAGTGGTTTTCCTAGACGATGAGTGACTGTGGCCAGAAGAAGGGTTGCAAACATCCGGGGACGATCTTATGATAATTGCTGTAGTAGCGCCAACTTCAGACGAGTTCCCAGTAAGAGAAAGTAGACCTACCAACGAGCTATAGGAAGAACATCATTCATGCAATATCGAAGGCAGATAGCACAATAAGCCTGTCAGCTCGTGCATCCTAGTTCCTCATAACAATACTATATAGAATAACTCAAAATAAAATTAAGAATCCGTTAGATAGTGATTAGTTTCGCGTTAAGAGAGGTACAGGCAACCAGTTCTGTCGCTGAAGTTGATAATGCAACCAAGACTTAAGATAGTCACGACGCCTTAAGAGAATCTGTCGCCCTCGACAATGTAAACTGGTGCAGGGTGGTCAAAATTCTCAGAGAAGTTGGTATGAGCTTGCAGTGTTCACGACGAAATTCTGACCTTCATATTTGTTGAATAAGGCTCTCGATTCGAGTGGTTGTTTTAACTGGATGACCATGTGCCCTCACGTTGCAAAACTGCAAGGATTAGATTTTTCTTAGTTTCGTGTATCTCTTGCTATTTATCAGTATTCTGTTATAATTCTTCCAGTTGAAACGTCCCATTAGAAAAATTGTAAATGACTGTGCTTAAACTGACACACAATATTTTTAGCGCAACGCAATCTGACTTTTAATAATCTCTACAAAAGAATGGCCCTGACTAACAATAACCTATACCTTTCACAAATCACTTACCTCAAAAAAAGCTTCGTTACTCGAACTACTGCAATACAGCGAGCGCCTATACTGCCAGCTAAATAAAAGATTCTAACTACTGACGTCACTAACTACTGATAGGCATAGTTAGCAAATGAAAGATTTTGATAAAGAACAAACAATGTATTTACCTTAATAGTGTTCAAAAGTCATAATATATATAGCAGTTCATGACATCCAGTCTTACAAATTTACTGTCTCTGATGGACACACGTCCAGATCATCCGCTGTCAAAACTCCGCCATCTCTCTCCACACATCCACCACTGCTGGCGGCTCACCTCCAACTGCGCAACGCTACGCGCTGTTAACAGCCAACTGCCCAACACTACAATAGCATATACTTCAACAATGCAAACCAACCACAGCCTTCACACAGCACCGTCAGTGATTTTCATATAGAGCGCTACGTGGCGTTACCAATAAAAAACCCAAACAGCCTACTTACACAGTGAGTATCAGATCTGTTTTATAAGTTGAGAAGAGACCAGAAGACCATTTCGTAATTTTTTTAAACTGTTCAGGCAAATTTGATTGGAACTGTAAAACAATCACACAGCGTCTTCAACATCGATAACTTCCAAAGGTAAACTTTAGCATTAGGTTCCGTAATTATCTCTTGATTCACTATTAATGCGAGTAATAAAATAGTTGACTACACAAAAACAGACGACTGTCTCTGATTCCACCAATAGAATTGCTAATGTGTTTTGGATCACTTTTCAGAGATAATACTATTCATTTTTCTTCACAATATTTTCGTAATCCGTTTCCGAATGCCGTCAAAGTCATTTCTTGATACTAGTTCCAAATAGAGTCGTTACTTCTGAGTATCGCCCTGTTCTCATCTAAGAAGACGGGATGAATAATAATTTGACTTCTGTCAGTGAATAAAATTTCTTTATGCTTAGCATACGTCGTTCTACCACACAAATAAAAATGACGTGCACGACGCAAAATATACTTCACCCACTTTTAGTGTTCACACGGCGACATACAGTACCGAAATGTTACAAAATCAGTATACATGCATTTTATTTTTACAAGTAATTTCTGTACCATCTGGATGTTCGCTTTACAGCTGTTTGTACGTGCCAGAATGTTCGTATTTTCGTATTTAGTTTCTTGCGTAGTTACAACATGACTGCCACGAAATGTCACAAGAATGCAAAATGAAAATAATTTTGTATATGTAAAAGACACAGACACAGTGCTTCAATGCAACATTCAAAATACCACGAAATAGTTAAAACTAATTACTTCAACTTAACTGACGCCAGGGCGGGAAAAGTCGACAGTGTTTCAGGTACAGAATTTGAAACACTACAAGAATATCAATATATATGGGAACCAAGAGCGAGCGTTAAGAATGGAAAGGCAGGAGAGAAATGGACCGCTACGGTCGCAGGTTCGAATCCTGCCTCGGGCATGGATGTGTGTGATGTCCTTAGATTAGTTAGGTTTAAGTAGTTCTTAGTTCTAGGGGACTGATGACCTCAGATGTTAAGTCCCATAGTGCTCAGAGCCATTTGAACCATTTTTGAGAGAAATGGTGAGATTAAAATAGGCGAAAGGCAGGAATGCTTCCTCGCTCTGCAGGTCAACCTATGAATCGATGTACGAATGACCGAAATAAAGGATATAAGATTCATGAGTAGGATTAAAATTCGGTGTGAAAGGACATCTATCATAAATTTCGCTGTTGACATTGTTACCTTCAGTGAAAGTGTAGAATAATTCCAAAGGCCAGCTAAATGGAATTACTATAGAACACAGACTGAGGGTAAATTGCAGAAAGAGGAAAGGATAGTGCAATAGCAGAAATGTTTAAAATTGGAGCCAACGTATCGAATTTTGCTGTCATAGGAGAAACGCGTGACGGTCGAAGCAAGGATGATATCAGAAGCAAACAAAGTGGGTCATTGGTCACTAAAAGAAGTGTACTAAGCTCAAGCGCCACAGAAACTCTTATAGGCCTGCTACTCAAAGACAGAGATACGGCGATGCGGTCGGCAACGCCTGTATAAGACAACAAATGTCTGGAGTAGTTGTTAGGTGGTTTACTGGTGCTACAATGGCAGGTTATCAAGATTTAAATGAGTTTGAACTTGGTGCTACAGTCAGTGCACGAGCCTTGGGACACAGCAGGTAGGGATGAAGTGGGAATTTTCCCATACGACCGTTTCACGAGTGTACCGTGAATATCAGGAATCCTGTAAAACATCAACTCTCCGACGTCGCTGCGGCCGGAAAAACATCTTGCAAGAACGGGACCAACGACGGCTGAATAGAATCATTCAGCCTGACAGAAGATCAGCCCTTCCGCAAATTGCTGCAGATTTCAATGGTCGGACGTCCCCAGCGTGCGAACCATTCAACGAATAATCGATGTAGGCTTTCGGAGCCGAAGGCCCACTCGTGCAGTCTTGACAACTGCACGACACAAGTCTTTATGCCTCACCTATGCCGGTCAGCACCGACGTTGGACTGTTGATGACCTGAAACATGTTGCCTGGTCGGACGAGTCTCGTTCCAAATTGTATCGAGCGGGCGGACGTGTACCGATATGGAGACAACCTCATGAATCCATGGACCCTGCATCTCAGCAGGGAACTGTTGAAGCTTGTGGAGTCTCTGTAATGGTGTGATATGAGACCCCTGATACGTGTAGATACGACTCTGACAGGTGACATACTGTCTGATCACCTTCATCCACTCGTGTTAATTGTGCATTCCGGCGGACTTGGGCAATTCCAGCAGGACAATGCGACACCCTATACGTCGAGAATTGCTACAAAGTGGTTCCAGGAACATTCTTTTTAGTTTAAACACTTATGCTGGCCACCAAACTCTCCAGGCATGAAAATTATTGTGCATATCAGGGATGTCTTGTAACGTGCTGTTCACAAAAGATCTCCACCTGCTCGTGATCCAAATGGATTTATGGACAGCCCACGGTGTCAATTCCCTCCAGCACTACTTCAGACATTAGTTGAATCGTTTCAACGTCGTGTTGTGGCACTTCTGCGTCCTCGCTGTGGCCCTAAAAAATATTAGGCAGGCCTACCAATTCCTTTGGCCCTTTAGTGTAGGAGGCGCCGGAGCGCCACCTGCGTGAGGCGATCTAACGCTAGTGCCTCCGCTCTTCAGTGTCCTTATCATTTGTTTTATGTTTAAATGTCATTTATATGGAAATGTTCAAAGTGACACACTAGAAGTTGTTGAATCCATTGTCAGATGTGTGGAATTTCAAAAAGTTTAAGACAAAACCCTATAGTAGAGAGGTACAAGTTTTCAATCATGGATTTCAAATGGTGATTAAATGGGTGACACGCACATATAGTAGACGGACTCAACGCCTCCCATATCGGTTATAGGTAATATGTGATTCTCCGTGAATAAGCTTGATTGAAATTATTCGTAAACATTTCTTGTAATTTTCCTTATTGTAATGATACTATTTTTATTTCATACACAGTGTCGAAGTACTTGTTAATAGGTAAAATGTCTTACGAAAAAGACAGTTTTAAAACTGTCGAACCGCCGGCGGGAGCTGCCGAGCGGTTCTAGGCGCTACAGTATGGAACCGCTCGACCGCTACGGTCGCGAATTCGAATCCTGCCTCGGGCATGGATGTATGTGATGTCCTTAGGTTAGTTAGGTTTAAGTAGTTCTAAGTTTTAGGGGACTGATGGCCTCAGAAGTTAAGTCCCGTAGTGCTCAGAGCCAAAACTGTCGAACTCATGGTCAACGTTTAATAAACCCGTTTCCCTTTTTTCTTTTTTTTTCTACTGGTTGGCTGTTGTTTCCAGTTCACTGAAGCTCTTGCATCCACAGTTGCTGAAGCCCAGCGTGGTTAGAGGCTCCCTCGGGCATGGGTGTGTGTGTTGTTCTTAGCATATGGTAGTTTAAGTAGTGTAAGTCTATGGACCGATGACATCAGCAGTTTGGTCCCATAGGAATTCACACACATTTGAACAGATACATGAACAAGAAAGTGATTCTATAAGTTTTCCATTTTTACGGATTGAGACACGGAATCCTAAAAATTACGAGCAATCAGTGTAAAAATCCTGACGTCAGAGCGCTGAAAATCAGATTTTAGCTCCCTTATTTTTAGAAAAGCGGTTGCTTCTTTGCCCTCACTGAATGCATCGCAGAGCCCGTGAAATGAAATGGCTCGCCAGCTTTGCCAATGAAGCAGCCGTAACGAGCGCGAAATGCGATTTTACAACTGTTTCGGGGACCGCTGAAAGCGGTTATGAGCCTGCGCGTTCACGCAGCACAGAGGTATGCAAATGCGGGGCTCAGTGGGCGCGACGCTTCGTTTTAGAGCTCATTGGCTGGTGGACGCAGGACGGTCGCAGCGTAAAAAAGAACAGGGGGCTCGCCGGATTTCATGCGTCCACTGTTCCGCCGGCGAACGTAATTCCCGTTAAATACGCTTTAGAAAAATATTATTGTCTTTGTGTAAAATACCTCTAAAATACTGTACTGCACGTTTGCAACACTTTATCCATATTTGCCTGCTTTGTATATCTTTCCCATACAAGCGTCGTAGGAGGATTATTTTGCGGTTTACCACGCCGTGTAGGTGCTTGGTGGCGATGGGTGTAATCCAGCATGCTCACAAATAAATTCTGTCGCATTCCATTTGCCAGAACTTTTTGATGGCTGAGTAAAGACAACAATACCCAGTACGTGTGATTTAAAAAAGCTTTGTATCCTTCCTGAAACTCTGCGATCTTCGTTAGAGTTTAAAAGCTCGTATTCCAGCGCATTAGTGTTGAAGCACACATATAAACACGCAAGCCGTACCCGAGTTACATGTTTGCTTTCATTTGATACACCAGGACAGACGCTTCTTCGACCTCTTCTCCTGACAACTGGACACTGATTTGCGGCGCTGTTATCTCGTTATTATTTGACAAAGTTCCGCTGATGTTATTTCTTTGAAGTCCTATTCGAGGGCTCTTTTTAATGACATTCAGTAGCCCAGTATCTGTATTTTGCAGTGTCTGTATAGTAAAATACAGCGAGCGAGGTGGCGCAGTGGTTAGCACACTGGGCTCGCATTCGGGAGGACGACGGGTCAATCCCACGTCCGGCCATCCTGATTTAGGTTTTCCGTGATTTCCCTAAATCGCTTGAGGCAAATGCCGGGATGGTTCCTTTGACAGGGCACGGCCGACTTCCTTCCCTAATCCAATGAGACCGATGACCTCGCTGCTTGCTCGCTTCCCCCAAATCAGCACAGTCAGCAGTAAAATACAGACACTGCACTACTACATCTCATGCCAAAGCAAGGCAGTCTGATGGGAAAGGCATCCCATACTGCGTGATTCTCGCATAGGAAGAGACTTCCTATGCGAGAATCACGCAGTATGGGATGTAGACACCTAGAGCGTGCGGAAGTATGAGTCGGTCCTGGAAGCGTGATGCGGAAGTATAGGTCGGTCCTGGAAGCGTGCACGAATCGCGGAAGTAACGCCGTAAAGGCAGCTCAGGGTGTTCGCTCAAAAAAACTGAATGGAAGGATCAACAACGAACTTCATCAGGTGTCATGTGACGTCCGCAACGACCAAATATAACGAGCAATAACGGACGAAATGACACGGAAAAAAGTGATTAAGCTGACCGCTCGGACATGTGGGGAACCTGAGTTCGAATCCCGAACCGGCACAAATTTTCGTATGTTTCTACGAAATCGTATATCTGTTGTGGAACAGTATTCGCAATGTGCAAATGTATTTCATAATCTTCTTAATGGCAGATAAAGAAGTACATAGATTAATTTCAAAACTTTTGGTGTCATAATGTGGCAGCTATAAACTTCACAATTGTAGGCGTGCGGCAGGAAATTCTGCGCTATAAATTAAGGAAATCCCCACCGCTATGTACACTTTAATGTGACCACAGCCTATGGCGGATAAACAAAGCTTGTCGGGGCGACGCGGGAAAAAGTGCAGTCGCTGTCGTAATGCGGAAACGGAGCGATTTATCTGACGTCCAAACAGGCAGGGTAGCCAGCCCGGCTAGCCGCGCAGTCTAACTCGCAGCTTCCCGAGCGGGAAGGCGTGCCAGTCCCCGGCACGAATCCGCCCGGTGGGTTAGTGTCGAGGTCCGGTGTGCAGGCCAGCCAATGGGTGGTTTTTAAGGTGGTTTTCCATCTGCCTCGGCGTTTGCGGACTGGTTCCCTTTATTCCGCCTCAGTTACACTATGTCGGCGATTGCTACACGCACACTGTCTCCACGTACGCGTACACCATAATTACTATACCATGTCTGGAAAACCGAAGTCCAGCGTATGTCTAGTGTTAGGATAACTAAAGCTAGAATACTGTGTAATCGTATAATGAGGACACATGTTGGACTTTCCTTAAAGAGATGGCTTTAACATTTCTGGGGCGAATCAGATTGAAATGCCTATCTTAGAAGACAACGCTGATGATGACTTAAGACGTGGTCAGATCACACTGGTGTTCCATAAGCCATCTACTTTCAAATAACTACGGAGACAGAAATATAGCGTAATTAGGTCGAGGTCTGGACCTACATATTACTGATGCACTGCACCATCGTTGGTGGAGGTTTTGTGTTCTCATTTCCTTCCTTAATGTTCGAGTACGAAGTATTTTGGTAGGCGCTTTATCTAGAAACACGCGTTATAAAAAAAATGGTTTAAATGGCTCTGAACACTATGCGACTTAACGTCTGAGGTCATCAGTCGCCTAGAACTTAGAACTAATTAAACCTAAGTTACCTAAGGACATCACACACATCCATGCCCGAGGCAGGATTCGAACCTGCGACCGTAGCGGTCGATCGGTTCCAGCGTTATAAACAGCACCAATATTCAAAATGCGTGCGCATGCGTGAGGCAAAAGGGAAGATGCAATTTTTTCTACATTATTTGCCGCCCTGAGAGCCGAATGCACTCGCTTCACATTCCACGAGTGAATGGAAAGATCAAGAAATTGTCGTCAATAAGAAACAAAAGCTGGAATTTGGTTTCACTTACAGTGGTATACAAAATAACTTCTACAGCAAAGCAACAGATAATAAATAGTGATTATAAACTTCCCAATAGTTTATTATGTGTTATGTTCAAAATATTGCAAATCCAGTGCATGTAAGATATCTTTCGAACGCATCTATAAGTATTTCACAGCTGTTTTGCACAGTTCAGCTTATGTTTTTTATTCTATGATTTGTTATCCTAAAAGTATAAAAAAGGCGTACTTTTAAATATGAGATAAATTAGATACATTTTATATATTAGCTATAGCTGATAAGTAAATACTTTGTTCAGTTATATAAATTAAATCTATTCTTTCCTTTTCTCTTCCAGGTAAGCCTATCTCCTCCTTCCTGGCAAGAAAATCACGGTTTGTATGGATCATGTACTCTACTGTATTCAACATTTGATAAAGGATTGCAGAACATACATCATGTCTAATGATGTGATCATTTTGTAGTTTCTGCAACAGCCGAAAAAGTAACATCACTGGAAGTAGCTATCTGTTTTGTGAAATTTTTACTGTAGCTTGATTCCTTACATCGTGCGCTATTGCAAGAACGCTGACATACAGACACGTCCGCTGACTGAATTCCTTGTTTTCGTTTTTCTGTCAGCGTTGTAAGGAATGCCATGGTCTTATTAAATTTTATCATTGACTCAGTACTTGCTTTACCACCTATGATTCTTTTAAATGTACCGCATGAACTTGAGAATGATTGAATGCTGAAGTCAATGTCAATAGAATTAGCTAAACTTAATATATAATGTGGTATTCAAAACTGCCGACCTATTACCCAGTGTTGCCTCCTATCAATGTTAACAAGCAAAATAATTTCTATTGATACGATTCTGGTACTGTATCAGCTATATTTGTCTATCGCTTTACAACCAAGGAAATTTCGTGACCACTTAATTCAGGCAAAGATATTTTCGTGATTAAGTGTGACGTACACCTTGCCTGCCCTCCACCCACGCCAACAGGCGAAACGCAATTGAAGGCGATTCTGTACCGTGTGGTCTTGGGAGCATCTGACTCGGTTCTACTTACAGGTGTGAATCAGGCAGTAAATTTAAAACATTCGTTAATCAAAGCTTATGGTGGGGATGTAGGTGAACGGGAAGGGACATTCCGCACTCTTAACAATGAAAGAAAGCCAAATTTGACTCATTATTTGAAATGTATTCCGCACTTGAAATTGCCAAACCACCAAGAAAACGAGTATTAAACACTTAATCCGGAAGTAAAGAATGCAGTAGCATTTAATACCAGGTTTCACACGCGAGTATGATGTATCAGGGAAGCTGAGACGAGTGAGAAATATTAACAATGAGGAGTGAAAGTGGAACATCATAGCATGTTAGCTAGGCTTTAGGCTGTAGTATCTCGCCGTGTTGTCTTCCCATAGCATGAATCACGTACACCATTTATGTCTGGCGAACAGTAAACGTCACACTCGATTTTCAGATACTCTTACTACTCATGCACGAGCGGGAGGCCTTAGAGTCAGACTTAACCCAACATGGTGCCTACCGCGACGTGAGATGGCCTGTGATGGACACTGAGTACTCAGTGTTGACTGCTCTAGATCTCTTACAAAATAAGGCTGCCTGGTCCAGCTGTGTCCTATATACAAACTTGGTCCTAGCAAGAAAGCAGGAGACAGGATAGGCACTATTTTCTGTTGCCACCGTAAACGGCCGTTCTACAAAAAGCTATTTCTGTTCTGAGGTAACTCTGTAGATCTATTAGGTTGCCTTTACCTGGCTGGCCATAGCTGCCATCTACCTACCCGCCAGGAAAGTATCCCTGCGCTCTTGGCATCTTTCTTCAGGTTAAGGAGTCCTGTAACAGTCATCGCTATCTTGATGTGCACCAACTCTTATTTCAGTTTAAAAACTGTTGCATTTGAAATAAACCTGTCCCAAAATTATTCCTTTACAGAGGGATTAATCATATGTAGTTTCCGACTAACTCTCGTCTCGGGGACACACATCGAGAGCAAGGTTTTTATTTTGTTTTAATTTATAACTTGACTACTTGAATACCCTGCGTTGCCTGTGTATGTATTCATTCCAGTTCTACTAGTCCGTCTCCTCCTTTCCCTCTCTTCGTCCGTCTTCTCTGACCCCTCCCCGTCCAGATCCTTCTCAACCCTCTCCCTATTCACCACCACTATCTGTCCATCTCCTTCTACCCCTCTATGTCCATCTCCTCGTGCCTTCACTGCGCGATAACAACGGTGAAGTCACTGATGACAGTGCCACTAAAACAGAGTTATTAAACACGGTTCTCAGAAACTTCTTCACCAAAGAAGACGATGTAAATATTCCTGAATTCCAGTCAAGAACAACTGCCAAGATGAGAAACATTTAAGTAGATATCCTCGGTGTAACAAAGCAGCTTATATCACTTAATAAAGGCAAGGCCTCCGGTCCAGATTGTATACCAGTCAGTTTCCTCTCAGAGTATGCTGATAAAATATCTCCATATTTAGCAATTATATACAACCACTCGCTCACAAAAAGATCCGTACCCAAAGACTGGAAAATTGCTCAAGTCACACCAATACCCAAAAAGGGAAGTAGGAGTAATCCGCTGAATTACAGACCTATATCACTAACGTCGATTTGCAGTAGGGTTTTAGAACATATACTGTATTCGAACATTATGAAGTACCTCGAAGAAAACGATTTATTGACATATAGTCAGCACGGATTCAGAAAATACCGTTCTAGTGAAACACAACTATCTCTTTATACTCATGAAATAGTCAGTGCTATCGACAGGGGATGTAAAATTGATTCCATATTTTTAGGTTTCCAGAAGGCTTTCGACACCGTTCCTCACGAGCGTCTTCTAACCAAACTGCGTGCCTAGGGAGTATCGCCCCAGCTGTGCGACTGGATTGGTGATTTCCTGTCAGAAAGGTCACAGTTCGTAGTAATAGACGGAAAGTCATCGAGTAAAACAGAAGTAATATCCGGCGTTCCCCAAGGAAGTGTTATAGGCCCTCTATTGTTCCTGATCTATATTAACGACGTAGCAGACAATCTGAGTAGCCGTCTTAGATTGTTTACAGATGATGCTGTCATTTACCGTCTTGTAAAGTCATCAGATGATCAAAACGATTTGCAAAATGATTTAGATAAGATGTCTGTATGGTGCGAAAAGTGGCAATTGATCCTGAATAAAGGAAAATGTGTGAAGTTATTCACATGAGTACTAAAAGAAATCAGCTAAATTTCGATTACGCGATAAGTCACACAAATCTGAGGGCTGTAAATTCAACTAAATACTTAGCGATTATAATTACAAATGTCCTAAATTGGAACTATCACATAGATAATGTTGTGAGTAGAGTAAACCAAAGACTGCGATTCATTGGCAGAACACTTAGAAGGTGCAACAGGTCTACTAAAGAGACTGCTTACACTACGTTAGTCCGCCTATTCTGGAGTATTGCTGTGCGGGGTGGGATCCGCATCAGGTGGGACTGACGGATGACATCGAAAAAGTACAAAGAAGGGCAGCTCGTTTTGTATTATCGCGAAACAGGCGAGATAGTGTCACAGACATGATACGTGAATTGGAGTGGCAATCATTAAAACAAAGGCGTTTTTCGTTCCGACGGGATCTTCTCATGAAATTTCAATCACCAGTTTTCTCCTCCGATTGCGAAAACATTCTATTGGCATCCACCTACATAGGGAGAAATGATCATACCGACAAAATAAGAGAAATCAGGGCTCGCACAGAAAAAATTAAGTGCTCGTTTTTCCCGCGTGCCGTTCGAGAGTGGAACGGTAGAGAGATAGCATCAAGGTGGTTCATCAAACCCTCTGCCAGGCACTTTATTGTGAGTAGCAGAGTAATCACGTAGATGTAGATGTAGGTGTAGATGCCCCCTCTGTCTCCTCCTTACACCCTCTATCTCTCTGTCCTTCTCCTCCTCCTACCTCTCTGTCTGTTCATCTCCTTCTCCCACCCCCTCTCTGCTCATCCCCTCTTCTCTTTCTCTGTGTATTTCCTCCTCCTACTCTCTCTGTCCACCTCCTCCTCCCTCATTTCTCTTTCTATTTCCTCCTCTTTCCTTCCTCTGCCCATCTTCTCTTCCTTCATGTCTCTGTTCATCTCCCCCTCTTACCTTTCTCTGTCCATTTCCCCTTCTCCCACTCTCTGTCCGTCTGCACCTCCCACGTATCTGTGCGCATCTCGTTATTTTCCCCTCTCCGTGTGTCCATCTCTTCCACATCCCATTCACTTATCCACGTCATCACCTAAATCCCAGTAAGAAGTTGCTGATTCTTCCCACCACAGTATTTCTTTCCGGATAGTAAGTAATATGTGTGCCAAGATTGGCTGAAATCTGTCCATGAGTTGACAAGGACATTTTTATCAGCGGCTTTGTCCGTATATGCACATGTCACATATATTTAACACACATTTGTACGCACATTTCACGTATATCTCTACCGAATTTCCCCGTATGCAGTAGTTTTCACGCAGCTCAGTGCTTATGACGTCATATTTCCTGAACTATGTGTCGTACTAAGATATAATTTTGTAGGTACATTCAGCGGCATATGTGGATACTGTCTGCGAAATGTGTCCCGCAAAGATGTGATAAATTTAAACGTTATGCAGAATGCGGCAGTTTTTTGCGCATCTTTGTTTATGAGTCATCTCTCCAGAAATATGTATCGTAAAACGATATACTTTCTAGGTACATTCAATGGCATATATGGACAGCGTCCGCGAACTGTATTGTGAATGCAGTTGCAGCAAAGAAGCAATGAATTTAAATGTCATGCATGATGTGGTAGTTTTTCACGCGTCTCAGTGTTTATGACGTCATATCTGCTGTACTGAGTGTCATACAATGACATTATTTTGTGGGTACAGTGTATGGCATATGTGAATATCGTCTGCAGAGTGTGTCATGAATACATCAAGTAATGAAGAAGTAATAAATAAAAACTTTATGACTGATGCGACAGTTTCACTGCATGACCAGCGAAAATGTAGTGAGCGATAAACTATTTTACTTTCATCATTTTGTGCGGGCTGTCAGCGAGAAAAAGTTTCTTTAAGGATTGAAATTACGTGTAAAGTTTGTTGCAAATGTTTGTTACAAGTCATTACGTGCTCTCATTTTCAAATGCTGGATGAATAAAGTCTGCGTATTTGCGTGTCGTGGATTACACTTCTTTTTCACTTCCATCGCTCTGGTAAGTAGGTTGATTTCACCGCAGCGATTCTTTCCAGACAATAGCTGACATGTGTAACAACGTTGGTTAAAATCGGTCCTTTGCTTTAGGAGCAGATGTGGAACATACGTATATACATTTTTATAGTTGGTATGGATTTACTAACAAAAAAACTTGGTTTCACAATGTGATAAAATCATTGTGAAGCAACCAAATACTTAAAATTTGTTAAATACAAAACAATCTTTGACCGCAGTTTCTTTTCCATACATATAAAAGCAAATATACTACGTTCAGCAACGAATTTGCATTCTACAGAGATATTATCCGTGACAAGGTAAACGCATGATGCTTAGCCGACTGCTGGTTTGATCCATAATAGAGATGAGAAAAGAACATGCCGCTAAAACCGATACAGGCATTTTAGTTCTAATAACCGGTATTTCTTAGGTATTTGTGTGGTCTGGGTTATAACAGGATTTTTAATATTTTTTGCCAATAATCGTGTAATAAAGCTGATGTACCAATTTGTCATAAATTTAATTTTCAAATATATCTTCTTTTTTTTTAACAAAAAACTTTTAACAAAAACCTAGCGAGCATTCCATTGCTTTCAAATATTGTATTATTACAGAAACTGAAAAAATTGATCATCCCTACTTTAATAAAAACTCCTACATTTCGAAACTATCAACAAACACATGGCATAAGTATCAATATAGCATTGCAGACACTCTATTGTACCTGTTGCCGTATGGTGTGACCTGTAAGACGGTATGTGTGGACGTTCAGTGTGCAAGAGTTGCTCCAACCTGATGTATACGGTAGTTCTCACTGCCGGACGTTATGGCCGAGCGGTTCTAGGCGCTTCAGTCCGGAACCGCGCTGCTGCTACGGTCGCAGGTTCGAATCCTGCCTCGGGCATGAATGTGTGCGATGTCCTTAGCATAGTCAGGTTTAAGTATTTCTAAGTCTAGGGGACTGATCACTTCAGAAGCTAAGTCCCATAGTGCTCAGAGCCATTTGAACCAAGTTCTCACTGTCTTCCTCGGACATCGGTTGTTGCAGAATGCTACGATCAATGGTTTCTAAGTATTTTACGAAATGCGGTAGCAATGAATTACAGTGCACAATTTGCTTTAAAAGATTAAGAACGGTAGGAGGCACAACAAATTTGTGACATCATAGAAAGGAAAAACATCTACAATGTTTCTTGGAAGATGAGGTAAATTTGATCGATAAACTTACAATTTTATTGACATTCTATAAACTTGGATTAATAAGTAAACCTTCAAATGGTTCAAATGGCTCTGAGCACTATGGGACTTCTGAGGTCATCAGTCCCCTAGAACTTAGAACTATTTACACCTAACTAACCTAAGGACATCACACACACCCATGCCCGAGGCAAGATACGAATCTGCGACCGTAGCGGTCGTGCGGATCCAGACTGTAGCGCCTAGAACCGCTCGGCCACCCCGGCCGGCAGTAAACCTTCTATTTTGTGCTTACTTAAGGATGAAAAATTGACACTAACGAAAAAGGACGATGCATGAAAGTCATCAGCTTCTGGTCTTTCTCTCTCGCGTCCTCGCGCCCCCCTCCTTCACCTTTGCAATCTTTGCTGGAGACAAGGAAACCGATTTTTGCCGCAGCCTCAACCTCATATCGATCGTGACCTCGTACTCCTTCACATCCTTTAGAATTTTACAATTTTTGTCCCAAGTCTGCGTCTTTTACTGGAAGTAATAACGATTTAAAACTGAAAATCGGTTATTTCAGAAAACGGTTATTTTGAGCGGGGAACTTAAATGTTGCCGGCCGGCTGAGGATTAGAGTCCTGCTTATGCGGGAACGGAACAAATCCAGTGCCTTGAACCCAGTATTATTTTGTTCGTCATGCAGGAGTAAAAAATTGTTCGGGTGAACACATTTTTATTCCTACATAACTTTCAGAGACTGTTTCGCATCGTGTCATATTAGTGTTCATTCCCGGCGGGAATAAAAAAAATTGACTGCCTATTATCGATATCGATACTGGCAAGATATTGATCCCGGGAATCAAAAGTCTGTATAAAACCTCTACAGTAGTTCCTCAGACTAGCTCGACCATAAAAAAAGAAGTGAGCAAAGACTTCATTTCGTGTATGTACAAACATGGCTACACCTTACATTTTATGTTTGCAAGCAGAATATTTTTATGCTATGCTTCTGACTGATGAGAATGTATTGTAAGTTCTAATGGCAAAAAAATGTATTTTTTGTGTGATATAGGGATGGGACCTTACCGCATCCACTGGAACACTTGCCTCCAGACACAGTCTACAGACGACTGAGCAGACATGGCTTCTTCGCCCAGAGACCTGTAAGGTGCATTCCACTGACCCCTGGTCACAGGAGAGCTCTTAAAGCCTGGTATCAAGAACACAGTCATGGTCATTGGAACAGTGGTCCCAGCTTATGTTCAGAGACGAGTGCAGGTATAGTCTGAACAGTGATTCTCGCCGGGTTTACATCTGGCGTGAACCAGGAACCAGATACCAACCTCTTTAATGTCCTTGAAAGGTACCTGTATGGAGGTCGTGGTTTGATGGTATGGGGTGGGATTATGATTGGTGCACGTACACCCCTGCATGTCTTTGACAGAGGAACTGTAACAGGACGGGTGTACCGGGACGTCATTTTGCACCAGTATGTCCGTCTTTTCAGGGGTGAAGTAGGTCCCACCCTCCTCCTGATGGATGATAACGCACGGCCCCACTGAGCTGCCATCGTGGAGGAGTAGCTTGGAACAGAAGATATCAGGTGAATGGAGTGGTCTGCCTGTTCTCCAGACCTAAACCCCATCGAGCACCTCTGGAATGCTCTCGGTCGAGTTGTCGCTGCACGTCTTCAAACCCCTAGGACACCAGGAGCTCCAACATGCACTGGTGCAAGAATGGGAGGCTGTACCCCAGCAGCTGCTCGACCACCTGATCCATAGTATGCCAACCCGTTGTACGGCCTGTGTACGTGTGCATGGTGATCATATCCCATATTGATGTCGGGGTACATGCGCAGAAAACAGTGGCGTCTTGTAGCATATGTGTTTCGGGACTGTTTTCTCAACTTCAGTACCGTGGACTTGCAGATCTATGTCGTGTGTGTTCCCTATGTACCTACGCTATTAGCGTCAGTTTTGTGTAGTGTGACGTTGTGTGGCATCACGTTCTGCAATTATTCTTAATTTATGAGCATGAGTGTAGATACATCAGGTCATCCTCCCGTAATATCCTCCGTGGTTACACCTAGGTCGGTAAGAAACATGACGTTTCCTCATTTTCGTGGCTTGTCTGGTTCGCCATTTAGGTCGAGGTCTGACACGCGACACAGAGCAGCTGTGGCGAAATGAGAGGCTCCCATTGTTCCTGGTAAGAGTGACGCGACTCACTTGCCTTACTTGTTAGGCCGACGGCTCCTGCCAATTAAAGCAATTAAGACTGACCGAGACGCGCCGTCGGAATGGCGCGGAGCCGTGGCGGTCCGTCTGTGGTCGGGGCAGCTCAGCTTTTCCTCATAGACATTAGACCGCTTCTGAAGAGTATGATGCTGTATCTTTTTGTAAGCAGTCTACACGGGAAATATCTCCCTGGGTGGCTAGATCAGGCTTAATGCGCTACAATATCGTAGAAGCGATTATTTGGGACGCTTGGCCCCAAGAGATAAAGGCGATGATGCGATCTGATCTCCGATATTTGCTGCTAAGTCAGCTTGAGAAAGAAAGCTTTGAGAAACATCTGGAGTACGAAACTCTACAGAAATGAATCTTGGTAGGCAAGCAGAAAAAAAAATCAAATGTGTGTGAAATCTTACGGGACTTAACTGCTAAGGTGATCAGTCCCTTAGCTTACACACTACTTAACCTAAATTATCCTAAGCACGAACACACACACACACCCATGCCCGAGGGAGGACTCGAACCTCCACCGGGACCAGGAGGCAAGCAGAAATGAGGAGAATCGACCGTTTGAGATGTGATACTACAGGGCACTTATAATCAAGTGGATTGGTAAGATGAAAAACGAAAAAGGTATTAACAGAATTGGCGAGAAATATATGAAAGGCTCTAAACAGAATGAGAGACTGGATGACGGGACGCGTCTTACAATATCAGACAACAACTTTCGTGGTAGCAGGAGGATCTGCAGAGAACAAAAACTGTAAGAGAAGATGGAATTTGAAAATATCCAAAAATTCTGATATCTTCCGCATTGGATATAAGGTCGTTGTTGTTAATATTAAAATATCGACTCAACCTCCTATTCACACTGTAAAAACACTAAAACTGACGCGTTTCCTTGGTCAAGCTTCATCTTTTGTTGTTGTTTTTTTTTTTTTTTGGTCATCAGTCTACTGGCTGGTTTGATGCGGCCCGCCACGAATTCCTTTCCTGCGCTAACCTCTTCATCTCAGAGTAGCACTTGCAACCTACGTCCTCAATTATTTGCTTCACGTATTCCAATCTCTGTCTTCCTCTACAGTTTTTGCCCTCTACAGCTCCCTCTAGTACCATGGAAGTCATTCCCTCATGTCTTAGCAGATGTCCTATCATCCTGTCCCTTCTCCTTATCAGTGTTTTCCACATATTCCTTTCCTCTCCGATTCTGCGTAGAACCTCCTCATTCCTTACCTTATCAGTCCACCTAATTTTCAACATTCGTCTATAGCACCACATCTCAAATGCTTCGATTCTCTTCTGGTTTTCCCACAGTCCATGTTTCACTACCATACAATGCCGTACTCCAGACGTACATCCTCAGAAATTTCTTCCTCAAATTAAGGCCGGTATTTGATATTAGTAGACTTCTCTTAGCCAGAAATGCCTTTTTTGCCATAGCGAGTCTGCTTTTGATGTCCTCCTTGCTCCGTCCGTCATTGGTTATTTTACTGCCTAGGTAGCAGAATTCCTTAATTTCATTGACATCGTGACTATCAATCCTGATGTTAAGTTTCTCGCTGTTCTCATTTCTACTACTTCTCATTACCTTCGTCTTTCTCCGATTTACTCTCAAACCATACTGTGTACTCATTAGACTGTTCATTCCGTTCAGCAGATCATTTAATTCTTCTTCACTTTCACTCAGGAGAGCAATGTCATCAGCGAATCGTATCATTGATACCCTTTCACCTTGTATTTTAATTCCACTCCTGAACCTTTCTTTTATTTCCATCATTGCTTCCTCGATGTACACCCTTCTTAATACGAGCACTTTGTTCTTGATCGTCCAC
Organism: Schistocerca piceifrons; assembly: GCF_021461385.2. Lineage (NCBI taxonomy): Eukaryota > Metazoa > Arthropoda > Insecta > Orthoptera > Acrididae > Schistocerca > Schistocerca piceifrons. The sequence goes on along the minus strand of NC_060142.1, from coordinate 510,089,759 downwards.
TCTTATTATTCCCTCTTGGTTGTTGTACATATTGTATATGACCCGTCTCTTCCTATAGCTTACCCCTACTTTTTTCAGAATCTCGAACAGCTTGCATCATTTTGTATTGTCGAACGCTTTTTCCAGGTCGACAAATCCTATGAAAGTGTCTTGATTTTTCTTTAGCCTTGCTTCCATTATTAGCCGTAACGTCAGAATTGCCTCCCTCGTCCCTTTACTTTTCCTAAAGCCAAACTGATCGACACCTAGCGCATTCTCAATTTTCTTTTCCATTCTTCTGTATATTATTCTTGTAAGCAGCTTCGATGCATGAGCTGTTAAGCTGATTGTGCGATAATTCTCGCACTTGTCAGCTCTTGCCGTCTTCGGAATTGTGTGGATGATGCTTTTCCGAAAGTCAGATGGTATATCGCCAGACTCATATATTCTACACACCAACGTGAATAGCCAGTTTCCCCAATGGAATGTTATCTATCCCTTCTGCCTTATTTGACCGTAAGTCCTCCAAAGCTCTTTTAAATTCCGATTCTAATACTGGATCCCCTATCTCTTCTAAATCGACTCCTGTTTCTTCCTCTATCACATCAGACAAATCTTCACCTTCATAGAGGCTTTCAATGTATTCTTTCCACCTATCTGTTCTCTCCTCTGCATTTAACAGTGGAATTCCCGTTGCACTCTTAGTGTTACCACCGTTGCTTTTAATGTCACCAAAGGTTATTTTGACTTTCCTATTTCATTCCTCAGCGACTTGTGTTTCTGTATTCCTGATTTTCCCGGAACATGTTTGTACTTCCTCCTTTCATCAATCAACTGAAGTTTTTTTTCTGTTACCCATGGTTTCTTCGCAGCTACCTTCTTTGCACCTGTGTTTTCCTTCCCAACTTCTGTGATGGCCCTTTTTAGAGATGTCCATTCCTCTTCAACTGTACTGCCTACTGCGCTATTCCTTATTGCTGTATCTATAGCGTTAAAGAACTTCAAACGTATCTCGTCATTTCTTAGTACTTCCGTATCCCACTTCTTTGCGTATTGATTCTTCCTGACTAATGTCTTGAACTTCAGCCTACTCTTCATCACTACTATATTGTGATCTGAGTCTATATCTGCTCCTGGGTACGCCTTACAATCCAGTATCTGATTTCGGTTCAAAAATGGTTCAAATGGCTCTGAGCACTATGCGACTCAACTGCTGAGGTCATCAGTCGCCTAGAACTTAGAACTAATTAAACCTAACTAACCTAAGGACATCACAACACCCAGCCAACACGAGGCAGAGAAAATCCCTGACCCCGCCGGGAATCGAACCCGGGAACCCGGGCGTGGGAAGCGAGAACGCTACCGCACGACCACGAGATGCTCTGATTTCGGAACCTCTGTCTGACCATGATGTAATCTAATTGAAATCTTCCCGTATCTTCCGGCCTTTTCCAAGGATATCTCCTCCTCGTGTGATTCTTGAACAGGGTATTCGCTATTACTAACTGAAACTTGTTACAGAACTGTTATTCTAGTCCTTCCCCTACAACTGCATTCCAGTCGCCCATGACAATTAGATTTTCGTCCCCATTTACATACTGCATTACCCTTGCAATATTCTCATACACTTTCTCTATCTGTTCATCTTCAGCTTGCGACGTCGGCATCTATACCTGAACTATCGTTGTCGGTGTTGGTCTGCTGTCGATTCTGATTAGAACAACTCGGTCACTGAACTGTTCACAGTAACACACCCTCTGCCCTACCTTCCTATTCATAACGAATCCTACACCTGTTATACCATTTTCTGCTGCTGTTGATATTACCCGATACTCATCTGACCAGAAATCCTTGTCTTCCTTCCACTTCACTTCACTGACCCCTACTATATCTAGATTGAGCCTTTGCATTTCCCTTTTCAGATTTTCTAGATTCCCTACCACGTTCAAGCTTCTGACATTCCACGCCCCGACTCGTAGAACGTTATCCTTTCGTAGATTATTCAATCTTTATCTCTTGGTAACCTCCCCCTTGGCAGTCCCCTCCCGGAGATCCGAATGGGGGACTATTCCGGAATCTTTTGCCAATGGAGAGATCATGATGACACTTCTTCAATTACAGGCCACATGTCCTGTGGATACACGTTACGTGTCTTTAATGCAGTGGTTTCCATTGCCTTCTGCATCCTCATGTCGTTGATCATTGCTGATTCTTCCGCCTTTAGGGGCAATTTCCCACCCATAGGACAAGAGAGTTCCCTAAACCTCTATCCGCTCCTCCACCCTCTTTGACAAGGCCGTTGGCAGAATGAGGCTGACTTCTTATGCCGGAAGTCTTCGGCCGCCAATGCTGATTATTTATCAAAATTTAGGCAGTGGCGGGGATCGAACCCGGGATCGAAGACATTTTGATTATGAATCAAAGACGCTACCCTTATTTTTTTTTTAAAATATCATTTTGTTCGCTTTTGTTCGTTGCATCTGCTCGGGGCGGACGTCGTAAGACATCCGTTTAAGTTCGTTGTTAATCGATTAACTCAGTTTTTTTATTACAGAGGGCAGCTAAACCTCCGTCCGAACACGCTGAGCTACCGTGCCGGCACCCCTAGACCACGGGTACTCCAGTCAAGCTTCATCATCAGAAGTTATTAAGTAAGACTGTCTATAAGCGACCAATATAAAATCTAAATAAAATATTAAATTCTTGATCTTCGAAACGCGTCAGTTCTAGTGTTTTTACACCATGAATAGATGAGTGAGGTGACATTTTGACCATGATATGTTCAAATGGTTCAAGTGGCTCTGAGCACTAAGGGACTTAACATATGAGGTGATCAGTCCCCTAGAACTTAGAACCAATTAAACCTAACTAACCTAAGGACATCACACACATCCATGCCCGAGGCAGGGTTCGAACCTGCGACCGTAGCGGTCACGCGGTTCCAGACTGTAGCGTCTAAAACCGTTCTGCCACTCCGGCCGGCCCCATGATATGTAAGAAGTAGTTGAAGGCGATAGCTATGGGTGCTAGTCACAAGCTTAGCACACACGCAGTTTGTCACAGATTTTGCTCATTTTTTTGCAGAATTGTAGTTCGTACTTAATATAAAAAATTCAGCTTTAGAACGTTGTTCTTCGAAAGTGTTGTCGAGAAATAAACAAGCATCACACTGTTTGACGCAGAGCGAAGGTCAAGTGTTTGGATGACATGAATTCGACAGCAGTTATTACGTGATGATGAAGGTTACTATCTCATTACGCTGTACATATGAAGTAAGTAAGAATTAATTAATTAAACCTGATCTGGGTAGTGCTATCAGGCCCCTTCTTACACGGGTCCGAGTTTCAAATACACAGTACCTTTTTTATATCACAGTTACCTAAGGGATCATTAACAAGGAGATACCAAAGAGAACTGGATGGGGGGGAATAGACTTGTGCCACAATCTGACTGGAAAAAGACATCGGTTGATAGGACACATTATGAATGTTGGAGGAAAATGTGTATGTGTGATGGGGGGGGGGGGGGGAGGGGGGGGGAAGGTGGGGGGTAAAATCATGAGGGAGACCAGGAGATGTGTACAGTAAGCAGATTTAGAAAGATGTCGGTTGCAGTAGTTATTCGGAAATGAAGAGGCGTGCACAGGATAGGGCACAACGATAGTTTTCTAAGAAATAACAATTTTAATTTGACAACTAGTATTAAAATGATTTGAGTGTCTGAAGTGGCAGTGTGAGAAAATTATACTGTGAACTAATACAGTTAATACTGGAAGTGCTCGTACTACTGCAGCTCTTAATAGAATAGAATAATGAAAGTGATAGAGGAAAATATAAGAACAATTTATGGGCATACAAAATTGATGTTTTCTGATGTAGTGAATTCTCTGTTTAAGGAGACTACATCTGCCAAGAATGCAGGGGAATGAGGAAGATTAGATTGGAAAGAGGGAGTGCGTGCAGGGACAATGATAGTCCTTATTGTTACTTTAGTAGGTATGTCATTAATTGCTTTCTGAAGCTGAAGACGATGCACAGTTTTCTAATACCTACTACTGAAAATGACTTCGAGAAAGTGGCTGAACAATGGAGGTCATCAGCGTACCTGTGGTATCTGCAATACGACAAAATTGATGTCACATTATTTATGTTCAATGAAAAAAATATAGGAGCTAATACCGAACCCAGGGGGACACTTGATACTACCTGCCTCCAATGTGACTTTATGTTGCGAGACATGACGCATAGCAAGCAAAATGTCAGGTATGAGCGAAACCACTGCACTGCACTTCGCCAGAAATATAGGCTGTTAAGTTTGGCAAGTCAAATGTCATAATCGATAGTGTCAAAGACTTTGTTGAAGTATAAGAAGTACATTACTGTTACGTTTATTAAAGCAGCTGTTTATGGAAGCCTCAAGGGTATTCGTCTAATAGGTTGTTTGTAGTTAAGTTGTTTGTTAGCTTTTGGTGATTCATATATCCTAAGGTCTTGAACAGTGAAGAAGGAACGCAGATAGATCGCCAATCAGAGGGTGCTGTGGTAACGTCCTTTTTGGGTCATTCAAACCGCCGTCCGGCCATCCACATTTAGGATATTTCGTGATTTCCCTAAATCGCTCAAGGCAAAGAACGGGATGGTTTCCTTGAAAAGGGCGCGGCCGATTTTCTTCCCCATCCTTCCGTAATCCCAGTTTCTACTACGTTTCTAATGACCTTGTTGTCGACGGAACTTTGAACTCTAATCTCCTGCTCATCCTCCTCCTCTTCCTCCTCTTTTTGGGCAGTGGCTTAACTAGTCCCTGTTTCCAATCCTCAGCGAAAACACTTGCGAATGCTTGAAGATATTTGTTGCAGTGGACCGTGACCGTAGTTGGTCAACAATAAGCTTCATCGTTTGGACAATGATGATCTCCTGTCCAGTAGATGGTTCAAATGGCTCTAAGCACTATGGGACTTAACATCTGAGATCACCAGTCCCCTAGACTTAGAACTACTTAAACCTAACTAACCTGTCCAGTAGATGCTGATCTGATACACATGATGGCGTTTTGGACGGTGTTGGAAGTAACATGCCGTAGTTGAGGGTGAAACAGGAACAGTGTTCTCGTAACAGTGTCCTCGTAAGAGAATCTGTTATGCATTGACGCACTTCATAGTGAGGTATCAGTTGAGAATGACTATAAATTATGCATGTCATTGGGATGTCAGATCAGGAAGCTGGAGGAATCTGGAGAGATTGAATAAGAGTTCCAACCGTTCTTTCCATCAACCTGTCTTCTTCTAAAGTTGTGTCCCCAGCGTAGAAGACAGCTCGTCGGTCGTGGGATCTCCTTCGGTGAAGGCTGCTATGCTGTCAACGTGGACCTGTGATTGTGCCTTATTATGGGATGCCACTTGCCCATGCTTTTTATGAGATGCCACTTGGCCAGGTTACTCTCTCTGTATCTACAGAGGGCAAGATCTGTAGTACTGACAATGATGGTAGGCGACACCTCTCGTTAATGTATCCAGTTTGTTTATACAGGGTGGCGCACGAAATGTGTTACCATTTTTTTTTTAATATAAACTTTATTGTCAATACAATCTGAAAGGAACATATACTACAATGAAGAGCCGTCCATGGAGATTTGTTCTAACTCAGCACGTGCTCAATATGTCCACCATTTCGTTTCTTAACTTCCTTCAAACGAACACTGAAGTTAGTGATTACCCTACGGCACAAGTCTTCCGTAATTTCACTGCAAGCTTGAAGAATCAGTCTTCTGCGCTCAGTTAAATCACATGGACGTTTCGGGAAAAATTTTTCCTTTAAGTACACCCAATGAAAAAAGTCACATGGATTGAGGTCTGGACTGTTGGGGGGGCCAATTTTGTCCGTCACTGAAGCGACCTGGAAACCTGAGTGAAATGATCCGCATGTCGAAATGCTCGTGTAAAAACTCCAACACAGTGTTTGTAGGATGTAGCCTTGCTCCATCTCGCATGAACCATTGCGTGTTGAAGGGCAAGGCAGTAACAAGAAGCTGTGGAATTTAATGGAGCTCACAAGACTTATTCTTCAAGCTTGCAGTGAAATTACGGAAGACATGTGCCGTAAGGTAATCACAAACTTCAGTGTTCGTTTGAAGGAATTTAGGAAACGAAATGATGGACATATTGAGCATGTGCTGAGTTTGAACAAATCTCCATGGACAGCTCTTCATTGTAGTATATGTTCCTTTCAGATTGTATTAACAATAAAGTTTATATTCAAAAACAAAATGGTAACACATTTCGTGCGTCACACTGTATTTTAAATAACCACATATTGTACACTGTCGTTTACAACACTCGACATAGCTATCTTAATTGTGTGGTAACTTTTCTGACAATTTACGATGTAGAGTACGACATGTCCGGCCCTCCAGAGCGTCAAAAACAGGGATGCGTGACCGGACCTTCAGAACGTCCGAAACAGAATTACGCGTCAGGACCTCCGGAACGCCCGAAACAGAGTGACTAGCGCAGCCGGAGTACTTAGTTTCCCAGGCGCGCCATGGCGACCCGAAGGCGTGCGAAGCATTTCGGTTGCAATATCGTTATTCTTATGTTTCTCATAACTAGTGAGATTTAATAAACAAAAACGATAGACTCGTATGGTAACCATGAGAGACTGCCGTACTGAAAACTGTGTTAAATACAATGAAAAGTATATAAATAATTAATAAGGGAAGTTAGGCGTTTTGGTGCGTAGCACCCCAATGTGCCAACCAATCAGAAGTTCAGTACAATTGGCGAACTCTCTCAGGGGACTGGTACATACTGTACCATCTCTCGCTTGTACCTCACTCCACTTTTGTACTATACGCTACTTCACGTGTATCAAACTGCATCAAGGCGAGATTTTACAAAAAAAAAATACTGACAGCCACAGCCAGGAATATCACCCGACACAATAGGCCAGGTGGAAATGTTATCATCTTAAAAAAAAATTATTGAATATAAAGTCAAGCGTAAAAACCAGGCGAGTCTGGATCTACACTGTATGACATAACAAGTAAAACACGCAGAAGCGGAGGAGAAAACGAAATGAAACTTAATGGGGTGAGAGGACATGTGATGTTATTGCACTGATTACGAAGTCGAGTCATATTTACGAAGGAATTGGCACTTATTGGTATTGCGCTGGAGCCCTTCTAGCCTGGATACTGCAGTGATTCAGTTGTGGAGAGTGTCACTGAGCCGTTGTAACCTACCATGGAGCGAATCAGTCCCACAAAGTTGTCACTGGCCCTTCACACTGACGCTGGGACTGAGTTGATATCTAAGCTGGTCCCACACATGTTCTATCCGGGACAGATCTGGGGATCTTGACGAACACGGGAGTATCTGAACGTCATACAGGAAGTTCATAGAGACATGTGCCATGTGTGGACGAACATTGTCCTGTTAAACGTTGCACCACGATACTGCCGCGTGAGTGGTAATACATGAGGACAGAATGACCGCGACGTACCGTTGTGCCATAGAGTTCCCTGAAGCACTACTAGCCGTGACCTGAAATAATGCCCAATGACTCCTCATTACGATGCCAAGAGTAACAGGACCGTGCCTCTCTAAAAAGTTGCAAGACTGTGACCCCTCTCCAAGTCACTGCCATACTCGCCTACAGTGGTCATCCGGGGTAGTGCAGAATCGCGAGTCATTGCTGAACACAATGTGACCAGATTCATAAGACGTCTGTGCTTCCCTTTCACGGCATCTATACAAACGCAGCCGTTTGTGTTGTGATGTTAACGGCGTCCCACTCGTGAGATGGTGATGCACCAGTTCTGTTGCTGCTACTCTCCAACCAATGGTGTAGACTGACATAGGATGCTGCAGGAAGCTGGCCAAATGGAGACATACAATGAGCTGTGGAAGTTACGTAAGAAAATGAAACACCTACAGCCGTCCTTATGATGTCATTTATTGCATGGTTACCAGTTTCGGTGCTTCAGTGAAGCATCCTCAGACCTTATCTCATGCCTAGAGGGTTAACACGATCCGTATACACGATGTATCAGAGGCCAACATCTATAACTGGTTTTCACAGATTACTTGTGACCGCAATGTTGTCTCTCCAACCCTCAACTATCAACTGGTAGCTATACAGTAAATGGCATCATAAGAACAACTGTAGATGTTTTATTTTCTTACATAAGTGAACGACCTGCAATCACAAGAATGGACATACAAAAACGTTTGATAGTTCGTCATGTGCTGATATGGCTGTCTCACACGAGTACACGACATCTCCCTGTCCCTCACGAGTATACATCTCCCTGTCCTCCACAGTGAACACTCGACATATGACACTGTTCACACCCATTGTATGCCCTCTCAGTGCTGGTAACAATACTGAACACGTACAATATTAATGTACTCTGGTACTTGTTGTACCTAGCACAAAGAATTGCGATTCCAGTCATTTACATACTCGTCGATAATGTGTTCTTGTACATAGTTACACCCATGTGGTACGGCTGCTTCACAGTATTTCCATTCTCCGCTAATGTGTTATTGATAATACACTGATGTTGTGGCCTCGTTGGTCACACGTTACGTAAGACCGATGATTAGGTTTCGGCTTGCCGGGTCATTTGAGGAGCATCGCCTGTTTGTTTCTACCGCTTAACTTCCTCGAGTATCGGCTTGTTTTGTTCCGCACGCAGAGCAGTACTTCCCGCTCAGATTATCTCCTGTCAGAAACGTAGTGGGATATGCTGCTCGTGACTACAAAATATTGTTGAAATTGTGAATAAATTAGCCTCTGGCCGCGCGAAAGGTTTTCGAATTCGTTACTGCACTAACTGTTTCGGGACTATCAGCCCCATCTTCAAATGCAGATTGTATAGAGGGTGTCCATACTTAAAGTTCCAGTTTCAAAATGGTGTAGAAAGAAAACCACTGCTCAGAATGACTAGAGAATTTGAAAGGATATTACTGACGCAGGGGCAAGCATCATACAACAACAAAAAATTAAACTAAAATCTGATCAGTACATGGCGCTGTAAGTGTCTTAACGTAAATGGGGTCGGCTGTGATTTAAGTTGCACATTATACCATCGTACTGTTCAATATGCATGTCTGCACTAGTGGCAATTAACAGTTGTGGCGGTGTTGGTTACCTAAGCCCAACCACCACGGCAAGGTCGTAACACACTGGATGGGAAAAATCAGTTTGTAATTGTCCTAATCGAAAAACCGCACAAAAAGCAAAATGACATCGGTTTCTAATTGTCGTGACACTGGAGCAAGACATGATCAATTTGCTGGGCACCGTATCCTGCCATAAGGTGAAATCTAGAAATAGCATGTTCCACAACAGATCGGAGTGTCTCGGGAGTCACGTTCAGGAAACGTTGCGTTATGCGCACCTTCAGTTCAGCCCCGTTCGTAACTGGCGCGCTGAACACATCATATTTCGGATAACCCCACAGCCAGAAGTCACACGGATTAAGATCATGTGATCTGGACGACGTGGCTATAGGGAAATGGCGGCTGATAATTCTAGCTTTCCAAAATGCCATTACACCAGCCTCTTCAATGACTTCATAATGGCCTGCCGCTGTGACCGAGCAGTTGTAGGCGCTTCAGTCCGGAACCGCGTGACTGCTATGGTCGCAGGTTCGAATCCTGCCTCTGGCGTGGATGTGTGTTATGTCCTTAGGTTAGTTAGGTTTAAGTAGTTCTAAGTTCTGTGGGACTGATGAGGTCAGATGTTAAGTCCCATAGTGCACAGAGCCATTTGAACCATTTTTTGCTTCCTAATGTGCGGAGAAGCGCCATCTTGCATAAAGATGATCCTACCCAGACATCTACCCTGCTGAAGGGCTGCAATGACGGTACGCAAAAGACACTTATACAGGGTGTTACAAAAAGGTACGGCCAAACTTTCAGGAAACATTCCTCACACACAAATAAAGAAAAGATGTTACATGGACATGTGTCCGGAAACGCTTAATTTTCATGTTAGAGCTCATTTTATTACTTTTCTTCAAATCACATTAATCATGGAATGGAAACACACAGCAACAGAACGTACCAGCGTGACTTCAAACACTTTGTGACAGGAAATGTTCAAAATGTCCTCCGTTAGCGAGGATACTTGCATCCACCCTCCGTCGCATGGAACCGCTGATGCGCTGATGCAGCCCTGGAGAATGGCGTATTGTATCACAGCCGTCCACAATAAGAGCACGAAGAGTCTCTACATTTGGTACCGGGGTTGCGTAGACAAGAGCTTTCAAATGCCCCCATAAATGAAAGTCAAGAGGGTTGAGGTCAGGAGAGCGTGGAGGCCATGGAATTGGTCCGCCTCTACCAATCCATCGGTCACCGAATCTGTTGTTGAGAAGCGTACGAACACTTCGACTTCAATGTGCAGCAGCTCCATCGTGCATGAGCCACATGTTGTGTCGTACTTGTAAAGGCACATGTTCTAGCAGCACAGGTAGAGTATCCCGTATGAAATCATGATAACGTGCTCCATTGAGCGTAGGTGGAAGAACATGGGGCCCAATCAAGACATCACCAACAATGCCTGCCCAAATGTTCACAGAAAATCTGTGTTGATGACGTGATTGCACAACTGCGTGCGGATTCTCGTCAGCCTACACATGTTGATTGTGAAAATTTACAATTTGATCACGTTGAAATGAAGCCTCATCTGTAAAGTGAACATTTGCACTGAAATGAGGATTGGCACATTGTTGGATGAACCATTTGGAGAAGTGTACCCGTGGAAGCCAATCAGCTGCTGATAGTGCCTGCACACGCTGTACATGGTACGGAAACAACTGGTTCTCCCGTAGCACTCTCCATACATTGACGTGGTCAACGTTACCTTGTACAGCAGCAACTTCTCTGACGCTGACATTAGGGTTATCGTCAACCGCACGAAGAATTGCCTCGTCCATTGCAGGTGTCCTCGTCGTTCTAGGTCTTCCCCAGTCGCGAGTCATAGGCTGGAATGTTCCGTGCTCCCTAAGACTCCGATCAATTGCTTCGAACGTCGGGACACTTTCGTTCTGGAAATCTGTTTCGATACAAACGTACCGCGCCACGGCTATTGCCCCGTGCTAATCCATACATCAAATGGGCGTCTGCCAACTCCGCCTTTGTAAACATTGCACTGACTGCAAAACCACACTAACCTGTTGATGCTATGTACTGATGTGCTTGATGCTAGTACTGTAGAGCAATGAGTCGCATGTCAACACAAGCACCGAAGTCAACATTACCTTCCTTCAATTGGGCCAACTGGCGGTGAATCGAGGAAGTACAGTACATACTAACGAAACTAAAATGAGCTTTAACATGGAAATTAAGCGTTTCCGGACACATGTCCACATAACATCTTTTCTTCATTTGTGTGTGAGGAATGTTTCCTGAAAGATTGTCCGTACCTTTTTGTAACACCCTGTATTGTTGTACCAGTTGCGGTACAGGTAACGGGACCGGCAGGACTCATCTTCTCGAAGAAATACAGCCCTACGATAAATAATGCCGGCAACCTGCACCACACAGTTACCTTTGCGAAGTGAAACGGTACCGGCTGATGTGCTTACAAACTTTCCGGTGCCCATGTACCGTAGTTCTTAATATTGAAGTGTCCTTGGAAATGAAAATGGGCTTCGCCTGTCTGCAGAATGTTTCATGGCCATTTATAGTCCACTTCCATGAGAGCAATAAATTCCAGAGCGAAGGTTTGCGTTTCTGTCAGATCAGCAGCAAGCAACACCTGAAAATATGTGATTTTGTATGGGTTGCAGTGCAGGGTATTTCCTAGGATTTTGTGCACCATGCTCGCAGGCGTGTCCAACGCTCGAGCAATTCCCTGTTCACTGAAAGATTGCACACCACTACTCGACTCCTCCTACAATACCGCGGCCACATCTTCGACAGACGTTGAATCAACTGTTTTCCTCCCTCTGCTACATAGCACTTCAAAAGAACCTTTCTTTTACACCCACTACCACATTGCTCTTTGAAAGAACCTGTCTTTTCGAATTTTGTAATCATTTTCTCCAGACCCTTATCAGACATCGGACCAATGCCTTTTTTCATACCCTTGGGTGTCCAAAACTCTGTTGGCGCTGGTGGTTCTAGGCGCTACAGTCAGGAACCGCGTGACCACTACAGTCGCAGGTTCCAATCCTGCCTCGGGTATGGATGTGTGTGATGTCCTCAGGTTAGTTAGGTTTAAGTAGTTCTAAGTTCTAGGGGACTGATGACCTCAGATGTTAAGTCCCATAGTGCTCAGAGTCATTTGAACCAGCAAGTTTTGTATTATCGAGAAATAGGGGAGAGAGTGTCACGGACATGATACAGGATTTGGGGTGAACATCATTAAATCAAAGGCGTTTCTCGTTGCGGCGGGAACTTCTCACGAAATATAAATCACCAACCTTCTCCTTTGAATTCAAATGTTCCAATGTGTGTGAATTACTAAGGGACCAAACTGCTGAGGTCATCGGTCCCTAGACTTACACGCTACTTAAACTAGCTTACTCTAAGGACAACACACACACCCATGCCCGAGGGAAGACTCGAACCTCCGGCGGGAGGGGTCCTTTGAATTCGCAGATACTTTGTTGACGCCGACCTACATAGGGAAAAACGATTGTGATAATAAAATAAGAGAAGTCAGAGCTCGCACGGAAAGATATAGGTGTTCGTTTCTTCCGCACCCTGTTCGAGAGGGGAGTAATAGAGTATTATAGTGAAGGTGGTTCGGTGAACCCTCTGCCAGGGACGTAAGTGTGATTTGCAGAGCATGCATGTAGATATCGATGTCGATGGGATCACTTTGTCCTCTGTCTATGTGCCCGACTGTTGGAAACGCTTTTTCTCAGGAACAAGTAGGAGTATCAAGTTGAGATTTAGCTCACATACTAATGTCTATGGTTCCTTGGCGATGTAAATAACGTTAGTTTCTAAGTCAATTCATTCAAAATATTCGTCCATCAGTCTGCATATACAGGGTGAAAAGTATTTAAACCGACAAACTCTGGGAGGTTGTAGGGGACACAAAAAAAAAAAAAAATTATTTTTCCCTAATGTCATTTTTTCCTATGAAGAGTATTTAAACCGGTAGAGGAAGATTTCTCTGGCGGTAAATTAATTAAACCAACAAACACTTTTCCATTTTTTTGTAACCAAGAGACAACTAGGTAGCAGATACCGCCCAATTAAACAGTCTCCAACAACACCGACCTACACATTAACGAAGAACCGCACTTTATGAGCGCTAGTAACTGTGGCATGTGGGTCATCCTCACTCCAAACATGCAAATTGTGCATGTTGAAGACTCCACCACGCCCGAACGTTGCTGCATCGGTAAACAACACAGAGGATGGAAATGAAGGATGCATTTCACACTGTTCCAGGTACCACTGCCAAAACTGTGCTCTGGGTGGATAATCAACTGGTTCCAGGTTGTGGACACGCTGTAAGTGAAATGGACGTAACAAATGCTCTCGATGGATTGTTCTTACATTCGTCTGATTCGTCCCCATGTGAGGCGCACTTGCACGAGTGCTGATTGAAGGATCCCGCTCCACATGCTGCAAGACAGCTTCCTTGATTGCAACGTTCTTACCGTGCGACGGCATCCCTGTCCAGGCAATCTGCTAAATGACCCGGTCTCACGCAGACGTTGGTACACAGCAGCAAAGATCGTATGATGCGGGATACGGCGATTAGGATATTGTTGTTGATAAACCCGCTGTGCAGCTCGTCCGTTGTGGTGCGCTACGTAGTACGCACCAGCCATATCAGTGTACTCACTCCAGGTGTATCGCTCCATTAGTAAACAGAGAGAATGCACTACTACACTGGTGGACAGCAGTTGCCTACAACTGAAGAGCGTAATACGCCCTCTAACTACCGAAGATCGTAATACAGCCTCCATCAACTGAAGACCGTAATACGGCCTGCAACGGTTTAAATAATACTCGAAGGAAAAAATGACATGAGGGAAAAATATTTATTTTGATGTCCCCTACAACCTCACCCTGTATACATAAAGAAAGGAAATCTATTCTAAGCAGCCGTAAAAGCACACGAAATTCGGTTATCACTGCACGCACCATGTACATATTTGTAGAAAGAAAATGTTTCCTTGCGCATGCCAAAGAACTTAGCCGTAAGCCTGCTTGTTAGGGAAGAAGTCTGTCTTTCAGATTGAGAGGACGTTACCACTACATAAGGTTAACATTTATTAAAGATTCATAGCGACGAATAGCAGAAGAGGCGCCGCATTAATTCCGATCGTGGCGCAGCCGAGGAATTCCACCTCCCGCCGCCCCCGCCGCCCCCGCCACCGACAAGAAGTTGGAGCTCGGTCCTCCTCGCCGGATCGTGCCCGGCCGCCACCACAAAGGCAACTGCGGGCCCGGAGACTCTCCATTATTAAGGCACTCCAACTTCGCTCGCTGTTTATCTTTCATTACATTTTCCCTGTTACTCTTTCTCCTAATAAACCCGCTCACAAGTTGACGGAACAGACGAATTCCTACCTTGGATGAATGACGGAAGTTGAAAAAAAAGAAACTGTTTCTTTGAGATTTAAACAGGTGTCTTTCTGTTCTGCGTGAAGCGAAAGAGAGCGGAATGCGGGCGGAGATTTCAATAGGCTGAGAACTTATTGACGTCCTGATGCTCTGACATTTCGCTTCCTTTCTGCTAGCAGCTTATTTGTCTGTGCTTATCGCTGTTCTGCGTCGCATCTTTTGAGCTATCTTTAGCTAAGTCGTGATTACATTAACATTTTTCTTAAGCTTGTAGTTCAGTTCTTGAGAGAATTTCAGTTGGATTTCACTGTGACCACGCCGCAGAATTAATTTGCAAAACACTGCGTGTGTGAGAATGTGAAATCTAACTGAATCTGAAATTAATCAAGAACAAGGCACACTCTTGAGATGTTGTGTTGTGGTCTTCAGTCCTGAGACTGGTTTGATGCAGCTCTCCATGCTACTCTATCCTGTGCAAGCTTCTTCATCTCCCAGTACTTACTGCAACCTACATCCTTCTGAATCTGCTTAGTGTATTCATCTCTTGGTCTCCCTCTACGATTTTTACCCTCCACGCTGCCCTCCAATGCTAAATTTGTGATCCCTTGATGCCTCAAAACATGTCCTACCAACCGATCCCTTCTTCTAGTCAAGTTGTGCCACAAACTTCTCTTCTCCCCAATCCTATTCAATACCTCCTCATTAGTTACGTGATCTACCCACCTTATCTTCAGCATTCTCCTGTAGCACCACATTTCGAAAGCTTCTATTCTCTTCTTGTCCAGACTAGTTGTCGTCCATGTTTCACTTCCATACATGGCTACACTCCATACAAATACTTTCAGAAACGACTTCCTGACACTTAAATCTATACTCGATGTTAACAAATTTCTCTTCTTCAGAAACGCTTTCCTTGCCATTGCCAGTCTACATTTTATATCCTCTCTACTTCGACCATCATCAGTTATTTTACTCCCTAAATAGCAAAATTCCTTTACTACTTTAAGTGTCTCATTTCCTAATCTCATTCCATCAGGATCACCCGATTTAATTTGACTACATTCCATTATCCTCGTTTTGCTTTTGTTGATGTTCATCTTATATCCTCCTTTCAAGACACTGTCCATTCCGTTCAACTGCTGTTCCAAGTCCTTTGCTGTCTCTGACAGAATTACAATGTCATCGGCGAACCTCAAAGTTTTTACTTCTTCTCCACGAATTTTAATACCTACTCGAATTTTTCTTTTGTTTCCTTTACTGCTTGCTCAATATACAGATTGAGATCCAGTGCTGAATTTGATGTACGCAGCGGAATTACTAAAGCTTTAATTCATGGCCTTAGCAGTGAATCTGAAGGTGGGAAACTGACATATTATTTATCATTCTGGCGAAATGATTGTCATGATAAACTAAAAAAAGAACAACATTATGGTTTATTACAAAAGGTACGTGAATAATAAAGCAACGAAACACAGTTTTGTAGACAAAAACTTTACAACGATGTACCTTACTATGAGAATTGCAAAGTAAAGCTCTGAGGTGGCATAGCTACGGAAAGGGATTCACTAAATCTTGGATCTAATCCTGTGAACTGGGTACAATAACCTGACTAGGATGATCACAGCCCCTGTTTGTCTGGAACCAACACACAAAGATCTGCCTCGCGCATGGATGTGTGTGATGTCCTTAGGTTAGTTAGGTTTAAGTAGTTCTAACCAGGAAACTACTTGGGTTCGAACAAACACAAATACACCAAAATCGTGTGAGAAATAATGCAAAGGTCTCTTATTGCACTAGTGATACTCCCGCATCTGCAAAACTCTGCAGTCGTCTGTTATAGGCCTCTGCCTATGCCATGCCGCATTGCACACTGACCTGCCGGTACGCCAGTCGGGACCAGTAGGGACGGTGCAGTGTGCCTCTGAAGTTGCGTTTTGTGACATTATTTGTGTATTGAAGCGTCAGATGGCTCGGCGATTGGTAATCAATCGTGCTAATGTATTGCGATTGGTTGAGATAAAGTTACGAAGAACCCTTCTTCTTGAAGACAGTATTGGTGTAGAAGACGAATCATTCGCATGTTTTCCGGTATCTATTATAGTGCAGAAATATGAGTATAAGTTATAAACAGATACTGTTGTAACACTAACACATAATGATGATGATAGGGATGATAATGACTAACAACTCATTGCAAACGGTAGTGCTACGGCAAATGCGGGAAGAGGCGATGGAAGCAGTGACAGGGAATACCAACCGTCTCCCAAGAAGAAGGTTAAAGTTGCAAGTATCATCACGGCGGTTGATGACAACACACTGGAGAACATGTACGATGATTATTACGTAAGAGGTTGCGACACATACGACAAGCTTCTGAAAAGATACCCTAAACTGAAGTCTAAAAGCAATATTAAAAACATACTGGATTACGTGGCAAAGAGAAGAGAAGGGAATACAGTTTTCAAAGGAAATCTTACACTGCTATTCAAGACCATCAAGGAGCGTGTTATGACGAAATTCGATGAAGCGCGAGAATGCGGTTCCGCCGTTCATTATTGGCATTTACAACATTGGGCATTGGACGTAGCCAGAAATCTCGGGTGTACAAACTTTACAGCTTCACTAGGATTTATTACTAATTTGAAAAAGGAGTTTAGGATAACATCACGCCGTATCACTATGCTCCAAGCACGAAAAGATAAGGATGACTAAGAAGAGCTGATTGAAAGAGGTCAAACGTTTGTTGCTGACGTCAATGAGCATATCACGAGAGAAAACATCGATATTAGTTGTGTATGTAACTGTGATCAGAGTCAGTTCAACTATGAACTTTCTTGTGACAGAACACTATCCATGAAAGGGGAGAGAAACACTGTCGCGATGCTGAAATCAGTTAACTGTGCAACACATAGGTACACGATCGATGTTGCTATATCAGTGGACGGACGATTGGCAGACAAACTCTATATTTGCTTCCAAGAATCCAGTGGAAAGTTTGGACCCCGGGTGTCAAGGGAAATAGAAACGCGGTGCCGTTCAAATGTCGTCGTCGATGCAAGTGTGAGTGGGAAGATGACGAAACAACATCTGAAGACGTTTTTTCTGTCAGTTTTGAATCCACATTTTTCGAGAAAGTCATTAGTAGCCGGCCGGTGTGGCCGTGCGGTTCTAGGCGCTTCAGTCTGGAACCGCGTGACCGCTATGGTCGTTGGTTCGAATCCTGCCTCGGGCATGGATGTGTGTGATGTCCTTAGGTTAGTTAGGTTTAAGTAGTTCTAGGGGACTGATGACCACAGATGATAAGTCCCATAGTGCTCATAGCCATTTGAACCATTAGTACTTCATGGCTCCTGGTCTGGACATAAGGATGAACGAGTACTACTGGAAGCATCTGGCGGAAAACATGTAGATTTAAAAATCATTCCTCCTAAAACAACAAAATATGTGCAACCTCTTGATATATATTTCTTCAGGCAATATAAAATATATTCCAAGAGAATAACAGACTTCATTAAACTACGTTCCAGTAATGTGCAGTCGAAATTGCACGACAGATTCTTTATCATGAATATGCATTCTGTCATTTACAGTCAGTTATCTGCGGGAGTATACAGACCAATGCTTCGTTTCGCGTGGCAGAACGCTGGATAAGATATTGGTGAACTAGTGAACAACTTCAAAAGTTTCATTGACGTGGCGTTCTACACTGATATTATAGAATGTGCAAATACGCCATGCGATCAACTTGCATTTCTTCACTGTGCGTTTAGCAGTCATTCGTATTGCTCGGAGCATTTTATTGAAAATCGGCATTTACATTTATAGTTAAGATTGCTGCATTGCGGCTATGGCGTCTACAATTACATCTACAGTGATATCTAGAGCATGACTGCAGAGTTTTGTAGAAAAACGACACCCACCAGCACATTCAGAGGTACATAATGGTCTTGTAACCAAGCGTTCATACAGATCTGTTTGTTCGAGCCCAAGTACTTTCCTGGTAAGTCTAGGGGACTGATGACCTCAGATGTTAAGTCCCATAGTACTCAGAGCCATTTGGACAATTTCTTTGATTCTGCATTATTTCTCTTCCTCATGTCCTTGACATTAATGCTACCAAGTTTGGTACTTGTACGGTAATTAGTTTCCTTGTTATAACGTGTCAAGTAGGGAAAGTTTAATTACAACCACCCGCTACAGTACTCTCACTTGCCCTAATATGCTGCAGCTGTAAACGCTGCTTAACATAATCTTCGGTGTACTGTGAACAGAGTGGAGACACGCAACGACTCTGTGACTTGAGAGTCCAGCCGCTACTTAGCCTCCACTACCCGTCCATGACTTCTTCACTGAAACTCTTCCTGCTTTGACGTCTCTTCATCTTCTGTGACCAACTACACAGGGTATAACAAAAATGTACAGCCATAATTGCAGGACACATTCCTCTCGCGTAGATGAAGAAATTATAAGCAGATTGGTCCATGATAGAGCTCGTTTACTCCAACGAGTTTCAACGAGACCAAATTGTAAACTTTCACAATCGGCTTGAATGGGCAGACGTAAATCCTTACGCAACTGTTGAAGCAAAGGTTTTCTGTTAACGTTTGGGCCGACATCGTTTGTGACTGTTTGGTAGGGTCTCACTTTCTTCCACCCAGGTTCTACCTGATCTGTTAGCAGATGTACCTTTAGCTGTGCGACGAAACATGTACTTCATGCATGATGGAGCACCTTCTCATTTTGGTGTTAATGTCAGTCGGCTTCTAAATAACACATTCTGTGGGTATGTAGAGAGGGACCAATTGCTTGGAATCCACGCTCTATGGAACTAAACCCGCTGGACTTTTGTCTCTGGATGCATTTGAAAGCTCTTATGTATGGAATCCTAGTGCAATATGTTCAGAGCCTCCGTGCCCGTGTTATAGGAGGCTGCGAAACCATACGCAAAAGTCCAGGAAACATCAGCGCATCGGAGAATTGCTACGACGGTGGGTTGATGCATGTATCAGTGCCCACGGAAGGCATAATTAACGTCTCCTGTGAGAAAAAGCTGCGTGTGGTATGCTGATGCTTTCTATTCGCGTGTGTTTACCGTGATAAATTACTTGGAGAAAGTGAGTTGTAACATGGAAACAAAGCGTTTCCAGACGTATGTTCATGTAACGTAATTTATTCGTCTTCGTGTGAGGAATGCTTGTTGCAGTTTGTGCAGCACATTTTTGTTACTCCCTGTATTCGTGTCTCTGCTTTTTCAGACTCGTTCCAGCAGCTTACGCCTGGCTTCCCACCAGCGAAACACAACCACTATTTCTCTTAAAGGTTGTTACAGCCTGCTAGTGGCGTAATTGTTTCTTTGATACTATTTGCTCCCAGACACAGCGAAATATCAACATAGCAATGAACCGAATTCCCTCCCTTCTTTTCTATAAAGCTTCGCACCGAGTATACATCCTCATGACCTCACTATGAACACTACAATCGAACTTCATTCAGTCACCAGCTAGCCTCACATTACTCACATTAAAAGGTCCTGTGAGTGTTAAAAAGGTTGATTCGAGGCTAGTAGCGGACTCTGTTCCAGCGTCTGCCCATTAAGTAGGTCAATGCTGTTTTGACAAGTTTTATAGCCAGGAGATGTTTAACTGCCCAACTATATCATTTAATAAGCTCCCACACGCTGACAGAGTTCCATCTTCTGGGATGAAGGCTCTTTATCTCGGCTGCCCACAGACTGTCCTGTAAATGGACAGTGACCTGTCTGCCTGCTGTCCATATAAAAGGTGATTTCCATCCTCTGGCAAGGAGGTTGCTGCCCTGCGTGCTATTTTTTCTCCCTCTGTTTCTGAGAAGGCCAGCACGTCAACTGCCCCCCTTACCCCCCCCCCCCCCCCCCCGGGTCGTTCTACTGGGCATCGCAACGTGCCGCCTCTCTCATCTCTCATATTCATAGCACTCCTCACTTCCAAAGTTAGCCCACAAAGCAAATGAATATACGCAGAACCATATTAGACCAGAAGAGGTTAATAAGAGGAAATGCAATCATGTCATACAGTCACTGTGATGTCTTGACTCCCATTTAACTAATTCAACTTCCCTCCATTTGTGTACATAAAGGTTAACATAAAAGAAAAGAGGCTAGCCTAAGGGATTGCCTGATTCTAGTATCTTTTTCGAGAATTTCTTACACAGCCTGGAATGAGTGAAAGATCGGATGCATAAAATTACAGACTAATATCGCTGAAGTTCGTCTGTTGCAAGATCCTAGAGCATAATGATGTTTCTGCAGAAAATCAAACTTCTGTCAAAGAATTATCAGGGATTTTGAAATAAAAATCGTGTGGAACACAGCTTGCTTTCACTGAATCTTGAACTCATCTGTTGGTTCTTGTCTGTTGTATTCATACATGAATGGCATCACGTAGATAACAAGTGTAGAACGGGTCCTTCTGGATTTCCCATGATACGATCGTAGGCAGAGTCTTCGCTGATATGTGCTTCAAGCAATATTTGAATAACAGAATCCGAGCGCTGTACTAACAGCGAAACGTACTAGAGGAACGGAAATAACATCCCATGTGGCCCAAAGAATCGTTATAAGACACATAATGTCCTCATCACACATAAATTATTCATCGGATACGATCAGCAACTCTCTAGGATGGTCCCCTGAAGATTCAACTTTAGATTCGTAATGCTGAGGACGAAGACATGGAGCACAAATGGAAGAAATTCGCCAGCACCGTTTGTTATGTTCGGAGCAAGACCTTAAGGTATGTGAAAGTCTAACCGTGGTTTAATGACTACCTTGGAAGACTGCTACAGAAACAAAGATAGTGTCATTAGAGATCCAAGAGAAGTCCAAGCCCTGTTGACACACAAAGGCTGAACGAAGAGAAAATAAGCGTAAGAAGAGCCATGAGAGAAGCGTTGAATGCCTTTGAAAGTAAAATTTTGCCAACCGACATGGCTAAAAGCCCTAAAAGATTTTAGTCTTAGATGAAATCTCTAACTGGAGCGAAATCACCCATTCAGTACTGGGAAGGCACGAGGATCAGACGAGATACCTGTAAGATTCTACAGAGATTATGCGAAAGAACGTGCTCCCCATCCAGCAGCAGTTTATCGTAGCTCGCTGGCGCAACGAAAGGTACGTAGCGACTGGAAGAAAGCACAGGTCATTCCTGTTTTTCCGAAGGGTCGTTGGAGTGACGCCCATAATTATAGGCCTGTTGTAGAATAATGGAACAAGTTTTATACTCAATAATTACGACGGCTTTGGAGAACGAAAATCTCCTCTATAAATATCAACATGGCTTCCACACTCAGATATCTTCAAAAACTCAGCTCCGTGAGATCCGTAGCACTGTAGACAACGGCGCTCAGTTTCATACCGTGTACCTTGACTTCACGAAGGTATTTGAACCGTTCTACACTGCCGTTTAGGGAACCAATACGAGCTTGAAAATAAACACACTTGATACGCCGCGATAGCTGTGTAGACACATTTATTGCTTCAAGATGACCGGTTTCGACAGTCTTATTCTGCCATCTTCTTCTGATCTTCTGGAACTTGCTATAAAATTGCCATGTTCCAAAAGATCAGATGATGGCAGCATATCACTGCTGAAAGCGGTCATCTTGGAGCAATAGAAGCGTCTGCACTGCGATCGCCGCGTATGAAATGTGTTCGTTTTCAACCATTCCGGTTGCCCCACAGCACAGCATGTGTACCTTACAAGACACGAGCTTACCGAGTATCGGAGCAGATTTGCGACTGGATTCAAGACTTCCTTGCAGATGGAACTCAACAAGTCGCTGTTAACGGAACAACATCGACAGACAGGACTGTTACTGCTTACAATATACAGTATATAAATAATCTAGTGGGAAGCGCCGGAAGCTGTTTAAGACTGTTAGCAGATGATGCGCTTGTCTATGTGAAAGTAGCCACGCCAGAAGACAGTAACGATTTGAAGAACGACCTATAGGGGATTGATGAACGGTGCGGGCTCTGGCAGTTGACCCTGAACTTAATTAAATTCAACATATTAGCATATGGTTCAAATGGCTCTGAGCACTATGGGACTTAACATCTGAGATCATCAGTCCCCTAGAACTTAGAACGATTTAAACCTAACTAACCTAAGGACATCACACACATCCATGCCCGAGGCAGGATTCGAACCTGCGATCGTAGCGGTCACGCGGTTCCAAACTGAAGCGCCTAGAACCGCTCGGCCACACCGACCGGCATATTAGCATAAACAGAAAAAACATCCACTGCTGTATAACTATTGAATGCAAATTGCCGGATACAGTGTCTACCGTGAAATATGTAAGAGTAACTCTCTCTAGCGACCATAAGTGGAATGATCACAAATGAAAGAAATAGTAGGAAAGTCAGAAGTTAGACTGAGATCCCTAGGAACAATTATAGGGCCATCCACGAAAGAAGTGCCTTACAAAACACTTGTTCGACCGTTTCTTGAGCACTGCTCATTACTTTGGGATCCTTACCAGGTAGGAATAATAACAGAAGTGATAGCGAAGATCCAACGAAGAGCGGCATGCTTCGTGACAGGGTCGCTTAGCGTGTGTGACACCGTTACAGGGGCGCTCAAAAAACACTGCTGGCAGACGCTACAAGAGTGGCGTTGTGCATCACAGAGTGCTCTACTACTGAAATTCCGAGAGAATACGTTCATGGAAGAGTCACACAACGTATCATTTCCTCCCACATGCATCTCGCGAAATCTCTTGAAACAGGGAATGGGGAGGGGGTATCAGGTAGAGGTACTAGAAGTAGCCTCCATCAAGAAACACCCCCAGGTGGCTTGCGGAGTATTGCCGTAGATGTTGCTACAAGCGGATTTTGATAAAATTTACATTTGGTGTAGATAATGCCAACAACGAAAGAGAAATAGTCCGATTGTATCCGGTTACAAGATCAGAGATGATCATACAGGCACGCGACACTGCATAGATATTTAGGGTAGTATAAACAAGCGATATGAAATTCTTCCGCAGCATAAAACATTTATTTAGTAAAATATCGTGTAGTTTCTGTTTCAACAACCGCATCTTCACGTACATAATGCTTGTCTTTTAATCTCTTTTACATATTCATTCCCATACATTAGAAGTCTGGTCAAACAATATCATCTGAGGAAGAATAAAATTATCTTTATATTTAATTCTACAGTATGT
The DNA here is from genome assembly GCF_021461385.2 of Schistocerca piceifrons. Classification (NCBI taxonomy): domain Eukaryota; kingdom Metazoa; phylum Arthropoda; class Insecta; order Orthoptera; family Acrididae; genus Schistocerca; species Schistocerca piceifrons. The sequence goes on along the minus strand of NC_060142.1, from coordinate 510,066,034 downwards.
GAATAATCAAAATTATGAAAATTCTAGTTTGGTCTATAAAAGGGTGATTACCTCATAGATGTATGTGAAGGGAAGTGTTATATTTCCAGGTTTTTAAATAATGGACTCAGTCCCGTAGATGTGCACCTCTCATGTACCGAATTAAATTTTTCAGCAGGTTTAGTGAACGCGATATATTACTAGTACTTCAGCAATATCATACCATTAATCGAAATAATTGTCTTATTCTAAGTTGCATTTGTCCATATTGAAGTGTTAGGGAGCCGATTCAAAAATGTAAAGGTGCTGCAACCACAAAATCTGTTTTAACAACAGTTTATTAAAAACAGTCAAGATCTTAATAATGAGAAACATACACCAATAATGGAATGAAAGAAATTAAAAGAAACTGAGGTTAAAAAAACCCGTAGCATAAGTAGTTAAAAACAGAAAAATGTCAAGAACAATCAAGTGACACGGCTTAAACGCAAATGACAAATGGCTTGCACAATTAAGATTTTGAATTGCTGCAAGGATAAAAAAGAATAACAAATCAAATTGCTGCTAAGTAGTTAATCGCCTTATGACTTTGTTCATAGGCGTAAAAGGAAATCAAACTTAGCAACTGCAAAACTGGCTTAAACCTCCACTGTTAGAAGCCCACGATAGTAAGAAATGCAAACTCAAGAAGCAATTGCAGATTGAGAACAGAAGTGCTGAAACCAATAATATGATCTTAAGAAACCTGCTAACCATGAACAAGGCAACGCCAAACTTTAAGGGCGTTACAAATTTTACAAACACTGAAGATCAATAGTATTCAAATAAATAAAAACATGGCCAAGTTAACTGAATTAATGGCTGGCGGCCACAAAAACAAATTAACAATTGGCGAGGACGCTTTAAGATTTACTTGAAATTCCCCTAAAATGCAAGGAACCCATTAGTAATCAAGGTGAGATTCACAGCACAGTGTTCAACATAACGACAGGCGGAATCTATACTACAGGTCGCCTCTAAGAGGTGTTTCTTTGCTTAAACATAAAAAAATTCATATAATCACATACAGTTTAGACACTTGAAAAATTCAAGTTAGGTAAGCTGTTGTAGTGAGAATATCATGAACAATTACGGATTAAAAAAGTAAGTAGAAAAGTAACATTATAGCCAGAACCAAACTTTAAAATTTTCCCGACAATTAAGTTAACAGAATGTAGTGGAAAGGCACTTACTGAATTAACGGCCGGCCGGATGTGGCCGAGCTGTTCTAGGCACTTCAGTCTGGAACCGCGCGACCGCTACGGTCGCAGGTTCGAATCCTGCCTCGGGCATGGATGTGTGTGATGTCCTTAGGTTAGTTAGGTTTAAGTAGTTCTACGTTCTAGGGGACTGATGACCTCAGGAGTTAAGTCCCATAATGCTCAGAGCCATTTGAACCATTTTTTGAATTAACGACTTCTGGCAGTATAAACTAGTTTCACAATTGGTGAAAGTGCCTCAGGATTTCCCTGGTATTTGGTGAAAATACAAGATGCCCGTAAGAACTATACAGCAACTTCCTGCGCCACAAGGGCCAGTGAGCTTATACTAAAAGGGACACTGAGGTGGCGTTCCTTAGATTTACTACAAGGTTTAAAGACGCTTCATAAAACAAGCCAATATGAATTGAATAACTCAAATATTCCTAGTGAGACCAACAATAAACTTCAGGGACAGCAAACAGTAGCAGTAGCCCCTCAAATACCAAGGGTGGACAAAGCCCAAAGGATAGCATACCAAAATAAACAATTGAAAAAAATTAACAGACAGAAAGCTGGCTCAAAAAAAAGAATACAGCAATTGGTAAGTAATAGGGGTTTGACGTACTCAGATGGCTAGTCGACATAAAAAAAATTAAAAAAAAACTAGTACCTTATATCAGTCACATTGCAAAACCGTTTCGTGAACGTCACAGCGAAGACGCTGACAAACACTTCATTAAATAATTCCTAATCTGCAACACATACATATAAAAAGGATTAAAAATTTCTCAACTTTGGTACAAGCCAACACACAACCTTCAGCAGGACGAAATACACTGATGCGCCAAGGAAACTGGTTTAGGCATGCGTATTCAAATGCAGAGATATGTAAACAGACAGGATACGGCGCTACGGCTGACAAAGCCTAAATAAGACAACAAATTCCTGGCCTAGTTATTAGATCGGTTCCTGCTGCTACGAAAGAAAAGATTTAAGTGAGTTTGAACGTGGTGCTGTAGTCAGCGCACGAGCAATGGGACACAGCATTTCCGAGGTGGCGATAAAGTGGGAATTTCCCGGTACGACCATTTCACGAGTGTACCGCGAATATCAGAGATAAACATGAAACCTATATCGCTGCGACCGTAGAAAGATCCTGCAAGAGCGGGACCAACGACGACTGAAGAGAATCGTTCAACGTGACAGAAGTGCAACCTCTCCGCAAATTGATACAGTTTTCAGTGCTTGGCGATCAACAAGAGTCAGAGTGTGAACCATTCAAGGAAACATCATCGATAAGGGCTTTCGGAGCCGAAAGCCCACTCGTGTACATTCGATGACTGCACGACACAAATCTTTACGCCTCGCCTGGGTCCGTCAACACCGACATTGGACTGTTGATGACTGGAAACATGTTGTCTGGTTGGACGAGTCTCGTTTCAAATTGTATCTAGCGAAAGTAACCCATGGCCCCTGCATGTCAGCAGAGATTGTTCAAGCTGGTGGAGGCTCTGTAAAGGTGTGGGGCCTGTGCAGTTGGAGGGATCTGGAACCCGCGATATGCCTACATACGAGAATGACAGGTGACACGTATGTAACCATCCTGTCTCATCGCCTGTATCCATTAATGTCCATTGTGCAATCCGACGGACTTGGGCAATTACTGCAGGACAATGCGCCACCACACGTCCAGAATTGCTATAGAGTAGCTCCAGAAACCATCTTCTGAGTTTAAACACTTCCACTGGCCGCCAAACTCCCCAGACATGAACATTATTGAGCATAACTGGGATGCCTTGCAACGTGCTGTTCGGAAGAGATCTCCATCCGATTTATGGAGAGCCCTGCAGGAATCATGGTGTCAGTTCCCTCCAGCACGACTTCAGATATTAATCGAGTCGCGTCGTGGCGCTTCTGCATGCTCGCAGGGGCCCTACGCTATATTAACCAGGTGTACCAGTCTCTGCGGCTCTTCAGTGTGTAAAATCAACTGGACGTGCACTAAAGGCTAAGAAGCATTTACATAAAAAACCTGTGCGAGCAGTCAGTGACTACGTTACACTACTTTCATTCAAACGCAAAACACCAAATAATAGGCAATAAAATACAAGCACCTTAAAGAGAACTAGCAAGTGTAATATGAAGAAAAAATCACAAGAAATCTACAAAGTGAAATTAAGAAAAGTGCATGAAACACACTATAAGCTGCCCACACCGTTCAGTAATGTGGCTAGTACACGACAAACTTGATACACGTTCCCGACAACTTGCGAAAGCGTGCAGTACGTGAATAACACCGATAATCGTCTTCGGCCCGCAGTACCAGACCAGAGTGAAGACGCAAATACCAGGAAGGCGCGGAAGGGAACCAGTATGCACAAAATCGATGTCTGTTATCAAAGGACCTAGCCCTGGTTCACAATACGGGCAGGCAGCGTTTCACCTTTGACAGACTTGCTTCCTTCAAGAGTCGAGTAGCTGCCAGTTAAATTCCCAACCGGTGTGATGTCGCCGAAAATACTCCACGAGCGAGAGCGCAGTTTTCCAGGAACGTTGGGCCAAATTGGATCAATCGCGCCTCCCTGGTAAAGACGGACCTTCAACCACCGCTCCTGTTCAAAAATGTTCAAATGTGTGTGAAATCCTCTGGGACTTAACTGCTAATATTATCAGTCCCTAAGCTTACACACTACTTAACCTAAATTATCCTAAGGACAAACACACACACCCATGCCTGAGGGAGGACTCGAACCTCCGCCGGGACTAGCCGCACAGTCCATGACAGCAGCGCCCTAAACCGCTCGGCTAATCCCGCGCGGCCACCGCTGCTGCTAGCCAGTCATTTCCCTGTAGTAGTCCGAGGTGCCAAAAGTCATGGGATAGCGGTATGCACTTGTATCCAAGAGGACGCCATCATCCTTTAACCACACAGTATAGCTGCAAGCCCTCGGGAAAAATTAGGGCTGTAGTTTTCCTTTGCTTTCAGCTGTTCGCAATACCAGCACAGCAAGACCGTTTTGGTTAGTGTTACAAGGCCAGATCAGTCAATCACCCAGACTGTTGCCCCTGCAGCTACCGAAAAGGCTGCTGCCCCTCTACAGTAACCACAAGTTTGTCTGGCCTCTCGACAGACACCCCACCGCTGTGGTTGCACCTCAGGTACGGCTCTGTATCGCTGAGGCACGCAAGCCTCCCCACCAACGGCATGTCCGTGGTTCGTGGAAGGAGAACTAGAAACCTAAAAGGGGCTAAACTGCGCTAAAGAACCTAAAGGGGCAAAATATAACTTTCGCAGAGCAATTAGTGGCTGAATAGGACTTTTACAGGAAAACACTGATTATAAGTAATTTTTCTGAAGTGATACGAAGGAGAATCAATTATGAGAATTTTCACATTTTAAGAAAAGACATGATAAATAAAATTATACTCTGCACTGAAATCAAAAATGTGTACGGTGCAATGTCGCTTGTCTTTATACCTCGATAACGTGTCAGCACACTGCTGACACTTGGCCCTACTTATTTGGGTAGTTGATATATGGCCCGCACAGAAAACAACACTGTGTATGGCCCCTTTGTCACTTTGAGAATGCGTCCACACGTGGCTGCGTTAGGACACACCCAACCAGCCTTCACCTAATGTTGTCCGACAATAAAGAGATTATAAGGTAACAAATCGGTGATAATTGAGTCTATTAATTTTTGTAGTTACGAAGTAGAATTGCATGATGTATTGATTCATATTCAGTAGTGTTCTGTAAGTATAGTTTTATCATGCCTAAATGGAAATTGTCTAAAATTGGTCATTTTTGGCTGTGGGTTGGGGAAGACTCCCGCGACGTCAGGTGAGTAGTAAGCTAGAACATTATGACATAGCCACGTGCCAGGTCTAAACCTCTGCTATCATCTACACTTTCCACAGAGTGATGAACTTTATTCAGAAACTAGTTACGGCGTTTACCGGGACGATTAATATCCATCACACTAAGTGATTGGCCCTCGGTCTTCTTGACACTCGTAGTGAATGCAAGCCTCACTGGAAACTGCAGTCTCTTTAAATCGAAGGGCGTACACGAATCACTGGGGCCAGCGGAGTGAGACGAACATATCTTGCCGGCCGGAGTGGCCGTGCGGTTCTAGGGGCTACAATCTGGAACCGAGCGACCGCTACGATAGCAGGTTCGAATCCTGCCTCGGGCATGGATGTGTGTGATGTCCTTAGGTTAGTTAGGTTTAAGTAGTTCTAAGTTCTAGGCGACTGATGATCTCAGATGTAAAGTCCCATAGTGCTCAGAGCCACTTGAACCATTTGATTATGGCCGCACGATGGGTGTTAACAGACTTTGAAAGCAGAATGGTAATTGGAGCTAGACTCATGGAACATTCCATTTCGGAAATCGTTAAGGAATTCAATACTCCGAGACCCACATTGTCAAGAGTGTGCCAAGAATACCAAATTTCAGACACTGCCTCTGAAACGGACAATAGTGGCCGTCGGCGTTCACTTAACGACCAAGAGCAGCGCCGTTTGCGCTGTAATTGTCAGTGTTAATAGGCAAGCAACACTGTGCGAATGTTTTAATGTTCAAATGTGTGCGAATTCCTAAGAGACGAAACTGCTGAGGTCATCGGTCCCTAGAGTTACACACCACTTAAACTAACTTAAAGCTAGGGACAACACTCACACCCATGCCCGAGGGAGGACTCGAACCTGCGACGGGAGGGGCTGCACGATTAGTGACATGGTGACTCTAACCGCGCGGCAGCATTGTGCGAAATAACCGCAGAAATCAATGTGCGGTAAATTTTGGCGTTAATTGTCCATGGTGACGGACGACAGAAGCGAGTGCCTTTGCTAACAACACAGTATCGCCTGCAGCGCCTCTACTGGACTCGTGACCATATCGGTTGGACCATAGACGATTGGAAAACCGTGGCCTGGTAAGATGAGTAACAGTTTCAGTTGGTAAGGAATGTTGACAGGTTTCGAATGTGGCGCGGGCCCCACGAAGCCATGGACCCTGGACGTCAACAAGGCATTGTGGAAGCTGGTGGTGGTTCGATAATGGTGTGGGCAGTGTTTACATGGAGCGGACTGAGTCCTCAGTTATGTTCGGGTACTTGACGACCATTTGCAGCCGTTCATGGGCTGAAAATCGATGGAATTTTTATGAATGACAGTGCGCCATGTCGATGGACCACAATTGTTCGCGACTGGTTTCAAGAAATTCTGGACGATTCGAGCGAATGATTTGGCCATCCAGATGGCCCGACATGGAACGTAATCGAGAGGTCAGTTCATGTACAAAATCCCTTACCGGCAACACTTTTGCAGTCATGGACGGTTACAGATGCAGCATGGCTCAATATTTGTGCAGGGGACTTTAACGATTTGTTCAGTCTATGCCACACGGAGTTGCTGCACTACGCCGGGCAAAAGGAGGTCCGACAAAATACCGGGTTATCAAAAAGTCAGTATAAATTTGAAAACTTAATAAACCACGGAATAATGTAGATAGAGAGGTACAAATTGACACACATGCTTGGAATGACATGGGGGTTTATTACAACAACAACAAAAAAAAAAAAAAAAAGTTCACAAAACGTCCGACAGATGGCGCTGGACAGCAAAACGTCAGTGACTGCGCATGAGAATCGTGTATCAAAGGAGCTGTAATGAGAGAGAGAATCAGATGCGCCAGCAGTCGCAACATGTTGACGTTACCTGAAAAGGCGCTTTGGTGGAGCTGTACTATCAGAATGGGGAATGTGCTAGTTCAGCGTTACGATCCTATCGCCATAGGAAGGGGATTCGAACGGGTAAAGGTCTGTTGACAAATGCAGCTGTGGCGAGAAAGATTTCGAAGTTCGAAGCCACGGGTTGTTTAGACGATAGACCCCTTAGAGGCCGACCGAGCACAAGGCGTAATGCTGCTGAGACAGTTCAGGGTTCGTCAGCGCTCGTGCAGTCGCACGTCGCACCGGCATTCCATACGCTACTGTTTGGTTGGCACTTAGGCGTACCCTCCGATGCTATCCGTACAAAAGCCATCGGCATCATGAACTGTTACCTGGCGATTTAGTGAAGCGGAGGGCATTTGCGGTGTGGGCGTTTCAAAAGATGACGACTGATTGAGTAACGTGTTGTGGACCGACGAAGCTCATTTCACGCTCCGAGGGTCTGTCAACGCCCACAACTGCAGAATTTGGGCTACCGAAAATCCTAGAATTGTCGCGGAAACTCCATTACACGACGAGGAATTCACGGTATGGGTTGAATTTACCACATCTACCGTTATCGGGCCTTTTTTCTTCGAGGAAATGCGTTATTCTGGTTTTGTAACTGCTACCGTGACGGGTGAGAGGTACGCCGATGTGTTACAGAATTGCATCATCCCCAGCCTGGCTGATAAACACCTGCTGGAACGTACGATGTTTATGCAGGATGGCGCTCCACCCCATATTGCTGGACACGTGGAAGATCTCTTGCGTGCGTCGTTCGGTGATGATCGTGTGCTCAGCCGCCACTTTCGTCAGGCTTGCCCTCCCAGGTTCCCAGACCTCAGTCCGTGCGATTATTGGCTTTGGGGTTACCTGAAGTATCAAGTGTATCGTGATCGACCGACATCTCTAGGGATGCTGAAAGACAATATCCGACGCCAATGCCTCTCCATAACTCCGGACATGCTTTACAGTGCTGTTCACAACATTATTCCTCGACTACAGATATTGTTGAGGAATGATGGTGGACATGTTGGGCATTTCCTGTAAAGAACATCATCTTTTCTTTGTCTTACTTTGTTACGCTAATTATTGCTATTCTGATCAGATGAAGCGCCATTTGTCGGACATTTTTTGAACTTTTTTTTTGTTCTAATAAAACCCCATGTCATTCCAAGCATGTGTGTCAATTTGTACCTCTCTATCTACATTATTCCATGATTTATTCAGTTTTCAAATTTATACTGACTTTTTGATCACCCGGTGTTAGGAGGTATTTCATGATTTTTGTCACCTCGTATCCATGGCTGCTGACGCGCCCATTCTCATGGCCTAATCTCCCAGCAATGGACCAGAGGTAAACCTACCGCAAAGGTATAAAGAGTGCACGTCACACGTATCACTGGTATTCAATAATGTTTGCATTTCAATGACAAAGCTACATATCTTATCAAATTGTATATTCGTGTTTGAACCGTTATCTAGATTTAGTCCTAGAAGCTTGACACATTCATTTTCAATATGTCTCTAATTTTACACACTAATTTAATTTTCTGGCATTTTGACTGTCTGGTGCTGAATCGTACCATACCTGGTTTTATATGTTCAGAACTAGGCCATTTAGTTGGAACCATCTTTGTAAGTTTCTAAGTGTATTAACTGTGCAGTCAGCGATCTTTCCTCGTAGATGGTATTTAGTTAAAACAGATATCTGCAAAGAGAATTGGTGAAAGATTGACACTGAAAGATCAAAGCGCAGAATAGCAGGAGAGTAAGACCAAGAACAGAAGCTTGTGGCACATCCTGTGTTCCTGTTCTCAGTTTTGAAGGACAGTTTGGTACGTTTGTTGAGACAGTTACTGGTTTCCTCCCATTACACAGGTGTGCAGTAAGCTATAAGGGGTTACATCTGCCGGAACACTATAAAAAATTGGTGAATTACTTCTAAGCATTTTAGCCAGCAGCCATAAAAAGCTTAACAACCACTGAAATTCAGTTTAAGAAAAGCCTAAAGGATTTATTGGTGGCCAACTCCTTCTACTCCATGATGAATTTCTCAGTAGAACAGACTGATTTGTGTGTTTATATATATAAGTACAATATAACTTCTGCACAATTTCAGTGCAGTAATGTGTTCATTGTAAATAAGTGTGTGTGTGTGTGTGTGTGTGTGTGTGTGTATGTGTGTAAGTACAATCTAACTTCTGCACCAGTTCAGTGCAGTAATGTGTTCATTGTATATAAGTATTTAGTAGTTGTATTACACGTTTATTACCTTATAAAAAAATAAAAATAAAATATTTTAAATTCAGTGCATTAGTATTTGTAAAATGATTTTTTCATATAGCGTTCATTAAAAAATGACGACCATGCCACTTGGGACCTGTGGAATGGTACATTAGTTTATTTGTTTGAGTTGTAAATATTTGTCATGTATTGTTCTTTTTCTGATATGTTCCATATCCTGGAGGACTTCCTCGCTACGCATCAATTGGAATGAAAATAAATCTGATCTAGTCTAACCTAACAGTTCCCATCATTTTTCAGCCCCTGTCTGCTAACCACACGATCTTCATGTTTTCTTAACGTACCATGTGTACGCCGATTTAATGTGTTCATTGTAAATAAGTGTGTGTGTGTGTGTGTGTGTGTGTGTGTGTGTGTGTGTATGTGTGTAAGTACAATCTAACTTCTGCACCAGTTCAGTGCAGTAATGTGTTCATTGTATATAAGTATTTAGTAGTTGTATTACACGTTTATTACCTTATAAAAAAATAAAAATAAAATATTTTAAATTCAGTGCATTAGTATTTGTAAAATGATTTTTTCATATAGCGTTCATTAAAAAATGACGACCATGCCACTTGGGACCTGTGGAATGGTACATTAGTTTATTTGTTTGAGTTGTAAATATTTGTCATGTATTGTTCTTTTTCTGATATGTTCCATATCCTGGAGGACTTCCTCGCTACGCATCAATTGGAATGAAAATAAATCTGATCTAGTCTAACCTAACAGTTCCCATCATTTTTCAGCCCCTGTCTGCTAACCACACGATCTTCATGTTTTCTTAACGTACCATGTGTACGCCGATTTACGCATCACACGACGAGAAGCTAATTGGGGTCGCAGTCTTGCAACTGTGTTGCTGCCTTCTGCATCGCAGCTGGTCAGAGATTAAAGCTGCCGATAAATACGGCCGTGACGGCGACGCTTCGGCGGAGAACGCTGTCACTTGCGCCGTATCTCTCAGCGGCGACTCCCACTTATTTCTCCTGTGACAGCTTGCGTGAGTCGGGCACGACAGATGCGGCGACAACGGTCACGATTCGCTTTCCCCACGACTGAGTCGTGATAGGGTCGTCACACCAGTTACGCTTTGAAATAACTATACGAGAGTCTGATCACGCAGAGAAGACTGTGCAGCCAACATCGCGCCGATACGATCTCTTCCTCACAATCAATTTGTTCCAATCACGGTTCGTTTTGCCATTCCCGGATGTTTCGTAGCAACTGAGAGTAGTCACTACTGTAATCTCTTGATAAAACGCTTATTTCTTTCCATTACTGGAGGAGAGCAATCTCGCTCACTTGCAGCTGTGGCGAGCAGAAGATATAGACTGCGATCGAAAACTGAAATACACAGTGTCGATGTTCCACCGTTTATTTTGTAGTTCTTTATGAACCGGCTTTCAGCTTTCTAGGCCATCTTTGACGACTTAAAAACAAACAGCTGGTCCACGCGATGCAGCCAGCGAATATACGTGGACAAAGAGAATTTTTCAAAGATATGTGACCTTTTATGACTGTATAGGATGTTTGTTTTAACTTGAGGTAGCTAAATATAACGCAAACGACTTATCGTAGGAAAAGAACGTTCTATGTGAAAAAGCCAATATTACGAAAGGGGACATTGTCTGTGCTACATTTGGCCACCTAATCAATATTCCTACCTGGAGTGGGGGTAACTTTGTATTTTCAAATGAGAAGCCCCCTTCCGACACATATTTGTTTGCAGATTCAGATTATACGTCAAAAAATACGTACGGTTTACTCATACCGTTGTTTTACATTCGTGGATTTGACGCTGGAATCGACAAATGTCAGGTGTGCCTTATTTTTACAATTAAATTCCGACGCATCTGCTTCTTCATTTTATTTACGATATAAAAATAAATCTTTGTGTTCTAAAGGTTTGTTTTTATGTTGTAAATTTACTTTAGTGTTGGGAATTTGATTGTACAGTACAATAGGGTAGGCCGTTTCAATGCCTGGTTAGAAACTACGTTTAGCATGATATGGAAGCAACGATGTGGATGTACTACTTGTCTGTTGCCATCGGGAGCCTTCATTTCGGTGAGTCGTGAGTGCCATTTCCTGTCACCATTGGGGTACTTGATTTCGGAGAGTCTCCTTGCCTGTCAAAATTGGGGTGCTTGATTTCGGTGAGTCCCCTTTCTGGTCACCATTGGGGTGCTTGATTTCGGTGAGTTGCCTTTCCTGTCACCATTGGGGTGCTTGATGTCGGTGAATCCCCTTGCCTGCCACTATTAGGGTGCTTGATTTCGGTGATTGCTTTCGGTGAGCCCCCATGCCCATCACCATTGGGGTGCTTGAATCTGGCGAGTCCCCTCTCCTGTCACCATTTGGGTGCTTGATTTCGGTGAGTCCCCTTGCCTGTCACCATTGACATGACTGTTTTGGTGAGTCTCCTTGCCTGTCACCATTGGGGTGCTTGATTTCGGTGAGTCCTTTTCCAGTCACTATTGGGGTGCCTGATTTCAGTGAATCCCCTTGCCTGTCACCATTGGGATACTTGATTTTAGTGAGTCCTCTTGCCTGTCACCATTGGGGTGCGTGATTTCGGTGAGTCCCCTTGTCTGTCAACATTGAGGTGCTCGATTTTGGTCAATGATTTCGGTGAGTCCCCTTGCCTGTCAACATTGGGGTGCTTGAATTTGGCGAGTCCCCTCTCCTGTCACCATTGGGGTGCTTGATTTCGGTGAGTCCCCTTTCCTGCCACCATTGGGGTGCTTGATGACAGTGAATCCCCTTGCCTGCCACTATTAGGGTGCTTGATTTCAGTGATTGCTTTCGGTGAGCCCCCATGCCTGTCACCATTGGGGTGCTTGAATTTGGCGAGTCCCCTCTCCTGTCACCATTTGGGTGCTTGATTTCGGTGAGTCCCCTTGCCTGTCACCATTGACATGACTATTTTCGGTGACTCTCCTTGCCTGTCACCATTGGGGTACTTGATTATGGTGAATCCCCTTGTCTGTCAACATTGAGGTGCTCGACTTTGGTGACTGATTTCGGTGAATCCCCTTGCCTGTCACCATTGGGGTGTTTGATTTCAGTGAATACCCTTGCCTGTCATCATTAGGGTGCTTGATTTCGGTGAGTCCCCTTTCCTGTCACCATTTGGGTGCTTGATTTCGGTGAGTCCTCTTGCCTGTCACCATTGACATGACTGTTTTCGGTGAGTCTCCTTGCCTGTCACCATTGGGGTGTTTGATTTTGGTGAGTCCCTTTTCCTGTCACTATTGGGGTGCCTGATTTCAGTGAATCACCTTGCCTGTCAGCATTGGGGTACTTGATTTTGGTGAGTCCTCTTGCCTGTCACCATTGGGGTGCTTGATTTCGGTGAGTCCCCTTTTTTGTCAACATTGAGGTGCTCGATTTTGGTGAATGATTTCGGTGAGTCCCCTTGCCTGTCACCATTGGGGTGCTTGAATTTGGCGAGTCCCCTCTCCTGTCACCATTTGGGTGCTTGATTTCAGTGAGTCCCCTTGCCTGTCACCATTGACATGACTGTTTTCGGTGAGTCTCCTTGCCTGTCACCATTGGGGTACTTGATTACGGTGAATCCCCTTGCCTGTCACCATTAGGGTGCTTGATTTCGGTGAGTCCCTTTCCTGTCACCATTGGGGTGCTTGATGTCGGTGAATCCCCTTGCCTGTCACCATTAGGGTGCTTGATTTCGGTGAGTCCCCTTGCCTGTCACCATTGGGGTGCTTGATTTCGGTGAGTCCCCTTGTCTGTCAACATTGTGGTGCTCGATTTTGGTGACTGATTTCGTTGAGTCCCCTTGCCTGTCACCATTGGAGTGCTTGATTTCGGTGAATCCCCTTGCCTGGCACCATTAGGGTGCTTGATTTTGGTGAGTCCCCTTGCCTGTCACCATTGACATGACTGTTTTCGGTGGGTCTCCTTGCCTGTCACCATTGGGGTTCTTGATTTTGGTGAATCCCCTTGCCTGTCACCATTAGGGTGCTTGATTTCGGTGAATCCGCTTGCCTGTCACGATTGGGGTGCTTAATTTCGGTGAGTCCCCTTGCCTGTCACCATTGACATGAATGTTTTTGGTGAGTCTCCTAGCCTGTCACCATTGGGGTGCTTGATTTCGGTGAGTCCCCTTTCCTGTCACCATTGGGTTCAAATGGTTCAAATGGCTCTGAGCACTATGGGACTCAACTGCTGAGGTCATTAGTCCCCTAGAACTTAGAACTAGTTAAACCTAACTAACCTAAGGACATCACAAACATCCATGCCCGAGGCAGGATTCGAACCTGCGACCGTAGCGGTCTTGCGGTTCCAGACTGCAGCGCCTTTAACCGCACGGCCACTTCGGCCGGCTGTCACCATTGGGGTGCTTGATATCGGTGAATGCGCTTGCCTGCCACAATTAGGGTGCTTGATTTCAGTGATTGCTTTCGGTGAGTCCCCTTGCATGTCACCATTGGGGTGCTTGAATTTGGCGAGTCACCTTTCCTGTCACGAATTGGGTGCTTGATTTCGGTGAGTCCCCTTGCCTGTCGCCATTGGGGTGTTTGATGTCGGTGAATCCCCTTGCCTGGCACAATTAGGGTGCTTGATTTCGGTGATTGCTTTCGGTGAGTCCCCTTGCCCTTCACCATTGGGGTGCTTGAATTTGGCGCGCCACCTTTCCTGTCACGATTTGGGTGCTTGATTTTGGTGAATCCCCTTGCCTGTCACCATTGGGGTGCTTGATTTCGGTGAGTCCCCTTGTCTGTCAACATTGAGGTGCTCGATTTTGGTGACTGATTTCGGTGAGTCCCCTTGCCTGTCACCATTGGGGTGCTTGAATTTGGTGAGTCCCCTTTCCTGTCATAATTTGGGTGCTCGATTTCGGTGAGTCCCCTTGCCTGTCACCATTGACATGACTGTTTTCGGAGAGTCTCCTTGCCTGTCACCATTGGGGTGCTTGATTTCGGTGAGTCCCTTTTCCTGTCACTATTGGGGTGCCTGATTTCAGTGAATCCTCTTGCCTGTCACCAGTGGGGTACTTGATTTTAGAGAGTCCTCTTGCCTGTCACCATTGGGGTGCTTGATTTCAGTGATTATCCATGGCAGGTGCGCCTGTCACCCTCACTCCATTGACATTTTACCTTATCACAAGGCTGTGGTTTCTATTCCGCGGGTAGCTGCGTAGCTGCCAGAACTAGTCACCGCGGTTGTATAGAAGCACGCCAAATTAGTCACCTTTATTCCAGGGCGGCCACCAAAACCAACCCTACAGAGAACAGAAAACTGTGTTACTATGCAAGCAGTTTATTTGCCAAAAATTTCACTGTCTAGTCAATGTCTAAAACGAATGGGATACAATGGTTTAAGTGAACCGTACGCATTATTTGGTGTAGAATTCGAATATGCAGTAAAAATGGGCAGATTTCCATCTGAAAATGCAAATTTCAGCCATTACACAGGAAGGGTGCTTAGAATATATCCAGATGTAGCACAGATACATGTCCCCTTCACTAATATTAACTTTTCACCAGATATTTTTTTTTTTTTTCCTACGATGCTTCGTTTTCGAGGTGTTTAGTTATTTCAGGTAAAGACAAGCACCCTGTATACCTATAGAAAAGCAGAAGTATAATGAAATTCACAAATAAGGTATGAACAAATAAATCTGACAGTACTTCATAATCATATATTAATAGTGTAAAACTGTACAAGACAAAAATCGTTGCGTACACAAGTGGGTACTGGTACAGACTACTAATGTATACGCTAAAAATAACTGGTGAATATTATGATGAGGCAGAGAATAAGATGGCCAGAGGAGAGGAAGGATCCAATGTAATATGCGAGGAGAAAATTCGTACTGTTTAAGAAGAGTCATACCGTTTACAGCAAGCGTACAGTCTTATGGGGAGAAAAATATTAACTGGCTGTTGGAACTAGTATGACTTGGTATGATTTAGTTTCTACTGTAGTACCTGGAAGTAAGGGCATTCGTGAGACTGTTCTCCACTGATACAAAATATGTACTCCGGGTGACTATAACAATGTCGTCGGCACACAAGAAGCTTCTGTTGTTGGATGCTATGAGTTGTTCATTCGTGTATGTGTCGAGCAGAATTGGAACCAGCACAATTATAACAGCAGAACAAATCGGAATCCTGCTAACTCTTCTTTCTATTCAATATATTATTCCAATGTCGTGTACCGCGTGGAAAGAACCTACACCTATATCTTTTCGTACGAGCTCTGATTTCCCTTATTTTATCGTGGTGATCGTTTCTCTCTATGTTGGTCGCTATCAACAAAATTTTTTGATTCGGAGGAGAACGTTGGTGATTAGATTTTCATGAGAAGATCCTGTCGCAACGAAAAACGCCTTTATTTTAATGATGTCCAGCCCAAATCCTGTATCATTTCAGTGACACACTCTCCCATATTTCGCGGTAATATAAAACGTGCTGCCCTTCTTTGAACTTTTTCGATGTACTCCGTCAGTCCTATCTGGTAAGGATCCCATACTGCGCAGCAATATTTTATAAGAGGACGGACAAGCGTAGTGTAGGTACTCTACTTAGTACACTATTGGCCATTAAAATTGCTCCACCAAGAAGAAATGCAGATGATAAACGGGTATTCATTGGACAAATATATTATACTAGAACTGACATGTGATTACATTTTCACGCAATTTGGGTGCATAGATCCTGAGAAATCAGTACCCAGAACAACCAACTCTGACTGTAATAACGGCCTTGATACGCCTGGGCATTGAGTCAAACAGAGCTTGGATGGCGTGTACAGCTACAGCTGCCCATGCAGCTTCAACACGATACCACAGTTCATCAAGAGTGGTGACTGGCGTATTGTGACGAGCCAGATGCTCGGCCACCATTGATCAGACGTTTTCAGTTGGTGAGAGATCTGGAGAATGTGCTGTCCAGGGCAGAAGTCGAACATTTTCTGTATCCAGAAAGGCCCGTACAGGACCTGAAACAAGCGGTCGTGCATTATCCTGCTGAAATGTAGGGTTCTCCAGGGATCGAATGAAGAGTAGAGCTTCGGGTCGTAACACATCTCAAATGTAACGTTCCCTGTTCAAAGTGTCGTCAAGAGGTGACCGAGACGTGTAACCAATGGCACCCCATACCATCACGCCTGGTGATACGCCAGTATGGCGATGACGAATACACGCTTCCAATGTGCGTTCATCGCGATGTCGCCAAACACGGAAGCGACCATCATGATACTGTAAACAGAACCTGGATTCATCCGAAACAATGACGTTTTGCCATTGGCGCACCAAGGTTCGTCGTTGAGTACACCATCGCAGGCGCTCCTGTCTGTGATGTAGCGTCAAGGGTAACCGCAGCCGTGGTTTCCGAGCTGATAGTCCATGCTGCTGCACACGTCGTCGAACTGTTCTTGCAGATGGTTGTTGTCTTGCAAACGTCCCCATCTGTTGACTCAGGGATCGAGACGTGGCTGCACGATCCGTTACAGCCATGCGGATAAGACGCCTGGCATCTCGACTGCTAGTGATACGAGGCCGTTGGTATCGAGCACGGCGTTCCGTATTACCCTCCTGAACCCACCGGTTCCATATTCTGCAGTCATTGGATCTCGACCAAAGCGAGCAGCAATGTCGCGCTACGATAAACCGCAATCGCGATAGGCTACAATCCGATCTTTATCAAAGTCGGAAACGTGATGGTACGCATTTCTCCACCTTACACGAGGCATCACAACAACGTTTCACCAGGCAACGCCGGTCAACTGCTGTTTGTGTATGAGAAATCGGTTGGAAACTTTCCTCGTGTCAGCACGTTGTAGGTGTCGCCACCGGCGCCAACCTTGTGTGAATGCTCTGAAAAGCTAATCAGTTTCATATCACAGCATCTTCTTCCTGTCGGTAAAATTTCGCGTCTGTAGCACGTCATCTTCGTGGTGTAGCAATTTTAATGGCCAGTAGTGTAGATCTGTTACATTTTCTAAGTGTCCTGCCAATAAAACGCAGTCTTTGGTTGGCCTTCCCCACAACATTTTCTGTGTGTTCCTTCCAATTTAAGTTGTCCGTAATTGTAATTCCTATGTAATTAGTTGAATTTACGGCCTTTAGATTTGATTGATTTATCGTGTAACCGAAGCTTAGGGAATTCCTTTTACCACTCATGTGGATAACCTTACAGTTTTCGTTATTTATGGTCAACTGCCAATTTTCGCACCATTCAAATATCTTTTCTAAATCGTTTTGCAGTTTGTTTTAATGTTCTGATGACTTTATTAGTCGATAAACGACAGCGTCATCTGCAAACAACCTAAGACGGCTGCTCAGGTTGTCTCCCAAATCGTTTATATAGATAAGGAACAGCAAAGGGCCTATAACACTACCTTGGGGAACGCCAGAAATCACTTCTGTTTAACTCGATGATTTTCCGTCAATTACTACGAACTTTCACTACCTGACAGGAAACCACAAATCCAGTCAAATAACTGAGACGATATTCCATGAGCACGCTATTTCACTACAAGCCGCTTGTGTGATACAGTGTCAAAAGCCTTCCGGAAATCCAGAAATACGGAATAGTTCTGAAATACCTTGTAAATGGCACTCAAAACTTCATGCGAATGAAGAGTTAGTTGTGTTTCACAAGAACGATGTTTTCTAAACCCATGTTGACTGGGTGTCAGTAGACCGTTTCCTTTGAGAAACTTCGTAATGTTCGAACAAAATATATGTTCCATAATCATACTACAAATCGACGTTAATGATGTGGGCCTGTAAAAAAGTGAATTACTCCTACTACCTTTCATGAATATTGGTGTGACCTGTGCAACTTTCCAATCTTTGGGTACGGATCTTTCGTCGAGAGAACAGTTGTATATGATTGTTAAGTATGGATCTAATGCATCAGCATACTGTGAAAGAAACCTAATTTGTATACAGTCTGGCCCAGAACAATTGCTTTTATTACGTGAATTAAGTTGCTTCACTACTCCGAGGATATTTACTTCTACGTTACTCATATTGGTAGTTGTTCTTGATTCGAATTATGGAATATTTACTTCGTCTTCTTTTTGTGAAGGCATTTCAGAAGGCTGTGTTTAGTAAATCTGCTTTGGCAGCACTGTCTTCGATAGTATCTCCATTGCTATCGCGCAGAGAAGGCATTGATTGTTTCTTGCAGCTAAGATACTACACATGCACCAGAATCTCTTTGGATATTGTGCCAGATTTCGAGACAAAGTGTCGTTGTGGCAATTGTTATAAACATCTCGCACTGAAATCCGCGCTAAATACCGAGCTTCTGTAAAAGATCGCCAATCTTGGGGATTTTGCGTCTGTTTAAATTTGGCATGTTTGTTTCGTTGTTTCTGCAACAGTGTTCTGACCCGTTTTGTGTACCAAGGAGGATTAGCTCCGTCATTTGTTAATTTATTTGGTATAAATCTCTCAATTGCTGCCGATACTATTTTTTTGAATTCAAGCCACATCTGGTCTACACTTATATTATTAATTTGGAAGGAGTGGAGATTGTGTCTCAGGGAGGCGTAAAGTGAAACTTTACCTGCTTTTTTGAATAGGTATATTTTTTGTTTGTTTTTGGAGGATTTGGGGGTTACAATATTCAATCTCGCTACGACAATCCAATGTTCAGTCATTACTGTATAATTTTGATTCTCGTTATTCAATCAGGATTATTTGTTGCTAAGAGATCAAGTGTGTTTTCACAACCGTTTACTATTCGCGTGTGCTCATAAACTAATTGCTCGAAATAATTTTCAGAGCAAGCGTTTAGCACAATTTAGGATGATGTTTTATGCGTACCTCCGGAATTAAACATGTATTTTCGCACAGCGTATCGAGGGTAAATTAAAGTCACCACCAACTAGAACCGTACGAGTCGCGTACGTGTTTGAAATCAAACTCAAGTTTTCTTTGAACCTTTCAGCAGCTGTATCATCTGAATTGGGAGGTCGGTAAAAGGATCCAACTGCTATTTTATCCTGGTTGCCAACAATCACCTCTGCCCAAACTAACTCACAGGAGCTATGTTCTTCAATTTCGCGACAGGATAAACTACTTCTAACAACAACAAACACGCCACCGCGAACCGTGTTTAGCCTATCCTTTCGGAACATCGTTAGGTTCTTCGCAAAAATTTCGGCTGAGTGTATCTCCTGCTTTAGCCAGCTTTCAGTGCCTATAACGATTTGAGCATCAGTGCTCTCTATTAGCGCTTGGAGCTCTGGTACTTTCCTAACACAGCTACTACAATTTACAACTGTTATACCGGTGGTTCCTGTATCTACGCTCTTCCTGTGTTCGGCCTGAATCCTTTGTGACTGAAGACCTTCTTGTGTTTTCCCGAGACCCTCTAACCTAAAAACCGCCCAGTCCACGCCACACAGTCCCTGCTACCCTTGTAGCTGCTTCTTGCGTGTTGTGAACACCTGACCTATTCAGCGGAACCCGAAACTAAACCACCCGTTGGCACATGTCGAGGAATCTGCGGCTTACACGGTCGCAGAACCGTCTGAGCCTCTGATTCAAACCCTCCACTCGCCTCTGCACCAGAGGTCCACAATCAGTCCTGTTGTCTATGCTGCAAATGGTCAGCTCTGCTTTCATCTTGCAAGCAGGACTGGCAGCCTTAACCACTTCTGTTAGCCGCTCGAAAGCAGAGAGAATCTCTTCTGATCCAAAGTGACACACATCATTGGTACCGACGAGAGGGACCACTTGCAGCTGGCTGCACCATGTGCTCTTCATGGCATCCTGGAGGACCCATTACACATCTGGAATGACTCTACCCGGTATGCACACGGTGTGCACATTTCTTTCCCCTCTTGGCAACCATGGCCCTAAGGGGCCCCATAACGCGCCTAACGTTGGAGCTCCCAACTATCAATGATCCCACCCTCTGTGATTGTGCATATCTTGCAGATTGAGAGGATTCCTATGAAACAGGACAGGCGATAGCATCTGGCTCAGCGACAATGTCAGCCACAGACAGCACCGGGAACCCGTTTGTCAGACAAACCTGGGAGGCCTTACGTGCGGCCGACAGAAAAAATGGCCTGTGCGCGCGTACCGTAAAGATAGAAGGAAGCTATAAATTTGAATTTGCCCGTTAATGTACACGATTAAGTACAGTTAACTGTAGCTGACCTTTCTATATAACATATTCGTAGCACTTCTACTAGTAATGTAAATTATTAATTATCAGGCTATGTAGTGTCTACCTTCCATTATGGTTCTCTCTCTCTGTATTTTACTCGCTATTTTGTTTTAACTGACCTAACCCGAGAGCACATATTGTTTAATACGATCCTCGTTTACTAACTACACTACTGGCTATTAAAATTGCTACACCACGAAGATGACGTGCTACAGACTCGAAATTTAACCGACAGGAAGAAGATGCTCTGATATGCAAATGATTAGCTTCTCAGAGCAGTCACACAAGGTGGCGACACCTACACCGTGCTGACATGAGGAATGTTTCCAACCGATTTCTCATACACAAACAGCGGTTGACCGGCGTTGCCTGGTGAAACGTTGTTGTGATGCCACGTGTAAGGAGGAGAAATGCGTACCATCGCGAAATTGCTTCTCGCGTTGGTCGAGATCGAATGACTGCTAGCAGAATATGGAATCGTTGGTTTCAGGAGGGTAATACGGAACGCCGTGCTGGTTCCCAATGGCCTCGTATTACTAGCAGTCGAGATGACAGGCATTTTATCCGCATGGCTGTAACGGATCGTGCAGTTACGTCTCGATTCCTGAGTCAAGAGGTGGGGACGTTTGCAAGACAACAACCATATGCACGAACAGTTCGACGACGTTTGGAGCAGCATGGACTATCAGTTCGAGGACCATGGCTGCGGTAGCCCTTGACGCTGCATCACAGACAGGAGCGCCTGCGATGGTGTACTCAACGACGAAACTGGGTGCTCGAATGGCAAAACGTAATTTTTTCGGATGAATCCAGGTTCTGTTTACAGCATCATGATGGTGACATCCGTGTTTGGCGACATTGCGGTGAACGCACATTGGAAGCGTGTATTCGTCATCGCCATACTGGCGTATCACCCAGCGTGATGGTATGGGGTGCCATTGGTTACACGTCTCGGTCACCTCTTGTTCGCATTGACTTCACTTTGAACAGTGAACGTTACATTTCAGATGTGTTACGACCCGTAGCTCTACTCTTCATTCGATCCCTGGAGAACCCTACATTTCAGCAGGATAATGCACGAGCACATGTTTCATGGCCTGTACGGGCCTTTCTGGATACAGAAAATGTTCAACTGCTGCCCTGGCCAGCACATTCTCGATATCTCTCACCAATTGAAAACGTCTGTTCAATGGTGGCCGATCAACTGGCTCGTCACAATACGCCAGTCACTACTCTTGATGAACTGTGGTATCGTGTTGAAGCTGCATGGGCAGCTGTACCTGTACACGCCATCCAAGCTCTGTTTGACTCAATGCCCAGGCGTATCAAGGCCGTTATTACGGCCAGAGTTGGTTGTTCTGGGTACTGATTTCTCAGGATCTATGCACCCAAATTGCGTGAAAATGTAATCACATGTCAGTTCTAGTATAATATATTTGTCCAATGAATACCCGTTTACCATCTGCATTTCTTCTTGGTGGAGCAATTTTAATGACGAGTAGCGTAGTTATATCTCCTCTAGTACTTAAACAATAATATTGTATCCGGTCTAGTTAACGTAGTTAAAAACATGCTAAGAAATTGTAGGATTTAAGTATGTAAGTGTATGTAGATAGCTACATAACGTAAGAGCCAATAAATAAAAAATTAAAAATGTTTCAAATTCAGAAGTGACCCGTTACACTACAACTGTACAATGGTATGCAGAGAATGGACGTAGCTGTGGACATAGATTTAACAGTGGGCGTAGCGTTCACACAAGTAGCCCACGGTTAGTCGCCCAGTGTCGGCGTCGTGAGTCAGTCGTGCTTATCTGGCGCAGCGCGGGCGGTGCACGCACGTGCTGCCGTGCTGGTGGGGGCGGTGGTGGGGGCCCCCCCCGTCGCGCGTGTCTTCCTCACGCCGCAGCTGGCCCGGCTGTCACAACAGTCTGCGCCGCCGACGCCAGGCGGAGCTCCCGTGACGTCATCGCCGCTCAGTTGCTCAACAGCACCACAACGCCCTTGCCGTTGACCGGCTCCCACACGATGTACAATACAGACTCCTTGAAGATACAGTCGGCTCTCCGTAATTCCTAGGGACCTCAAAACAAGTTCGCGCGATTTGTTACCGGTAGGTTGGATCAAAACGCAAGTATTACTGCAATGCTCCGTGACCTAAAATAGGAGTCCCTGGGAGGAAGGAGACGTTCCACGAAACATTAATGAGTTGGGTAAGAAAACGGACAATTGCGACAGACTGCAGAAGGATTCTGTTGTCATCAAAGTACATCTCTCGTAAAGATCGATAAGAGAAAACAGGGCTAGCACTGAAGCACACAGGCATTGGCTTTTTCCCTCGCTGTATTTCCCCTGAAAGACCCAGCCAGATAAAACTATTCCATTTTGTGTGCAAGATGTATGAGAGAGGCGAAATACCCCCAGACTTCACGATGAATCTAATAATCCGGATTCCAGATAAAGCAGGTGTTGACAAGTGTACATATGAACAAGCTGCCAGCTTAATTAGTCATAGTTGCAAAATATGAACACTAATTTTGTACAGAAGAATGGTAGAAGCCGACTTGGTAGGAGATCAGTTTGGATTCCGGAGAGATGTAGGAACACGTGAGGCCATACTGACTTTACGACTTAGCAGACTGGTTAAACAAAGGCAAACTTATGTACATAGCGTTTGTAGACTTAGAGAAAGTTTTTGACAATGTTGACTGGGATAAAATACCAACAGCATAAGGCTATTTACGACTTGTACAGGTACCAGACGGCAGTTACAAGAGTCGGGGGTGCATTAAAGGGAATCAGTGATTGAAAAGGAGTGAGGCAGGGTTGTGCCGCCGGCCGGTGTGGTCGAGCGGTTCTATGCGCTTCAGTCTGGAATCGCGCGACCGCTACGGTCGTAGGTTCGAATCCTGCCTCGGGCATGGATGTGTGTGACGTCCTTAGGTTAGTTAGGTTTAAGTAGTTCTAAGTTCTAGGGGACTTATGACCCCAGATGTTAAGTCCCATAGTGCTCAGAGCCATTTGAACCAGGGTTGTGCCTATACCCGATGTTATTCAATCTGTACATTAAGCAAGCAGTAAACGACACCAAAGAAAAATTTGGACAGGAATGAAACGACGTGGAAAAGAAAGAAAAACTTTGAGGTTTACCGGTGACATTGCAGTTCTGTCAGAGACAGCAAAGGACTTGGAAGAGCAGCTGAACGGAATGGACAGTGTCTTGAATGGAGGATGTAAGATGAACATCAACAAAAGCAAATCAAGGATAACAGAATATAGTCGAATGGAATCAGATTATACAAGGGGGGGGGGGGGACAGGTAAGAAAAGGAGACACTTAAAGTAGTAGATAGGTTTTGCTATTTGGGCAGTAAAATAACTGATGATGGCCGAAGTACAGAGGACGTAAAATATGGATTGGTAATGGCATGAAAAGCGTTTCTGAAGAAGTGAAATTTGTTAACATCCAACATGGATTTAAGTGTTAGGAAACCTTTTATGATAGTATTTGTATGTAGTCTAGCCATGTATGGAAGTGAACCATAAACTGCTTAGTTTAGCTAGATGCTTTCGAAATATGGTGCTACAGAAGAACGCCAAGGATTAGATGGGTAGATCGAAAAACTTATGAGGAGGTACTGAACAGAAATGAGAGAAAAGAAATTCGCGCACAAGTTGATAGACGAACGGATCGGTTGAATGTATACATTCTCCGAAGTCGAGGGATCACCAATTTAGTACTTGTGCGTAGTGTGGGGGGGTAAAAATCATAGAGGGAGACCAAGGGATGAATAAAATAAGTAGATTCAGAAGGATGTAGGTTGCAGAGGATATTAGATGAAGAAGCTTGCAAGGGATAGAGTAGACTGGAGAGCTCCATCAGAAGATTCTTCCGAATGAAGACTACGCAACAACAGCAGCAGTAACAACAACAACGATTTGCGAAAGGGAACGAATAGCAGTGATATCATATTTACGCTGAGGGTCACCTTCCTGTGTTGCATATACACGCTGATCATGTACGAGTTGTCGTACAACGTGACTGACCTCTCTACAGGCAATTGTGACGTCTACCAGATATTTAAAAACATCTGCCCAAGTGGGTTCGCTTTTAGGAGGAGCGGACACCTACTATATGTCCTGCTAGACAGATTTAAGTTTCCCATGGGCTCCCAAAATCACATAAGATGAATGCTGGGAGAGTACCTTTAAAAACACCACGACCGCATTTCATCTTATCTTTGTCCAATAGAAGGTGAAGAGATTCGAAGCTTTTGAATTGTGGTATCGCACGAGAATTGTGAAGACGAAGAGGAC
This sequence comes from Schistocerca piceifrons, assembly GCF_021461385.2. Taxonomy (NCBI): domain Eukaryota; kingdom Metazoa; phylum Arthropoda; class Insecta; order Orthoptera; family Acrididae; genus Schistocerca; species Schistocerca piceifrons. The sequence goes on along the minus strand of NC_060142.1, from coordinate 510,041,331 downwards.
TGATGAGAAATGAGGAGGATCTCCGCAGTGTCAGGAAATGTATTTAAGGTATCAGGGAACAACTTCCGCAGTGCTAGAAGGAGCCATAGAAGGCAAAAATTGCAGCGGAAGACAGGGACTGGAACACTAAGAAAGGTACTGTAGTGACTGCAGGAGGATACAGGACGATTGGAGAGTATTTCTAGTTGGTATTATGAATACCGACTTGCTCTAAATGTAGAAAAATATACGTTAGTGCAGATGAATAGGAAAAACATGTAGCATTAGTAATGTGCTGCTTGGCACTGTAAAGTTAATTAAATAGCTTCGGTGTAATGTTGTAAAGTGATAAGAAGTGGAATGAGCATATACCAACTGCAGTAGGGAAAGTGAGTGGTCTGCTTCGGTTAATTGGAGAATATTAGGTAATTATGGTTCATCTGTGTATTACGCTTCCCGAAAGTCATGAAACACCCCATTAACTTGAGCTGCTATGGTTTCTCTACTTGCCTTGTAACTACTGAAATTGTGATAAGCGATCTCCGCTACAGCGTGTAGACGACAACGGCTTTCATTCATCAGTTGTAACTCCCATACACCCAATACTTTCGTTCATAATGTTTCCATGAGGTGAGGTTCAACAGCTGTAGAGTATTTTATGAAATGCATTTCAACCATCAGCTGTTTAATGTCCCATTACTCATCTAGCAGTTTTGGTTATTAACCATCATCCACGATGTGCAGATTAGCTTCAACAGAATGTGGGATGTTTTTAACGATGATGGTTCATAACTGACACCGGTAGATGACTAATGGGACAATAAACACCTGATGGTTAAAATGTATGTTATAAAAATAAAATAAAATTAAAAAGAACTTTCATTCATTCGGCAATGTCCTTTACATGTCTCGTATTTTCAACATGAATTATGAAAACTATCCTAAGGGATGGTTTACCTACTATTTCACGACTTCATGCACTCTTTCTGCACTTCTCTTGATGGTACCGTGACTATATTAAACAGTGCTGGATTTGCAAATCCCTCTTGACGCGAAACAATCTATGTTGATATCAGCGAGCGTTGAGTTCTATTCTTTCTCTAATTTATTACCAGTTTTCATCGATGTGACGATGTTCATAATGCAATGATTAGCGTTGGTGCCCACTGACCCAAGGGTCTTTGTTTTCATCCTCGGCAACCACTTTAGATTCTCTGGTGGACAGGAAAGCAGCGGAAGCCACTTAGCATAGTATGGGAAAATGTGAGTGACTGCCTAAAATAAGCTGCAAAAACGACACGAAATCCGCCGAGCTATGCACCAGAATCGAAGCAACACGAAATTTATTTATTTTCTTATTTCCGTTATCAGTAATCTACTGTGGGTTGTTTATGATAGTATAATATTGCTATGGATTCCAAATAATTTTAAGCTATCGTCGATTTTACTAATACATAATGTCTGCTACTATCGTTCTGAACGTTACTCAAGTTAGTATAGTATTTCCTTTTCTTTAACTTTCGGACACTGCCTATTCAGCCAGCCATGAAAAAAAAGTAGTTCTTATCCAATGTACTCTCTGAATTACGTTCTGATGTATCTAGAGTACACAAATAAGAAACGAGCTTTGCATACACAGTTCGTTGCATTGTGTTGCAGCAATAAAAGCAAATCACGCGGCAACATTTCAACGAACTTACTGACTCTCAACATACAGGTACCGCACTTTTCAAATTATAACCGCTAGTGTGAAAACCCCTTGTAAAAATACCTTCAATGCCTCATTTGCCTCTGTTAATTTGAAAAACAGAAGCTTTATCACTTTCGTCGACATAATTTGACACAAAGCATGAGTGAGCATTTTAGGAAACACACACGGACCTTAAGTTTTATCTTCCAGAAGCGGCTTTTACACTGACCCTCGTCAGTGATAAAAATGACTCGGGTGCCTGATTTTCGCGCAAACTGATAACAGAAATTCCATACCGTTAGATGCAGGACGGCTGTAAGTCTAACGTGAATGACACGTCCCAGTTTTTACTTCACTTTTTCTTTTTGTTTGACGATTGCAGTTTTTCGAGGTTGCCACGTGATATTTCCGTCTTCTGATTTCGAGGTTACGCACAGATGTCATCAGAATATGACTTCGATGTAGGGACGAGGCCGAACATAAACCATATGCTACCTGTTTGTGAACTGCATAATCACTGTTTTATGACAAGAATGCGGGTATTGTCTGTCTGAGAGGGAAATGGGGAAGCAACCCAGGACTGATCCGTGCAATTGATTTCTGTTAATTTTATATCAGGATGAAAAAGAAATTACCTGAAACTATTTAAAATATAAAAAAGATAAAATTAATACAAGACACTGGAAGGCAGGATTTACGATATTTCAATTTCATTGTACACGGGAAAAAATTATACGTCTGATGTAGTAAGAGCCAAAGTTATAATATTCAGTTTTTTTCAATTTAGTTGATGACTACTTTCGGGTTACCTGAACCCATTTTCAAATCATCCAAACAGACAAAATGATATATTCCGTAAAACCATGCAAACTATGTTAAGACTGTACATAGGTGTATGTCAAAGTCGAGTGTTTCTATGAATACTGACAGGACAGACGAATGTATGTTAGTCCTGCCAACGTGCATAGAGAAACCTGACTTTGACATGCGCGCAGAAACAGTCTTAACATAATTTGCATGCTACAACGGAATATAACATTCTGTCTGTTTGAATCATTTGAAAATAGGTTCAAGTAACCAGGAACTAGTCATCAATTAAATAAAAAAAACTGAATCTTGCAACTCTGGCTCTTTTCTATTTCTTAACTAGTTAACGCAAGTTTCTCTTATTGATGATGATGATCATCATCATTATTTGTTTAAACGGACTAACTACTGAGTCATTAATCCCACAGTTTCCGTTATTAATCTAGTACACTGGAAATCCACAATTTATAAGCATTCGACCATAGAGGCTTACCTAAATTTAGATCGACACGGAAAAACTCAATGCCACATACCTTAAGTACAGTTTCAAACAGCTCTTTTCTTTTCGAATTAGATCCTGTTCAATCCGGCTCGACACAGAACAGAGAAGCACAAAAAAAGATATTTATTACAACTGAGGGCCCGGTCGGTTGCCTCTTGGTTCATTCTGTACTGATGCCATTGCCTTTGATCTACACTTTTTGCGGGTTTTGACATGACTACGGGACCTCAATAACGAATCCGGTTTCAACCGGCCCTCGACTTGTTTAAGGCGCAAGCCATCCACAATTTCTGCTTATATTCGGCATGCAAATGTGTCTCGTTTCCAAGTACAGAAATCGAGATCCAAAATAGCACCTTGACTCTGCACTATAAGTTGCACGGAGTCTTCCTGACAAACCTGTCTGTGAAGTTGGACACGAAATAAGCAGTTCTGACTTTCGAAGGCAACGTCGGATAATCTCACCCATTCGAGTATTCCTCAAGGTCTGCATCAGATCTCCAGTTTTCCAGTGTATTCTACCACCTAAATATGAACTCCCTTTGCATCCGAAATGCCGATGCGTGTAAAAATGACTCTGGCTCTCTATTGCTATTTTCACCGCGAGAATTTCGTCAGAAGGCGGAGGAGAACTGATGGCATAGAGCTTCAGATCACCAGATTTTGTAGAAATTCGTGAGTTGACTTCCAAACCTTTCCGAAGTGCCTCATAGAATAAGAACATGACATTGTTGACCGTGATATGTCCTTCGGGTGGGGAGGTTAAGTTCGGCGGCTATCCATGTGCTATTCGAGAGGAGCATGCTACATGGCAGCAGTGGTTTCCAAATCCTCCCTTCTCCCGTCAGCACGTCTATTGCTGTCACCTATACTGAAGAGAAACGCTTACATAACTTCTCACATACGGGCCACTATGCGTGGAAGAAGAAAACGTTTCACGGGTAGGCGTCTGAACCTCCCTTCTGCAGTCCCCCATCCAAAAAGTCTTTCCATTCTTCCTTTTCTTTCCTGTAAAATATATAGTCACACTAAAAATGATGTAAGAGTGAACAAAACGTGTGTAGCTAGATTCAGTAATTACAAAGACAGTGAAACAGTAAAAATATAGTCGTTTAATATCATCTAACTTCAGCGGTATTTGAACTGTATTGATGACCATATGCAGGGTGATTAAAAGGTCATATCCCACAGAACGAACACGTGAACCAAAACTCCACTAACAAACATTCAGAGGTGGTAGTATGGACCGAAATAAGGAAAAATGTCCAACAAATACAGGCTCTAAAATGCATACCTTAAAAGCTATGAGCACTTCTTCATCTTTGAGACTGTGAAACAAATCTCGTTCACTGAAAAGCTCATGGCTTTCCATGTTTGGAGAGATTCCAGCATGGACTGAAATAAGAAAGAATGTCCAGTATACATGGGATCTAAAAATGCATACCTTGTTAGCTACCGTGAAACACATATCTACCGATATACTACCGCCTCTGAAAGTTTGTCGATGGAGTTCTGGTTCATCTTATTTATCCTATTGGACCAAACTTTTGAATCGCCCTGTGCAACAGCTTTGACTAAAACTTCCTTCTAGCAGAAAATTATAGTCAGTTTTGGCTATGTAAAGGATATGGTGGACAGTGAAAGAACTTATTAAAGTACAGAAAAAACGAGGATTCGTAAACGAAATATCAGCCAATTGAGTATTCTGCAATGGCCAAATGTTAAGTGATTTATAAAACTCTAATATTCCGGTACAGAAACCCAGCATCCAAGTCAATTCCGGAAGTTTAATGTGATAAAAATTGACGAAAACCAAGAAAGTTTCACATCGTTTATACAGTAAAACTAATCAAATCCCCACTTCGTACAGCACTGCCAATTAAATTGCATACGGTGTTCAGAACGTCGTGTTACATATATTCTCCGTTCTGTTACCATTAGCTTTTCTCACATTTCAAAATCTGTTTTATAAATGGCTGCTGAATTAACTGACAAACCATTTTCTCCTCAGTCACTTCCCAGAAATATTTGACGGACCATACGTCAGACAATGGTAAAAAAAGTAAAATCATAGAGTCTACTACTATTGACTCATTGGATCAAGCAGAATTTAAAAAATTGCTGTTAAAGTAGGTACATCTATTTAGAAGTAAGCGTGGCATTATCAACACATATTGGTATCAAATAGAAGTTCGTACCCCAGGAGGTCTACTGTGTTAACATGTATTCTACATTAGGGACCAACAGTACAGCAGACCTGGAAAGAACATGTAGATTTGTTAGAAAAAGCACTCCACAAAATTTCTGAAGCAGGGTTTACAGCGAATCTGCAAAAGTTGATATATGTGAAGAGTAAATTAAATTTCTTGGGCACATAACCTCATCTACAAAATAAGTACATTAAAAATTTTCCTTATCCCAGCACAAAAAAACCCAGATCAAAGCATATTTTGACTTTTGTTCATTTTCCAAAGGTCAGTATCAAAACAAATATTAAATAGTACAGTTATGTTACGTCAATTGAAGAAAAATGCACCCTGGGTGTGGAAAAGCATTTGTAGACGATATTTTGATGCGATAAATGCTGCTTTAGTCAATTTTAATGTTTTACACCATCTAGGCACAACGAAAGATTTTGGCATCATTTTCTGGCCTAGAAGCCTGTTTGTTTCTAATAGATGAAGACGATGGAAAGCATTATATCTATGTTGCCAGTTTTGCTAGTCACACATTGTTATAGTGTGAACATGCCTACTCTGCTACCGAGTTTGAAACTCTAGTAGTATTACGGACCTTTAATAAATTCATTTATTATATTTATGGACAAAATATTAATGTTCACGGTGAGAATCAGGCGTTAGGCTGTCTAATGTCACGCAAGTTACTTCATTCACACTTATTGTTATCGCACTGGTCTTTGTTTATACAAGAAAACACTTATTAGATCATTCACCTTCAGGAAATGATAACATTAAGGCAGATACCCTGTCGTAACTACCACAGGGTTTGTCAGAATGCAAAGAGGTTACATTGCAGAACAATCCACTGATTACCATATTCTACTTATGAAGGTTAAGAAGTACCGCAGTATCACTTAAATATTTGTAGAAATATGGCTGATTTACATGATGCTGACCAGCGTTGGTATAAGGTTAAAACATTACTTTCACAAAATCTTGTAGGGAAGCTAAGGCAACATTACAGAATGCAGAATGATGTTCTATTTTTTAGTCACGACACATTCTGTGACACATGCTGTGGACCAAATTAATGCATTCTCACATGCAAGTGGACTACATTTCACTTTCATGTGAGAATGCATTAATTCGGTTCACACACAACACGTAGACTCTCCATGGTGCAGCTAAGTGTTTCATAAAGATCAGTTTACATTGTCATTTTCCTAAGACATACACATACAGCAGCTACTTAAAACGTGTTTTATATGTCAAAAAGCGAAACCAACGAACAAATGAGTATGTATAGCATTTCATCTTATTTACACCAACAAAACCATTACAAATCGTCTCAATACATGTCGCAGACCTTTGCCCTTAGCTAGAGATGGAGTTAAGTATGTGGTAGCCCTATGTGACAATTCCAAAAAAAGTTTTAAATTATATGCTACAAAGACTACTGCAGAAGGTCTGATCATTAAGAGAGTAGTAAACAATTAAATGCAAAAATTTAACAAGCCTGCTGACTTACTGACAGATAACGCCTGCAACTTCACTTGTCAAAGATGGAAAACAATTTTACATGAAAATTCCATTCAACAGACATTAATATCACGTTTCCAGCCTGAAGGAAATCCGACAGGATGAATCTTTTGATTATTTAACAGATTTATCATTCCTATGCACACAGCCATCAAGCAAAATGGTTAGAATATTTAGAGCTCTTGAACAATTGACTCCAGCAAACTTATAAGAAGACCGAAGAAGAAGAATTAATGAACAAATTCTCTTTCTCGTCTACTCAGAGAAGAATGTTTCAGGGAAGAGCAGGTAAGGAAAGTCTTAGTCTTCCTCACCGACCAGTCATGCCTGGAAAAGTGCTATTGGGACAGAAGATTGAGAGAAATGCAGAAATATCAAGTAGAAGAATTTATTCTGTTAAAAACTCACCCAAAATCCTCGCTTCTTCGCAAGAGAAACTGTAAATGGCAACTTTTGTACATGGTGGTTATAAGACAGTGAGGATTCCACATGAGGGAAGTTATCTCCTGGCTTATCCGAAAACCGATTAAGTTATTGTATGCTGATGAGGACCTGACGAAATACTTGCGTGAACGAATTGTCTTATTAATATTATATGTGTGATTTGGGCTTAAATGTAATCTGTTACTGATTTAACCACTGTTGTCTGTAGGAACCTTAGTACCGTAAATGAGAAAAATGTGTCAGCCTGAGGCATGTTACGAAATTAATACTCTTACGTAATTGGACATTCATTATAAAGAGGAAGTTTAAGACGATAATATTAATCTGAAGTTAGTTTTTACTTTCTGATTGTGTAGGTGAAAGAACTATTTGCTAGGTTATATACTTCCTGGGCTATTCAAATCTTTATTGCTGTATATAAATGACTGAACAGCAGTTGTATGAAGAGTAAAGCGAAAGACGCAGTAGTATCATTTTGTCACTGCTTGGACTGTATACTGTAAAATACAACCTAAGTGCTATAATGATCAATGATGTAGTTACTTTATCCTATGACCTGAATGACAAGATTCATTGATTTTTATTACTACAAGTAGACAGTAATGATATTGTAATGTTCCCCTGGAAAATTGACACATTTGTGTTCAGAAGAGGAAACGAAGACACTTATCGATTTATAGGAGTTAACTCTTCACAATGTGAACAGTCTACTGTGATATCTGCAGTAGTTAGTATTAAAGCTACGTAGCTTATAACCATAAATATTCTTCCAGTACTTCAGGAAGCAGTAAAAGAAATACTTGGCGTGGAAAAAAAATTGCTTTTCTTGGACCCATGTAAATAATTATGTCGTGTAGCTATAAGGTATCCTTAAGAAAATTACTTGGATCTTAAATCTAATGCTCTTCAAAACCATGTAAATTTTAGCTTCAGTAAAGCAACCCGATTTTAAATGAAAATGGTTTTCCTAGTTAATTTCGGGTGGTGAATGTGTGTTCTGCTCAGCTTTAAGCCTATATTGTCTTTTAATTTCCCTTTCCTTTCTCGAGTCCGACATTCTGATTTTCTTTAACGCTCTTTGCAAAGGTTGATTTCCTCCTATAAATAGACAGTGTTGTCCTGGTCGTAAAATACGCAATTCTCACACAGTGCAGGGGTACATAAAGTCAGGCTAGAGTGGTATTATGAAATATACTTAATGATCGTAAGCCTACTTCTGTCGTAGGATATAGTTCATACACAAAGATGTACTGCGCCAAACTGCAGTCACGACCACCCTCATAGAAACAACAATACGATTAGAATCTACAGAAGCAGGACACCTAAGGGGAGAGCAACGTCGAACGACAGAAATCAGCACATTTGTTTCGATCAGTTGTACTCAACAAGCACAACACAAAAATTTGCTATGTTAGCTCTAGTGTGGAAGCACGTCACTCGACTACACAGGTAAGAACATGCCTCAGATAACCAACGGGCGTAAACTTCTGTATTGGAAATATCGTCAGTCCAGATCACAAAGTAGACACTTTTACTTTAGAAGTTGAAATTCTCTAGATACAGCTCATACTACACACGCCTACGAAGATGCCGTGCACTATAGAAATGCCGCAGATTTGTGGTTTGACGGGGTAGTGGTAGCTGCCGGAATATGTTAATAGTGGTATTAATATTGCGTCTGGCTATCAAAAGATCTGCAAGGTTCTTACGAATAAAACGAACCGAAATTCCTCCCGAAAAGACGATGAAGGCCTAACGGGACCGACCGGCCGCCGTGTCATCCTAAGCCCACAGGCGTCACTGGATGCGGATATGGAGGGGCATGTGGTCAGCACACCGCTCTCCCGGCCGTACGTCAGTTTCCGAGACCGGAGATGCTACTTCTCAATCAAGTAGCTCCTCAGTTTACCTCACAAGGGCTGAGTGCACACCGCTTGCCAATAGCGTTCGGCAGACCGGATGGTCACCCATCCTAGTGCTAGGCCAGCCCGACAGCGCTTAACTTTGGTGATCTGACGGGAACCGGTGTTACCACTGCGGCAAGGCCGTTGGATTCTTGCGGGTAACTACCATCAAAGACGATCTCAGCTTCAATGGAAAATGCTATGCATCAAAGTATACGTTGGATATAAAATCAGATACTCGAGCTCAACGCTCGCAGCCACAAATTAAATATTCCAGTAAGTAATTCTACTACACGATAATGCACCTCGGTAAGCAACAGCGTAACAGAAATGTTCAGCTCTTTTATAAAAATGCAATATATTGTATAAATATGTTTACCATTAAAAACCACAACCAAATTTCGTAGAACCAGCTAACTGCAATGTGCTTGTCTGCAATTTTAAGTAATATTTATTTTACGGCGCTCTTTCAGAGGGATAATCTACTTTCTTGTTTACTTGTCAATATTAGTCAGAGATAACTTCTGTACGTAGCAACCATACAGGTAAAAAAAGAAGGGAGGTAGCACTACAGATTTACGCTGTACGTGTTTTGAAGCCAGAGTGGGCGGGTCCTGCCACCATTTTAAGTAGCCCAAAACATTAACATACTCTTGTTTACAATTGCTTATTGTTAATTATTTCTGTAGTGCGCGTGCAACAACTGTTCTGATACTAAAAATTATACAGTTTTCATGAGTAAAATAGTGTCATGAAAGCAATTTCGAACGGCTTTCTGTTCTTGATTGCGTATTTGCTCTAGAAATACGACACATATGGCCTGGTTAACGTAATATGTTTTTGCTGCAATATTTCGCGTAACCAGCAACAGAAGGAAGTGTTAGAAAAGCGTGCTTTTGTAATTCATTTAATTCCACGTTTGCAGTATTTGTATCGATAGCAAATGAAGCTGGAACTCGGAAAACAGTGATTGTTTGCTTACTGGTACTGCTTCCTGTTCGTTACATTTTCAGCTTTGAACTTGTTTGCGTGACATTTTTAATGTGTACATTTGAAAAAAGCTTACCTTCGTGTTCTCTGCTAGCCCATAAGCGAGGTCAAATGTTTATCTAAATATTCCTTAATTCAGCCAAAATTACAGCCATTCACATTAAGTCGTAACACCTCATGTTCAATTAGCAGAATGCTAAACAATAGGTAATATCTATCCTGTACAGCTAAATATTGTAATATAAGGAGACCACATGATCTGAATTAACTGTCTAACACTATTCAAAAAACATCCCAAGCACTTCTTGGTAAAGCAACTTGATAAGTGATAAAGTGTGACTATGTAAATACTACTGTTATGGACCTACACTGTATTTAAAGAACAGCCCCTGAATAGTGCAGTTTAATTGATTTTCCAACATTCTTAACAGACGTTGTCATTGTCGTTCAAGGGGTCATTATGACAATTTAAAGTCTCGCTCAAAATAAGATATTAGGTTGTACCTGATACTACTACTACAAAGGTCTATCATTGTTTAAGTAATTTCTTTCTGTATATTTTAAAATAACTGAGACACGATACGTCTTGTGCTCTTCGCCATTTTTCTTACATCTTGCATCGTGCAAGTACGCCATTTTCTTACTCTCCGGCAGGCTATAATTAAACTGATGGTATTATGAGTGCTGCATCGTGGGCTGTATACATCGCAGGATACTGAAACATAGTAGGTATGCTGAAAATGTGATAGTTCCCCTTTCTGTCACGTAGCGGAAATACGGCGCTGTAAGTAGTCAGAGTGTGGTGTGGGTGCAGGAAAAGGGAAGAACGATCAAAAACATCATAAATGTGGTACTAGTATGTTTAATGGTATACAGTCGTAATTTACAACAAGTCTTCAGTATGGTCTCCCAACTGAGCTGCGCGCCGAATCTGTAATATGGCATGGTGTACAGTTGCTCGCAGCATATCTGGTGCAATCAGAGTGATATGGCACAGTGGCTTTGCACAACAGTGGCGGACTACCCTATCACACTTCCCTCCTCAGTCTAAATTCCCATTCAGCCTCAGCCTACTTCGTATTCCCCCTAGTCTCGAACAACATTGCAGAAGCTCCCCGACTGAATTGTAGTAGCACCTCCGCATTTCATGTATTTCATCGTACTTCTGAACAACACAGGCGCTGCTGTACCGTACTTATCAGCCAACACTGAGCAAGCGACTTTCAATTAAAATGTGGTTCTGCATGGGAATATTCAAAATGAATGTACGAGTGCAGGCTGTAGAAACATGGTCGATGACATTTGGAAGTTTGGGTCTCGTTCAGACTAACAGTAGTCAGCATGGTAGCTCCGCGTGATCGATCAGAGCTGGCTGCCATCTGTTATTAAAAACTGAGTGAAATATTCAACGATAAACTACGACAGATGTCTTGTAACGTCCGCCTAGACCAAATGCTGAGAAAAAAACTACCAAAATTAATAATAAAAATAATAATGGTAATAAAAGCTAAGGCGACCACTTGCGATAAGTGGGAACTCCGGGTTCGAGTTCCAGTCTGGCACAAATTTTCATTGTCGTCATTTCATTATACATCTGATGGATGTCCATATTCGCAACTGGGAATATATTTGATCTATTGGACTTAGGAGGTCGGCGTGCTAGGGAAGTCCGTGCAGTTGTGCAAAGACACTGTGCCAGGGTGGCGTAGTGGTTGGTGCCTCTGCCTGGTGATCAAGAGACACAGGTTCGAATCCCGACCTTGGTATGAATTTTTATTCATTGCTACACTTTGCATGTATACTTCATAGATATTAGAGACTTGAAAAGATCACTGGAACCATATACTGGCTGATCAAAAAGTCATTATAAATGGAGAACAGGAAATCAAAATTGTTGATAAATTTAAATATTTAGGCGAAATAATAACATACAATCTAAATGAGAAGCGATCATGGCAAAATAGAATAAAAAAACTGAACTATGCAAATTACATTACCAAAACTACATACAACAAAAAAAACCTATCTATAGATGCAAAATTAAAACACTATAAAACAGTTACACAACCATAAATAACATATGCAGCTGAAACTATCTTCAAAACAACTAATACAGCAGAAATTGACAGAATACTAAAAATAGAAAGAAGAATAATTAGGACATGTATAAATAAACTGTATAAAATAAATGGACATTGGAGAATAGCATCAAATGAAACAGTATATAAGAAAATAGAACCAGTCATGAGCACAATCAGGAAGAAACGCATCTCATTCTTTGGACATCTGATGAGAACTCCAGAAAACAGAATTAGTAAAAAAATAATACAAAAATTGTGAAATAGCAAGAGCGACATTAAATGGATCACAGAAATTAAGGAAGATATAAAAGAACTTCAAATTACAGTAGATGACCTAAAAAACAAGACAGAGAAAACCAGAATACTGCAAGACCCGCAAACCAGACTGCAAATGAAAATCAATAAAAGGAGTACAGGAAGAGTTGTCTCAGATGAAGAAAGAAAGAAAATATCTGAAAGAATGAAGAAATATTGGGCAGACAGAAGAGCAAAACACCTTTCATATAAGAATAGCCTCTAATAATTATATTACCTAAATATATTAAGTTATTGTCGAACCAAATTGTATCCATGTGTAACAACTTGTTTAGAACTTTGTATTTTTGACTACAGTGGTCCAATGAAGGCCATAAAATAAATAATAAAAATAAATAAAACTACGGAATAATGTACATAGAGAGGTAAAAATTGACACACATGCTTGGAATGACACGGGGTTTTATTAGAACAAAAAAAAAAAGTTCACAAAATGTCCAACAGATGGCTCTGGACAGCGAAACGTCAGCGACTGCGCATGACAGTCGTGTATAAAAGGAGCTGAAATGAGGGAGAGAATCAGATGCGCCAGCAGCCGCAGCATGTTGACATTACCTGAAAAGGCGCTTTTAGTGAAGCTGTATTATCAGAATGGGGAATGTGCTAGTTCATCGTTACGATCCTATCGCCATAGGAAGAAGATTCGAACGGGTAAAGGTCTGTTGACAAATGCAGCTGTGGCAAGAACGATTTCGAAGTTCGAAGCCACGAGTTGTTTAGACGATAGACCCCGTAGTGGCCGACCGAGCACAGGGCGTAATGCTGCTGAAACAGTTCAGGGAAAAATGGAGACTGTAGCGGGTTCGTCTATGCACGGGGAAGTCAGCGCTCGTGCAGTCGCACGTCGCACTGGCATTCCACACACTACTGTTTGGTTGGCACTTAGGCGTACCCTCCGATTCTATCCGTTCAAAATCCATCGGCATCATGAACTGTTACCTGGCGATTTAATGAAGCGAAGGGCATTTGCGGAGTGGGCGTTACTAAAGAAGGCAAAAGATGACGATTGGTTGAGTAACGTGTTGTGGACCGACGAAGCTCATTTCACACTCCAAGGTCTGTCAACGCCCACAACTGCAGAATTTGGGCTACCGAAAATCCTAGAACTGTCGTGGAAACTCCATTGCACGACGAGAGAGTCACGTTATGGGTTGGATGTACCACATCTACCGTTATCGGGCCTTTTTTATTCGAGGAAATGCGTGATTCTGGTTTTGTAACTGCTACCGTGACGGGTGAGAGGCACGCCGATATGTTACAGAATCGCATCATCCCCAGCCTGGCTGATAAACACCTGCTGGAACGTACGATGTTTATGCAGGATGGCGCTCCACCCCATATTGCTAAACGCGTGAAAGGTCTCTTGCGCGCGTCGTTTGGTGAAGATCGTGTGCTCAGCCGCCACTTTCGTCAGCCGCCTTCCAGGTCCCCAGACCTCAGTCCGTGCGATTATTAGCTTTGGGGTTACCTGAAGTCGCAAGTGCATCGTGATCAACCGACATCTCTAGGGATGCTGAAAGACAACATCCGACGTCAATGCCTCACCGTAACTCCGGACATGCTTTACAGTGCTGTTCACAACATTATTCCTGGACTACAGCTATTGTTGAGGAATGATGGTGGACATATTGAGCATTTCCTGTAAAGAACATCATCTTTGTTTTGTCTTACTTTGTTATGCTAATTATTGATATTCTGATCAGATGAAGCGCCATCTGTCGGACTTTGTTTGAACTTTTGTATTCCTTTGTTTCTAATAAAACCTCATGTCATTCCAAGCATGTCTGTTAATTTTTACATCTCTATCTATATTATTCCATGATTTATTTAGTTTTCAAATTTATACTGTCTTTTTGGTCACCCGTAAGTTTCATTTCTTACTAGAAGATGAGAGAGTTGACTCATATTTTGTCTGGTGGGCGCAGTATTAACTGCCTACGGCCTCGCCGCAATGATAACACCAGTTCCCGTCAAATCACCGAAGTTAAGAACTGTGGGGGTTGGCTAGATGGGTCATCGTCCATTGACAGGCGGGGTGCACGCACTAGTCGTGAGCCCCATTGAGGAGCTTCTTGACTGAGAAGTAGCAGCAGCGGTCACGAAAATTGACAACGGCCGGGAGAGCGGCGTGCTGAGGACATGCCCCTCCGCATCTGCATCCGGTGACACCTCAGGCCTAAGGATGATACGGCGGCCGGTCGGTACTTCGAGACCTGTTCGGACGGTGCTTCTTAGTTTGAGCGTACTATTACCTCGGTTATGAGCTCTTCGTTTTGTCCCCCTCTCTGCAGAGTCGCATTTTAAAACGGCTGGGCAAGTCTGAAACATAGTTTAGTAGCAGCCTCGACACCTGCAAACTACGCCTGCACAGTGGTTGGGTTGCCGTCGGGAACTTCCGGACGACGCCCAGAGCGGAGCGGAGCAAGTACTGCGAGTTGGGCGGCTCCTCGCCCCGCGGCAGGCCTATTCAAACTGGGGCAACCGCTTAATTTGCAACCCCGCGGAGCGCTCGCCGCAGTGACAAAGGACCGCTGGTAACGACCAATATGCGCGGAATGGCGCGCACCGACAGAGGCGCGGGGCGCCGGGGGGAACACACACGAAGACAGCAGCTCGTCGTGCAAACAACACATTAAAGCAAGCAGCATCCGAGCCGTCCGCAGCGACTGCGTTTACCTTGCAAAATCCAGTTAAACTGCGTCACTCTACACACTTGTGCACAGAAACGTAAATATTAATGTAACGCCTCGAAATCCTAGCTCCCTGATTACTGGGGATGACTGGTCGTGCTGGTAATTTCTACGAGACACAGGGAAATTATGCACGGCAGTATCTCTGTTGGCAACTTTCAAATAGATGCAGCTTTCTCAAGTGTTGTCGGCAACGAGTTGCAGTATAGCGACCTTTGCACGAACACCTATCTTCAACAGCAATAAAAGAAAAGTAATGATGTTTCCAGAATTAAATTTTCACTCTGCAGCGGAGAGTGCGCTGATATGAAACTTCCTGGCAGATTAAAACTGTGTGCCGGACCGAGACTCGAACTCGGGACCTTTGCCTTTCGCAGACAAGTGCTCTACCAATTGAGCTACCCAAGCACGACTGACACCCCGTCCCCACAGCTTCGATTCCGACAGTACCTCGTCTCCTACCTTCCAAACTTCGCAGAAGCTCTCCTGCATACCTTGCAGAACCAGCACTCCTGGAAGAAAGGATATTGCGGAGACATGAAAATTTCATTCTGAAAACATCCCCCAGGCTGTGGCTAAGCCATGTCTCCGCAATATCCTTTCTTCCTGGAGTGCTAGTTCTGCAAGGTATGCAGGAGAGCTTCTGCGAAGTTTGGAAGGTAGGAGACGAGATATTGGCGGAATCGAAGCTGTGAGGACGAGTCGTGAGTAGTGCTTGGGTAGCTCAGTTGGTAGAGCACTTGCCCGCGAAAAGCAAAGGGCCCGAGTTCGAGTCTCGGTCCGGCACACAGTTTTAATCTGCCAGGAAGTTTCAAAAGTAACGATGATGATTATCATCATCATCATCTACCTTTCAAGGATTATGCTGTTACCTGTTCCGGACTCACAAACAAAATCATTCCCATCATTTCCGAGGTCTTCCAGTATCTCTTTTTCCCATCGACTTGTCGTTCAGGATGTTCTGGGGCGTTCTGTGACCTGGCAGGCTCATGAGGTGTTGTCTCCTTTCTTCACGATACTTCGCAGTCTCTTCATTCAAGTATTGATGATGCACTTTTTAAACAAGGATTGCTTTTTACTATACATAACATATCGTTTTTGAAAGTACTACAGTACTGTACCATATGTACATCTACATCTACGTGATTACTCCACTGTTCACAATAAAGTGCCTGGCAGACGGTCCAATGAACCACCTTCAAGCTGTCTCTCTACCGTTCCACTCTCGAACGGCACGCGGGGAAAACGAGCACTTAAATTTTTCTGTGCGAGCCCTGATTTCTCATATTTTATGTGATGATCATTTCTCCCTATGTACTTGGGTGCCAACAGAATGTTTTCGCAATCGCAGGAGAAAACTGGTGATTGAAATTGCAAGAGATGATCGCGTCGCAACGAAAAACGCCTTTGTTTTAATGATTGCCACTCCAATTCACGTATCATGTCTGTGGCACTACCTCGCCTATTTCGCGATAATACAAAACGAGCTGCCCTTCTTTGTACTTTTTCGATGTCATCCGTCAGTCCCACCTGATGCGGATCCCACACCTCACAGCAATACTCCACAATAGGGCGGACAAGCGTGGTGTAAGCAGTCTCTTTGGTAGACCTGTTGCACCATCTAAATGTTCTGCCAATGAATGGCAGTCTTTGGTCTGCTCTGCCTACAACATTATCTATGTGATCATTCCAATTTAGATTATTTTTAATTGTAATCCCTAAGTATTTAGTTGAATTTACAGTCTTAAGATTTGTGTGACGTATCGCGTAATCGAGATTTAGCTGATTTCTTTTAGTACTCATGTGGTCCGCCCCCACAGCTGGCACGTTAACTCAGCGTGTTTGGTCAGAGGGCTAGCTGCCCTCTGTAATAAAAAAAACTGAGTTAATAGATTAACGACGAACTGAAACGGGTGTCTTGTGACGTCCGCACCGAGCAGATACAACGAACGAAAACGAACAAAAAGAGAGAATTTAAAAAAAAAAAAAAATTGTCAGCGCGACAGACTGTCAATCCGAGGGGCCCGGCTTCGATTCCCGGTTGGGTCGGAGATTTTTCTCCGCTCACGGATTGCGTGTTGTGTTGTCCTAATCATCGTCATTTCATCACCATCGACGCGCAAGTCGCCGAAGTGGCGTCAAATCGAAAGACTTGCACCAGGCGAGCGGTCTACCCGAGGGGAAGCCCTCGTCACACGACATTATTATTAGTACTCATGTGAACAACTTCACACTTTTCCTTATTCAGGGTCAATTACCACTTTTCGCGCCATACAAATATCTTACATAAATCATTTTGCAAGTCGTTTTGATCATGGGATGACTTTACAAGACGGTAAATGACAGCATCATCTGCAAACAATCTAAGACGGCTACTCAGATTGTCTCCTATGTCGTTAATATAGATCAGGATCAATAGAGGGCCTTTAACAGTTGCTTGGGGAACGCCGGATATTACTTCTGTTTTACTCGATGACTTTCTGTCTATTACTATGAACTGTGACCTTTCTGACAGGAAATCACGAATCCAGTCGCACAACTGAGACGATACTCCGTAGGCACCCAGTTTGATTAGAAGACGCTTTTGAGGAACGGTGTCGAGAGCCTTCGGGAAAGCTAAAAATATGGAATCAATTTGACATCCTCTGTCGATAGCACTTATTACTTCATGAGTATAAAGAGCTAGTTGTGTTTCACAAGAACGATATTTTCTGAATCCGTGCTGACTATGTCAATAAATCGTTTTCTTCGAGGTACTTCATAATGTTCGAATACAGTATGTGTTCCAAAACCGTACTGCAAATCGACCTTAGTGATATAGGCCTGTAATTCAGCGGATTACTCCTACTTCCCTTTTGGGGTATTGGTGTGATGTGAGCAATAAGAAACGTAAGAAGCGTCATACCTTCTCTGACCGTCCCATTTTTTTTTTCCCTGACCGTCTCATTTTTTTTGTATGCAGTTGAATAGGACGGAAACTGGTAGACGGTACATGCACATGCAAGCAAATGGCTACAGTTTCAGAAAATTGGATGATTTATTGAAGAACTTTACAAATTGAGCAAGTCAGTATCGTGTTGGTCCACCCCTGTCCCTTATGCAAGCAGTTGTTTGGCTTGGCATTGACTGACGGAGTTGTTGAATGTCCTCCTGAGGAGCATTGTGCCAAATTCTGTCCAATTGGCGCGTTAGATCCTCAAAATCCCGAGCTGGTTGTGGGGCTTTGACCATAATGCTCCAACCGTTCTCCATTGGGGAGAGATCTGGTGACTTTACTGGCCGAGGTAGGGTTTGGCAAACACCTGGACAAAGAGTGTGTGGGCGGGTATTATCTTGCTGAAATGTAAGCCAAGGATGGACTGCAATGAAGGGCAACGAAACAGGGCGTAGAACGTCGTCGACGCTCCGCTGCGCTGTAACGGTGCAGCGAATGACAGCCAAAGGGATTCTGTTGTGAAAAGAAATGATACCCCAGATCATTACTCCTGTTTGTCAGGCTGTATGGCAGGTTACAGTCAGGTTGGTACCTCACTTATGTCCGGGGAGTTTCCAGGCACATTTTGTTGGTCATCGGGGCTCATTTCGAAGCGGGACTTATCATTCGAGACAGTTCTACTCAAGTCAATGAGACTTGAGGCCGATTGGACCATAGACCACCGCAGACAGGCTTGTTGATGTACATACGTCAATGGCAGTCGTTGCAAGGGTAGCCGTGAGCTGAGCGTCCTCTCAGTGAGCCGCCTATTAATGGCTCTTGCAGTCGCTGAAGCACTAGTTGGACGTCGGATCGATGATAGTGATGAATCTGAAGCTTTGAGTGCGTCTCTGACTATTGGTCTGTTCTCATGTTCTATCCTCTGTCTAGGTCGAGCGCTTGCTTCGTGACACTGTATTCCTGCCAACATCTTGGAAAAGTTCCGTCGCTCCTTTCCAAATCTCTAACGATTCGGTGACTGCTCCAACCGGCTTCTATGAGCCTAAATGTACATCCTCTCTTAAATGCTGACAACTGCGAATATTGTTCATGCGGCGACCTGTGGAACATAGTCACTGTCAAATTCAGTACACGGAATGAAATTCGCATAGACTGCATGCTTTAGTATCGACATTTCCCCTATATACTATCTTTGCAAGCTGCGTACTTAGTACACGGCAGTACGTATGAAGACATGCAGATCGAAGAGGTTGACAGTGTTAAATTTCTGGGATTACAACTCGATAATAAATTCAGTTGGGAAGGGCATACCACAAAATTGCTTAAGCGCCTAACAAGTCTGTATCTGCCGTGAGGATGACGTCAGATGTAGGAGATATAAATATAAAAAAACTTGCATACTTTGCTTACTCTCATTCTATTATGTCGTATGGTATCATATTCTGGGGCAACTCATCAAACCGAGCAAAAGGTTTTAGGGTGCAAAAGCGTGTCATAAGAATCATTTGTGGTGTAAATTCAAGAACATCTTGTAGAAACCTGTTCAAGGAACTTTGTATTCTAACCACTGCTTCTCAGTATATTTATTCCTTAATGAAATTGCAAGTAATACATCTCTATTTCCAACCAATAGCTCAGTACACAGTATCAATACTAGGAATAAGAAGAATCTACATAAAGGTCTAAAATCACTTACCTTGGTCCAAAAATGGGTTCAGTATTCAGGAACACATTTTTAATAAATTGCCAGCAACCATTAAAAACTTGGTTTCAGATGAAGCACGGTTTAATCGGAGTTTGAAAGACTTTTTGATAGGTAACTCCTTCTAGTCCATAGATGAATATCTTAACAGAGACTGTTAAGCCAGCTTAAGTAAAAATATCTGTTAGATTTCAGTTTTGACAACACTTCGTCACAACAGTCAAGATAAGGTATTTTGCGTATGATAAATTTATTAGTAGTGGAATTCTGTAAATATTACCTGTCCCAGTTTACTGCATTGTAGTAGCTTATTTTCGACTATCTCCTGACAAATGATCAGGGTAGTAAGTATTATATTCAAATGTTTTATCTTTTTATGTCATACTTTCTGGCATGTTCCACACCCACGAGAATCATCTCCATTTTTGGGTCTATGGAACGAAAACTGAATCTAATCTATTCTAATCTGCGCGGAGAAATCGCCAGCTGATCGGTGAAACTGCGCTGTAGCGTCACACATTCAATTACCATCCATAAAAAGCTTACAGTTTTACATTTTCCGTCGACACCTGAATGAATATCAATTTGTAACCCATTTGCATACATCGTGGTGCGTCGTTCTTTCGTCTAAGAGATTAATACGAAAAATCATGTTCAGATCAATCGAATGTTTCTATGATTTAATAAGAGACTAATAACAGCGATTGTGAGGTCAGATCACCTTCTTCTTCTCTAATCTTCTTCTCCTCTAAGTATAAAAGGTAATGTTCTGACTGACTGACTGACTGAATCGTAATCGCCCAGCCCAAACCGCTAAGGATAGAAAGTTGAAATTTGGATAAGGTGTGGATATTATACTGGAGTCGTCGGTTAGTAAGGGATTTTTGGAAATTCCAACACTAAGGTGGTGAGATAGGGAATGAAGATTTTTTTTAAAAAAAAGAGGCAGTTTTGAAACTAGATCTAAGAAAATTGGTATTGGTTTCTCGGTCTGAAGTAAAGAAATACATATAATTTTGTCGTATGATGGCATGGTTGGAGTATGTGGCTGTTATTTGAAGACAAATGTTGATGGTGTTGAGGCAGCAACCAGCCACAAATTTATTTTAAATTCCTTTATTCAAAAGATACCGTGATGATTCGAAACCGGTAACGGCACCTTTTGAATAAAGGAACTTAAAATAAATTTGTGGCTGGTTGCTGTCTCAACATCATCAAGAGAAATACATGTTTCATCAGTTTTGGAAATTTAACCCTATGGGGGTGAAATAGTGGGTGAAAGCTTTTTTCGAAAATACATCATCACTGAAATGATCGTACGGCATTACTGGCCGGGAGGCCCCATGCGGGGCAGTTCGGCCGCCGTATTGCAAGTCCTTTTTAGTTGACGCCACTTCGGCGACTTGCGAGTCAATGATGATGAAGAACACACAACACACAGTCATCACGAGGCACAGAAAATCCCTGGCCTCGCCGGGAATCGAATCCGGGACCCCGTGAGCTGGAAGCGAGAACGCCACCGCAAGACCACAAGCTGCGGACTATATCATCATTAAAGAACTACCACAGTATTTTTAAAGCTACACCTAAGAACCCCCTGAGGGGGTGAAATACGGGATGAGATTTTGTATGAAAATATTCCATTATGGAAGCATTATTAAAGCTAAATCTATTAAAATGTGGCTTCTCAGAAATTAAAAAAAAACATGTGCCTCACTGTTTTTGGAAATTCAACGCCTAATGAGGTGGCGTAGGGTCAGACATTCTCTGACTCATCATCGTCCAGCCAAACGGCTAAGGATAGACACTTTAAGTTTGGAGAGTGTGTATCGTATACTGCAGGCATCGTTTAAGAAGGGGTCGTCCGAAATTCCACTCGTAAAAGAGGTAAAATAGGGGATTAAAGTCATTTTGAAAGTATGCAGCTGTTAAGTGAATTTTGAAGCTAGAACTACGAAAAATGATATTTGGGTTCCCAGTCAGAAAATAAAAACAGTGTTTCTGGAAATTCAACTGCTAAGGGCGTGCAAAAGGAAATGAAAATTTTTAAGAAAATATTTCGTTACATGAAAACAATTTTAAAGCAAAATTCATGAAAACTGGTATTTCATTTCTCAGTTATATATAACGAAATATGCTATGGAAATATCTCCAAAATATCTCGCAAAAGTTATGATTAACAAAAACTTTGGACTCCAGCTACCAGAATAGCTTTTTGGTCAGAAGTACACGCGGAAAAGACCATGTTTATATTGTCTTAATTAGCGTGAAAAGCTTAGAAGGTCTGGCCGTTAGGAAACAACATAAAAATTTGATTGAATAAAAACAAAAAAACAAAAAATCTGCAGGCCATACAGGCTGTGTGAGAGAAGCAGAGGACACTAAGCCAGTTCACAATATGCGCGTCCGTAGGTGTTGTATTTTGCCCGTGAAACGCAGTTTTTGGTGGAGCTGTGACAGTGGAGCGTGGACAGGCCACCGGTAGATCCCCGGCACACAGTCGCGTGAAGAGGAGGCCACACAGCTCGAGGCCGAGCCGACTAATGACGGGGGACAGTGACCGCGCCAAGCAGCAGGCAGGCGCCCACAGAACGTATTCCGATGCGACGTTACTGTGCAGCTTGGACCAGCTTCCACCAGCCAAATAACAATACTAACACACTCGCCCCCCCTCACACACCCTCTAAAACGGATCCATAATGAATCATCCCAGCAGAGGAGCCACCATCTTTACGGTTCCACTCTCCTGCCAGCTATGTTGTATGTTTGGCAAATTCGCCGAAGACAGAAGTAAGGGGAATCCATTTCTACAGATGTTCATCTTTTCTCCCTGTCTGAAAGCAAGTAACATTCCGATGGACTTCCTGTGTGTCGTAAGAACGCAGAGTCTCGAAGTAGCAATGTTGAATAAAAAGTTGTCGGTTTTGCAGCCACGTCAAGTGATTTAACTTAAAGAGCTTTCGGCCAAGCAATCCTTGGCGATTATCAAGTAGCATGACTGCCAGTATGCTGCTGGTACGTCCTTCCATAAACTAGCTGCCAGCTGCGTCGTCACAGGCGCTTGCGGCATTGCCATATAAGGGCATACCTTTACTCTGCGTTAGATGTGCCCGCTTCAATCGAGCGATCGCTGCATAAGGGTGTTACTGGTGATTTTTTTAAAAAAAATGGTTCAAATGGCTCTGAGCACTATGGGGCTCAACTTCGGAGGTCATTAGTCCCCTAGAACTTAGAACTAGTTAAACCTAACTAACCTAAGGACACTACACACATCCATGCCCGAGGCAGGATTCGAACCTGCGACCGTAGCGGTCTCGCGGTTCCCGACTGCAGCGCCTAGAACCGCACGGCCACTTCGGCCGGCGGTGATTTTTATTTCAGTGGCTTCTTTAACCAAACAAATTCACTGACAACACCCTAAATAGGGTTTGTGGTCTGCAATTCAACACGGCATGGGATCCAGCGTGTGGTTTGCAACCCAACACGGCATGGGATCCAGTGTGTCATCTGCAACTCAACACGGCATGGCATCCAGCATGTGGTCTGCAACACATACAACATGGGATCCAGCATGTGGTCGGCAACTCAACACGGCGTGGGATCCAGCGTGTGGTCTGCAACTCAACATGGCGTGGGATCCAGTGTGCGGTGTGCAACTCAACATGGCATGCGGTATAGCATGTGGTCGGCAACTCAACATGGCGTGGGATCCAGTGTGTGGTCTGCAACTCAACATGGCATGGGATCCAGCATGTGGTCTGCAACTCAACATGGCATGGGATCCAGCGTGTGGTCTGCAACTCAACACGGCATAGGATCCCGCGTGTGGTGTGCAACTCAACATGGCATGCGGTATAGTATGTGGTCGGTAACTCAACACGGCATGGCATCCAGCCATCCAGCGATCGCGCGGTTGAAGCGAGCACGTCTAATGCCAAGTCAATGTCTGCCCATACATGGGGTTGCTGGGAGCACCAGTGACTTCACAGCCGGCAGCTAGAGTATGTATGGGGCGTGCCAGCAGCCCACTGACTGTCATACCACATGTCTCCTTATTGATATCCATACACGTTCAAAACGTCCATGTGTATTCCGAATACACTGACAACCATGCACAATCCGTTCCCAGAGTTCATCGACTCTATCAACAGGTCTGGAATACAGCAAATATTTTAAACACAAGCGAAAACATACAAACACACACACACACACACACACACACACACACACACACATCAAAAGAATGCACCACGTTCAATTCGGGCTACTTGTCTGGCCGTGGAGAGTCATGACCGATTTGCACTTTTCGAAGATTCGTGCTAGCACTTCCGAAACGCCACATAAATGTATATCAATGCACCATCATGAATGCAACGCATCCACATCCTTTAACCATAAGGAAACTGCAGCATACGCATAGCGTTGGGGCTGGGGCACACGTGAGAGCCTTTTTCTCTCAGACATTTTGTTGCTCTCAGACAGTACTCGCAGAATCAGTTACACTAGCAGCCAATTTTCGCTGATAGTAACTGTCTGATAGATCCTTGCGAGCAGTTGTCTGAGAGTCTTGCGAGGGCAGATGTCGAAAGCATTTACCACAGCAGGGTGAGAGTGTCTGTGAGAGCTGAGAGACCACTCTCCTGAGATTTTTCTGTCGTAATTCTGTGCATGAAGGAAGAGGTTGCGATGGAAGAGCGTCGGGTGGCAACAGTTCTTTTAACACTTTCAGTTACAAAGAAAACCGTAAACGAGCGTTTTCGTGTTGGGTGCATTTAAGAATTTCTTTGTAGAGTTTGTGATGGAAAATTCATAACAATATAGAAATTTTACGAGAATAACAGCGATACCGCTGAAAGAAATACTCTTTATAATTGGACCTAAAAGTGCCAATCTATATACTACGAATCGTAAGTTCATTAATGTTAAAGAATGCTTGTGACACTAATATTTCTAGCATTGGGTAACTTTATTCTCTTTAACACTCGGTAAAGTAACAATTACAATGAAATAACATTACACCTATTTCATTTTGATACCTATATATGTTCAAAAGCCAAATATGTCGGATAGAATGAAGAGTTTCCGGACATTTATTTGGACGTGTTTACCTCTATCGACTAACGGAACAACTCCTACATACCAGAAGGTCTGTTCTAAAACACCCAATATACACTACTGGCCATTAAAATTGCTACACCAAGAAGAAATGCAGATGATAAACGGATATTCATTGGACAAATATATTATACTAGAACTGACATGTGATTACATTTTCACGCAATTTGGGTGCATAGATCCTGAGAAATCAGTACCCAAAACAACCACCTCTAGCCGTAATAACGGCCTTGATACGCCTGGCCATTGAGTCAAACAGAGCTTGGATGGCGTGTACAGGTACAGCTGCCCATGCAGCTTCAACACGATACCACAGTTCATCAAGAGTAGTGACTGGCGTATTGTGACGAGCCAGTTGCTCGGCCACCATTGCCCAGACGTTTTCAAATGGTGAATGGTATGGAGAATGCGCTGGCCACGGCAGCAGTCGAACATTTTCTGTATCCAGAAAGGCCCGTAGAGGACCTGCAACTTGCGGTCGTGCATTATCCTGCTGAAATGTGGGGTTTTGTAGGGCTCGAATGAAGGGTAGAGCCACGGGTCGTAACACATCTGAAATGTAACGTCCACTGTTCAAAGTGCCGTCAATGCGAACAAGAGGTGGCCGAGACGTGAAACCAATGGCACCCCATACCATCACGCCGGGTCATACGCCAGTATGGCGATGACGAATACACGCGTCCAATGTGCGTTCACCGCGATGTCGCCAAACACGGTTGCGACCATCATGATGCTGTAAAGAGAACCTGGGTTCATCCGAAAAAATGACTTTTTGCCATTCGTGAACCCAGGTTCGTCGTTGAGTATACCATCGCAGGCGCTCCTGTCTGTGATGCAGCGTCAAGGATACCCGCAGCCATGGTCTCCGAGCTGATAGTCCATGCTGCTGCAAACGTCATCGAACTGTTCGTGCAGAGGTTGTTGTCTTGCAAACGTCCCCATCTGTTGACTCAGGGATCGAGACGTGGCTGCACGATCCGTTACAGCCATGCGGATAAGATGCCTGACATCTCGCCTGCTAGTGATACGACGGCGTTGGGAACCAGCACTGCGTTTCGTATTACCCTCCTGAACCCACCGATTCCATATTCTGCTAACAGTCATTGGATCTCGACCAACGCGAGCAGTAATGTCGCGATACGATAAACCGCAATCGCGATAGGTTACAATCAGACCTTCATTAAAGTCGGAAACGTGATGGTACGCATTTCTCCTCCTTCCACGCGGCACCACAACAACGTTTCACCAGGCAACGCCGGTCAACTGCTGTTTGTGCATGAGAAATCGGTTGGAAACTTTCGTCATGTTAGTATGTTGTAGGTGTCGCCACCGGCGCCAACTTTATCTGAATGCTCTGAAAAGCTAATCATTTGCATATCACAGCATCTTCTTCCTGTCGGTTCAATTTCGCGTCTGTAGCACGTCATCTTCGTGGTGCAGCAATTTTAATGGCCAGTAGTGTAATATTATATTCATTAAATTCCCCGCCATGTCAAATTGTAGATACGGCTGCATTACTTGAAGTAAAATGGCAATTCTCCGAGTTCGAAAACGGCTGCTATGAAAAACAATGGTGCTAATGGCTCTGAGCACTATGGGACTTAACATCTGAGGTCATCAGTCCCCTAGAACTTAGAACTACTTAAACCTAACTAACCTAAGGACATCACACACATCCATGCCCGAGGCAGGATTCGAACCTGCGACCATAGGGGTCGCGCGGGTCCAGACTGAAGAGCCTAGAACCGTTCGGCCACACCGGCTGGCGGCTGCTTTGAACATAACTTCACAAGGTTCTCTGTTTTAAGTAATCTACGTTGTCTAGCTACTTCTCCTGGTTCCTTTAGTTGTGGGTATTCTGTCAAAATTCTTCCGCGAATATTTTAAAAATTGTAGCCATTGCAGCCAACAAACTTTGCTTCTGATCTCAAGTCCTATAGTCCAGTAACTGTACATTCCACAACGCTAGCCTTTCCTGGTACAAACTAATTAAATGCACAGCTTCTTTCTGAGTCCATTTTCTGGAAACCTTTCTTCACAACTTTTTTGCCGACACATAGCGTATCCATAGCAACAGTAGTCTCAACTGTCCCGACAACGCCGGCACGCGTGTATAGAGCAGATCGTTGCAGTGTAGTGGAGTGGGTAGTGCGCTAGTCTTCACTCATATTAACGTGCCAAAGAGTTTCTTCGTTGAATTTTTTATTTTCGTTTCTTAATTATATTCAATATGTCTCTGATGTTTTTATATGTTATTTGCTGTGTAGCACTATTTATGTGTTGAACATTCTAAATAGGCCAACTGCTCGTGCTGTTCGTTTACGAGGTAAGGAGGGTGTTTTTCTTAGCTCAGAAACGTGACGGCCACGTATTATGGCTCAAAACTCGCAGTTTTATGGGTATTTTTACTTAGTGTCTACATGAGTACGGCAAAATTATCACCAAAATGAGACAGTGCACAAACTGTGAAATACGGAACAAATCCGGGGCGCGTTATGAACGCTAAGCACTCTCAGTTCTCTTGACAATGCCGGTATAGTTTTCCCTGTCTGAGAGCTACGGCGAACAGCTCTCGCGAGATGGAGGTTGCCGTCTGCACGGGAGGACTAAACTCTCAGACGCGACTATTTGAGATCTTGCCCCACACTGGGACACTGCCGACGAGCTGACTCTCGGCGTTGTTTACACTATACTCTATTACTCGCAAGAGCTCTCGAGAGTGAAAAACCTCTCACGCATATACCTTAGCTTTAGACACTGACATTTATATGACTCCACTTTGTTTCCGGACCTATGGTTACCGGGACTATTTGCTTGTTTCATTGTCCTCTAGTCGTCCCTATCTTTTGCGCCTATTATAGTCAAACACGTTGTGAATCTCTTACTGTTGTGTATCGTGCGCTTGCAACTTTGATAAATAAATAGCGATCTAAGATGTATTTGGATTCTTGGCGTTTCGTCTCCCACTGCGGGAGACACTCTCAGAGAGAACGGAAATGTTGGTGGTTGAGTCTCCACACTAAATTACCTTAAAAAGATCGCTGGCTATCAGTTGAGTAATCCTCGAATACACAGCATTGATCTCTCTTTGTCATTTTGACTTTCGCTCCTATACATTTAAGGTCCTCTTGAATGTGCAGAATCACACACCAATCGTTCGCGTAGAGATAAGGTGACACAGGCTGCGTCTCCGTCAGCCCCCGGTGCTATTGTGGTGCAGGAGGAGAACATTTTGTTTCTTTCCTGCGCTCTGTTCTAAAGAATACCGCCACGCCGAGACGGTAGTTTTGAAGCCTGAAGGGGAGTACAGCGAAGCGCTGTGTCTTTGAGCTGAGAGCTCTGCCAAAGAATTTTCAGGCAGGCCTCACGGCCAGCGCTGAGGAGGAGAGCTCGCCACAAGAATGCAGCACCTTCTGGACATACCCATCACTTTCTACGGAAATCTTACTCTGTCTCCCATTCTGTGTGCGTGTGTAAATAAACAAAGAGCATTTCTGGCAGAAATTGC
The DNA here is from genome assembly GCF_021461385.2 of Schistocerca piceifrons. Lineage (NCBI taxonomy): Eukaryota > Metazoa > Arthropoda > Insecta > Orthoptera > Acrididae > Schistocerca > Schistocerca piceifrons. Next base: position 510,012,950 of record NC_060142.1, on the reverse strand, counting down.
AAATCAGTCTTTCGAATTTTTCTTTAAATCTGTGGGATTCGGTTTCTATCGATTACTTGGATTTAACAACTATTTGCGCATGATTCCCCACACATTCATAATCCTCTTGATATCCACGTGTCTGCCGTCGAATGGTCTTTGACGGCACTTAACATGCCCAATACTTGTTCTTCCGGTTTTTTCTTCTGATCGGCCAGCGATCTAGTGACTTTCGTTGGTACTATATCCACGAGCTGCCTTAGCGTTTCTGTAGCACTGTAGCTTTTAATAATAAAAATAACTGTGAAACACGGACTAAAATATATTCTACGTTGTATGTCATTTGTAACAATAGCAAATAATAAATACATTAGAGTTTACAATCATGTATCTGCCAAATTCTCGAGCTTGCGCTTGTCCCGCGAGTTATTGACATCTGCTGGTTGTGTAATAAATCCAAGACCTCTATTCCTGCCGTATTTTATTCTTGCGACAGGAATTGCAGCCAGTATAACACGATATATTTCGTTTGTTAGGAATTTAAATTCAAAGTAGTAGTATCGGAAGCAATAGAGAGATTTATACCAAATAAATTAACAAACGACTGAGCTGATACTACTTGGTACACAAAACAGGTTAGAACACTGTTGCAGAAACAACGAAACAAACATGACAAATTTAAACATATGCAAAATACCCAAGATTGGCGATCTTTTCCAGAAGCTCGAAATTTAGCGCGGACTTCAATGCGAAATGCCTATAACAGTTTCTACAACCAAACTTTATCTTGAAATCTGGCAGAAAATCCAGAGAGATTCTGGTCGTATGTGAAGTATGTTAGCGGCAAGAAACAATCAATGCCTTCTCTGCGCGATAGCAATGGAGATATTATCGAAGACAGTGCTGCCAAAGCAGAGCTACTAAACAGGGACTTCAGAAATGTATTCACAGAAGAAGACCAAGCAAATATTCCAGAATTTGTATCGAGAACAGCTGTCAACATAAGTAACGTAGAAGTAAATATCCTCAGAGCAGTGAAGCAACTTAAATCACTTAATAAAAGCAAGTCTTCTGGTCGAGACTGTATACCAGTTAGATTCCTTTCGGAGTATGCTGATGCATTAGCTGCATACTTAACAATCACGTACAACCGTTCACTCGACGAAAGATCCGTACCGAAAGACTGGGAAGTTGCACAAATCTCACACCAATATTCAAGAAAGGTAGTAGGAGTAATCCCCTAAATTACAGACCCATATCGTTAACGTCGATATGCAGCAGGATTTTAGAACATATGTTGTGTTCGAACATTATGAATTACCTCGAAGAAAACGGTCTATTGACACACAGTCAACAAGGGTTTAGAAAACATCGTTCCTGTGAAACACAACTACCTCTTTATTCACAAGAAGTGTTGAGTGCTATTGACAAGGGATTTCGGCCGGCCGGAGTGGCCGTGCGGTTCTAGGCGCTGCAGTCTGGAACCGAGCGACCGCTACGGTCGCAGGTTCGAATCCTGCCTCGGGCATGGATGTGTGTGATGTCCTTAGGTTGGTTAGGTTTAATTGGTTCTGAGTTCTAGGCGACTGATGACCTCAGAAGTTAAGTCGCATAGCGCTCAGAGCCCTTTGACAAGGGATTTCAGATCGATTCCGTTTTTCTGGATTTCCGGAAGGCTTTTGACACGGTACCACACAAGCGGCTCGTAATTAAATTGCGTGCTTATGGAATATCGTCTCAGTAATGTGACTGGATTTGTGATTTCCTGTCAGATAGGTCACAGTTCGTAGTGATTGACGGAAAGTCATCGAGTAAAACAGAAGGGATTTATGGCATTCCCCAAGGTAGTGTTATAGGCCCTTTGCTGTTCCTTATGTATGGGAGACAATCTGAGCAGCCGTCTTAGGTTGTTGCAGATGACGCTGTCGTTTATCGACTAGTAAAGTCATCAGAAGATCAAAACAATCTGCAATACCATTTAGAAAAGATATCTGAATGGTGCGAAAAGTGGTAGTTGACCGTAAATAACGAAAGTTTGAAGTCATCCACATGAGTGCTAAAAGGATCTCAAACTTCGGTTACACGATAAATCAGTCTAATCTGAAAGCCGTAAATTCAACTAAATACGTATGTATGACAATTACGAACAACTTAAATTGGAAGGATCACATAGAAAATGTTGTGGGGAAGGCTAACCAAAGACTGCGTTTTATTGGCAGGACACTCAGAAAATGTAACAATCCTACTAAGGAGACTGCCTACACTACGCTTGTCCGTACTCTTTTAGAATACTGCTGAGCGGTGTGGGATCCTTACCAGATAGGACTGACGGAGTACATCGAAAAAGTTCAAAGAAGGGCAGCACGTTTTGTATTATCGCGAAATATGGGAGAGACTGTCACAGAAATGATACAGCATTTGGGCTGGAAATCAGTAGAAGAAAGGCTTTTTTCGTTGCGACAGAATCTTCTCACGAAATTCCAGTCACCAACTTTCTCCTCCGAATGCGAAAATATGTTGTTGACACCGACCTACATAGGGAGGAACGATCACCACGACAAAATAAGGGAAATCATAGCTCGTACGGAAAGATATAGGTGTTCATTCTTTCGGCGCACTGTAGAAGATTAGAATAATAGAGAATTGTGAAGGTGGTTCGATGAACGCTCTGCCAGGCACTTGAATGTGATTTGCAGAGAGTCCATGTAGATGTAGATGTAGAATTTAATTTTTCATTAATTTTTTTCATTATTTCATCTGAATGTAGAAATTTCAAGTAAATCCGCCCACAAATTTTACAGTCATTTGGTAAAAACCTTTCCCCTGTGTATATTACATACATATATGTTTCAAGTCAGATTACGAAATTTTATGTAGACGGTGATATTCCGCTTGTCTTGAAAGTAAAGTGTGCAAAATTTCTTCAAGATGGTATAAAACTGTAGATTTGTATGATCTACAAAGAGACAGACACTCTTCTTTCTATGTATATGAAGTCATTTGTAATCATACATTTGAAGCTGTTATATGCACGAGGGACGGAAGGATCTACTGGTTAATTAGTAACGGCCACTGCCACCCCTGCCCTGTCTAAGACGGTTGCTTGCAACAGCTGCTGTATAGCGAGCGGCCCTCAGCTCGCCGGGTACCCGCTCTGCCGCGGATCACCAGCCGCGACTTCGCGCCAGCCACCGCCTCGCCACTTGTTGACGCAGCTCCTATCTTCGTGACGTAAGCGCGCTTGCGCTCCATTTGCGAGGGGAGCGCCTGGTGTCTATCGCACGTCCATTCCAGTCTCCTCCCGCCTCTGTTGGCCTCTGCTTCCTCCGCCTTAATGCTCTGCTTGCTCCTTCACCGATACCGCACTGACATTCAGTCTGACGCGACAGCTGAATCGTGCACGAGACGTTGTGCAAGTCCGCAGTGGGCCTATGTCAAAACAAACTGAAAGTAGGCTGTCTCGACCTTTTTGGCTGGCGACTGTAATAAGGAAGTGGAAGTTTTGGATCGAGCTGCCTTTCGACACGAACCCATTGTAAGTAGCGTGAATAAAAGGTCGCTGTCACGTGAAGCGCACTTTGAACGTTTCCTGATGGCTAAAAGAGCCACGCGCACTTTGAATAAGAAAATGATATCTGACATGAAATCAACGTAAAAGATTGAGTCTCCACCATCTCTAGCCACACGAGGTTGCGCTGAGTCCGAAAATTACTTACTTTATTCATAAGAAAACCTCACAAAAGAACATTCATTGTAAAGTCACTGATAAAGAATGGGATGTAATTATTAATATGATCCAGGCATTGTTCCCGTGTATCAAACATTGAATAAAGTAAAGAATGCGCCAACACCGTGCAAAAGTGCAGCTTGCAGCAACATTCCTGAAAACAAGATCTGTTCCAGAACATTTGTTTTAAATAAAAAAAACAGTAATTATCGGACCTGTGCACATGGAAACGCTATGGATGGGCTAACAAGGAAAACTACAAGCTAAGTGGCGTACGTAACGGAAACGTTGCATCGGTACACTGGATAAGAGTGTAGGCAAAATTATTTATTCCTTAAAACATTGATGTAATGCATCTGTGGAACTGCTGTTGCCTGGTAACTAAGTACAACTGCTTGTGAAACTCTATACGTTTCACAACAGACTCGTGTGCCCACGAGGCTCGCGGAGACACAGTTTCTACCTGCCGCGCCGACCGTCGTGACCGAGCGGTTCTAGGGGCCTCAGTCCGGAACCGCGCTGCTGCTACGGTCTCAGGTTCGAATCCTGCCTCGGGCATGGATGTGTGTGATATCCTTAGGTTACTTAGGTTTAAGTAATTCTAACTATAAGGGACTTATGACCTCAGATGTTAAGTCCCATAGTGCTAAGAGCCATTTGAATCTACCTGCCGTGGCAAAATATTAGTAACATCAAACCACGAAGTCGCGAACAATTAACATTTTACAGAGGAGACATTTGAATAGACAAAGGATAATGGCAGAGAGCCAACAAACTCTAATATTAACCCATTTGGATGATTTCCACAGGACATAAGGTAATGAGTCAAAGAAAATTCACAAAGAAGCAAAAATTATCAAGATTCGGAAAAGATTAGAATGTACACACGCAGTTGCAGACACACAAACATTCACACTGAACCGAGGGCGCTTCAACATATGCAACACCTTTGTGCTATGTTTTTCTTACGGATCAAAGTCAAGTCTGCATTAGGAATCAAACTGAAAATCGGCAAGAGCCTTGCATTCCTTGCTGCGACCCAGCAAATAAATCTTTATAAGATGGAACGCGAGACCAAAAGCTAAAAGCTCCCCTCTGGCTATGAGACAACGCCCCACGCGGTAAAGTCAACTCACCCTTCTTCGAAGAGACTTCGGCTGCAGACCCTCGGCGAGCTGGAAGCAGACTTACCGTCTCACACACTCTAACGTCTCCCACGCGACCCCGTGGCCAGGGAAACCCAGAGATGAGGCTTCCGCCACCAACCTAACACCGGTAACTTTCACGCAAGGAGAGCAAACCTCTTTGCCTACCTGAAAAGTACAAGGGTTGGCCATTCTGTACGACTACCGCTGATTCTCTGCAGCAGACTAAACCACCGTATAGCAAAATGAAACGCACCCACATTCATTCACTCACGCATGCCAGAGAGTTCTGTACCACTGGAAAGCAAATAAAATGATAATGAAAGGGGACTACAGGACCCTTTCACCATTTGATGAAGCAGATGCGAGGAGAGATACACAGTTTCGGGAATGCATCTCATCCTCAGAAGCACCTGCTTACTTAGAAGAATTTCCCAAAAATGACATTACAGCAGTGATACAAGGTAATGGTATACTATATGTTACAAGTTGCTGAAACTCTACCAGTCATGAGACCAGATTAAAGTTCTTGAACATTGATTACATTAGGCATGACGTTACAATTATTCACAATCATAGACCAAATATTAAAACATTAATGTTTTCTTACGTGTGTTGAATATCATCACATAGTGTTGATACGCAGTTTACATTTAAAATTAAGGACCAGTAATAGTGGAAACGAGTATACGATTTGTGTTGTCGTCCGCAGAACGAGGTACCATTCGGAAGTTGGTACCTAAGGCGGCTGCCAAACGCAGCAACGAATGGAAGAAATCGGCGTAGACATGCTCCTTGGAGTTTACTTATCCCGCCGCAGTCGGAAAGTTCTTTATGTCCGAGCAAAGTGCTGCTCAGCCCGCTGTCTGTGTAATAAGCGATCAGTTGTAGTCACCGCTTGCGTCGTCACTATCATCGTAGTATACATTTGGCTCCGTGCAACTAGAACGGTTATACTGAACATTATGCCATGTTAAAGACAGTTAGACTGTGATGTGAAACTTTCATTCTGTAATGACGTGCTAAATGTTAGACGGCGTCAGTTTCATGTCATCTGTGTGAACTCTATTTCCTTTGAAAGTATTTACCATGTTCAACTTCTTATAAATTATTCCTAATTTGTGTGTTGTAGTGTCTCCTCTACCTGCTCCTGAACTAGACTTGCTACAATAAGCAACACCACTCTCTACAAGTATCAGCCATTTGTTGTTGTTGTTGTTGTTGTTGGGGACTTCAGTCTGAAAACTAGTTTGATGCAGCTCTCCATGATACTCTGTCCTGTGCAATGCTCTTATCTCTGAAAAACTACTACAACTTACACCATTCTGAATATGCTTCCTGTATTCATCCCTTGCTCTCCGTCTATGATTTTTACACTCCGCTCTTCCCTCAGTACTAAACTGATGATCCCTTGGCGTGTTAGAATGTCTGCTACCAACCGTCTTCTAGTCAGGTTGTGCCACTGACCTCTTTTTCCCTGATCCCTTTTCAGTACCTCCCCGTAGGTTACATGATTTACCTATCTCATCTTCAGCATTCTTCTGTAGCGCTTTCCTTGTCTAAATTGTTTATCGTCCATGTTTCCCATCCATAGGTGGCTACACTCCATAGCAATACTTTCAGAAAAGACTTTCTGAACTCAAATCTATATTATGTATAAACTTCACTTCTTCAGAAACTCTTTTCTTTTGATTGCCTGTGTACATTTTACATCCTCTCTACTTCGACCATCATCAGTTATTTTCCTCCCCAAGTAGCAAAACTCATCTACTACTTTAAGCGTCTCCTTTCCTAATCTAATTCACTCATCACCACCTGATTTCATTCGAGTAAATCCATTATCCTCGTTTTGCTTTTGTTAATGTTCATCTTATATACACCTTTCAAGACACACTGTCCATTACGTTCAACTGCTCTTCCAAGTCATTTTCTGTCTCTGGCAGAATTACAATGTCATCAGAAAAACTCAGAGCTTTTATTTATTCTCCCTGAACTTCAATTCCTGCTCCAAATTTTTCTTTGGTTTCCTTAACTGCTTGCTCAATGTACGTATTGATAACATCGGGAATGGGCTACAACTCTATCTCACGAGAAGGGAGTGACTGAGCATTATGTCACGTTAAAGACAATTGGACTCTGTTGTGAAACTCTCATTCAGTAATGAAGCACAAAATTTTAAATGTGTCAGCAACAGCATCAGCTGCACGTTATCTGTATGGACACATTTTTTTCAGAGTTAAGTATTTACCATGTTCAAGTTTTTATAACTTATTAATAATTTGTGTACATGTTGTAGTATCCACTAGACCTTCTGCTTGACTAGACTTGCTACCTTATGCCACAATAATCTCTGAAATTATCAACAATTTATGGCGTAAAAGACTATTATAAAATCGAATAAAGATGATTCTGAAAGGGCACGTATAAAATACACCCTATGGCCTACATAGTCAAGGGCTACAACTAGGCAATTGTCCACTTATGAGAACGTAATGTAACAGGACAATAGTTACTAGAGTCATTATTAAAGAAAACGGTTCATAGTGACTGGTAACAACAGTTATTAGAGTCACTATTAATCAAAATGTTTCCTATTGAGTGTAATACACCTTTAAGAAAGAAAACATTGCTCACAAATGTGCTGCAAGAGTAACACGTGTTGCTCACCCACGACCGTCTTGTACAGATATGAGTAATGAGGTAGGCATTTTGGCTACTGTTTCTCATTATATTTATTCACTCATAAAGTTTGTTGTAATTAACCCAATGTATTTCAGAAGGAACAATGGTGTACATAATTAGAATAACAGAAGAAAAAAATTGGACAGGTCCGAGTAGGACTTAATTATACATACAGTTCATACATTCCAGGAATCAACAGTATGGACCACTTTTGCGTATTACCGACACTGACACTGGCAGGATATCGTTCTCAGGGATTTCAAGACTTTTGAGAATTTCTAATTTCAAGCTTGACGTCGGGTAACAAGTGACAAAAGAAACTTTTTTTTCGTCTGACAGAATTATAAATTAATAATTTTCGGCTTTTGTTCCATTAGTTGTGCTGTAAAACCTTAAATGCCAAGCTTCATGATTCTAGGCCAACGGGAAGTACCCTATGGGTAAGTGGGTTTGCGAGTATCAAAATATGTGACATAAACCATAACGTCTTTTGATTGGGGTGACTTGAAATCTGACTGGAATCTGACGATTCTTATATCGCCAAAAGGTCATAGACCTTAGTAAGTCACAAATTTCAAATGATAACTCTATCTGTTTTGAAAAAAAGAGGTTTTAACAGGCAGTCTAATAACAAGTAACCAAAAATTTGTTTTTCTGTGTGAATTTACAATTTCGAATTTTTCTTCTGTGGTTGTACTGTGAAACACTGCTTTTTGACAAATTTCATGATTCAGGCGAAAGATAAATATCGTATAGGTTTTTATGTGTGTGTTTGCGAGTATCAAAATATGTGGCATAAATGGATTTCATCCTTTTCAGGTGTATCTCGTATTTGTAAGATTTTATATCATAACTTGTGACTAAGACTATACGGTGTTTCAAAGCACTAGCACACTGAGAATCTCTCGGAAACGTTTCGGTAATACTACAGTTTGTAGTAATGAAATGATGAACGATGCCGTATTGGTGGATAAAGAGTATTCGTATTTGGTCGTTTTTTGTATTAAAACCATGTTATGAAGTACCCTGTTTCACGTTGAAGATTTATCAAAAGCAGGTCCTTTTCGGTACAGATTGTTATATTTAAATGTCAGCTAATATCTCGTAGCGTTAAGAAGCTGTAAGATGAAAGACATGGCCACAAGGTGCGTAAATTCACTTGATGTGATGGGTAGAGGCTTGGAGCTACGAATTCTAAAGGAGCTGGTTCGCATCCTGTCATTTACACATGTTTCTATTCATTTCGGCGTTTCTAAAATATTCTGGGACACTTTTTTTTATAAATTTAATACAAATGTGTTTCGTAATATTCGATGTTACGCGTATATGAGAACGCTCAATCTGAGGAGTTATGTTGTTCGATTTTGTGAGCATGGCAGGGAATACGGACCAACGAATTGCAAAAATTGTCACCTGAACCACATCCACATTAAACGCTAAAATTACAGAAATAATATGATAATAATCTTGTAAATAGCGTACTGATGTAAGTAATTTCAGACAGTTACTAGCAAATAAAGATGAAATACTAGAGTTCTGGGACAACATTTAATCGGACTGAAGTATATACTTTGCAACATATTGACTCGTTTCTTTTTCTGCCGAAGCAGTTGACAAGTTTTTGAATTCTACATACACTGGTTCTGCAGTTCTTATACTAATACTGCATTTCATTATTCAGATATAGAGAGAACTTAAAATTGTATAAGTATATCCGGAAGATATATATAGCATGGATATTTTACCATGGATGAGTGAACAGGCACAGTATAATTAATTCAAACGCAGCTACGGAAGACTTTGTGATTTATGCACGTGTTAGCTACAAATTTCGGCAAGTATTTCTGAATGTTAATACGGTAAATATAATAATCATTACACATTTTCAAATTTCATCGCTTACGGATCAAACAGCCCGTGTATGCCACTTCCACACCAGCTCCAATTCTGCTCGTCCACCGAGCGAGGTGGCGCAGTGGTTATCACACTGGACTCGCATTCGGGAGGACGGCGGTTCAATCCCGCGTCCGGCCATCCTGATTTAGGTTTTCCGTGATTTCCTTAAATCGCTCCAGGCAAATGCTGGGATTGTTCCTTTGAAAGGGCACGGCCGGCTTCCTTCCCCGTCCTTCCCTAATCCGATGAGACCGATGACCTCGCTGTTCGGTCTCTTCCCCCCAAACAATCCAATCCAATCTACTCGCCAATCGACATACGTCGTGAACGATCGACACGAGCGTGACATCACTACATTTTGCCATTCGGGCGGAAATAAGGCCTCTCCTTGCGTTTTCTCTTAGCCGAAAGTCAATGTTACCATCTCCGAACAACCTAACAAAGACGCCCGTGTTTCTCGTGTCCAAAGAGTTTCCTGCTTCAGGAATAGCGGTACCGTATCTTTACATCGGCAAGTATTTCCTGTGCTAGAAAAGTAATAATGGAAGGTAGTCTGAGTAATGTTTTTTGCTGTTCATACAGGCACCATGGCGAACTTTTACTAATAGCAAATTATTTATTGGAAATGTCAGTAGGTGTAGTCTAAGTGTCCGATGATGTGACAGATGCGGAATTTAACTGTCACTGTATTTGAGTCATCGCTTCGCTATTCGCAGGGAGAGATCGAGAATCGATACAGCGGCTGCATTAAATTACCTACCTAGGTAGTTCTGCTCTGTTAAAGCCGGATTCTCAAAACGGGCGGTATCCTTCTGTATGCATCAACATAATGCAGAAATTAGCTTAACAACATCGATATATAGAAGCAGAGAAAGACTCTACACAAGGCATTACTATGAGGTGTTGATGCAGCACCAAATCTCATTCTATCTTCATAAACAAACATTAAACTAGAACGGAATGAAGCCAAATTGTGTTGCCATTATCCTCTCGGCAGGAGGAACGGTGCAATTTGTAGCCGTGCGATGTGAAATGAGAGAAGTTTGTAGGGAAACACAGGGGGCTCAGAAATTGGAGATTCGAGAAGAGCAGCGGCAGGATTAATTACTTAAGGCTTATCGCTAAGGAGAATGGCAAACAGCGCAGACAGAAGCGGCTGGCGCTGCCGTAAGCTCTGGCGGAACTTTTCCGTCTGGGGTAGCAATGTTATCACGTTTCCGGAGGGATCTATGATTCTCCTTGGAATAGTACCTCAAACCACAGAACGAATAAATCTTTACCCTTAGTGGAGGTTGAAAATTAAATTATTTGCACGGCCTGCAATAAATTCTACAATTAATTACCAGCCAGAAACTTCCGTCATACAATTAGAGAAACCACGAAACAAACTGGATGGGGAGATAACAGTTTCCAGAATGAATGCCACACGTTCTAAATGGAACACGGCGCGGAAGAAAGTAGGTCTGATTAATACATTCAGGGAATCAGTTTTAGGCCTATACAGAACATCTGGTTTTTATTGAGAATGCAACATAATCTAGTTTTAAATGATGATTATAAGTTTCATATTAAAGTACATGTCTGTCGAATTTTACTTTGTACTTCAGATGCTTCATTCGTTTCTGAGATTGTTGTTGTTGTTGTTGTTGTGGTCTTCAGTCCTGAGACTGGTGTGATGCAGCTCTCCTTGCTACTCTATCTTGTGATAGCTGCTTCATCTCCCAGTACGTACTGCAGACTACATCCTTCTGAATCTGTTTAGTGTATTCATCTCTTGGTCTCCCTCTACGATTTTTACCCTCCACGCTGCCCTCCAACACTAAACTAGTGATCCCTTGATGCCTCAGAACATGTCCTACCAACCGATCCCTTCTTCTAGTCAAGTTGTGCCACAAACTCCTCTTCTCCCTAATTCCATTCAATACCTCCACATTAGTTATGTGATCTACCCATCTAATCTTCAGCATTCTTCTGTAACACCACATTTCGAAAGCTTCTATTCTCTTCTTGCCCAAACTATTTATCGTCCGTGTTTCACTTCCATACATGGCTACACTCCATACAAATACTTTCAAAAACGACTTCCTGACACTTAAATCTATACTCGATGTTAACAAAGTCTGTCGAATTTTGTTTTGTACTTTAGATGCTTCATTCGTTTCTGAGGTTAGGATTCTTAAAAAAAAGCATATCTTGCTGGAAAGTAAAAATGTGTGCCAGCTATTCTTCTCTCAATTATGAATCTTGCACGTCCCATCACGTGGAATTATTCATCTGAAGGTGAAATGAAGACAATGTGTCGACCTTAAGATTATTGGAGACAGGGTATTAGCTCAAAGACTGAACGATGAAGGATGAAATGTGTGGAAGGAATCGTACCATCATTCACTTGAAATTATTTAGGTGAACCATGAGAAACCTCCCAAATATGAGTTTCTTGCAAAAAAAAAAAAAAAAAAAAAATGGCTCGGAGCACTATGGGACTTAACTTCTGAGGTCATCAGTCCCCTAGAACTTAGAACTACTTAAACCTAACTAACCTAAGGGCATCACACACATCCATGCCCGAAGCAGGATTCGAACCTGCGACCGTAGCGGTCGCGCGGTTCCAGACTGTAGCGACTAGAACCGCTCGGCTACCCCGGCCGGCAGTTTCTCGTCACTTCGATCGCTTGTTTATCTGAGCTATCCTAACTGCAACATGATTTTGGTAAATCAAGTTGCAAAACAACTTTTTGTAGTAACATGGGATCCTTTCAGAAGACGTGCGCCTTTCCAGTTGACTGGTCAGCTCAGATGGCTGCCACCTAGAAGACCCGGGCTCTAATCTAGATGCCATTTTTCCTCTGTGGAAAGTTGGGATCGGGGTGCTCATGATGCCAACTGAACAGCCACTTGACTGTGCAACGTCAGCTCCAAGGTCTGCAGAGCCAACTGGTGGGAGAGCGGCGTGCTAATCACACAGCTATCCTTTTTTTGAGTCATTCGTCTTCTGCGGCCCGCCAGGAATTTTTCTGCTGTGCTAACCTCTTCGACACAGAATAGCACTTTCAACCTGTATCCTCAATTTTAGTTGTGTGTATTTCAATCTCTGCTTTCCCCTACTGTTTTTACCTTCTGCAGCTCATCCTTGTGTCATGAAGTTATTCCCTGTCGTATTAACACTTGTCCCATCATCCTGTACCTCCTTCTTGTCAGTGTTTTCCGTATGTTCCTTTCTTCGACAATTCTGTGGCTAACCTCATTCCTTACCCTGTCGGTCTTCCTTTTAACATTCTTCTGCAGCCCCACATCTCAGATGCTTCGATTATTTTCTGCTCGGGCTTCACAGTCCATGATTCATCATCATACAATGCTGTGTTCCAAATGTACATACTTGGAAATACTAGTAGATTTGTCTTAGCGAGGCATCCCTTTTTGCTGGTGCTAGTCTGCTTTTTATGTCCTCCTTGCTTCTCTGTCAAGCGTTATTGTGCTTCCTAGGTATCTGAATTCCTTAACTTTGTGTCCTTCGTGATTACCAATTTTGATTTTAAGTTACTCGCTATTTTCATTTCTGCATTTCTCACTATCGTCGCTCTTCGGTTTACTGCCGGTGCACATTCTGTATTCATTAGACTGTTCATTCCATTCAACAGATCCTGTAATCCTCCTTCACTTTCACTGAGGATAGCAATGTCATCAGGAAACCTTTTCATTGATAACCTTTCACTCAGAAGTTTAATCGCACTGTTGAACTTTTCTTTTACTCCCATCATTGCTCCTTCAATGTATCACTGTCCTACACCCGCTCGAGGACTTCGTTCTTCGTCTCCCAATCTTATTGTCCTCTCTCGCTTGTTTTCCTAGAGCTTACATCTATTTTTTTCAGAACTTCGACCATCCTGCACCATTTTACGTTGTCGATCGCTTTTTCTAGGTCCACAAAGCCCATGAACGTATCTTGATTTTTTTATTCAGTCTTGGTTCCAGTTTTAAATGCAACGTAAAGAGTATCTCTCTGGTACCTTTAAGTTTTCTAAAGCCAAACTGATCCTCATGTAACAGATCTTCAGTTTTATTTTCCAGTTTGCTTTATACCGTGTGGTTATAATTATAATTTTCCTTTTTAGCACGTTATAACACGTAAATTAATTAGAAACATTTGGGTAGCATTAATGTCCAGAGTATGGAATGCATGATTTCCATACGTCACAGCGCCACCGTCCAGTTCCAACCATGGCCACCAGGTGCCGTGTTCAGTCATCGTGATTCATAGTCTCACACATCTGACCAGTCGCAGTGCACCTGTTGACGTGTCGACATGAGATTGGACAAAAGGCGCAGGGCATTATTGGAAAAGCGCTATTATCGAAATAACAGTAATGCTGCAGCTGCAGTTCGAGAATATCGCCGGCTGAAAGGATTACGGAAGGGTCTTCTTTCTCTACCTGTTGTGCGGAGCATGATGAAGAAGTTCGAATCAACTGGAGAACTGGGTGTCGCTCTGGGAAGAGGCCGAAGCAGCGTTCTCCAGCAGAATTAACCCGTAACCAGCGAGACTGTCATTCTGTCGGGATCGATGATGCAGACGGAATGATCAGACACTGGAGACGAGTTATCTGAAACCGTTTTCCTTGCGCCTCCAGTACACATTTGGTATCCGAGTACATAGTAGACTGTCTTATATGAAGGCGTCAAGCGAAATTTTATCATTTTTTTCTTTTAAATGGATGTATTTTGCGTTTATTTTTGATGGGTTTGGGCGTTACGGTATTCATTCTCGCTACAACGACCTTGTGATCACTAAGCGCTGTATCCGTCATGTGCTCACGATTGTTTGTTGCTAAGAAGACAAGTATTTTGCAGCGTTTATTTTTGATGGGTTTGGGCGTTACGGTATTCATTCTCGCTACAACGACCTTGTGATCACTAAGCGCTGTATCCGTCATGTGCTCACGATTGTTTGTTGCTAAGAAGACAAGTATTTTGCAATCATTCACACTTCGAGTGGGCTCCTGAATTACCTGTTCAAAGTAATTTTCGGAGTTAACACTTAATACCAGTTCGGACGATGTTTCATGCCTACTACCGACTATAAACACGTAGTTTCGACAACATATCGATGATGATTGAAGTCACCACCAACTGTAATTGTATGAGCGTGATACTTATTTGAAATGAGACCCACGTTTCCTTTGAACTGCTCAACAACTGTCTCATCTGTGTCGGACGGGGAGGGGGTGGGGGTAGGGGGGTGGGGTGGGGAGGAGCGGCAAAAAAAAGGAAATCATTATAGTTTATTCCCATTGTCAAGTACAGCCTCTACCCATATTAAGTAACAAGAATTACGCACTTCAGTTTCAGTACAAGGTAACTACTATTAACAGAAACAAACACGACACCACCAACTGTATTTAGTCCATCCTTTCTGGGTACCGTTAGATACTTTGTAAAAAAATTGATGAATTTATTTCCGGCTTTAGCCAGCCTTTCGTACGTGTAACGATTTGAGCTTCAGTGCTTTCTATTAGCGCTAGGACATCTGAGCCTTATTCAACATAGCTGCTACAAATTGTAATGTTGTTACTTTAATTTGCTATGATGAAAGCGGTACTGATGGACAATAAAAGCGGGATAAAAGCTGTGAGCTGTCTGGGGAAGTTAACCGTGCATTACTGCGCAACTGTTTCACCAGGTAACTAGTCTAGGTTTACCAAATTCCCAATCAGACTAACATTGATTATAATCTTTTAATAGTCATACAACAACCGGTAATATATATATATATATATATATATATATATATATATATATATATATATATAAGGAGAATTTAAATAAAAAGAAAGAAATCAGTTTATATTTGGAAATTTATTTTAAGATTGATCATTGAAATTTCAGCATATTAAACGTGAGTTATAACTGAGCTGGTGCCTTATTTAGGACTGTGAAAATGTGAGATTGTAATCTTACAGAACACATAACATATGGAGCCGAGATTGGGAGACTGCATACAACACTGCATTCATAAAATAACACACGAAGAACGTTGAAACATAAGCAAGAGGAAATTAACCACAACCAACAGATTCAGTTTTCACCCAAAGAAATTACGTTCGTAGCACAATCCTGTCCGTCATGTAATTACCACACACTGGTAAACTAAATTCATACCAACTCTCTGTGAAATCTTCCCAAAAAGAATAGCTGAGGGCTACTTTGATGATTACACCACATGCTTCACGTGGTCAACTTGGTTTACACAAAGCGTATAACTCCACAATAATTTTGATAATTAAAATAAATTAGATCGAAAAGCAATTTACAAAAGAAAAACCTCGAACTGGTTACTAACGTCTTACTATTAACCTGATGGGTCAAACAGTTACTGGTCAACACGTGGTTCCACTTTACTCACAAAGTGGTGACAAAGCAACTACCGGAAAATAATCTGAACTTCACACGAGAATTACACTGCGCTGCAATTTAAGATAACATTAGATATTTTAGAGCTAAACCTGAAATAAAAGTGATTAAATTTTCAGTTAGGCTGAACTTAAAAAATCCATTGTCCTACGGACTTAGCAGATACGCGCTTAGCCGGAGATCTTACCACTTCAGACGCTCGCCACGGACAGACTGACCTGCGCTCCTACCGAGCGTGCTTTCTGAGGGTGGCTCACAAATACCAACGGAAGTGGCCAGAGGGGCAGCTTCCTATACCAACATGACAAGGGACGGCCAGGACCATGCTAAGAATGGAAACCTCTCTGCTTTTAGAAAGCGTAGCTACCTGTTCCGACGTTGGTCCTACTGTTCTCTAGCAGACAGGCTTGTCTGCTACCCTCAAGCATGCAACTAGAAATACATTTGCTCATTCATCCTCTCACACAGAAGGGAAGGGGGATGACAGTATCTTATCATATACAGTATATAAAAGAAAGCGGATGTAGGTTCCGTATGAGACTGTGTGACATGAATTACATATAAACTGTGTTTTAAAGTGTAGTAGTGTGACAGATCGTTCTTGTTTATGTGTAAAAGTAACACGTTCCACTACTCAGTCTCCTCCCAGATAGTCAGAAACGCCACAGTAAATTTAGAAGAGGAATTTATGCCGTAAATGACAACAGATTTAAGAAATTAACATGAAAGGAATCCAACAGAGACCTTTCAAAATTTACAACTACAATACCGATAGTTGCTAGTTTCTGGCTTCCTGTGTTTGCCCTGCACCCTTTGAGGCTGTATTTTCCAAGACCCCTCAACCTAAAAAGCCGCCCAGTCCACTCCAGTGTATAGCAGCAGCAGCAGGAGCAATAGTAGTAGTAGTAGTATGTGTTAGCAATGTGTTATGCATCAAGCATCCCGCAGTGTAATAATTGATACGAAAAAGTCGTCGTCAGGCGTGTCACTAGAATTTTAACATACTCGGTGGACTACTGTCAATTCATGGCACCGTTTCGTACTAATTTTTAAACTCATTCAAATGTAATACTAAATACGATGGCTATATTTGTAGGAACAAAATCTATAAAATTACTTCGCAGAGGTAGTACTGTACAGAATAGGCTCTCAGGAGAAAAGAAAGCTCGCGCTTTCTGCAAGAAGATTTGTCTGCACTGCTAGCGAGAGATGTGGACTATAAAAGAATAGTGAAGGGGACACTCATTATCCAATAACCTTGGAAATGTTTTTGCAAATCACGCGGGTCTGTTATGGACTGCTGATGTCACAATAACTGCTGAGAATACGAGATTAGTTTGCACTAGCTTGCACTAGCGGACATTAAATGGCTCCTACACGAAGTGCATTAAGAAATTAATTCGTGATTGAATGAGAATTTAATCTTAACTTCGTGCCACAACCAAATTTCATTTGTGATGTCACAATAACTGATGAGAAGACGAGATTAGTCTGTACTAGCTGAACCTAAATGGATCCCAAACCAAGTGCTTAACATTCATGATTGAATGTAAATTTAATCTTAACTTCGTGCTACAACTAAACTTCATTTGTGGACAGCGGATATGTTTATGTGCAAGAGTGCAATGATTATAATGAGTATTGAAGATTTTACAACTGCGATTTTCAATCTCTCGTCGTCGTGAATCGGAAAGAGACAGGAGGCTTACGGAAAAATGAAAGAAAATAAAAGAAAGGATGGCATTTCTCTAGAAGGTTAAACTTGCCTCATGGGTCTATTATTTAATGATTATTATGAATTGTGGTACTGTTGCAACAAGTGCTACAGCTTTCTTTTTGTGTCATCGTTCTTCTGACTGGTTAGACGTAGTCCGCTACGAATTTCTCTCCTGTGACAACCTGTCCATCCCAGAGCAGCACTTGCAAAGGAAGTCCTCAGTTATTCATAATGTATATTGAAACGTCCCCTTTGAACAATTGTACATGACTGTGTTTAAACTGACACACAATATTTTCAGCGCAACGCAATCTGACTTTCAAAAATCCCTACGAAAGAATGGCCCTGACTAACATTAATCTATACCTTTCACAAATCACTTACCTCACCAAAAATCTTCGTTATTCGAACTACTGCAATACAGCGAGCGCCACTACTGCCAGCTAAATAAAAGATTCAAACTACTGAAGGCACTAACTACTGATAGGCATAGTTAGCAAATGAAAAATTTTGATAGAGAACAAACAATGTATTTACCTTAATAGTCATAATATATATAGCAGTTCGTGACATCCAGTCTTACAAATTTCAAAACTCCGCCATCTCTCTCCCCACATCCACCACTGCTGGCGGCTCACCTCCAACTGCGCAACGCTACGCGCTGTTAACATCCAGCTGCCCAACGCTACAATGGCGAGTATTACAACAATGCAAAGCAGCCACAGACTGCACACAGCACAGCCAGTGATTTTCATACAGAGCGCTACGTGGCGTTACCAATAAGAAAACCTAAACAGCCTACTTACAATATATACTGACTGAAGCGACGAATGAAATTTTGTAACAAGGTCTGGATGCGAACCTGGGTCTCCTGCTCACTAGGCACATGCGCTAACCACTACGCCATCCTGGCACACTGGCCCTGCCTGACCACGCGGACTACCCTAGCATGCGCCCCCCCCCCCCCACTCCAAATTCCCAACTACGCGTCAGCAGTTGTGCAAAGCCACTACGCTACGGTAGGGTAGTGGTTAGTGCTTCTGCCCATGGAGCAGGACTCATGGATTCGAATCCCAGCCTTGGTACAAATTCCATTCCTTGGGATGTTTGGGACTTACTCTTAGTTATTTGTTGATATATTCCGGTCTCTGTCTTTCATGTACAGCTCCCTCTGGTACTATGGAAGCTCTACCCTGATATCGTAGTACATGTGCTCATAATTTTTCCCTTTTTCTTGTCTATTTTTTCCAAATAATCTTTTCCCTGCCGATTCTTCGGAGAATCTCCTCATTTCCTGTCTTGTCAGGCCACCTAATTTTCAACATCTATCTACAGGACCATATCTGAGACTGTTCGATTCTCTTATTTTCTGGTTTTCCCACAATCCACGATTCGTTTACAGTCAATGCTGTGCTTCAAACATACCTTCTCAGACTTTGCTTCCTAAAATTAAGGCAATTGTTTGATACTGGTAGGCTTCCTCTTTTGGCCAGGAATGGTTTCCTTGCCTTTGCTAGTATGCTTTTTAAGTCCTCCTTCCTTCGTTCGTCATAGGTTATTTTGCTTCCAACATAACGGAATTGCTTCACTTCGTCCAAACCGTGATTCCCAATTTTTGTGTTAAATTTATTGCTAATCTCATTTCTTCTACTCATCATCCCTTCCGTATTCCTCCATTTTCTTCTCATCCATAATCTGTTCTCATCAGGCTGTTCATTCCGATCAATAAATACGGCAAGGATAGTAATGTCAACAGTGAATCTTATCATTTATATCCTTTTCTCGTGAATGTTTAATAACATTCCTGAACCTTTTTTTATTTCTGTCATTTCTTCTTCGCTGTATATATTGAACAAAAGTGGCAAAAGACTGCTTCCTTGTCTTATACCCTTTCTAACCAGGTACTTCGTTCTTAGCCTTCCTTGCCTTTCTCCCTCTTGGTTCTTGTATATATTGTAAACTACCCGATTTTCCCAGTACCTTATTCCAGTTTCGAACATATTGCATCATTTTACATTGTCGAACGCTATTTTTAAATCGATAAATCCTGTGAAAGTGCCTTTTTTCATCAATCTTACTTCCAATTTCCAGCGCAACGTCAGAATTGTGCCTATGGTGCCTTTTTATCTTCGCGGAAACCAAACTGATCGTCGTCTAACAGATACTGAAATTTATTTTACGTTCTTCTGTGTATTATTCTCGTCTACAAGTTGGCTGCACCATTTGTTAGCTGACGTGCTTTAGTTCTCGCTCTTATGTACCCTTTTCGTAGCAGGATACTCATGGCAGACAGATCTACTAGGGGGCGCTGTGACGCAAACTGCGGAGGTTGCTGAATAAAGAAGCAGCGTCGTGGCGATTCATACCTCTTACAGTGAACGCCAAAGGAAAGCGATTTACTGCGCGCGTGGCAGCCTTGATCTTCAGTGATGCAACTGGCAGGCAGCCGCAGAAGGCGATGCGATGCGGCTCTGAACTGACACACTGCTGAGGGTGAACGTGTTTTCAGTTCCCACGATTAAAAATGCTAACGTCGTTATGTTCCAATAGTCACTGTGGCAATAATATTTGAGAAATGTAGCACTTTGCACTAAAACTTGTAGAGAAACGGTTGAAATATCCAAATTTTTAATCAACTATCCACATATACAACAGTCAGTGTCGTGACTGACGACTCATCATCGACCAGTCCAAACTACTAACGATAGAAACTTGAAATTTGGAGAAGGTGTTAATCTTATACTGTAAGCATCGTTTAAGAAGGGATTTTTCGAAATTCCCTCTAAGGCAGTGAAATAGGGAATGAAAGATTTTTTTAATATTTCCGTATTTGAATTGAAAGACCTAAAATAAACTTGAATTTGGTTTCTCGGCCAAAAATAAAGAAATACGTGTTTCAGAATTTTTGCCGGTGGAACAAGGGGTAAAATCTATTTTGAAAAGAAATCATTATTAAAGAACTACTAAATTATTTTAATGTTGTTGTTGTTGTTGTGGTCTTCAGTCCTGAGACTGGTTTGATGCAGCTCTCCTTGCTACCCTATCCTGTGCAAGTTTCTTCATCTCCCAGTACCTACTGCAACCTACATCCTTCTGAATCTGCTTAGTGTATTCATCTCTTGGTCTCCCTCTATGATTTTTACCCTCCACGCTGCCCTCCAATGCTAAATTTGTGATCCCTTGATGCCTCAGAACATGTCCTACCAACCGGTCCCTTCTTCTTGTCAAGTTGTGCCACAAACTCCTCCCCAATCCTATTCAGTACCTCCTCATTAGTTATGTGATCTACCCATCTAATCTTCAGCATTCTTCTGTAGCACCACATTTCGAAAACTTCTATTCTCTTCCTGTCCAAACTATTTATCGTCCATGTTTCACTTCCATACATGGCTACACTCCATACGAATACTTTCAGAAACGACTTCCTGACGCTTACATCTATACACGATGTTAACAAATTTCTCTTCTTCAGAAACGCTTTCCTTGCCATGGCCAGTCTACACTTTATATCCTCTCTACTTCGACCATCATCAGTTATTTTGCTCCCCAAATAGCAAAACTCCTTTACTACTTTAAGTATCTCATTTCCTAATCTAATTCCTTCAGCATCATCCGACTTAATTCGACTACATTCCATTATTACTTCTTTCCCCCATTGCTGTCAATTGTACCCTTATGCTTTCCCTGAAACTCTGTACAACCTCTGGTTTAGTCAGTTTATCCAGTTCCCATCTTCTTAAATCCCCACATTTTTGCAGTTTCTTCAGTTTTAATCTACAGTTCGTTACCAATAGATTGTGGTCAGAGTCCACATCTGCCCCTGGAAATGTCTTACAATTTAAAACCTGGTTCCTAAATCTCTGTCTTACCATTATACTGTATAATCTATCTGATACCTTTTAGTGTCTCCGGGATCTTTCCATGTATACAACCTTCTTTTATGATTCTTGAACCAAGTGTTAGCTATGATTAAGTTATGCTCTGTGCAGAATTCTACCAGACGGCTTCCTCTTTCATTTCTTACCCCCAATCCATATTCACCTACTATGTTTCCTTCTCTCCCTTTTCCTACTCTCGAATTCCAGTCACCCATGACTATTAAATTTTCGTCTCTCTTCACTACCTGAATAATTTCTTTTATCTCATCATACATCAATTTCTTCATCATCTGCAGAGCTAGTTGGCATATAAACTTGTACTACTGTAGTAGGCGTGGGCTTCGTGTCTATCTTGGCCGCCGGCCTGTGTGGCCGTGCGGTTCTAGGCGCTTCAGTCTGGAACCGCGTGACCGCTACGGTCGCAGGTTCGAATCCTGCCTCGGGCATGGATGTGTATGCTGCCCTTAGGTTAGTTAGGTTTAAGTAGTTCTAAGTTCTAGGGGACTGATGACCTCAGAAGTTAAGTCCCATAGTGCTCAGAGCCATTTGAACCATCTATCTTGGCCACAATAATGCGTTTACTATGCTGTTTGTAGTAGCTTACCCGCACTCCTTTTTTTTTATTCATTATTAAACCTACTCCTGCAATACCCGTATTTGATTTTGTATTTATAATCCTGTATTCACCTGACCAAAAGTCTTGTTCCTCCTGCCACCGAACTTCACTAATTCCCACTATATCTAACTTTAACCTATCCATTTCTCTTTTTAAATTTTCTAACCTACCTGCCCGATTAAAGGATCTGACATTCCAGGTGAAAGGAAACTGGCGTTCTACGGATCGCAGCGTGGAATGTCAGATCCCCCTAATTTTAATGTTACATCTATGAAAATTTGTATGTGACTTCTCGGTTACAAATAAGATATAATTTCCAGAATGAGATTTTCACTCTGCAGCGGAGTGTGCGCTGATATGAAACTTCCCGGCGGATTAAAACTGTGTGCTCGACCGAGACTCACGCAATTTGGGTGCATAGATCCTGAGAAATCAGTACCGAGAACAACCACCTCTGGTCGTAATAACGGCCTTGATACGCCTGGGCACCCAGTTTTAATCTGCCAGGAATTTTCAAGATATAATTTGCTTCACTGTTTTTGGAAATTCAACGTCTAAGGGGGTCAATTGTTTTTAGGAAATGTTTCATTACGGTAGCATTTTAAAGCCAAATCTGCGAACGTTCGTATTTTGCTTCTCGGTTAGAAAAAAAAGTTGTATTTCACTTTTTTTGGAAATTGAACAGCTCTGGGGTGAAATAGGCCACGGATTTTTTTATGGAAATATTTCATTACACAAGCATTTTTAAGCCAAATATAAGAAAATTTGTATTTGCCCCCTCTGTAAGAAACAAAAGATACGCATTTCACAGAATTAGTCCAGCTCCACCTCTGAACTCTAAGTCAGAGACATCTCTCTCTCTGCAGCTGCCTCAAGTGGGTTCTCAGCGGCGCTCCTGAAGCAACCTCTCGCCTGCAAGTGCTCTCTCTAGTCTCCCTACAGCAAGTGCGTTCTCACTATACCGCTTTAAACTTAGTGGGTCCTGCTAGTGTAGGAATTTCGCTACTGTAGGAGTCTTGTGAGTTCCGACCAGTAATAATTTTGAAAACATGTTTAACAAACTTCTATTCTTGCAGATTTTGTCATGGTTAACCAGTAATGATGTGGGTATTTTGTAAACAAGTTTAAAAAATTTCTACTCTTGGAGATTTTGTCATGGTTAACCAGTAATGATGTGGGGTGGGAAGGTAGACAGAAAAGCTCTCCCATTACATGACAGGTTTTCAACCCCGGCAAACCAAAAGGCTTGCTCTTAGACACACACGGGGAAATGTGCCTTCTGCTGAAACAATAATTGAGAGCCAATCATAGTCGCTGTTACTCGGATGTAAATGAACTTCAGTTCATGGTGTGGCTGCAGGCAACAGCTCATCCCATGGCCTCAAGTTCTCAGTGTTTCACCTGGCTTTCAGGTCTTTCGCCAAAAAGTATGCTCTCTATCGTCTTAGACAGTACAGCTTTTACAGAACAGTCATTCCGACATAAACTTTTCATAAACTTTTCCACATGTCCATTAACACCAGGATCAAAGAGCATAAGCGACATTGCAGGTTGGGGCAGGTGTAGAAATCGGCAGTGGCAGAGCACGCACTGAATGAGACCGACCACGTAATAAAATTAGCTGATACGGAAATTCTGGCTGTAGAGAAGCACTATCCCACGCGCATGTTCAGAGAAGCTGTAGAAATACAAAAACACGCGAACAGTTTGAACAAGAAAGAGGAAAGCCTTAAGGTAAACGGATCCTGGCTTCCCGTACTGCAGCGAACGACCGTCGCAGGTAGCAAGAGAAGCCCTCGGACGTTGGCGCGCCAGGTACATATAGTCTGCGCCCGCGAGCTCGGCTCCAGTTCACCACCGGCAATGGAGGGTGAAGCTTTGACAATGCCAGCCACTCGTGCTGGCGAAACGTCAGAAAAATCATTAGATGAACGTCGGCCGAAGAACCCGAGACAGAAGCCAATAGGCAGTTTGTCAACAAGTGGCCACGAAAGCCTTAATAATCTTGTACTATGGGACTTAACAGATATGGTCATCAGTCCCGTAGAACTTAGAACTACTTAAACCTAACTAACCTAAGGACATCACACAACACCCAGTCATCACGAGGCAGAGAAAATCCCTGACCCCGCTGGGAATCGAACCCGGGAACCCGGGGTGAATTCCTAAGAGATCAAATTACTGAGGTCATCGGTCCCTAGACTTACACACTGCGGAAACTAACTTACCCTAAGGACAACACACACACACCCATGCCCGAGGGGGTATTCGAGCATCAGGCGGGAGGGGCCGCACGATTAGTGACATGGCGCTTCTAACCGCGGGGCCACTCCGCGCGGCCCACCTTAGCTACAGCGCGAGATTTTCAGTATTCTTGCGCTCACTTCACGCGAACTATTAGTCCCAGAGAAAAAGTGAATAGGACCTCCTTTGTAGAAAATTTAATGTAGTAGTTTGATTTTGTACTGCGCTCCATTTTTGCTGGCGAGTGCGTTTTCCGAATTATTCAAGAAAAACGAACAAAAGTGGTATATCGGAAACTATTCTGAATAAGGTATATGACGATATGAAGTTTTTTTTGTTCAAAATCACCAATGCTATCTCCCCTCAAAGCATGTACCATTTCTCCTGACGCACTCTATATAACAGTGAGTTAATAATGGGTTTTAACGAGTACAAGAGTAATAACTACGTCGTTATAATTCAGAACTCTGTGCCAGACTATTCGAACCATGATTTCCCGTTTTTTTGTGAGTTTTCGCCTTAGCGATTCACCTATCTGAGCGCACCCCCAGGCTCGATTTAAACTTTTATTCCCACCCCTTTTTCCGACCACTGCTACGAGATTAATAGAGTGCCTGCCACGAAAACAGACACCTCGAAGTGATATCCGCTTCATGCAGTCCACAGCAGTGTGATTCGCCCGCCTCAAGCCTTGATGACATGCTGTTGTTATTGCCGTAGGTAAACGTCAGAGTGATGGTGAGCGTTTCCGTCTGATATCGTGTGTTCACGTGTGGATTCACTCTTCCGTGGAGCTGTGCATAGACATGTGTTTGGTAGGAAGCGAAGTGCAGAAGCAAGGGCGCGCACAGAGGGTGAAAAAACATGCGATAACGATCTAAAATTATCGTACTGAATGTACTGAAGTCTACTTATCTATCTAGCGCCGAAAAAACCAGGAATAATATAAGTTTTGCACACGTTCATAAAAAGATAATAAAACCTTGTGGTATTTCGGAATCGACTGTATTCTACACGGAAGCGTCAAAGAAACTGGCGTAGGCATGCATATTCAAATACAGAGATGTCTAAAAGGCAGCGTCGCCAACGCCTATATAAGACGACACGTGTTGGCGCAGTTGTTAGATCGGTTACTGCTGCTACAATGGCTGGTTATCAAGATTTAAGTGACTTTGAACGTAGTGTTACAGTCGGCGCACGAGCGATGGGACACAGCATCTCCGAGATATCGATGAAGTGGTGCTTTTCCTGTACGACCATTTCACGAGTGTACCGTGAATATCAGGAGTCCGGTAAAATGTCAGACGTCCGACATCGCTGCGGTGGGAAAAGGATCATGCAAGAACGGACCAACGACAACAGAAGAGAATGGTTCACCGTTTCGTTGGTTGCCACTTCCCCAACGATTTTAGAAATTCTGATAGAACGTTGTCCATCCCTTTTGCCTTATTCGATCCTAAATCGTCTAAAGCTCTTTTAAATTGTCTCCCTAATACTCGATCCCCTGTCTCTTCACTGCCGATTAATGTTTTTCTTCTACCACGTAATCAGGGAAGTCCTCCCTGCATGCCTTCAATGTATTTTTTCCACCTAACTGTTCTCTCCTCTTCATGTCCTCTGGAATTCCCCTTGCACTCTTACTTCCACTTTTAATTTCACCATAGGTTGTTTGATAAGAAGGCATATTGGGAACGTCTAGCAATGGAATGCAGTCCGCCAGAAGTGGATGTTGGTGAGTACTGATAAAGTAGCAGAGAATCTCGGCTGCTCTAGCAAGACAGCTTTGGACGCAGCTGTCTCTCGGTTGCCAAGGTTGGTCTGCAAGGCAACAACACCATGGACCCCGGAGCTAACGGAACTCTGGCAGCCTATGAGAAGAAGAAGACAGAACCATTAGGTTAGGTTTGCCAAGAATGAACAACAATTCCACTTTCGAATTTGTCACTGATTAAAGGGGCAGTATAAGACATAGATAGAGGGGATTAGGTGCTAGTTAAAGATAACTTGAGTTTGGTTTCGTGGGGAAACCAAACTCAAATTATCTTTAACTGTTCGCAAGACAGTTGTTCCATACAAAATATCCCATCAACAATATAATCTCCAATGACAGTTTCTACATTACAGCCTGGTGTTTGGAACACACAAAGACCTGGTGAAGAAACAACAAAATTCTCACTAAATATCCTCCTCTGGAATGAAAAGACTCGAGTAGGACGTGTACAAAAATAAATCACAAATGGCCTGGGTGACGAATACAAATATTAAGAAATTGCTTATCCTTATTTAATTGACGAAGTCATTTCAGCATTAAGCAGCCTTTTTCCAGTCAAAACCCAAGGTCCTGATGATCACCAGAAGAAATAATATAATTTTTAGCGACAATGGTTGCTCCATGTTTATGTTTTGTTTACAATAGAAGTCTAGAAATAAGTCGTGGAAAATGATGGAGGTAGCTATGATCAGGGCAGTCCTATAGACGTGAAACTTCCTGGCAGATTAAAATTGTGTGCCCGACCGAGACTCGAACTCGGGACCCCTGCCTTTTGCGGGCAAGTGCTCTACCATCTGAGCTACCGAAGCACGACTCACGCTCGGTCCTTTCAGCTTTACTTCTGCCAGTATCTCGTCTCCTACCTTCCAAACTTTACAGAAGCTCTCCTGCGAAACTTGCAGAACTAGCACTCCTGAAAGAAAGGATACTGCGGAGACATGGCTTAGCCACAGCCTTGGGGATGTTTCCAGAATGAGGTTTTCACTCTGCAGCGGTGTGTGCGCTGATATGAAACTTCCTGGCAGATTAAAACTGTGTGCCCGACCGAGACTCGAACTCGGGACCTTTGCCTTTCGCGGGCAAGTGCTTGATGGATATTCTGTAAAAGGTCTTTGAAAAACTGCAACACTTTCGCAAATTGCTGCAGATTTCAGTGCTGGGCCATCAACAAGTATCTGCGAGCGAACCATTCAACGAAACATCATCGATATGGCTTTCGGAGCCGAAGGTCCACTCGTGTACCCTTGATGACTGCGCGACACAAAGTTTTACACCTTGTCTGGGCCCGTAAATACCGACACTGGACTGTTGAAATAAGTCGCCACGTCGGACGAGTCCCGTTTCAAATTGTATCGAGCGGATGGACGTGCATGGGTATGGAGACAACCTCATGAATCCATGGAGTCTGCACGTCTGCAGGAGACTGTTCAACCTGGCGGAGGATCTGTAATGGTGTGAAGCGTGTGCAGTTGGAGTGACATGGGACCCCTGATACGTCTAGATATGACTCTGGCAAGTCACACGTACATGAGCATCCTTTCTGATCACTTGCATCCATTCATGTCCATTGTGCGTTCCGACTGGCATGGGCCATTCCAGCAGGACAGTGCGACACTGCACACGTCGAGAAGTACTACAAAGTAACTCCAGGAACACTCTTCGAAGTTAAACACGTCCACTGGCCACCAAACTCCCCAGACATGAACTTCATTGAGCATATCTGGGATGCCTTGCAACGTTCTGTTCAGAAGAGATCTCCATCCCCTCGTACTCTTACGGATTTATGGACAGCCCAGCAGGATTCATGGTGTCAATTCCCTCCAGCACTGCTTCAGACATTAGTCGAGTCCATGCCACAGCATGTTGCGGCACTTCTGCATGTTCGCGGGGGCCCCACACGATATTAGGCAGATGAACCAGTTTCTTTGGCTCTTCAGTTATATTAACAGTGCAGTAACGCCGGCAGAATGTCTAGATGTGAGCATGTATTTCGCTTCTGCAAGAAGGAGCTATTAATAAATAAAGGTTGGGCATAGAACTGTACGTACATAACTCGACCGATGAGAGTATCCGTTGGCTAGAAAAATACTGGGTGATCTCAGTGAAGAAATTAATTTTCTAGCTCAGAGACCTGCGTTCTTTGTCTTCTCCGCTCACTTGGGGTTTGAACAGAAAGTGTAACGGCAGATGAAAATTTTTTATGAAATACACATTGCAGCTGAAAGAACGAAGTTTTGTGTGCAATGCACTTATTCCTTGCCGACGACAATAGTCTTGTAGAATACTTCGATAAAACTTGGCTTTTATTTTGCTGGTCTTTATCGGAAATAGTGGCATGAAAGTGTCTACAGCTACTTTTCCGTAGTGCATGTCGACGATTTGAGTCATGAGTGCAATGTCAATGGATAAGTACGGGATAAAAATAAATTTAAAAAATTCTGGGGGTACAGAATATTCTCGGTTGTATTAAGGGAAGCGATCGTAAGAAAAATCCAGGGGGCGCACGCAGGCATCCTCTCACTGCCGCGCACCTAGTCTCTCGCAAATAAAATGTTTCATAGGTGACACGATACAACAATGATGTCTCAGATAGTACTAAAATTACTTTTATCGTTTCCTTAACAACTCTCTCCCTGGAAGTTTCTACGCACAACGCAAATTCACCAGGGACGACATTTTTCGTTAGGCAGAATAGTTTCACACCTCTTACGGTATTTTATTTTTTTATCTCGGAATACTTTTATGTTTTCACGATAAACAGTATATCACTTGCATCTTTAAGCTTACAAAGTGTTAATACATTTTTGTCAGTCCGAACATGTCGCTGGTTCTGTTTTATCAACAGGTGGAATTAAAAAAATATTCTTTTGGGTCATAAGTCTTCCGACTGGTTTGATGGGGCCGCCACGAACTCCTCTCCTGTGCCAAGACCATCATCTCAGAGTAGCACTTGGAACCTACGTCCTCAATTATCCGCTGGATGTGTTTCAATCTCTGTCTTCCTCTATAGTTTTTGCCCTCTACAGCTCCATCTAATACCATGGAAGTCATTCCACCATGTCTTAACAGATGTCCTATCATCCTGTTCCTCCTCCTTATCAGTATTTTCCACATACTCCTTTTCTCTCCGATTCTGAGCAGAACCTCCTCATTTCGTACCTTAAAAATGGTTCAAATGGCTCTGAGCACTATGCGACTTAACTTCTGGGGTCATCAGTCACGTAGAACTTAGAACTAATTAAATCTAACTAACCTAAGGACATCACACACATCCATGCCCGAGGCAGGATTCGAACCTGCGACCGTAGCGGTCGCTCGGCTCCAAACTGCAGCACCTAGAACCGCACGGCCACTCCGGCCGGCTTTCGTACCGTATCAGTCCACCTAATTTTCAACATTTGTCTGTAGCAGCACATCTCAGATGCTTCGATTCTGTTCTATTCCGGTTTTCCCACAATCCAAGTTCCACTACCATACAATGCTGTACTCCAGACGTACATTGTCGGAAATTTCTTCCTCAGATTAAGGCCTGTGTTTGATACTAGTAGACCTCTCTTGGGCAGGAATGCCCTTGTTGTCATTACTAGTCCACTTTTGATGTCCTCCTTACTCCGTCTGTCATTGGTTATTTTACTGCCTAGATAGCAGAATTCCTTAACTTCATCTACTTCGTGACCATCAATCCTGATGTTCAATTTCTCGCTGTTCTCATTTATGCTACTTCTCATTACTTTCTTCTTATTTTCCTTCAAAAATTCTTTTAACATTAGTTATTTTTTTCGTATCATATGGCAAGAATTTTCTTTTAGAATGTAATACATAATATTGTAGCCTAAAAACAGAAATGTCTAATGTTTTTTCGGAGTTTTTAATAACATTTGAAGTTAGCACCAACTGGCTGTAAGACGGCGAAATGAACCTGTGGGGCAAGCCGGCCGCTGTGACCGAGCGGTTCTAGGCGCTTCAGTCCGGAACCGCGCTGCCGCAGAGGTCACAGGTTCGAATTCTGCCTCGGGTATGGATGTGTGTGGTGTCATTAGGTTAGTTAGGTTTAAGTAGTTTTAAGTCTAGGGTACTGATGACCTCAGATGTTAAGTCCCATAGTGCTTAGAGCCATTTGAACCCTGTGGGGCCAATTTTCGCAGAGGGCCGCCATAGTACCGCAACGTGTGCAGAACTTCTGCGAAGTTTAGGCGGTTAAAGTGCTGGCGCAAGCAAAACAGTGAGGGCAGTTCGTGGATCCTGATTGTGTAGCTCAATGGACAGAGCATTCGGCTGTGGAAGGAAAAGATCCCAGATTCGAGACCCTAGCCGCAGTTTTAAACTTACCAGAAAGTGTCATTCGTAAATTATTCTGCGAGACTTCATTGGGAATTTCGGAGTTGCCTTCATTATGTGACGGTACGTCACATAAATATTGACATTTTTATCGGTTGTAAACCGTAATTAAGTATTTTATGAATATAATTAGTGTAAAAGGTATAGTTAATGTTCTTGACACAACTGATATGCAGAGCATCTTTATTAAACGTCTATGAAAATAAAAAAGGATCAAAAGAGACGCGATTGTACGACAGAGGAGGAAGGACGTATTTTGTGGTACACACACTGTTTAGTTTCGCTATACGGAAGGCAGCCATTGAGCGGCTACACATATTTTATGTAAGTTATTCGTATTTCTGCTTAAATAAACTTATTATTATTATTACAAAATTAATTTCTTTGTAAAAGTTGTCACCTCAAATGGTCGCAGCGCCTAATTATTTTTAATAAGCATTTTTTCAGTAATTTGCGCTGCGAGAAGCTCATCTTCCGATGCAGCCTCTGGTCGGCCATTACGCGCCGAAGTATTAATTTATTTTTCAGTGTTAACAGTAACTGTAAATGCGAGAGATTTCGTTATAAGAACCTTTTTAAATTGCAACAGATAATTAATTTACGTAATAGTTCATGATTTTAAACTATACAGATACCATGAGTTCGGTAAGTTTTATCTTGGCCGCTCCACGGCAACAACCGAAATTCTCTCAAGCCCTGTTTTGCAATCAATAAATAGAAATTAACAAAATTACATTCAATTCGGCAACTATACATCTACATCTACATCTACATTTATACTCCGCAAGCCACCCAGCGGTGTGTGGCGGAGGGCACTTTACGTGCCACTGCCATTACCTCCCTTTTCTGTTCCAGTCGCGTATGGTTCGCGGGAAGAACGACTTTCTGAAAGCTTCCGTGCGCGCTCGAATCTCACTAATTTTACATTCGTGATCTCCTCGGGAGGTATAAGTAGGGGGAAGCAATATGTTCGATACCTCATCCAGAAACGCACCCTCTCGAAACCTGGCAAGCAAGCTACACCGCGATGCAGAGCGCCTCTCTTTGCAGAGTCTGCCACTTGAGTTCGCTAAACATCTCCGTAACGCTATCACGGTTACCAAATAACCCTGTGACGGAACGCGCCGCTCTTCTTTGGATCTTCTCTATCTCCTCCGTCAACCCGATCTGGTACGGATCCCACACTGATGAGCAATACTCAAGTATAGGTCGAACGAGTGTTTTGTAAGCCACCTCCTTTGTTGATGGACTACATTTTCTAAGGACTCTCCCAATGACTCTCAACCTGGCACCCGCCTTACCAACAATTAATTTTATATTATCATTCCACTTCAAGTCGTTCCGCATGCATACTCCCAGATATTTTACAGAAGTAACTGTTACCAGGGTTTGTTCCGCTATCATATAATCATACAATAAAGGATCCTTCTTTCTAAGTTTCGCAATACATTACATTTATCTACGTTAAGGGTCAGTTGCCGCTCCCTGCACCAAGTGCCTATTCGCTGCAGATCTTCCTGCATTTCGCTACAATTTTCTAATGCTGCAACTTCACTGTATACTACAGCATCATCCGCGAAAAGCCGCATGGAACTTCCGACACTATCTACTAGGTCATTTATATAGGGTATTGTGAAAAGCAATGGTCCCATAACACTCCCCTGTGGCACGCCAGAGGTTACCTTAACGCCTGTAGACATCTCTCCATTGAGAACAACGTGCTGAGTTTTGTTTGCTAAAAACTCTTCAATCCAGCCACACAGCTGGTCTGATATTCCGTAGGCTCTTACTTTGTTTATCAGGCGACAGTGCGGAACTGTATCGAACGCCTTCCGGAAGTCAAGGAAAACAGCATCTACCTGGGAGCCTGTATCTAGTATTTTCTGGGTCTCATGAACAAATAAAGCGAGTTGGGTTTCACGCTTCAGGAATCCATGTTGATTGCTACAGAGTAGATTCTGGGTTTCCAAAAACGACATGATACGCGAGCAAAAAACATGTTCTAAAATTCTACAACAGATCGACGTCAGAGATACTTTAGTCGTCACGTTCAAAATCCAAAGTTGGTACATGAATAACTGAGGCTCTTCAAGAACCCGTTTCATATTTACTTATGCACGTAAGTAAAAGAGATAAGAAAAGACAATATCCCTGAGAGAAAGAAGCATGCTGATAAATTAAAAATAAAAATATATATGTAACTTTTTTTTGTATGTGACGTAACGAATACCACCAACGTCACAATTAGTTAGCGCCACGCAGCCGCATAGTGGACTGGCGGCGGGCTATTTGTCAGCCCAGGTTGATAAGAGACGCGCAAGAGGCGAACACTTGTTGCTGAGTCAGTGTGCGGAGCTTCCCGGCGCCACTGGCAGTGAGCCAGGCAGAGGGCCTGCGTGGTTTCGCCACGACACGGCGCGGCTGCAGCCACAGCGACGTGACTGCCGCGTTTTTTTCGCTCTCCTGCGCCGTCCTTGGGCAGCGATTTACGAGCGCCGGCGGAGGGTACCAGTAACGCACCTCCAGCCCGGCCGGCGAGCACGTACCCGGTAAACGCCCCGCCTGCGGCGCGGATTTCGCTATGGGGGACACGTCCTCTGCGCTGAAGGCGGCGCGTGCAGACGTCCCTCCCCCTACCAATGCGGGTCCCCTCTGTCTACTCGCTCCGCCGTAATTTTCCGTCCGTTGCCCCCCAACGCTTACCTACTTCTACCTCCAGGCAGATCGTGTGACGTAAGTTGCGAGCACCATGTGATTTGTTTCCTTTCTCGGCGCAAATTCCCTATAATCATTCCCACGATTGCGTCCCCGTTTCTTGTCGTCGAACTGATTTCCTTTTGCATACTACATGTCTATTAAGCAAGGCACCCAGAACTGCATGGAAGGGCACTTCCCACTGTTATTTTTTATTATTATCATTATCATCGGTTTCGGCTACTGAGTACCACACAAAATCACATATCTTATTTCTTTTTTCCAGTACTTTTCCATTCTTCCTATATGTTGTTTTCTTTCTTCTGTCCATATTGCGCCTATCATTTGTTTTTATTTTCTTCTCCTAAGTCCTTCAGACTTTTTATTTTTCCCTTGATCTTTTCTCTTGTTCCCAATTTTCCTTCTGTTATTCCCTTTTCCTTCAGGCCTCTTTCTGTCAGAAAAGCTAATTTTTTTTTTTTTTGCTATTCTTTCGAGCTTCCTGTTTCAGATGCCCATAGAATGCAGGTTTTCTCTTCCTTATTGAATCTAATATGGGCTCCATTCTTCCACGTACACACTAATGTTTTGTCGCTTTAAGGAAGAATTTTTGAGGACAACGGTGATCGTTTGGAAGACTGGGAATTCGTGGTTGTGCAATTAATCTAATGATCTGTCGTCTGTGGTGCGTTAAAACCAAACCTTCCTTTTCTATTCCACTGTATGATTTAGCGGTGTTGCAGTATGGGTATGTCCAGAAAAGTACTTAGATTCGAGTGATGGCGTGCAGATGTTTACTAGGCTGCAGGGTGCTTCGACGGGATCTCCACGGCCTTCGGAAGCAGCCTTGTCTGCGAGGCTAATCGAGCCGTTCATCAGCCAAAGGGCAACGCTTATCGAATGAGGCTGCCCGGCTGAACACAAGGCTCCGAAATCAGATTTCCTACCCCAGCCTGCCGCACGGCTACTTTATTGGATTCCCTAACCCAATCTTCCTTCAGGGCCAGGCAAGAGACCAGATAATCACCAATTGGCAGTCAACCTTTCTAACCTTTGCTGGCCTGAATTAACTTTCAAATACATTTTTCTTTAATATGAAGGGTGTTTGGCGTAAAGTGATATTTCACAAATGAGGTAAAGTTTTCGGCAAGTCGTAGTATGTGAAGGAGCGAGCATAGTTAACAGTCTGTAAGTAAACTGTTGACAACTACCATTACAACGCCAGGAAGGACAGCAAATAACAAAGGTTTATTTATTGTGCCTATGCAATACGGTAGGATGATTGGTACACGGGTTGGGAAATTTACTACGCGTCTGTCAGCAACTGAGGCTCCAACCCTGCTGGGTTCAAAATGGTTCAAATGGCTCTAAGCACTGTGGGACTTAACATCTGAGGTCACCAGTCCCCTAGACTTAGAACTACTTAAACCTAACTAACCTAAGGACATCACACACATCCATGCCCGAGGCAGGATTCGAACCTGCGACCGTAGCAGCAGCGCGGTTCCGGTCTGAAGCGCCTAGCACCGTTCGGCCACAAACGCCGGCACCCTGCTGGGCATAAAGTCGAAGTAAGCTTGGATGACCGAAACTGTTACATTATTCTGCAGCAACACTATGCCAGAGTTTATCAACTGAACACTGAGCGGAGGGTGCCATTCTATATCAGCAGACCAATGACCCGATGTTTTAAATGGGTGGAAGGTCTGGGGCAAGGTGGTTTATGACAGCATCGGCAACATGTGAACTTGGGTTGTCTTCAAGAAGACTTCGAACATAGGGCACTACCGCTGAGTTTAAAACGTCAGAAGTACAATGACGGAAAAAAACCACAACACCAAAAATGAATCAGTGAAGAGTAGTGAAATTTCGGGAGTACATTGATCTAGGTAACATTTAAGTGATTAACATGGCAAGATCACAGGTTAATGGAAGCGCGAGATACGCCACTGCAAATAGAAAATGTTGGCACATTAATAACCAGTGTAACCACCAGACTATTGAATGTAAACATGCAAACATGCATGCATTGTGTTTTACGTGGGACGGACGTCAGTTTGAGGGATGGAGTTCCATGCATGTTGCACTTGTTCGATCAATAAAGGGACAGATAATGCTGTTTGTGTATTACGGTGGAGTTGTCATCCGAAGATGTGCCATATGTACTGGATTGGAGACAGGTTAGGTGATCGAGCAGACAAAGGTAACGTGTCGACATTCTGTAGATCATGCTTGGTTACAACAGCGGTTTGTGGGCGACCGTTATTCTACTGGAAAAATGGCTCAAATGGCTCTGAGCACTATGCGACTTAACTTCCGAGGTCATCAGTCCCCTAGAACTTAGAACTAATTAAACCTAACTAACCTAAGGACATCACACACATCCATGCCCGAGGCAGGATTCGAACCTGCGACCGTAGCGGTCACGCGGTTCCAGACTGAAGCGCCTTTAACCGCACGGCCACATCGGCCGGCATTCTAATGGAAAACATACCCTGGAATGCTGTTGATGAGTGGCAGCACAACAGGACGAATAACCAGACTGACGTACGGATTTGTAGTCAGGCTGCATGGGATAACCACTAGAGTGCTCGTACAGTCATACACAGTAGTACCCCAGATCATAACCCCAGGTGTAGGTCGAATGTATCCGGCACCCCAAGACAGGTTGGTTGCAGGCCTCGATTGGTCTCCTCCTAACCAACGCAGGGCCGTAACTGGCAGCGAGCAGAACTATCCGTCATCAGGAAACATAACAGACCTCCACCCTAACCCATCAATGAGCTCTCACTTGACACCACTGAAGTCTCAAATGGTGGTGTTTTGGAGTCAGTGGAGTGCCCGCTATAGGGCGTCAGGCTCGGAGCTGTCCCCCACAGGCTGGGGGATGTTTCCGGAATGAGATTTTCAATCTGCAGCGGAGTGTGCGCTGATATGAAACTTCCTGGCAGATTAGAAGCTGTGAGGACGGAGCGTGAGTCGTTCTTGGGTAGCTCACTTGGTAGAGCACTTGCCCGCGAAAGGCAAAGGTCCCGAGTTCGAGTCTCGGTCAGGCACACAATTTTAATCTGCCAGGAAGTTTCACATATTTAAGTGCCTGGCAGAGGGTTCATCGAACCACCTTCACAATTCTCTATTTTACAATCTCGTATAGAGCGCGGAAAGAATGAACACCTATATCTTTCCGTACGAGCTCTGATTTCCATTTTCTTTTTTTTTATCTTGGTGATCGTTCTTCCCTATGTAGGTCGGTGTCGACAGAATATTTTCGCATTCGGAGGGGAAAGTTGGTGATTGGAATTTCGTGAGAAGATTCCGTCGCAACGAAAAACGCCTTTCTTTTAATGATGTGCATCCAAAATCCTGTATCACCTCCGTGACACTCTCTCCCATATTTCGCGATAATACAAAACGTGCTGCCCTTCTTTGAACTTTTTCGATGTACTCCGTCAGTCCTATCTGGTAAGGATCCCAGCAGTATTCTAAAAGAGGACTGACAAGCGTAGTGTAGGCAGTCTCCTTAGTAGATCTATTACATATTCTAAGTGTCCTGCCAATAAAACGCAGTCTTTGGTTAGCCTTCCCCACAACATTTTCTGTATGTTCCTTCCAATTTAAGTTGTTCGTAATTGTAATTCCTAGGTATTTCCTCTGTTTTACTCGATGACTTTCCGTCAGTTACTACGTACTGTGACCTCTCTGAGAGGAAATCACAAATCCAGTCACATAACCGAGACGATATTCCATAAGCACGCAATTTCACTACGAGCCGCTTGTGTGGTACAGTGTCAAAAGCCTTCCGGAAATCCAGAAATATGGAATCTATCTGAAATCCCTTGTCAATAGCACTCTGCACTTCATGTGAATAAAGAGCTAGTTGTGTTTCAGGGGAACGATGTTTTCTAAACCCATGTTGAGTGTGTGTCAATAGACCGTTTTCTTCTAGGTATTTCATAATGTTCGAACACTGCCAAGTCTTTCTGCAATATCCCAATAGCAACATTCAGCTTCTCGTAGCCCTTTTACGCGACCTAGTTCAGAGTGAAGTGCTGACAATTGTAGAAACACGCCTACCGCCTTTCTTTTACGTTGCACAACTCCTTGATGTTGCAATTTTTCCCGTCAGTGGATAATGAATGCTGTCCAAATTACCGCATGTGCGAACCGGAGGTGTTCGTGCGTTGTACCCGCTAACTCCATACCTTCACGGCATCTGCTGGGCCAGTATGATTATAATGAATGCAGTTTCATTCTCCTCGGAGCCTACACGCATATGTATGGCGTCGTGATGCTGTTGGCAGAAGCAGAGTGGGAATCGTCTGGAAAGACGAGACTGTGTCACTCCAGCGTCCTATGTGATGTTCGGGCGCATCGCTTTCGCGCCTCTTTCTGCCGCCGCGTGAGGGGAAGCTGCAACAATGATTGGTGTGCTGAAAGTTCTCGGTGATCCAAAAGGCGTCACACTCTCTTTGTGGATACCCGTCTTGCTGCAAGCAATAACATTTCCTGGCTCAACGTAAGTAGCGCTATTGAACGATCGCACACATCGAGGCAACAATACGTCTGTCTTCTCGGGGCTGGTCTCTTGGGACCGATGAGTTCTACATGACCTTTCAAAACCTATCGCGTGGTAACTAGGCCACCACCCACCACTGTCGAATTGTGACTCGTGCATGAAGAAGTTTCTTCTACTGTAAACGAGACTTAAAACGACCTTCTCACAAACAAACGACATTCAAATGCGATTTCTGAATGAGAAACCCGCTGCGTAATCTTTCCTTATGTACAGAATGTAGATGGCATTACCCTTACACACTACTTGCGATTGCGCTGAATTACTAATCACTTGCTTATCCAAGCACGCAGTACGTTTTATGCTAATTTGACGTTTGTTCAGCCGCCGACTGGCTCGTGCCACTGTGCCTTTTGATGAGTTTCAGCCAATAGTACTAGCGTCTGGTCGAGTTATATGTATTTACTTTTTTGCTTATCTCTTTCCCACATCTATTTGAGCGCTGACATTGCGTCACTCGCTCGTAAAGACACCTGTGTATGTAAATGCAACGTAAATCAGGCAAGCGACATACACTCAGACTTCAAGAAAACTAATAATTCATATTCCAAAGAAGGCTGACAGAAAATATTACAGAACCATCAGTTTAATATAGGATGGTTGCAGACTTCTGAGGAATTATTTACAAAAGCATGGAGAGAGTGGTAGAAGCCGACCCCTGCAAAGATCAGTTTGGGTGCCGGAGAAACGTAGGAAGGCAGAGATGATATTAATCATCACTACACCTTCCCTTAGAAAACAGGTTGAAGAAAGTGGAACCTACATCTTTAGCGTTTGTAGATTAAGAAAAATCTTTTGACAATGTCTACTGGAATATGTTCTTCTGGAGTCTTAAGGTAGCAAGTTATCTGCAATTTGTACAGAAACCAGGCTGTAATTACAAGAGTCGAGGGTCGCTAAAGGGAAGCAGTAGTTGAGAAGAAAGGGAGAGAGGGATACAGCCTCTCCCCGATGTTATTCATTCTGTACGCTGAGTAAGCAATAATGGAAAAGAAAGAGAATATTTTAAAGAAAATTAAAGTTTACGGAGAAGAAATAAAAGCTTTGAAATTTGCCGATGACACTGTATTCTGTCAGCTATGGCAGAGTACTTGAAAGGTCAGTTGAGCGGAATGGATAGTGTCTTGAAAAGAGATTGTAAGATAAATATCAGCTAAACTAAGACAAAGATAATTGAACGTAGTCGAATTAAATCAAATGATGTTGACGGAGTTAGACTAGGGAATGAAACTGTAAAGGAAGTTGATGAGATCTGCTATTTGGGTAGTAAAATAACTGATGATGAGCACTAACAAGAAAAGAGGAACTTTTTATTTATTTGTTTTTGACTTTGAGCAGCAAAGGCCATAAGCCAGCAGTATTTATGAAAGTGCCATATTAACATAATTGTAATTTCCACAAGAAGACAATAAAAAAAGTTCGATGTATAAACTTTAAATTCATAATGTAAAATAAAGACGGAAAAAGACGACCATCAAACAGCCAGGAATGGCCACAACAGTGCCAAGTTAACATTAGTGCAACTGTCATAATAGAACTAAAATAAGAGTGTGAAGTACGACAGGTTCGGTATATGAATTAAAACAAAAGCAAAAAAAAAAAAAAAATTGTACAAGATTGCCTTTGCTGCTGAGTACTTGGTACACGCGAATACGACGTGGTTCAGATCCACCACCGCCGAAAAGAGAAATTATCAACATAAAATACAAATTGAAGTTACCTAAGGTATTTGCCTAGAGTCAGTTAAGTTAGGGAGAGAATAGAAGGTCTTGAAATGTGGTACTAAAGAAGAATGTTTAAAATTTAATAGGGACAGCGAATAACTAATGAGGAGGTGAAAATAAATTTACATTACCTTCTGAGGCATCAAAAATCGTCAGTTTGGTAATGAAATAAATGTAAAATGTGGTAAAAATTGTAGAGGGAGTCCAAGGTTTGAATACAGTAGGTCCAGATGGGTGTAGGTTTTGGTAGTCATCCAGAAACGGAGAGGCATGCACAGGATAAACTAGCGTGGAGATTTACATCAACTCAGTCTATCGAATGGAGACCACCACCACAACATGTACACATATAAACAAGAGTGCCGCGCGGGATTAGCCGAGCGGTCTAGGGCGCTGCAGTCATGGACTGTGCGGCTGGTTCCGGCGGAGGTTCGAGTCCTCCCCGGGCATGGGTGTGTGTGTGTTTGTCCTTAGGATAATTTAGATTAAGTAGTGTGTAAGCTTAGGGACTGATAACCTTAGTAGTTAAGTCCCATAAGATTTCACACGCACCCATATAAAGAAGAGTGTCCGTTTGTATTTCATACAGATCTACAGTTTACTCCCATATTGATGCAATTTTGAGCACTTTACCCTCAAGACGAGAGTAAGATCACTATCTACATAAGATTTCGTAATCTGACTTGAAAAATTTATGTATATAATGGAGAAAGATTGTTACCAAAAATATCTAACAATTCTTGGACAATTTACTTCAGATTTCTACGCGGACCCCTCTTGAGGGGTTTGGCTGACATAGGTTGTTTCTTTCTTGTCCTTTTTTTTTCAGTAGTTGCAAGGGCAACAGTCTGGATGACTGACTGCTCTGGCCTTGTAACATTAACCAAAATGGCCTTGCTGTGCTGGTATTGCGAATGGGTGAAAGCAAAGGGAAACTACAGCTGCAATTTTTCTCGAGGGCATGCAGCTTTGCTGTATGGTTAAATGATGATGGAGTCCTCTTGGGTAAAATATTCCGGAGGTAAAATGGTCCCCTATTCGGATCTCCGGACGGGGACTACTCGGCAGGATGTTGTTACCATGAATACAAAACTCTACCATCTGGTGAGCAAGGTGTATGAGACAGACGAAATACCCTCAGACTTCAAGAACAATATATTAATTCCAATTCCAAAGAAAACAAGTGCTGAAAAGTGTGAAAAATACCGAACT
Organism: Schistocerca piceifrons; assembly: GCF_021461385.2. Classification (NCBI taxonomy): domain Eukaryota; kingdom Metazoa; phylum Arthropoda; class Insecta; order Orthoptera; family Acrididae; genus Schistocerca; species Schistocerca piceifrons. The sequence continues at coordinate 509,972,346 of NC_060142.1, read as the reverse complement.
ATCAGTTTAATAAGTCACGGCTGCAAAATACTAACACGAATTCTTCACAGGCGAATGGAAAAATTGGTAGAAGCCGACCTCGGGGAAGATCAGTTTGGAATCCGTAGAAATGCTGGAACACTTGAGGCAATACTGGCTCTACGACTTATCTTAGAAGACAGATTAAGAAAAGGAAAACCTACGTTTCTAGCATTTGTAGACGTAGAGAAAGCTTTTGACAATGCTGACTGGAATACTCTTTTTCCAGTTTTGAAGGTGGCAGGGGCCAAATACAGGGAGCGAAAGGCTATTTACAATTTTACAGAAACCAGATGGCAGCTATAAGAGCCGACGGGCATGAAAGGGAAGCAGTGGTTGGGAAGGGAGTGAGACAGGGTTGCAGCCTCTCCCCGATGTTATTCAATCTGTATATTGAGCAAGCAGTAAAGGAAACAAAAGAAAAATTTGAAGTAGGTATTAAAATCCAGGGAGAAGAAATAAAAACTTTGAGGTTCGCCGATGACATTGTAATTCTGTCAGAGACAGCAAAGGACCTGGAAGAGCAGTTGAACGGAATGGACAGTGTCTTGAAAGGAGGATATAAGATGAACATCAACAAAATCAAAATGAGGATAATGGAATTTAGTCGAATTAAATCAGGTGATGCTGAGGGAATTAGATTAGGAAATGAGACATTTAAAGTAGTAGACGAGTTTTGCTATTTAGGGAGCAAAATAACTGACAATGGTCGAAGTAGAGAGGATATAAAATGTAGACTGACAATGGCAAGGACAGCGTTTCCGTAGAAGAGAAATTTGTTAACATCGAGTATAGATTTAAGTGTCAGGAAGTCTTTTCAGAAAGTATTTGTAAAGAGTGTAGCCATGTATGGAAGTGAAACATGGACGATAAATAGTTTGGACAAAAAGAGAATAGAAGCTTGCGAAAGTGGTGCTACAGAAGAATGATGAAGATTGGATGGGTAGATCACGTAACTAATGAGGCGGTACTGAATAGAATGGATGAGAAGAAGAATTTTTGGCACAACTTGACTAGAAGAAGGGATCGGTTGGTAGGACACGTTCTGAGGCATCAAGGGATCATCAGTTTAGTAATGGAGGGAAGCGCAGAGGGTAATAATCGTAGAGGGAGACCAAGAGATGAATACACTAAACAGATTCAGAAGGATGTAGGTTGCAGTATTTACTCGGAGATAAAGAAGCTTGCACAGAGTAGAGTGGCATTGAGAGCTGCTTCAAACCTGAAGACCACAAGAGCAAGGTGAAAATCTTCAAATCCTGGCTCTAGCTGTGACATTGAAAACTACACTTTTGGCCTGTAATATGTGTTTATCAGCTTCAGTACTTTCATTATAAAAGGTGTCACAGGAGAAATGGTAAGTACATCAAGAAGCAGTTGTTTGGACTATTTCAACCCAAAGATTTTCGTTGTTCTGGCGATGCAAGTTTTAGAACTTGATGCTTTTAGTGCCAACGAATAGACATAACATAGTAGTTTCAGACTAGCTGGCATTATTAAAATAAATATTTGCAACAATGGTGTACATATTTACAAATTTTACAGTATATTTTGCAACGTGATTTACTGTGATTTACTGTTTACGAGTTATGTTCTTACTGTCTATGAAGTATTGAATAATAAAATAAAGAAAAAAGAATAAGAAGCTCTAAAGCCGATGGATAAAAAATAAAGAAAAAATAAAACAACTAATTCATCTTAAACAAACCATCTCAAGAATTATATCCTTTGAAGTCTCTAGCTGTTTTACTTGTGTGCTCCATATTTTCTTATCTTGAACTAGCCTTTCATCTCTCTTGAATTTTAACCTTTCTTTTTTTCCAATCTTACGTAACTTGTACCCACAACATCTTCTTTAATCTGGTCTGCGTACTCTAGTCTTTATCTGTCCTTGCTATTTTTCCCCTCTACCACTCTTCCCAGCACCAAGTTAACTATTGCTGGTTGTTACAGCAAATGTCCTACTAAGCCGTTGCGTCTATTGGCACGTTTCCGTAGACAACTTTCCTCACCTACTCTTTTTGGCACCTCTTCATTTCATTATTCACCTGTCCACTTAATGTTTAGCATTATTTGCGCAAAGAAACTAATTACTAGAGATCGGCCAATACTAACACTTTAGTCTACGAAATTCGCTCTTTCGATAGGCATTACAAGAGTTGGCTTGTACCTCTGTTGCAAACAAATGTCCGTCCTTTGATACGCGACGCCATTGCTAAAGCGTTGCCGACAGCGCCGGGGGGCTGTGATTGCCTGTTACGGGCTCAAAGTGTGGCAAACGCATTGCGCGGCGAGATGAAGGGTAAACGGCGAGGGAAGTGGTATGGCAGGGCCAAAGCGAGGGTAGCGCCGTACAAACAGCCTGTAGCGCGTGCAGTACTTGCTGGCGGGGCTCTGAGGGCAGGAGAAAAAAAAAAAAAAAAAAAAAAAAAAAGATGAACGTGGCACGCAGGTCTGTGCCGAGGGCAAGGAGATCAATAGGATTTTATTGGTCGGCTCTCCGACTGATCGATGGGTAAATCCGTACATCCGGGGCAAGGCCGCGCGTCATAAACGCAGGCTGGGTGGGGCGCGTGCGGCCAGGAATAGACGGCCAAGCGCGACGCGTGCATCCGCCGCGCTTTGCGTTCTCCACGCGAGCCGCCAAGTTGCCGGTCCAGCGCGCCAAAGCTACCTCGCGCCGCGGCGTTTGGCTCTCTGCGACGCGTCAGTAACGCAGGTATTAAAGCCTCACTATCACTTTTGAACGGTTCTTGACGAAAGTACAAGCAATCTCTGTTGGCCCAGGCGACATCGGCTGGTTACGTAATTGTCAGTGTCATTGAAATTCACCAATCTTAAGATGTAGTTTATTTTATTTCGGAGGTTACCAGTTTCAGCATTTCTATATGCCATCTTCAGGCTCAATACGCATCTCTGCAAACAAAAGAAATTGACATTTGGAGCCATATAGCTCTGGGTGTCATGAATTCTATCATTACACTAGTGCTTCATTCGAAGGCTTGGTAGCAACTGCGCACACCTCCAGCCCAAAAACTTTCCTCTACTTCGTGTCTTTTCCTATTGGACAACAGGTGGCTCAGTTTCTGAATGGAAAATGACTTCTAATATTACGCTACTTGACCGAAGTTTTTGACAAGCAGCATCATCAGGAAGTATCACTTCAAGGCCGAAATAGTAATATTGTCTTTCCAAGAGAGTACTTGCGTTCAAAGAGAAAATTTTTAGTAGGAAAAACCTAGATGTAGAAGGGCAACTGCGAGATGTTTTCTTCTCTGAATGATTTCCTGACGAAAAATGGCTTTTGTGAACAACAAAACTGGCAGCATCTGTCGTAAGAGGTTTGAAATCATTTGTTACAGCAAATAATTTTCTGTCACTGTCTTCAGTGCTAAAAAAATATAAGACATGAAATCATTGATGAAAACCATATGATAAAACATAGGCATAAGACATATCGAGTAGATTAATTTACATTGTATATAGTACATACCAAATATTAAAGTCTTGACGACTCATGTAATAAAAGAACCTATTACTCCTTCAACATGTTGTCAATACGGAAAAAATTAACAGCTAAAGAGCAAATTTTTAACATAATTTGCATCCTACAATCATATCCAGTAAAGCATGACGTAGGGATCACAGTGCCCTCTTTGCTCAAAGAAAACGCGATATATTTTACTAAAAAAGGGACCAAGATTTTATACAAAAAAACACTAAAAACCTATTAAAAATTAAAAATGCGATTTTGGTAACACGAGAAATCAGGAATATACACTACTGGCCATTAAAATTGCTACACCACGAAGATGACGTGCTACAGACGCGAAATTGAACCGACAGGAAGAAGATACTGTGATATGTAAATGATTAGCTTTTCAGAGCATTCACACAAGGTTAGCGCCGGTGGCGACACCTACAACGTGCTGACACGAGGAAAGTTTCCAATCGATTTCTCATACAGAAACAACAGTTGACCGGCGTTGCCTGGTGAAACGTTGTTGTGATGAATGCGTACCATCACGTTTCCGACTTTGATAAAGGTCGGATTGTAGCCTATCGCGATTGCGGTTTATCGTATCGCGACATTGCTGCTCGCGTTGATCGAGATCTAATGACTGTTAGCAGAATATGGAATCGGTGGGTCCAGGAGGGTAATACGGAACGTCGTACTGGATCCCAACGGCCTCGTATCACTAGCAGTGGAGATGACAGGCATCTTATCCGCTTGGCAGTAACGGATCGTGCAGCGATGTCTCGATCCCTGAGTCAACAGATGGGGACGTTTGTAAGACAACAACCATCTGCACGAACAGTTCGATGACGTTTGCAGCAGCATGGACTATCAGATCGGAGACCATGGCTGCGGTTACCCTTGACGCTGCATCACAGACAGGAGCGCCTGCGATGGTGTACTCAGTGACGAACCTGGGTGCACGAACGGCAAAACGTCATTTTGTCAGATGAATCCAGGTTCTGTTTACAGCATCATAATGGTCACATCCGTGTTTCGCGACATCGCGGTGAACGTACGTTGGAAGCTTGTATTCGTCATCGCCATACTGGCGTTTCACCTGGCGTGGTGTTATGGGGTGCCATTGGTTACACGTCTCGGTCACCTTTTGTTCGCAATGACGGCACTTCGAACAGTGGACGTTACATTTCAGAAGTGTTACGACCCGTGGCTCTAGCCTTCATTCGATCCCTGCGAAATCCTACATTTCACCAGGATAATGCACGACCGCATGTTGCAGGTCCTGTACGGGCCTTTCTGGATACAGAAAATGTTCGAATGCTGCCCTGGCCAGCACATTCTCCAGATCTCTCACCAGCTGGAAACGTCTGGTCAATAGTGGCCGAGCAACTGGCTCGTCACAATACGCCACTCATTACTCTTGATGAACTGTGGTATCGTGTTGAAGCTGCATGGGCTGCTGTTCCTGTACCTGCCATCCAAGCTGTGTTTGACTCAATGCCCAGGCGTATCAAGGCGTTATTACGGCCAGAGGTGGTCGTTCTGGGTACTGATTTCTCAGGATCTATGCACCCAAGTTGCGTGAAAATGTAGTCACATGTCCGTTCGAGTATATTTGTCCAATGAATATCGGTTTATCATCTGCATTTCTTTTTGGTGTAGCAATTTTAATGGCCAGTAGTGTAAATAATATAAAAATACAGCAATAAGAGAAGTTACACCCTTTGACGTACCATTCATTAATTCATCAACAGGCATTAACGAAGTTCACAGGCCTGTAGTTAAATTATGAGTTGAAGAAACCCGACGAGCAGTGACGGTTTGCACCATTTTGTGGGGCTGAAACTGCTATAACTTGTTGGCTTTACAGTGTACGGAAACCGATGTAGTAAGAACAGTTTTCAGTCGTCTCGGAATGGATAAATACATCTCCCGTTTAGTTTTCAGTGGAATATTATACCATTCTTCTTGAAAACTGTGGAAACTTCAGGAACCGATGATGGAGGTGGGTAGCGATCATGCGCTCTTGTTTCCACACAAAGGCTCAGTAATATTGGCGCCAAGGGTAGATGAGACAATTACTCTTCGCGCTGACAAAAACCAGCCATGAACGATCAGAGTTGCGTGAACAGGAGCCCTGTCGTCTTGGAACACAGCATCACTATTGAGGGCAGGCATTGTACCATGGGATGAACTTGATCGGCCAAAATGGTCACATAATCCTTGGCAGTAATGCGACGTCCCCAGAGTAACCGTGGAACACCACGAAATGGCTGTCAGATTATCACTGAACCTTCGCCATGTTTCACTCTTAGGATGTAAACACTACCGGAAGTTGGAAACCGTGTGTAAGAAGACTCATCCGACAAAATTTCGCTCTTCCATTGCTCCAAGTCCAGGTGTAAGAGCTTCGACACCACGTTTTCCTGTTAAGGGGCATTTGCATCGCTGACGAGCGGCTTTGGATTTCCAGCTTGCAAAGCAGTTCCCTGCGCTCTTCGTCCGACGGTGTCCGCGAGTGGGACATTTAGTGTTCTGCGGTGTCTGGTGTGCGTACTGTAAGACCTTCGGTACACACACCATCAGATGATTTGACTTGTCGCTCTAACGAAGTAGGCGAGTGTCAGCAATATGTCTTATCGTGGCGTGTTTATCTTCTGTCGTTAGGTCAGACGATAGAAATGCCACTTGCACGCTTAGAGTAGCAGATTGACGGTGACCAACTTTAAACAGAAGTTGATTAATTTTCACACACATTTATTAAAATAATAACAAGCATAAACATTACGTAACTTGATTCTGGATGCTATTTACAATTGACAATCTGATGTTCCTTTGGTCTTGGTACGTTAATCTTATTCTCACATATCTCTCATACTTGACAAAGTGTCTATACATTTATCTTGATGGCTATGTACAGGAATATGATAATCTTATTAGGTGCAGACTGAAACTTGACTATAGATTGGTACAGACTAATGCAGATTGGTACAGACTGGTGCAGACAAATGCAGACTGACTAATCGGAGGTCTGTACACTCGTTATAATACCTCGTGCGTTCAGGTATCACTGCGCGAGTGTGATCCGCGAGGAGAAAAGGTTCTACGTTAGCACCAATCTCATTGGCTGCGTTACATATTAATACGCGGATCGTCGGAAGCAGAATTTGGTCTATCTCTAAGGCAGCGCCATCTCGTAGTGCAGAGATGGACAAGCACTGCGCCTGCGCTGTTGTGCTTAGTGGGACGCGCTCTAGTGGGAAAGTTGTGTACGCGCTGACTAAGCGGAACTATGTACACAATACGGTGACTTTTGCCACTGTCTTCCTCCTATTTTTCCTCACAGTCTTCTTCAATGGCTGTATGTCACGGTCACTCACCACACACTTTCGTCCGCATTGTGAGTTAGCGGATGATGTTTCTCCGCTTTCCCTGTATACGGTATAAATCTTCGATACGATGCCTCTTAATATACCAAACATTTCGCTTACCTTGGTTACAGAAGCATCCATTATGTGAGCACCAACAACTTGCCCACGTTCGAATTCACTTAGCGCCGACGTAACGCACTCACAACTACATAGAGCGCTCTTCGGAACACGACGGACTCTTGCAATGTATTGAGGACATTGCACAGGCGCCGTTTGTGGTCAAATACAACAGCGCAACCTGCAGGCCTGGCTATCATATGCATTAATTTTCAGGTCTGCATATCTCGCGATGTTTCCACATTTTTCGTGCAAGGAAAACAGTAGTTGACAGGGTAATGAGACCAGCTTGTAGCTTATACCTCACATGTGTGTGTGTGTGTGTGTGTGTGTGTGTGTGTGTGTGTGTGTGTGTGTGCGTGCGCGTGCGTGTGTGTATAGACCGAAGACCGAACAACCAGTACTGCAAAAAAAAATTGGAAAAAGAAACTGCAGTGAAACGAAAAGAAATATGAACTTTGGGGTTTTCTGATGAAGAGAAGCCAAGATTTTGGAAGAGCGCTTGAATAGAATTGATACTACTTTGAAAAGAGGTTATACACTGAAGCGTCAGAGAAACTGGTACAGCCTTGCGTATTCAAATTCAGAGATATCTAAACACGCAGCACGAGGCGCTGCGGTCAGCAACACCTGATACGACAACAAGTGTTTGGCGCAGTCGTTACATCGGTTACTGCTGTTACAATGGTAGGTTATCAAGATTTAAGTGAATTTGAACGTCGTGCTATGGTCGGCGCACAAGCGATGGGACACAGCATCTCCGAAGTAGTGATTAAGTGGGGACTTCCCCGTACGACCATTTCACGAGTGTACAGTGAATATCAGGAATCCGGTAAAACATCAAATCTCCGACATCGCTACAGCCGGAAGAAGATCCTCCAAGAACAGAACCAACGACAACCGACGAGAATCGTTCAACGTGACAGAAGTGCAACCCTTCCTCAAAATGCTGCAAATTTCAATGCTAGGCCATCAGTAAGTGTCCGCATGCTAACCATCCAACGAAACATCATCGATATGGAGTTTCTGAGCCGAACGTCCACTCGTATACCCTTGATGACTGGACGACACAAAACTTTACGCCTCGCCAGAGCCCGTTAACACCGACATTGGACTGTTATTGACTGGAAACATATTGCCTGGTAAGACGAGTCTAGTTTCAAATTGCATCGAGGGGATGGACGGGTACGGGTATGGAGACCACCTCATGAATCCATCGACCCTGCATGTCACCAGGGAGCTGTTCGAGCTGGTGGAGGATCTGTAATGGTGTGGGGCGTGGGCATTTGGAGTTATATGAGGTCCCTGATACGTCTAAAAACGACTCTGACAGGTACGTAAGCATCCTGTCTGATTACCTGCATCCATTCATGTCCATTGTGCATTGCGAGGGACTTGGGCAATTCCAGCAGGACAATGCGACACCTCACACGGCCAGAATTGCTACAGAGTGGCTCCAGATACACCCTTCTTAATTTAAGCACTTCCGCTGGCCACCAAATTCCCCAAACATGATTCTTATTGAGTATATCTGGGATGACTTGCAACGCGCTGTTCAGAAGAGATGTTCACCCCCTCGTACTCTTACGGATTCATGGACAGCCCTGTAGGATTCATGGTGTCAACTCCTCCAACAATACTTCAGACATCAGTCGAGTCCATGTCACGTTGTGTTGCTCTACTTCTGCGTGCTGGTGGGGGCGCTCCACGATATTAGGCTGCTGTACCTGTTTCTTTAGCTTTTCAGTTTAAGATGAGCATAAAAAGACAAAAATAAATTAGGCGGTACTGAACGAATTATATTAGCAAACGGGACACTAGAAGTGGTAGGTGAGTTTTACTATTTGGCCACCAAAATCACACATGAAGGTCGAAAAAGAGAGGATATGAAAGGCGGATTGTCTATAGCAAGAAAAGCATTTCTGAAAAAGAGGAAATTTCTAACATCGAATGTAAATGTATCTGGATGTGTTTTCTGAAGGCATTCATCTTGAGTGTATTCTTGTATGCAACTGAAACGTGGACCATGAACAATTCATACAAGAAAAAATAGAATCTTTTTAAATGTGGTGCTATATAAGAATGCTGATGGTTAGTTGGGTAGATCTCGTAACTAATAAGGAGGTATTGAAGAGAGCTGCGGAGAACCTGACTAAAGTAAGAGATCGGTTGATAGGACAAAACCTCAGATGTCAAATAACCGTCGATTTTGTAATGTGTGAGGTAAAAATTTTAGAGGTAGAACAAGGCTTGTGTACAGTAAGCAGGTTAGAATCCATGTGCAGCTGTTTCACCAAATTACGATTTTTGAAAATTATTTTAGTATTAAATCATAGCATCGTTAAAATACTTTTTTCATCATTTGGTTTGACGTCACACCATCGATTTCTTCTCATTTATCAATTTCTTCGTCTGAAAACAGCACTTACACTAAACGTCTTCAGTTATTGTTGGGTATATTCCAGTCTCTGTCTTCCCTTGTAGTTTTTCTTCTCTACATATCCCTCTTGTACCACTGAAGTCGCTCACTGATTTCTAACAGAGGTCATGTCATCCTGTCCCTTTATTTTGTCAGTGTTGCCCACATATTCCTTACCTCTGCGTTTCTGTGGCGTAATTACCCCATTTCTTATCAATGCTCTTAAGGGGCGGTTTACTATCTTTGGCCCGAAAAAGCATGTTCTTTCATAATTTTTTTCTCGGGATGTCTTATAGATATAAATGTCAAATTTGGTCAAAATGTTTATTGATATTTCCTCTACAAACTGGAATTTTTTAGACCGGAAATGTCGAAGAGCATAGGCGGAAGTGCCGTCGGAACGAAACAAAATTTCGGTGTAGACATCCACGCGCGGTATTGCACAGGTCGTCTGAAATAAAAACTGAGTTGACCTTAACGAAGTATATAAGATTATTTAGGAGTTGGACCTCCCTTAAGTTATTTGGACCATAGGAAACAAAAGGCGGCCGTTTGAAAAAAAAGGGTGTTTTTCATCGATTTTTCGAATTCGTCGGCCAAGTAAAAATACTTATAGTTGATGGATCGGAAGAAAAGTGGTACAACTCTTAGACAATTTAGTTAGCTTCGTCAGGAACAAAGAATCTTGCCAATCGTTTCAGTAGATTTGAAGTTACCATACGGTGCGATAAAAAAAAGTAATTTCGAGAAAAACGCGTTTTGAAGTTTTGACTACATATAAATGCAATATTATGTAACTTACGTTCAGTCTGCTATTCTAGGCCCGTAAACTAGTACTTCTTGATAGAGGGCGTTCTGCTCCATCTGGGACATCCTGCGCTGCTCCAGAGCCGCTTGTACGGCCGGTGACAAGCGGTTTTCGGCCGCTTGTATCCGGTGGTCGTCCGAATGCTTGGGGAAATGCGTCGAATAGAGTCCCAGGGTGACGTCCATCGTTTTCATAGTCTTCAGAATTGATGAATACCCTTCGTTGAAGTTGCTCACTGCCAGAAAAGTCACTATCTCCACAGTCTTCGCACCAGAATGTAAATGCTTGGGGGCTAACTCCCAAACACAGTAGTTCAAACTTTCATTTGAAGTTTGTGTGTTTCCTCCCAAGCAGCGGTACAATAACTCGTCCTCCGAAAGGGCGTCGTAGATCGGGTGAATTGCTTTTTGAACCCTTGGGGAGCAGCTGGTCGTGTTGATATTCGTCCAGATGTCCGGTAGCCTCTGCAATGCGGCCCCCTTGCACCAACTAGTTTCCCCAGCCGGACAAATTTGGTGTTGTGTTTGGTCATCGGTCGAACGCTTGTGGAAATACGTTGCCCAAATTGCCTTCTTCATCTGTTCCACCGAATTGGAATGCTGTCGGATTGCCAAGCCGTAGTACGTCGTAAGCTCCTGGGTCACTTTATCAGTTTTAGCCATGGGCAAGCACATAGAATAATTATTCGCGGCTACGAAGTCGAAATTCCAGAAAAAAACTGGTGCGTGAATAACCACGAATAAAAAATATTTCCGTTCCGTATTCAGAAAAACCGGTTCAGGGATGGATTCTAAACAATTTTATTGATCCAAAAATGCAATTTAAAAAAATCAATTTTTTGAACCAAAAGATAGTAAACCTCCGCTATTTCTCAGCCTGCTTCTGTAACTCCACATCTCAAATGCATCAACACTATTATTTTCCAGAAATAGAATCCGGAGAACGGCAAATTCCTTATTCATCCGAAAATTCTTATCACTACGCAGAACACTTCTCGTATAAAATTAAAACTGATGTTTCAGACGCTGTTTCCAGGCCAGTTTTATTTCAGCCCCTCACTACAAAGAGACTGCGATCACTTCTAAAATGTCAGGACAGTGTCAATATGGCGGGAGTGGTCTTACACTCTTATTACAAAGGAGAAGAAGCAGATGATGGAAAACTTTCGGATGATCGAATAAGCAGGTTGTCGAGCCACATACTAAATCATTCACGGGAACAGAAGAGGGAAACATGCGCTGGAAATAAGGATAACGGAAATATCTATCAGTGATTGTTAGGTACTAATGTTTTATCTGGAATGTAGAGATCAAATACGTAATAAAAGGAGAATGATTTTAAACCTTTAAACGCAGGAATATTTGCAAGAATCGAAGGATGACAGCTTCGAATTAATATTTTTTTTATTACTAGACACATGATCGGAACTTAAAAGAAGTAGGAAGATTGAAGATGAGACGACAGTGAACAGCTTATTGGCTGTGGCTTCTCGATATCGCGGACAACAGGACGCTCTCCGATATGAAGGATGAGAAAGTAATTGGTTGTGCTTCCTCCTGCTGAGGCGATATTTTGCTGTCGCTCCAAAGGCCTATCCGGGATAAGCCGAAAGCATCGTATCGGTTTCCCAGCAAGCCGTCTAAGGTTGTTACTCAAGCGCCCACTTCTCCTGGGATTCCTATCGCTATATAGCGAGGGAACGCCGGTCCTGTATAAACAAGTCAATCCTCAAAGTCATCTTCAGACTGCTTTGTCCTTGATTCATCTCAATATCCAGAGAAACTCGTTTGTAAGTTTACATATGGCGACGAGTTGATCTTTGACTATTAGCATACTATTGACTTAGAGAGAAGAAGAGGTGCAAAATAAAAGGCTCTAGATACAAAGGAAGAGATAGAAAAGTTACGAAGATATGCTCAGTAAAGTGTGGAATACAAAAAGAGAATACAGACGCAAAAACATCGTTGTTGTGAAATCTACCAGAAGTGAGACTAACAGCGTATTAAATATCCAAATAGTAAAAGATGCAACAGAATTGGACTAAGTAAAAGAAGTGGAAAGCAAAACACAAAATGGCGAAAGGAATCTTAGTAAAACCGCCAAGCTGTCTCATATAGGGTCAGTAACACTCTGCGAGTTTTGTATCAGCAATCCCGAGGGACAGCATAACAGCACATGTGTTAAGATATCAAGGAATAACTTCCATGGTGCTTGAAGGAACTGCATAGGATAAGAACTGTAGTGGCAGGCAGAGATTGGAATATCTCTAAGAGATAAGTGAGGCCGCTGGGTGCAAGTGCTACTGCAGGGTGAAGAGGTGAGACAGGAGAGGAGAGGACTTCGTGGAGGGACGCATCAAACCACTCAGAAGATCGGTGATAGAAATAAAGCGCTAGACACATAAACTGAATGATTCCATTTGAGCATTGTGCCCCAATGAAATAAAGGAATTTTACGTTTACAGTTTCTTTCGGAATGTCTTGCATTATCCTGCCAGAGTGTTCGCCTACACTCCTGCTGTCTGCAAGATAGTAAATTTTCCGATGATTTGTAGGGGTACAAAACCAAAATAATTTTAGATTTGGCTCCAGAGAGCATATAGAGGCAAAATAATTATTTAAATCTGTGATTGTTAATTTGTAACAGCTGTAAAATACACGTACGATTTAAAATGGAAAATACAGGGTGCATGCAATACACGGTAGTGAGGAGATGAACTATTCATGCATCAGTTCTGTTCTGAAGAGGTCTCATGATTTTCGTTTCAGATTCTTCAAGTATTTTCATTACTATTAAAAATTCACAATCACAAATTTTCAGGACTACCTGTATGCAGGTAGGATTCCGAATGGGGCTAGGAGTAATTATTGAATACTTTTTAGTCTAATTTAAAAACGTGGTATATTAAAAATTCACTTTCATTTAAATAACACAGGTCTGCGTCATAACAATTGTTTCAAATTTATTAGGTGATTTTTATAGTGTTTTCAACGCTGATTTCGAGAAAAATAGTGAAAAATATTCCATCACCTAGAGTTATTTCACAAAATGCTTGTCTAGTTTTAGCTTTTTTCAATATTTCAGCACCCTCGTGAGTTTGAATTTTAGTTTTTAGGATCCCCATAAACTGTTATTTAGCCGTTTTTATACTAGATACACGTAAAATGAAGAGTAATTAGGAGAAACCAGCAGTATTTTCATGTCAGTGCCTGTTTGTCATGCTGCCCCCTCCACCCCCATCACCGAGGAGTGAGCTGCCGCTATTGTCCTTCTGTTCACAGTACGTCTTCTCTCTGTGCTGTTCACGCGTTGTTCTTACTAGTGCTTTAAAGTAGTGAATTTTTGTGTCGTAAGGTTGTTTTAAGGAAATGGACAATGGATATCAGAGGATGTATAAACTCGCCAGATTGCTTCTGCTACATTTGTGGTAACTATACCGTTAAAAAGCAACAAAGAAGCATTTCCTATTTTGTTGAAAAAGTACATTTCGCCTAGTTGGTATAAAGGTAGGCGATCAAGGTAAGCCTTGGGCGCCACACAAAGTTTGTTCAGTGTATGTTGATGAACTGAGGCATGGGTTTCAACGTAAAAAGTAGTCCTTACGTTTTGGAATACCAGTGGTTTGGAGAGAGCCCAAAAATCATAGTGATGACTGCTATTTTTTTCTTGCAACATACAAGGTTTCAATTTAAAAACAAAAAGGATATGGACCTGAAGTATCAGTACCCTCTCCTCCAGATTCGTTGGAGGATATAGATGATCACGAGCCATTGGTTCAGCAAGGTGAGACTGAATAAGACAGAGATTGCTACGATCCTGGCACAACCGATCCCATTCCATTCTCATAATCTAAACTGAACGATTTAGTTAGAGGCCTAGACCTTTCTCAAGAATCGGCAGGGGTTTTAGGATCTAGATTGAAAGATAAACATATGTTGGCTCTAGGTACATCCTTTTCTCGGTATCGATCGAGGGAAAAGTAGTTTGCATCTTTCTTCTCTCAAGAAGGTGACCTGGTTCAAATGGCTCTGAGCACTGTGCGACTTAACATCTATGGTCATCAGTCCCCTAGAACTTAGAACTACTTAAACCTAACTAACCTAAGGACAGCTCACAACAACCAGCCATCACGAGGCAGAGAAAATCCCTGACCCCGCCGGGAATCGAACCCGGGAACCCGGGCGTGGGGGTGACCTGGTGTTTTGCAGTGATGTTCCTGGATTTATGGTACGTTTCAAAATAGAATATGCTCCTAATGAGTGGAGACTTTTTATTGATTCTTCAAAAAGAAGCCTTAAACAGTACTTCTACACAATGGCAATAAGTACGCTTCTATACCAGTTGGACAATCGGTTCACTTAAAAGAATGTTACGAAAACCTTGAACTGGTTTTAAGCAAACTCTGCTATTCAGACCGCAAATGGACACTACGTGGTGATTTAAAAGTGATTTCGATGCTGCTTGGTCAACAAAGTGGCTATACAAAGTTCCCTTGCTTTCTCTGTGAATGGGACAGTAGAGACAAAAAGGAACACCCAATAAAAAAGCTTGACTCTTGAGAAAAACCTTACAGGTAGGGGTTAAAAATGTTGAGAGGAAAAGCCTTGTGGATCCCAAAAAGTTGTTACATCCACCACTTCATATTAAGTTGGGGATGATGAAACAATTTTTTAAAGCATTGCCAAAAGAAGGGGAGTGTTTCAGATATCTTTGTGGAAAGTTTCCCGGTTTATCCGAGGCAAGGCTCAAGGAAGGAATCTTTGTCGGACCAGGTCCTAACTTTGTGGACAAAGTGGAAATAAAAGAAAAGTCAGCATGGACATCTTTTAAATTAGTTGTTATTGGTTTCCTAGGAAACAAGAGATCCAAACTACAAGACAATCGTCACAGACATGCTCGACAACTTTAAGAAGCTGGGCTGTAACGTGAGCATTAAAGTTCATTTTCTCCACTCACATCTTGACTACTTCCCTGTAAACGTTGGTGATGTAAGTGAAGACCAGGGCGAAAGATTCCACCACGACATACAAAGTAATGGAAAGAAGGTAACAAGGAAGATGGAACGTCAACAGGATAGAGGATTACTGCTGGATGATGAAAAGAGAT
This sequence comes from Schistocerca piceifrons, assembly GCF_021461385.2. Lineage (NCBI taxonomy): Eukaryota > Metazoa > Arthropoda > Insecta > Orthoptera > Acrididae > Schistocerca > Schistocerca piceifrons. Next base: position 509,957,029 of record NC_060142.1, on the reverse strand, counting down.
GATCCTCAACGAGACCACAGCCGGAAAAGCAATAAAAGAAGCTTCGACAGAAAGCGAAAGCGTTATTATAAGGACTTATGAGCTTAAAGAGAAATAGAAGTGTACTGGAAATGTAGTTTAGAACATGATTTATGAATAAAATAAAATTTTATAACGTTGGAAAAAAATGTGATAAATTGTTTAAATTTTGTTATTATATCCAAAAATACTCCCTATTTGTGAGAAAACCTGACATGATAGTTAAAAATGGATTGAATTTTTGAAATCAGCGCTGAAAAGTACATAAAAGTCAGTTATCAAATTTCAAACAAATTTCGTGTAACTATTTTTTGTGTTTCAGTCTCGTGTGCGTGAAATTTCTCATTTCGAACATTTTGATCAGATTACAACAGAGATATGTAATAAATTTCAAGTTTATCTTAGTTTCTCTGCACCTAACTCAAACAATATACTGCTTACTCCTACGTGTACCCCGCGGAAAGACCGTGAAAGTAAAAATCAGAGAGACTTGAGCTCACACGGAGGCTTACGAGGAATTTTTCTTCCCACAAATCATTCGCGACTGGAACAGGAAGAGGGGAAGATAGCAGGGGTACACAAAGTAGCCCCTCCTCATACATCACAAAAGGGAATGAGTTAGTACAGCACTGTCCTCCTGTTCTGAGCTATGTTTAAAATTTCAGATCTCTAGCTCATCTGGAAGTTATTTTGAGATCAATTGCAAAATTTATACCGGACAAACAAACAGACAAGATGACGAACCAATAAAACGTGGTAAACTACGCATGAGAATCAATTAGAAAAATTCTGGAGTTTGTCTCGTCGTTTCAGGTGCTAGATGACAACATCGTACAGCAATATAAAAGCGTAAAATCCTGCAATAATGCATAAAATAAAGTTTACGGTCTTCATTCACCTTCTGTACTTAAGTATTGTTCAGAACACAGAATGTTTAAACTGTATGCATTAAATTCCGATGTTGAGTTTGTCATTCAGACGCTATGTAGAGCGAGATTAAGTATCCACATACGCTGATGGAAGAAGTCGCAACACCAAAAAAAGATTAATCAAGAGAAATGTGTCTACGTAACATATTTATGTGATTAACATTGCAAGATCACAGGTTAATGTAAGCGGGAGATAAGCGATTGCAATTGTGAAATGCTGATACGTTAATAACCAGCAAAACCGCCAGAGTCCTGAATGCAAACGTACACGTGGATGCATTGTGGCGTATAGGTGCAGAAGATCAGTTCGTGGGATTGAGTTCCATGCGTGTTGTACTTGGTCGCTCAATACAGGGGCGGATAATGCTGTTTGTGGATGACGCTGGGGTTGCCGTCGGATGAGGTCACATATGTGATCGATTGGAGACAGATCGAGAGCTCGTGTAGGCCAAGGCAACATATCGACACTCTATAGAGTAGCTGGATTAAGGCAGCGGCATGTAGGCGAGCGTTATCCTGTTGGAGCTTTATCCTGTTGGAGCGTTATTCCCCTGAGAACAGCCCTTGAAATATGTTAATATGGATCATCAGACTGACGCACAATGTTTGAGTCATTGTGTGGGGGATAATCATGAAAGTGCTTCTGCTGTCAAAAATAATCGACCCTACAACCGTATCTCCAGGTGTAGGTCCAATGTGTCTAACACATAGATAGGTTGGTTGCAGGTCCTCAACTGCCCTCCTACTAATCAACACATGGCTATCATTGGCTCCGAGACAGAACCAGTTTTCATCAGGATACAAAATAGGCACCCATCCAGCCTTCGAATGACCTCTCGCTTGACACCACTGAAGTCGCAAATGGAGATGCTATGGGTCAGTGAAATGCATGCTACAGGGCGTCTGGTACAGAGCTTTCTTTGAAGTGAACGATTTGTTACAGTTCGTTGTGTCACTGTGGTGCCAGCTGCTGCTCGAATTGCTGCTGCAGATGCAGTACATTGCGCCAGAGCCCTAAACACGTGGGGTACATTGGGGACACTCAAATCACCGAAGTAGCGTCCAATTGAAAGACTCGCACTCTGACTTGACGTACAATAAATTTTAAAGATGGATTGATTCAGTTGACTTATTTCAAACAGATAACATTTCAAGCTTGTTGTTGTTGTTGTGGTCTTCAGTCCTGAGACTGGTTTGATGCAGCTCTCCATGCCACTCTATCCTGTGCAAGCTTCTTCATCTCCCAGTACCTACTGCAACCTACATCCTTCTGAATCTGCTTAGTGTATTCATCTCTTGGTCTCCCTCTACGATTTTTACCGTCCACGCTGCCCTCCAATGCTAAATTTGTGATCCCTTGATGCCTCAAAACATGTCCTACCAACCGATCCCTTCTTCTAGTCAAGTTGTGCCACAAACTTCTCTTCTCCCCAATCCTATTCAATACCTCCTCATTAGTTACGTGATCTACCCACCTTATCTTCAGCATTCTTCTGTAGCACCACATTTCGAAAGCTTCTATTCTCTTCTTGTCCATACTAGTTAGCGTCCATGTTTCACTTCCATACATGGCTACACTCCATACAAATACTTTCAGAAACGACTTCCTGACACTTAAATCTATACTCGATGTTAACAAATTTCTCTTCTTCAGAAACGATTTCCTTGCCATTGCCAGTCTACATTTTATATCCTCTCTACTTCGACCATCATCAGTTATTTTACTCCCTAAATAGCAAAACTCCTTTACTACTTTAAGTGTCTCATTTCCTAATCTAATTCCCTCAGCATCACCCGATTTAATTTGACTACATTCCATTATCCTCGTTTTGCTTTTGTTGATGTTCATCTTATATCCTCCTTTCAAGCTTATCATCTTATATCTCGAAAACTACTGACCTCACTGATTTCGAGAATATGCAACTCGGTTACCAGGTGTAGAAGTATGAAACTGGAAATTGCCTGCAATAATTACACGTCTGTTGTTTGAAACTGATCAACAGTATTTTATTCAAAATAGTCCCACCTCTCCGGCAGCCTATGAATGACCCGACAAAAAACAGTTCTTCTTTTGAAGCGAACTAGTCAGCGAGCCATTTTCGTATATTTTCATAGGAACTGAAGCGTTGTTCAGCGAGAGCGTGTTCCAGTGATGCAAACTGATGATAATCGGACGAAGCCAAGTCTGGAGAATAAACCGCTTGCCCTAGTATTTTCGAACTGAACGCCTCGATCGTTTCCCTGACCCGTTTTGCTGTGTGTGATAGGGCGTCAGGGAGAAAAATGACTTTGTGTTGCCTTTTACCATATTCCAGTCGTTTTCCACGTAATGCTCTATTTAAATCGATCATTTGCTCTTGGTAGCGATCAGTGACAACGGTTTCACCAGGTTTTAGCAGTACATAATACATGACACCCTTCTGATCCCACGAAACACAGAGCATTTCTTCTTTCCAAAGCGATTTGGTCTTTCAGTGGATGTCGATGGTTTGCCTGGACTCACTCATGATTTACGACCCTTATCTTCCATTTTTCGTCAACTGTCGCTGTTCGATGGAGAACAGTATCTGGCGGGCAGCATTCCACAAGCGGTCTTTCGAGATGCTTGTTGTCTTTCATTGAGTTCATGTGGAACTCATTTTCCAACTTTCTGCACCATTCCCATAGCTTTCAACCGAAGAGGAACGGCTTTCTGCGCCATATTCAATTGTTCCGCTAATTCCTGTTGAGTTTGAGAATTGTAACACCCCACCCGTCACTTAGCTGGTTTTGGCGTGTGTTCACCCCAACTAATTGACTAACAGATCAACAGAGAGTGCAAAACTGCGGCAATATCGGATAACGCAAAAAAGGAATATGGCCCTGTGACTCCTGAATGAACTGCAGTGGCAGTGTTGACATTAATTTATTGAGAATTGACCACTTTTAATTAAAATGGGTGCACATTGATGTTATATTCCGCTATTGAACACCAGATGCAAATGTTGAACATAAAATTAATTAAGAAAGTGACTTGGGATTTCAACTACTTGATTGAAAACAGATGCAGTCGATTAGCACAAATTTATTTTAACTCCTGACCTTCAATCATCACGTTACAAGACTCTCCTATTGTAAGTAGACTGTTTAGGTTTTTTTATTGGTAACGCCACGTAGCGGTCTGTATGAAAATCACTGGCTGTGCTGTGTGCGGTCTGTGGCTGGTTTGCATTGTTGTTGGCTATTGTAGTGTTGGGTAGCTGGATGTTAACAGCGCGTAGCGTTGCGCAGTTGGAGGTGAGCCGCCAGCAGTGGTCGATGTGGGGAAGTGAGATGGCGGATTTTTGAGAGCGGATAATCTGGACATGTGTCCATCAGAAACAGTACATTTGTAAGAATGGATGTCATGAACTGCTATATATATTATGGCTTTTGAACACTATTAAGGTAAATACATTGTTTGTTCTCTATGAAAATTTTTTATTTGCTAACTATGCCTATCAGTAGTTAGTGCCTTCAGTAGTTTGAATCTTTTATTTATCTGGCAGTAGTGGCGCTCACTGTATTGCAGTATTTCGAGTAACGAAGATTTTTGCGAGGTAAGTGATTTGTGAAAGGTATAGGTTAATGTTAGTCAGGGCTATTCTTTTGTAGGGATTATCGAAAGTCAGATTGCGTTGCGTTAAAAATATTGTGTGCCAGTTTAAGCACAGTCATGTATAATTTTTCTAAGGGGACGTTTCACTATCAGGCAGTGGTAATAAATTGCGTTTGCGTGGAGTAAAGCGCGATAGCTCAAAAGTAATTCCTATCGACTGACCCAGGCGTAATGTGAAGTGGGAGAAGAATTCTACAACACACGGCCCATGAAACCCTCGTGGAAACTTTGCCGATGTGATCCAACAAATTAATCAGTGGCCGGAGCGGGCGCAATATCACCGAATACAGCGTGGCGGAGCGGCGTCGTTGTGTGGACGTCGGCCGACCTGGTGGTGCTGCTGCAAGGCTGCGCTCGTCTATTCAATCCTAGCTATCTTGCTCAGTACATAGCTGAACCAAAACTTTCTATCTCCAAGCTCAATCGTTCCATTTGCTAAGTCCTAAACTGCAGAGATGCTCACTCTTTCTCAGGCAAGCTGAGTAAAGAACGCCATGTCCGCACTCTAGGCAAGCTGGGAGCGGAAGGCCTCTACGGAGACTTCTCACAGTCCGCTCTTCACCTCGGTTTCCCCTCCATCAAAATCACTTACGCCAATTGCAGCACAAGTCGCGTTAATTATGCGTCGCTTCCCAGCGCCAACCTATGCCTGCTCTGGGAAGTGAACAAATTCCCACAAAATTTCCCTTCTTCTCAACTTCTGCTGTATAGCTCCTCCCAGGCCACCCATCAAGGTTAGCATCGGCACAAACACCAAGTTTTCTGGAATTCTGACTCCCAGGAGAGTACTTCAAATTCCTTGGTCCTACATTCCCATTGGAGGCCGGCGTATTTCGTGCTGTCGATCTTCACCTGATTTACTTCAGGCTCTGTGGACGGTGAATTCACCGTGAAGTTGCTATAGTCACGAACACGCATATTTTGACCTCTGTTGATTGCTCCACCATAGCTTTGCGCGGCTTTCTCGCATGTTTCGCAGAAAACAGGATGACGGACATTTATCAACGGGTGTAAAGTTCTTCGTCTGTTTCCTGGTACATCAGCATGCTGTCACTCATCTTAAGGCATCTGGAGACCGTGCCGCATTACCGCTTTCTCAGAGCTTGAGCTGCCCTAAGCTGCCTACTGTTGCTTCCCTTCACCGTTCCCCATCCGGCCACGGTCAATTCTAAATACTTCCCTGGGGTAAACTAGCATCCAGTAAATCGACTTGTTTCCATAAAGTTTTCATGTCATGTGAATTACTTTAAAACCATCACCCGACATTAATTATTCCACTACGTCCATACTATACCCTCTACAAGATGCATTGTGCCTTGTCAGTTATTTTGTTCCGCCCTACTGTTCGCTCAACATAAGTTAGGTAATCTTTAATGACTTCATGTAAGGGGTATAGTTCTTGCCATCTTACAGTATCATCTTCATTCAATAAGTTTTGCAATTCGCTATCTTTGAACTTTTTCGGTGGTTTCCCGTACTCGTCGTTTCTCACGTCAAAATCACCAGTTTTTAATTTTTTGAACCACTCGAAACATTATGTTTTCCCAAAAGAATGTTCGCGAAAAGCTTCGGCAAGCATTCGAAGCGATTCCGCGGCAGTTTTCTTCGAATGATAACAGAAAACCAATGCTGTCCGCAAATCATAGTTCGTAGGCACAAAACTCGACATGTTTACGCGTCTGAAACAGATACCGATGTTTGGAACTTGGGTTACTGTGTACTAACATTCGTCGTCAGCCGTCACAGGAAGCAGATGGCGCTGCAGATGCGGTCACACGTGCCCTACACTAGAGAGCCTATATAGGGGGAGAGTGGCCAACCGGACGATACGGCGACCATTTTTCTGCCAAACTGCGGGCGGGACTTTTGAATGGCCAGTAGTGGAGTAGTGGAGTACACACTCACAGAATCAAAAGCACAAGACAATATTGCGAAATCATTCGTTAAATGCCTTTGTTTATAAGAATAATGTGTTATAATAATTTTCACACAGCCAATTTACAGGTCTATTTTCAAATTTAACTATGTATATTGCAAGTTGTTTTATATGTAGTAAAAAGCAAAAACGACTTACTTCGCACAGAGAAGAGTTGGTTTCCACAAGGCTCTTGTTTGATTTATATCAGCCCTGTTGACTGCGACTGCCCACTGCTTTCGTCTTTCTTCATTGCGTGAAAATGCTAACATGCGAAATCCACCTTCGCCTCTATTGGAACAACCAAATGCAGCACTACCTGGCTTCGTTTACGAACGTCTGCACAACGAATTACAGATGTCAAAAACAATACTGTACAATTACTAACGTGTTTACTTCAAACATGTAGGCCTACCGACTTCATCACAAAACGCTTCATTATTTCAACTCGTATTTAAGATCGCAACGCTAATTACGTACTAACAACGATATACAAATAAATCGAACATGCATGCACAACGCATAACAAGTCTCTCAATAATTCAAATACCTTTTAATCGTTTCCAAAAGTCCTCTGAACTTCAATTCAGCTCAAAAGCACGGCGAACATAGGAAGCGCGAGAGACGTTTGGCGCGATTTTTCTGCCAAAGCTTATCAACAAATCACAGGCAACTTCACTTATGGCCTCTCTCTCTCTGTATACAGGCTCTCTACCCTACACTGACGGCTAGCACCATCTACAGGGAAATTCCGGTTTCATACTTCTGCACCTGGTATACACCTTTCCAAAATTTCGTATTATATAGCATTTGCTACGTATAAGCGTCAGAAGACGGGTTTTGTTCATTGAAGCTTTCTCAATATTTAACTCGTCACAACAATGAATTTTTAGCTCTCTCATAAAAATCATGTGAAAATTCTGAAATTTATTTACGATATACATCTGCAAGTATGTCAAAAATCAAGTTTGCTAGTTCCGCAGTGGCAGGCACAACGCTTTGCACAGTAGAAGTGGAAATTCAATTGGAGCCGCCAATGTAACATCAGTTGGTGTGTTGCTAGTGGAAGCAGTCCGATTCTCCAGCTACTTTAAATAGGACTCTAGGATGTTGACAGAATAGCTGAATGTATCTGTCTAATTTAAAAAAAAAAAAACCGCTTGAGCAAAAGAAATTCTTTTCCGTACTCTATTCAATAATATAATTTATTACTGTGGCTACGCTGCTTCGTGCTGAAGTTGCGAAACTGGCTCCCAGAGAATTCTTCTTGACCTCATATGTGAAAACTCTGTAGGGCGCCCAGAAACCCAGACTGGATGATGAGACAAACTGCGATACTTGTACTGTTGGAATTCTTTAATAAATTGACAGTTGGAGCAAAAAGCAAGTGTTGATACACTGGGCGACCGTGTGACAGGCCACTTAAAATTAGCGTGCCCTCTAACATCTCCACACTACCCTTCTGAAAAAACACCTTAAATCGTTTTGATATTTCAATCGTTGTTGACGATAGGTGCAAATGGTTCAAATGGCTCTGAGCACTATGGGACTTAACTTCTGAGGTCATCAGTCCCCTAGAACTTAGAACGACTTAAATCTAACTAACCTAAGGACACGACACACATCCATGCCCGAGGCAGGATTCGAGCCTGCGACCGTAGCTGTCGCGCGGTTCCAGACTGTACCTCCTAGAACCGCTCGGCCACTCCGGCCGGCCGTTGACGATGGGATCTAGAAGGTACGGAGACGCAAAGTATTTTATTACGTGAAAGTTAACAGACGTTTTCAGACTGCGCTTTCCTGATACTGATCAATCATATAATAGATTATCACTTTGGTAACACACATTCAATTACTGTAGTTAGTACGAAACACGGTCAGTCAGGGTTGCATATGTGTTCGTTTAATTTTTTTTTCTTGTAAATTTACGAGACTTCTCCTACCTGGTATAGGAGTATGGCAGGATACCGGTTGCTATCGGCTATCCTCATATCCATGCATGGATTATTTTATTAAGTCGCTAGAGATGTGATTAGTATTCCATAAACATCTGATGATGGAACCCGTATTCCAAAATAAACATGTATGTTGTATAATTCAGCATCTTTCACATAATAAAATACATTTAATCTTTCATTTTCGTTGTTAGGAGCGGAACTTTTTGAATGCCTTTTAATATCTGAGCCTATTAGTGAGGACGGTGCTGGAAACCCCTGTCTAACAAACTCAAACTTATTTTCCCAGAATGAATTTTCACTCCGCAGCAATGGTTGAGTTGAATTACAACTTTCTGGCCGATCAAAACCGTGTGCTGCTGCAGAACTCGAACCTTGGACCTTTGGCTTTCACTGGCAAGTGCTCTACCGTCTGAGCTATCCAATTATAGCTCAAGACGTGCCCTCAAAGCTTTACTTCCGCCAGCGCCTCATATCACACCTTTCAAACTTCACAAAAGTTGTCCTGCACTCATTATGGGACTAGCACTCCAGTAGGAACAGATTTCCCGGAGAAATATCTTAACGTCAAGGTATGCAGGAGTACGGCTGTAAACTTTGGAAGGTGGGAGACGGGTTTGTGAGGACCCTATTTTATCATATGTCGAATTATGTACTATCACTTTCAACAGTTGACGGTCAGTTTATACGTCGCAGCTACCTCTGGTTTCACGGAGGTAGAATTTTAAAGTATTCTCTGCCCACTGACAATGTTGCTGTGCTCCAGTTGGCAGTCTGCAGTCCACAGGAAGAATTGCGTCGCTTGAGCTTTGCGAATACGGAAGTGCCCGCAGTGTTCGGTTGAAGAAGCGACTATATTTGGTATATGACTATTCGTGTCGCATTATATCATTTGAGAGTCCGCCTCCGTAGCGTAGCGGTAGCGTTTCCGCCTGGGTATGATTCCCGGCAGTGGACTGAGTGTTGTGTGTCTTTCATCATCATTGACCCGCAAGTCGCCGAAGTGGCGTTAGCTAAAAAGGACTTCCAATACGGCACCGGAATCCCCTGCATGGAGCCTCTTGGCCAACAATGTCATACGCGTTATTTCCATTTCATCTGAGAGTTTCAGTGTGGAATGACAGAATCATATAGTGGCACGCAGAATATATATTAGCTGCAAATTTTTCAAAGCGTTTGTTGTACCGTGTTTTCGACTGCAAATAGTACCATTCGTGACCTCATAACAATAACTGTTCCTTATGGAACTCGTTATTATACGTTTCCTCAAAGCATCAATCAATCACTGGATTTTAAGATCTGCATTTTGCAATACATAGCTGTACCGGAACATTTTGTTACAGAACGATCCATTTCCGTTTAGGATCAGACCATCATTAAGTGTAGTACCCATTATCAGATGTGCAATGTTCTATCATTAATTTTAGCGTATATGTATCACTGGATTATTATTATTATTATTATTATTATTATTATTGAATCCTCAGTCTTTTGACGGATTTGATGCCGCCCGCCTCGAAATTCCTCTAACGTGCCAACCTTTTCATCTCAGAGTAACACTTGGAACCTACGTCCTCAATTATTTGCTGGACGTCTCCCAGTCCGTCTTCCTCTACAGTATTTACCCTCACAGCTGTCTCTAGTACTATGGAAATTATTTCCTGATGACTTAACAGATGTCCTATCATCCTGTCCCTTCTTCTTGCCAGTATTTTCTATACATTCCTTTCCTCACCGATCCTACGGAGAACCACCCCATTTCTTACGTTAGCAGTCCACTTAATTTTCAACATTCCTCTGTAGCACCACATCTCAGATGCTTAGATTCTCTTCTGTTCAGGTTTCCTCACAGTCCATGTTTCACTATCAAACAATGCTATGCTCCAAAAGTACATTATCAGAAATTTCTTCTTCAAATTAAGGCATATGTTTGATACGAGAATACTTTTCCTAGCTAGGAACGCCCTTTTTTCCAGTGCCAGTGTGCTTTTGATGTCCTCCTTGCACCCTCCGCCATGGGTTATTTTGCTGCCTATGTAGCAGAATTCCTTAACTTCGTATACTTCGTTATCCCCAATTATGATGTTAAGTTGCTTGCTGATATCTTTTCTGCTACTTCTCATTATATTCCACTTCCTTCGATTCACTCTCAATGCATATTCTGTACTCATTAGACTGTTCATTCAGTTCGACAGATCCTGTAATTCATCTTCACTTTCCCTAAGGATAGCAATGTCACCAGCAAATCTTACCATTGGTATCAGTTTACCTTGAATTGTAATTCCACTCTTGAACCTTTCTTTTATTTCCATCATTGCTTCTTCGATGTAATATTGTTCTTTTTGTATTTATATTGATTATCATTTTTCTTATTGAATTTGATTATGATTATTTTTTCCTGTTTCTTTTTAGTTTTTTGTGTTTGTGAGGGAGCTTTAGTTCTTTCTGTTTTGGTTTCAATGATTCGGTCTAATGGTATTGATTTATTTAATTCTTTTGGATTGTCTTTGTGTTAAAGTATTTATTTATGACTGTTTTTTTATCCCTGTTTGTTTTTTAGATTGAACAGTAGGGGTGAAAGTCTACATCCCTTCGTTACACTCTTTTTAATCCGAGCTTTTCGTTCTTAGTCTTTCAATCTTATTGCTCCCTCTTGCTTCTTGTACCGTACATTGCCCATCTTTCCCTATAGCTTACCCCTACATTATGCACGAATTCAAACATGTTGTACCATTTTACACGTTCGATCGGTTTTTGCAGATCGACAAATCCTATCAACGTGTCTTGATTTTTCTTCAGTCTTGGTTTCATTATCAAAAATGGTTCAAATGGTTCTGAGCACTATGGGACTTAACTCCTGAGGTCATCAGTCCCCTAGAACTTAGAACTACTTAAACTTACCTAACCTAAGGACATCACATACATCCACGCCCGAGGCAGGATTCGAAACTACAACCGTAGCGGTCGTGCGGTTCCAGACTGTAGCGCCTAGAACCGCTCGGCCACCCCGGCCGGCCTTTCATTATCAACATACTTCTCAGCAACACGAATGCATGAGTTGGTGAGCTGATTATGCGATAATTCTCGCATTATCGTCTCTTATACTTGTCTCTTAATGAATGGAGTTGAGAGAGGCAGCACCGTCCACATAATTGTAGCACGCGCCCGACGGTCGTGTTGTAAGGTACTGGCTGAAGTAAAACTGTGAGGACGAGTAGTGGGTCGTAATTGGATAGCTCAGACGATAGAGGGCTTGGCCTTGCATTACAAAGGTCCCACCTTTGTGTCCTGGTGCGGCAAACAGTTTTAACCCTCCAGATTTTTCGTATTTCCGTAAATCAAATAAGGTGAATACCAGAATCGTTCATTTCGATGGGCACGGACCATTTCCTTCCCCAGGCCACGATTGTACTCTATCTGTAATGCCGCCAGCGTCGACAGTATGCTGAACTGGAATCTGCTTTTTTTCCTCCTTTCGTGTTTGAGGTCGCGCAGGGCGAGTTGGTTCCGCGAATACGGCGCGAGGCGGCTCCGCAGAGGAAGCCCGCTGTGTTTTCATCGCGTGGCCTGCTGCCGTCCCCGGCCCCCAGTGCGCGTAATCGGATCAGCACACACACACACACACACACACACACACACACCACTGGTTGGGGCGTGCCATGCCCGGAGCGCGCCCGCTGAAAGCTATCGCGAGCACCCACCGGTCTCTCAGTGTGCGCGTCCAAACGTCACCAGCGCCGCCACTGCTGCGTTTAATAGGCGCTGCCTCTGTGTGTCTCCCCCCATCTGGCGACTGCGCGCTCGCACCGCTACAAAAGCCATCACAAGGGACGGCTCTTATCTTTGAAACAACCCGTTTTCGGTTTCTCCGGCTTTACTCAACTTCAGTTGTACCTGGGAGTGAAGACCGCTCGAAATAATCGGGCCGGCCGCTGTGGCTGAGCGGTTCTAGGTGCTTCTGTCGGGAACCGCCGACTGCTACGGTCGCTCTTGCGGTTCTAGGCGCTGCAGTCCGGAACCGTGGGACTGCTACGGTCGCAGGTTCGAATCCTGCCTCGGGCATGGATGTGTGTGATGTCCTTAGGTTAGTTAGGTTTAAGTAGTTCTAAGTTGTAGGGGACTGATGACCTAAGATGTTAAGTCCCATAGTGCTCAGAGCCATTTTTTTTGCTACGGTCGCAGGTTCGAATCCTGCCTCGGGCATGGATGTGTGTGATGTCCTTAGGTTAGTTAGATTTAAGCAGACCTAAATTTTAGGGGGACTGATGACCTCAGATGCTAAGTCCCATTGTCATTTGAACCAAAATAATTGGTTTCTGAAACAACTGATTTTTGTATATCCGCCTCCGTGGCCGAGGTCGCTAACGTACGCTTGAGCGGTGGTGCTCGACCTGGTGGTAAGCCGCTTGAACTCCTGGTGGTGGGAAAAATTTTCACTGCCAGTATTTGGTCGGTAATAGAAGGAGAAGTGGTTCAAATGGTTCAAATGGCTCTAAGCACTATGGGACTTAACATGTGAGGTCATCAGTCCCCTAGACTTAGAACTACTTAAACCTAACTAGCATAAGGACATCACACACATCCATGCCCGAGGCAGGATTTGAACCTGCGACCATAGCAGCAGCGCGGTTCCGGACTGAAGTTCCTAGGATAGCGCGGCCACAGTGGCCGGGGGAGACGTGGTGGCTAATAAAAGTTCCTGACCAGTGTCCTGGTTTCAATACTAAAGCTCTCCGCACTGTGTCATGAAATGAGGGGATTTGATAGTTTTGATGGTGCTTCGTCCGTTGGATGGGGACGTTAAACTTGGCGGCCCGCTTATATTTGTCGGCACTGTGTTTCAACCTTTCCGTTTTCTCATCATCATCATCATCATCGTCATCGTCGCCTTCACACGACACAATACATTCATGTAGCATTACAAAAAGACGGAATGGGGCGTATTACAAACAAACAAAACCTATTTTCGGTTCTTTATTCCCATTATTTCCTGCAATAAAAGCAGAAATGGAAGATAGAAAAATTTTGATTCCTTTATTTTTAATATACATAGAATCAGAATACTAAATTAAATATGCAAATAATAATAATAATAATAAGAAAGAACTCAGTCCGTCCGCAGTTCCCTACTATTCTCTGATAAGTGGCTGAATACAACAAACAATTACTGATTCTGATTTTTTGAAACTCTACTCACAAATCATGTTATAATCGAGGATCACCACTATTTTTGGCATTACCGGTAGTCAGTGCTAAACGGTACTAACTGAGGCTGACAAACTGTATTCGCCATCTTAATTTGTCCGTCTTCGAAAGCTACAAGCAGATGAAGGCATATCGTGTAGACGCAGGCAACTGACCAGATACTTCCATTGTTGTTCTAAACTGTCAATGAATTGTTAAGCTTTTTCACCTTGTGTGATATCGGAAGGTGGTTGTGGCTCATCCCGTTCTTAACTAAAGTGGGGCATTGTTCTTTACTGATACCGTACTTCGTAAAATACTTCGAGACTGGGGATAATGCTGTTCTGTAATACAACTAACGTCCGACGACAACAGCGAGAAATTACCATTTTCTCACACTCGTTACCTGAATGGAACTGAAAGAAAGCTCAAAACTGGTAGAGTGGGATGTACCCTCTGCCAAGCTCCTCACGGTTGTTTGTTGAGTATAGATGTAGACGTAGAGAAGGTGTTGACTATAGTGGTTTTCCTAGTAGCTTTCATCAGTTAAGGTCCTACCCATGCTACCTGTCTATCGCGTGTGTTGCACACCTCTCAGGCGTTAGCTCATAAAAATCACTGCAATTAATATCTACCTAGATTCCCTTAAAAACCAGAATCGGTGAACCACCTATAGATTAAGTTAGGATTCATAAAGCGCCAGGTAGCCTACGGAACATTTTTTTTTTTTTTTTTTTTTTTTTTTACATAGCTGTCCACCTCTCTTACTTATCAATCAGCAGTACGTATAGCAAAATTGGAGGTTTCAATGTTTAATTAAGGTTTCATTGTTGATTTGTAACATGAAACAGAGGGATGTTGTAGTAAAAAGTTAAAAGAAATGCAGATTTATCATACAGCACTAGAAAACGCAATTTTCTCAAAAAAGGTAAAATTAAAAAACCTCCAAACCAGATCATATGAAACATTGCTTCAATATCTCGTCGAGTTTAAGTAAAACATGTTTCTGTTATTCATGAACAACTTCGCACTGAAACTTGGCGGATTAAACCTGAATGCCGGACCGAGACTCGTTCATGTAAAATGCGTTTGCATCAAAAGCATTTGGTTTGGTTACATAAAAACGCAGGACTTATGTGATTAACTGATATTTATTACATACAAAATGCAGTTTATATTTCGTAATGAAGTTCTTTTGAGATTCATAATGCACAAACACTGAACTATTTAAGGTTCTTATTGTGTTCAAAACAAACAAACAAAAAACAAAGAGAAGTTGTCGGCTCCCATTTTCTCTCACAGACGTTCATTTTTGTTTCTTTCGCTACCAGTGCTTTCAATTCTACTGCTAATCCTACTATTTATGACATCCTTTATGTACTATGCCAAACCCACAGAACCATAATTTTGGTAGAGTGAACCTCTAGTAAATTCACAGAAATGCAATATTAGTGATACATAAAATTCAAGGTTACAGATAATGGCAGAATGAAGTTGTTTAATTAAACAGTCATGTTTGTCTAGTGAGCAATTGGCATCTCATTGTATATATGGAAAAAAATCACACATATGGTGCACAGCACACAGTACTCAGTGAGAACTTTTAACTCCATATAAATAATGAAAGATAAAATATGAACATTGGTTAATATAATTATTACATGGTTTGATATATTCAGAGGAAAAGACAGCATTATTTAAGCAATAGTTTAGTATATGAACCAGAGTGACTAATGTAACTTCATCATACATATCTGGCACTGCAAAAGCTCTAAGGTAGTCCTCCATGTGTTCATCTCATTCATTTTGGTTTTGAATTACAACGAAAATTATCCTGTCTTTGCGTCATGTATTTTAATTTAATGTTTAGTGTCTAACAACTCAACTATCTTTGCAATAAAATACTTCTATGGTAATGATTTGCCTGAAGCTTCTTAAACACACTAAGCAACTCTTCAGCATGATCAGTCTCCTTCACTATTCATAAAAAGTTCTTCACTACTTGCTCCATTTAAGGGTAATTAAAATATTTAGAACTGTAAGTATCGTTGTTGTATGGGTCTGGATTACAAGGATAGCATAATGACATCGATTACCATCACTACACAAATGCGCACAATACTAACAAAACCGAGGTAAATTATAGTCAGGTAGATCAGGAGCATCATTCACAATTGCTTTATTAAACTCCAACATTTAATCAATAACACTCTATGTGGGTGTTGTCGATCTAATGTGTGCACAATGACACAGATCCTCAACCAACAGAGGTGTTCTTTTGTCTCAGTAATCTCCACAGTGGGACAAAGATGATCCTCGACCATTTTGTTAGTTTGGGTTGGATACATTCAGGCATACATTCAGGGGCAAATTAGCCCCCCTAAATTGTTATGCTAACTGACTTACGAACTGAATCCATCCTTTTGAGAAAACTTCCACCCCTCCCCCTCCATCACCTCTTCCTCCTCCCCCATCCCTCTGAGGAAAGGGACAATTTAATGCCACCTCTCCCCAGTTTTGAATCACTTTTCCCCCTTCACCTCTCTTCCCCTCCCCCACTTCCCCCCACCTCATCTGGAACTTAGCACGAAAAAGATTCAGTCCATGCTGGAGGGGAAAAACCTCATGACATGAATTTCAAATCAATGTCAAAAATATATTGTTCAGTTCAGTTTGCATTTTCTTTATTTAATCAGTTTGCAGCAGACAGTACTCCTCCCCCAATTTCCATGATGTAATAACAACTAAATACCACTGATCACAGACTGTAAGTCTGTAAGTAACTCAGGAAACCGCCTCTGGTCTCTGTCAAGTGGTTACTTCCTGTTGTAACACCTTCGCCTCAAACCCATACACACAGGTGTCGTGCATACCCATCTGAGGAATTTCTGTGTGTTCTTGTTGGCTAACACTGGTGACAGTGAGAGAGTTGGCACAATTGTGATATAAAAAAATGGTGAGAAATAGTCCATTTGGGTTACCCTATCAAATTAGTTGTTAACAATTTTCAGGGGTCAAATAGATCGCTTAAAACACTCACCATCAGGTTACCATGATTCTTCTTCGTAATAAAACATATTTTCAATGCTTGAGAATCACACACAAACATTTTGCAAATCAAGTAATTAAATTCCCGCTACAAATAGATTGTAGCACTAAATATGTCCAAGGTTTTGTATGTACTGACGTTTGAAAACACAAGCACACTCTTCCAACACAACATGTACACATTACACTAAACATATCTGATGGGAAAAAACCTTCCACTCACATACACTAGAGATCATGAAGTGCTCGCCATCTGCCGACTGCTGGTGAGCTGTGGCTGCACCAGCTACAAACGGACTAGAGAACTAAACAAACCTGTGCTGGCCATGCTGGCAGTTGCACACCCATCTCCAGCCACACTTGATCTCAGAGGCTGGAGGGGCTGGCACCATGACTACTAAGAAGTCAACCAATCAATTTACATGGGGGCAATAATCTTCGAGATCAAACACTCGCCATATTGTATGTTCTCACACAAAACACACATCTAGCACAGGTTACTTCGCTATTCAGTCATCCAGAGGGCGCCGCCGCCGGGATTTGTCCCCACAGCTGCAGGCAAGGCCCGACATGCCAGAGCATTCTTTCTATCCAACAGTCTTGCTAGGCTAAACTATCAGGTTCTGGTCAGCCACTGGCCACGGGACACTGAGAGACAAGCAGGTGTGGCTTGGATGTATAGTTCTACTGCAATTCCACCCCCGACATAGGCTCTTCTCAGTTTAAAAAATACACTTTACCCAATCTGAAACAGGGATGTTGTTAATACACCTTGAATTTTTCACACGAAATGTAGATTCCTCCATTTTAATGAGTTATTTGCCAAGACAGAAGAAATCAGAGCATACAAGTGTTTCCACGTCACAGAAGTAGTGTTACTTCTTGTGAAAAATCCTGCACAATAGTAGGGCTTAGGCTATGTTTCGTGTAAGTATTCTCTCGTCAAGTTCTTATTAACTTAATATTCATTACATCCTGAACCACAGAACTAGAATATTAAACTTATTTTTGGCTCATGATGAGAGCACCTTCTACCTCTGTCACAGGATGCCCTCATCACTTTCTAATTCTCTTCAAGTAGCCAGATGCATTTACAAGTATGAAGTCTTTTAAGGCAGGTAAATAGCAGCACAGAGAAGTGGTAAATATCAGGTTAGTATTACATATCACTTCATGAATTGGGTCATGATTTTTCTGTTACAATGCCCATGTGTAGGTGGGAGACTGAATTTTGTTAAAAGATCTCATCGCAATGGAAAAACGACAGATCACTACTCCAACTCTGTGGAACTCTCATCTCCACTTCCACCTGCCGAGGGCTACATCGTTGATATAAAATTGATTGACTAATTAAATTTATCATGAAATTTGCTTTGCATGGTAAGTAATTTTTTTGAACAGTTTATTATTAACAATGATTTGAATTTTGTATTGTGAGATCCTTCCTCTGCTACACAGAATCAGACTTTTTACCACCAATTCACAAGTGGGGTAAGGGGGGGCAAGTATGGGTGTGTGGGAGGAGAGGGCTGGAGTGATTTCCTAGGAGAGGAAAAGAACTGAATTGGGGAGGAGTGACAAAAAAGTGTCCCTTCTCCCAGAGGAGTGGTGAAGGAGGAGGGAGAGGGGGTGAGGTTGGGGGTTTCTCAGAAGGACAGATTATTCCTAGCGAGTCATAAATCGTTAGCACTACAATAGGTACCCCAGGGAGCCGTAAATCAATTAGAATAACAGTAGGTTAAGGAGGAAGGGACAGGAGTGGTTTAATTGATTAATTTACTTATCATATCAAATTTGTATCGATAGTACTCCAGAAACGGCTTTGTCCCACTACTAATGTGAACCAGTCATTGGATGTCACCTAAGGAACAATTCTGTCAGTTGCATTTCAACTCCTTTGTTGGTGATGTGATTGTAAAAGTGGAAATGCAAAGGAGCAACCACATCTAAACCAAGACAAGGCAGATCTCATACTGTGATGGACTGTAGAACATTGCGGAGGGTGGCTGTCAAAACTCATACGAAGTCAGCAGAAGAAATCACTCCGACAGTGGATGTTCTGAAGCGAGTGATTTGGAGTGATGGAATCACGCTGTACGTTGCAGCAAACAGATAGAAGTGCTTTATTTTCGTGACTGACTGTAGAATTATACTTGCCATCTTGTTTCGATAGTGAAATACAGAGGAGTTGATATTGCAGTATCGGTGTCTTCTTTGCGGTTAGGGTGTGATCCTTTTATTACACTGAAGGAAATGCTAAGTGTGGACAGATAAGAAGACATTTTACGGTTATTGTGTACTGTTCTTTTACAGTACAGAGGAACAGTTCAGAGATGATTATCAGCATGACAGCACAGACTGTCATAAAGCAGCATCTGCGAGGCCATGATCTGTGGACAGTAACATTCGACCTCAGCTGTACTTGACTACTCTCAACATGATATCCAGGAATTGTGACTACGCCGCAGGAATTTCTCCAGGAAGTGAATCCTCCATACAGTCCGATCGCTCTCCATGGATTTTAATATTTTAGGAGATCTGAAGAAAGTAATTCGTGGTCGTTTATTTGCTTCAGGCCGAAGAGGTGCACGCCTCGGCACTTTCAAGGTTTCGTCGGCAACTGCAAATATTTTACCATGGAGACACTGACATTCTTGTCTCACAGGGGGGGTAGATGTGTTAACAAGTAAATTGCTTAATTTCGAAATAATGAACAGTATACTTACTATTTCCATCCATTTGATTTGACCCCCCCTTATAGACTTCTGGAAGAGAGCAAAATGAACTCTTTCAAAACTTGTGCAAAAAAGCAGCGGCAATTCTGATGTATCATTTCAAAACCTCTATATTTACAAGCTGATCAGAAAACTGATTCTGGTTTATTTCACTTATGCTATACTAATACACCGTATTATGTAAAACACCATAATTAAATGCAGTAGAAATCAATGAATTAGGTATCTGAATGTGATGTACATAAATCTGACATATTTCGTAAGCCAAGCAGAACTGATCCTGTCACGCGTAATTCACCATGTAGCACAACAAGCAGCCTATTTACATGTCATTATAGATCATACCATTAGAATCCCCATATCTAAAAAGAGCATGAAGACAGAATTTAATGTAAATAAGAGTACCAATAAAAGCAGGCCCACCCGGTTGGCCGTGCAGTCTAATGCACGGCTTTCCGGGCAGGAAGGAGCGCCTGGTCCCTGGCACGAATCCGCCCGGCGGATTTGTGTCGAGATCCGTGAACTGGCCAGTCAGTGGAAGGTTTTTAGGCGGTTTTCCGTCTGTATTGGCGAATGCGGGCTGGTTCCCCTTATTCCGCCTCACTTACACTATGTCCGTGATTGCTGCGCAAACAAGTTCTCCACCTACGCGTACACCACCATTACTCTACCGCGCAAACATAGGGGTTACACTCGTGTGGTGTGAGACGTTCCCTTGGGGGTCCACCGGGGGCTGAATCGCACAATAACTCTGGGTTCGGTGTGGGGCGGCGGAGGGGTGAAGTAGACTGCGGTAGTCGTCGTGGGGTTGTGAACCACTGCAGCTGCGGCGGGGACGGAGCATCTCCGTCGTTTCTAGGTCCCCGGTTAAAATACAATGCAAT
The DNA here is from genome assembly GCF_021461385.2 of Schistocerca piceifrons. NCBI lineage: Eukaryota > Metazoa > Arthropoda > Insecta > Orthoptera > Acrididae > Schistocerca > Schistocerca piceifrons. Next base: position 509,936,724 of record NC_060142.1, on the reverse strand, counting down.
ACAATACCAATAAAAGCGATAGAACACACAGAAAGAAAATTAAGGCTAAGGATGCAAATGAAAATGAAGAGGTATCATTATTAAACGTGAAAGAGGAAAGAAAAAAACCTTGATTTCCCTGGAAATATTTCCCAAAAAGAATCGTATCTTTCGTAATACCAATCTTAAAATTAACTTGTGGGTAGAGAATAAACTACGTCTGAACATAACGTACAAAACAGAAAAAAACTACAAAAAATATCAGTCAGAATACATGTAATTAAATTCAGTGACTGTGGCATGTTCTATATTAGGTAAAAATCGACACAAAGGACATATAAACAAAAGCTAAACATCCTGTATGCATTGAAAACGTATGTTAGAGAATAACAGCACTCTTCAGAAGATACAGGCAACAATCCTTCAGTTATTTTACAGGAAATGACGATCTGCACAGACCTGAAAAAGCATCCAAGCAACAATATGAACGATCAATCCACTAGAAAACGAAAAAAGAATGTTTTGAGAACTCTGAGGGTACTCTTCTCAGTGCATAGATAATTCAAAACAAAATACAGTCCTAAGTGTTCATTACCACACCACAACATTCAATGAAAATCGAATTTAATCGAAGATAATCATCTATAATCACGGATTGTACCTTTGACGTAAACATAGATCAACAATATGACAGATGGACAGCTACATTACAAATATGACAAATCAAAATAATCCCACATTTCGTGAGTCACGATACAGACGGTGTAAACGTAGCTAAAGAGTGCACATACAACCAACAAATGTACATTAGTATGTATGTATATTTATAATAACTTGATATGACACGGCCCACTCGGAAATGAAACATGCTCGATAGGCCTACTAGTAGTGGAATACACATATAAAAAATGTGTTTCACACAAATAGCGCAGTGAATTACCAAACCTTTAACTACGTAGGCACCTCGTTTGCTCAGAGATGCCACTATTGGTGAAAAAATTACAAAAGAATTACACAGGTGCTCCATAAGTAGAAAGTGATCTTTAAATCTGCAAGGATACCTACTTCTCAGTTTAAAGCTGAAATACACCTTGACATTCTTCGTATTTAAAGTGACTCATTACCTATAGCATTAACACTGATTGACAAAAGTCATGGGATACCTCCTAATATCGTGCCGGACCTTTTTACCTGGCGTAGCGCAGCAGCTTGACCTGGTATGGACTCAAGAAGTCATTGCAAGTCCGTTGCAGAAACACGGAGCCATGTAGCCTCTATAGCCGCCCATAACTGCGGAAGTGTTGCCATTGCGGGATGTGCGCGAACTGTCCTCTCGGTTACGTCCCATAAATGTTCGATGGGCTTCATGTCGGATGATGTGGGTGGTCGGATCATTCTCTCGGACTGTCTGAAATGTTCTTCAAACCAATCACGAACAATTGTGCCCCGCTAATATGACACATTGTTTGGGAACATCATGAATGGCTCAAATGGTCTTCTGTCAATGATCGATGCAGTCGGACCAGAGGTCCTGTTCCATTCCATATGAACACAGCCCAGACCATTAAGGAGCCACCGTAAGCTCGCACAGCGCCTCGTTGACAACTTGGGTCCATAGCCCTTCGTAGGATCTGCCCCACACTCGAAACCTACCATCAGCTCTTACCAACTAAAATCGAGAGTTATTTGAGCAGGGCACAGTCTTTCAGTCGTCTAGGGTCAGGAGCCCAGGAGAGGCGCTGCACTCACCTAACGGATGTATTCGTCCTACGTCCCACTTTGATTTCTGCGGCTATTTCATGCAGTGTTGCTTGTCTGTTAGCACTGACAACTCTATGCAAAAGCCGCTGCTCTCGGTCGTTAAGCAAAGGCCGTCGTCCACTGCGTTGTCCGTGGTGAGAGACAGTGCCTGAAATTTGGTATTCTCTGTACATTCTTGACACTGAGGATTTCGGAATGTTGAATCCTTTAACGATTTCCGAAGTGGAATGACCCATGTGTCTAGATCCAACTATCATTCCACGCTTAAAGTCTGGTAATTCTCGTGGAGCGACCATCACCATGTTGGAATTCTTTTCACATGAATCATCTGTGTCTGCCGTTTTATACCTTGTGTACGCGGTACTAATGCCATCTATTTGTGTACTTATCACTGTCCCATGGCTTTTGGCACCTCAAGGTATACTCGTATTGTCTCTCCGAGTAATGGACATACTCACTTCAAATACGACAATGGGCTTCTCTCAACAAGACCGTGAATGCCGACTTTTCAGGAATATTGTATCCACTTAAGAATGCTACTGTGGTCGATTTTGACAACAGAGATAAATGTGTAGTGTGACAGATAATGATTTTCGCACCCCTCCATACCCTTTCCCAAGGTGGCTTCCACCAACTCCCCCTCCCTGATGACGTCCTTGTCCCGTCCGTCTACCCCTCCCACCAGCTCTGACTCTCCCCTCCTGTTCCCCCTCTTTTTCCCCCCTGGGCTTCCTCCCTCCCTCCTCACCTTCCTTCCCCCCCTCCTCTCTCCCATATCTCCTGCTTCCACCCCTCTCCGGGGCTTCCAACCCTCCCTCTCCTCCCCCTGGTCTCTGTTCTTTCTCCCACTGGTTCCACCCTCCCTTTCCCACCATCCTACCTCTCCCTTTGACCTTGAGGCAGCCCCCCCCCCCCCCTTCATCAGTGTGAGTGCTTCGCCGATGATCGTCGCCAGTGTTTTCCGTGCGTCAGTGTCTCATAATTTGTGTACAGTGTCTTCTTCATCAGTGTATGCTCCTACGTTCGTGTCTCTACCTGGACATCTTCATGTTTTCAACTGGTGCCATGTTTCATTAGTGTCTTCCGTCAAATGACTTCTGATCTCTTGTGCAGTGTTCATCTTGTATTTACCACGATTTTTATGTTTTCTATGCCTTCCGTGTATTTACGTTGTGTCATTTGGCCGAAGAGTGGTGTATGTAGGCCGCTGCCGGCCCGCCTCAACTGAGGCATGAAATTACAATAAAGGAAAAAAAAATTGCAGCATAAGCACAGTAGAGGTACAATGTACATGAGCATTTCAAGAGCACGAAATTTTTCTTCACAGTTTGTGGGAAAAAAAGCAGAAGAGCCTAGCTGCAGAGCATACCACTAGAGGCAGGCGTGTTGCCATTTCATCCACTCTGTAATGTCGCACCGGATTAGTTTGCGCAGCCCAGTGAATAGATTTGGACAGCAATCCGCTGTCGTGGTAACTTGCTGAGTGGCAGCTGCAGTGATTCAGTGAGTTGCATTCACATGTGGCGTTTGCCAGGTCACAAACGATACCCGCACTGAGTACGTGTAATATGAGGTAAAAACTTGAACAGATGCTGTATTCAATGAAAGTTATGTGAAGGCGACGGATGTAATGTTAATGCTGTCCTGGTAGGAAAGGGTTCCTGACCCTCCATACGCAGTCCTTTTTATGATAAAGCATGATGTACATTCTGTTGACACTATATTTTTTGCTTGATGTTTAGTACACATATAACTAGAGTTTATGCGTGATGACTTTGTTTTCACTAAATTATTTTGGTGCCCAACGTAAAATAGAAGGAAGCGAACCTCCTATCGCAGAAACCAGTCGCTGTGCTGACGTAGTCTGCTTGTCCGGTCCCAGGACAAAATATAAGTACGAGGGTCACTCCAAAAGAAATGCACTTTATTTTTTTTAGATCCTTTTTTTATCCTACATGTTTGAAAGTTTTACAGTGTGTAGATACATCCTTTAGGAACAATCTTTCATTTCTCCACATAATTCCCATCCCTCTCAACTGCATTACGCCATCTTTGAACCAGCGCCTGTATACCCGCACGGTAAAATTCTGGACCAACCTGTTGGAGCCACTGTTTGGCAGCGTGCACAAGGGAGTCATCATCTTCAAACCTTGTTCCTCAAATAGAGTTTTTCAGTTTCCCAAAGAGATGATAGTCACATGGAGCCAGGTCAGGACTGTAAGGCCGGTGTTTCAGTGTTGTCCATCCAAGTTTTGTGATCGCTTCCATGGTTTTTTGACTGACATGTGGCCGTGCATTGTTGTGCAACAGCAAAACATGCTGCTTTTGCCGATGTGGTCTAACACGATTCAGTCGAGCTTGAAGTTTCTTCAGTGTCGTCACAAATGCATCAGAATTTATAGTGGTTTCACTGGGCGTGATGTCCACAAGCAAGAGTCCTTCAGAATCGAAAACGCAGTAGCCATAACTTTTCCAGCAGAAGGTGTGGTATTGAATTTTGTTTTCTTGAGTGAATTTGCATGATGCCACTCCAATGATTGCCTCTTCGTCTCTGGTGAAAAATGATTGAGCCATGTTTCATCACCTGTCACAATTCTTCCAAGAAATTCATCTCCACAATTCTCGTATTGTTCCAAAAGTTCGCTGCATACCGATTTTCTTGTTTCTTTGTGAGCCACTGTCAACATCCTGGGAACCCACCTGGCACAAACCTTTTTTAACGCCAACACTTGCAGTATTCTGCAAACACTTCCTTCCCCTATCCCAACGTAGCGTGACAATTCGTTCACTGTGATGCGTCTGTCAGCAGTCACCAATTCGTTAACTCTCTGCACATTGTCTGGAGTGTGGGCAGCACGAGGCCTGCCGCTGCGAGGACAATCCTCAATATTGCCGTGCCCGTTTTCATCACGTAACCTGTTTGCCCACCGACCAACTGTACTGCGATCGACAGCATTATCTCCATACACCTTTTTCAATCTCTTGTGGATGTTTCCCACAGTCTCGTTTTCACAGCACAGGAATTCTGTAACAGCACCTTGCTTCTGACGAACGTCAAGTGTAGCAGCCATATTGAAGACATGCTGTGACGGTGCCACTCACGAGAACAGGTTGAACTAAGTTTGGAAACAAGCGGGAATGGTGTATCTACACACTGTAGAGCTTTCACACATGCAAAATTCAAACTGTATTCTTACAAAAATAGCGTGCATTTCTTTTGGAGTGACCCTCGTACATCCCAAATAACGCTGGCGACATGATGAATAACAAATGAAGAACATTTATTGAAATCATATGTACACAAATAAATACTCAGTTACATTTCCATAAGAAGGCGTGGCTCAAATGTAAAAGTACTGAACACTAGTCGAACATAACTTACTGAACGATGGCTAATCTAATAGTACAGAGTGGGTTAAGTAAAAGTGACACGGACATGTGTGGCAGCCTGAACGAGGGAGGGAAGACCTAGAGTTACGTCCAACAGGATGGAGCAACTGCCCACACAGCCGGCCGAAACTTGGAGCACATATACACAATCTCTCATCGGTGTTAGCAGAGGTCAATCCGGTCGCGGCGCTAGCTGGCCACCCAGGTCACTTGATATCTCAGTGTGCGATTACTTTGTGTGGGGAGCCCTCAAGTCCAAGGTGTGTCACAACAACCCTCGCAGTCTTTCGAGAACTGCAGCAGAACGTATTAGATGAGACTGCAGTAATTATTGTAGTCCAGCTTCGATCCGCCTTCAGCAACTTGCTGACCAGGGTCCAAGAGTGCCAAGAGATGAATGGTAGTCACTTTCAAAATCTGCTACAGCCACGTTAGTAGAGTATTCCCTTTTCTGTTCTGTATTTCTTTGTACGGTGGAACTCGGTCCTCTGCACCACTTTTATTTACCCTAACCTGTAGTTCAGTAACGACTGCTGTAGGTGAGAGTAATTTCAGGATCGGGTAAGATGAAAATTTTGACACTTGGCGCTGCCTGACTGATGACAGGAGCTCGTTGATAACAGCTGGTCGACATCTGTTGAGTACCTGGAACTGGAAGTGATCACTATGACAGTTCGGCAACTGGCCGACTGAAGGTGTGCGGCCACTTGTCTTTATTTATTTATTTATTTATTTACTTTATTGAGTTTCGATTCTCTCCGAAGGGGGCGGGCTGGCAGCAGCTTAGTATGCCGCTCTTCAGCCTTCAGAATTTGTTTTAAAAAGATGAAGATAATAACTAATAAAAAACAGGCGATAAAATCGGAGACTTAAATGGTAACATGGCGGGAAATCGTGGAACTTAAAACATAGGACAAAGGGTTGATGATGTTAATAAAATACAGGTGAATCATACAGGTAAAATAATAGACAGACCATTAAAAAAACACGGAGACAGTCTGATTTCTGTTCGCAAGAGATATAAAATTCACATCCAGCGACAGTATGATTTCTGTTTGTGACAATTTGGAAAGACGAACAACACTGAACATTCACTTGAACACTGCACTAAAAAATTGTCACAAATACGACACACCACAGGCGAGGGCAGATGGAGGAACCCGGACAGACGACGGGAAAGGAAAGGGGGCGGGGGAAGGAGAGGAAAAAACGAATTGGGGGAAGGGGGGAAAGGAGCCAGTGGAGGACGAGGACCCATAAGAGGGGGGCGGGTGCTTGGCAGATGTGACAGGGAGTGGGGAAAGGCAGAGGAGGGATATACAAAAGGACTCAGTGGGGGGGGGGGGTAAGAGGGGAGGCAGAGATAGGTTAGGTGGGGAGAAAATAGGATGGAAGGGGGGAAGAGGGAGCCTGGGGAAAGGACAGAGGAAAGGAGGAGGGTGAGGATCAGAGTGGACAGGAGGGATAAATGGAGGGACAGAGGGCATCATCTGGGAGGGAGAGTTGATGGAAGCCACCTTGGGAAAGGAGATGAAGGGTGTAGAGGTGGAGGGTAGGGGGGACACAACAGTAAAGGCATGGCAGAGGGCGGGGATTGGAGAGGAGAGGAGAGGAGCAACCATGGGGTGAGGGCGATCGAGGCGGCGGGAGGTGTAGAGAATGCAGATATGTTTGAGGAATAGGAGCAGATGGGGGAAAGGAATGAGGTCATAGAGGATCTGTGTGGGGGACGGGAGGTGTAAATGGAAGGCGAGGCAGAGTGCATGGCGCTTGAGGATCTGGAGGAACTTACAGAATTTGGAGAGGGTGGATATCCAGGCAGGACTGACGAATTAAGGATTTGTAGGTGTGGAGCATGGTAGAGGGGTGCAGCCCTCATGTCTGGCCAGAGAGGAGTTTGAGGAGTCGGAGGTGGTTGTGGGCTTTGGATTGAATGGAGCGAAGATGATGGATTCAGGTGAGGTGACGGTCAATGGTGAGGCCAACATAGGTGAGGGTGGGGGAGAGGCAGACAGGATGGGTGCAGATGGTAAGGGAGAAATCCAGGAGCCGGAAGGAGTGAGTGGTGCAACCTACGATGATTGTCTGTGTCTTGGAAGGATTGATTTTCAGGAGCCACTGGTTACAATATGCGGAAAATGGTCAAGGTAATTCTGGGCCACTTGTCCCTGCACTCGGCGGAAGAATGTTCATCTGCCACCCCTGTTCATCTGCCACCCCATTCAGCGGGTGAAGTTTGTAGACCTTAGTTACAGTGCCCTCTGAGGCTTCAGGCATAGCTATCACTGAATGAACAGGACTAGTTCAGCGATGTGTCGCGGATGCAGAATGTAGTTCCTGTTATTTGCGCCAATATGCTGCCGATTATTCGTAACTATGTAGCGAATGGTTGGAGGGTCCTTGCCATGTAGCGCGCTCTGCAGGTATGGCTGTGCATCGCATCAGATGGCCGACACAGCAGTGACGAAACTAGCTGCGGAATGAATCACATCTGAGGATGGCAATAACATGCTGAATCGTATAATGTTGACATTTGTAGTAATTAGGTGGTATTTACGTAATTACTGTATGAATATTTTTAACGTCACATGCTACTATTTGACAACATGTCAGATCTTTTAAAAAAATCCCACATTCAAATTATATTAATGGAAACGCTAAAAATGTCTCCCTTGCTGGATACTCCAGGCTGTTTCGAGAGCGTGCTGAAAGGTGATGCCTCCGAATTTTTGTGTAAAAACTCTTAAAGATTTTTAAATAAAACAAACGTTGTTAATGAAACTTTCTTGGGATTCCATCCAGGTAGGTACCCGGTTGGAAGCCCGAGAAGATTTCATCAGAAGTATACACCAGGAAAGCCTGCATTCGCATATGAACGTTGTTAACATGCTACATCTTTATTCTTCTTGTGTGTGTATTTAATTTTCAACATTGTCACCCTTGCGACCAATACATTTCCCCCAGCGAGACACCAGTTTGTTGGTACCGTCACTGTAGAATGTTTGTTGATGGAGCCACAACCTCACCTCAGCTTACACCGCTACATCGCTATCAAAATGAAGTCCTTGAAGGTGTTTCCTAAGTTTTGAAAACAGGTGAAAACCGAAAGGCGTCAAGTCAGGACTGTATGGGGAATGATCGGTGACAGTGAAGCCAAGGCTCCGAATTGTCGCAGATGTCGCAAGGATCGTGTGTGGTCTGGTATTGTCATGCTGCAAGATAGGGTGCCCCATGTGTGGACGAACTCTTCGAATTCGAAGCTCGATTACAGCTCACTGTTTCTCACACGCACCATGTTACACGGTACAACTCGGAGCCCTCTAGCGGCAGAGGGTTGAAAATATGTAGACATGAAGAACAATGAAGTAGAACATTAACAACTTCTTTTCTTTAAAACGCTTTAAGAATTTTTGCATAAAAAATTCGGATGGATTACTTTTCAGTATGACCTGGTATGCGTGGTAGAATAACTTTGTCGCAGATGTCGCAAGGATCGTGTGTGGTCTGGTATTGTCATGCTGCAAGATAGGGTGCCCCATGTGTGGACGAACTCTTCGAATTCGAAGCTCGATTACAGCTCACTGTTTCTCACACGCACCATGTTACACGGTACAACTCGGAGCCCTCTAGCGGCAGAGGGTTGAAAATATGTAGACATGAAGAACAATGAAGTAGAACATTAACAACTTCTTTTCTTTAAAACGCTTTAAGAATTTTTGCATAAAAAATTCGGATGGATTACTTTTCAGTATGACCTGGTATGCGTGGTAGAATAACTTTGTTGGGGGAACCCAACGTTTCGTACTCATCAGTGGAGGACATCTTCGAGAGCAGTTGTAGCTTCTATGAAGATCTGAAACTCCATCTAGAGGGTTGGATCCCCTCCTTCGAAAGCGTCAGATTGCAAAGCCTGGGCTACTCTCAGGGTGGAATCTCCGTCTTCGAAGATTGTGTCTGTCTGTCTGTCTGTCTACCCGCCCGCCCGCCGCTTGCTGCTGTAGCTGTTCGTCCGTCCGTCCGTCCGCCTGCCTGCTCGCTGCCGCCGCCGCCGCCGCTGCTGCTGCCTGCTGTCCGTCCGTCTGTTCGTCGCCGACCATCGCCGCCGACGCCGCCGCCTGCTGCCCGTCCGTCTGTTCGTCGCCGACCATCGCCGCCGACGCCGCCGCCTGCTGCCCGTCCGTCTGTTCGTCGTCGACCATCGCCGCCGACGCCGCCGCCTGCTGCCCGTCCGTCTGTCCATTGCCGTTCGTCTGCAATGAGTACTCCCACCTCCACTGTCATCTACACCTCCCCCTCCCCCTCTCCCACAGTCACTTCCTGGAGTGCCACCCCTGGCCTCCCACCTTACACCTCCTCACCCCTTCCCCCACTTACCCATCCCCCTATCTCCTCCCCTGCTGTATACCCACACCTCTACGCCCTTCCTCCAGCCTCCACACCATCAACAGCTCCCACTACTACCCACGCCCTCACATACGCCTCTGCTGCCACCCCTCAGTTGGTCGGCTTCCCCTCTCTCACCCACCCCATCGCTTCATCATCTGCATCTCCCGCATGCATCACGTCACGCCGAGCCACCATCGCCACCACTGAACCGGTTGCTTCTCCCGGCGCCTCCACCACGCCACAGTGATCTGCCACCTGCCACCTCCCTCTCCTCCCGGTCCCTCTCCCCTTCTCCCAGCTTCCAGCCTCCAAAAAACCCCAAAAGCACGTCATTACCGACTCTGCTCCCGCCACTTCCCACAAAAAGTCAACACCAGCCCCCCCCGCTCCCCCTGCCGTCTCCATGGACACCACCCCTCCTCCTGCCACCCAACCTTCGCTCCCACCCTCCACACCTTTGTCCTGTCAACTCCCGATCCTAAGTTCCTCGACACTCGTATCCTCACCATGGAGATCAGAAAGTACTTACCTAGTGCTCCCATCTCCCAACTCATTCCCTGCAGGGACTCAGTCCTTATCAAGTCCCCGTCCCCATCCTTTCACAGACCTCCTGCGGAAACTCCCACGAGTTATGTTTGGCCCCCACGCCTCTCTGACACCCTTCCTTTCCCCTTCCACTCCTTGTCAGCCCCAGCCTCTCCGTCGCCCCCCCACCTACACCACTGTGATCACCAAGCTCAGCGCGGTGATCACAGAGGATGAAGTGTTGGCAGAACTGAACTCCCACCTGGACTTGGAAATCCGCTCTGCCCACCATATCCACAATGCCTCTGATCCCACCTACCTCATGCGGGTATTCTCTGAGTCCGCCCCATCCATTGACCATCTCCTCACCCAGGGAGCCCTCATATACCACCGTCGCCACCCTGTTGAATCCTCCAAATTCCCTCCCCAATCCTACCATTGCCAGCGGTGCCTTATGTACAATGACCACCTAACTTCCAACTGCAAAAACCCCCCCACCTGTCCCCATTGCAAGGCCTCCCACTTTCTTAAAAACTGCCCCAAACTCGCTGCTCCTCCTTCCTGTAATACCTGCAATGGCCCCAATCCCACCTACTCCCACAACTGTAAAGCTAAACCCCCTCCAGCCACCCCTGAGCTTACAGTCCCAGTCCGTCCTATCGACCCCCCTGTCCATCCCAACAATTCCCTCCGTCCACCCCCCACGGCCGAGGACATCATCCGGTTCCTTACTGTTGTACTCCAAAACATTCACCCTTTTCAGCACCCCCACACCTTCCAACAAATCTCCCTTGCCGCTCGCTCCGTTTTCCACGTGAACACCTTCGCCACTTACTCCCACAACCAAGCCCACTTCACCTTCACCCGCCTCGACACCCTAGTTTAAGTCTCTTCCCTTCCCTCTCTTCGCCTCCTCCTTCCCGTCATGGCGCAGCACGAGTATCGCAACCTCTTCCATAACATTCGCTCCTTCCGCTCCAACAAATACCTCCTCATGCACACCCTCTCCCACCACCAGGTCGACACCTTCCTCTTGAACGAAACCTTTCTCCAGCCCCACAATTCTGTCTGCACCTCTCCCTATATCCTCCACTGCACTGATGCTCCTGGTCCTCGTGCGCAGGGTGGAGTCACGATTGGCCACCTTAAGCATATCCCCGTCTGGCCACAACCCCTCCTCAATGACCTCACTGAACACCTTAGCGTCTTCTTCCCCTCACTCACCACTGCCTGTGCCACCATCTATGTCCGCTCCACTGCTCCTCTTCCTTATGACTTCATCTCACATATTGACCACACCTTCTCCGCCTATGTGATTGCCGCCGACCTCAACATCCATAGCCGCAGTCCTGCTGCCCTTCGGTGGTGGCATCAGTTCCTCTCCACAATCCAAGGTGACCTTGTTCCCTTTCCCCAGCACACCCGACCCGAAAGTGACACCACCCCCAATGTTGTCATTGCCTCCGCCAACCTCCTTGGGCGTATAGCTGTCGCCGTCCTTGACCCCACAGGTAGCGATCACCTCCCTGTCCTTCTCACCATAACGTCTGCTCACCGCCCCCCTCTGGTTCCGCACCCTGCACCCCCTCCCAAGGTCGTCCATGACTATCACCGTGCCAACTGGGATGCCTACTGGGACTCCATCTCCACCCAGGTCGAAAGCCACCCCCTTACCTATCGCCATCCTGAGGACATCATCCACGCCTCGTCCTTCCTTCAGAAGGTAATTACTGACGCCGTGGAGGCCCATGTTCCTGTTAAAACCATCCACCCACACCGTCCCACTCTCCCTGCGCGGGCTGTCCTCCTCCTCTGTGAATCCCGCCGCCTCTATCGCTCCTCCCTGCACACTCGTGACAGGGATACACTCCAACGCCACCGGCAAATACAGCGACACGTACGGAATCTTATTACAGCAACGAAACGCCGAGACTGGCGCCAGACCTCCACACGACTCAACGCCACCCTCCCTATCAACTTCTCCAAGTACTAGACCACCTTCCATCGCTTTACTGGCTCCCTTTCTGCTCCCCACTACCCCCTCCTCCATAACGATCGCCCCCTTCCTGACAACCTCAGTAAGGCCAACCACTTCGCTTCCCACCTTTCCAATGTCTTCTCTATCCCCGATGATCCCCACTTTGATTATTCTCTTTTCCCCACCGTCATGGAACGTGCCGATACCTCGGTCACTCCACTTGCTCCTAGTCTCCAGTACTTGGGGCAGTAGCCCCCCTTCTACATAAACACTCCCATCACAGCACAAGACGTTAAACTTATCCTCCGGTCCAAACGCAACACGGCCCCTGGTCACGACTGTGTCACCTACCGTCACCTTTGAGAAAGCCCCTATTCCTTCCTGACAGTCCTCGCCCATCTCTATAACGTCATCCTGACCTGTGGAAGACCTCCTGCATCCTCTTATTCCTCAAACCCAACAGACCCCCTTCTGCTGCCTCTTCCTATTGTCCCATCTGCCTCACCTCTGTCTTCAGTAAGGTCTTTGAATCCATCCTCTCCCGCCGTATCCATCAGCACCTTGCTCAACACCACCTCCTCCCCCTTACCCAGTGCGGCTTCCGACCCTCCTCTGCTGAAGACCAACTCTTCAACCTTGTTCAGCTTCTGTCCCTCCAGCTCAACTCCCATCGCTCTGCCATTTTTGTTTCCCTTGACCTCCAAAATGCCTATGACCATGTATGGCATCCCGGTCTCCTCTTTAAACTCCAAACCTACGCCCTGCCTATCAATTTTGTCCATCTGGTCGCTTCCTTCCTCTTGCACTGTCCTTCCTATGTCACCCTCCACAACACCAACTCCCATATCTTTTATCCCACAGCTGGTGTTCCCCAGGGTTCTGTCCTCTCCCCTCTCCTTTATCTCTTGTATACAGCTGATATGCCCAAGCCACGCCCACCAGTCCACCTTCTCCAGTATGCTGATGACACCACCTTCCTGGCTCTCTATCCTACCCTTCAACAGTCTCAATGTACCCTCCAAACCCACCTTAACCAGTTCACCACTTGGTGTAACCAGTGGTTCCTCCGTCTCAACCCCTCCAAAACCCAGGCAATCATCATAGGCCGCACCACTCGCTCCTTCCGCCTCCATGATTTCTACCTCACCCTTTATGGTCGTCCCATCCAGCTCACCCCCACCCTGAAATACCTTGGCCTCACCCTCGACCGACACCTCACTTGGACCCCTCATCTCCAGACCGTCCAGCAGAAAGCCCATTACCGCCTCCACCTTTTGAAACTCCTGCCGGACATGGGGATTGCATCCTTCTACCATCCTCCACACCTACAAATCCCTCATCTGTCCTATCCTCTGTTATGCCAGCATTGCCTGGATCTCCGCCCTCACCCACTTTTACAAGGCCCTCCAAATCCTTGAACGCCATGCGCTCCGCCTTGCCTTCCGTATCCGCCTTCCTTCCCCCACATGGCTCCTGTATGAACTGATCCCCTTCCCCCATCTCCTCCTGTTCCTCCAACATCTCCGCATCCTTTACATTGTCCGCAGGCTTGATCGCCCCCATCCTCTGGTTTCCTTCTTCCTCTCCACCCCCCGCCCATTGCCGCGCCTCTATCGCTGTATCCCTCCCTCTCTCCACCTCCACACCCTCCATCTCCTTCATCAGGGCAATTTCCAACGCCTCCCCCTCCCGGATGATGAACTTCGCCGTGACATCTACCCTTCCTTCCAACTATAACCTGGCCTTGTCCCCCCCCCCTCCCCTGAGACCCTGCACCCCATACTTGCCTCTTGCCTTCCCACATCCCCCCCTACCTGGCCCTCCTCAGCGCGCCCCCCACTCTTCTCCCCTATCTCTTCCCCTCCCTCCCTTCTTCCGGTGTCCCTCATCTCCTTGCGCCTGGCAGATCCTATGTTTTGATCATCGTCAGTGTGCCAAATCAGTGTTGTGTTTAGTGCTGTTTCTCCTGTGCGTCAAGAGGATGATTTTAATTGTGTACTGCCTTGAAGTTCGCCGTCAGTGTTTGTGATGTGCTATGCCATCCGTCGATACCTTTTATGCTCCAGTCATACTGTGCCTTGTGTTCTTTTAATTGTCGCAGTGTGTGGCTTTTTGTGTGTGCTACTTTGAAACAGATTTTTATCTCCATTTTTATAGTCACCCCGTTTTTTGTCTATTGCCTTCCATGATGTTCCTCCTTTTTTTATATCTATGTTCACCATATTCTCTCGTTTGTTATTTTTAAATGTCTTCTATTGTTTGTTCTATGTCTTTCGGCTGAAGAGCAGCGCCTATGCTGCTGCCAGCCCGCTCCGATGGGGAATTGAAATATAATAAAGAAAAAAAATTATCTGAAACTCATACTGGCACAATAGTAATCCAGGGTGTGATTCGGGCCTTCATAGAAGCTGCACCCCCAGTGATGAGATCCTCTGCAGATAGAAAAGTTTTTTCAAGAAATTTTAAGAATTATGCTACACCTCTACAAATCTACTTCGCAAGCCACTGCAGAGTGCGTGGCTGAGGTTACTTCGTATCCATAATTATAGATTTTATATCCCAGTCCATTAGTGAGGAAACACCCCTATCTCTCTTATTTTAATCTACTCGTCACAGCTGAGAGATACGACGTTAGCTGTGGAACTGTCACGTGCTTTCTCGAATAGAGATTCTTTAAATGTTCTCACTATGGTTTCGGAAGAATATCATAGCTTTTCTTCCAAATATCCTCATTTTAGTTCCCCGAGCATCTGTGTTATACTTTCGTGTAGAATATACCAATCTGTTACGAACCTAACAGCGCGTCGTTGAATTCGTTCGATGGTTGTTGTCATTTCTGCCGGATAAGGTAGATGGAGCAGTACTCCAGAATTAGTCACGCTAGCGTCTTGGCATGCTTTGCAGATGCATTATACGTTCCAGTATTCTCTCAACAAATCTGTCTTCCATTCATATCCTCTACTCTTGAGTAGATATTTTCGCCCCAGTTCATACGGCCTCTTTGCAATATCTTTATCTTTGTGATGTTTTTCACTAATTGTGATAAGATGATAACTAATAACCTTGCAGTCGGGTATAGCCTAGTACGCACATTGCTAATGACATTACTTTGCATTGATCCACATTTAAAGAGAGTCATCATTAATTATATCAAGACGAAATTTTGTACGTTTCTACAATATCTCAATAATAACGTAAGGGCAGACTCATGGACTGGGCAAGATATAAAACACCAAAAACGCAACACATTACGATGCCTAATACGGTGTGGGAAAACCGTTAGGAATGAAAACAGCTTCCAAGCTTCCAAAATGGCAAAATACAGGCCCTTTACGGTTCTCAGGGGAATGCTATATAAATAATATATACTTCTAGCAAAATAGAGACAAGTTCAAGAAACGGTGAAGGTGATGAGTAGCGATTACACACTCTTCTCTTCAAAGTAGTTTACAAGGGCTCAATAATATTGAGATTTGGTGCTGTGGTGGGCAGGGGAGATGCAACATCGTCTTGGAACTCAGTATCACGACTGGGGAACAAACATTAACCATGGGATGGACCTCATCAGCCAATATCGTCACATAACCGTTAGCAGTAATGCGACCACACAGACTAACCATAGGGCTCACAGAATCCCAAACGATCGGTGGACCTCCGTAATTTTTAACTCTTGGAACGTACACTCTGCCAGAAGTTGGAAACAGTGTGAAACAGGACTCATCCGACCAAATGACTTCCTTCCAAGACTACATACTCCAGAATTGCGGTTTCGGCATTACGTTTTTCTGTTGCTGGGATATACATCAGTGACGTGTGGTTTTGGTATAGCAACTCGTCTTGCAATTTCCAGCGTACAGAGCTGCAATGTTTTGATGCTGACATAGTTCGCGAGTGCGACATTCAGTTCTGCAGTGACTTTTGCAGCTGTTATACCCTTATTTTTCGTCACAACCCTCTTCAAAGACGCTCACTCAAAACACGCTTTCGTCGTCGATGTCACTTAGGGGATGATGTTTTTCTGCTTTCACTCTATGCGTTATAAGTCTTCAATACGTTGTCTGTTTAATCACATCGGCTTCATAGCTTACGGATACGCCCACCATACGAGCACCAACAGTTTGCCATTATTCGAATCCATTTAGCTCAACAATAATGTATTAATAATTACTCTCCTGAACATGGCTCACACTCGCAATGTATTGCGCACATTGAACAGGAGCCGCTCTTGGTCAAATACAACAGTGCAATCAGCGGGCTTGGCTAGCGTCTGTATTTACACTGAAACAGCAAAGAAATTGGTATAGGCATACGTATTCAAATACAGACACACGCAAACAGGTAGATCACGGCGCTGCGGTCGGTAACACCTATAAAAAACGAGTGTCTGGCGCAGTAGTTAGATCAGTTGTTGTTGCTACAATGGAAGACTATCAAGATTTAAGTGACTTTGAACGTTGTGTTGTAGGCGGCGCACGGGCGATGGGACAAAGCATCTCCGATGTGGCGATGAAGTGCCGATTTTCCCGTACGACCATTTCACGAGTGTACCGTGAATATCAGGAATCCGGTAAAACACCAAATCTGCGACATCGCTGCGCTCGGAAAAAGATCCTGTAAGAACGGGACCAACGACGACTGAAGAGAATCGTTCAACGTGACAGAAGTGCAATCCTCCCGCAAATTGCTGCTGCGGATTACAATACTCGGCCGTCAACAAGTGTCAGCGTGCGATCCATTCAACGAAGCATCATCGATATGGGTTTTTACAGCCGAAGGCCCACTCGTGTACCCTTGATGACAGCACGACACAAAGCCTTACGCCTCGCTTGGGGCTGTCAACACCGACATTTGACTGTTGGTGAGTAGAAACATGTCGCATGGTCGGACGAGACTTGTTTCAAATTACATCGAGCGGATCGACGTGTACGGATATGGAGACAACTTCACGTATCCATAGATCCTGCATGTCAGCAGGGGGACTGTCCAAGCTAGTAGAGGCTCTGTAATGATGTGGGGCGTGTGCAGTTGGAGTGATATGGGACCTATGATACGTCTAGATTTGACTCTGACAGGTGAGACGTACGTAAGCATTTTATCTGATCACCTGCATCCACTCAGGTCCATCATGCGTTCCGACGGACTTGGGCGATTCCAGCAGGACAATGCGACACCTCATTAGTCTAGAATTGTTACAGAGGGGGTCCATGAACACTCTTCTTCCACTGGCCATCAAACTCCCCAGACATGAACATTATTGAGCATACGTGGGACGCCTTGCAACGTGTTGTTCATAGTAGATCTCCAACCCCTCGTACATTTTCGGATTTGTGGACAGCACTGCAGGATTCGTGGTGTCAATTTCCTCCATCACTACTTCAGAGGTTAGTCGTGTCCACCCCACATCGGGTTGTGGCATTTCTGCGTGTCGCGGGGGCTGCTACAAGATGTTACGCAGGTGTACCAGTTTCTTTCGCTCTTCAGTGTATGTTTAAGGATCCAATTTTCGCATTGTTTCCACATTTTAGTCCAACCCTTGTGTTTACTTCATCTAATGTCCACCCCCTGTAGCCGAGTGATGCCGCCACGGTAGCTCAGCGTGTTCGGTCAGAGGATTAGCTGCCCTCGGTAATAAAAAAAACTGAGTTAGTCGATCAACAACTAACTTAAACGGATGTCTTACGACGTCCGCCCCGAACTGATGCAAAGAACAGTAGCGAACAAAATGAGATTTAAAAAAAAGTGGTCAGCGCAACAGAACGTCAATCCTAAGGGCCCGGGTTCGATTCGGCTGATTCGGAGATTTTCTCAGCTCAGGGACTGGTTGTTGTGCTGTCCTAATCGTCATCATTTCATCCCCATCGACGCGCAAGTAGCCGAAGTGGCGTCAAATCAAAAGTCTTGCACCCGGCGAACGGTTTACCCGACGGGAGGCCCTAGTCACACGACTTCATGTACTATGGACACTAAAGAAATGAAATGTTTCTGCTTTTGCACCATTCAGTAGAAAGACGGAATGCATCCACACGAAGCACTGCATCACATCAGTTTCAGAAGCACATTGTACGAAGTCCCGTGATCTCACCATGTACGTCTCGACACTGAAACTTGGTGCGTAGTTGGATGTAACGGCAATATAATTTGCGAATGGAGTTGAAGGTTTGACGAAATTAGCTTCGTCAGCGAGCGCGGAAGCAACTCGTCGCCGCCGCCCGAGGCAGACTTCGAAGACATCGTTCCCACATACGCGAGCGTTCTCGCCTCCCGTCCCCCCCCCCCTCCCTCCCTCCCGCCGACACCGCTGGCGCCTGGGGAGGCGGCAAGCCGAGCTGTCGCACTGGCGCGGCCCCTGACGGCTGCCAACTGCGGAATCTTATTTGGAACTCGGCGCCCCACCCCATCCACTCTGCGGTCTGCGCCCGAGGTGGCGCCAGCAGGAAATGGAGGAGGGCGGAGGCTAAAGGATGGCTAAAGCGGGTTGCAGAGGCGAGGCAACAAAGCTGCAAAAAAGCGCGAGGCCCAGGCGGACAAATCAAATGTCGCGCTTGTCTGCAGGCAGCGTGAAGCGTTCCAGCAGTGATGCCCCCGTCTTCTGCATCGGTGTGCCGACATTTGCCACGCCGGACATTTGCCACGATTTTACCTGCTCCGAAGGTTTGGGTCCCTTGTCTCCCTCTCCTCCTCCTCCTCATCGCTGTCGCGCAGTAAAGGTACTTACTGAGCCTTTCCGCTGGTTTACTTAACATTGGACCAGAATCTCTTTGGATTTTCTGCAACATTTCTAGAGAGACTTTCATTGTGGAAACTATTAAATGCATCTCGCATTGAAATCCGCACCAAATTTCGAGTCTCAGTAAAACTTCGCCAATCTTGGAGATTTGGCGTTCGTCTAAATTATACGTGCCTTTTTCGGTGCTCCTGCAGCAGCTTTCTGTCGTGTTTTGTGTACCATGGGGGATCACATCCGTCTCTTATTAATTTATATGGTATGAATCTCTCGAGTGCTGTTGACTTTATTTCTTTGAACTTAAGCCAGATATGGTCTTGTAAGGTATCCGTGATCCCACGAACATAGATGCCAGGTCGATAGTAGACAGAAGTCGATTGTCAAGCGCTGCAGAAGGCAGTGAGACGAGTGTTGAGTGAGGAGTAGTATGGGAGAGTGACGAGTGGCAAGTAGTGCGGGAGACACGGGCAAGAATGGTGGTCGAGTAAGTTGTAAACGGTAAAATTCGCCGGAGTATGACGAGTGAGCACGTCCCCCTGATCGTTGTGGGGTTGACCCTCACTAATACCGATTCGCGAGTGATATGAAACAGAAAGTGACAAGTGCCGAATTACGTGTTTCGCGTCAACCGCGTCGGCCAGCAACAACCATGGATTGCAGTGAGGATTGTTGTGAATGTTAACCATCAGCATTGCGTGTGACGAAGTAATTAAAATCAGCATTAAAAGATATAACTGTAATTAGAAGTGTAAGGCGAAGGTAGCAACTGCCTCAGAATTTGTGTGTTCGTAGAAAATACACTGCTGGCTACCGTAAATGCAACACCCTGAAGGAAGCATCGGAATCAAGTGAAATTTACACCATGGGTTTGCAGCGATAAGATATGCAACTGATTAGAATTTCAGCGCAGACGCACATCACGCGCGCCTGTGGCGCCACCTCATAGCGCCATTTAAGGCTTGGCGATTTCGACGAGTGTACGTTCGGCACGTGTGTTTACCTTGTGGTTGTTTCACAAGACGATCAGTTATGCCTCGTAGACAACAGTGAACATCTTTTGATCAAGTATCCGAGTTCGACAGAGGAAGGATAGTGGCTTACCGAGATTGTGGATTATCATACAGAGAAATCGCTAGTCGTGTTGGACGAAACCAAACAGCTGTAGTGTGGATATGTGACCGTTGGATGCAGGAGGGTACGACGGACCGACGTGGTCGATCGCATTCACCTCGGTGCACCACTGCACGTGCTGATAGGCAAATTGTGCGCATGGCAGTGACGGATCGCTCAGTGACATCCCGAACCATAGCACAGCACAATGCATCTGTAACGCATCATCCAGTGTCTGCGCGTACCATTCGACGCCGTTTACAGCAGAGTGGTCTGTCCGCAAGACGTCCATTGCTTCGTCTACCATTGA
Source organism: Schistocerca piceifrons (assembly GCF_021461385.2). Lineage (NCBI taxonomy): Eukaryota > Metazoa > Arthropoda > Insecta > Orthoptera > Acrididae > Schistocerca > Schistocerca piceifrons. The sequence goes on along the minus strand of NC_060142.1, from coordinate 509,916,561 downwards.
CGCAGAACCACAGATGTCTCCGTCGCCAATGGTGTGATGACAGACGGATGTGGACGGCAGAATGGAATGACGTTGTCTTTACTGACGAGGCACGCTTCTGTCTGCAGCATCACGATGGTCGGATTCGAGTGTGGAGACACCGTGGAGAGAGGATGCTGGACAGCTGCATTATGCACCGCCACACTGGTCTTGCACCGGGTATTATGGTATGGGGCGGTATTGGATATTACTCTCGCACGCCTCTAGTACGCATTGCCGGTACTTTAAATGGCCGGCGCTACATATCCGAGGTGCTGGAGCCAGTTGTCCTTCCTTACCTTCAGGGCTCGGCCACAGCCATATTTCAACAGGATAATGCGCGACCACACGTGGCACGCATTGTCCAAAGGATCTTCGTCAATAACCAGATTGAACTGCTTCCCTGGCCGGCTTGCTCTCCGGATCTTTCGCCGATAGAAAACATGTGGTCCATGGTTGCTCAACGAGTGACCCAGATTACATCCCCAGCTGCCACACCAGATGATCTTTGGCAACGTGTGGAAGCTGCTTGGGCTGTTGTACCCCAGGAACAGATCCAACGTCTCTTTGACTCAATGCCGAGACGTGTGGCAGTGGTGATCTCCAACAATGGCGGCTACTCTGGCTACTGATTCTGGCAGGAACCACATGTCACAGACGTCTGTAAACGTAATCATTTGATACTTGGTCAACATGTTATCTACAAAATAAATCTTGTTGTGCTACCTCTTGTCTTTCTTGGTGTTGCATTTACGGTGGCCAGCAGTGTATAATACGGTTAGTACATCGCAACCTTTGTGGTCCTTAATAATAGACAAACTTTCTATCATTTCCACTATTCAATCTCAGAACAGCCGCACTCGGATGAAATACCCCCCGAAACCAGCAGAAAAACCGATAGCCTTTCTTCCATTAAGCACACGGTCATATAATCAAAACAATTAACTGTTTGGCGGCTACGATAAATTACACAAAACCCAATAAGGAATTTTAATCGGGGGTGTTTCAGTCTTCACTTACATAGTTTGGAAGGATTGGAGACTATCTCTTCGAAAGACGTCAACCGAATTTTTAGCTGCTTTTATAAATAGGTATATTTCGCATTTAGTTTTGGTGAATTTCTTTGTTACGGAACTGAGCCTCGCTACGACTGTGTGTTCACTAATCGCTGTATCGGTCGTGATGCTCAGGATTATTTGTGGCTAAGAGGTCAAGTTTGTTTTCGTAACCGTTTACAATTTGAATGGCCTCGTGAACTAATTGCTCAAAATAATTTTAAAAAAAGCATTTAGAACAATTACGGAAGTTGTTTTCTATCTCCAATAGGGTCTGACAATGTATTTTTGTCGACATACGGAAGGTACTCGTAGATTGAAGTCAGTGCCAACTATAATTGTATGAGTAGCGTACCTATTTGTGAGGAGACTCAAGTTTTCTTGGAACTGTTCAGCAACTGTTTCATCTGAGACCGGGGGTCGATAAAAGGAGCCAGTTATTGATTTATTCCGGTTGTCGAATATAACCTCTGTCCACACTAAGTCACAGGAACAATCTGCTTCAATGTCGCTTGTGAGCTGAAACACACATTACATTATTTTTCCTTAAGTTGTGCTTCTTGTTTCTGTTGTAGTGCAGATCGTTACAATTACGGCTTTTCCCTCCATAACCTAGGATGCTTTCTCTGTGACCCTGTAAATACCAGAGCTAAACAATGTAGAACAACAACGTACGTTACAAGCATAGCATTCTGTATTACTTCATTTCCTTATTTCTAACATTTTAAAATTGTACGTAGACTTTAGGTGCATGTCAATAACAGGTGTTCTTATCTCTGTTTAGTGAACGTATTTTCAGTCATGTTTTGAACATTGTCCCGCTACACTTTATTAGCTAATGTTTCGCCGCAAGGGACATCGAATTTTAGAGAGTAAATTAATATGGAGTATGTCGTTCTTCTTTTCAAACATTCCCATTCCCATTTCTTCTTTCCTTATTGTCTTTTGGGCATGCAGTAGTAGTAATTAAAGTAGGCATAAATGCAGTGATCAAAAAGAAATGATTAGCGTACATTCGCATTCTCTTTACATCGTTCCTTTCTTGTTGCTCCCATGCCGATGGACTGTTTCTATTGCAATCAGTTAGCGTGACAGGAAGCTACCCTACAGACAGAAGGATCTATATTTATACTTGGCAGAACTAATTACATACTGATATAATCGTCGGTATTGCTTTCGTTTCCCAAAAGTTATAAATATTTCGATCCCGGGAAAAAAGCTCTGTATTTCGCCAAGATGTCGAAGAAGAAGGTCCCTTACGTACCGGTTGTATTGAGTAAGATGTGGAGACGGCGGTTTGAAAGCGGACAGAAGTAGTACGAGGAAGGGCGTCCCTTACCTGAGGGATCGCTACTCGAGCTACCTGGCGAAGGGGCAAGCATGGCAAATGTCGGGCGTGGCAAATGTCCGGCATTCTCTGCATCTACGGCTACACTAGAACGTGAGACAAAAAATTTAGTCGCCGCCAGATGCTAATACCACGTTGTCACCGCCTCTACCTCTCATGATTACATCCACTGTGATAGGTAGAACGCAAAAGTCTCTACAGTATGCTTTGCTCAGCTGAAACCACCCATTATTATATCCCATAGAGCACTCACATAGCGGTGAGATCAAGTACTACGCTTCACCCGGTTTTCCAAAGGTCCCAGACTTTTTCTATTGATTAAGAGCGAATGATTTAGCGGACCAGAGGGGCTGCGATTGTGAGCGCTCGTTCTCATCTGTGCAGTGTCCACAACGTGCTCGTACCAAGAATGTATGCGTACAACCTTTTCAGCACAGGATATTGGGGAAATACTAGCTGAGAACCTGGAAAATCTTACTAACTATTACAATAAAAATCAGCTGAAACCCAAGTAACACCCACACTTGCCTATTCCATCTTAACAACTGGGGGGCGAAGCGAGAACTGAATGTTTTATCGAATGACATAAGATTAACACACTGCTCTTTCCCAGTGTACTTGGGACTTACTCTTGATAGGACACTGTCATTCTAGCGGCACGTTGAGAAGTGCAGGCCAAAAGTCCAATCACTTGGCAAGCTAACAACATCAAAATAGGGAGCTAATCCAAAACTTTTACGCACCACCACAATGGCACTCTGTTACTCTGCTGCTGAGTTTGCAAGTCCTGTCTGGGAGTGGTCATGCCACACAAACAAAATGGACACTGTCCTGAACCATAGCTGTAGACATATTACTGGATGTCTTAAGCCAACAAGAGTAGAACGCCTATACTCCTTATCAGGAACTGCTCCGCCAAATGTCCGACGTTCAATGCCGATCAGAATTGAACGAACAAAACAGGTTCAAGATCAACGGCCGGCCGAAGTGGCCGTGCGGTTAAAGGCGCTGCAGTCTGGAACCGCAAGACCGCTACGGTCGCAGGTTCGAATCCTGCCTCGGGCATGGATGTTTGTGATGTCCTTAGGTTAGTTAGGTTTAACTAGTTCTAAGTTCTAGGGGACTAATGACCTCAGCAGTTGAGTCCCATAGTGCTCAGAGCCATTTGAACCATTTTTCAAGATCAACGTCATCCGCTACATGGGTACCAAATGATACCAATACGCCTTAAGCCAAGAAGAAGTTTTCTCCACTCAAAAGCACTCACAGATCCATCCAAAACTTCTAGAAAAAGACTGTGACAGGAACAACAAGAATATGCCCACGTTTCTGAGGAAGTGCTGCCAACAGGTGCGGAACTTGAGTGCGAGAGATGGAAAACCCTGAACAAGCTGGGTTCAGGAATGGGCAGATGTAACAAAAATCTGCACAAGCGGGGAATTAGTGAAAGTGCTTTGTGTCCGTGTGGGAACATTCAGATCATGAACCACCTGCTTCAATGTCCGCTAGTAAACCATCCAAGAGCGTGCAGCGAAACAGCGATGGCATATGTGGAATTCTGGAAGAATGAGATATGAAGCAAAGACTGTATAATATTTTATTATACTTTATGTAATGTTCCATGTATTTTATTTTATAAACTAGCATTGTAATATTGTAAATTTTATAGAGGAAAAGTTATCCTATAATGTGTGAATTTATTGTAAATTGTTTGTAGTACGCATATGATATATAGCACAGGTTTTGTCATCAGGGCAATGTCCACAACGTACTCAGACTAAGAAAGTGTGCATAAAACATTGTCAATAAGCTGTTGTCATCTGGACAGTGTCCACAACGTACAGAGACCCAAGACTGTGTGTGAGCATAGGTTTTGTCATCTGATAACAGTACATATCATACTCAAACCAAGAATGTGCGCGTACTACCTTGTGGTGGTGGTGGTGGTTAGTGTTTAGCGTCCCGTCGACAACGAGGTCATAAGAGACGGACTACCTTGTGTGCACAGGTGCTGGCATCTGCTCACTGTCCAAAACATACTCAGATCAAGAGTGTATACATACACCTCGTGTGCACAGGTGTTGTTATCTGGGCAGTGACCACAACATACTCCAACAAAAATCTGCACATACAGCCTTGTGAGCAAAGGTGTCATGTAGAAAGTGTCGACAACATACTCAAACTAAGAATGTGTGTGTGTAGTATTGTGAGCTTCTTCTTCTTCTTGGTTGGCTCTACAGTCCTTGAAGAGCCTTGGCCTCCTGTATCACCTGCCTCCATTTTTCTCTGTCCATCGCCTTCCTTCACCAGTTTTTTATTTCCATCGTCTTTAGATCTTCTTCCATATCGTCCAGCCACCTTTTCTTGGGGTCTACCTCCTTTTCTTCTCCCGTCAGGCTTTCCCATGAAAACTTTCTTGACACTCCGAGTTTCTGGCATTATCTGTACATATCGTGCCCATATTATTCTTCCCTGATTAATTTTAACAGCAATATCCATCTGTCCAAAATGTGTTTGTAGTTCTACACTTGTCCTTACTTTGTGAGCTTAGGTGTTGCCATCTGCGCAGTGCCCACAACATGCTCAAATCCAAAATGTGTGCGCACAACCTCGTGAGCATAGGTGTTGCCGTCTGGGTAGTGTCTGCAGTATACTCATCATAAAGATGTAGAAGAAAGAACAATATTTGGCCACTGGGGACATTGAGATAAATATCCTGGTAACCAGAATTAATGGATCCAAGACATGGTAAAAAAATTTAAAAACAAATACTGTGCCTCCTCTGGCTTGAGGCACACCTTCCACTCACTGCAGATTAAAAGTGTCATTAAGCTATTGGTCCACTAGATGCCTTGCATCTTTTGAAGAGAGGCAGAACTGTAACCCATTGGACACCACACTACACACCTCCAATCAGCTAAAGCCGTCCTCAGATCGGACATGTCTCTCATCACAGTTCTTGGTTGCATCTGGTGGGCAAATCACATTGACTCTTTACTATAATCGACGTGAGTAAAACAGCTGTGTTAACACTCTGAGCGATTGTAGGAGAAGAAAAGCGATTGTCTTGGAGGCAATTCTCTAGTCGTCGATGGTTTCAACAGCGACTTGTCGGCAGAGGAACAGTACACAATACTGTAAAACGATCTGAGATACATTTCGTAAAACAAAGAGGCAGGCACTTGTGTATATCTTAAATAAAGTTACAAGTGGTTCAAATGGCTCTGAGCACTATGGGATTTAACTTCTGAGGTCATCAGTCATATAGAACTTAGAACTACTTAAACCTAACTAACCTAAGGACATCTCACACATCCATGCACGAGGCAGGATTCGAACCTGAGACCGTAGCAGCAGCGCGGTGCCAGACGGAAGCGCCTAGAACCGCTCGTCCACAGCGGCCGGCACACACACACACACACACACACACACACACACACACACATATATATATATATATATATATATATATATATATATATATATATATATATATATATAGGGGAAGGCGGGGCAAGATGTGATGCTACCAGTGTATTTTAATGGTGTGACTAATATTTAGGCAGTTGAGCTTACATACTCTGCTAGCATCTGTATAGGACTTGATGAAGACTACTTTCTACCACCCTTAGTTGTCGAAATATTGGAATATCATTCAACAGCCGGCCGCTGTGGCCGAGCGGCTCTAGGCGCTTCAGTTCGGAATCGCGCGACTGCTACCGTCGCAGGTTCGAATCCTGCCTCGGGCATGGATGTGTGTGATGTCCTTAGGTTAGTTAGGTTTAAGTAGTTCTAAGTCTAGGGGACTGATGACCTCAGATGTTAAGTCCTATAGTGCTTAGAGCCATTTGAACCATTTTGAATCATTCAACATCACTACGCGTTGTCTGACCCAGAAGAATTTTATGGAATCAGAATTACGTTCGAGACGCCAAATTAATGGTATCTCTAGAAAGAATGCAGAAGCAACTTAGTCTATAAAAGTGTCAAAAGAACTTGTAAGTGGGCTGCTTCGGTGTTGACAGCGCTGTGTAGCGCTTGCATTCGATCCCTGACTGCGCTTTCTTTGGAAGATACTCTGTGGCTGGCTGGACTCGGAAGTTAATCGCCAGCAGTGTTGGGCAGCTGGAAGTTAGTCGCCGGCAGTGATGGATGTACTGTTGAGCAGTTGAAGGTGAATAGCCAGCAGTGATGGATGTTAAATGTGAGAAGTTTGCATTGATGGACGGTAGAGGTCTGAAGTGATAGCGTAGGCTATTAGCATTGATGGAGGGTAGAGGTCTGAAGTGTTGGCGTAGGCTAACGATCTGAATATCCGACTTGGAGATTGAAAATTATTCGTGATTATATATCTTTGTACTGGATGTCAATGACGATTTATATTCGTGTTTGAAAAAAAAAAAAAGTTTAAATGTGTGTGAAATCTGCTAAGATCATCAGTCCCTAAGCTTACACACTACTTAACCTAAATTATCCTAAGGACTAACACACCCATGCCCAAGGGAGGACTCGAACCTCCGCCGGGACCAGTTCATGTTTGAACTGGATGCCACATTATTAAGGTAAAAAATACTTTATTTGGTTTGCAACAAAATCTTTCCTTTACTAGCCCCATGCCTATTAGTAGTTAGTGGCTTTAATAGTTAGAATCTTTTATTAGCTGGCAGTATTGACGTCGCTGTATTGCAGTAGTTCACTTAATGAAGATTTTTGTAAGATAAGTGCTTAATGAAATGTATAGCTTACTGTCTGGATTGCTTATTATTCAGGGCCATTCTTTCGTATTAATTATTCGAAGTCAGGCAGTATTTATTTTTTTTTTTTTTTTTTTTTTTTTTTTTTAGCAGTCACATTGCGTTGCGCTAGAATATTGTGGGTCAGCGTAGACATGATAAGAAAGTAGGCTCAATACGTTCAGTTTTACTCACCTGTTTCAGAATCTCATCTTCTCAGTCATTCAGCAATTTAAGTACAGATTCACACATTTAAATAAAGAAGTTTCAAACTCGTAGGCTTTCCTTTCCTGATTCGTGCCATCAGGCAGTAATTATTACAGCACAGTTTTTTAAATCTGTACAGAGAGCTTCATCTTAAGATTCGGGCCCAGTTTGGACTGACAGCGCCGGCCGTAGTGGCCGTGCGGTTCTAGGCGCTGCAGTCTGGAACCGAGCGACCGCTGCGGTCGCAGGTTCGAACCCTGCCTAGGGCATGGATGTGTGTGATGTCCTTAGGTTAGTTAGGTTTAATTAGTTCTAAGTTCTAGGCGACTGATGACCTCAGAAATTAAGTCGCATAGTGCTCAGAGCCATTTGAACTAATTTGGACTGACAGTAAACACTTCAGTATACACTGTGTGTACAGTGAAGCCAGAATTTAAAATAAACTACTTGTATGGTTTACGTATAATTGTGGTGTTGCCTCTCTGTGTCGTTGCGTGGTCTGTGCAGTGGTGCTGTTTCTATACTCTAGAGGCCAGTCTACATTTTGTGTGCAACAGCAGATTACTGTTTTCAGCGATTTGAAGAGCACCTATATTCAGCGTAAATGTGAGTGCGGTAGGACGCAAAGGTAGCGCCGTCCTCGCTTCATTGGTTGTACGGATAATTGGATGTTTTGCGAATTCAATCAAATTGTCAGCTGGCTGTTCACACTCTCAGCTCCACATAACAATGCACTGCCGCATCGCGTTGGCCTATAACACTTCAGTCCTTGTCCGTTCGAATTAAAGAAGCAGTTTCGCGTTTATGAAACTGCGATATTCTTTTCGTATACGTTGGAGTGTTTCGATACCGCGTATTACAGATCTAGAGAAATATAAAAAAAAGTAATGCATACTTACATGACAATATCGGGTAATATCGGATACGTAAGCTTTTGAAATTATATTTTCAGAAGGGCGTATCCGAACATTCCTCACTCTAAGCAGTATTACAGTACGTAACTTAATGGAATTATGAAACTCATTGTCAGAAGAATTTTTAATATGTTTTTCACCCTTTGAATTTTGGCCTTTTAAACATTTAGAGAGTTGTATCGAACATAAAACTTTTATGTATAAAAACAATAATTATTGGTACAAAACATGTTTACTTGGATCGTAAATGGCTAAAAACTTGAAGTTGTCCATGTCTTCGCCTACTTTGTCAAAGATACTGTCAACTTGTTCCTTCCTGAAACCTGCTGCTCTCTGCAAACTTGTGAATTCAGCAATTCTCACTTACCGTCCTTTCATAAAATCATAGTAACTGTCTTCAGCCACTTTCATTTTCGTCTTACTGATTCGATGCTTTATTTTCAGTTGGTCTACCTATTTGTACACTAGATTTAGTAACTCATCTTTACTCAAAGACGAAACTGTTACCAAAATTTTTAATATGAACGTAGAATACTCTCCATCGTTAATTACTGAATAATCTGAGAAAAAAAATCCTAAAACAGTCTTACGTAAACTTCAAATCTATCACTTGATGTACTTCTCAGAATCGAGTATTTCTCACTCCCTTCCCAGAGTGTCATTTCAAGAAATCTGACTATTTCTATAGCTTCCTGCATGTTGTTTTCACCCCATTTATGTCACGATTTCTCCATCTTTGTCTGTTAAGATAAAAACGGGGAAAAATTACGTTTTTATGCTATCTGCCCGACATTGGTTTGTCCTATTCAAACTAAACGTACAGCTGTGTTACTTCAACATAACCATTCTAACAGCTTACAATACAGACACTGATATTAGTTGTATCTGAAGACACAATAAAAATATAAACACATACTATTACTGACTTGCAAACAGGACACTCCACATTCAAGTTTGTGCACAGAAAACTCACTAGAACCAGATGATGCCACACCGGACGCCCTGTTTTGATCGAAAGTGTATTGAGTGACCTTGTCACTCCATAATTTACACTGAAGTATGTAATGTGCCTCTTCAGTGCTGTATGTTCAAAGACTTGACCTCAGAACGGACTTTAGGCATTATTTCGAAGTGAGCTGCGTATCCACATACTAGGACGTAGGGTTATTACTTAGCTAATTGTCTTGATGTTTGCGTCGGTGTCTTCTTTAGAATCATCATAACGCCCGCAGGCTGGTCTAGTACGTAGAAAATTAACTAATGAAAGAATAAATAAGTCTAGAGGTCCGAAGAGACTCCCAGTTCGGTTTCACAAATAATACTCTACGTCATTCGCTCCTCAGATTGCACTTATCGGGAATCTCTTCCAGCGCAAAGTGCCAAGCTCCTGTATACAAGAAGGGTAAAAGAACTGGCCCGCAGAATTGTAGACCAATATCCTTAACATCGGTTTGCTGCAGAATTATAGAGCCCATTCTGAGTTCGAATATAATAAATTTCCTACACGCCGAGAAGCTAATGTCTACAAATCGGCACGGCATTAGAAAGCATCGCTTGTGCGAAACCCAGCTTCCTTTCTCCTCATAAGATGTACTGCGAACTATGGATGAAGGGCAATAGGTTGATTACGTAGTATTTCTAGATTTCCGAAGATCATTCGACACGTTACTCCACTTCAGACTTATCGAAGATACTTGCACACAGACTAGGCACCTAGATATGTGACTGGCTCGAAAACTTCTTAAGTACTTGAATCCGATATGTTGTCCTCGACGGCGAGTATTCATCGGAGACAAGGGTAACATCAGGAGTGCCCCAGGGAAGTGTGATAGGATTGTTGCTATTTTCCGTATACATAAATGGTCTGACAGACGGTAGGCAGGAATCTACGCTTGTTCACTGATGATACTGCGGTGAAAAGGAAGGTGTCGAAGGTAAGAGATTGTAGGTTGATACAAGATGACCAAAACAAAATTTCTAGTTGGTGTGATAAATGGCTGCTGGCTCTTAATGTAGAAAAATGTAAGTTAATGCGGATGAGTAGGAAAAGCAAACCCGTAATGTTCGGATACAGCATTAGTAAATTTCCTGCTTGACACATATATTTTAAACATCTTGTAACGTTACGAATCGATATGACATGGAAATGGAAATAGTATGTGAGGATTGTGGTAGAGAAGGGGAGTGGTGGACTTTGGTTTATTTGGAGAATTTTGGGAAAGTGAGGTTCATCTGTAAAGGAGACCGCATATTGGACGTTAGTGCGACCTATTCTTGAGTACTGTTCGAATATTTGGGATCCTCACCAGGGATTGAAAGAAGACGAAGCAATTCAGAGGTGATCCGCTGGATTTGTTGCCCGTAGGTTCAATCACCATGCAAGTGTTACGAATATACTTCGGAAGCTCAAGTGGGAATCCGTGGAGGGAAGAAGACGTTCATTTCGAAGAACACTGCTGAGGAAGTTTAGAGAACCGTCATTTGTAGCTTACGATCCTACTGCCAACATACATTTCGCTTAGGGACTACGAAGAAAAGATACGAGAAATTAGGGCTCATATGGAGGATACAGACTGTCGTTTTTCCATCGCTCTATTTGCGAGTGGAACGGGAAAGGAAACGACTAGTTGTAGTACAGGGTACCCTCCGCCACGCACCGTACGGAGTATGTATGTAGATGTAGACTATAAAGATCTGGTTATTTTCAAATTACATAATGAAGTAAAGTCTGTGAACTTTTGGAAGTTTGTATTCCGAAACTATTCACATAAAATTTGAGCTCAAAATTTAAATATTATGCCTGCTTTCTGTTGCCTCACAAAACGACTTAACTAACATTCACCACAACTTCCCGCCAAGTCTCTACACAATGAAGAACCGATAGTATAAATCTTGAAGAGTTTACGTCTTAGTCAGAGGCATCACTGGTACACATTCAGCAAAATTTTGTAGAACTGAATTAAAACAAAAATGTTAAAACGTAGGGCTAAGGATATGCAATATAGATATTTAAGCATGAAATAATTTTTATGGGCATAGTATTTCTACGTACTTTTCATTTTGTAAACAATGACATCGATCCCCGCTGACTGTGCGGCTGGTCCCGGCGAAGGTTCGAATCCTCTCTCGGGCATGGGTGTGTGTGTTTGTCTTTAGGATAATTTAGGTTAAGTAGTGTGTAAGGTTAGGGACTGATGACGTTAGCGGTTAAGTACTCTAAGATCTAGCGAAGTAACGCGTTTACAAACGCTGTACAGTATTATTCGGAAGGCGCAGGGTTAAAATCCTCAATCTTCTTTGCTTTCCATAAAACGACTGAGTGGAATGCCGGAATTTGAGAGGAATATGGTCCGTTTCTTTCTCTGCCTTCTACACCTACGTTCGAACCGTTGCGAATGGCATGCCATGGCGTACTTCACGTTGCAGCATGTATTAGGGTTTCTTGTCACTATATTTTCGTGTGGAGCGCGAGTGGAAGACTGCCTAAACGCCCTTGTCTATGCTGTCATAGTCTACCGTCTTCACGGACCCTGTATGAGCCATAAGTCGAGAAATTAAGTATATCCCTAGATTTATCACTTTAACATTGGCTCTGTTAAGTTTGTAAGTGGGCCTTCGCTTCACACGTGACATCTTCAGGTGTCAACCAGCTCAGGTTTACCAACATTTCCACGAGTTCTCCCCGAGTCGAGCAGATCTGTGACCATCCGTGCTGCCCCCGTTTACTTTTATTTGAGCACTAAAGATGGATCGCACGAACGTTTTGTAAGCAAACTCGTTTGTAGACTACATTTTCCCCGTCTTCCAACTGCTTGAACCTATGCGATCACTCCATTTCATATCGCCGTATACTGTTACACCCAACTATTTGTGTACTTTGACTGATTGAACTGATTGAAATGTGACTCACTGTTATTGTAGTCATATGATGGTACGTTCCTATGTTTTGTGATGTGCATAGCTTTACGTTTCTGCACATTTAAAGCAAGTTGCTAATTTTTGTACCATTTTAAATTCTTATCAAGGTACAACAAACCATTGCGTTGAAGGTTTTCTGTGGCTTCGAATCTCTGTGATATGTTTCTGTATCGTAATGACGGTAATATTAAAACAGATGAGATTTAGTTATATTTCATTAACGGAGAAAAGATTCATCTCTCATGTCATTACTGATGACTGTCTCATCTGCAAAACGTCAATGTTTACTGTTAAGATCGTCCCCTCGTTAGTAACATACAGCATGAGCAGGAAGGGACGCAGTTGACTCTAACCACTCTCGGTAGAGTGACTTTTTTTTGGTTCCCTAAATTATTTTACTTTTCTTAATTAACTTTGGTCTGGTATGAGTCAGATGCTTTGCAGATGCTTTCCATCTATCTGATAGCCCTGATCTATGGCGACGGTGGTTTTGTGGACCACTTCTACTCACCTTCTTGAAGATGGTTGCGACCTATACTTTCTTCCAACCTCGGAGCATAATAATTTTGGCGGGGCCTATGGTATGTTGTGACTGGAAGAGGGGCTAAGTCAGGTGTAAATTCTTTTCAGAATGCGGCAGGAATTCCGTTGAGCCCTGGAACATTATTCAATTTTTGTGAATTTAGGTCTTTTTCAATCCCACACTAATACCCGTATCACTCATCTTTAATGTGGTGAGATAATCAAATTGGTACAATAATTTCGTTATAATAATAATAATAATAATAATAATAATAATACAATACCTTCATTTCTGAGAAGAACATCTGAAATCTTAGTCCTATCTGCGCTTGTGCTGTCTGTAATTACATCCACCCCGCACCGTATGATTCTGTTTTATCGCAGTCGAAACTCTATAGTTCGTAGCATGCTGAGGAAACTGATACACAGGCTCAGTATTAGTGGACTATACGTACTCGCTGTTACCTGGGCTTCCTCGGTGTAGAAGCGTACTTACGCATAGTTGTGTTTGGAACTGTTTCTTCGTTGTCACATTTTAAAACTGAATTATAAGTTGCTATGCCACTAAGCCAGACGGTATTAGGGTTTAGAGCCGCCAGTGTTGCGAAGCAGAGCGAAGCTGGAGGATGAAAGATTCTCGGCTAACACAGGCTGACTAATATGGCCGCGGCTTCCCCTGTCGACAACAGCGGGGGAAGCCTGCTTCTCCCTATGTACTCTCTGAAACTTTATGAAACCAATATTGCCACGGAAGCCGCTTCCCTGTGCGTATCCTGGATGCACACATGAAGCTACATACAACTTTGTATGCTCTGCAGGGAAAAGCTGATACGACACTGGGCGGTCAGGCCAGGCGATAGTTCATTACCACTCACGATCATATACGGAGAAAACCAGAAGCTCGCCGATTCTGCGGACATTTCTTAATGGGGACGAGCGACGGAACTAAAAGTTGTACTGCTTCCTTTTATACACTACTGGCCATTAAAATTGCTACACCAAGAAGAAATTTAGATGATAAACGGGTATTCATTGGACGGATATATTATCCTAGAACTGACATGTGATTACATTTTCACGCAATTTGGATGCATAGATCCTGAGAAATCAGTACCCAGAACAACCACTACTGGGCGTAATAACGGCCTTGATACGCCTGGGCATTGAGTCAAACACAGCTTGGATGGCGTGTACAGGTACAGCTGCCCATGCAGCTTCAACACGATACCACAGTTCATCAAGAGTAGTGACTGGCGTATTGTGACGAGCCAGTTGCTCGGCCTCTATTGACCAGACGTTTTCAGTTGGTGAGAGATCTCGAAAATGTGCTGGCCAGGACAGCAGTCGAACATTTACCGTATCCAGAAAGGACCTGCAACATGCGGTCGTGCATTATCCTGCTGAAATGTAGGGTTTCGCAGGGATCGAATGAAGGATAGAGCCACGGGTCGTAACACATCTCAAATGTATCGTCCACCGTTTCTAAGTGCCGTCAATGCGAACAACAGGTGACCGAGACGTGTAACCAGTGGCACCTCATACCATCACGCCGAGTGATACGCCAGTATGGCGATGACGAATACACGCTTCCAATGTGCGTTCACCGCGATGTCGCCAAACACGGATGCGACCATGATGATGCTGTAAACAGTACCTGAATTCATCCGAAAAAATGACGTTTTGCCATTCGTGCACTCAGGTTCGTCGTTGAGTACACCATCACGGGCGCTCCTGTCTGTGATGCAGCGTCAAGGCTAACCGCAGCAAGGTCTCCGAGCTGATAGTCCATGCTGCTGCAAACCTCGTCGAACGGTTCGTGCAGATGGTTGTTGTCTTGCAAACGTCCCCATCTGTTGACTCAGGGATCGAGACGTGGCTGCACGATCCGTTACAGCCATGCGGATAAGATGCATGTCATCTCGACTGCTAGTGACACGAGGCCGTTGGGATCCAGCACGGCGTTCCCTATTACCCTCCTGAACCCACCGATTCCATAGTCTGCTAACAGTCATTGGATCTCGACCAATGCGAGCAGCAATGTCGCGATACGATAAACCGCAATCGTGATAGGCTACAATCCGACCTTTATCAAAGTCGGAAACGTGATGGTACGCATTTCTTCGCCTTACACAAGGCATAACAACAACGTTTCACCAGGCAACGCCGGTCAACTGCTGTTTGTGTGTGAGAAATCGGTTGGAAACTTTCCTCATGTCCGCACGTTGTAGGTGTCGCCACCGCGCCAACCTTGTTTGAATGCTCTGAAAAGCTAATCATTTGTATATCACAGCATCGTCTTCCTGTCGGTTAAATTTCGCGTCTGTAGCACGTCTTATTCGTGGCGTAGCAATTTTAATGGCCAGTAGCGTAGGTACAGTGACTGTAACGTTTGAGGCCTTCGATGGTGAACGGCAGACTACTGAACTTAATTTTCTAGTGTTAAATCGGCAGCAACTCCCGAATTCGTCATTGTGACATCTCTAGCCAATGGTGTTGGTATCACGCGTAACAGAAATTGAAACACGTGAGATGACTTGCGCTTGAAGAAACACGCTTAATATTTCGGGAAAATTTACTTAGGAAATTGCGACAACGAATTTTCGTGGTACTTTTCGAGCATTGCGCTCGATGTTGTACACCAGTAAGGTTCCTTTCAGAGTATGCCGGTACGATAGCTCCATACTTAGCAGCCATGTATAACTGTTCGCTCGTCGAAAGAACCGTCCCCAAAGACAGGAAAGTTGCACAGGTCACACCAAAACGAAAAATAAATATGTGTAGTCTGTTGAATCACGGACCCATATCACGATCACTTTGCAGTAGGATTTTGGAACATCAAAGATTAGCCTGAAGACAGCGATCTGACAAATAGCCAACA
Organism: Schistocerca piceifrons; assembly: GCF_021461385.2. Taxonomy (NCBI): domain Eukaryota; kingdom Metazoa; phylum Arthropoda; class Insecta; order Orthoptera; family Acrididae; genus Schistocerca; species Schistocerca piceifrons. Next base: position 509,900,968 of record NC_060142.1, on the reverse strand, counting down.
GGGACTTAGAAACTTTTGTTCTCGCGAAACACAACTAACACTTTATTCTCACGAAGTAATGAGTGCTATCGACAAAGGATGTCAAACTAATACATTACTAGATTTTGTGGTGTTTTTATATATATATGTTGATAAAATTATTAATCTCTTGTGAAGATTCAGAAATCTGTTGAGTTTTGCACCACTTCTTGGCGGGAAGAGCAAAGACTTTTCAAAAACCTTAAGTACTGTAAGTTACAGTTTATCTGTATTTCACCTGAAATCGTTTGCAGAAGGCGTAGCGTTCTCAAGATTAAGAACAGTGCCACTTAATTTGTGTCGTGATCATGTTCGATCACGACAGGATATGAGACATAGCAACTACGAACAGAGAAACCTAAGGGACCAGACAGAGCTGGTAGTTTTCTTTGCTATACTACACCACACATTAAAAGAAGTTGCATTTAAATCACAAACAAGGTAAATAGCAATGCGCCTTCTGCCTTAACCATGACGTTTACCGACATGCAGTCGGTCCCTGGTAGCTGTATGAAAACTATAAAAATACCGTTATTTTTGTTGCCATTAATAGATGGATAGTATAGAAATACTTTAACTAATAAGTAGGCACTACAGCATTTGAGAGCACAATAACCAATTTAATTACCTTAGTCAGTATTTCTAACAATAGGATCCGTACATTTCAATTTTATATCTTGCTGGCTGTTTCGTTAAATAAAGTCCTTTAACATTTTCGACATTTCATCTTAGCTGCACACATAAATTCTTACATAACACTGCACAATAGTAATATTTTATAATAACTAATTAGTGATTGCGGACCACGCCATATACGCGTCCGCCGTCTTTAAAAAATATCACGACTGTGTTAACGGAAGAGGATTACAATTCTTCACCTGTCAAAAAATAAGAAACACAAAACATCTCTATCGATACAAATTATGAACAATTCGTATTCCGCGCCGTGGCGCGTAAGGTATTCTTTGAAATATCAGGTGGTCGCTGCTCAGCGACGATCTAAGAAATTTTTTACACAGACGTTTTTTTTAACCTGCATGGTTAGATTATCGAATGTAAGTTTTTTTAAGCTATCGAAACAGATACTAATATTACAGTTTTCAGAAGGCTTCGGACGCGCTCCCCATAAGCGACATCTAATCAAATTGCGTGTCTATGGAGTATCGTCCCAGTTGTGCGTTAGATTCGTGATTTTCTGTCAGAAGCGCCACAGTCCGTTGTAACTGACAGAAAGCCATCGAGTAAAACAGAAGTAATATCTGGCGTTTCTCAAGAAAGTGTTATAGGCGCTCATCTGTTGTTGGTCTACATAAAAGATTTGGGAGACAATCGGAGCTGCCCTCTTGGATTATTCGCGGATGGTGCTACCATTTACCGTTTTGTAAACTCGTTAGGAGAAAAAAAAACCAATTGCAAAATGATTTATACAAGTTATCTGTATGGTGAGAGGGGTAGCAATTAGCTTTAAATAACGAGAAGTGTGAAATCATCTACACGAGTACTAAAGGAATCCGCGTACCTTTTGTTGAACGATAAATCACACAAATCTTAAAGGCTGTAAATTCGACTACATACCGAGCTATGACAATTCGGATGATGCAGTTAGGAACGACCATCTAGATAATGTTCTGGGGAAGGCAAACCAAAGAATGCGATTTATTAGCGGGACACTTAGAAAATGCAACAGATCTACTAAAGAGATTGCTTACACTATGCTAGTCCGCCCCCTTATGGAGTACTGCTGTGAGCTGTGGAATCCGCATCAGATAGGACTGAGAGACGACATCGAAAATGTTCAGAGGAGGGCAGCTCATTTTGTATTATCGCGAAACAGGGGAGACAGCTCCATGGATACGATAACGCGAATTGGGGTGGCAGTCATTAAAACAAAGCCTTTTTTAATTGCGCAGGATCTTCTGGTGAAATTTCAGTCACCAACTTTCACCACAGAATTATTATTTTTTTTTTTTTTTTTTTTTATGCGGCCGCTGACATGGGGAGAAATTCTCATCACAATAAAGTAAGAGAAATCAGAGCTTTCACAGAAAGATTTAAGTTGTTCGTTCTTCCTGCGCGCTGTTCGAGATTGGAACGGTAGAGAAACAGTTGAAGGCGGTTTGATGAACCGTCTGCCAGACAATTGTGAATTGCAGAGTAATAAAGTATATCTAGTTGTAGATGTAAGCTTCCCTGCCATTTTTTGGTCTCCATGAGTCGCTGTTGGATATTGTAAAGATAAAATTAACAAAAGCATGAAAGGAGCAATCCATTGCGTGTTACTTCTACGAATGGAAGGGAGAGTAATTTCTGCCATGCAATTGACGAGGATCTTGGAATATAAATACAGGTATAGATGTAGAGTCAGATTTACTTGCACACTACTTGACATTCGCTGTCGCCATTCTGCCCATCCTTCATACCGTCTGATCAACATTTTTTTCTTCCGCGAACTCAGATTCACGTAAAAAAACACTTCGTTGTCAAAGCATAGAACTGACTGAAAGACAATGGGAGGTAAATACTCCACAACAGCTAAGATAGCGCTCTACAGGAAGTATTCACTCACAGTGATAGTTGGTAGGTATACGTGAGAGGAGTCTGATTGCACTACTGATTTTAATGGCAATGTCCTCCTGACATATATCGTGCCAGATTCTGTTCAAATGGCGCGTTAGATCGTAAAAATCCGAAATGGTTGGAGAGCCCTACCCATAATTCTCCAAACGTTCTCAACTAGGGCAAGATACGGCGACCTTGCCGGTCAATGAAGTGTTTGGAACGCACAGACAAGCGGTAGTAACCCTCGCCGTGTGCGGGTAAGCATTATCTTGCTGAAATGTAAACCCAGGATGGCTCGCCATGAAGTGTAACAAAACGGTGTGTAGAATATTTCCGATCGCACCGCATTACTCTTGGTTGTAGGGCCGTATGGCGGGCAACAGTGAGCTTGGTATCCCAGCCGTGTCCGTCTTTACTGTTTGTCTTCGTGCTTGTCAAATCTTACTTTGGCCAACAAAGTCGCCGGATCTCTCTCCAGCTGAGAACGATTGGAGGATTATGGGCAGGGCCCTCCAACTAGCTTTGTATTTTGACGATCTAACGGGACAATTGGACAGAATTTGGCACGGTTTCCCTCAGGAGGACATCCAACAACTCTAAAAATCGATTCCAAACAGAAAAAGTGCTGGCATAAGGGCCACAAGTACACCAACACGCTTTTGACTCCCTCAGTGCATGGAGCTCTTTCTTTTGAATAAACCATCCAATTTTTCTGAAATTGTAAACATTTATTCGTTTGAACATATGCATCACGTCTACTGATTTCCGTCCCATTCCGATAATTCCTTCGTGGTCTGTCGTTTTTTCCTTTCCTTTTTTTCTCTGAGTGTAGAATGGAAGTACGAAATCTGCTGAAATGTGGATTTCTGTAACAAGATGTATATTGGGTGGTTAATTACAATGAGTCGCCACTAGCATTACTCTGGAAAAGTCAATTGAAATGGTGGTAAAAAAAAATTTATGCACACACAAATAATTATTTTACCACGAAAGAAAAAGATTCAGATTAGCATGGCATCAAGAGAGTACACAGCTGGAATGAAATTGGGAATCAGTGCGTTCCAAAATCGTTAGAATGGTCTGGAGCTCTTCAGCTGATAACAGCGCCATTTAATAGATTCGTGAATGGTTCCAAAAAAGAAAAGTTGCGTTGAAGAAAAAACATGCGTTACTTCAAGTAACTCAAACAGTGCCACAGGAATTTAACTGCGTAGGCTTCTGCAGCCAGAGTCGGTTGACATAAAAGTTTTCTGAGAATCGCACAGCGTCATAATGTAACAAACTACACTGGAGAAACCGAAGTTTTGGCGACGATTGCAGTGTCCCCCTTCTGAATCAGAAAACTTCTCTGTCAAGTGCTTCAGGAACATTATCTGAGTTTTAGAGCGAGATTAAGTCTGTTTCTCCAGTGTGCTGCATAACTTGAAATTGAAAATGGTCACCGCAATTTTCAGTCTTGCCGTGGCCGCAGTAATCGTAGCCGAAAATTGTGGCGCCGATCAAATGGTTCTAATCACTAGGGGTCTTTATATCTGAGGTCATCAGTCCCATAGACTTAGAACTAAGTAAACCTAACTAACCGAAGGACATCACACACATTCACGCCCGAGGCAGGATTCGAACCTGCGACCGTAGCAGCCGCGTGGTTCCGGAATTGAAGCGCCTAGAACCGCTCGGCCACAGCGTCCGGCTGTGGCGCCGATCGCGGAGGCATGAGAGGTGCTAAAGGATCACGGCGCTGGTTGTATTTGATTGGCTGCGAGAAGCCAAATAATCTGAAAGTCGCGAAAAAGTTAAAGCATAACTTCGGATGACTTGGCAGGTAGCCGAAGTCCAAACATCTCCTTCAATTAACTAGCCATCTACAAACAATTCCACATTTCACTCTCCAAAAACTGCCTACTCTGGCGCGCAAGATCTTACTCCTCCCTTCAAAGAAGTACTTGCAAAAACACCCTGTGCGACCAATCAGCAAAAGGGCCTAAGTGTTCTGCCAATCCCAGATTTGGATACTGGTTCCCTGCCTCCCACAGTATAATTTAATGTGCATTACCCAATGAAAACCTTACTTCACTATCCGGCAGGGACTGGGCGAACATTCCCACGGCCGGTTTTCCACGACGGGAAATCCTGCAAATTTTAGGAAGACTACCAGCCTCGTTGCCAACGACCTTGCTGCAGTGTAACCCCAGTTCCCGTTAGATCACCGAAGTTAAGCGCTGTTCGGCTTGGCCTAGCACTTGGATGGATGACCGTCTGTTCTGTCGAGCGCTGTTGGCAGGCGTGGTGCACTCAGACTACGTGAGGTCAAATGAGAAGCTACTTTATTGGGAAGTAGTGGCTCTGGTCACGAAAACTAACAACGTCCGGGAGAGCATTATGCTGACCGCATTCCCCTTCATATCCGCATCCAGTGACGCCTGTGGGCAGAGGATGACACGGCGGTCGGTCATGTCGTTGGGTCTTCAAGGCGTGTTCGGAAGGAGCTTTTTTTTTCCAGTCTCGTTCCCACGGAAGGAGAGCTGGTGAGGTTTTCGGAGTGCACGTATGGCAATAGACTGAGGTGACGTAAGTCATGGGATAGCGATGTGTACATACGAGTATATAGATGGCGGTAGTACTAAGGGCAGAGCATTGGCAGAGCTGTCATTTGTACTCAGGTGATTCATGTGAAAAGGCGTCCCGTGTGATTATGGCTGCACGACGGGATTTACCAGGCTTTGAACGCGGAATGGTAGTTGGACCCAGACGCGGAATGGAGATTCGGAAGTCCTTAGGGAATTCAATATTACGACATCCACAGCGTCAAGCACGTACCGAGAATACCAAATTTTAGGCATTCCCTATCACTATGGGAACGCAGTGCCCAAAGGCTTTCACTTAAAGACCGGGAGCAGCGGCGTTTGCTTAGTCACAGCTAACAGACAAGCTACAACGCGTGAAATAATAGCAGACATCAATGTTGGACGTACGACGAACGTATCCATTAGGACAGGGCAGGGAAATTTCGCGTTAACGGGCTATGGCAGCAGACGACCGACATCAGTGCCATTGTGAAGAGAACGAAATCGATTGCTGCGCCTCTCCTCGACTCGTGACCATGTAGGTTGGACTCCAGACGACTGGTCAGATGAGTCCCGATTTCAGTTGGTAGGGTTTGAGAGTGGCGCAGACCCTACGAAGCCATGGAGCCAAGTTGTGAACAAGGCACTGCGCAAGATGGTTGTTGCTCCATAACAGTGTGGACTGTGTTTACATGGTGCATCTGAACCGATCATTGACTGGAAATGATTATGTTCGGCTATTTGGAGACCATTTGGAGGCATTCATGTTCCGAAACAACGATGGAATTTTAGTCTATGGCGCGACTTCATTGCAGAACATTCTGGACGATTCGAGCGGATGATTTGGCTACCAAATCGCCCGACATGAATCTGACCGAGAATGTATTGGACATAATCGAGAGGGCACTTCGTGCACAGTATTCTGAACCGGCAACACTTTCGCAGCTGTGAACGGCTGTAGAGGCAGCATGGTTAAGTATTTCCTCAGGAGACTTTTTGGGTTGCTGCACTACGCCAGGCAACAGGAAGTCCAACACAATATGAAGAGGTATGACTTTTCACCTCAGTGTAATTCTGGCTTGTCAAGACAGCGCCACGAGACGAAACATAGCAGCAGGCAGTACCACTGCGGACGGCCAAAACCGCCCATTGATGATTTTAACGAGGTGCGGATCCCATCTTGATGAGTACCTTTAGGTCTGTCTCCCATGAACCAGACGCTGCCAGCGGGTAGTCTGCGTGTCACCGCTCTAGATGGTTCCATCTTCCTCAGGAGCTAGATACTGGGGAAAACTAGGCATGACTGACATGTCGCTTTGAAGAGCGTGAGAAAGTTGCTGTTCCACAATCAGACGAAATCCCGCGTGCCGAGACAATATGTGAATTGAGAGCTCTGAATCCCACCAGAAGTGAGCTTGGTACCAAAATCCAATAAGATCACCTATCTACATTACCAACAACTACAACATAACTACTCATGAGTTGTATCCATAAAACTTCGAGTACTGTGACGATGCACACATAAGGCCATTTCCTCACAACATTTTTCCTAGGTTCATTTTAAACGTAAACTGGAACAACGTGCCGGCCGCAGTGGCCGAGCGGTTCTAGGCGCTTCAGTCTGGAACCGCGCTGCTGGTACGATCGCAGGTTCGAATCCTGTCTCGGGTATAGATGTGTGTGATGTCCTTCTAGGGGCCTGATGACCTCAGCTGTTAAATCCCATAGTGCTTAGACCCATTTTTGGAACAACGTCAGAAAAGCTTCTTCAACATAAAAGCTCTAAGTATATTAAACATTGACTTGGAACTAAATAAAAACTTTGTCAGTGGGCAAATCTCGAGCACAATATCGTGTGTAAGTGTAACGTATGCCAAAGGGAAATTACAAAAGAAGAAACTAGAAGCGTTTGAAATTATGGGGACAGGTCAAATGTTAATGACGCGAAACGAAGCTCTTTATATACACTGCCGGAGAAAAAAATGGTACATCCTCTAAGAGATTTCCAATTCTTTCAAGATTTACTGTTGTAGCAATGCAAATACAGTACAAGAAACCATTACATCTGCAGATCAACACCACAAGCGAGACACCCACATTATTACGTGATGTAGTCTCCACTGGCGGCAATGCAGCACAGACTCTGGCATCCAGATGGCGGATAATGTCCTGGGTGTTTCGTTATGCTACGCCTGCTGGACCTGTTAACGTAGTTGTGGAAGAGCTGTTGGCTGACGCGAGCATGCTCCGGTAGCGGGTTCGAATCCTGCCTCGGGCATGGATGTGTGTGATGTGGTTAGGTTAGCTAGGTTTAAGTAGTTCTAAGTCTATGGGAATGATGACCTCAGATCTTATGTCCCATAGTGCTCAGAGCCATTTGAACGATTGTTGTAGAGCACGTTGAGTTTCACGGGCAGTGTGTGGGCATTATCCTGCTGGAACAACACATCACCTTCGCGCTGCAAGAACGGCAAGAAAAGCGCGTCTCGGAACATTCTTCTGCACGTACCGAGTGCTGGTTAGCATCCCCTTTAGAAATACCAAAGATGAAAGAGTTGAACCTTACTGCAACGCAGACCAAAAGGCATGGTGTGGGTCCATGTGTCTGGAACTCTACGACACAACTTTCGCCAGGTATACGTAGTGCGCGCAAACGAACATCACTTGCGTGTAGGCAGAATCTGCTTTCATCGCTGAAGACCACGGCGCTCTATTCCATCTTCCAAGTGATCCTCCGACGGCACCAGTCAAGCCGTACTCGTTGATGGTGTGGCGTGAGTGGAAGACAGGCTAGAGTTGTGCGTGCCCGTAGTCATACTGCTAATAACAGGTTTGCAACAGTTTGTATTGACACGTTTGGTATCACAAGCCTTACTATCTGTGCTGTGGTAGCTGTACGATCTGCTTCCCTTACAATACGACGATCCTCGCTTGCGTCTGTCCTGCGTGGGCGTCCTGAATATCGTCTACAGGCGTGAGAATGTTCACGTGACCACTGGTACCAGCATCGTTGCACAGGTGACACAGCACGTCCAGCTTGTGCGGCAGTTCTGCAAAAGGACCTCCTATCACCCTGAAGGCCATAATTAGACCCTCTTGAAACTCGTTGAGTTGTGTGAAGGAAGAACGAGTGCATCTCCGTGGTATGATTGCGTGCTTGCTTCACACGTTTGCACCACACTGAGAATTCTAGCTGTGAGCATTTCGTATTAAATGGTAGACACAGATGTGGCTCATGTAGCTCTGTCACTCCGGCATCTGTTGGCAGACGACAGTGAAACCATTATCAGTACATCTGCTATTCCCCAGGTGACGAACGGTGTCATCGGATCAAAATCAACGCTGTTCCAATGGCTCTAATCACTATGAGACTTAACATCTGAGGTCATAGTCCCCTAGACTTAGAGCTACTTAAACCTAACTAACCTAAGTATATCACACACACCCATGCCCGAGGCGGGATTGGAACCTGTGACCGGAGCAGCAACGCGGTTCCGGACTGAAGCGCCGAGAACCACAGCGGCCGGCATCAACACTGTCTTTCCAGTTTTACTAATTGTCTTTTTCCAGCAGTGTATACAACCCTTATCAGACAGTGAGAGGTTAGTGGCTCCTCAATGTGGGGATCCAAGATCACTTAACGCTGTAACCAGCAGCACAGGTTAAAAATAGTGAGGCCATGCAGAGAATATGTCCAGAATGAGATTTTCACTCTGCAGCGGAGTGAGCGCTGATATGAAACTTCCAGGCAGATTAAAACCGTGTGCTGGACTGAGACTCGAGCTAGGGACCTTTGCCTTTCGCGAGCAAGTCCTCTTACCAACTGAGCCACCAAAGCGCGACTAATGACCCGTCCCTAAAGCTTCAGTTCTGCCAGTACCTCGTCTCCTACCTTCCAAACTTCAGCGTGAAAATCTCATTCCGGAAACATCCCCCAGGCTGTGGCATGTCTCCGCAATATCCTTTCTTCCAGGAGTGCTAGTTCTGCAAGGTTCGCAGAAGAGCTTCTGTGAAGTTGGAACGTAGGAAACAATGTACTGGGAGAATTGAAGAAGCTGTGGGGACAGGTCGTGAGTCGTTCCAAAACGGTTCAAATGGCTAAGAGCACTATGGGACTTAACTTCTGAGGTCATCAGTCCCCTAGAACTTAGAACTACTTAAACCTAACTAACCTAAGGACATCACACACATCCATGCCCGAAGCAGGATTCGAACCTGCGACCGTAGCGCACGCGCGGTTCCAGACTGTAGCGCCTAGAACCGCTCGGCCACTCTGGCCGACTGGTCGTGAGTCGTGCTTGGGTAGCTCAGTTGATAAGAGCACTTGCCCGCGAAAGGCAAAGGTCCCGAGTTTGAGTCTGGGTACGGCACACAGTTTTAATCTGCCAGGAAGTTTCAAGCAGAGAATATCTGTGTAACTGAACGGCTGAAGCGGAGCACATACCTTGTTGCAGGTTGGCTGTCTAACGGCTCCCAGGGGCAACAAAAGCTAGAATTTCTATATATCATGCAGTTAGTGACCGAATTTTAAAATTTACAGTGCTGTCATAATCTACTAATTAAGTTCTACAGTCGTATGTTAAACATTTAACTCACAAAGTTTGGTATTACAGCTAGACACTGTGTACATAGTTTAAGGCAGCGCAACTTAAGGCGTGCGAATTATCTGGACTATATTCATCTTGTATTTGAGAATGAGAGTACTTGGTGACTTCCGATAAACTTCACACTTAGTTTCATGCCATTACGAAAATATACATCGCCGACAGGTCCTAGAAAATGATGAAAGAAAAAGAAAGTTCATCGCCTGGTACATTTTCGCTGTTCACGTGGTAAAACTGTTTTATCACATATTACGTTTTTAATTTATTATTTCTTTACTGCTAACTCTATTTGCAACACATTTTACAGATAGTACCCACATACACCACTAAATATACTTGCAACCGCATTACGTTGGTGTATAAGTTCTTTATGTTTTTGTTTTTCATGTTCGTATTACAGTTGCTATGGGTTTATTTATAGATCGTCGTGTTTTGTTTGTAGTTCATTGTTGCTATTTGAGATTACATATTATCATTTGGAGGTAGTGAGTGGAGTTCTGGGCAACAGAAAATGAGTGGCAAGTGGAGAAATCGAAACATTTCCGACATATTCTTCTGTATGAGTTTGATAGGGGGGGGGGGGGGGGGTGACAGCAGCGGAGCCGCATACAGGCGTTGATATAAGTCAACGGGGACAGTTGAGCATGTGTGCCCCCACCAGGACTCGAACCCGGGATCTCCTGCTTACATGGCAGACGCTCTATCCGTCTGAGCCACCGAGGACACAGAGGGTAGTGCGAATGCAGGGACTTATCCCTTGCACGCTCCCCGTGAGACCCACATTCGCAACTTATTGTCCCGCACCATATTCATAGTGGCTCTGCCCATTATACTCATTACTCGCGGCTTTACTGCCGATTCCCGTAAGAGTTTGGGCACTGTTTGTGAGCCTTATATGAAGATGGTATCTGTTCCGAAAGAACACAGAGCACGGCAAGAAAATGATTTTCTCGTTTTAAGGAGGATCATTTTGACATTAGTGACTCTCCACGTTCAGTAAGACCCTCGGGATTTGATGAAGATTGTTTAAACGCATTAATTCACAATGACCCATGTCACTGCACTCGAGAACTGGCAAATGTGATGAACTGTGATCATTCCACTATCGTGCGACATTTTCATGCAGTGGGGAAGGTTAAAACATATGGTGTATGGGTACCGTATGCTCTAAACCGAAATCACAATCAGTGAGTGACCATATGTTAATATCTGCTTGCTCGTCATCAGTTAGCTCGTAAACAACAGCGAGTATTCCTGTATTGTATCGTTACTGGTGACGATAAATGGTGTCTTTATCCTAAGGAAAAGAAAGGAATGGTTGAGTCCAAACAAAGCTGCAACAACCCATACAAAGACGTGCGCGCATATGCAACGAGTTGGGTTGGGAAGTCATTCCGCACCCACTACATTCACCTCATCTTTCGCTCTCAGATTTTTATCTTTTTCGCTTTCTATCAGTAAAGTTTCAAGGAACTTCCTTCCTGGGTGAAAATGCCCTCAGAACATAGCTCGACGAGTTCTCCGCCTCAAAACCACGCAATTTCTACAGTAGCAAAATCGAGAAGTTACGCCAGCATTGGTAGACTGTTGTGAACGAGAATATATTGTTGATAACCGAAGTATGTATGGAAAAACGCTACGAACTTATGCACCAACCCAATATAACATCATAGGACACTCATGTCAGGAGATATGTTTTATAGGTGGGAATTCGGTTCTTCAAAGAATTGGAGACGTTCGTATACGCGTACTATGAAAGGTGTTGAACATGGTGAGTATGGGGAAATGTGTAGAATAACAGAATATGGGAAGATACGGTGGCCCGCATCAAAACTGGGGAAAGGGTAACAAAATGAAGTATATGTTAATAACTTGTATCACAAGTATACTTTTCTACTTTCTCAAGGTTGTCACAGTAGTGAATGCTCTTTGTGCTTGTCGATGGCACTGCTCTTGTGTTGTGTGCGTGCCATTGATACTCAGCGGAGGAAACCACCCAGATCCTGAAAGGTTTCCCTCAGGTCGATGGTGCGGTGACCAGGCCAAGCGGATGTGCCGTCCGTTGTTTGTTTTCTCTGTGGCCTACGCCATCCACTGAGAGGTCCTGAAAAGTCGCCGCGATACGCAACAGTATTTCACGATATTTGAAAGAAATTCATACGATGATTGTTAAGGATGCATTTACACGAGCTGCGGCCTAGTCGTTCTGTTTCTGTGGACTTAATTTGTCTAATGAATGTGCAATCTACATGATAAATTGCGCTCTATAAATTATAGAATTATAGCGGGCTAGGGCTAGTAGGGGAAGGAATTATATTCAAAGTCCTTGTCGCGCATTCCATTTTGTATTATGAGTAAGCGGTGACCCACAATTCGTATGTGGAAAAGGCCTATTTTAAAACGTCAGAGAGCTGCTGATGAAGTAATTTTTTTCCCCGGTTTCGATATGTTGCTCATTTTCAGGTATCAAAATTATTTACAACAGCATACATGGGCACATTCTTACCGTAACAGAAAATAAAATATAAGAGGTGATCAAACAGTTTCCGTTTGAGAGCGCTACCGCCGTGTATATGCAACGTAGCTCAAACTCCGATTCTGGTATGTAAGCTCCGAGATAAGGCAAGGGATTAGTGTAGCATCCGTGTATTTACTACCTACTCCCACTCCCCCTCCTTGCATCCTGTTTTTTCCACCACCTACCCTCTCTTTGACTCCCTTCTCTTCCCCGAGTCCTTTGCTCTCCGTTCCACTGCCTTTCCCACTCCTCGCGTCCTCCCAGCTCCCCCCTTTTTCTATGTCCCTTCCCTCCATCGGCTCCCCCCTTCCTTCTTTTCCTTTCCTCCCCCCCCCCCTTTTCGACCTTATCGGTCCGTGTCCTCCCTCCCGCCATCTGCCACCGTGTCGTCTCTGTAGTGCTGTTTTAAGTGAGTGTTCAGTGTTGTGCGTCCCCCGTCAGTGTTGCGTACAGCCACCATACTGTAGCTAACTGTGTTTTTTATCTCGTGCGAACGGAAACCAGTCTGTCACCGTGTTTTTTAATTGTGCCTGTCTAGTTACTATGTGTTCTAATTAGCGCCACCGATTGCTTGTTTTTGTATTTTCTTCGCATCTTTTTCTCCATGTTTCAGTTTTTAACAGTCACCGTTTTATCGCCTGCTTTTATTGTTCTCATGTCTCCTAATTCTGGTTTTTTAACTTTACTGTAGGCTGCAGCGCGGCGTATTGTGCTGTTGCCTGCTCCCCCCCCCCCCCCCCCCCTCTCCTCTGGGAGGCAATAGAAATCCAATTTTTAAAAAGTCTGTCGACAAACACAGTGGGGGAATGGTGCGCCAAGTTCTGTACTGGTCGCGATTCGTCACAAGATGCCGGTCGATCTAGGAGGCCAGCGTCATCCACAACGGACAAGTGGGAGACACTCGAGCACCCGCCCAATACTCCTCCCCCGATGTGATTATCATGCCTTCACTGCTTAAAATAGGGCCTGAAGGGTCGACAATTCCTGATTGTGAAGCAGTTAGTTACAGACCTCTTCATGCAGCGGGATACGATGTTTTACCACGCGGGTATCTTCAGATCTTTACCTCAGTGCCCACGGACGATTTTTCCTGATTGGAATACCTATTTTGGACTGTATGGCCTTCAAAGGGAAACTTTTTGACGCCACTTACAGAAACCATCCTGCGTCACTGCCGTCAATATCAAAATAAATTTTAGGGCCAACGATTAAATTGTACGGAAACAGTTAGTCTACCTTCGTATATTGTCATGTTGATGTTCCACCTTTGTAGAGAGCTCTCTACGTGCTGACCTTATGTCAGTATATGGAGGTTGATCAGCTGTGTCATTGCATTACGCCGTTGACTGCATAACGTATTTTACTACTGACGATAGCAGTGCAGGCAGCTTTTATTTTGTTTGACGTCTCAATAACGACACTGCGATGTAGGCTATTAGAAATAATTATGTGGTACTTGGAGATGATTAGAAGAGCCGAACTGATGGTAAATATAGAATTATTTTTCGTAAATTCTCTGTATCTCTTAGCTGTAACCACTTTAACCACGAATTCTGTATCTGAGTGTAAACAAGTTGGATGCAATGAGTTGATGTTTCGTTCACATTTATATCGTTCTGAGTACAGTTAGTATGTGGACATTGGAAAATGGCGCTTCATATGAATACTCGTACTTTGCCAGTCAAATGTACAATTATCATTCGGATGCTCGAATTATACTGAACTCCAGCACTGAGGCAGCAAACACAACACAGAAAGTAATCGCATGAAGACGGCCGTAATCCAGAAACCGTTCGTGTTTTATTGAAGTATCCTCAATTGTGCCTGGCAAATCACAAAATTCCGTCAAATTTAATAATTCTGTTTATGTTATTCAGCTCTCTATTTACTATACTAAACCTCTAATGACTCGGATTGGCTGATATCGAACGAAATTTATTTCTCCTTGCTAAACCATTTAAATTATTTCCGAACACAACAGGTGATCTTGCTGCAGCGCACAGGAGAATCTGAAACTTTGACTTTGTTGTTGTTGTTGTTGTGGTCTTCAGTCCAGAGACTGGCTTGATGCAGCTCTCCATGCTACTCTATCCTGTGCAAGATTCTTCAAGTAACTACTGAACCCTACATCCTTCTGAATCTTTTCTCCCCAATTCTATTCAGTACCTGCTTCAACATTCTTCCGTAGCATGTTTCACATCCGTACATCGTTACACTCCATATAAATACTTTCAGAAAATACTTCCTGACATTTAAATCTATACTCGATGCCAACAAATTTCTGCCGGCCGAAGTGGCCGTGCGGTTAAAGGCGCTGCAGTCTGGAACCGCAAGACCGCTACGGTCGCAGGTTCGAATCCTGCCTCGGGCATGGATGTTTGTGATGTCCTTAGGTTAGTTAGGTTTAACTAGTTCTAAGTTCTAGGGGACTAATGACCTCAGCAGTTAAGTCCCATAGTGCTCAGAGCCATTTGAACCATTTGAACCAACAAATTTCTCTCCTTCAGAAATGCTTTTCTCGCCATTGCTAGTCTACATTTTATATCTTCTCTGTTTCGACCATCATAAGTTATTTTGCTACCTAAACAGCAAAACTCGTCTATTACTTTAAGTGTCTCATTTCCTAATCTAATTCCCTCAACATCACCCGACTTAATTCGACTACATTCCATGATCCTCGTTTTACTTTTGTTAATGTTCACCTTACGTCATGCTTTCAAGACACGGTCCATTCCGTCCAACTACTCATCCAGGTCATTTGCTGTCTCTGACAGAATTACAATGTCATCGGCAAACCTCAAAGCTTTTATTTCTTCTCCATGTATTTTATTTCCTACTCCAATTTTTATTTTGTTTCCTTTACTGCTTGCTCAATATATAGATTGAATAACATCGAGGATACGCTACAAACCTGTCTCATTCCCAGCCCAACCACTGCTTCCCTTTCATGCCCTCGACTCTTATAACTGCCATCTGGTTTCTGTATAAATTGTAAACAGCCTTTCTCTCCCTGTATTTGACCCCTGCCACCTTCAAAATTTGAAAGAGGGTATTCCAGTCAACATCGTCAAAAGGTTTCTCTAAGTCTACAAATGCTAGAAAAGTAGGTTTGGATTTCCTTAATCTATCTTTTAAGATTGCTCCATGCGTCCCATCATTTCTACGGAATCCAAACTGATCTTCCCCAAGGTCGGCTTCTACCAATTTTTCCATTCGTCTGTAAAGAATTCGTGTCAGTATTTTGCAGCCGTAACATATTAAACTGATAGTTCGATAATTTTCACACCTGACAACACCTGCTTTCTTTGAGATTGGAATTATTATATTCTTCTTGAAGTCTGAAGGTATTTCGCCTGTCTCATACATCTTGGTCGCCAGATGGTATAGTTTTGTCAGGGCTGGCTCTTCCAAGGCTATCAGCAGTTCTAGTGGAACGTTGTCTACTCCCGGAGCCTTGTTTCGACTTAGGTCTTTCAGTGATTTGTCAAATTTTTCACCCAGTATCATATCTCCCATTTCATCTTCACCTATGTCCTCTTCCATTTCCATAATATTGTCATCGAGTACACCGCCCCTGTATAGACCCTCTATATACTCCTTCTACCTTTCTGCTTTCCCTTCTTTGTTTAGAGCTTGTTTTACATCTGAGCTCTTGATATTCATACAAGTGGTTCTCTTTTCTCTAAAAGTCTCTTTAATTTTCCAGTTGGCAGTATCTAACATACCCCTAGTGAGATATGCCTCTACATCCTTACATTTGTCCTCTAGCCATCTCTGCTTAGCCATTTTGCACTTCCTGTCGATCTCATTTTTAAGATGTTTGTATTCCTTTTTGTCTGCTTCATTTACTGCATTTTTATATTTCCGCCTTTCGGAAGTTAAATTCAATATCTCTTCTGTTACCCAAGGATTTCTATTAACCCTCGTCTTTTTACCTACTTGATCCTGTGCTACCTTCACTATTTCATCTCTCAAAGCTACCCATTCTTCTTGTACTGTATTTCTTTCCCCCATTCTTATCAATCGTTCCCTAATGCTCTCCCTGAAACTCTCTACAACCTCTAGTTATTTCACTTTATCCAGATCCCATCTTCTTAAATTCCCACCTTCTTGCCGTTTCTTCAGTTTTAATCTACAGTTGATAACCAATACATTGTGGTCAGAGTCCACAAGTGTCCCTGGAAATGTCTTACAATTCAAAACCTGGTTCCCAAATCTCTGTCTTACCATTATTAATCTATCTGAAACCTTTCTGTGTCTCCAGGCCTCTTCCACGTATACAACCTTCTTTCATGATTCTTAAACCAAGTGTTAGCTGTTATTAAGTTATTCTCTGTGCAAAATTCTACCAGGCGGCTTCCTCTTTTATTCCTTACCCCCATTCCGTCTATCCCGAGCGAGCATCTTCATCTTTACACAGCTACTGAAACTTACACCTATTTGAACCTGCTTACCGAATTCAAGCGTTGGTGTCGCTTTACAATTTTAACCCCTGCCCCCACTTTGTTCCATTACCAAAGTGACAATTTCTTCAATTCTTGACGCCTCAGGGAGAGCCGTATCATCCGATCGCGTCTTTTAGTCAAGTTGAAACAGAATAGAAAATAATAGCTAGAGTGACGCTTTTTAAATTTTAGAAGATAATGATTTCGGACCCGCCCGGACGGCCGCGCGCGTTTGCACGCCGCTTCCGGTATTCGGGCAGGAGCGCCGGTCCCAGACTGAATTGTCCGATGGATTAACGTTGAGGATCGGTGTGCCGGCCAGCCAGGGTGTTGTTTTTAGGTGGTTTCCCACATACAAATACATGAATACATGGCTGGTTGCAACTTCTCGCCTCAGTTGCACGATTAGAAAAAGTCATGAAAACTTTCTCAAGTGGGTAGCACCAGACGCAGACAGATGGAGTAGACAAATTTCTCGTCCCCTGGGACTGGGTGGGTGGGGGGGGGAGGGGGTTCGGAAGGGGTAGCGACAGGTATGGCATACAGTAATTCTATACCACTAACGCTGACAGATTATGAATAACGTGCAGACACAGCGAAGGCACACGTGATAAAAACACCAAAAAGGAGAAGATAATGAGGTTTCCTAGGAGAAATAGCAGCACGAAATGCATTAAGTCAATAGCTTATTTGTCATTAACAAATAAATTAAATAATGAATATAATCCGTTCTTCCAGGAGCGCAAGGTAAGCGTGATAACTTCTGTGAAGTTTTGGAAGGTAACAGATGAGTTGCTGGCGGTAGCGAAGCTGAGAGGGCAGGTGGTGAGTTGTACTTGGCGAGCTCTGTCGATAGAGCACTTGCCCACGAATGGCACAGGTCCCACGTTCGAGTTGCAGTCCAGTACACGCATTTAATCTGCCAGGAAGTTTCAAGTATGACGAAAAGTTTGATTGTTATTCGTCATGATCTACAACCGCAGCTGTAATACACAGAAATACTATGGGGTGCGGTGGAAGGTGCTTCGAATAGTACTACCGATTTTCCGTCTCCTGTTTTATTTGCGAATTGGAGACGGGAAGTATGATCGTCAATAAGACTGCGCATGAGCTCGGAATTCTCTCGGCCACTTCTCGGAATGAATACGGAAGTAAGTAATATGATGGCTGGGTCCTTCCGGAATTTTAACCGTATGACTCTCCATGATGCACAGCACCTACGTAATAGCGTCTACCACTATCTGATCAAAACTATCCGAAGTTCTATTAACGGACATTGAATAGGGTGTGTCCATCCTTCGCCTTTGTCACTGCTTGACCTCTACCCGGGGCTCTCTCAAAAAGACCCTGTATGTCCTGGCGGAATGGTGGCCCATTATTCTTCAAGATCTGAAACCGGGGAAGGTAGTGAGTCTAGAGGGAATATCACGTTGTAACTCATCCCAGAGAGCTCACAAACCATTGCTACGTATATACTACTTTTCTGCCGATTGCATTCTGATACAATCTTCGCCTCCGAATTGTTGTTCTACTGTACAAAGGACGCAATGCGTAAAATGTTTTCATATCCTTCGCATTTAGCATTTTGTTAAGCGTAACCTGGGGACCACATCCTAAGCACGAAAAGCGTAACACCACCTCCCGTGTATTTTACTGTTGGCACTGCACACAATTGGAGGTAATGTTCTCGAGGCATTCACCAAACCGAAACCCTTCCATTGGACTGCCGCAGGTTGCAGCATGATTCACCACTCAAAGTCACTCGTTTCCAGTCATCCACTGTCCAGTGGCGGCACTGTTTACATTAACTCAAGCGTGGCTTAGCATTGACTATAGAAACATGTTGCTTACGAGGAACTCTCGAGCAATGTAACCCAGTCTCTTTAACTCTCCACGCACAGTGACTGTGCTAGCTAGACGGCTGGTACCACTCTTCCATTGATTTTACACCATTTTTACAACCACCCCCCACAGCGCACGATGATCCATATTCCTCAGTAAATGAGGTTGGTCTAGTCTTTGTTTTGTTATCAGGTTACACTGCATGTCTAGTCCACGCCCTGACCGACCCATTCTGCTGTTACTGCCCCTGTAATGACAACGCAGTACTCCCCGCTCCTTTTACACTTACCTTCCATTAGCTCGCCAAGTCAGTTTTTCTTATCACTTGGGTTCCCCTTGCTCTGTTTACAGTCCATTTAAAACTACATGTCCCGTCCATATACATTTCATGTCCGTTACTTTCATAATTACATCTTCCACTCCACTTTGCTCCCTGATCCATTTTCTTGTTTTCCTCCCTCTCCTTATAATTCACAACATGAATCTGTCAGTTGCTCGTTAAAAATCCCTCAGTTTTTTAAAGATTTTTCGCTGTAGAAGTTCACGTCTCACTGCCATGACTCAAAACCAGTAACTGACAATGGTTGAAAAGTACGTTGCCACAAACAGTGCACGCTTGTCAGAATCCGTATTTCGTTCATCAAAAGCACCCCCAATCCTTTACTAATCATCCACGTGTTTATGGCGTAAAACAAAGAAATTGCGTTTTTGTCCTACTAGTTTGTTTATTTGTAACGGTTTGTTTATTAATTCAGCCGTTGACAGGAAAGTTGCGTCCTCGAGACACACTACTGTGTGTGATATCAAACATAAGGAACAAAGACGTTATGAACCCAAACTATACTCAGAATCTTTGCTCATGACATTAAGTGAGAAATGTATAATCGAGCGCTGATCATTCGTCTTATCTACCAAATACACCACCTGACAAAAAAGTGAGGCATCAATAAGGGGAAAAGGAAACGAATGAGTTTTTACGATATGCAAGGGAATCGGTATGAGACCAGTTATCAGTATGACGATGCCCCACTGATTCGATTGGGAAAGGAAGCATTAAGTAGTTTTACCCTCTTCTCAGACAAATTGGCCCACAACTGATGTAACAACTTTAGACTGGCACAGGGTCGGATTTAATATTCTATCGACATATCGGAGATGTTGCTGGCCGTGGCAGTACCTCAACATCACGAAGACAGTTCAGATGCACGTGCCTTGTGTAGGCGAACTTTGTCCTGTTGAAAAGTGGCACCACGACACCGTTGCGTGGAAGGTAGCACATGAGGACGCATGGCGTCCATGACTCATAGTTGTGGGATCAGAGTTTCCCTAATCAGTACCAGCCGTGCCCTGAAGTCATACATAGCTCCGCACCTTAGTATCAGGAGCAACAGCGCCGTGCCTCTTCAAAACCCTGGAAGAATGGGATCTCACTCCAGGTCGCCGTCTATTTGCTGACGGTGGTCATCCGTGGTGGTGCAGAACAGCGATTCATCGCTGAACCCAATGCGACACCATTCATCAGCAGTCCATGTTTCTCGACCACTGCACGACTCCAAGAAGAGCCATATTAGTTGTTGTTAACGACAGCCTACGCATGGTACGGTAATTCCCTAGTCCAGTGGTACTAATCTCAGACCAACGGTGCGGGATGACAGAATGTTTCAGAGAGGCCATTACTTGTTCTCGGGCGGTCCTTTGTGGTTGTTAGGTGCGGTCGACCAGAACCTATACATCTACACTTCGCAAGCCAACTTGCGGCGTGTCGCGGAGGGTACTTTGTGTACCATTAACACTTCCCAACTTTCCTATTTCAGTCGCGAATGGTTTCCGGGTAGAACTATTGCTGGTAAGCCTCCGTTGGGCTCGAGTTTCTCTAATTTTACCTTCATGGTCTTTTCGCAAGATATATGTAGGAGGAAGCAGTATATTGGCTAACCCGCCTGGTTAGCCGAGCGGTCTAACGCCCGGCTTTCCTGAGTGGGAAGGAGCGCCTGGTCCCCGGCACGAATCCGCTCGGTGGACTTCTGTCGAGATCTGGTGAGCCGGTCAGTCTGTGGATGGTTTTTAGGCGGTTTTCCATCTGCCTCGGCGTATGCGGGCTGCTTCCCCTTATTCCGCCTCAGCTACACTATGTCGGGCATTGCTGCGCAAACAAGTTCTCCGCGCACTTTACCACGCGAACATAGGAGTTACACTCGTCTGGTGTGAAACGTTCCCTGGGGAGGTCCACCGGGGGGCGAACCGCACAATAGCCCTGAAAGAGTGGTTCGGTGTGGGGCGGCGGAGGGGTGAAGTGGACTGCGGTAGTAGTCGTGGGGCTGTGGACCACTGCGGTTGCAACGGAGACAGAGCCTCTCCGCCGTTTCAAGGTCCCGGTTAACATACAACATACTGACTGCCTCTTCTAGGAGAACACGTCCTCGGAACTTTTACACTGAAGTACATCTTGACGCAGGACGGCTTTCTTGCAGCGTCTCACAGTGGAGTTGGCTGAGCATCTCTGTGACGAATTCGTGCTTACTAAATGAACCTGTAACGCGACGAGCTGCTCTTTGGATCTTTCTTATACCATCTATCATTCCCATCTGGTACAGATCCCAGACTGACGAGTAGCATTCAAATATTGGTCGAACTACTGTTTTGTAAGCTACCTGTTTTGTGGGTGGCCTACATTTCCGAAGGATGTAATGTATAACTGCTTGCTGGAAGTCAAGGAATACGGCATCAAATTGGGCGCGGCTACTTCTCATTTATGTGTCTCTGAACAGAGCGAGCTGACTTTCACACAATCGTTGTTTCCGGAAGGCATATTGGTTGTTCAAAATGGTTCAAATGGCTCTAAGCACAATGGGACTTATCATCTGAGGTCATCAGTCCCCTAGACTTAGAACTACTTCAACCTAAGGACATCACACACATCCATGCCAGAGGCAGCAGCTCCGTTCAGGACTGAAGCTCCGAGAACCGCTCGGCTACAGCGGCCGGCTGTTGGTTGTCACGGAGGAGATTTTCGGTCTCCAGAAAAGTCGTTTATTGCGAGCATAAAACATGTTCCAAACTTCCACAGTGGAATGACGTCGGTTATGTAGGCCTGTAGTTTAGTGTGTCTGTTAGACATCCCTTTGAAAATGGGAATGTCCTGCGAATTTTTCCAATCATTAAGATTGTTATGCTTCTCCAGCGACGCACGGTACGCTGCTGCCAGAAGATGGGCAATTTTTTTCTCATACTGTATGCAGATACTGTTCCTCGGTTGTGCGATTCGGTTGCTCTCCTGTCTGATGGTTCCTTATTACAAGGCCTGTCATTTTGACGTTCGTAGGCCATTTCAACGGAGAGCTACAGTAGATCTGCCTCTTCGAAACATTTTTGGAGAAAGCCTTAGTATTTCGGTCTTCTCCATGCCATCTTCTATTGACGACGAGTATATGTGCTCTCACGTTCCCATGCATTCCAACATCGGACCACTGCTACATCCCGATGCCCGACAAAACCTAATTTTGCACGCTTCGACCAGCCGTCAAAGTGGAGCGTTGATGACGCTGTCACACATGAATATGCGGCGTCTTTGTGTCCTTCACTGTGATTACTCAGAATCTTCAGCTGTTCGCTCTCGTTATATGCACTACCAGCACTAGTAGCAATTCTAAACACGGACAACGGTAACACATTCCGGTGGCCTGTTTTTAAAAGAGAACTGCTACTCTAATCATTTACGTATCTTCCGATGGTGTGTGTGTGTGTGTGTGTGTGTGTATGTGTGTGTGTGTGTGTGTGTACGAAGTTACATTGACATCCGACCGTCACTTCTTGGTGCTTTACCTTTTTCTTGTCAGGCAGTGTGTGTTAAATTACAGTATACAAGGTGGATAGTACCAAACGTAATACATTACAAAAGCACAGAATAGTATAATATACAAGTCGTGTGAATGTAATACACAAGTTTTTAAGAGAAAAACCAGGTTAAGTTATAATGACAGTTCTATTGTTGTACAAGTTTGTGGAGATAACGTGATTATTGGGACTGAAGTGTGGAAATGTGCGGCTGGGTGGTTGACTGCCTGGTGAGAAGTTTAAGAATGTGGTCAGCGGTAACTTAAAGCGTTTCCCTCTAGAATTTATAGTGTAAGAAGTATGCCTGCTATATTTCTATAATGAAAGCTATTCCCAGTACGTAACGGCAAATAAAAATGCTGAACATTATGGCGACGTTATTGTTCGAAGTTAACTTACCGGTCAACCTAAAAAATATACGTAACGAATGGAAGGATATGATCAGCAGTTCCATTTTAGGGTGGTTCTGATTAGCGATATTGACTAGATAACGAGAGATAACGTAATGTGTCCGATCGTTCGAACCTTGAACGATTCGTCACCAATTCTTTCTTTATAGTCTGTGAAAAGGAAGATGCATGTATACACATAAAATTATTATTATTGTGCATCATGATCAGGTATGATACTGCAGTTAAATTCCACTTAAACATTTCAAAATAAGAAAAAAAACTTACATTTCGTCTAAAGTTACGGTATATAGAAACATGTGCGCCTACTTTACAACAACCAGACGGAAAACGACCCCATAGAATGGCGAGAACAATTGAAGTACAATTTTTGTTTTGCTATACACAGTTCGTTTCCGTTAGACCTCCTTAGCAAAAGTCTCTGACCAAACGCTTTTATTACGATTTTAATTATAAAACTTATTTTACAAGGAAAAATAAAAACAGAAATTTGCCACACTTTACAGTATTACCATGTTTCTTTTGGAATATTTACGTCTCACACTTATATTTTAAGCGGTTAAGAAGTTACATGTGGGAAATGAATATATGTATTTCATGGCTAATACATATAACACTGTAAACTGACAACTTAGAACTATATGGGAGTTTTGAGCTAATTGCGTATTTACATATGACCTCCCTTTAGCATATGATCATGCCTAGTCGGTCTAACTATTATAACACCTTACTGTTTGACCAATATGCAGTTTGTTGCATTCAGTGCAAGTTACTCTATAAATATCCTGTTACTTCATTTTATAAACACTACTGTTACTTCACAAAACTGTTACTAAGTAATATAAAACGAGGTGTGGTGTCTATTACATAAAATGAAGTTTTATAGTCGCAGTATTTCCGAGTCTGGCTAATTTGTTGGATGACTTTCCTAAATATGTGATTTTAGTTATGTCTGTTACTGCAGATGTGGCATTAAGGTGTTCCTCCTGTTAGGGCGATAGCAGTTGCTAGACACAATAAATTTAATTGTATCTACTTCTATTTTTGAACGCGTTTTGACACTGTTATCTATGTGAGGCGATGTACCATGGGATGGAAGGAAGACTATTGGTTTGTTACTGGGTGTTGTAAACAAGGAGATATTACAGGGTCAGTTGTAGCGTTTCTGATTTCGTTGAATAGGAAGTAAATTCTGTAAATGGGATTCATATGTTTGTTGACTCCGTAAATATCGACATTACATTTTATGACTGAACATTTTTTTAGGAAACCGAACTAACCGAGAGTTATGCTGTTCGTTTAGTCTCACTACACTGAATTTATTTCAGTTCGATTTTATAACGAATTCTAGTAACTTTTAGAAGAATCTAGGATTAATTAATACGTCCACATGTTCCATGCGAACCGTACTATTTAGCTTGCAGTAATTACATGCATTGAATAGCGTTGCTGAAATCACTGCGAAACTGTTTGAAACGTTTGTGAACAGCATTCGTGTGGAGTGTAAACGCTTGTTTCGGTATGCATGGCTTTTAAGTACGATTTGCACTGAAGTTTCGAAACTCGTTACGAATACAAAGCCAGTAATTAGTCATTCGAGCGTAACGGCGTGCTGCGTTTACTGTTTGTTTTTGGTGGAAGTTACACGGTACTAAATTATTTGCTGCTCCCTCATCCATGTCCTCCTGCTGGTATACCTAATTTATCCTGTGCAATCGTGTGTGTGTGTGTGTGTGTGTGTGTGTGTGTGTGTGTGTTTTTAAAGAGCCGGAAGACAAGTTTTAAAGGTTCGCTTCAAATAGAACATATTGTAGTGTCTTGCTTCTGTTTGATGTAAATACGCGATTTAAAACAAAAAATTTAAAAAATCTAATACGGAAAACTTGCTCTAGTGTGTAAATAAATGATAAATGTGACTTTTTTTTACATTGCAGTGGATTGCTTTGTTCTCAGGGATGCGAGAGATACTGAATGCTGTTTCGCCCTGTGAACAGAAAAAATTCCGCATTTCTCGATACGGTAGAGACCTGCTTGCCTTTCAGTCCTTGTTTTACTCTTTTTTTTGTTCTTCTGCTGATATGTCGTTAGAGATGGATCTCTTTGTCAGTATTCACAGTTGCAGTAATGGGTCGGGGCTTTAAGGAAACGTCTTTTGTCTTCAATAGCTGACAAACAATGGGAGACAGAGACGAATATTCGTTGATGAGGATCTGAACCCGTCCCTCGCAGTGTGATGCTGCATTGTTTTACTCACAGTTGCCACGGTATGGCAGTCCGTTGACGATTGGTGCAGTAGTTAAGACACTGCACTGTAACACTGTCCGAATGTTAAACGTTATAAAAAAGAAGGCGTAGTCCTGTGGAAACAAGGAAATCTAATGATATCAAAGTCCTCCCAAGATTGTTTCCCTCAGTAGTGCTAGTAATCCCACATACGCAATGCGAGAACTGAAGCAAGTGGAATATACGTTGTATTACTGCTCAGTTATGACGTGAGCTACTTTACTTAAGCATTTCATTTCATAGCTAAAATTTGTGCTTATATATATTTGAAAAATAAAAGTTCAAAAACTGTTTCCCTTTGTGATAAATAATACGCTTTCACTGCGAAAACATTTTGTGTCGATCGATTTTGAAAATTGGTGAAGCCAGACACAAATGTCCCACGAACCTAACTAGATCCATGTTTTCATGTGAACCTAGGATTTTTCAGAGTTGAATTTTTAATTTTAGAATGATTTTATCAGAATGGAAAATATGGAAAGAAGTATAACGAATGAGTACCAAACACATTTATCCTCCTGACAATGAAAAACATGAAATATCGCACACAAGTTTTCAATATGACATCTGAAGACGGCTTTGAAATAACCATACAGCAGCCTTTTATACATTCTACATAACTTTCTGGTGCACATACGTCCCACTGCACACATATTATGTACAGACCAACAGAATTACCGTGGTCTGTAGTAATATTTCGAAACAATGTCTATGACGTAAATAAAATAACTCCTCAATTTGCACGGAAGTTTGAAGAAACTTCCTCATGTCACTTTGCGTCTACGTTTTATACTCGCGCAACTGCTGTGTTTCCTGCGATTGTCGTGACCTTATCTTGGAATGAAATACTACGTTACAGAGCACGTGTTTTACGATGTACTGTGCAATGTCCTTCAGACAAGTATGTACGATTGGCACATCGGGAAGATCGAGTTCCCATGAGGGAACTTATCTTTACGTTATATGCACTACAGACAAAGCAATGTGTATTTGTCACCAATCTCGAGAAAATTGATCTGATATAGCACTCTCATTTGCGATTCATAACCTCCCACGTATTTCATAAACGCTTTGCCACACGGAGTGACCGCGTGGCTTGAGGCGTCACGGACGGGTTGCGCGGCCCCTCCCGCCGGAGGTTCGAGTCCTCCCTCGGGCACGTGTGTGTGTGTGTGTGTGTGTGTGTTCTGTTCTTAGCATAAGTTTGATTAAGTTAGTTTAAGTAGTGTGTACGTTTTGGGACCGATGACCTCAGCAGTTTGGTCTCTTAGGAATTCACACGCATTTGAACACTCATAAACGCTTTGAGATAATGAAATGAGGGAGTGGCAAATGACAGCACGCAAAGGGGAGAATATTTTGATATATGATTATTAAGCAGAACGTTATCTACAGTATTATTCCACTAACTACAGGCTTTTTCGACGAAAGAATAATATTTAAGGGCCATCGATAGCTGGAGAAACGAGAAATGCTGTGGGGTTTTGGAATAGCATTTTTGTACCGAGGACGTGCTTTTTCATAAGCTGTTAACCTTAATTTTTCTCAGTTACTCACTAAATAAACCGCACTTTCAGAATTCTCTCCTAACTGCGTCTGCACTGCATCTAAGTGAAGTAACATTATGTGTACACCATTGTGTTTTGGCAAAAGAAGCAAATTTCAACATGGCAAAAAGGAAAATCTAGATTTCACTCGGAGTTCGCCACTCATGACGCTTCTTACGAATGGCTAACAACCCAGGCGAAAATAAATCGCTGTTTTTTATCCCATTTTCAGCTGAATTGTTTCTAGATACTAACCAAATCAGAGGTGACAGTAGATCTTTTTGAATGGTCTCACGCAAGTGTGGGTGTGGAGAGGCGGCTCCACTTAATGTTTACAAGAAATGTGAGCGTAGGCTTCAGTTTAGAACGGAACTTCCTCCGTGGTCGGCATTTCCCCTAAAGCGCCTGCCCGCAAACCCCCACCACTGCCGCTCTGCCCACGCGTGCCCTGCCGATTACACACCTGTCGGTCGCATTATTTTGCGCACGCACCCCCCTGCACTCTTTCTGCTGCGCCAACCGTTGCCTGGAAACTATACTAATTGGCCCATGCCACTACCGACCTGCACCAAACATTTTATTTTTTTCTAAACATTCGGCCGTCTGGAGGTCCCAGTTCTGTCACACTCATTTCTGGTCAAGCCCTGAATATTCCATAAATTTGGATGAAATCAGTGATGAAGGTCAGGCGTTGTTCCCGTGTAAGTATATTTATGAAATCCGTGTTATACCCATATATATGTTTCTAAGTGATGATATTGGAAAACATATAATTAACATTTTAAAAAATGACCATTCAGATACGATGTTTGATGCAAATCATGTGTACATCAACAAAGAAAATAGGTATGAATACCGAAACTGATAACTGATGCAGTGCCAAGGAGTGAAGAGTAACGTGCAGTAGATGATTTTTTTTTCCAGCCCTGCAACATTGTTGAAGCATTTTTATAACCGCTTCAGGAAATTTTTGAACTGGCCATAAAAGAACAAAAGGCAGAGACAACGTTGTTACGATTCCTTATTACCTATGGACTTCAGAAAGTAAGTTGCACTTGCTGCCCCTGTTGCCCAGCAAAAGCGGCTCACTGTCCCAAGACAGTACATGTTTCTTGTACCCCACATACGGAACGGATAACAGGTGCAACATAATGTGCTAGTGAAGTGGCGCGGCAACTAGAAACGTACTCCAGAGTGGAAAAAAGCGCGAACCATAACGAAACGATGCCAACATTTGATCATTGTCACCCAGATGTGGGTGTTCTGATCAGAAAGTCCATGTCTTCCAACATGCGACTTCCATCTTTTTGGAAAGCTGAAGGACCATCCGGAGGCAAAGAGATTTTCCAAGTATGTATACGTTTACACAAAGGTTCTCGATTGTCTCCGTGAGCCGGCAGGAGTGGACGAGCGGTTCTAGGCGCTAGTCTGGAACCGCGCGACCGCTACGGTCGGAGGTTCGAAGCCTGCCTCGGGCATGGGTGTGTGTGATGTCCTCGGGTTAGTTAGTTAAAGTAGTTCTAAGTTCTAGAGGACTGATGACCTCAGAAGTTAAGTCCCATAGTGCTCAGAGCTTTTTTTTTTCTCCGTGAGCAAAGAGCGGATATCTGTTGTCAAGGCATTAAATGGTTGCTGGAACGTTTTGACACTTGTCTACAGAGGCTTGGAGAGTATGATGAAAAAATAGTGTCATGCAGCTCTCAAAGCTACTCTAGTGTGTGCGAGCCTCTTCATCTCCGAATAGCTACTGCTCCTGAATCGTCCTCCTGAATTTGTTTACTGTACTCAACTCTTAGCCTCACTCTAAGATTTTTACCACCGCCCCCCCCCCCCCCCGTTCCCACCCTCCAATACTAAACTGGTGATCCCTTGATGTTCAGAATGTGTCCTAGCAACCGATCCCTTGGTTCAAATGGCTCTTAGCACTATGGGACTTAACTTCTGAGGTCATCAGTCCCCTAGAACTTAGAACTACTTAAACCTAACTAACCTAGGGACATCACGCATATACATGCCCGAGGCAGGATTCGAACCTGCGACCGTAGCAGTCACGCGGTTCCGGACTGAAGCGCCTAGAACCGCATGGCCACCACGGCCGGCAACAACCGATCCCTTCTTTTGACCAAGTGTCCCACAAATTTCTTGTCTCCCAAATTCTATTCAGTACCATCTCATTAGTTACGGGACCGACTAATCTAATCTTCTGCGGCACTATATTTCTATAGCTTGTAATCTCTTTTTGCCTAAATTTTTGTGGTGATGTTTCACTTTCATATATTGATGCACTTCACACACATACTTCCACAAAAGACTTCTTTACACTTAAATCTATATTCGATGATAACAAATTTCTCTTCTTCAGAAACGCTTTTTTTGAGATTGCCAATCTACATTTTATATCCTCTCTACTTTTGCTATCGTCAGTTATTTGCGTGCCCAAAAAGCAAAACTCATCTACTACTTTAAGTGTCTCGTTTCCTAATCTAATTCCCTTAGCGTTCGACTACATTCCATTAGCTTTGTTTTGTTTTTGTTGATGTTCATCGTATATCCTCCTTTCAAGACACTGTCCATTCGGTTCAATGTCTCCTCCAAGTCCTTTGCTGTCTGTGAAAGAATTACGGTGTCATCGACAACTCAATGTATTTCTTCTCCCTGGACTTTAATAACTACTCCAAATTTTTCTTTCATATTCTTTACTGCTTGCTCAATATACAGATTGAATAACCCCGCGGACAGGCTACAATCCTCTCTCTCTCTTCTCAACCACCGATTCTCTTTCATGCCCCTCGACTCTTATAACTGCTGTCTGGTTTCTGTACAAGCTGTAAATTGTCTTTCGTTCCCTGCGCGTTGCCCCTGCCACATTCGGAATTTCAGAGAGAGAGAGAGAGTATTCCAGACAACATTGTCAAAAACTTCCTGTAAGTCAAAAAATGCTGTAAATGTAGGTTTGTCTTTCTTTGACCTACCTTTCCTTAACCTGCCTTTGCCCCGTGTGTTCCAACATTTCTCCTGAATCCATACTGATCTTCCCCGAGGCCGGCTTCTACCAGTTTTTGCATTCCTCTGCAAAAAAAATTCGTGTTAGTATTTTGCTGAGTACCCGGATACATATTCGTACACGTCAACATTGGATGTGTCTGCACTTCGCTTTGTAACTCTTTGATTTCATTATTGTTTATTAGTTGTTGTTGTATATGAAAACTGGTTTCCTATTCCTCAGGTTTCTTGACTGTGTTTGCTGTGATGTGAAACTGAACAATGCAGGAGTGTACTTACGGAAAAGCTATGTGGCGAAATGACTCGCCGAATCCATCTGGAACAGTGTCACCGTACTGCAGTTAACTTTTACCAAAAATAGTTAGAAAACTTAAATCTGTATACTAAAGAAACTGTACGTTGAAATTCTGTGTCATGAAGTGTTGTGAATGATGTCACAGTAAGGGACTGTAAATGTCAACACACAAAACCTGGCAGAGTAAAAATTGTACGTAAAATTATACTCCAAACTTTGAAAGAATAGCTACCTAAAACGCTTTAATGAAAATTCCCTGTCAATTTACGTATGCGTGCTGACAAAAAGTAAAATCCCGAGCACTAGATGACACACACACACACACACACACACACACTCACACACACACACACACGCGTGCGCGCGCGCGTGACACTGCACTGTAAGGATAAAATTGTCTGACAAAGTACACGAGATCTGAACTAATCCTTACTGAACTGAACTTGACAAAAATTTTGAAACACAAAGTTTGACTGTCAACGATTTTCTGTGTCCTGTCTGACGTCAAACTGGCCCTAACAAATTTTTATGACTTACCTTGTGGCAACGAAAACTCCGTGCTGCTTGAAAGCTATAAATATTAAAATGCAGCGCCGCAGCAGACCAGCTGAGTGGGAAAAAAAAACCTTGCCAAGTGTCGTGCAAGGAAAAACAGCTATGCTAATCACATCATGCTTTATTTTGAGTAACTGTGTTCCGCTGAATGCAATGTTGCGACACACAATTACAAAACAAAATTTTCGTGAGGGGACGGTGCAAGAAACTTAATTATCTGAATGATTGCAAAGAGACTTCATTCAAAACTCTATTATGAACCTCATTCCTTAATTACAAACAGTTTTACAAAAATCACTTGCCATAAAAAATATGATTCTTCTGAATTTAGCTAATGAAATAGTGAAAGAGTGGTGAATCTGTAACTCTTAGTCCAAGCTGTGTGAGCATACCACTTTGTTTAATCACGTCTTGACAATTGAACTAACTCACCCGAACCAGTAAATATAAAATCGCTCTAAATATTTACCTTTCTCAAACTCGAGATAAATTATGCGCAGGCAACCAATGCAGCGGCAACGTTACCTGAATATCTTCACACTTCTCAAATCATTATTTCCCAAAAGCAACATTCTCTACGTTTGCATCTCTGTGTTCTGCTAGTTATTTCCAGACTGCTCAGCAGCGGAACCAACACCAGACTCGTTCACTTACATCTCATTGAATGCTACACTGGCAACGACAATGCTACTGATAACCAAAGATCACATTTTGCATACTTAGAACCTCTGCACCCTAATATATCGACTACTGAAGACTTTTGTTTGAAAAATGTACAGTGTACAAATATGAAGTACGACACATTAAAAAAAGCCAAGATCACATAAAACAAGAATAGAAGCTTTCGAAATGTGATGCTACAGAAGAATGCTGAAGATTAGATTGGTAGATCACGTAACAAATGAGGAGATACTGAATAGAATTGGGGAAAAGACGAATTTGTGTCATAACTTGACTAGAAGAAGGGATCGGTTGGCAGACACCTTCTGAGGCATCAAGGGAAATTTAGTTTTGGAGGGAAGCGTGGAGGGTAAAAATCGTAGAGGGAGACCAAGAGATGAATACGCTAAGCAGATTCAAGCAGATTCAGAAGGATGTAGGGTTCAGTAGTTACTTGAAGAAGCTTGCACAGGACAGAGTAGCATGAGAGCTGCATCAAACCAGTCTCTGAACTGAAGACCACAACACACAGGTGTCCAGACACTTCAGATTGTGTATCTCGATTACATTTCGCTCACCTATTATCGTCAGAAGAATTAATGTTCCGTTCCCAAGAAGAGTATTCATTTTAGAGATACAAAAAAATACAAGTGTTTGGTAGAAGAAAGCAGGGACGCTAATGCAGCAGCACGACTTCTGGCGCCCTCGTATGGTAATCGGCAGGCTCGCCATTTTTTGAGCCACGATTTCTCTAAAACGCTGGAGAAGCGTACTTGTTAGACATGAACACATACTACAATGGTGAGAATGATGAGCAGAAACGGTGACCGTTGGCTGTCTGCTTCCCTTGTCACACCCGGGAGCAAGGGGCGCCCCCCCCCCCCCCCCGGAGCTCTCAGGGAAAGAAAATAAGGAAATGTAGTTAGGCATTTTTCTTTCATGAAAATGATTTAAAAGTCGATATTACGCAAATTTTTAGTAAAGTTGGAAATAGAACGTTTTATGGCTACTTACAAATAGTCATTCGTCTTCCAAAATACTCCATTTCCCCAGGTCTACATACCCTCCCCCTACACACTATCGTATTTTTGCCGGTGCTTTTCAGATAGCCTTGGGCCTTGTGTTCTAGTATGACTCGTGGAACATGCTACTTCCGCCACCAAGCATAATGACTACGAGCGTGCATTTATAAAAATTCGGGTGTATACTGAGGGGATGCCGATAATTTATCCGCCAACTCTCCATAAACGTTTGGAAGAGGAGGTACCCTCCACCACATACCATATGCTAGTTTCCCCAGTACAGACATATATGCAGAATACCACACGACTCTTCGTTTTCACACAGCAGACATTGTGGAGGTTATTTAATTTAATATGAATAAAATACGGGCACTTAAAAGCAAGTAATTTACTTAGTTTCTGTAAGAGATTCGAGGTACAGAAGTAACAACTTCCGTTCATATGTAGCACACTATCAGTTGACCACTATTCACAGTTAAGAAAATAATGTGTGTTGCAATTACTCCTCTTCATCCACACTGCGATGTTGTTATTACATCCAACAATTTAAATTTTGAAATAAAAACTCTGATTCTCATCTATAAAAACTGAATTCAACTTTTCGCATACGTACTTGTATTAAAGCTATGCACATGGTATTCTTTAATGTGAAGAAAGATTCTCTACGACTACATGAATTGTAATATCTAATTTTTGAATAAGTCTCACAAGTGACAATGTGATTTATGTACAGGTACAAAATGAACGCTTCCTCAGTACTAGTAGTTGTATGTACGTTTCGTTACAAGAAATAAAGGATATGTGGTACCATCTTTAGACTTGAATGTGGCTAAGATGATGCAGAAATAAATAAGAAATGACTGACAAGTCGACGGGGTCCTAATTATTTGATCATAATCGGAGTCACGGATTTCTGTTACGAATAAAATATTTAAAATCCATCTTTCTCTAGCCTATCTTCTACTCGCGACATTGCAAACTGATAATAAAAAGACGAACCTCAGAACAATTAACTGCAAACCATTTAAATGGTGCTCACAGAACGGCGTATAACAGAACTGGATAAGTGAAAAATTTGTAATTTTTAGCCGGCCGCTGGTGGCCGAGCGGTTCTAGGCGCTTCAGTCTGGAACCGCGCGACCGCCACGGTTGCAAGTTCGAATCCTGCTTCGGGCATGGATGTGTGTGATGTCCTTAGATTAGTTAGGTTTAAGTAGTTCTAAGTGACTGATGACCTCAGATGTTAAGTCCCATAGTGCTCAGCGCCATTTGAACCATTTTTTTTTTTTTTTTTTTTTTTTGTAATTTTTATTTTGCTACATCGTTGCATGTTTCCGTTTGATGCATACAGTGAACAGAATATTAAACATTGCTGACTCATATTCCTAGTCTACAATTCATCGTAACTTTGTAATATAATATTTGCGTTTGTATTGCGTTTACAGAAAAAAAAATTGAAACTGACCATACTCTGAGGAGAACATGTTAAAAATGTTTACTGTCCAAAATTATTTACGAGGTCCGGAAATTGAATTTCAGTGCAAAGTTAATGTAGAACGTAACTATAAAATTGGATTTAGATTTAGTTTACATTCACTGTATTTTCGAGAATCGGCGATAAGATTTATTCTTCCGCTTTCGGAGAGAGAATGACTTAATTTTTCACAGTGATGGGTCATACGTTAATTGTTCACTATAAGTAGACGAACAGCTGCTTCGATAGAAATCGAATGGGCCGCCGCCCTCCCGGCACTACTGTTATCTCGGCGCCTCGAAAAAGTTTAGCTAGCGGCAATATGTTCAGTATATCTGCGTACTCTTAAAAGAAAATATATTATTAGATTCAAACAGCTTCACGTGAATGTCGCCTGTACAGAGCACCTCTAACACGGAGAGAATATGGCCACAACAATGTCAGTGTACTGGCACACAATATTGAAAGCTAACGTTGGCAGCGACCGAAAACAAGTGAATATTGGTCGAAAGTCACACAACACGTTCCGACTTCTATCGAAACAGCAACTCCCTTCAGCCACTGCACGCAGAGTCTTCTTACAGTGAATAATTTAAGTTCAGCTATAGAGAAAACAGCGGAAATCCAACGACATTATCTCATCTTATAGAGAGTTCTATCTTAGCCGTTTGTTTGTTGCAGGTAAGTGTGACAGCATCCCGTAAGAGGGCAGCAGAAACCAGCCTTGCCAACCGCCACCGCACTGCATCGCAGAGCCATCTAGCGACGGCTCAACACATTAACAGCTATCCGCTGGATGGCAGCACCCCCAGCTGTTTCGGCCGAATTCGAGCAAAGGGCCGTATTCTACGGACGATAAGTGAACTATTACTGTTAATCGTCATTTAACTGAACCTGCAATGCAAACTTTAAATTGCAGGAAGTGAAATACTAATTAAATACGGATTCTATGAAAGTTCATGGGTTTGCATCAAATTATCCAGCAATGTTTTTATTTATTTGTTTTGAGACAGTGGCATAGTAAATTATTCGAGCGCTGACAACATTCCTCTTGTGATAGCAGAAGCAATATTACAAATAAACGTATAGACGGAGGACGAGAGATTACTTAATAACCTGCAACTTAGACTTCACTTTTTGTCATTTACTATCATACAGGTTACCGTTTTGAATACCGCTGGACTACGTAGTGAAATCAAATGTGTTCTTTCTGACAAATATTCTTATTCCAATTTTTTGTTCTACTGTTCCAACAACGCTACATTTCTCGTTTATTGGGAAGGAGTGTACAATGAATTTTCGTTCCTTTATGTTCAGACCATGATATCAATCAGTTTACCACAGCTTGTTTCATATTTTAAAAACTAACGGACATTTTGTCGGCCTTTGACTTACTCCCACTGTACTTACGGTACTGTGCATTCGACAATAGGTTTCGTAATGGTCAGAGCGCAATTTTTGGATGCATGAAACAGAAGCCCACTGTATGTAAAAGCGAAGTTGAGAAATTGACTGCACAGTGTTGAATTTGTAGCTCACAGTGGGACTATACAAAAACATTGCATGTGGCAGTCGTAACCTGTAAAGCTACTGCGCTACCAGAGAGAGATGGGACAACCACGAGAACTAAACGAGTAAAGCAAAAAGTGACACTTCTCCTCCACTTACTTGTTAGTTACATGTGTTTACATTCCGCATTTGAAGAGTTGGCTTTTATACACACTGTTAGCCTGCAACGTTTCTTTATCATTCAACTGACTGCAACTTTCATGTTCTAGGCCATGATAATTGCCCTCGTCATGACTGCAAGAAGAGCAGCAGTACGGAACGGTGACTTAGATGCGTGGCTCATCTACATCTACAGTACATCTACATCGATACTACGCAGTACACCTTACGTCACGTGGCGTAGGGTACCCCGTACTACTACTACTACTATTACTACTACTACTATTTACTTTCCTGTTCCACTCGCAAATAGAACGAGGGAAAAACGACTGTGTATGTCTCCGTGTGAACCCTAATTTCCCGATCTCGTCTTCGTGGTCCTTACACGCAATGCATCTTGAAGGCAAATAGAATACTTGTATAGTCAGCTTCAAATCCCGGTCCTCTAAATTTTCTCGGTAGTGCTCCTCAAAAAGAACATCGCATTCCCTCCGGGTTTCTCCATTTGGGTTCCCGAACCATCTCCGTTATACTTGCGTGTTGTTAGAATCTACCAGTAAAAAATCTAGCAATCTGCCTCTGAGGCTTCATTGTGTTCCTTTCATCCGGCCTGGTACGGGTCCTAAACACTCTATCAGTACTCAAGAATAGGTCGCACTAGCGTTGTATAAGCAGTGTCCTTTACAGGTGGGCCCATTTTTCTAGAATTCTCTCAATAAACGAAAGTTGACGATTCAGCTTCCCTACCACAATCCTCATATACTCGTTCCATTTCATATCACTTTGAAACGTTACGCCCAGACATTTAAACTCCGTGACAGTGTCAAACAGGACATTAGTAATGCTTTTGACTAAAGTTAACAGCCACACTTCAAAATGTTGAGATTATATCCTTAAAAACATTTTGGCCCATAGAGTTCATAAATTCACAATATCTCTCTTTTCATAATCCTTTTGTCATTCTATCTGCTGATATACCACTTGTCTGTAAATACACTGGCTTCACTACTTTGTTAGACACAAGTGTCCTTATATAATGGTGTCTAACATCACTATGCTTTGACCTTTTTTGATATGAAGGATCACCGGACAAATTAAATGCACTCCGATTTTCATGAAATAAAGTTACACATTTGTCATAATCTGTAAATTCATACAGTAAACTTCTCAAATAACTGGCCTCTCGACATGCCTCAGAAAGGGCCATAAACTGAGCCTCTATGCTAGACAGAGCAGCAGTCTTCTGCTTAGCACTTTTCCATGTTACTACAGAACTATGAATTTTAAAAATAAAACAGTAT
The DNA here is from genome assembly GCF_021461385.2 of Schistocerca piceifrons. NCBI lineage: Eukaryota > Metazoa > Arthropoda > Insecta > Orthoptera > Acrididae > Schistocerca > Schistocerca piceifrons. Next base: position 509,864,366 of record NC_060142.1, on the reverse strand, counting down.
GTGACGTCCTGTCTAAGAAACAATTTTTACTGTCTGCATAGACAAAATTACATAATTCTAAATTTACTTTTGTAAACTTTACACAATAAACTTTAGTTTCTTTCAAATATTTCAAAATTCTCTTGGAACATTTCCAGTGCCTGTTAGAAAATGAACTATGAAACTGGCTTAAATATCTCACACTGAAAGAAATATCGGGTCTTCTAAATACAGACCAATACGAGTAGATTAAGCTCTCTAGCAGTGCTTGATAAGAAACATCATCAACCTCATTTTCTTTTTCGCTTATAAAATCAAGTTTAGCTTCAATGTGAGTTTTATTACAGTTTTACAATCTCTCATATTGAACCTTTCCAACAACTGATCAATATACAGGTAAATCTCGTTAGGCGCGATAGCTATGTTCCGGCCGCGCGGGGTTAGCCGAGCGGTCTCAGGCGCTGCAGTCATGGGCTGTGCGGCTGGTCCCGGCGGAGGTTCGAGTCCTCCCTCGGGCATGGGTGCGTGTGTGTTTGTCCTTAGAATAATTTAGGTTAGGTAGTGTGTAAGCTTAGGGACTGATGACCTTAGCCGTTAAGTCCCATAAGATTTCACACACATTTGAACATTTTTGATAGCTATGTTCCGAAAAATCGCCGTGCATATCGAGTTTGCGTAGATCTAGAGTCATTTTATGTGTAAAATATGGAGTTAGGTTCTCGTTTCCTCACATATTAAGCTTAAAATAGCGGAGTTGTTAGTACTTTTTCCAAAAATAACCATTATCTCTCTGATATGCAATTTAAAACTGAAAATCACAATTATATACAAAAATCATTTTCGTTAAGTCCGTCTGCGTCCTAAACAGCCTATGGACCATCTACATCTGAAGAATCTGTTGGTGCTATTAGTCAGTTGAGTTTCCGTGATGCGTTTCCATACTCGCAAATCCTTTGTTACTTTTGACATTCATCTGACACTGTTTTGCAGTGCAGTCCATCCTGTCACAATTTCTTTAAACCCCTTTTTACATCACTCAGCTTTCACGTCATCTGTCATAGCTTCTTCCCTTGTCTTCTAATGATATCAAAGCCAAAACGATCTGCGCTGGCCAAGAAACATGCTGGATTGTTCTCTTCTTCTGTTAAATCTGCATACAAGTTCTTGGCTTTTGCTTGAATCGTAGCTCCAGAAAGAGGCATTGCTGTTGTGTGTGGTGCTCAGTCCAGTGATTTAGAATTTTTTACATTCGTTCCATTGCCTCCAACCAACATTTGGTTACTCTGGTCCACTGGTTACCAATCTTTCTTAGACCTTTACCCCTGAGTGAAATCAGATCTTAGCTAGTATTCCCGCCTCCCCCAGTGCCGTCTGTTTCCCACCCTCTCCCACATTATCACCAAATTTAGCACCTAACTAAACTTTAGAATAAAGGACTTTTCTTGTAACAGTTATTTTTTGATTGATCAAAGATGAATGACATCTAGCCTTTGTGTGTGTGTGTGTGTGTGTATGTGTTTTAGAATGTTTGACAAAGGGACTCGTGGTGCATCGCAAGTGCTACCCACAACTCCTTCTCAGATAAGAGGGTAGACATTGAGGGTAGACACTTCTTAAAAACATACTTCCCCTGCGTTACCTCTCTCCGTTGTGGGACTTGCTTGACATGCACACTGCAACCACATTTAAAATCAACCAAATTAAAATGTGTGCACACACTTACTGTTCATAAATCACTTTACTGCTGCACTCATTACTTCTGAACTGGCAGAAATTCTAAGACTTCAAGCTGTTAATGCTTTGTGTCTGACCACACCCACTAGTAATAATAATGATAATAATAATAATACTGTATTCAGCACTATAGTATCCGTTATGTAGTCAGTGCTGTGTGGTGCTGTCAGTTAATTCATTTATCTGTTTCGAAGTGAATAATGAAGCAAATTCTGGATCACTGTGGGTACTATCTACAACTTGGAGAAGACATTTTCTTGAGATATTTAACATTTGTTAAATATATGTCTCACTTTCTCTATCAGCTATGTACGGGACGAATCACAACATAATGTGTTGAGTGGACTATATGAGAAATGTGTAACCCCCACCGCATTAAAGCTACTAATTGAGAAAAAGTAATTATTGATAACTTATATAAGTAATAGTAGAGACTTCCAAAATTGAGATAATAGTAATGATCTTTTGAAAATAATTTAGTTTCGTAGAAACGGAATCGAATCGTTTAGTTTTTACCACTCATAAAATTTTATTTTACGATTCAGGGAGTAATTACCCCCTGGTTGGGAACCACTGCACTAGTCTCACTTAAAACTGTTAAAAATTATGCATTTTAAATCAGATTCTGTCAAGTGCGACTTCGCAGCTCTGCTGACCTGAACTGATGATTCACATCCCGACAAACGCGACAGAAGATGCTTCCACGTGCCATTAACAGATGGCAGCACTGCACATAAAACTAAAATACCATTATGCGAAAACGGGGATGCCGAATGTGGGACCTACATGTACTTCTCTCGACTTAAAGCCAACACTCCTTTAATTTTGTCATCTTTGATTTCCATCCCTAAACAATTCCTAAATTCTTTACTTTGAATTCCATACTTAACTTACCGTATGTTTCAAGAATTCGTTCTCGTGTGTATCATTTGAGAAAATATAAAAATCATCAACATACGAAGCTGTGATAGAAATTAAGCATTTGTTCTCATGTTAAAAAACAAAACAAGTAAGGTTGTAGTCTAGATCTTTTGTAAGCTAAACCATTTAAAACTTCATTTATTCTCCCATACTCTAGATGATTGCTTTAAACCATACACAGTTCCTTTTACTTTTAAAATTTTTCTCTTATCATGAAAAAAATCAAAACCTTCAGGTTGCTTCATAAAAAGTCTTCACATCAAGATATGTGATGTTTAAATCTAATTCAGCAGATAAGACCATTGAAAGTCTAAGTGTAGAATATCTTACCAGAGGTGAGAAGGTCTCATCATAATCAATTGCAAGTTTCTGAGTGGATCCTTTTGCCACTAACCTGGCACGATGCAGCACTTTACCTTCACTGTTGATTTTTTTCCTAAATAGCCATTTACAATGCACAACACTAGCACTCCTGTAAGTTCTACCTCTTCCCAAGCGTCATTGTCTTCAAAAGCTTGTATCTTTTCATCCATAGCATGTCGCCATTTTTCTGCATCATAGTCATCATACCTCCTACTTGGTTTGAAATGCCGCAGTGATCTTCTGATCTACACTTCATCTTCTTGTGAAACAATTTTTTTATTATCAGTTTGTTGCTCTGACTTAAATTAGTCTTCTGAAGCATCATGTAACTCCTCTCTTGATATAATATTAGTCTCCTTCCCTTCTTTATCTTCCCTCAGTGAGCTCATGATTTCCTCATGGTTCTTTATGTCAGCCTCTGCATCAGTGACATTTTCTATTATAATCAGATCTCTGCTCATCGCTGCATAATTTGCTTCAGGATCATAAAGCCCATAATCTTCTGCCGCCTACTTCTGTCATATCTGTTACAGCGACCTTTTTGCTCCAACTTGCTTTCTATTTTTTTTCTTTGCATACTTTAGCTATCCACTTAACTTTTTACTTCTTTTTACGGTTGCACATTTCAACTGCTTTACCAGAGTCATCATTTCTACACAAAGCTATGCATCACAACATTGTTCTCTAGAAGTGGAAATTATTTCGATTATACAACTGTTTCTTTACACCAGTTTCCTTGTAACTGTTTTCTCCCTTACCGTCGACCATGCTATTCAGTTTACAGGTGCTGTAAGTTGTCCTTATTTTCTATTGGAAAGGTTATATCATCAATGGAACTAGACATTGGTATCTCTTCTGCATTTTACTTTCGCTTTCTTCATTCCTTCTTCGACGTACGAGGTAAACAACAGTATAGATAAGCTCAAACCCTCCTGTAAATCTCCATCTACATCTGCATCTACATTTATACTCCGCAAACCTCCTATGGCTGGTTGCGGAGAACACTTTGCGTACCTCTGTCACTCCCCACCCCCTCAACTGATCCGGCCACAAAGGGATTACGGGAAAAACGATTGTTGGTTAGCTTCCGTGTGTGCTCGTAAAACCTGCATATTGTATGTTGCAAAACAAAAGCATTCCATACATTGGGATGTGGTCATCTGTATCCAAACAACACAAAAAAGGTCCAGTAAGCAGAGCTGCGAGCACTTGTTGAATATGAGGCCTGTATTTCACAGTATCGAAGATGAAGTAATACTCATAGTTCTTAAGGTATGCATTTTAGAGCCCATGCTTAGTCGCAGTTTTGTCTTTTTCTTATATATATTAATTTTGTAGATCGTGGTTTAACGAAATTGCTGTGTAAATTTCGTTAAAGAATAAAATTTGCTTTTAAGTTAATTAATTTTTCTTTGACGAAATTTACACAGCAATTTCGTTAAAGAATAAAATTTGCTTTTAAGTTAATTAATTTTTCTTTTCTGTACGTACGAACTTTGTTGTAGAACCTCTCTCTTATTTACGTGTGGTAATAAAAATTTTTCACTTTCAAAAGAATTACGTACATTTAAAAATTACGTGAACTCATATTAACTGATTAAGAATATTTGGTTGAAAATTAAATTCTTTACATCATTCGGCCTTGGCACACATTTTCTAAATGCAGTGGATTTTTTGTTAAATATTTTTACTGAATTCTTTCCCGGCGTTAGCTTTTGAACACAAGATTATCACTATTAGCAGAAAATGGTTAATTATTACCAAGCCGACATTTAATTATCACTGATCAAACCTACTTCGCTATACATTAAAGTTATTTGAAAGAACCAAAATTGTTAAATTTCAGTGTTAACTATCCGTCTAAGAATGCACAAATGTGTAACTATTTTTTTTAAAATCTCAGTCAGTCTCTGGATCGCTGTAAAAGAAGAACATTCTCTTAGTTCACTGTTAATGTTTATCTATCTGTTCCCGATTTACGGGTTTGGTTGATTTTTCCTATAGCGGAACAATTTTTTAAATGTGCCGCCGCTGCAAATCGATCGGTCGCGGCACAGCCCAGCAACACCGCTAAAAAAATGCTGAAAACTCTTTAAAGAAATATTATAGATGACATGGGCAAGCTAATTTACATTAATAATACACACTTTTTATAAATTCTGATATATTTAGATCAAGCAATAATTCAACTCACATTAGTTCGTAATTTCTCCTTCAATGGCGGCTAAATCTAGATACAGACAAATGACGTCTACCCATTCACCAAATACATCGACACAGCTTCCTACCGCTTTCAGCTCTAAACGAGGAAGACCAAAGAATACATAGTGCATTGTACTTTTATAGTATTGCTGACTATTAACATGTCTTTGTAATTTCACGACATTATTTCCCTCTGGCTGAATTTCACATCTCTGTTATCTGAGATATTGACACATTTCGCAATTACATTATTAATATAGAAATATTACCATCCTAAATACAGAGAGAATATTACTACAAAAAATATTACAATAATAACAAATGTCTTTTACACAAAATTCAATAATATTTTTTGTTAAATAATTACACTATATACAAATTGCTCAGAGTGGCGTATATGGTACAAATAAATTTCAGTTTGTTAATGTGTGAGTTTGCCAGGGAACGTTACAGTGGTCTTGCGGTAGCGTTCTCGCTTCGCGCGCACGGGGTCCCGGGTTCGATTCCCGACGGGGTCAGGAATTTTTCCTGCCTTGAGATGATTGGGTGTTGTGTCGTCTTCATGGCAAACCACCACCGCTAGGACATCACTAGTCGGCGGTGCGCGTTTCCCGCATCGTTCCCTACGTTCCTCGGAGTATGGCACCTCATCACTAACAACTCTCAAAATATGGAACACTTTTTTTAACGTTCTGTGTATTTAATGGTCCTATAACACTCTCTTGGAGACGCTCGAACTTACGTTTACGTTTGAAGATTTCCTCCGTAAGAATGACAAACTGTCATGCTCGCTAACATTTTGTGATCCATCTTACGGCGAACGCATCTTTCTTGGACTTCCAGTTTCACTTTTACTACTTCCTTACTGCAGATATTGCCTATTATTTGTCCGGCTTCCTACTCTTATCACCAACTGGCTCAGAATTACGAACATCTGAATTCATCCTAATTGGAGTAAACTCTATGCTGTTAACTTATCCTGATTTTTCTTTTTATACATCGCTAGGCGGCAAGTCAGAATGGCTTCCATGGTGCCGTTCACTTTTCTCATTTAACCTTACCTTCGTCCACAGCCATTTCAATTTTCGTTTCCATCTGTCTATGCATTGACCCTCCGACGTTTCTCACAGTTGTAGATGGGTGGCCTTGGAGAAAATAGTGAAGATTTACGAATTGACGGCATACTGATATTTATGCGTCATCAGGTCCACACGATCTGTGTGTGCGCCCGTTGGATCCTAGGTTTGTTGAAGTCTGAACTAAGGTATGCCATACGAAATATGATCTCTTCACTGCTTTAGGGATGCTCTTTTGTAACCAGTCAACTACGGCAGTGAATCAGCCTGCAGGACATTGTACGTTGTGTAAACAGGCTTGTTCGTCAACCCAAGTCGGGAAAATCGTTTTCATGACTTTCATCTATTGGAGAACGACTTCTCGGAAAGCAGTTCCCCATGCACTACCGTTACAACTAATAACTACATATGTCTCCTGGCGGCACACAGGAGGTGCTACGCGAAACAATATAGAAAGAAAAGAAAGCAATATGACGTGATGTGGGGTAATAGCATCTTGAAGACAATGTACGAATTCATCATAAAATGATTATCTAGTCCATTCGAGACTTCACTGGACACCACGACTTTGGTTTCAGAGGATTCGGGCAAATACAGCAAACAGTCTCTAGTTTTCATACGTAAGTATTGTTCATAACATAAGCCAAAAGGATCTTCTGCAGTTTGTGGTTTATACGGAATATTACGGAAAATATAGTAATAATAATAGAAACATGAATTTGACAATTGACTGTTTGGCCTTCGCAGATGATTTTGTAATTTTTCATGATCCGCTGAACACAGTTGCAGAATAAATCTATGAAAATATACTACTAGCAAAGACAGGATTGTAGACTTCATTCGAGAAAACTGAATTTATTGCAAACACCAAGTCACTACCGGTAATACTATAGGCAGAAGATGGTGAAATCAAACGGAGGGAGAATAAAAACCCACGAGAGCTCCGAACAACTTAGGGGAAGAAGCTTTTGCATCACAGATCAGAGCAGTGGAAACAGAACATACATTAACCAAAAGTCTCTGCAGGAAAAAATCAATTTCAGTTACTGCCATGTTACGACATGATCAGTAATACTATTGGAGGCCTTATATGTTAAAGAGTGCATCGTTATGTGTAGAAGAGGTCTGATCGAAAAATTAGGATTTCCATCAAGACTTCTCTTATCACAGGCCCAATCAAAGGAAATTGTGAATTCAGCAGAGAACACAATCATTAACCCTATATACGTGTGGAAAAGGCCACAGAGACATTTCGCTGGAGGAGGATTGTTTTCTGTGGTCATATTCTCGTATAACTCCTGTATACATCAGCATCATCAGCGTAAATCCTCATGGAGCTTCTTTATGAAAAGCAAAACCATCGACGCATGGTTCACCAAAGTATAAAACTATTAAAAGCGAGAATATCCATAAGTGTATTCCGCTCAAGAAGAAACTTCAAAAGAACCCCAGATGTGCCCAATACGAGGATAATGATACTAATGATAATAATAATAAAAATAATAATAATGCAATCTAAGAAGGATCACATTTTGGACGTAACATACACTATATTGTCTTAAGTCCTACAAAACAGAGCATAAACCCAAATAGACTATCAGTTCGTGAATACCAGTCGGGTTGCAGGAAAGGAAGACAGTATCTAGAACAAATCCTAAACGGCAGGAACCTCATGGCCTACGAAAAATTAAAAACAAAATTATATGTTATCCGTTTGATTCACTTTCAAAAAGCACACCACTCAGTAGAGAGGGAATCCCCCATCTCTATACCAAAATAATTAAACATAGACTACAAGATAACTAGGTGTAATATGGCAGTTGGAATTTAAAAAAACAAAGGGTACCGTCATTAAACTCCCTACGACTCACCTATTTTGGGAAGAATTTCTAAGTAAGCTAAAAAGATTCATTTACATAACTGCATAATTTATAGAAATTGAAAAAAAAAAAATAAAGCGAAAAAGGCCGCGCGGGGTAGCCACGGTTCGCGTGGCTCCCCCCCGTCGGAAGTTCAAGTCCTCCCTCGGGCATGGTGTAACGTCCCCTTGGAAAAATTATGTATTACTGTGCTGGTGAACATCTTAGGTTATTTGATTTTCGAACAGCTGAGCAAAACTGAACGTACTCAGACAGTTCTCTCTTTACTTATTCTGATCATCACTAAACTGACACACAATATTTTTAGCGCAACGCAATCTGACTTTCAATAATCCCTACAAAAGAATGGCTCTTGACTAACAATAACCTATACTTGTTGAGTCACTTACCTCACAAAAATCTTCGTTACTCGAACTACTGCAATACAGCGAGCGCCAATACTGCCAGCTAAATAAAAGATTCTAACTACTGAAGGCATCTACATCTACATCTACATCCATACTCCGCAAGCCACCTGACGGTGTGTGGCGGAGGGTACCTTGAGTACCTCTATCGGTTCTCCCTTCTATTCCAGTCTCGTATTGTTCATGGAAAGAAAGATTGTCGGTATGCTTCTGTGTGGGCTCTAATCTCTCTGATTTTATCCTCATGGTCTCTTCGCGAGATATACCTAGGAGGGAGCAATATACTGCTTGACTCTTCGGTGAAGGTATGTTCTCGAAACTTTAACAAAAGCCCATACCGAGCTACTGAGCATCTCTCCTGCAGAGTCTTCCACTGGAGTTTATCTATCATCTCCGTAACGCTTTCGCGATTACTAAATGATCCTGTAACGAAGCGCGCTGCTCTCCGTTGGATCTTCTCTATCTCTTCTATCAACCCTATCTGGTACGGATCCCAGACTGCTGAACAGTATTCAAGCAGTGGGCGAACAAGCGTACTGTAACCTACTTCTTTTGTTTTCGGATTGCATTTCCTTAGGATTCTTCCAATGAATCTGTCTGGCATCTGCTTTACCGACGATCAACTTTATATGATCATTCCATTTTAAATCACTCCTAATGCGTACTCCCAGATAATTTATGGAATTAACTGCTTCCAGTTGCTGACCTGCTATTTTGTAGCTAAATGATAAGGGATCTATCTTTCTATGTATTCGCAGCACATTACACTTGTCTACATTGGGATTCAATTGCCATTCCCTGCACCATGCGTCAATTCGCTGGAGATCCTCCTGCATTTCAGTACAATTTTCCATTGTTACAACCTCTCGATACACCACAGCATCATCTTCAAAAAGCCTCAGTGAACTTCCGATGTCATCCACAAGGTCATTTATGTATATTGTGAATAGCAACGGTCCTATGACACTCCCCTGCGGCACACCTGAAATCACTCTTACTTCGGAAGACTTCTCTCCATTGAGAATAACATGCTGCGTTCTGTTATCTAGGAACTCTTCAATCCAATCACACAATTGGTCTGAAAGTCCATATGCTCTTACTTTGCTCATTAAACGACTGTGGCTCAGCCACACAACAGGGGGCCTGTAGAGACATCCAATTACCATGTCTGAGCCTGCTTTAACCGTGACCCTCACCCAAACCATTTCATATTTCGGATCTCCGTCAATTTCCTTCGATACTATTGCACTTCTTATCGCTATAAACACGCCTCCCCCTTCACTGTCCAGCCTGTCTCTGCGGTATACATTCCAATCTGAGTTTAGGATTTCATTACTGTTTACGTCTGGTTTCAGCCAACTTTCTGTCCCTAGTACAATATGGGCGTTGTGGCCATTTATTAATGAGAGCAGTTCTGGGACCTTCTATAGACGCTCCTGCAGTTTACTATTAGCACATTAATATTGTTATTCCCTGTTGCATTTTGCCTACTTCTACCTTGCCGCGTCTCAGGAGGCGTCTTGTCGGGCCTAGGGAGGGAATTCTCTAACCTAAAAAACCCCCATGTGAACTCCACACGTACTCCGCTACCCTTGTAGCCGCTTCCGTCGTGTAGTGCACGCCTGACCTATTCAGGTGGACCCTACATTTCTCCACCCGATAGCGGAGGTCGAGAAACTTGCACCCCAGATCTACGCAGAATCGTCTGAGCCTCTGGTTTAAGCCTTCCACTCGGCTCCAAACCAGAGGACCGCGATCGGTTTTGGGAACGATACTACAAATAGTTAGCTCTGATTCCACCCCACGAGCGGGGCTTTCCGCCTTCACCAGTTCCGCCAACCGCCTGTACGAACTGAGGACGACCTCTGAACCCAGACGGCAGGAGTCATTGGTGCCGACATGAGCAACAATTTGCAGTCGGGTGCACCCAGTGCTCTCTACCGCTGCCGGCAGGGCCTCCTCCACATCTCGGATGAGACCCCTCGGCAAGCAGACAGTGAAAACTGGCCTTGTTCCCCGACCTTTCCGCTATTTCCATAAGGGGCTCCATCACCCGCCTAACGTTGGAGATCCCAATAACTAATAAACCCCTCCCCCGATGTGCCTGCTCGGACCTTGCTGAAGGTGCAGCCACATGTCCACTCACAGGCAGAGCGGGCGATGCCACACGACCAGCCTCCACATTTACCCTCCGCCTCGTGCGCCGCGAACGCCGCTGAACCCGCCACTCCCCTTGGGGAGAGGGTGGCCCAACCGCGCCCGGTACCCGCGAAGATGTCTCGACAGCAGGGACAGTGGGTGAAGCATGTAACACCTGCGGTGTACCATGCGACGCACCAGACTCCCTACTGCCGCTAAATTCCGAGGCAGCAGCCTGAAGACGGCTGACCGTGGCCATCAACACGCTCAGCTGTTCGCGAACAGTGGCCAGCTCCTCCTGCGTCCGTACACAGCAGTCACACATCCGATCCATCCTAAAGAATCAATTTACTGTAGAGAGTTAATCAACTTTTAACTAGACTGCTAATTCACTAAAGGCGGCTGATTGTTGACTAAACTGTGATTGCTAGCCACTTCTTGTAGAAAACAATGAAAATAGCACTACCTGTCTCTGTACTGTATTGAAAACAAACACTAGCACTACTGGCACTATGGTTGACTAAAGGGACTCTCTCTGACTGTATTCAAAACAAACACGAAATCTATGGAACACTATTACTAGCACTTGACAATTAAAGCTTCCTAAAATCAAAAACACACGGAAGAAGAAGTGACAAGTAAGAAAAATACAGTTAATACTTAAATTAAGGTAGCTCGTTGCACAGCAGACGGCAGTTACGACAACACTAACTACTGATAGGCATAGTTAGCAAATGAAAGATTTTGATAGAGAGCAAACAATGTAATTTACCTTAATACTGTTCAAAAGTCATCATATATATCCATCCATTCATGACATCCATTTTCACAAATTTTCTTTTTCTGGCAGACACAAGTCCAGATCGTGCATTCTCAAAACTGTGGCATCTCTCTCTCTCCACATCCGCCACTGCTGGCGGCTCACCTCCAACTGCACAACACTACGCGCTGTTCACATCCAACTGCCCGACACTACAACAGCGAATATTCCAACAATGCCAACCAGCCACAGACTGCATACAGCACAGCCAGTGATTTTCACACAGAGAGCTACGTGGCGTTACCAACATAAAAACCTATACAGCCTACTTACAATGGATGTGTGTGTTGTCCTTATCGTAAGTTAGTTTAAGTTAGATTAAGTAGTGTGTAAACCTAGGGACCGATGTCCTCAGCAGTTTGGTCCCAAAGGAATTTACCGCCAATACCAGCGAAAAGGGAGACTGAAGAAATTGTACGAATTCTTGGGTACTCATACCTATTGTATGCAAGTAAGGTACGAAGTTTCGTGAACATTACACGGCCCAGCCATATTAATGCGACCACTGCCTATGTTCGACATCGTCCTGCAATGACCACTCATGTGCGGCAGGGTGTAGCAATAGCATAGGGAGGGTATATAAAGTGTGTCGGGGAGAGATGACGAAAAACAGTCAGCCGTTGTCGTATTGCGGAAACTGAGCGATTTACCGTACGTCCTACAGGGCATGACCATTGGTGTTTGGGCCAAGGGCAGACGGATTTCCGAAACGGCTAAGTTTGTAACATGTTCGCGTGCGTGGCAAAATGGCGCTATCCAAAACTGGTGCAGAGGCAACTGTGGTGCATCATGGGGCGTAAATGGAAGGGGTACTCGACGACAGAGATGTGTACAGGCGAATAGCAACTGACCGCTCAGATGAACCAAGGGGCTACCAACAGATCTCCTCAATGATTGTTCAGTGGCGTTGCTGCGTATGGGCATTAAGCCTAGTTTACACGACGAAACTAGGTTGCAGGCAACTACGCTACTACCGGCCACTGCGCATGCGCGCCGCGCGTTTGCGCAACTCGTCGGTGATACTAAACAGTATCTGCCTGTTCCAACTTTGGCGACACTAGTTGCATGACTTTTGAGGTAGTGTGTCTTCGTAGAATGTAGACAAACTGAAATATGAAATGGGGAACGGAGAATAATGTTCGCTTTTTGTATATATATATGCTTTATAGGTGTTTGTGGGAGCCGGCCGGAGTGGCCGTCCGGTTCTAGGCGCTACAGTCTGGAGCCGGGCGACCACTACGGTCGCAGGTTCGAATCCTGCCTCGGGCATGGATGTGTGTGATGTCCTTGGGTTAGTTAGGTTTAATTAGTTCTAAGTTCTAGGCGACTGATGACCTCAGAAGTTAAGTCGCATAGTGCTCAGAGTCATTTGAACCATTTGTTTGTGGGATTTCAGTGATGCTGATTACAAAAATAAGCAACATATTATTGCTCCTGATACTGTCATGTGCAATCAGAACATAGTATGACAATATCTGAGCTGCAGGGTAAAATTAGGAGCACATATGCAATTGAATTAAGAAAAATACAAAAAAAAATGTAATTATAGCTGTAGAAATGCTCTTGCCTACAAGAGTAAAATCCCATCGTTCGAGTTGACCCACTCTTTTTTTTTAAGGAATATTGTTGACTGGAGGGAAGGCTATGCAAATCAAGAAGCTACATTCTTTATTCAATATTCATCTATTTAAAACGTCGCAGCAGTGCTCCCCATTCACATATGTTTGAATTTTGAAACATTGCCATCTTCAAGAGAGTAGTTTGCAAACCATTGTCTTCTTAATGCGGCCTGCTTCGAATAATTACTGCTGTTGATGTTAATAATTACTACTGTTAATAAATATTGGTGTTAATGAAAAAGCGTCATCACCAACTGAAACCTCATCTTATAGCATGGCGAGTGTTTTCGATTGTAATGCATGCAATGTGAAATGAAAATTCAGTTCTAGCGACAGTGTTTCATGCATTACAATGTCTTTATTCCTTATCGCACAATTAATTCTATTTAGAAGAAACGTTAACAGTTCTGGTAACATTCTAAGATAATTAAAAGTACTTCTTGGGTCTTCCGTTACAAATTATTTCAGCAAGGGTGTGAGCAACCGACCTGACGTCTTTTCTTCGTCCTGTCACGAATCGAAACACATTTCTTAGTTGTTTCTTTTGCAGCGATTCCACGCAACAAGCTTTAACTCCATCACAACTCGTGCGACGTGCAGCTGCCAATACGTTCATTTCAGACACGACTCAGGAACCCACAAAACGACGAAACTGAAGGATATACTGGTTTCGCCGTGTCTAAAGTCAAATACGAAACCATTTGCGTGCAAGTCATGATTGGCGCAACCCATTGTCGTCATGTAAACAAGGCTTTAGCATCAGGCACCTGTTTCATGCAACCATACTGATTGCTGCTCATCAGCAACGAAAATCTCAAGTGGCGACGGATGCTCTTGTCAGATGAATCACGTTCTATGCTCATCGGACAGATGACCATTGGCGTGCAAGGCGTGAAATGTCTGAAGGCAAACACGCTGCAGCAGCTGTCCAAAGGCTCCAGGCCGGTGGGCATTCTCTGGGTGATGTCGTCATTTTGGAAGATCACTGAGTCAATACAAGTATGCATCTATCCTTAGGCACCACGTTCACGCACTCCTAAATGCAGTTTGTTTTCCCTCGGCACGATGACATCTACCAGCAGGACAACGCAACCTGTCACTCCGCTCGCAAAATGGTTCAAATGGCTCTGAGCACTATGGGACTTAACATCTATGGTCATCAGTCCCCTAGAACTTAGAACTACTTAAACCTAACTAACCTAAGGACATCACACAACACCCAGCCATCACGAGGCAGAGAAAATCCCTGACCCCGCCAGGAATCGAACCCGGGAACCCGGGCGTGGGAAGCGAGAACGCTACCGCACGACCACGAGATGTACTCCGCTCGCAATAAACGGCGTAATTCGAAGAGTGCAAGCATCCGTTTGCCGTACTCTCCTGAGCACCAAACTCTCCACATTTAAACCTAAGTGAGAATCTGTGGGACCACCTCGATTGGACTGTACGCGCTATGAATGGTCAACCGAGAAACCTAGCTCATGTGGCCATGCCATTGGAGTCGGCATGACTCCACATTCCTGTCGTATCTTCCAGAACCTCGCTGACTCTCTCCCAGCACATCTTGCAGCTGTCCGCTCTGCACTATAGTTCAATTCTTTTATCTTGGCGGCTCGCGCATGCCCGCCCAGACGCGGGAGATTGCTGCGTTGCCAGTTGCTCACAACGCACGCGCCAATAGAAGCAGCGCCATAGTATAGCATAGTTCGCAAGCTTACGTGTAGGGGGGAGCGCGCAGTTCAATGAAGTAAAGCCACCACGCCCGCATTAACCCTTTCGCTGCTACAAAGACGTGCTCCCTGCATTCCGCGCTGTGCGCGATTTTGTCACTGCACTGCTCGCCTGTGCAGACACATCGTGTTCCGACTGCTTTGACACTCTTATCAATCGATTCCACAAAAACTATTTGGCCCAAAAATTAGATTTTTACGCATCTTCTTGACTGATACCTTCCCCCCATAAATGACTTAATTTTGTTTCGATGTTCAACGCAGTTATTATGCAGCATTAAATATTGTAAACCATTGCACGAAATTTTGAAGAGTCTGCTGAGGTAAAAGTCCATAGAGTATACTTTCCGTATGGTCGATTTTAGTTGCCACAATGTTGAGAATGAAATGTGGACAAGACACCTAAATTTCATATAAAATTTACTGTATAACAGTAGCTCATTTAAGTACCACATAGGTGTCGTATGTAATATTGAGAAATATTCGGTCTTTCGCGACTGTAACAAAAGCTTTATTTACACTGAGCACGTTTGGCTTTATTTTAAAGCACTTCAATCAATCAAAAGGAAGTAGACAAAATACATTAAACAAAACTGTGGACTTACAAAAACATTAGGACTTGAATATACCGTCTATCAGTGAAGTGCTCTGAGCTATGTCAAATACAATTTTTGTGTGTGGCACACACAAACATCATTTATTTTCTAAAACACTGACCTGCCAACACAAACGTTGAATATTGTGTTACCGCAGCACAAAACTACGAAAGGTGACTTGGCAATGGAGGAGACAAAATACTGTCCACTGAAGATGCTTCAAAAGAGAGAAACGCGTCTGGTCTAAATAAGTCCCTTATTACAGTTGCAGAAGAGGAATATATTTCAGTACCATTGGTAAAACTGCGACTGTAGAACAAAAACGAGAAAGGGAACATGAGTACCATTGTGTATGTGTCATACCTTTCCTTGATTGAAGTGCTTTAAAATAAAGCCAAACGCGCCCGGTGTAAATAATACTTTTATTACAGTCGCGAAAGACGGAATATTTCTCAATATTACATATGACACCTATGTCGTACTTAAATTAAATGAGATATTGTTATACAGTAAATTTTATATGAAATTTAGGTATCTTGTCCACATTTCATTCTCGACATTGTGGCAACTAAAATCGACCATACGGAAAGTATACGCTATGGACTTCTACCTCTGCAAACTCTTCAAAATTTCGTGCAATGGTTTACTACATTTAATGCTGCATAATAACTACGTTGAACATCGACACAAAATTAAGTCATTTATGGGGGGAAGGTATCAGTCAAGAAGACGTGTAAAAATCCAATTTTTTGGCCAGATAGTTTTTGTGAAATCGAATGATAAGTGTGTCAAAGCAGTGGGAACACCATGTGTCTGCACAGGCGAGCAGTGCAGTGATGACAAAATCGCGCACAGCGCGGAATGCGGGGAGCACGTGTCTGCAGCAGCGAAAGGGTTAATGAAGAGACAAAGCACTAGAAATTTCAAAAAATTGCATTCAAACGAATATAACTCGGGAAGTAAGGCACTTCGATATTGTTTTTAAATAATGAAAATGTCAAGCACCACACAAGGTTTGAACTCATCACTTTTCGCGTAGCATTCCAACATCTTAACCGTTACGCTAACACACCTCGTGTCACCACGAAACTATAACACGCACAGAAAATACTGACAAACACTGTTGGTATGACTATGAATTACTCACACTTCGTCGAAGTACAATAGGAAATAAACAATTACCGCTGTTCTTTATTGCGGAAAAGCGGTTCGTGAGAGTGATACAAACACCTTTCCTTGCTATCACCTGAATTAGGAGGCTTGCTGCTTGTTTGGTTTAATTTATTAATAGAATATGAAGCAATTGGTATAAAGAATGCTTTTTCCAAACTTTCTATAAAAGAATGTCTGCTATCAAGACATAGCTTTTGTTCTATTACTTTATTTATGACTGAACGTTTCTAAAACTGAAGACACTCGTCCATGCTCTGCACTGCAGTCGAGATGTGGCAACGTCGTTCTCTTTTCATTGGCTGACTGTGTTTTGTGACGTCAGATGCGCAGAATGAACCTAAACTCGGCCGCCAACATAAATGACGTGCACTTGGAAGTGCAGAAAGACATACAAGAAGAACAACTAATCGCAAACTACAAATACAAAGCACTTTATTAGAGATTACACACGGTATTCTAGACGAAAATGAATAATTCAGTTAGAATGGACCGACTGTTAGTTCTAAATAGCTACACGAGGGGCGTTTGAAAAGTCCGTGCAAAGTCCGAGAGATGGCACCACCGGCGCATATCGAAGTCATGTTTAGTTAGTAGCATCTTTGGGAGGAACGCACACCAAGTTTCAGCCATATTGGTCGATTTCTTGGTGTTTGTCATTCGCGTGAATAAGTGAAGTCGAGTGATTGTCAAAAAATAGACGAAAAAGAATTTCGTGTGCTGATTAAACATTACTTTATGAAAGGCAAAAAGCCTCAGGAGACAAAGAGAAGCTTGATAAACGTTACGGTGACTCTGCACCTTCGTTTAGAACAGTTTATAAGTGGTTTCAAAATTTTCGGGGTGGCCATATGTGCACAAGTGATGCTGAACGTTCAGGACGTCCTGTGGAAGTTACGACTCCAGAAATCATTGATAAAATCCATGATATGGTGATGAATGGCAGAAGAGTTAAGGTGTGTGAGATTGCTAGTGCTGTGGGCATCTCGAATGAATGGGTACATAATATTTTGCATAAACATTTGGACATGAGAAAGGTATCCGCAAGATGGATTCCGCGATTGCTCACGCTTGACCGAAAAACGAAATCGTGTGAAGTGTTGCAAGGATGGTTTGCAGCTGTTCAGGAAGAATCAGCAGGACTTTAAGCGTTGTTTCGTCACTGTGGATGAACCACGGATACATTACTATACTCCTGAGACCAAATAACAATCTAAAAAATTGGTTACCAAGGGAAAATCTGCACCAAAAAAGGCGAAGACCATTCCTTCGGCTGGAAACGTTATGGGGACTGTCCTTTGGGATTCACAACGGATAATCCTCATTGACTATCTGGAAAATGGTAAAACTGTTACAGGTGTATTATTCATCGTTATTGGACCGTTCGAAGACCGAGCTGCAAGAAAAACGCCGGCGATTGGACCGCAAAAATGTCCTTTTGCATCACGACAACGCACCAGCACACACCTCAGTAGTTGCGGTAGCAAAATTAATGGAGATAGGATTCCAACTCTGTTCCTATCCCCCCTATTCTCCAGACTTGGCTCCCTTGGACTACTATTTGTTCCCCAATTTGAAGAAATGGCTAGCGGGGCAAAGATTTTATTCAAACGAGGAGGTGATTGCTGCAGCTAATAACTATTTTGCAGACTTGGACAATTCCCATTATTCGGAAGGGATAAACAAATTAGAACAGCGTTGGACGAAGTGTATAAGTCTAAAAGGACACTATGTCGAAAAATAAAAAAGGTTTACCCCAAAAACGTATGTAGTTTTTATTTTTGCACGGACTTTCCAAACGCCCCTCGTAAACGTATGAAAGAAGGAAATTCTTAGGTACGGTTATACTGCTCATAGTTGCACAAAGAAGGTGGAGACAAAATTCTGCATAGAATATTGAATGTGTAACTGATAACCGCATTACAGAATCCATTGTACAGCAAAGGAACTGAGGTGGTATGTGGTCGGTATAAATAGAAAATTCAGGTAATACTGTTGTCCCACAGGCAAATAAGAAAACTCAGTTAAAGATTTGACGAAAATATTCTACAGGAGAAGCTTGCACTGAAGATTTTATGTTGATTCGGTTTTCAGTGAAGTGTAGATAAGAGAGTGAAGGGTAATTGCATTTAATTAATGGAGGAGAGTTCCTAAGTTTAATTTTCCCTGTAACAAAAGTTAATACGCTACTCTTCAATAACAGTAAATTGTATGTTGTGTCGCCTTGTGGTAAATATTACTTGAATGGCCATTAAGCACGCAACAACTGACTTGCAAAATAGTGTGCTGTGCTCCGTAGAAGCTATGAAATTTCTACAGAGACAAAATAGAGAAGCAGAAATTTCCTTACTATTTTATGAAGTCGCTAGGAAATTATGAACACAACGAGAGGATTTTCTTATATAGAAATCAAAAAGTTTGGCATCATTGTTTTGCATTTCAGATTAGCTGTAGTTTACTATGTTACTTTTTGGCAAATAGAATGACCAAATGCAATAAAGCAGTATACGAAACCACAGTTTAGTAGTATCAGACGTCATCTGACTGCATGAAAGGATAAAGCAGTAAAGTGAAAATAAATATGAAATTATGTAGTGAAGAAACAAAGTAACTACTATCGTTTAAATTTAATGGCGAAACATTTTGGACGTTGTCACGACCTTACCTGAATATCAAAGAGAATTTAAATTGACAATGTCGAATTTGTGAAATATCCATTAAACAGGAGTTAATTTCTACTTTTGCTCTCATTTCTATACCGGGCTGTATCGATGTAATGAATTTAAAAGTGGCGCTTCAGATTATAGTATCGACATCGAAAGACAGATGTCGGGCTATTCACAGCTGCAGCAGTCTGTCGCTGGCATAATACACTGGACTGCCGGTAGATGACAGCAGCACCGTTGCTGCGCTAGAGGGCCGACACAATCGATAGGACGGCGAGCTGTGAGTTCTGCGCATGTGCGCCGGTGGTCGATGGGCATGCTGACCTCGACGGACTGGTAGCGGCGCTCAGCGTCCTCTGGTGATTTGCATCAGGAGGCACGCCACAAAGCGGCAAAAGACCTCGGGCAACGCAGACGCGCTAAAGGAAGTGGCCTGCTTCAATGCCTTGCCGCTTGCTTCTATTTTTTCGCCATTGTGTCGGCAAGGCTTTGTACTGCTGCTCGCTTGACAAAGTAAGTGCGTTTTTCGGTCCCACTAACGCGATACCCTTTCACACTTCGTAGAAAGTCCTGATATACATGAGGGGGTCATTTTTTCAAGTAGATGCTTCCTCCACACATTGTCATGGTTGTTCATTGCTGACCAGCATCGTCAAATGTATTTTATGTAACTCATTGGCAGAATGTTAGCAAAAACGAAATGTCACATAAATGAGACGAAAGAGAACTTCCTCAGGAATTAATGCAAATAAAATCCTTTCCACATAAAATGTACCGAACAACTGGAAGAATGTCAGGGTGGTTTTTGAAAGGTAGGATTCTGCACACCACAGATCTTTAACTTGCAATCAATAACTCGCCACACTATGGTAACCGGCAAACGTATAACACCTATAACTTTTGGTTCTGTATAGAGGGAAGTAACAGATAAAATCATTAGAGAATATGGTGTTAAAGCAAAACTAACAAACATAATTCGTTAAACTCTGACAAATACAATATCTAAAGTGAAACTTATGGGACAAATATCTCAGCCATTTGAAATAAAAACTGATGTTAGACCAGGGACGGCTTATCACCTACATTGTTTGAGCGTATTTTAGAAAAAAATTATAAGGATCTGGAGTTTGGAGCTAAAAATTAACAAAATAGAACCAATAATTCTGTGAAGGAAATCAAGTGGGATCAACGTCAACTGTCTGGCTTTCACAGATGATTTAGAAATACTTTCAGAAAATATGACAAGCAGTTACTCAAACAAATCTTCTGTAAATAACAGCGAATAGAAGTGGTCTCGGATTTTCAGCTGAAAGAGACAAAATTTATTAGAAATATAAAAAATGCACCAAAATACGTAGAAGCACAAATAGGTAAAATAGAGGGAATGAGTGAATTTAAATATCTTCGAGAAATCGTACAGCAGAATGGGCTAGAAAATATCTCCATTAAATTCAAGAGTTTACAAAATGAAAAAAAGCACATGGTTTGACATAAAGTATGAACATCAAAACATGCGTGTCTAGAAATAAAAAAAACTAAAACAGTACACTATAGTGGAAAGAACAAAATATTTACGTGCTTGTGAATGCACGTAAATAAAAGCCGGTTTGTTAAAAAAATAATGATTGCAATAAAAACTACAGGTGATTGGAAAATGGGAAGTAGTGAAATCCACAAAAATATGCATAATATATCATAAGGAATACCAAAGTGAAAGTTAACCTTCTTTGTACACATCTGCTGACTGAATGAGAATTTCATGAAAAATACCTCAACCGTAGCGTGGCTTACATAAATAAGAAACGAACAAAAAAGTTAATGGATCATTTATAACAGAAAGAAACCTTTTTAAGCACGAAATACTAAATTTAGAAGCTTTTCAAGACAGAACAAATACGAAATGGCGAAGAACACGGACAGAAGGAAAGGAAAGACAAGCTGGGTACGCTAAGTACTGAAAAAATAGGCATCAACGAAGAAAGAAGAAGAACTGAATTTCTTGCAGGATCGTAGTTCGTCAACACGAAGAAAAACAAATTAATCTGCGATGATGAGCAATTTCACGGTTATCTTAGATATAATCTAGACTTAAATTACAGACGGTGAATTAACCGACTTCTCACACGATTGACAATTCCATTCTAGATTCTGACAACTAACGTGGTAGTCTTTGTCAAGTGCTAAGACCAATTAAAAGCGCTTGTTTCCAGAATGACTTTTCTCGAGGAATAAACATTTTCAGGAAACATAAATTCTACATAAGCTTCTTAATTTTTATTCCTGAAGCCTACTTTTCGGCACATGGTTTCACATTTAGGTTCTAAATGCAGACATAATGGAGAGAAAAATCCTAGTCGTTAGGAAGTGATAGATAATGTACTTTGGGTTTTGTTGTAAAGTCGCTCTGCGGCAAGGTCACTGAATTATTCAACAAATTGTCATTAAAAAGAAGTATCATTTTTATCAGTTTATATAAAAAAGAAACACCATTTATACAATCTTAAGCACTATTTAAATTACTGGGTTTAGGGAAAATTGTGTATCACTTTGAGGAGAAACGGTAAACTTTTCATACAAAGGTCAAATTTGTTGACATTGTCAACAAGGAGACACATGATCTGTTGTAAACTCTTTATTTGTGTTAGTAGCTCGTAACAGAGAACATCATATATACATAATATTGACTGCATCTATTACTAAACTGCGTAACTTCTTTGTTTTATCGTCATCATTCAATTACACTGGCCTGAGACAATGAGAAACTGTTTTTAACTATGCCCTGTATGGATGTTGTCATTTGCAGAAAGTATTTAACTGTGTGTGAAGTCGTAATGGCACCAAAGGCAATCAAGAATTTTTTATGATGGATTTGGATGGATTGTTAGCCGAAACTCGTAATTCATCCAAATAAAGAATATTTATTGTGTGGTCTTGACCTCACGGGTTTTCGATCCCTAGATAAATTTAAAAAATTTAAAGGGTTAATAATGCCAGATTAATTTTCTCTGAACAGGCCGTCTTTGAGCTGAAATGAATTATTCCGATGTGTTTTTCTTTACTGCACAGGAATGCGGCAGCCTGAAAATAGACACAGGAAGGAGATACGACACTTTGGAAACAGTACTGATTTCCCCATACCGTTTTCAAAGTGGTAAATGCCACAAGCAACATGTTAAAAAAATGTATAGCCAACGTGTGTCAATTACAGACCGGATATTGGTCTGAGATGTCGATACATCGGTTCCTCATTTTGGAAATAAGTTGTTTACTATCGGAACTAAGGGAAAAAAATCGTCCAGACCACCCCCCCCCCCTCCCCCTCGAAAATACAACGTTCGAATCGAAAGTTTTTTTAATGTAAAAGTACAAACATTTATTTATCAATTTCAAGAGGTCGCACATAAGAAAAAAACTTTGTGTTGGAGATGTAAGTCCGTCAGGTTCCACATATACAACGGTTTATATCTGATTAACTTCTTACAACAAATGACTGTAGAACAACTTAGTCATGTAGTCTAAAAGTACGCCATCATTGCTTCGTAAAAAAAAAAGTATTGATTTCTCGGTCCTCCACCTTTCTTCTCTCCTCGCTCCGCCCCCCCTCCCCCCCCCCCCTTTAACGTTCCACCAACCCTTTCCTTTATTAGTTACAATGCTGGGATATATGAGGTACGGAAAGATAACGTCCAGATAGATCAAATCCGATAAAATACGGACGAATATGTTTCAGAAACGCTCCCACTATGAAATGGAAGCAAGAAGCGAGCACAGGCATTTGCCTGCAGGGGGACAGATTAATATTGCAGAGCATGCTAGTTTACACATTTTGAAAAGCATAATTATATTACTAATGTCTCTAATTAATTGGTTCATAAATTTGTTACATGTGTGGCATAGACATTAGCTGTCTGTTCCATCCCCATGTAAAAGTATGCTTTCATATGATCTTGCTTATCACAAGAAATATCATCGAAAATAAAAATATAAAGCAGAAGCGCTTCGTCAGGTGATGTTACATCCCGATTACCTGAAAATGTAAAATATCAAACACACTATGTGACCAAACGTACCCGGACACCCCCAAAAGCATAAAGCTTTTCATATTAGGTGCATCGTGCTGCCACCTACTGCCAGGTACTCCATATCAGCGACCTCAGTAGTCATTAGACATCGTGAGAGAGCAGAATGGAGAGCACCGCGGAAGTCACGGACTTCGAACGTGGTTAGGTGATTATATGTCACTCGTGTCATACGTCTGTACGCGAGATTTCCACACTCCTAAACGTCCCTAGGTCTGCTGTTTCCGAAGTGATAGTGATATGGAAACGTGAAGGGACAGGTACAGCACAAAAGCGTTCAGGCCGACCTCGTCTGTTGACTGACAGGGACCGCCGACAGATGAAGAGGGTCGAAACGTGTAATAGGCGCACATCTATCCAGACCATCACAGAGGAATTCCTTACAAGTGCTGTGACAGTTAGGCGGGAAGTGAAGGAAGTTGGATTTCATGGTCGAGCGGTTGCTCATAAGACACGAGTCAAGCTGGTAAATGCCAAACGACGCCTCTCTTGGTGTAAGGAGCGTAAAAAGTGGAGGATTCAACAGTGAAAAAACGTTGTGTGGAGTGATATTCCTCGCCATGTGGCGCTGCTATTGCCTGGACGGTGTGGCGTGTTTCATTTGTGTACTGTACTATTTCGGGAAGACTACAACAAAACCAGTTACTTGATATCAACCTAACATGAAGTTTTATTTAATCACAGCTTTTCCCGGCTATTGAACTTTATTTTGTTAAAGAAATCTGCACCTGGGAACGTGTAGCCATTTTGTCTGTCGAGCAATGTAAATAGCACTAAGTACATGCACAAAAGTGATCATATAGAACCAGCATACAAGCAAATCTATGATAAATAATCTCAACTATACAAGAGTAATGACTTTTACCAGTCTTCAGTGCCGTAGCATAATAGTCTCATTACTAGTTGCAGATCGTCTACCGTATTTACCGCTACTGTTATTCGTGGTGGCAACACTTTTCTTTAAGCGAAATTAACAGTTTTCTCGCACAATACCATACACACCAAAAACTAATGCATTTTTTTACTGTCAAAATCTTTCATAAAAGTTGTTGCGAAATACAGGGCTTCATACATCAGCGTATAGTAATTGGTATCACGCAAGATGCTGTTTGCATTGACGTAAGTTCACTATATTTAGAGATTATTCACAATCTAAGTGGAATTTATTACCTCAGTGTGGGTTCTGGACCACCGATGCACAGTTATTATCGCAATAATGACCAAAAACATTTACGTCCGTTTAAAAATTCAATTTAGTACTGCCACTGCAATACTTCATCAAGATGGCGGCTACCATAAGACAATCACTTATCGATTCTCCTTCAGGCGCTGTTTTACTACTAACAAATAATATATATTAAATCTCTTTTGCACCTGCTCTATATGCATTAACATTTGAAAATATTTCGCAATGTTAATCTCTTATTATTCAGTATTTACTAATAAACCGCGCTGTAGATCAGTAGCGCTAATGGCTGCGCTCCTTTGTAGCTGCTCAGAAAAACTTAATATTTATATGATACGAGAACCACAATGAAATAAAACTCCAAACAAAGATGATTCATTTCAATGACACAGAAACTCTATTTTTCGTATATTAATTAGCAACATAATACAGTTTTTTACAGAGCTCTGAGTTACGAGACATCAATTACATCCGATCAGTACAACCGTTCGAACAAGAAAATGGATTACTCTAGAAGAATCATACACTACTGGCCATTAAAATTGCTACACCAACAAGAAATGGAGATGATAAACGGGTATTTATTGGACAATATCTAGAAGAATCATACACTACTGGCCATTAAAATTGCTACACCAAGAAGAAATGGAGATGATAAACGGGTATTCGTTGGACAATATATTATACTGGAACTGACATGTGATTACATTTTCACGCAATTTGGGTGCATAGATCCTGAGAAATCAGTACCGAGAACAACCACCTCTGGTCGTAATAACGGCCTTGATACGCCTGGGCATTGAGTCAAACACAGCTTGGATGGCCTGTACAGGTACAGCTGTCCATGCAGCTTCAACACGATACCACAGTTCATCAAGAGTAGTGACTGGCGTATTGTGACGAGCCAGTTGCTCGGCCACCATTGACCAGACGTTTTCAATTGGTGAGAGATCTGGAGAAAGTGCTGGCCAGGGCAGCAGTCGAACGTTATCTCTATCCAGAAAGGCCTGTACAGGGTCTGCAACATGCGGTCTTGCATTATCATGCTCAAATGTAGGGTTTCGCAGGGATCGAATGAAGGGTAGAGTCACGGGTCATAACACATCTGAAATGTAACGTCCGCTGTTCAAAGTGACGACAATGCGAACAAGAGGTGACCAAGAAGTGTAACCAATGGCACCCCATACCATCACGCCGGGTGATACGCCAGTGTTGCGATGACGAATACACGCACCGCGATGTCGCCAAACACGGATGCGACCATCATGATGCCGTAAACAGAACCTGGAGTCACCCGAAAAAATGACGTTTAGCCATTCGTACACCCAGGTTCGTCGTTGAGTACACCATCGCCGGCGCTCCTGTCTGTGATGCAGCGTCGTGGGTAATCGCAGCCATACTCTCCGAGCTTATAGTCCATGCTGCTGCAATCGTTCGTGCCGATGGTTGTTGTCTTGCAAACGTCCCCATCTGTTGACTCAGGGATCAAGACGTAGCTGAACGATCCGTTACAGCCATGTGCATAAAACGCCTGTCATCTCGACTGCTAGTGATATGAGGCCGTTGGGATCCAGCACGGCCTTCCGTATCAACCTCCTGAACCCACCGATTCCATATTCTGCTAACAGTCATTGGATCTCGACAACCGCGAGCAGCAATGTCGCGATACGGTAAACCGCAATCGCGATAGGCTACAATCCGACCTTTATCAAAGTCGGAAAGGTGATGGTACGCATTTCTCCTCCTTACACGAGGCATGACAACAACGTTTCACCAGGCAACGCCGGTCAGCTGCTGTTTGTGTATGAGAAATCGGTTGGAAACTTTCCTCATGTCAGCACGTTGTAGGTTTCGCCACCGGCGCCAACCTTGTGTGAATGCTCTGAAAAGCCGATCATTTGCGTTTCACAGCATCTTCTTCCTGTCGGTTAAATTTCGCGCCAGTAGCACGTCATCTTCGTGGTGTAGCAATTTTAATGGCCAGTAGTGTATTGTCGATTAAGTCCTTTTTGTTAATATCACGAGAATGTTCATTCGCTCTCCACACACAACGCTGTCGCGAATATGATTCTGGATAAAATATAGGCGTAGATATCATTGTGGGAAAATAAAAATAAAAAAAATGTTTAAGCCTGTTTCTAGCATTCCGTTATTAGGATGGCACTCGTATCAGCTGTCGATGAGCGCCCCTTTGTGAATATAGTACTAAAAAATTATTGTGGTATAGTAGCGCAGAAAACTTACTGTGAATAAAACTCACTAATTCTAGAAGTGTTATCTTACAAAGGACACCTTCTCACTCTCGGTATCTTACTGGGACTAAGCGCATCGTTCTGCAGAGCGACTGTGGTTCCCCCACGGCGCCTGTCAGATGCGAGCTTTCAGCGGCCGCCCAGATGCACTCTCCCCACCGACGCCACACCGCTGCCGGCCATTCACACCGGATCCCTTCCCCACCCCCGCACACGACGCCCGCGCGATTTATGTGGTGTGGCGGGGCGGCCGGCGCCAGCGGTAGGAACAGGTGCTCGCTACCTGCCGGCCCCTGGCGCCCTGAACTTGATGTTTTATGGCGCCGGCTTTCATGGCGACACTTGGCCGACGCTCTAAAGTCCCCTCTCGCCTTCCCGGCACCCCAGCGCCTCCGCGCAACGGCCGAAAGCGAGAAAAGGGTCAGTCTCCTTCCATTTACAGCTGCTTCCCTACTCTCCTCTATTCGGTTTTTATTTACACTGGCAAGTGGTGCTGCTCGTCGGTTTTACAGCTCTTGACATCGGGTCTCCTGTCGGCTTTCGGACGTGGAACACTTCGCGTAACACTTCCGGTGGCAACAACGTCGCACTCGTCACTTTCGGCACTGCGCTCGTTGGCCAGGATATCAAAAAACTACGCCAAGTGAAATTTGTCTACATACAAAACACTTGGGTCTAGCCTCTGACGTGCATCTATGCCTCCACGGACCCGATATCTCACGAAAAGAGCCGAAGCTGTACGGTACTGCAAAGTGGTAGCGAGCTGGTGTTGATACTGGGCCACAATTTTAGTAACGTATTTATTAAAAACACAAGCCAACGCAGAAAATGACACAAGACAATCTGAGCAGCTACCCCCGGAATTAATTAAATTGAAACAAATCACTTTTTTAAGAACATTAAGCTAAAAAATTGATAAATACTTAGTCCAGAGGTCTAATCGGATCAAAAGTCTACAGGAAAAGTTTCAAAAACGTATTGAAAATAGCTAACAGGTTATCAACATCAGCCGTCTATTATCAAGTGACTGTTTGCAGATTATTGGAAAGAAGATTACTGGTTCCAAGCAAGCTGAATAACCGGAAATCAAATTCAAGGTGTGATACAATTGGGAGTCAGCTTCTCTTTCTTCACTTAAATGTGGATGGTGATCGCCGATGGTGAGATAGGATACTCTCAGTAAAGACATTTATCGTGCCCATGCCTCTTTAGCTGGACCCACAATATAAACAACAGATAGAAGCTACCCTGTAACATATGAACCACTAATTAACAATTTGCGCTTACAGCACACTGTAAATACACTTGAAAAACGCAAACGTCGTGCATGAAACACATAGGTGCGGCCAAACTTTGTCAAACAGCTCGAGCACCAATAGTTTAGTCACACACATTCAGAGAAACGTAACTTGGGAACGTAACTTGGGTGAGATCATTTAAAGTATTCGTGAATGATGTTTTTGTGTCACAATGGATAACCAAGATGGCGAGTTAGAACAGCCACTGCTCGGCACAACATAATCATGAACACCATAATCGGACGCTCACCATAATTTCTTGCAGATCGAAGCGTAAGATGAGAACCGCTCGACCAAGGGCTACCTACGGGTAGATGTTATGACAAGTTTTCTAAGAATCAGGAACCATAGGATGCTATTCACCAGCTGCCGCTGCACCCGGTTGTTGAAACTGGCAGTCAGGAACCCAACCCTGCACCACAGTGAACTAAGGCTTCTTTGCAAACTGTGATTTTGAGAACAAGTCGGGTTCCGTGCATCGCGCAGAGATATCTTTTTCAACGAGCAGTCTCCAAGGCCCCAGCCGACACTCAATCACACCAAAACCGCAGTGACCAAAAACGTAGCTTTTAGTAGCGGGCCGGGGACACGGACGGCCCCGTTGTCAAGGCGTTTTCCCCAGCCGCTGTCACACACACCGATCAAACGCCCGTCACACAGAGAGCGCCTATTGGCCGCAACAGCGCTTAAATACTGGCCCTCGGACCTGACATCTATAGGCGACAAACCGAAGCTATTTCGACCAGAGATGCTAATAACGAGGGGAAACTATCGATATCAAAACGTGTCCGCACGGCCAGTTACAGAAGACGGGAAACATGCAGTGTTTAGTGGCTGAATGTCAGATGCGTTGTAGTGCAAGTGGTATGTTTTGTATGTATCGAGTGTGTAGTATACGTTGACTTCACGTGATTTTTTTTGTACTGTGATTAAAGAGCCAAGTTTTTCTCCTTCTTGAATCTGTACTAGAACTATACAATCACGAACACGATGAATGAACGTTAAAAAAAAAAAAAAGTTCCGAGTGTGGAAAAAGCAACGACTATATCAAGGGTTTGAGAAAACGTATTAGAGGCATGTTCGGGAAGGTCTTCACAAATAACGGTGCAGATTTTTGCAAGCATTTTTGTTGTTTATGTGGCAAACGTTTTAACGAGGATTTTAATACAATTGGCATGATGGAAACGCACAAGCATCACAGAATGATTACAGCAAAGAAACAAAATGCCCCTCAATTCCTTATGCGTGGTCCCCACAGCGTCGATAAATTTGAAGAATGACAGTTTGGCACCAGCCTGTGTATAAAACTTTCTATTAATCACGCTACTGGTTTCGGACATTGAGCATTCTCTAGTGTGTCTCTCGTAACATATGTGGCTACATCGTCGTCATTGATTTAGGAATCGCATGCCATGCGTGACTGTGCAAAGCACACTAATCAAACGACATCATCTTTCAGTATTTCCTACGAAACAACTGTATAAATTCAGTCAACAAACTCAAATTTATACATTGTGTTACGTAGGAAATAATCCAAGATGAGATAATCTGACGAATGTGCTTTGCACAATTATGCATGACAAGCGGTTTTTAAGTTAATGACGACGAATAGCCACATATGTTACTAGAGACACACTTGAGAATGGGCTATGCTTGAAACCGGTAGTGTGAATAACATGTTCTATACACAGTCTGGTAGAAAAATGTCTGCTATGCCCTCTTTCAGTCGCTTCTAAGAAATGCTGTTTTGACCAATGGGCATTGAAACATAATGTGTCGATCTCATCAAGCGAGACTGAATTTCAATTTTTCTGTAAATTCGGTGACTGGAAGCTGCAGACTGATACATATGTGGTGTCACGTAACTTGAAAAAGAGTGGCTCGTATTGTACTTAGATAATGTCACACGAAATTTCTTTATACGCCATCGTTCCGGGCATTATGTATTTTAAACTAAGGGCACACGTCGCACGAACACGCAAAAGAGTAACAATATACAAGTTATAAACAGTATGAAAAAGCGAACTTGTTGCAACAAAATTTTAATTTTACCAAGTTTCTATAACGACTATGGGTGACTTCATTAGCAAAGTCACGATTATCTAGAAACAATTATAAGTAAACATAAACATAGAGAACACTGAAGAATAACTAGCTTTTATTCCGAACAGATTTGTAAGACTGTACTCATAGTGGTAACCGACGAACGAATAATGCTCTAGTCACATAAAATACTTAATTAAGAAGTTAATATTAAAACCACGTAAAATTAAAGACATTGATACTGATATAAAGCTGGTAACCGCGAGCAAAACTATAGCTACATGGTGTAGCACCGTACACGCCGCTAAGGACTGCAGAGGCGTTACTGAAGGCGTCAGACTGAGAGGCACAGATGCTGAAGTTGCCACAACGTGGACACGAAGCAAGAGGTGCAATCCAGTAACAGTCGAAGAAGACAGCTGCCTAATTTTTGAAAAAATTTTAAATAGCATGTGACTGTTCATCTCAAATATCAATATCACGTAAAATGAAAAAAATATGACAATGCAACAACAGATATTAGGTACATTTTTGTACGAAACTATTACATGTAGTAGTTGAAAAAGAGAGAGAGAGAAAAAGGATGTTTTTGAGTCTACTCTGTGGAAAAAGGAGCTCAATTTTAGGCATTTATAAGTAATGAATAACACCATTATAAAAATTTATTGCGTAACTGCAACTGTTCGTCAATGATGAAACCGTCACTAAAAGAAAGGTGTTTGAAAATGTGTCTAACTATTCTTGGATATTGTCTAAATCTTTATCTGTCTGTGTGCAGGATACTGAAGTCATGAACTTCTTTAGGCTTATGGTCTGTAATTAATAAATGATCGACAAAGGACAAATTGCAGGCCATAAGCCTAAAGACGTCCATGACGTCAGTATCCTGCTCACAGAGAGGAAACGGATTAGTCTTCTGTAAGGGCAAGAGAGCTGTCATTGGACAATTTCTTGGGTTAAAGTTATGGGTGCAAAACGTTATTTCTTTTAGCCATTTTCTCAACATATCATGAACAAGGATGTTAAAAAGCGTAGGAGTCAAACTGCATCTTTGTTGTAATTATAAATTTCTTGTTATTTTCGCACTCTCTTTTCCAACTATGGCAGTTTTGAAACATTGATCGATTTGTTGGATTACAGTATCTCAAGAATGGCAAAGCCACGTTTATAACAGCTGCACTGTTAGAAAAGAATATTTTGACAATGTTGACAAGAATATATTCTTTGGAGTTCTGAAGTTTTCAGAGACAAAATACAGGTAGCGAAAGGTTATCTAAACCTGTAAGGAAACGAGACTGCGGTTATAACAGTTGAAGAATATGAATGTGAGGTGGTAGTTGAGAAAGATAGTGAGACAGGGGTGAAGGCCATTCTCCATGTTATTTGATCTGTGCAGTGATCAAGGCTTAAAGGAGCAAAAATGGAAAGGGTAAATAAACATCAGAGAGAAGAAATAAAAGCATTAACGTTGACCATAGCATCGTGATTCTACCAGAGACGGCAAAGGACTTGGAAGATGTATTGAACGGAATGGATTATTTGAAAATAGGTTGAAAGAAGATGATAATTAATAAGACAAGACCAATGCAGTCAAGTCACATGGCGTTCAGTGAACTAGATTAGAAAATGAAACGCTGAAAGCAGTAGATGAGGTTCGGTATTTAGGAATCAAAATACATGACAGTGGCAGCAGTAAGTAAGATATTAAATGGTGATAGCAACGGCAAGAAAAGATTCCCTGGAAAGGAGAAATAGGTTTGTATCGAACATAAATTTAAGTGTTAAAAAGATCATTTGTGAAAATATCTGTTTGGTATGTAGTATAATATGTCTTTGTATTTATTACCTGTTTGGCGTTAGTCAACGTTTATGTTTATCTGCTGATTCAGTAAAGAGCGCAAACAAAGAGAGCATATTGTATGTAGGCAACAACACCCAGAGACAAGGCCAAACAACTGTATCGTAACGTCATAGCCAAGTGGCGATCATAATACAAATCAGCACACGCCAAAAGAATTTTGTGGCTCTTAAAAGTAGGGAAGTTGAAGTTGATACTTGAAGTTAGTTAACAGAGAAAACGCACATAGCTTTTATGTGGAAGTGAGGCAAAAGAATTAAGGATGCATAAATGCGATTAATTTATTGCCTACCATAACCGTGGTATAGGGGTAGCGTCTTTGATTCATAATCAAAAACGTCTTCGGTCGCGGGTTCGATCCCCGCCACTGCCTAAATTTTGATAAAAAATCAGCATTGGCGGCAGAAGACTTGCGGCATAAGAAGCCAGCCTGATTCTGCCAACGGCCTTGTCAATGAGGTCGTAGGAGCGGATAGAGGTTCAGGGCACTCTCTTGTCCTAGGGGTGGGAAATTGCCCCTAACGGCGGAAGAATCAGCAATGATCAATGACATGAGGATGCAGAAGACAATGAAAACCACTGCATTAAAGACACGTAACGTGTATCCACAGGACATGTGGCCTGTAATTGAAGAAGTGTCATCATGATCTCTCCATGGCAAAAGATTCCGGAATAGTCACCCATTCGGATCTCCGGGAGGGGACTGCCAAGGGGGAGGTTACCATGAGAAAAAGATTGAATAATCAACGAAAGGATGCGAGTCGTGGCGTGGGCGTGGAATGTCAGAAGCTTGAACGTGGTAGGGAAACTAGAAAATCTGAAAAGGGAAATGCAAAGGCTCAATCTAGGTATAGTAGGGTTCAAATGGTTCAAAAGGCTCTGAGCACTATGGGACTGAACATCTATGATCATCAGTCCCCTAGAACTTAGAACTACTTAAACCTAACTAACCTAAGGACAGCACACAACACCCAGCCATCACGAGGCAGAGAAAATCCCTGACCCCGCCGGGAATCGAACCCGGGAACCCGGGCGTGGGAAGCGAGAACGCTACCGCACGACCACGAGATGCGGGCGATATAGTAGGGGTCAGTGAAGTGAAGTGGAAGGAAGACAAGGATTTTTGGTCAGATGAGTATCGGGTAATATCAACAGCAGCAGAAAATGGTATAACAGGTGTAGGATTCGTTATGAATAGGAAGGTAGGGCTGAGAGTGTGTGTTACTGTGAACAGTTCAGTGACCGGGTTGTTCTAATCAGAATCGACAGCAGACCAACACCGACAACGATAGTTCAGGTATACATGCCGACGTCGCAAGCTGAAGATGAACAGATAGAGAAAGTGTATGAGGATATTGAAAGGGTAATGCAGTATGTAAAGGGGGACGAAAATCTAATAGTCATGGGCGACTGGAATGCAGTTGTAGGGGAAGGAGTAGAAGAAAAGGTTACAGGAGAATGTAGGCTTGCGACAAGGAGTGAAAGAGGAGAAAGACTAATTGAGTTCTGTAACAAGTTTCAGTTAGTAATAGCGAATACCCTGTTCAAGAATCACAAGAGGAGGAGGTATACTTGGAAAAGGCCGAGAGATACGGGAAATTTTCAATTAGATTACATCATGGTGAGACAGAGGTTCCGAAATCAGGTACTGGATTGTAAGGCGTACCCAGGAGCAGATATAGACTCAGATCACAGTATAGTAGTGATGAAGAGTAGGCTGAAGTTCAAGATATTAGTCAGGAAGAATCAATACGCAAAGAAGTGGGTTACGGAAGTACTAAGGAATGACGAGATACGTTTGAAGTTCTCTAACGCTATAGATACAGCAATAAGGAATAGCGCAGTAGGCAGTACAGTTGAAGAGGAATGGACATCTCTAAAAAGGGCAATCACAGAAGTTGGGAAGGAAAACATAGGTGCAAAGAAGGTAGCTGCGAAGAAACCATGGGTAACAGAAGAAATACTTCAGTTGATTGATGAAAGGAGGAAGAACAAACATGTTCCGGGAAAATCAGGAATACAGAAACACAAGTCGCTGAGGAATGAAATAAATAGCAAGTGCAGGGAACCTAAGACGAAATGGCTGCAGGAAAATTGTGAAGACATCGAAAAAGATATGATTGTCGGAAGGACAGACTCAGCATACAGGAAAGTCAAAACAACCTTTGGTGACATTAAAAGCAACGGTGGTAACATTAAGAGTGCAACGGGAATTCCACTGTTAAATGCAGAGGAGAGAGCAGATAGGTGGAAAGAATACATTGAAAGCCTCTATGAGGGTGAAGATTTGTCTGATGTGATAGAAGAAAAAACAGGAGTCGATTTAGAAGATATAGGGGATCCAGTATTAGAATCGGAATTTAAAAGAGCTTTGGAGGACTTAGGTCAAATAAGGCAGAAAGGATAGATAACATTCCGTCAGAATTTCTAAAATCGTTGGGGGAAGTGGCAACAAAACGACTATTCACGTTGGTGTGTAGAATATATGAGTCTGGCGATATACCATCTGACTTTCGGAAAAGCATCATCCGCCGGCCGGAGTAGCCGAGCGGTTCTAGGCACTACAGTCTGGAACCGTGCGACCGCTACGGTCGCAGGTTCGAATCCTGCCTTGGGCATGGATGTGTGTAATGTCCTTAGATTAGTTAGGTTTAAGTAGTTTTAAGTTCTAGGGGACTGATGACCTCAGAAGTTAAGTCCCATAGTGCTCAGAGCCATTTTTAAAAGCATCATCCACACAATTCCGAAGACGGCAAGAGCTGACAAGTGCGAGAATTATCGCACAATCAGCTTAACAGCACATGCATCGAAGCTGCTTACAAGAATAATTTACAGAAGAATGGGAAAGAAAATTGAGAATGCGCTAGGTGACGAACAGTTTGGCTTTAGGAAAAGTAAAGGGACGAGAGAGGCAATTCTGACGTTACGGCTAATAATGGAAGCAAGGCTAAAGAAAAATCAAGACACTTTCATAGGATTTGTCGACCTGGAAAAAGCGTTCGACAATATAAAATGGTGCAAGCTGTTCAAGATTCTGAAAAAAGTAGGGGTGAGCTATAGGGAGAGACGGGTCATATACAATATGTACAACAACCAAGAGGGAATAATAAGAGTGGACGATCAAGAACGAAGTGCTCATATTAAGAAGGGTGTAAGACAAGGCTGTAGCCTTTCGCCCCTACTATTCAATCTGTACATCGAG
This sequence comes from Schistocerca piceifrons, assembly GCF_021461385.2. Classification (NCBI taxonomy): domain Eukaryota; kingdom Metazoa; phylum Arthropoda; class Insecta; order Orthoptera; family Acrididae; genus Schistocerca; species Schistocerca piceifrons. Next base: position 509,829,149 of record NC_060142.1, on the reverse strand, counting down.
GAAGCAATGATGGAAATAAAAGAAAGGTTCAAGAGTGGAATTAAAATACAAGGTGAAAGGATATCAATGATACGATTCGCTGATGACATTGCTATCCTGAGTGAAAGTGAAGAAGAACGAAATGATCTGCTGAACGGATTGAACAGTCTAATGAGTAAACAGTATGGTTTGAGAGTAAATCGGAGAAAGACGAAGGTAATGAGAAGTAGTAGAAATGAGAATAGCGAGATTGATGGTCACGAAGTCAATGAAGTTAAGGAATTCTGCTACCTAGGCAGTAAAATAACCAATGACGGACGGAGCAAGGAGGACATCGAAAGCAGACTCGCTATGGCGAAAAAGGTATTTCTTGCCAAGAAAAGTCTACTAATATCAAATACCGGCCTTAGTTTGAGGAAGAAATTTCTGAGGATGTACGCCTGGAGTACAGCATTGTATGGTAGTGAAACATGGACTGTGGGAAAACCGGAACAGAAGAGAATCGAAGCATTTGAGATGTGGTGCTATAGACGAATGTTGAAAATTAGGTGAACTGGTAAGGTAAGGAATGAGGAGGTTCTACGCAGAATCGGAGAGGAATGGAGTAAGTGGAAAACACTGATAAGGAGAAGGGACAGGATGATAGGACATCTGCTAAGACGTGAGGGAATGACTTCCATGGTACTAGAGAGAGCTGTAGAGGGCAAAAACTGTAGAGGAAGACAGAGATTGGAATACGTGAAGCAAATAATTGAGGACGTAGGTTGCAATTGCTACTCCGAGATGAAGAGGTTAGCACAGGAAAGGAATTCGTGGCGGGCCGCATCAAGCCAGTCAGTAGAGTGATGACCAAAAAGAAACAAAACAAAAAAACCATAAAACCATACACAAATTGAAGAGCACATGTTTAAACAAAGCTGCTGACGTCATTAAAAGACGCGAATTTTCGTGCGTATGAACTGTAAGGAACATCCAGGGGATCTCTTAAACGTACAGTAGCTGTTTAGTAAATTTATTTGGCGTATGGCAAGTACAAATTACGTTTATAGAGAAATAAGCTGCTACAATAACTTTATAACTTTGGCACTAAAAACAAGACATAAAGTATTAAATACAGTTATGTCATGAACAACATATATATAATTACAAAATAACATTTAAGTTTTTAATATATTGAACTGCACTTCGAGTCGCATCCAGGAAGTCCGTTGTTTGACCTGCGAGTGTAGTGAATTGTTTCCTACTAAAGATTTCAACTTTTTAAGTTCCTTTTTAACTTTTATGGTATGATCTCGATCCTCTGGAGCTCTGGAGGTTTTACTGATGTGCGCCGCAACTGTGTTTGGAGAAACAGAGCTGGTGGGTGGTTGGTTCCTGCTACTGCCACCAAGCTTCCGAAGTAGCGACCACGCCTTTCTGCTTGATTTTGTGAAGTCCATTTGCTCAACAGTCTCTATCCATTTAATGCGCCTGGCAGCGTCCAGACTGTGCAATAAGTCATCTGCAATCTCCCTATCCCCATGCTCTAAGAACTGTTTGTAGAGGCGCTCACTCTCTTCGTTCCACCCCGGCACGTATTCTTTTCTAAATCCCCGGGGAATGCTGTTCTTAGCTGAGCTGATGACTGCTCCCACAAATCTTTTGTAATTTTTATAAGTTGGAGGTATCAATCCAAGGCGTTTATCAAGTTTTTCTGAGAAAGTAGCCCAGTCCGCTTTCCCAAAGTTCCATCTGGGCCGAGGATACGAGGAAATTAGGGGGATAGTAAGGCCTATTTCTATGAGCACCGGACGGTGTTGGGAGTGGGGGAAGTCCCCAAGTATTCTGCGGGAGGCTGGTACAGGTTTGTTATTAGTGTCAGCCGTAACAAAGCACAGATCAGGGTGGGTTTCAGTTCCCCATGCGGCTGACGTAAATGTACTTTGGTCTTTGACGTCAAAGATTAGCTATGTATTGCAATCTTAAGCCCATTTCACCAAGTCATCACCATTCTGGTCAGATGTGCGGTATTTCCACAGTTCGTGGTGGCTGTTGAAGTCACCCACATACACTCCTGGAAATTGAAATAAGAACACCGTGAATTCATTGTCCCAGGAAGGGGAAACTTTATTGACACATTCCTGGGGTCAGATACATCACGTGATCACACTGACAGAACCACAGGCACATAGACACAGGCAACAGAGCATGCACAATGTCGGCACTAGTACAGTGTATATCCACCTTTCGCAGCAATGCAGGCTGCTATTCTCCCATGGAGACGATCGTAGAGATGTTGGATGTAGTCTTGTGGAACGGCTTGCCATGCCATTTCCACCTGGCGCCTCAGTTGGACCAGCGTTCGTGCTGGTCGTGCAGACCGCGTGAGACGACGCTTCATCCAGTCCCAAACATGCTCAATGGGGGACAGATCCGGAGATCTTGCTGGCCAAGGTAGTTGACTTACACCTTCTAGAGCACGTTGGGTGGCACAGGATACATGCGCACGTGCATTGTCCTGTTGGAACAGCAAGTTCCCTTGCCGGTCTAGGAATGGTAGAACGATGGGTTCGATGACGGTTTGTATGTACCGTGCACTATTCAGTGTCCCTTCGACGATCACCAGTGGTGTACGGCCAGTGTAGGAGATCGCTCCCCACACCATGATGCCGGGTGTTGGCCCTGTGTGCCTCGGTCGTATGCAGTCCTGATTGTGGCGCTCACCTGCAAGGCGCCAAACACGCATACGACCATCACTGGCACCAAGGCAGAAGCGACTCTCATCGCTGAAGACGACACGTCTCCATTCGTCCCTCCATTCACGCCTGTCGCGACACCACTGGAGGCGGGCTGCACGATGTTGGGGCGTGAGCGGAAGACGGCCTAACGGTGTGCGGGACCGTAGCCCAGCTTCATGGAGACGGTTGCGAATGGTCCTCGCCGATACCCTAGGAGCAACAGTGTCCCTAATTTGCTGGGAAGTGGCGGTGCGGTCCCCTACGGCACTGCGTAGGATCCTACGGTCTTGGCGTGCATCCGTGCGTCGCTGCGGTCCGGTCCCAGGTCGACGGGCACGTGCACCTTCCGCCGACCACTGGCGACAACATCGATGTACTGTGGAGACCTCACGCCCCACGTGTTGAGCAATTCGGCGGTACGTCCACCCGGCCTCCCGCATGCCCACTATACGTCCTCGCTCAAAGTCCGTCAACTGCACATACGGTTCTCGTCCACGCTGTCGCGGCATGCTACCAGTGTTAAAGACTGCGATGGAGCTCCGTATGCCACGGCAAACTGGCTGACACTGACGGCGGCGTGCACAAATGCTGCGCAGCTAGCGCCATTCGACGGCCAACACCGCGGTTCCTGGTGCGTCCGCTGTGCCGTGCGTGTGATCATTGCTTGTACAGCCCTCTCGCAGTGTCCGGAGCAAGTATGGTGGGTCTGACACACAGGTGTCAATGTGTTCTTTTTTCCATTTCCAGGAGTGTATATATATATATATATATATATATATATATATATATATATATATATATATATATATATATATAGATATATATATATAGGGTGGTCCATTGATCGTGCCGGCCGCTGGTGGCCGAGCGGTTCTGGCGCTACAGTCTGGAACCGCGCGACCGCTACGGTCGCAGGTTCGAATCCTGCCTCGGGCATGGATGTGTGTGTTGTCCTTAGGTTAGTTAGGTTTAAGTAGTTCTAAGTTCTTGGGGACTTATGACCTCAGCAGTTGAGTCCCATAGTGCTCAGACCCATTTTCCATTGATCGTGTCCAGGCCAAATATTTCACGAAATATGCGTAAAAAAACTACAAAGACGAAACTTGTCTAGCTATGGTTGGCCCGCTAACTATGGTTGGCGCTGCCATAGGTCAAACGGATATCAACTGCGCTTTTTAACTAGGAACCCTCATTTTTATTACATATTCGTGTAGTACTTAAAGAAATATGAATTTTTTAATTGGACCACCTTTTTCGCTTTGTGATAGATGACGCTGTAATAGTCACAAACATATGGCTCACAATTTTAGACGAACAATTGGCAACCGGTTGGTTTCCTAAATTAAAATACTGAACATTGGTACGTTTGAACATTTTATTTCGGTTGTTCCAATGTGATACGCGTACCTTTATGAACTTATCATTTCTAAGAACGCATGCTGTTACCGTGTGATTACCTGTAAATACCACATTAATGCAATAAATGCTCAAAATGATGTCAGTTAGCCTCAATGCATTTGGCAATACTTGTAACGACATTCCTCTCAACAGCGAGTAGTTCGCCTTCCGTATTATTGGCACATGCATTGACAATGAGCTGGCGCGTGTTGTCAGGCGTTGTCGGTGGATCACGATAGCAAATATCCTTCAACTTTCCCCACAGAAAGAAATCCGGGGACGTCAGATCCGGTGAACGTGCGGGCCATGGTATGTATGGTGCTTCGACGACCAACCCACCTGTCATGAAATATGCTATTCAATTCAACCGCACGCGAGCAATGTGCCGGACATTCATCATGTTGGAAGTACATCGCCATTCTGTCAGCAGTGAAACATCTTGTAGTAGAACATTACGTAGAAAATCGCAAACATTGCACCATTTAGATTGGCATCGATAAAATGGGTGCCAATTATCCTTCCTCCCATAATTCCGCACCGTACATTAACCCGCCAAGGTCGCTGATGTTCCACTTGTCGCAGCCATCGTGGATTTTCCGTTGCCCAATAGTGCATATTATGCCGGTTTACGTTACCGCTGTTGGTGAATGACGCTTCGTCGCTAAATGGAACGAGTGCAAAAAATTTGTCATCGTCCCGTAATTTCCCTTGTGCCCACTGGCAGAACTGTACACTACGTTCAAAGTCTTACTGCACATATTCCTGGTGCATAGAAATGTGGTACGGGTGCAATCGATGTTGATGTAGCATTCTCAACACCGACTTTTTTGAGACTCCCGATTCTCGCGCAATTTGTCTGCTACTGATGTGCGATTCAGTCGTGACAGCAGCTAAAAAACCTACTTGGGCATCATCATTTGTTGCAGGTCGTGGCTGACGTTTCACATGTGACTGAACACTTCCTGTTTCCTTAAATAACGTAACTATCCGACGAACGGTCCGGACACTTGGATGATGTCGCCCATGATACCAAGCAGCATACATAGCACACGCCCGTTGGGCATTTAGGTCACAATAGCCATACACCAACACGAATTGGTAAACGGTCAATTGTAAGACGGGTAATGTTTCACGAAGCAAATACCGTCCGCACTGGAGGAATGTTACGTGATACCACGTACTTATACGTTTGTTACTATTACGGCGCCTTTTATCACAAAGCGAAAAAAGTGGTCCAACTAAAACATACATATTTCTTTACCTACTACACGAATATGTAATAAAAAATGGCGGTTCCTATTTAAAAAACGCAGTTGATATCCGTTTGAGCTGTGGCAGCGCCATCTAGCGGGCCAACCATAGCGCCATCTGGTTTCCTCTTCAAGCTAGACGAGTTTCGTTCTTTGTAGTTTTTTCGTTTGATGCTTATTTCGTGAGATATTTGGCCCGGTAACTATCAATAAGAGGTTTCGGAATGCCCAAATGTACCGCCCGACTGCAGTGTCACCCTCAGCCGATAGGCGTCACTGGACATGGATATGGATGGAGTGTGGTCAGCACGCCGTTCTCCCGGCCGTTGTCAGTTTTCGTGACCAGTGCCGCTACTTCTCAGTAAAGTAACTCTTTAGTTGCCCTCACAAGGGCTGAGTGCACCCCACTTGAAAACAGCGCTCGGCAGACCCGGGCGGTCATTCATCGAAGTGCTAGCCTCTCCTGACAGCGCTTAACTAAGGAGATCTGACGTGAACCGGTGTTACCACTGCGACAAGGCTTTTGGCACATTGGTGTCGACAATTTTCATGTTAAGTTTATCACCACTGTCATTTCTGTTACTAATTACTTTCGTCATACTTCGATTTACCCCCAATCCATGTTTTGTACTCATTAGACTCGCCGGGTCCTGTAAGTCTTCTTAACATTAACGGAGGTTAGCAACGTCATCGGCGAGACGTATCATTGGTAGTCTTTCACCATTAATTTTAATCATATTTGCTTTTATTTTGGTTGTTCCACACGTTGAACGAGGTGCATTCAAGTTCTAAGGCCTCCGATTTTTTTTCTCCAGACTGGAAAGGGATAGAAACATGCGCGTTGTTTTAAAATGAGGCCACGTTCATTGTCAATACGTCCCAGAGATGGCAGCACCGTACGGCAGATGGAATTTTATCGCCAGCGGCGAGAATGAGAACTGTTTTAAATACTTAAAATGGCGACGTTTTCCTTACTTGAACAGCGTGCAATCATTCGTTTTCTGAATTTGCGTGGTGTGAAACCAATTGAAATTCATGGACAGTTGAAGGAGACATGTGGTGATGGAGTTATGGATGTGTCGAAAGTGCGTTCGTGAGTGCGACAGTTTAATGAAGGCAGAACATCGTGTGACAACAAACCGAAACAACCTCGGGCTCGCACAAGCCGGTCTGACGACAAGATCGAGAAAGTGGAGAGAATTGTTTTGGGGGATCGCCGAATGACTGTTGAACAGATCGCCTCCAGAGTTGGCATTTCTGTGGGTTCTGTGCACACAATCCTGCATGACGACCTGAAAATGCGAAAAGTGTCATCCAGCTGGGTGCCACGAATGCTGACGGACGACCACATGGCTGCCCGTGTGGCATGTTGCCAAGCAATGTTGACGCGCAACGACAGCATGAATGGGACTTTCTTTTCGTCGGTTGTGACAATGGATGAGACGTGGATGCCATTTTTCAATCCAGAAACAAAGCGGCAGTCAGCTCAATGGAAGCACACAGATTCACCGCCACCAAAAAAATTTCGGGTAACCGCCAGTGCTGAAAAAATGATGGTGTCCATGTTCTGGGACAGCGAGGGCGTAATCCTTACCTATTGCGTTCCAAAGGACACTACGGTAACAGGTGCATCCTACGAAAATGTTTTGAAGAACAGATTCCTTCCTGCACTGCAACAAAAACGTCCGGGAAGGGCTGCGCGTGTGCTGTTTCACCAAGAAACGCACCCGCACATCGAGCTAACGTTACGCAACAGTTTCTTCGTGATAACAACTTTGAAGTGATTCCTCATGCTTCCTACTCACCTGACCTGGCTCCTAGTGACTTTTTTTCCAACAATGAAAGACACTCTCCGTGGCCGCACATTCACCAGCCGTGCTGCTATTGCGTCAGCCATTTTCCAGTGGTCAAAACAGACTCCTAAAGAAGCCTTCGCCGCTGCCATGGAATCACGGCGTCAGCGTTGTGAAAAATGTGTACGTCTGCAGGGCGATTACGTCGAGAAGTAACGCCAGTTTCATCGATTTCGGGTGAGTAGTTAATTAGAAAAAAATTCGGAGGCCTTAGAACTTGAATGCACCTTCTTTCCGTGTCGCTTGGACCTATTTTGCTTTTATTTTCGTCATTACTTCTTCTATGTATTGACTGAAAAGCATAGGTATAAGACTACATCCCTCTTTTATAAAGGAGAGAGTGTTGTATGTGTAGGCTAGTGGTGTACAAACGAACACATGATGTTTCCTGTTCGGTGTTTCGCTGTAGTGAGCGATTTTAGTATCACTTGAGGGATCGCACACCAAAGACCACCACAAGCAGAAAGCGAGCTCTTCGTTCTTAGTCTTCTTTTCTTATTTTTCCTTTTGCTTGTTCCACATGTTGTATATTACCCTTCTTTCCGTGTAGCTTGGACCTATTTTGCTTTGAATTTCGATCATGCTCCATTTTCCATTGTTGAAAACTTTGATCGCAAAATCCTATGAATATGTCTTGATTTTTTTAAACTTTTGCTTCTCTTATCAAGTGCAACGTCATAATTGCCTCTCTTGTGCCTTCATATTTCCTAAAGCCAAACTGATCGTCACGTAACAGAGCCTCAGTTTTGTTCCCCATTCTCCTCTATGTTATTTAGAGGGTAGACGTACGACAAGGCTAGTTTAGGCTAGGGAAAGTACACCGTCTGGGAACCGGCAAAGAACAGAATATTTATGTGTATCTGTCCTGGTATTGATCTCACACTTTAATTTCTCGTTTGCACTGTCTGATAATGTCGTCTAAGTATATATATCTAATATAGTAGGGAAAAACTATAACTTTTTTCTCAGTCGTCTAATGATTTGTGTTGGACCTGTATTCTCTTTCCCTGTATTATTCCTGAGTGCTGATGTAAGCCCATTATTTATATGTCTCGGATACCCTTCGGATATCCCAAAGCTTGCTTCAGTTTACTCTGACGAAAGCCTCTTCTTCATAATATATGAATGTGATGTGAGTCTCCAGGTTGTACTCTCGTCGTATTTCATTGTCATGATCCCTTTGTAAATCCGGTTTGTTCCTCCATTCGGAGGGAGTCAACTATCCGGCCATTGTGGCCACGCGGTTCTAGGCGCTTCAGCCCGGAACCGCGCTGCTGCTACGGTCGCAGGTTTGATTCCTGCCTTGGGCATGGATGTGTGTGATGTCCTTAGGTTAGTTAGGTTAAAGTAGTTCTAAGTTCTAGGGGATTGATGATCTCAAAAAAAAGGTTCAAATGGCACTGAGCACAATGGGACTTAACATCTATGGTCATTAGTCCCCTAGAACTTAGAACTACTTAAACCTAATTAACCTAAGGACATCACACAACACCCAGTCAACACGAGGCAGAGATGCTTAGAGCCATTTGAACCTTTTTTTGGAGTCAACTATCTTTATCGTTCTGCCGTTGATAATGCTTGCACAGAGTTTGTAAGAAGCATTTGGAAGGCTTCTTCCTCTTTAGTTTTCGCAGATATTTCTTCCTTTTCCTATTTTGAGCAGTTTAACCTTCGCTGACTTCCAAGAATCAAGTTCCACCAAAATCTTATAGCATTCTTTAAGAGGGCAGACACAGAAAAACGGTAGAGTATGAGCAGTTGAAAACAATGAAATAATAAATGAAATCGTATTTAAGTGCCACCAGAACTGTTGTTGAAATAAACCTTTATCCATTATTGGCACATACATTTATTTACATCAGCCTGTACTGAAACGGCCGTTAAGTCTATCCTGTGTAAGCCTCTTCATCTCCGGATAACTACTGCAACCTACATCCTTCTGAATTCAATACTGAATTGGTGATTCCTTGATGTCTCATAATGTGTCCTATCAACCGCTGCCTTCTTTCAGTCATGTTGTGCCACAAAATTCTTGTCTCCCCAGTTCTGTTCAGTACTACCTCATTAATTACGCGATCTACCCATCTAATCATCAGGACTCTTCCGTAGCACAACGTTTGAAAAGTTTCTGTTCTCTTCTTGTCTAAACTGTTTAACGTCCACGTTTCACTTTCATACATGGCTACACTCCAGACAAATACCTTCAGAAAAGACTTCCTAGCACTTAAATCTATGTTCGACGTTAACAAATTGCTATTCTTCGGAAACGCTTCTCTTACAATTGCCATCTACATTTCATATCTTCTCTACCTTGACAATGATCGGTTATCTTGCTTCCCAAGTAGAAAAACTCATCTACTACTTTAAGCATCTTATTTCCTAATCTGATTCCCACGGCATCACCTGATTTAATGCGACTATATTCCATGTTTTGCTTTTGTTGATGTTTATATTACATACACCTTTAAAGACACTGTCCGTTCCGTTTAACTCCTCCTCGAAGCGCTTTTCTGTTTCTGACAGAAGTACAAGGTCGTCAGCGAACCTCAAAGTTCTGATTTCATCTCTCTGGACTTCGATCCCCACTCCAAATTTTTCTTTTGTTTCCTTTACACCTTGTTCGATGTACAGATTGAATAGCATCAGGGACAGGTGGCAACTCTGTCGCACTCCACCCTCAACCACTGCTGCCGTATGGTTTCTGTACAAGTTGTAAATAGCCTTTCGTTCCCTGTATTTTACCGCTCTACTATCTGAGTTTGAAGTAGTGGGTTCCAGTCAATATTGTCAAAAGCTTTCTCTAAGTCTAGAAATGTTGTAAATGTAGGTTTGCCCTTCCTTAACCTATCCTCTATGATAAATCGTGATGTCGATATTGCCTCGCCTTCTTCTAGATTTCTACGGAATCCAAACTGATCTTCCCCTAAATCAGCTTCTACCAGTTTTTCCATTCCTTTGTAAGGAATTCGGTTACTATTTTACAACTATGGCTTAGTACACTGATAGATCGTTAATATATGACCGACAAATTCTGACGGAACTGCTTTCTTATGGCGGGGCGCCAACACAGATATAAATGAAACAAACAGCATTTATTAAGTAAATGGAAATGCCGTGTGGCTAGGGCTTCCCGTCGGGTAGACCGTTCGCCTGGTGCAAGTCTTTCCAGTTGACGCCACTTTGGTGACTTGCGTGTCGTTGGGGGTGAAATAATGATAAGAATAACACAACACCCAATCCTTGAGCGGAGAAAATCTCCAACCGGGAACCGAACCCGGGCCGTTAGGTGTGATATTCCGTCGCGCTGACCACTCAGCTACCAGGGGCGGACATTTATTAAGTGAATAGCCTCTATAACAATCTCAAAGAACCAGGCGTAAGCCACCCGATATCACATAAATCCAGGAGAAGTATGCATAGCGGGCAGAATGTACAGTATTAAACTACGATATGTGAGATAAGCAGCATTAGCATACCAGATAGATGGACGAGACAGGGAATATGTTTTCCGCACATGAACCTGCTTTTAGCGTCCTGCCGCTGCGGCGCTATGTGGGACAAAAGGGAAGCAGAGAAAGCAGGGATGCATGGCGATGGGACGAGAGCGTCTCTGAAATATGCAGGGCGCAGCGCGGCGTGCATCAGGTGCTGTCTCCGCTGGCGCTTATGTCGGGAAATAAAGTAAAAAAAAAAAAAAAAAAAAAAAAAGTCGGAGCGTCGTGCCTGGCATGCTCTCTCCCACAGGAGCAAGCCCTGAGCCCTGAGGGCACGTGTTTCTGGAATAACGGCCGCCGAGAATCCCCAACTACCATTTTCAAGCTGGAATAAGTGACTGCAAAAGTGTCTGCCTTTGCTCTCAGATGCAATGAAGGTTGGGTTCTAGTCGGAGGGGGGGAGGGATGTAGAAAGGAGAAGGGGAAGTCACAGTTTCTTATCTTCGTCTCTATCCCCAAATATAATGTTCCGTCACTCCCATTTTTAATGTACAACGGTCGCCAAGGATTTTGATAATATGTAACTTTTCTGAATAAAAATATGTGATATGCTGACAGAATACTGTGAACTTGCAAGTAGGCTGTTATGTTTTTATGTTGGTAACGCCACGTAGCGCTCTGTAGGAAAATCACTGACTGTGCTGTGTGCAGTCTGTGGCTGGTTGGACTCATTGTTGGAATATTCGCTTGTGTAGTGTGGGGCAGTTGGATGTGAACAGCACGTAGCGTTGGCATAAGCGGACGATCTGGACGTGTGGCCGCCAGAAATAGGAAATTTTTAAAGATGATTTTCACGAATTGATAGATATATATGATGACTTTTGAAGATTATTAAGGTAAATACGTTGTTTGTTCTCTGTCAAAATCATTTGCTAACTATGCCAATCAGTAGTTATTACCTTCAGTAGTTAGAATCTTTTATTTAGGTGGCAGTATTGGCGCTCGCTGTATTGCAGTACTTCGAGTAACGAAGATTTTTGTGCGTTAAGTGATTCATGAAAGGTATAGGTTATTGTTAGTCAGGGCCATTCTTTTGTAGGGATTATTGAAAGTAAGATTCCGTTGCGCTAAAAAAAAATTGTGTGTCAGTTTAGTCATGATCAGAATAAGTAAAGAGAAAACTGTTTGAGTACGTTGAGTTTTGCTCAGCTGTTTGAAAATCAGATAACATAGAAGTCATTCATAATTTTTCAAGGGTATGTTTCAAACTGTTTCTGTACTGAACTAAACTGCTTTCCTACCCTTAATTCGTGTGTGTCTGTGTTGTAATGCTGAACACATTAGTCACTAAACTAAGTCACACTGTATAACTGTGTTGCAACTAACCAAAATTAATCAGAAAACCTAAAGCTGTAAACTAAACAAACTATTCTATAACGCTACAATTTGTTACAATACGTGACTTGCATTTTCGGAACATAAAACTAACAGAATAAAAAAAGTTGCGTAAAATTACGAACTGAATTGTGAATGAATAGACAATAAAAATGTTTTTCTTAAAATCCCGCATGAATTTACGTAAGCAACTGACTAAATACAATTCCAAACGCTATATAATACACAATCAAATGTAACATTGCGCCCTAAGAATGAGAATGTCTGACAAGAAATGTAATTTAAACTCAATTTTACTTAATTTGACTCTGATATTAGTTTTGAAATGCAACATCTAACTTTGAATTATCCTATTGTCATGACTCTGATTTGAAACTAGCCCTAATTTTCGTGGCTCACCTGTGGCAGCAGGCAGTTTTTACATGTGAAAACGATACAATTTCCTGCCAAAAACTACGGTTCCTGTTATCAAGACATGTTAGAGGCCGCAGAGACGAAACGCCGATTTTGGTTCGACAGACGATTATCTGTAGGTGACAGTGCAAAAATTTACTGTGTGAACTGCTCGAATCTGCATGTATCATATACAAAAACAACAATATCCTATTCCACTAAAATCCAGTAAATTTGGCTTTAACATTGTGGTCTTCAGGCCGAAGAATGGTTTAAGACAGCTGTCAACGTTGTTCTATCCTGTGGAGGCCTCTTCATCTCTACATAACTACTGAATCCCGCGTCCATTTGAAACTGCTTATTGCAGTGAAGCTTTGGTCTCTCTCTAGACGGTGCCTCACTCAAGATGTGTTCTATCAATCATGTCTTCCTTCAGTTAAGATGTGCCATAAATTTATTTTCCCTATAATTCTATTCATTACTTCCACATTAGAAATCAATTTTTAAGCCGTCTGCTGTAGCATCACGTTTCAAAAACTTCTATTCTCTTTTGGTCTGAACTGTTAATCATCCACTTATCACATCTGTGCTAGACTATGCTCTAGACGATTTAGAAAAGACTTAGTAACATTTAAATTTTGTATTCTGCGTTAACAGACTTCTCTTTTTCTGGAACCCTTTTCTTTCTATTCCATTTAATGCCGTCAGTCATTTCCCATCCAAATAGCAATACTCAACATCTACTGTTACTGTCTCATTCTGTCATCAAAAAACCTCACTATCGTCTGGTGTAATTCGACTACGTTCTGTTACCCTTGTTTCATTTTTGGTGATTATATGATCTCTTTGCACAACATTATCCATTCAGTTCAACGGTTCTTCTCAAGTCTTTTTCCGTCTCTGGCACAATTACAACGCCGTCGGCAGACCTCAAAGGTTTTATTCCTTTTGCCTGAAATTTAATTTCGTTCCCAAAGTTTGTCTTGGTTTCATATAAATGGTGGAACCGTCTGTAAGCAAATAAATATTATTATGAAGCAACAAGGCAGTGGATTTAGATGGGGTGTTTTGTAGTGACTATATTTGTATGATAAAAGGAGTCATTGAAAAACGAAGTAAATTTAATCTTGAAACCCACGTCCGTTATGCAGAATCTGAAAAGCTTTCTATCGAATTGATCGAAATAAATTATGAGCAGCAGTGAATTACGGTGGCTACCCACATCTCACAAGGACAACGTATAGTTAGAGGAAAATAGTAATAAGTACGAGAAGTAAAAGGACAAATGAGATAAAAATCAGTCTAGGAGTGAGACGCGGATGTTCTCTTTCATCCAATCTTTTTAACATTTGTATTGACAGTATCCTTAAAATTGGAAATCAGTTAATTCTCTAGGAATTAAATAAGATAAACAAGTATTAGTATTTGCAGAAGATAAAGCCATACCACGAGTAAATGAAGACGAGGGCTAAGGAAAGTAGCAGCTGAATACAATTGTAAAGTTTCATTACGTAAGGTAAAGTTATGGCGTTTCAAGGTAAATATTAAAGACACTAGAAAATAATAGTTAACAACGAATTAATTAAAAAGATCTCACATTTAAAGTATGTGGACTGCGACACGACGTGTGATATAGATGCAAAGCTCCATAAATTTCAACCAATATCTGGGACAGTGAACTTAAGATTCAAACTAAATTGTCGGAAACTGACATGTTAAAACTGTGGCTCTGTGTGAAAGTACAGGTTAATGGTGTGTGTGTGTGTGTGTGTGTGTGTGTGTGTGTGTGTGTGTGTGTTTGGTGCCGTACATTATCTGTGTTTTTGAAGTACAGAAATTGAATTACAGACATTCAGTTAAATACATAAATCCTCGAAAGCAGCGAACAGTGCAGTGAAGAGAGTCAGTGTTTTCGAAAGAAACTTTGCAACAATCAGCCATTATAATGTAATTTTAAATATAAACTGATGGTGAGCCTACTGCTCCGAAATCTGAAGCCGGACTATTTCTTCTTCATAAATATTATTATTAACAGCGAATATTTGTCGTTTCTACTTTACTGTGAGAATTAACTTACACTTTTCCACAAAATCAGAAAGGATACGAAAACTGAATTTTGTAAAACAACGGTGATTGCTTTTGTCTGAAAGCAAGAGCTGCATATTTAGAAAGAAAGATGATAGCAAAATACAGCAACAGAGAAGAGTCCTCGGGCTGGACAAGAAGGGATTTAATAAAGAATGAACGCGATCGAAATTGGTTTAGCGTACATGCTGTTGATGAGGAAATGGTTGAATACCGAAAGAGCTGAAGAGAACGTATGAACAGACTGAGAGATGAACGACTGACGAAGAAAATCCTGAAAGACAACCAGAAAGGAAGGAGAGACAGGTCGACCAAGGAAGCGTTGGCTATAAGCTTTATGGTTGGCAGGTGCATAATTCCTGTATGTAAGACGACGACGACGATTGGAGCAAGAAAGAAAGCATCTGAATTTAATTTTTATAATCACCAGTTTACAATTTGCTTACATTTTCCGTTGGTCCAAAATATCACGTCAATTTTTTTCATTTTCTTTTTGTGCTTATCTGTACATAAATTTTCTTCAGTACTTTTTCTTCTAATCAATGTCTGAATTCCTTGTATACATGTGGCAGGTAACGCACCTCGTTTTCTCTTTCCTGGTGGTTTCCATTCCGTCATCCGCCATGGTAATCTCTCCTCTGACAATTGTTCGGATTTCGTTATCGTATCAGTTGTTTTTCTTCCACAAATGTTGCCTATTCTTGACTTAATGACTTCATTTCTGACCTTTTCCCGTGAGGATATCCATGCAGACCACCTCCAAAAATCTATCTCACTGTCAGCTGCGATCAGCGTTTTCATTAATTGAAAACTTCCGCTGTACAACACAAGTAGGTTGTTACGAGGAATTTCTCAGCGAAGCTTCAACAAAACCTCACAAATAACATATTGCAGGTACATCCACTGTGATTTTTTTATTGAGACGGGTCACTGGTTTCAAATTTTTCTGAACGAGGTACATACTCTCTTTAAAAAATCGCAACTTCTGGCCAAAATTTTACTCTCAATAGTTACGTTACTGTGTCTTGACTCTGTTTACTTGCAAACTGAGTGCACTTCACCTGAGTTACTGTTCACTTACGTCTATCTACTTGCTGGCCGAGTTAACGATACAACACTGTGAAATCACTAAAAAATATATATTTAAAAGATCCGAACTGTTTCAGTGTATAAATTCTGTTACAAATTTTTGAATTAACGAAATACAGTCTAAGACAAAAAAAGAAGAATTGGTGAAATTTGGTACCAATGTGACATTACAAAATGGTTAAGGCTTTCGTGGCCACTTGTTGACAAACTGCCTATTGGCTTCTGTCTCGGGTTCTTCGGTCGACGTTCATCTAAAGATTTAACTGACGTTTCGCCAGCACGAGTGGCTGGAATTGTCAAAGCTTCACCCTCCATTGCCGGTGGTGAACTGGAGCCGAGCTCGCGGCCGCAGACTGTATGTACCTGACGCGCCAACGTCCGAGGGCTTCTCCGCGGTCCTCCTCTTGCTACCTGCGACGGTCGTTCGCTGCAGTACGGGAAGCCAGGATCCGTTTACCTTGAGGCTGTCCTCTTACTTGTTGAAGCTGTTCACGTGTTTTTGTATTTCTACAGGTTCTCTGAACAAGCGCGTGTGATAGTGCTTGTCTACAGCCAGAAATTCCGTGTCGGCGGATTTTATTACGTGGTCTCAGTGCGTGCTCTGCCACGGCCGATTTCTCCACATGCCCCCACCTGCAATGTCGCTTATGCTCTTTGATCCTGGTGTTAATTGATCGTCCAGTCATTCCGACATAAATTTTTCCGCATGTGCATGGTATACGGTATATTCCTGACATTACAAGTGGGTCCCTTTTCTCCTTTGCCGATCTAAGACACTCATTGATCTTCCTTGTCGGTTTGAAAATCATCTTTACGCCATGTTTGCGCAATATACGGCCGATTCTGTCCGTCACTCTGGGAATGTATGGCAGAAAAGCCGTACCCGACATTTCTTTTTCTGATTCCATACTTCGCCGAGTGTTTGGCTCTGTTACACTTCTAATATCATTTATGGAGTACCCATTGCTCCTCAGAGCACTTTCCAGGTGTTGCATTTTGCGTCTGAGGTGCTGCGGCTCACATATTCGTCCTGCTCGCGTTACGAGCGTATTTATCATGCCTCTTTTCTGGCACGGGTGGTGGTTTGATTGTGCAGGTATCGGTCCGTGTGTGTCGGTTTTCGATACACGCTGTGTCCCAGCTTTTCGCCATCCCTTGTGACCAGCACGTCTAGAAATGGCAGTTTTTTGTCCTTTTCTACTTCCATGGTAACTCTGATGTTGGCATGGAGACCGACTACGTAATAAAATACGCCGACACGGAAGTTCTGGCTTTAGAGAAGCACTATGGTTCAAATGGTTCAAATGGCTCTGAGTACTATGGGACTTAACATCTATGGTCATCAGTCCCCTAGAACTTAGAACTACTTAAACCTAACTAACCTAAGGACAGCACACAACACCCAGTCATCACGAGGCAGAGAAAATCCCTGACCCCGCAGCGAATCGAACCCGGGAACCCGGGCGTGGGAAGCGAGAACGCTACCGCACGACCACGAGCTGCGGACAGAAGCACTATCACATGCGCTTGTTCAGAGAAGCTGTAGAAATACAAAAACATGGCAATAGCTTCAACAAGAAAGAGGAAAGCCTTAAGGTAAACGGATCCTGGCTTCCCGTACTGCAGCGAACGACCGTCGCAGGTAGCAAGAGGAGAACCGCACCGGTAATGACCGCGGAGAAGCCCTCGGACGTTGGCGCGCCAGGTACATATAGTCTGCGGCCGTGAGCTCGGCTCGTTTACCACTGGCAGTGAAGGATGAAGCTTTGACAATGCCAGCCACTCGTGCTGGCGAAACGTCAGTAAAATCATTAGATGAACGTCGGCCGAAGAACTGGAGACAGAAGTCAATGGGCAGTTTGTCAATGTGACATTGCCGACCCACCTTACAGCTCACACGAACTTCTGAGCTGTGGCCTTTTCTCGTATGTGTCGACAGCTTGCTGTTTGAAGCAAGCCACGCTTCTGCGTCATTACAGAAGAAAGATATAGGCACCTTTGGGTCAGTTTTCAAACTGTCGCGATGACAGATTATTACGGAGTTTCGAAAAACTAATTCTTTAATTTTATTGCGATAAGCGGCCGCATCAAGGAAATTGTTGTCGACCCAGCCTTGCAGGAAACTACCACCGAAACGTTTTCATTTGAACGTAACTCGCAGTCTTTCGGACGATGACTGTTTTCCTAGTTTGCGCAGTGTTTACATCCGCTGGCTGAAACGAAGTGTCGGGAGTGTTTTGGCGGTTCCTCGTGTGCCTGTCGTTCCCCCACTGGCCGCCGCCGCCGCCGCCAGTCGCGCCTCCCCCTGGCGGCTCCGCCCCCGCCACCCCCGCCGCTGACTAGCTTCCTGTTTGTGTTCCGGAGCCGTGTTTGCCGCGGCGCCGTGGCTGCGCAGCGCCTGTGCGCGGGCTCGGCTGTGTTTGCCCGCTGCAAACAAGGCCCCCTGCGCCCGTGCCAGCCAGCGCCGTGTTGTTCCGGTCGCTGCGAATGGCTGCTCGCGCACTGAGCTGCACCCACCAGCTGCGGTCTTCACGTGCACACGCTCAGCGCGAGCCGGCACCAGCTGTTACGTATCTGCTGGGCACAGTGGAAAAGGAGGAGGGGGGGGGGTGACTAGTGCCGAAGAGGGAGACAGAGAGAACGGCGAGGTGGCAGCAGAAGCAGTACATACTAGAGTTGGGCAACACGATTCTTTTTCCCAATTCGATTCCTATGATTCAATCTCACATTGCGAATCGATTCCTATGCTTCGTTCACGATTCCTTCAAGATTCATTCTAGTCTGCGATGGTACGATTCTTACGGAAGGCAAAAAGTTCTGCATCTTACTCACAGATGGCAGGACATGTCTGAAATTGTCAGTGGGGTTAGAATCGAACAGTGTCATGATAAGATATGCCAGAAATAGTTTATTTATGAGTAAACATGCATATGACGTTACAAGTGTGATTCTCGATTTATACGTGTAATGCCTTAATTGATGAAATGTCACGTTTGATTTGCTTGCATCTATTGTTTTATTTCAGTATGCCAGGAAAGAGGAGTCGATTTGTGCGAAAGGTGGTGCAAAATTACGTGGTACGCCAGTTTGATTGTGTGGCTTGAACGTATCTAACTACAGACGTCTGTTTTATAGTAACAAAATCTAGCAGAGGCAGACGTGGTTTGGATCATATCATCCTATGTTTTTCTGTGCTAACATGTCTTTCTAAGTCCACATCACCCTTGTAATTCATAACGCAGCTGACAGCCTTCCCACAAGGCAAATTTAGCTTAACTTTCATTTCTTCTAAATACAAAGCATAGGTATTTTGCTTTTAATTTGTCTGAGAACTTGCCGCTGTCACTACTATTTACGTGAGAAGACGACACCGCCAAGTGTCAGCTTGGTTTTCACGAGGGCTGAGGAGCGGAAAGGGGTTCAGGGCACTCTCTTGTCCTAGGGGTGGGAAATTGCCCCTAAAGGCGGAAGAATCAGCAATGATCAACGACATGAGGATGCAGAAGGCAATGGAAACCACTGCATTAAAGACACGTAACGTGTATCCACAGGACATGTGGCCTGTAATTGAAGAAGTGTCGTGATGATCTCTCCATTGGCAACAGATTCCGGAATAGTCCCCCATTCGGATCTCCGGAAGGGGACTGCCAAGGGGGAGGTTACCATGAGAAAAAGATTGAATAATCAACGAAAGGATAACGTTCTACGAGTCGGGGCGTGGAATGTTAGAAGCTTGAACGTGTTAGGGAAACTAGAAAATCTGAAAATGGCAATGCAAAGGCTCAAACTAGATATAGTAGGGGTCAGTGAAGTGAAGTGGAAGGAAGACAAGGATTTCTGGTCAGATGAGTAACGGGTAATATCAACAGCAGCAGAAAATGGTATAACAGGTGTAGGATTCTTTATGAATAGGAAGGTAGGGCTGAGGGTGTGTTACTGTGAACAGTTCAGTGACCGGGTTGTTCTAATCAGAATCGACAGCAGACCAACACCGACAACGATAGCTCAGGTATACATGCCGACGTCGCAAGCTGAAGATGAACAGATAGAGAAAGTGTATGAGGATATTGAAAGGGTAATGCAGTATGTAAAGGGGGACGAAAATCTAATAGTCATGGGCGACTGGAATGCATTTGTAGGGGAAGGAGTAGAATAAAGGGTTACAGGAGAATATGGATTGGGACAAGGAATGAAAGAGGAGAAAGACTAATTGAGTTCTGTAACAAGTTTCAGTTAGTGATAACGAATACCCTGTTCAAGAATCACAAGAGGAGGAGGTATACTTGGAAAAGGCCGGGAGATACGGGAGGGTTTCAATTAGATTACATCATGGTCAGACAGAGATTCCGAAATCAGATACTGGACTGTAAGGCGTACCCAGGAGCAGATATAGACTCAGATCACAATATAGTAGTGATGAAGAGTAGGCTGAAGTTCAAGACATTAGTCAGGAAGAATCAATACGCAAAGAAGTGGGATACGGAAGTACTAAGGGATGACGAGATACGTTTGAAGTTCTCTAACGCTATAGATACAGCAATAAGTAATAGCGCAGTAGGCAGTACAGTTGAAGAGGAATGGACATCTCTAAAAAGGGCCATCACAGAAGTTGGGAAGGAAAAAATAGGTACAAAGAAGGTAGCTGCGAAGAAACCATGGGTAACAGAAGAAATACTTCAGTTGATTGATGAAAGGAGGAACTACAAACATGTTCCGGGAAAATCAGGAATACAGAAATACTAGTCGCTGAGGAATGAAATAAATAGGAAGTGCAGGGAAGCTAAGACGAAATGGCTGCAGGAAAAATGTGAAGACATCGAAAAAGATATGATTGTCGGAAGGACAGACTCAGCATACAGGAAAGTCAAAACAACCTTTGGTGACATTAAAAGCAACGGTGGTAACATTAAGAGTGCAACGGGATTTCCACTGTTAAATGCAGAGGAGAGAGCAGATAGGTGGAAAGAATACATTGAAAGCCTGTATGAGGGTGAAGATTTGTCTGATGTGATAGAAGAAGAAACAGGAGTCGATTTAGAAGAGATAGGGGATCCAGTATTAGAATCGGAATTTAAAAGAGCTTTGGAGGACTTACGGTCAAATAAGGCAGAAGGGATAGATAACATTCCGTCAGAATTTCTAAAATCATTGGGGGAAGTGGCAACAAAACGACTATTCACGTTGGTGTGTAGAATATATGAATCTGGCGACATACCATCTGACTTTCGGAAAAGCATCATCCACACAATTCCGAAGACGGCAAGAGCTAACAAGTGTGAGAATTATCGCACAATCAGCTTAACAGCTCATGCATCGAAGCTGCTTACAAGAATAATATACGGAAGAATGGAAAAGAAAATTGAGAATGCGCTAGGTGACGATTAGTTTGGCTTTAGGAAAAGTAAAGGGACGAGAGAGGCAATTCTGACGTTACGGCTAATAATGGAAGCAAGGCTAAAGAAAAATCAAGGTTTTTTTATAGGATTTGTCGACCTGGAAAAAGCTTTTGACAATATAAAATGGTGCAAGCTGTTCGAGATTCTGAAAAAAGTAGGGGTAAGCTATAGGGAGAGACGGGTCATATACAATATGTACAACAACCAAGAGGGAATAATAAGAGTGGATGATCAAGACGAAGTGCTCGTATTAAGAAGGGTGTAAGACAAGGCTGTAGCCTTTCGCCCCTACTCTTCAATCTGTATATCGAGGAAGCAATGATGGAAATAAAAGAAAGGTTCAGGAGTGGAATTAAAATACAAGGTGAAAGGATATCAATGATACAATTCGCTGATGACATTGCTATCCTGAGTGAAAGTGAAGAAGAATTAAATGATCTGCTGAACGGAATGAACAGTCTAATGAGTACACAGTATGGTTTGAGAGTAAATCGGAGAAAAACGAAGGTAATGAGAAGTAGTAGAAATGAGAACAGCGAGAAACTTAACATCAGGATTGATGATCACGAAGTCAATGAAGTTAAGGAATTCTGCTACCTTGGCAGTAAAATAACCAATGACGGACGGAGCAAGGAGGACATCAAAAGCAGACTCGCTATGGCAAAAAAGTCATTTATGGCAAAGAGAAGTCTACTAATATCAAATGCCGGCCTTAATTTGAGGAAGAAATTTCTGAGGATGTACGTCAGGAGTACAGCATTGTATGGTAGTGAAACATGGACTGTGGGAAAACCGGAACAGAAGAGAATCGAAGCATTTGAGATGTGGTGCTATAGACGAATGTTGAAAATTAGGTGGACTGATAAGGTAAGGAATGAGGAGGTTCTATGCAGAATCGGAGAGGAAAGGAATATGTGGAAAACACTGATAAGGAGAAGGGACAGGATGATCGGACATCTGCTAAGACATGGGGGAATGACTTCCATGGTACTAGAGGGAGCTGTAGAGGGCAAAAACTGTAGAGGAAGACAGAGATTGGAATACGTGAAGCAAATAATTGAGGACGTAGGTTGCAAGTGCTACTCTGAGATGAAGAGGTTAGCACAGGAAAGGAATTCGTGGCGGGCCGCATCAAACCAGTCAGTAGACTGATGAACAAAAAAGAAAATAAAAAATTACGGCCCGCGAACTTCGTTTGTTCGTTCCGAGCTTCCTTTGTTCACACGCATCCTCCACTTGACTGCCATCTGGTGGTCGTAATCATTCGGCACGACTCGGCATGATTCGGAAGTTGCCTTCGAAGCATAGCGATGAATCGTTTGAACTTGGAATCGTCACGTCTCGGAAACACGCAATCGTTCTTACGATTCTTGTGAACGACGATTCGTCCGTATCCCGATTCGATTCTTACGATTCCTTATTTAGAGTCGTTCAAATGAACGACTCATTCACGAATCGCCACAACTCTAGTACATACGAAATTAAACAGCGAACAAGATCTACGACGTTCCACACAGTTGTATACTACACTCCGATTGAAATTACTTGACAGCTGACGTCTGTCACTTGGCGCTAGTGTTCCCACATCGACTGCCGGCTACCGATCGGCTATAAATGACACACAAACACGGCCAGTCACTTCACAAACGGTCTTAATGTGTGACTCGGAGTAATGTTGGAAGCGGCCGCCGCGAGGTATGTCGGAAATGCGAGATGCTCTGTTGTCAGCTGACTTAAGGCCGGTATTACACTGACAAATTTCTTTGTCAAATATTTGATCAAAGATGTGATCAAATATTCGTCAAATATATTTGACAAAGTTTTCTGACGTGGCGCTAAAATAGAGTATTACACTGTCATCATATTTTTCGTCAATGTTCAAGATGGCTGACAACAACAACTTGTTATCAACCGCAGCAGTTGCATGTACCACAATTGCACTGTGAGCACATGCGGAAGAGAAGCGGGGAAAAAAAGGAAACGTACCTGGGTGAAGCCGTGGATTTTACGACGACACGAAAAAAGCATTCAAAAATGGTTCAAATGGCTCTGAGCACTATGGGACTTAACATCTGAGGTCATCAGTCCCCTAGAACTTGGAACTACTTAAACCTAACTAACCTAAGGACATCACACACATCCATGCCCGAGGCAGGATTCGAACCTGCGACCGTATCGGTCGCGCGGTTCCAGACTGAAGCGCCTGAAACCGCTCGGCCACAGCGGCCGGCAAAAAAAGCATTCAACAAAACTTGTTACGTGAGGTTATAGTGGAGGACATCAATTACTTAAGAATGGATGAGTATACATTTCTGTACGTGCTCAGTGAGGTGAATCCTCATATCACAAGGCACAATACTCACTTAAGAACTGCTATATCTGCAGAAGACAGGCTCACTGTAACGCTCCGATTCCTTGCTACAAGAGAGAGTTAGGTTAAGTTAGGTCAGGTCTCCAATCTTCTTAATCTATTTTTGTATTCAGGGTGCCTCACGCTGTAAAGCGCATCAGCAGCTTCATACATCTCTATTAATTTTGTAGTTGTCGGTACACACCAATTGTATTTACCGGCTATGTTTATAAAAACACTACAGATGACAGAACGCTGCAGCGATGGTAGCGCTCCACGTGGTAACATGTCACATTGCAGTGAACAGAAGACGCCGGTCAGGGTGGCCGAGCGGTTCTAGGCTGCGATAGGGACATAACTGTGTTCAATGTAAACGTGCCCGAAGTAGTAGAACGGTGGGGTATGTCTTGCGTAGTCAGTGGTGGCGTAATGGAGGACCGAGCTATGTACTCCAGCAGCAAGCCTGTCAGACTTTCCGAGCGGTGGGGCCACGGCTTGATGTGCTAGCTGACAAACATGGCCACAGCTCTGTCGTGGACATGGACTAGGTCAAGACCTCCCATTGACGAAGTGTGTCCTTTGAAGAATGTCGAGGGTCCGCAGACGAAGGTTGACGATCTGGACCCGAGTTTGTTCTAATAAGCGGCGGTAGTTAAGGGCCGCAGTGCTTATTAGACAGGTGCGGCAACCACTGCGCCATCCGGGACACAGTCTTGTCGCAACTGCACGGACTATCTCAGCTCGCCTCAAGTCCGATCCACGCTCCCATCGAGCACCACCTATCCGCAGCCCATGTACATTTTCTCCATATTCACTCTTCCGAGATTCCCACAGCAGGTCGGACGTATTTGTGCATCCGCACTGAGGAAGGTGGATTCATTACCCAGCCAGGCCTGTAGAAATATATGAATGTGTGGTATCTGTTCTTTCGGACATGTCCTTACATCTCACAGTTGAAAACGGACGTCACACCATGACACCCTTCAGTGTTTCTATTTTTTTCTTTTTGTCACATCACAGTACGCCTCAGTATGCCTTCTTCCTGTTTTCATGCTTAATCGGTGTTCAGTTTTTGACGGGCTCTCCTCTGGGCGCTCTTACTACTAAATCTGAAGGGGGTGTGATGGTTAGTTTGCCTTGTTAGTGGGACACTATTTCATAGTGAAGGCAGTGGCGTACGCGTACACACACACACATATATATATATACATATTTTTATAATAATTCCTTGGTAAACGAAAATGTTCGCAATAATCCGAGTAAAGTTTATAGAGAAAAATAAATGTAAAGTAAAAGTTGCCCAGAGAACTAGAAAATTATCGAAAACCTGAAGTGCTTTTTCTATGGGATTTTTGTATGGACCAAGACCATAATTAAACATTCCAAGAACTGATGTGCGTAGTGCTTTTTTCTTTCTCTCTTTTGTTTGCTACTGTCCAGAAAAAGTTTAGAGGAAAAATTCATGAACATTACAAAGGAAAGTCGGAAAATTCGGACCAACTGCAAGAATCATACATTTTAATGCACTCTCGATATTTTTATATGCACTCCCGATCTTAACTGACTATATGAATGACATATATTGTTAATTCTTTTTCTTTTCGTTCTGTTCATTATGCTTCTGGGAAAGAAATAACTCAATTAAATGTTTTAACTTGAATCTGGGGAAAAATCAGGAAAAACGCGTTCATGCCTAAATTAAAATAAAATTAGATTTTGATTTACTTTTGTGTTGAAACTTCCTAGTAGATTAAAATTGTGTGGCGGACCGAGACTCGAACTCGGGACCTCCCGAGTTCAAGCCCCGTTCCAGCACACAGTTTTAACCTGCGAAAAAGTTTCATGTCAGCACACAATCCACTGTAAAGTGAAAATTTAGCCATGGAAGCCTCCGCCAGTCTGTGGCTAAGCCATGTCTCCGTAATAGACTTTCTTCCAGGAGCGCTACTTTTGCGCGAAAGGCAAAGTTCCTGAGTTCGAGTCTTGGTCTGGCAAATAGTTTAATCTGCTAGGAAGTTTATCACAGCACACTTGGCTGCAGAGGGAAAATTTCGTTCCTACTTTTGTGTTGTTTCGCGATCTGTCCGAAAAAATACATGTTTCATTTTTATTCCAGTTCCAGTTTATTTCGCTACTGCGTCATGATGACGTCACAGAAACCAATCGAAACAAAGCATTGCATTTTTTGATTGTTTACTTGAACATTGATCTTGTAATAGAAATGTAGATCAAACATCTTGAGGTTCATTGTAATTTCAAGTTTAATGGAAGAAAATAAATCATTTGTTGACATGAAATTCTGCCTTAATTCAGCTGAGACTTAAATTTTGGAACAAAATCGTATGGTAGCAAGTTGTTCACATTCCAGGCACATCATTTAAGCGCTGTGATGCGGGTAAAACCCATCTCGCATGTGAGATTTCCAATTTGCGTCCTTGTGCGTGCACTCTTCCTCAAATTGAATATCCATGGCTACAATTGGTAATAGATGCAATAACCACTCAAAAAGGTCCTTTTTATCATTTTTACTTTGTTTACACATTTCCATTAGCTTTTCACGTATTCACAGAACGATCACACGCAAATTTATTGAAATTTGGGTAGGAGAACGTCTGTCGGCTCAGATAGCCTAAAATACATTTGTTCCTGCCAGGAAAATGGTCACATTGAAGTCAGTGTCGGTTCGTAACCGGCAATTCACAAACGGCTAGTTTTTCGAATTTATGTTTACTCGAACAGCTTTGCTTCTGTTATTGTATAGTTGCACTCATGGCTGTTTTCGCTGTTAATCATGATACACTCTGTATGTAGATGACGGGTTCTTACGCGGTTGTTCCACCGGTCTGCCTGAGTCCTCGACATAAGAAAAGCAAAAAGAACAGATAGCAAGCAAAACGACGAAACTACTCTTTTATAGTCGCGTATGTCAAAATATCTGCAGTGCTATTTGGATTGTCTGCTGTGGCCATTCCAAACGAGCATACTTGACTGTGTTTCAGTTACTTACGAAGGCGGATGGTTTGAGAATGAAGACAATTTCCGAAACTGGTCTACGCCAGCAAATAAATGATACTTTTAGTATTGTTCATATGAGTTATTGTTAATAACTTCAGTTATGTTTTAAATAAGAATGTTCATTTTGCAGAATGAATATTTCATACAGAAGGCCGTAACTAAAAATGAAAATATTCTGAATTACCAACAACAGAAGAAAAATATTCAAACTAATTCACAGTCTACCATGAAGATATAATTAAAAAAATATAATAAAAAATAAAAATAAACAAGCAAATAATAAATAAATACTAACTTACACACACACACACACACACACACACACACACACACACACACACAGTGCCCCATCACCCACGTTTCTTCCATCTCCACTTCAACATCCCACTCCACTCTCTCAGGATCCCTCTCAGTCAGTTCCCATGATCACTTAGTCAGCTCTGTAGCAAGGTGACCAAGGGTAGTGCAAAGATGTGCAGTTTTCTACAGTATAGGTTATGTCCAGAGAAGTATTTACTGGAAGAAGTCTATACCATTTCCATTCAGCACATATACGAGAGCCGTTCAACTGCTAATGCACCACTTTTTTCTTCCGGCCAATTTAGGTTGAAAAAAAATGCAGGACTAGGACTTATTCCCACTTCATCTCCTATAGTTTCAGAAAGTTCCAGCAGGTGGCGGGGCTATACGTTAGCTTCAAAATGGTCTCTGTAACGGAGGTCCGTTCCAAGAAGAGAGCTATCATTCCAGAATGAGATTTTCACTCTGCAGCGGAGTGTGCGCTGATATGAAACCTCCTGGCAGATTAAAAGAGTGTGCAGGAACGAGACACGAACTCGGGACCTTTGCCTTTCGCGGGCAAGTGCTCTACCATTTTTTTTTTTTTTTTTACGTAACTCCTCCCGAACCGGCCATGAAGGCTCAACGGTACCGACCGGCTGCCGTGTCATCCTCAGCCCACAGGCATCACTGGATGCGGATATGGAGGGGCATGTGGTCAACACACCGCTGTCCCGGCCGTATGTCAGTTTCCAAGACCGGAGCCGCTACTTCTCAATCAAGCAGCTCCTCAGTTTGTCTCACAAAGGCTGAGTGCACCCCGTTTACCAACAGCGCTCCGCAGACTTGATGGTCACCCATCCAAGTGCTAGCCCAGCCCGACAGCGCTTAACTTCGATGATCTCACGGAAACCTGTGTAGAAGCTCTCCTGCGAACCTAGCAGAACTAGCACTGCTGAAAGAAAGGATATTGCGGAGACGTGGCTTAGCAACAGCCTAGGGAATGTTTCCAGAATGAGATTTTCACTCTGCAGCGGAGTGTGCGCTGATATGAAACTTCCTGGCAGATTAAAACTGTGTGCCGGAACGATACTCGAACTTGGGACCTTTGCCTTTCGCGGGCAAGTGTTCTATCATCTGAGCTACCCAAGAACGACTTACGCCCCGTCCTCACAGCTTTACTTCTGCCAGTATCCCACCTCCTACCTTTCAAACTTTACAGGAGCCGTCCTGCAGGCTGTGGCTAAACCATGTCTCCGCAGTATCCTTTCTTTCAGGAGTGCTAGTTCCTGCAAGGTTCGCAGGAAAGAGTCTCTGTAAAAGGTCCCGAATTCGAGTCTCGGTCCGGCACACAGTTTTAATCTGCCAGGAAGTTTCACAGCTATCATTGCTTCTTTTGTCGGAAAACCAGAGCATCACTGATATGCACAGGCTCTTGCAGAATGTTTACGGAGACCTAGCACTGAACAAGAGCACGGTGAGTCGTCGGGCGAGGATTCTGTTATCACAGCAACAAAGTCGCTCAAACCTGTTCGATCTATAGCGCTCCGACCGGCCACGCACTGCTGAGAGCCTTGCAATGTTGGAACGTGTGGACAGTCTCATTCGACGTGGTGGATTAATGACAATCAAACACCTCGTTATTCAACTGACTACGCAAGGCCTCATACAAGTCTCCACACCCAAGAGGAGCTCACAAAAATGCATTGGTGTGTTCTTCCTCATCCACCCTACAGCCGAAATCTCGCACCTTCCGATTTCCATATGTTTGGTTCAATGTAGGATGCACCCGGCAGGAAGGAGTACTTGGGCGGTGGAGAGTTTATTGACGCAGCTTAAGTTGGCTCCGACGACGGCCAGGAGGGCGTACAGGCCCTGCCAGTAAGATGACGTAAGGTGGTCGCATTGAACGGAGATTCTGTTGAAAAACAGGGATTTGTAGCCAAAAGAGTGGGGAATAACATAGTGTATTAGAATCTTGAATGAAAGCAACCTTTAAGAAAAGAAATATGTTGCATTACTTATTGGACGCCAAATGGCTGGATGAACAGGTCTCAAAAATCAATGTGAGTAATTGTAAACAGAAATGGGTAAATCCAAACAAACTGCCAAAGAATCAGTACAAATTTCTGACCAAAATATGTATAATTAAATAATTTTGTATGTATTATTGACTGCTGCAAGTGCCTAACTTGAACAGGCGAAACATGTCTGCTACTTCAGAACACATTTCATTTGAAAAGCACGAAAGCACAAAAAGTTTGTTTCAATAAAGAAAAAGTTGTGGTCCTATTTCACCTTCAGCATGCTGGAGGTCTGTAAATACAGAAACTGCTTTTATATAGCCGTGTCGTTACGAGGAATTGGGCGGAGAGCAGCGCCGTGGGACGCCTCTTGGGGATGGAGCGACCACGGCGGTCGAGGGCCCCGGAGGGCAGTAGCCGGGAATAGCCGAACGACACTCTCTGGGACATTTGGAGAACACTTCAAGGGCCACTGGACTGAGTGCACCGTGAAATGTGGAGGGCCCCTACTTCCGCCCTGCCGGAGACTTTCCCACCTATTCGTGTCGCGGGAGGACCTGCGACGTGAAGGGACCAGATGAGCTGGAGAATCAAAGAGGTCTCCAGAGAGACCTGAGACTGGCGTGAAGGGCGCATTGACTTCTTCTGCGTTGCTATTCCAGGAAGATGTCCTGCAACCTTGTAAGAGGTCCATGACTAAGGAATTTATTGCTAGCGCACTCGAGCAGATGTAATTTCGATGGATTGGTCACGCGCTGCCTGCGATATATAAGTTATAAGAGAATCTCAGACCAGAGAGCAGTGTTGACTGCAGTAGGAACTGTGTGGCAGTAGGAGTAACTAGTAGCTAGCAGTCGTGTGTATCGAGTTGGCTGGGCCGGTCGTGGGGAGCGATGGCGGTGCCTGAGCGTTATAGTATAAGGTAAAAGCAGCCTCGCGCATATGTACTATTGTTATATCAAGTGCCACGTATATGTTTTTAAAACAAATCCTTTAGTAATAATCTTTCCTAAAAAATTAACTTTTGACAATCATTCATATCAGTTTAAAGAATTTACTAATTTCGCCAATCCATGGTCACCCCGATTATTGTAAAGAAAAATCAGTTGTTTCTTTTTATACATGACAAATCTATCGGCCAGCATTGCACTGGGCTGTGCGAGAAAAATTTCTTATAGGAGCAGATATATACGAGTTATCCGGCAACTTCATTGAGGTAAGAATTTTCAATTTATTCAGTATGGTCTTTCAGGGCCATGATACAGCACTGCTGACGTCCAAATTTACCAATTTAGATTCGCAGTCAGTTAATTATTGAAAGCTTATATACAGGGTGAGTCACCTAATATTACCGCTGGATATATTTCGTAACCCACATCAAATACTGACGAATCGATTCCACAGACCGAAAGTGTAACTGGTTAATACAAACCATACAAAAATGCACGGAAGTATTTTTTTAATACAAACCTACGTTTTTTAAATGGAACCCCGTTAGTTCTGTTAGCACATCTCAAAATATAAACAAATACGTAATTAGTGCCGTTTGTTGCATTGTGAAATGTTAGTTACATCCGGAGATATTGTAACCTAAAGTTGACGCTTGAGTACCACTCCTCCGCTGTTCGATCCTGTGTATCGGAGAGCACCGAATTACGTAGGGATCCAAAGGGAACGGTGATGGACCTTAGGTACAGAAGAGACTGGAACAGCACATTACGTCCACATGCTAACACCTTTTTATTGGTCTTTTTCACTGACGCACATGTACATTACCATGAGGGGTGAGGTACACGTACACACGTGGTTTCCGTTTTCAATTACGGAGTGGAATAGAGTGTGTCCCGACATGTCAGGCCAATAGATGTTCAATGTGGTGGCCATTATATATATATATATATATATATATATATATATATATATATAGAGAGAGAGAGAGAGAGAGAGAGAGAGACGGAGCGAGAGGGTAGATGGAAATAGTGCATTAGATGTCTCTGCAAGAGAGAGGAACTGTCTGACGACATAATAAATAAAGAAATGGGAGCCGATATGAAACATAAAACGCCTCCAGTATTGGAATCAGACTTTTACAGTGCTTTGGAAGATTTGCGATTATATACTGGGGAATTTCTAAAGTTCTCTAAGTTGAATCAGTCACAATATTTTTCACTGATAACTGTTGATGTATATAATAATATTCTCTGTAGTATGGTATTCGTCTATAGCATGATATATGCAATGCAAAAGTCGTATTGCCTTTTGCTTTTCCCTGGACGATGGTTGAAAACCGAAACCTCTCGGAACGAATGCGTAAAATTCAATACAGCAAAGTCACCATGCATTTTCTAAAATTAATTCTGCGTTTTGTCATTGTAAGACATCATCTGTTGGTAGTTGGTGTAAGCTCTCCATTTCGTTCGACGTGATTCAGACTCAGTCCGCAGCTCGTGGTCGTGCGGTAGCGTTCTCGCTTCCCGCACCCTGTTCCCGGGTTCGATTCCCGCTGGGGTCAGGGATTTTCTCTGCCTAGTGATGACTGGGTGTTGTGTGATGTCCTTAGGTTAGTTAGGTTTAAGTAGTAATACGTTCTAGGGGACTTATGACCATGGATGTTGAGTCCCATAGTGCTCAGAGCCATTTGAACCATTTTTTTGATTCAGACTTATTTGGTCACGCTGGGAAGGGTAGAGACATAGTTCCAGCTCCGCTGTAACTGCTTGATTTGCATTTATCATAATGTAGTGAGTTTTTCACTTCTGGCCAATTTTTCTTTAGTCCTTTAGGTTTCAAAACACCGAAAATATGAGCATTGATTCGTATAGCACATGAGAATGGCCTGTCAATCTTAAACTGACAAGTCGTAAACATGCAGTAAACAGAAATAAATGCAAATCAATTATAGAAATAAATGAAAATCAATCAGTTAAAGCCGAGATTGAACCATTACACTAGCCTTCAACAAATTCACGGCAGCGGTACACAACAAGAAGACAGTGATCCAGTTCTGTCGCATCATTCTGGCAACATTAGGCGCGATATTCTGAATAAATGACAATGACTGCTCCCGATCGCAAATGAAAAATAGCGTAGAGCAGGCTTCAAGTAAAACAAAAATTTTCAATGAAACACTTTGCAGGTTCCAAGAATCGTAAACTAGGAGTCACTCAGCTCACCATCTTGGAACTAATGAAGTTTTTGATACATATTAGCGACTTTCCAGGCAGTGTTAGACTTGTTGTCCGTATTCGCAACTGCGAATATATTTCACGAAGACAATAAATTTTTGTGACGTACTATTTCCATATGCAATACGTCTTTAGCTACTGAAGCATTTTCAGTGTCTCGTACACACACACACACACACACACACACACACACACACACACACAGAGAGAGAGAGAGAGAGAGAGAGAGAGAGAACGAATACAGTCTTCAAACTACGGAAAAGAACCATTAGATCAATAAGTGAAATATTTGCCGAGCTCCCTATAAAGATCTGTGTAAGCAGCTGGTTATTCTAACTACAAATATGAACACACCTACTAATCTATTACGTGCACCAAGAACATTAGTATTTGTGTCACTAAGAGTAGCACAGACCAAACTTACATTTACCCAGAATACACAAACCAAAAAATACAGAGCAGCTTTTTCTACAGGAAAATAAAATTGCACAACAAACTGCCCGATGGCCTTTACTCAAATGTTTACAAAGTCATTTAATGCATACTTCTTGAATAATTCATTCTACAAAGTGAAAGAGTGTTTAGATAGTACAGAGTAGGGAAAGAATTAAAATTTTGAACGTGGTTGTAAACAGAAACTGTAAAGCGATAGTCTTAGAAAGGATGATTTTACATCTGTTACAAGACTGGAATGGGGAATGATAATGAATTAACATTGTTTAATAATAACCAACTGTCATTCCAGAATAAATTGCCGAATTTTAATGAATGTTACTGTAAAATCGTATGCCCAAGATTTGTAATGGGCAGTTATAAATTTTCTCCATTTTCTCTCTCATTGTGGTGAGATGCTGCCCCAGCTTTTTCAGATGAGCCTTGGTGGCAACAAATACTAAGTAGAAGGTAGGAAGTATCGTCGAGGTCATGATATCAGTTAAATCTGTGTGTGTGTGTGTGTGTGTGTGTGTGTGTGTGTGCGTGTGTGTGTGTGTGTGTGTGTGTGTGTGTGTGCGTGTTTACTGTAAGCAAGACTTAGATTTTATTTAAATCTTTCTCTTTTTCAATTAAGATGACATGTCCGACATCATTTTGTAAATGATATATGGGTGAATAAACATCTAGCTACCTAAACACCCAACCCAGCGTTATCTCCGTGGCAAATGCCTGTGAGCTTACTGTTTATCTGTCTGCAACAGGCTCTGTACGAATTACGCATCGATAAACCTTTGTGAAAAGAGAAGTTAGCTGCGGATTCGCCTTGTTAGTATTCCAGGTACGATGTCTATTGCTGCCGCTCCTCTCTCAGAAATCCGTCATAGCAAGGGAATGTCTCCTTTGTGAAATGGGTTCAAAGAATTCCTCGGATTAAATATGAACGGGTCTTTAATTAGGAGCTACAGCAGTTACAACAACGATGGCGGCCAGAATTTGAATAAGAAGGAAAACGCGCAGCGTCTAACGATCAGAAGGAATATTTTTCAGGTGGGAGGCAAGTTTGGCGAAGCTCCAAGCTTCCATCCATGCACGAAATTCGGCGGACAAGGGCGCAGTGCTTTCAAATGTAAATGTGCCTCAATTCAACGCAGACGGCGCCTTTCAGGGTAGCGATAATTTGTCGCGAGCGGAAGTATGCATCTCTGGCCCGACAAAGGAACTTGGGCGCTCGTCCTGTACTGACGTCGTCTCAGCTGTCTTCGTGAGGAGGTTTCTCACTAACGGCAATCTGTATCCATTGTCGATTCTCATCTGACAGGGATGGTCAGAAAGTTTTAATTTATCTCCTCTAAAATAATCAACCTGCGCCAGTGAGAGTTGCTACTAGTCCTGCCCTACATGCTCACGTTTCAGTGCGACACAAGTGTCGCCAACGATAGACGGCCTGGCGGACATCTTTGCTGTGAGCAATGTCGTGTGACTAGGCCTTCCGTCGGGTAGACCGGTCGCCGGGTGGAAGCCTTTCGATTTGACGCCACTTCGGCTACTTGTGCGAAGATGGGGATGAAATGATGATGATTAGGAGAACACCCAGTCCCTGAGGGTTGATATGCTGTCACGCTGACCACGCAGCTACCGGGGGCGGACATCTTGGCTGTAGAAGTCCACATTTTCGCTGTTCAGGAATCGTTCCACCTCTAAAATCACGTCGTCCTGATTCTAAATCTACGTCTACATGACTACTCTGCAATTTACGATTAAGTGCCCTGCAGAGGGTTCATCGAACCACTGTCAGACTATTTCTCTACCCTTCCACTCTCGCCGGCAAAACGAACGCTAGAGTTTTCTGTGCGAGTCTAACTGATTTCTTTGCGAAGATCATTCTCCGTATGGGCGCTAGCTGAATATTTCCGAATTCGGAGGGCGAAGCAACTGATAGAAATTTCGCGAAAATATCTCGCCGCAAGGGAAAATCCCTTTGTTTTTTTGTGATTGCCTCCCCAACTCGTTTATCATGTCCGTGGCACTCTCTTTCCAATTTCGCTACGATACAAAACGAGCTGCGCTCCTTTGAAGTTTTTCGATGTTCGTCAGTCCTATCTAGTAAGCATCCCATACCGCGAAGCAATGCTTCAGAAGACAACGGACAAGAGTAGTGTCGGCAGTCTCATTAGTTGACCTACTGCTTCTTCGTAGTGTCCTGGCAATAAAAGGCAGTCTTTGGTTTGCTTTCCCCACAACATTATTTATGTGATCGTTCCAGTTTTCCTAACTGTAATTCCTAATTATTACCTCAATCGAGATCCTTTAATTTGTGTGTTTTATCGTACAGCCGAAGTTTAGCGGTCTCCTTTTAGTTCACTTGCGGATGACTGAACGCTTTTCGTTATTGAGAGTCAGTTGCCACTTTTCGCACCAAATAGGTACCTTGTCTAAATCGTTTATCAGATTGTTTTGATCATCTGACGATTTTACTTTACGGTAAATGATAGCATCATCTACAAAAAATCTAAGAGGGCTGCTCAGATTGTCTCCTATGTCGTTAAAATAGATCAGGAACACCAGAGGGCCTGTAACACTTCCTTGGGGAATGCCATATGTTACTTACATTTTACTCGATGACTTTCCGTCCATTAGTACGAACTGTGACCTTCCTGACAGGAAATGAAGAACGCAGTCCCACAAATAAGACGATACTATACTGGGAGAATTTCAGGAAAGTGTGGTTCATCTGTAAAGGAACTGCATACAGGACACTAACGCCACCCATTGCTGAGTACTACTCGGCTGCCTGGGATTCGCACTAGATCCGGTTTAAAGGAAGACATCGAAGCAATTCAGAGGCGGGCTGCTAGATAAGTTACCGGTAGGTTTTAACAACACGCTAGTACAACGGGGGTGCTTCAGGTAATCAAATGGGAGTCACTGGAGAAAAGGCGACACTCTTTTTCGTAGTACACTACTGAGAATATTTAGGGAACCGACATTTGAAGCTCACTGTAGAACGATTCTACTGCCGCCAATATACTTTTCGCGTAGGGACCACAAAGATAAGATACGAGAAATTAGGGCTCATACAGAGGCGTATCGATAGTCGTTTTTCCCTCGCTTTATCTCCGAGCGGAACAGGAAAGGCAACGTCTACTTGTGGTACAGGGTACCCTCCGCCACACACCATACAGCGGCTTGCAGAGTATGTATGTAGATGCAGGCGTAGCTATTCTGTAGGCACGCAATTTTATTAGAGGTCGCTCGTGAGGAACATGGTCAAAATCTCACTGGAAATCTAGGTATGTGCAATCAATTTGAGATGCTTTGTCGACAGCACTCGTTACTTCTTGTGAATAAAGTGCTACTTATTCTTCACAAGAACGATATTTCCTGTATCTATCCTGATTATTTCTCAATAGATCTATTTATTTATTTATTTATTTTGAGGAAATTCATTATGTTTGAATACAGTACATGTTATAAAATCCTACTGGAAATGCAGGTCACACAAGGTTTTCTCATCCAAGTAAAGGGGAAGAACTCGCTAGCTGCCATGTTAGGAGAAAGCCAAGCGGTTCTAGGCGCTTCAGTGCGGAACCGCGTGACTGCTACGGTCGCAGGTTCGAATCCAGCCTCGGGCACTGATGTGTGTGATGTCCTTAGGTTAGTTAGGTTTAAGTAGTTCTAAGTTCTAGGGGACTGATAACCTCTGATGTTAAGTCCCATAGTGCTCAGAGCCATTTGAACCATTTCGTTAGGAGAAGGGGGTCATGGAAAATTTGAGAGCACCAAACAGCAGCATGTGTGGTTGTGTCTTCCGCAGATTGAGCTGGAGCGTTGTTGTGGGCAAAACCACTCCCTCGTACAGGTGCCTGTGATGATTCGTCTTGAAAGCCTTCCGTAACCTCATCGGGAGATTTTTGTTTCATATGCTCCTGTTACGGTTTGCTCCTTACGAGCGTAATCTATCAACAGCCCACCGTGGCAGGCCCAAAAACGCTCGGCATCACATCGTCCGGTTGTAGATAAGTCTTCGCCTTTTCCGGCGGCGGTTAATTTATATGTTTCCACTACATGGTTCAAATGGCTCCAAGCACTATATGACTTAACATCTGCGGTCATCAGTCCCCTAGACTTAGAACTACTTAAACCTAATTAACCTAAGGACATCACACACGTCCATGCCCGAGGCGGGATTCGAACCTGCGACCGTAGCAGCAGCGCGGTTCCGGAATGAAGCGCCTATAACCGCTCGGTCACAGCGGCCGGCTTTCGCTGCTTGCCTAGCTCCTTTGGGTCGGGGTGAGGGTGGCACGCGTAGGTTCAGTCCATGGTGATTAGGCGGCTGAAGAAGTCACCTGAGTTGGCCAGATACAGCTGCAACATTTCTACTACTGCCTCGGTCGGACGGATGTTTTGAAAGCTCGCAGCAGTCGTGCAGCGCAGCGGACCGCGACCTTTGTCATACACACGGTGTTGTCCAAGATGCTGAAAACGGATCGATATCTGATTTTCACCTTTTACATTATCACTTCGATTGTAATTCGACGAACTTCAAGCACCAGGATCTTCTCTTCTCCTGTAATTCCCGCTCCAACACGCAGAGGTGCTTTGTCATTTCCTTCTTCATGGTTCCGAATTGCTTGATCACGCGTGAAAAATCTGCATCACCTAACAACTGCGTCGTACTCGCTACATTGATGCCGCACACTGCCACCAGCTCTGCATAGATTCTGACAGCATTATTCTACCCAAATGTAGAAAACGAATAACCCCAAGAAATTTCAGTATACCGGTGCACGTAGCTATTTTACATTGTCTTCTACAGTGGAGCGCTCCAGTAGCGATTCAGTGTGTACCACGACCGCAAACAGCTACCTGCAGTAAACAAAAAATTAATTTCGTAAATTTATTTTTCGAAGTGACAGTTAAAACTATATAGAATAGAGGATAATCAATTTAAAAAAAAAACACATAAAACACTGAGTGAATAAAATTTAACATTTATACGTAAAACAGAGGGCAATAAAATATGCTTAGAAAAAAACTGATAGAAAATATTTATAGTCTTTATAATATTGTAGATGATTTTTGACTGTCACTGATGGCATGGATATCGACCGGACGTTACAACTTAAATCTCGCTTCCTTTATACACTGAAGCGCCAAAGAAACTGGAATAGGCACGCGTATTACAGAGATACGTAAACAGGCAGAATACGGCGCTGCCGTCGGCAACACCTATATAAGACAACTAGTGTCTGTCGCAGTTGTTAGATCGGTTACTGCTCCTACAATGGCAGGTTATCAAGACTTAAGTAAGTTTGAACGTGGTGTTATAGTCGGTGCACGAACGATGAGCACAGCAACTCCCAAGTAGCGATGAAGTGGGAATTTTCCCGTACGACCATTTGACGAGTGTACCGTGAATATTAGGAATATGGTAAAACATCAAATCTCCGACATCGCTGCGGCTGGAAAACGATCTTGCAAAACGGGACCAACGACGACTGAAGAGAATCGTTCAACGACACAGAAGTGCAACCATTCCGCAAATTGCTGCAGATTTCAATGCTGGGCCATCAACAAATGTGAGCGTGCGAAACATTCAAGGAAACATCATCGATGTGGGCTTTCGGAGCCGGAGCCCCACTCATGTACCCTTGATGACTGCACGACACTAAGCTTTTCGCCTCGTCTGGGCCCGTCAACACCGATATTGGACTGTTGATGACTGCACGACACTAAGCTTTTCGCCTCGTCTGGGCCCGTCAACACCGATATTGGACTGTTGATGAAGGGGAAACTTGTTGGCTGATCGGACGAGTCTCGCTTCAAGTTGTATCTGGCGGATGGACGTGCACGGGTGTGGAGACAGCCTCAGAAGCCCATGGAACCTGCATGTCAGCAAGGGACTTTTCAAACCGGTGGAGGCTCTGTAATGGCGTGGAGCGTGTGCATAGTGATATGGGACAAGAGATACGTCTATATACGACTCTTACAGGTGACACGTACGTAAGCATCCTGCCTGATCAGCATCATCCTTTCATTTCCATTGTGCATTCCGACGGACTTGGTAATTACAGCAGGACAATGCGACACCCCAAGCGTCCAGAATTGGTACAGCGTGGCTCTAGGAACACTCTTCTGAGTTTAAACACTTCCGCTGGCCACAAAACTCCTCAGACGTGAACATTATTGCGCATATCCGGGATGTCTTGCAACTTGCTGTTCAGAAGAGATCTCCACCCCCTCGTACTCTTACCGATTTATGGACAGCCCTGCAAGATTCATGGTGTCAATTCCCTCCAGCACTACGTCAGACATTAGTCGAGTCCGTGCCATGTCGTGTTGCGGCACTTCTGCGTGCTCGCGGAGGCTCTTCGCGATATTAGGCAGGTGTACCCGTTTCTTTGACTCTTTAAATGTAGGTGATCTTCTACTTCACTTAAAATGTTATCACCCACAAAAATTTGAATGATGCTTTCCTGTAATGGTGATGCACGAAAATGAGCTTGGTGGTAATCGAGGTGGAATGACGAATACGGCTGTAGGGCGCCGTGGTACCGCAGGTAGCGATTAAAGGGAGGCAAGGTGGAGGAAATGCGAGGGAGAGAACTAGGAGGGTGGTCTTGTGTAGAACGTTGTGACCTGGATTAGAAAGATTATGAACACTTCTCCTTTCCCTTAATTTGTTAGCGCTCTGTGAGTATTTGTTGTACCCGTCACCATCGTGGTGAGAGTCTCACTAAATTTCCATGGTGGCAGTGACCTCGCTGGTGGAACGGGCGATGTCAGCTGTCCTTTGCGTTACGGCTCGCCGCGGCCGTCGATGTACTAAGTCGTCTTAGATTACAGCAAATCGTGGAAATGGTGGGACTCCATGCTTTACGCTACTGACAGCAACTGTTACGATTCATCAGATTTTCCGCCATGCGTATTTACAGGAATTCATTAAAAATGGTATTCCAAAAGGGTGTTGGTGTGGCCGAAATTGTTTTATACTTCACTGAATGTCCAGTGAAGATAAAATATTCAGGTATAGTAAACGGCAAGCGCGGTCTGGCCTATATAAGCTACTTCACACTAGGAACGAATTTTGTAGATTCCAGCCTTCCGCAATACCATATTCTCTTTCGCTGATCCCAGAAGGTGTGCACTCTTAGATAGTGGACGGACAAAACCACTTTCACCAGTAATTTGGGGAGTATTCTTACTATCTCAAACGAAATATTGTCAACAGAGCGAAGAAAAGCTAGATATTTGACCAGCGTTCTGTTCTCTTCATCCACCTTGGGTTTTTTGTTTTAAATGAGTGTGTCTTGTTGACACTTTCATTTAAAACCAAAAACAGGCTAACGAGGAAAATACGGCCAAGTGCCATGACCCGATTTCTTACAAAGTTCTCTAGTGGAAGAGGAGTCAAAATAACCGATCACATGTCTCGACTTATCTGTAGTTACTCGACCGTTTGTGTGAAAACGACGGTCAAAGTTTTAGAGGTACTTTGTGTGCTTTTTAATGAGTAAACATTTGCGCCTAGGTTCGAAACTCGATTATTATTTTTATTCTTGTTCATTTATCTGCGCGCGTCCGTACGGGGCTACTACACGAATTTTTTCTCAATGCATAATGAAATAACGTAGTCTTTGTTCGTCTGTTAGTTGTACGTTTGATGAATGAATGAAAAATAGGAAAAAACGAAAAAAATCAATTAGGAAATTATTCGAAATCTAGTGCGTCTTGATTCATGATTAATTGTAAGTGCCAGATTTCGGAAAAGTGATCCGCTATGCGTGGTATGCCGCGAAGCTGCCGTCACCGTGTAAAATCTTCAGCAATGTTTGCGATATTTCTTCCCGAGTAGGATTCATACGATGAAAAGTCACTGTGGCAAACCTGCCTTCGTGTGATGCTCGCAGTGTTTTCAGTTTCTATGTTTCTACGATCGGTATGATCCAGGGGAATGCACCAAATCCTTCCAAGGAATAAACATAAGAA
The DNA here is from genome assembly GCF_021461385.2 of Schistocerca piceifrons. Classification (NCBI taxonomy): domain Eukaryota; kingdom Metazoa; phylum Arthropoda; class Insecta; order Orthoptera; family Acrididae; genus Schistocerca; species Schistocerca piceifrons. The sequence continues at coordinate 509,788,880 of NC_060142.1, read as the reverse complement.
TAACATATAAGTTAATATAAGAATTGACATAAGAATGAAAAATAAGAATATGAGAATTTAAGACGATTGTGACCCCTGAAAAAATACCATATACACTTATATTGTGGTGTCACCTCCAGACACCACACTTGCTAGGTGGTAGCTTAAATCGGCCGCGGTCCATTTAGTACATGTCGGACCCGCGTGTCGCCACTGTGTGATCGCAGACCGAGCGCCACCACAAGGCAGGTCTCGAGATACGGGATAGCACTCGCCCAGTTGTACGACGACTTTGCTAGCGACTACACTGACGAAGCTTTCTCTCATTTGCCGAGAGACTGTTAGAATAGCCTTCAGCTAAGTCCATGGCTACGACCTAGCAAGGCGCCATTAACCGTATCTGAAGATAGTCTTATTTGTATTATCAAGAGCGATGTACCACAAGGATAGAATAAAGTTAAGTATTCGAGGAGCTGCATACTTTTCTTATTAGAATTCACTACTTATCCTGTTCCAGAATTCACGGCCGTCTGCGTTAGATAGCGTGCATTTAGGCCGCCTCTATCTACAAGGTGTTGGCACATTTACCAACACATCATATATTATACAATAAATGAATGACACTTATTGTTAGTTACTTAGTTTCATGTTCCGTGGATCATTCTGAGCGATACATTCATATCGATGACCTCGCTGTTTGGGCTCCTCCCCCAAATCAACCATCCAACCGGCATAAAAAGTCACCCTCATCCTGGTAATGGCTTCATCAAAGAGGGTGGAGGAGCAGATGAGTTTCAGGGTACTCTTTTGTCCTTGAGATGGAAAAGTGTCCGTAAGGGTTGAAGAATCAGCAACGATCAACGGCATGAGGATGCAGAAGGCAATGAAAACCATTGCATTAAACACACATAATGTGTATTCACAGGACATGTGGCCTGTAATTGAAAAAGTGTCACGATGATCTCTCCATCGGCAAAAAATTCCAGAACTGTCCCCCGTTCAGATCTTCGGGAGGGGATTGCCAAGGGGGAAGTGACCGTGAGAAAAAGACTGAATAACCAACGAAAGGATATCGTTCCCCGTGTCTTGGTGTGGACAGTCAGATGTTTGAATGTCGTAGGGAAGCTAGGAAATATAAAAAGGGAAATTCTACGACTCAGTATAGATACAGCGAGGGTCAGTGAAGTGAAAATCAAAGAAGACAAAGATGAGTGTAGGGTACTATCAACAGCAGCAGAAACTGGTATAACGGGAGTAGGATTCGTTGTGAATAGGAAGATAGGGCAAAGAATGTGTTACTGTGTATAGTTTTCAGTGATACGGTTGTTCTCATCAGAATCGACAGGAAAACAACACCAACAACAGTAGTTCAGGTACACACGCCGACTTCACAAGCTCAAGATGAAGAGCTAGAGTAAGTATATGACAACATTGAACGGGTAATGCAGTACGTAAAAGGAGATGAAAATCTAATAATTACGGTGAACTACAATGTGGTTGGAGGGGAAGATGTAGAAGAATAGGGTACGGGAGTATATGGGCTTCTTACTAGGAATGAGAGAGGATAAAGACTAATAGAGCGCTGTAATAAATTTCAGCTAGTAATGGCCAATTCTCTGTTCAAGAATTAAAAAAGGAGAAGGTTTACTTGGAAAAGGCCGGCAGACACGGGAAGCTTTCAGTTATGTTACATCGTGGTCAGACAGAGATTCCGAAATCAGATAATGAACTGTCAGGCATACTCGGAGCAGATATAGACTCAGATAACGATTTAGTAGTGATGAAGGGTGGGATGCGGAAGTATTAAGGAATGATGAGATACGCTTGAAGTTGTCTAAGACTATAGATACTGAAATAAGGGAGAGCTCAGTAGACAGTACAGTTGAAGAGGAAAGAAATCTCTAAAATTGGGCAATCACAGAAGTTGGAAAGAAAAATATAGGTACCAATAAAGTACCTGGTAAAAAACCATGAGTAAATGAAGAAATACTTCAGCTGATCGATAAAAGTAGGAAATACAAAAATGTTCAAGGAAATTCACGAATACAGAAAAGCAAGTCGTGAGGAATGAAATAAATAGGAAATGCAGGGAAGCTTAGACGAAATGGCTGCATGAAAAATGTGAAGCTATCACAAAAGAAATGGCTGTCGGAAGGCCTCGCTCAGCATATAGGAAAGTCAAAACAACCTTCGGTCAAATTAAAAGCAAGGATGGTGACATTAAGAAAGCAACGGGAATACCACTGCTATATGCAGAGGAGAGAGCAGAGAGGTTTAAGATGTACGTTGAAGGCCTCTGTGAGGACGAAGATTTAGCCGATGCGATAGAAGAAGAAACAGGAGTAGATTCAGAAGAGACAGGGGATCCCATATTAGAACCATAATTTAAAAGAGTTTTGGAAGACTTAAGGTCAAATAAGGCAGAATGGGTAGATGACATTTCATCAGAATTCCTAAAATCATTGTGGGAGGTGGCAACAAAACGACTGTTGGAATGTGGAATGTTTGAGTCTGGCGATATACCATCTGACCTTCAGAAAAATATCATCCACACAATTACGAAGACTGCAAGAGCTGGCAAGTGCGAGAAGTATTACATAATCAGGTTAACAGCTCATCCTTCCAAGTTACTGACAAGAATAATATACAGAAGAATGGAAAAGAAAAGTGGGGATGTTTTAGATGACGAATAGTTAGGATTTAAGAAAGGTAAAGCCACCAGGGAGGCAACTCTGACGTTGCAGCTGATAATGGGAACAAGACTAAAGAAAAATCAAGACACTTTCATAGTATATTTAGACCTGAAAGAAGAGTTCGACGATGTGAAATTGGCAAGATGTTCAAAATTCTGAGGAAAATAGGGGTAAGTTATAGGTAGAGCCGGGTAATAAACAAGTACAGGAGCCAAGAAGGAATGTTAAGAGTGGAGGCCAAGAACGTACTGCTCGGATTAAAAAGGGTGCAAGCCAGGGGTGTCATCTTTCGCCCCTACTGTTCAGTCAACACATTGAAGAAGTGATGGAAATACAAGAAAGTTTCAGGAGTAGAATTAATTATAGGACTAATTGATGACGTTGCTATCCACAATGAGAGAGAACAAAAATTACGTGATTTGCTGAATGGAATGAACATTGTAATGAGTACAGAATATGGATTGAGTGTAAATCGGAGAAAGACGAAAGTGATGACAGGTAGCAGAAATGAGAACAGCGAGAAACTTAGCATCCGGACTGATGGCACGAAGTAGATGAAGTTAAGGTATTCTGCTGTCTAGGCAGTAAAATAACCAATGACGAACGGAGTAAGGAAGACATGAAAAGCAGACTAGCACTGGCAAGAAGAGAATTCCTGGCCAAGACAAGTCTGCTAGAATCGAAGCATTTGAGATGTGGTGCTACAGACGAATGTTACCAGTTAGATGGACTGATAAGGTAAGGAATGATGCAGTTCTGTGCAGAACCGGAGAGAAAAAGGACTATGAGAAAAACACTAACAAGAAGAAGGGAGAGGATGATAGGACATCCGTTAAGACATCAGGGAATAACTCTTGTGGTACTAGAGAGAGGTGTAGAGGGTAAAAACTGTAGAGGAAGACAGAGACTGGAATACATCTAGCAAATAACTGAGGACGTGGGTTGGAAATGGTAATCTGAGACGAAGAGGTTGGTACAGGAGAACAAAAAGGTGGGGTATTATTCTAGAATACGTCACCTTCTCATAGATTTTGGAAAATGATGTCAACGGTGAAACCCAGTTGCAATGTTAAAATTAATTGACACCCTTGTGTCCCCTAACTTGATAAGAAACTTTCGTGTAGTAACATTCTACAGAGATGGGTAGATAGATGAAAAAAGTAATAAGATAAAGTAAGTAACAGGATTTCAAGCATGGTGTGTGGAAGTGAGAGGCCGCGATGCCAACCACTGCGCCATCATTTTGGCTGAGATTAATAGGCGATAAAAGCCATCTAAATGACGTCGAGAACTTTGACTTGTTTTCTCAGAAACGATCGAGTATCTGCGGATAAGCCGGGACACGTGTTCACTTATATTATTAATGCCTCTTCCACTGAGCGAAGTTCGTTGGAAATCGAGTTATGGCACTTTCCCTAGTGAGTAGAATACCCATTTTCACTGTCTTTGGGTGGGTAAACTCGTTAGGCAGACTGCACTTTCAGGTCACAGTATGTGACACCTCTTAGAAGATATTAATATGATGTGTTTCTACCCTACGCCTTTATGACGGCTTTGAAGACTGTTGCGTACGCTTTCAATGAGATGTCTGAATGCCTGTGGAGCAATGGCAGACCGTTCTTCCTCAAGAGCCGAAGCTAGGCAAGACTATCGGACTCTGTGATTTGGAACGAAGTCGGGGTTCTAACTCATACCAAAAGTGTTCCATCGGGTTCAGGTCAGGAATCTTGGCCAGCCAGTCCATTTCATAAACATTTTTGCCCACAAACTAGAGCACGTGCTATTGTTATGCTGATACCAACAATCACCATCTCTGTACTGTCCCTCTACTATACACAGTGCATAATGCTGTAAAATACGATCACATATGTACATATTTAGCGTTGTCTTAAACCCAATAAGGGGACCACAATCTGACAACGAAAAAAAAAAAAAAAAACATGCCATGACATCAGCTTCTCTGTGCTTCACGGCTGGCACTACGCATGATGACACGTGCCGGTCTAGAGGCATTCGCCAAAGCCAAACTCTTCCATCGGACTGTGATTCATCACATCGCCCGTGGTATCCGCGCGGTCTGGGGCGCCTTGACATGGTCTGCGCGGCTCCCCCTGTCGGAGGTTCGAGTCCTCCCTAGGGCTTGGGTGTGTATGTTGTGCTTAACGTGAGTTAGTTTAAGTTAGATTAAGTAGTGTGTAGGCCAAGGAAACGATGACCTCAGCAGTTTGGTCCCACAGGAACCACCATCACTACCACCATCACATCAGTTCACCTATTTCCAGGCATTCATTGCGGAGTGGGGTCGGTCTTTACACCACTTCAAGCATCGCTTATCACTGACTACAGAAAAGTGGGGCTTATGAGAAGCTACTCCACCATTGCATCCCACTGTTTTTAACTCCCCAGGCACAGTCGTGCTAGCTGCCCTGCTGGTAGGACTTTGGGACTGAAGAACGGATCCTTTTGCCGATTTCATGCGATTTTTGCAAACAACCTTCCGTAATGCTCCATCAGTACATGAAGTGTGTGTTGTTTTAGTTTAGCTGTGTTTGTTCTTTCGCATTTAGACCTGACAGTAACATCACTAACAGTTGACTTGGGCGTTTTAAAAGGGTAGAACTGTTTGTGATGGATCCAGTGACTAGTCCACGATCGAAGTCACTGTGTTCGCCCGACTAACCCAGTCTGCTGTTGCTGCTTCTCTAATGACAAAACAATAAATCTCTTCTTCTTTTATACTGCCGGGTCCAGTTCTCGTGACATTTAGTGTTGTGTCACATCCGATAAGGTATCTGTATGCTTTCGGCCGATTAGTGTATCTAGATCTAAGCCAGCGTGAGGGCATTGTACAAGTGGACTATCAGACCAATTATGTGATTGGATTGAAGAGCTCCTAGATAACAGAACGCAACATGTCATTCTCAATGGAGAGAAGTCTTCCGAAGTAAGAGTGACTTCAGGTGTGTCGCAGGGCAGTGTCGAAGGACCGTTGCTATTCACAATATATATAAATGACCTTGTGGATAACATCGGAAGTTCACTGAGGTTTTTTGCGGATGATGCTGTAATATATCGAGATGTTGTAACAATGGAAAATTGCACTGAAATGCAGGAGGATCTGCCACGAATTGACATTTGGTGCAGGGAATGGCAATGGAATCTCAATGTAGACAAGTGTAATGTGCTGCGAATACATAGAAAGAAAGATCCTTTATCATTTAGCTACAATATAGCAGGTCAGCAACTGCAATTCCATAAATTAATTCCATAAATTATCTGGGAGTAGGCATGGAATGACCATATAAAATTAGTCGTCGGTGAAGCAGATGCTGGCCGAGAGGTTTTAAGCGCTACAGCCTGGAACCACGCGACGACTACGGTCGCAGGTTCGAATCCTGCCTCGGGCATGGAGGTGTGTGATGTCCTTAGTTAGGTTTAAGTAGTTCTAAGTTCTAGGGGACTGATGACCTTAAAAGTTGAATCCCATAGTGCTCAGAGTCATTTTTGAACGCAGATTCTAGACAGAGATTCATTGGAAGAATCCTAAGGAAATGCAGTCCGAAAACAAACGAAGTAGGTTACAGTACACATGTTCTCCCACTGCTTGAATACTGCTCACCGGTGTGGGATCCGTACCAGATAGGGTTGATAGAAGAGAGAGAGAAGATCCAACGGAGAGCAGCGCGCTTCGTTACAGGATCATTTAGTAATAGCGAAAGCGTTACGGAGATGATAGATAGAATCCCGTGGAAGACTCTGCAAGAGAGACGGTCAGTAGCTCGGTACAGGCTTTTGTTGAAGTTTCGAGAACATACCTTCACCGAGGAGTCAAGCAGTATATTTCTCCCTCCTACGTATATCCCGCGAAGAGACCATGAGGATAAAATCAGAGAGATTAGAGCCCAAACAGAGGCATACCGACAACCTTTCTTTCCACGAACAATACGAGACTGGAACAGAAGGGAGAACCGATAGGAGTACTCAAGGTACCCTCCGTCACACACCTTCAGGTGCCTTGCGGAGTATGGATGTAGATGTAGATGTACATGCTTTAAGCACGCCAATAGTTTGTGACGGGCGATGACATCACGGCGATTGTAAATACAATTATTCCGTCTAACCTATCCAGTAAAGGCAGATAACCATCCTTTTCTGTTTCCCTGGTGAAATGGATGTTCTAGTGAATAGAGTTCAGACGATGTAAAATGTCATTAATTTTATCTATGAGTATGAAAGTGAGGGCTGGTTGTGGGTCGTTCCTGGATTGCTCAGTCGGTAAGAGATTCTAAATTCGGTCCGGCGTATGGTATCCATGTGCCACGCTTTATTCAGTTTACACTCTGAATAGTACCGTCTTTTATATCGGTGTGTGCTGAGCATAACATATGACTTTTTCATGTGTTTGATGTGATCTGTCGAATCAGGAATGAAGAGCGCCACGGTTTCTGAAAGCAAATTAATTATTCGTGTGTTTCGCTACTGTACAGCGTCACTTGTCACAGTCATTTATCTTTCAAAGTTTTGACAACGAATTTGGTTGTAATTTTAGCTCCATTGTTGTGGTCAGTTTCCGATTATAGAGGGGAGTGACGTGTACCTAAGAGAGGCATCGTAAATGGCGGTGTTAATCGTGCGGTTACGTCTGTGGTTAGTTAAAAAAACATGAAACAGTGGAGAGGGATAGAGCGGAGGGCGCGCATTTGCGGACACGAACAAATAATAGCTACTGGTGCCATGAGACAACTAACCGCAGGTTCAACCATGCAATAGCGAAACTACTCTTCTGCATAAACTATTCACAGTTATGCAGTATAGACCGCTGTGGAACATTTTACAACAGAAAATTTTAATATCCGAATCTTTTGTTATTTTGCTGTTACCTGTCATTAGTAATTGTATAGTGAAGTATTCCTTTCGGCGTTACGATTCCACATGTTGTTTGAAAGAAAGTTCTTGGAATGCATGCTGAATATTTGCGTGTGCGTAGATGTTGTTCAGGCGAAATTTGCATTGGTCCTGAAGATATGCCGGCCGGTTTGGCCGAGCGGTTATTGGCGCTTCAGTCTGGAACCGCGCGACCGCTACGGTCGCAGGTTCGAATCCTGCCTCGGGCATGGATGTGTGTGATGTCGTTAGGTTGGGTAGGTTTAAGTAGTTCTAAGTCCTAGGGGACTGATGACCTCAGATGTTAAGTCCCATAGTGCTCAGAGTCATTTGAACCATTTGAACCAAAAGATATAACACCGTCAATTGCGTCAGGAAATTGGAATATGGGCCTTAGCGCAGAGACTGAATTATAATTACAGGACATACGTTGTTCGTGTTGTTGTGGCCTTCAGTACGAAGACTGGTTTGATGCAGCTCCCCACGAAGTCTCTACTGTGGAAGTGTCAACTACTGCAACGTACATACTTTTGAATATGCCTACTCTATTCAAGCTCTTGGCTCTCTCTACAATTTTTGCCACCTACATTATCTTCCATTACCAAAATGACAATTCCTTCTTTTAGTCAAGTTGTGCCCTTAATTTATTTCATCCCTAATCGGATTCAGTGCTTCCTCACTAGTTCAGTCAATATACCCATCTAATTTTCAACATTCTTCTGTAGCACCGCACTTCAAAAATTTCTTTTATCTTTTTGCCTGAACAGCCTGTCGACCTTGTTTCACATCCATACACGGCTACTCTCAAAACATCTTCAAGATGAATTCCTAATACTTAAATTTACATTCAGTGTTAACAAACTTCTCTTTTTCTTGCTAGCCTGGATTATACATTCTCTCTGCTTCTGTCATCTACTACACGTAGTGTTTCGTTTCATAAACTAATTGTCACAACTCCCTGGTTTAATTCGAATATATTCTGTTACCCTCGTTTTACTTTCGTTGATGCTCATCCTCAAACTTCTTTTCAGGACACTTCGACTCTTATAGCTACAGTATGGTTTCTGTAAAAGTTGTCAACAACTTTTCTCTTCAGCGGAAACTGTTACTGTCTTCATGTACAACCCTACTGCCCCGGTCAGTTCACTGATTGCCAGTACTGGCAACCAGCACTCGCCGCCATTACTGTCCCTGTGTGCAGCGGCCTTAATCTGTTCGCACCGGAGTCCTATAACGCTGAGTAATTAAACTTTGGTCCTCCAGCGGATCCACTTCGACATAAATCAGTTTACGAGGGTCGGAACTTTAATAGTGGCAACTATTTATTTACAGGTCGTACAAAATAGATAGGTATTTCAAAGTTTTAATGACCTTCAAAGTAGTCACCAGCATTGTGTATAACCCGTTGCCAGCGATGTGGACATCATAGGATACTCTTAGCAGTGCCAGCTGTGTTGACAGTTCGAGCGGCGTGGTCTATTGCCCGACGAATTTGTAGCAGTTCTGAAGCAAATGCCGTGAAGTGTTCCCTTCAGTTTAGAACCCGAGTTGAACTTACGAGGGCTTAAGTCAGGGGAGTCCAGTAGGTGGCATAATATTTATCAACCCCATCAGTCAAACAAATAAGTAGCAGCTTGCACTGTGCGTGCTTGAGAATTGCCCTGCAAAATGATGCTCAGGTCCTGCAGAAAATATAATCATTCTTGGAACACAACCTACGACCAGCTTAGAGATAGAAGTGATGCCACTTTCTGCAGGACCTGACCACCATTTTGCATTTGCTGCAATTCGTAGCCCTCTAGCGGCAGAGGGCTGCACATACGTAGGCGTTAAGAATAATGATGTAGAATGTTAGTAATATTTATTTTATTTGAAAAGCTTAAATATTTTTCACACAAAAGAATTCGGAGAAATTACATTTCAGTACGCCCTCGCTTTTTCTAAGCAACTGTCTGATTTTAGATGGGATTATCTTTGATAATGTTGGGATGTATTTGACATTTACGTTTAGGATCAATCTTTTCGTTTATATATCACAAATAATTAGTGTTCCCTCCACCGGACACGTGACAAGCATCCACACACTACTCAGACTAGTGAGATACTTGGCGAATGGATTTGAAGTTACTGCATTAACTACTGTTCCTAGTTAGCGTCGCAGTAGACATAAAGTTGCTGGAAGGGCAGGAACACTGACGGAGTCGCCCACAAACGTCAACAACGACCAAAAAGCACATACCGTGAGATCAACCACCCTTGGAAGTCAATGGTGCAACGCGAGAGTTGTACCCCCTTATGGCCGATGCATCGAAGCATCTCACAGAAGTGATTTCAGGCGTTCCCCAAGGTAGTGTTATAGGACCTTTGCTGTTCCTTATCTATATAAACGGTTTGGGAGACAATCTGAGCACCCGTCTTCGGATGTTTGCAGATGACGCTGTCGTTTATCGACTACTAAAGTGATCAGAAGATTTAGAAAAAATATCTGAATGGTGCGAAACGGGGCAGTTGACCCTAAGTAACGAAAAGTGTGAGGTCATCCACATGAGTGCTCAAAGGAACTCGTTAAACTTCGGTTGGAATTGCGCCCTCTGTTTATTGATTGTATAGCCACTGAATTGCTATTTATTTATTTAATGGGATAATAATAATTATTAAAAGGTGGAAATTTTATTTATGCATTGATTTTACTCTTTCGATTGGTGCGAGTCAGCGATAGTGCAGTGCTGCTCGCTTTGGAAAATACACATTTTATAAGAATTATTTGGTCCAGGAAACACATTTGCGATCACGGTTGCGATTTAGACGGTATTCGCGTAACTGTACTGATTCAAAGTTATCGTTTCCGAAAGACGCAGGTTCGATTAAAGCTGTGTGCACTTTTGCGCGTAAAATGAAAATGTTCATAACACGTCGCGCAACAAAAAGAAACATGCGAATCACAACCGTGATCAAACGAAGAAAATATATGTTAACATAAATGTTCTTCGCTGTTATTCAGGACAGACCTTGCAAGGTTTAGTTATAGGAAATCACAAGACGTTGCAGTTAGGAGATATTTGTTTTGAATAACTTGTATTTACCTTTTCTCTCTCTCCTTTTTACAGCCTTTATACCTTCACATCGATTAAGGAACTTTTCCTTCTCTACCGACCAGTACGAGAACAAAATTCAGACTCAACCAAATGTCTTACATCGAAATATTACATGCTTAACCCTTAACAATCATATGTAGTTTCGTAGTACAAACAATGCTAATTTATTCCGTGCACCTGAAAGTCTTTGATACACTGAGCACAAAAATGAAAATAATAAAATTATAATTACATTTTTAATATCATGAATACTTCTTTAAATCATGAAAATAAGGTTTGACATCGTCGTAATATTAATTTTCATCGTTGTAGCACTACAGGTTACACGATGAATCAGTCCAATCTAAAAGCCGTAAATTCAACTAAATACCTAGGTATTACAATTACGAACAACTTAAATTGGAAAGAACACACAGAAAATGTTGTGGAGAAGGCTAACCAAAGGCTGCGTTTTATTGGCAGAACAGTTAGGAAATGTAATAGACCTATTAAGGAGACTGCCTACAATATGCTTGTCCGTCCTCTTTTAGAATTCTGCCGCGTGGTGTGGGATCCTTACCAGATAGGACTGACGGAGTATATCGAAAAAGTTCAAAGAAAGGCTGGACGTTTTGTATTATCAGGAAATATGAGAGAGAGTGTCACAGAAATGATACAGGATTAAGGCTGGAAATCATTAAAAGGCGTTTTCGTTGCGACGGAATCTTCTCACGAAATTCCAGTCACCAACTTTCTTCTCGGAATGCGAATATATTTTGTTGACACCGACCTACATAGGGAGGAACGATCACCACGATAAAATAAGGGAAATTAGAGCTCGTACAGAAAGATATAGGTGTTAATTCTTCCCGCGCGCTATACGAGATTGGAATAATAGAGAATTGCGAAGGTGGTTCGATCAGCCCTCTGCCAGGCACTTAAATGTGGTTTCCAGAGTATCCATGTAGATGGAGATGTAGATGTAGATTTAGATTGTCAAGAAATTGTCGTATACGCATATTGCATTATGGTGGCGAAAAAAAGAAATGAAAGAAATCAAATGAAATGAGCCGGCCGGTGTGGCCGAACGGTTCTAGGCGCTTCAGTCTGGAACCGCGCGACCGCTACGGTCGCAGGTTCGAGTCCTGCCTCGGGCATGGATGTGTGTGATATGCTTAGGTTAGTTAGGTTTAAGTGGTTCTAAGTTCTAGGGGACTGATGACCTCAGATTTTAAGTCCCATAGTGCTCAGAGCCATTTGAACCATTTTTGAAATGAAATGATCGTATGGCACTGATGGCCATGAGTACTACCAGGGGACGTTCGGCTGCCGAATTGCAAGTTTTTTCAGTTGACGCCACGTTGAGCGACTTGCGTGTCGATGATGACGAAATGATGATGAGGACAACACAACATCCAGTCCCCGAGCGGAGAAAATATCCGGCCCGGCACGGCAGTCAGAATGCGCTGACCACTCAGATAAGGGGGTAGACATTGTGGTGGCGCTCTGTCGTGATGAAAAATGAAATTTTCGGCATCCTCTCGCCGTTGTGGAAAAAGTGAGATCTCCAACATATCCAGGTACGTGGTTCCAGTAATCGTCTTTTCCTCAAAGAAGAACTGGCCGTAATCTTTCCTCGGGAAATGACGTAAAAGACGTATAAAGCCTTAGAGAGTCTCTTTCGCGATCGTCAACGACATTTTGGCGCTGTGTTCCCATAATCCTATGTCGAGGAGTGCAGAGGTTCAAGTGGCTCTGAGCACTATGGGACTTAACATCTTAGGTCATCAGTCCCCTAGAACTTAGAACTACTTAAACCTAGCTAACCTAAGGACATCACACACACCCATGCCCGAGGCAGGATTCGAACCTGCGACCGTAGCAGTCCTGCGGTTCCGGACTGCAGCGCCTAGAACCGCACGGCCACCGCGGCCGACTGAGGAGTGCAGAGTTCCACTAAAATTGCGCAAGAGAAAACGGTAAAGGAAAGTGTTATCTTCCACCTCCACTTCCAGAATGAGTTAAAAAAAACTCGGTTGAATGCGCTGTACGTCTTGGACGAGCACCTGGGGCTGAACTTTGTAGTCCCTTTACAGAAAGAACCAGTGGTTTGATGCTACTGGTGTCATCAGTGAATGCTTTGAAGCGGAGGAGGCGCTGTGCTCTACTCTCTTCGAAAATCACGCAGCACATTTGTATCTGAACTGCCACTGTAGAAACAGAGGACACACAGTGCCCTATGTTGGTGTGTGATCACTATCCTGACTCGAGGCACGTTGGATAATAAACGTGCGAACTACACCATGAGACCCCTAAATGCAACCACATGAACCGGCGACTTACAACTGCAGCGAAAGAAAACTTTAACTTTCGATGCGAATTTAAAACTCACCTAGCATTTGTAGATTATGAATAAGCACGTGACGGAATTCACAGAGATAAGTTAAGGAGCTATGATAGAAAAAGGGGAAATTGCTAAATATTTGACTCAAGTCGCGAAAAGTCAGCTATGAACACCAGAATTAGAATTGATACGGGTAAAGAGAAAACTCCTGAAATACAAACAGATGAATGAGTAAAGCAAGGGTGTAGCTTGCCACCATCACTACTCAGTATCTACTAACATGACATGATCAGAGAATGGAAAAGAGGCAGAACATCATCAGGCACAAATATTGGAACCTATAACCATATTAACACGATGATCAAGTTTGCATACAGGACAGTGAAGGTATGTTACAATGGCATTACATAGGCTAAATGAAATAAGTACAACATACAGTCTGACTCCACCTATCAATAAAACTGAAACAATGGCATTTTTGGGTATGCTCCTCCTCCCGAACAGGCCATGAATGCCCAACGGTACCGACCGGCCGCCGTGTCATACTCAGCCCATATGTGTCACTGGATGCGCATATGGAGGAGTATGTGGTCAGCACACCGCTCTCCCGTCGGTAAGTTTCCGAGACTGGAGCGGCTACTTCTCACTCAGGTAGCTCCTCAGTTTGCCCCACAAGGGCTGAGTGCACTCCACTTGCCAACAGCGCTCGGCCGACTGGATGGTCACCCATCCAAGTGCTAGCCCAGCCCGACAGCGCTTAACTTCGGTGATCTGACGGGAACCGGTGTTACCACTGCGCCAAGGCGGTTGGCCATTTTTGGGTATGCGTACAGTACAAATGAAAAGGGTCCTCAGTATAAACCGAGAGAACAAGTAGCCAGTTTCCAGCATTTAGGATGTGACATATTACGTACAAGATATGCTATAGGACTACAGAACAAAATTAATGTTAACCAGCGCGTATGCAGCACAATGAGGGGAAAACTTATGGGTAAAAGAAGGAAATAGACTCAACTGAAATTTTGTAAAGTAATAGCAGTCCCACTTCATTATATTGGGTGGAAAGTTGAACGCTGAGAAATAAAGATTTACAACGTGAAGCGTCAAAAATGAAATTTCTAAGATCGACGTAAGGGAGGACAAAATTAGAAATGAAGCAACAAGGGAAGAATTAGGCAAGCAGACTATAACCCAAGAGGCAATCCAATAGAAAGAAAAATGGAGAGTACATGTACTTCGTACGCCTCCACAAAGACTTCCTAAACTAGCGATGGGTTGTAACCCATGGAGCAAGAGAAGTTTGGGAAGACCGAATATGAGGTGGTGAGATCGGAATACGCCCTCGGCCTAAACCTGGTGAGACAGAAGAACAAGAAGAAGGAGAAGACGATGAACTTAAAATTCAACCCAAGCTTTTATCTTCATTCACGTACAACATATGGTCTCGTGGAACCGGAAGAATCATTCCGAGACTCCCTGTACTTTGTGTGCTTTTAACGGAGTATAAAGATATTTGAAATATGGCGTTATATGAGATTCGCAATGTAGTAGCGAAATATTTCAGGGCGGTCCATATGCCATGCCATTCTATTCAACTGAAAGAGCTGCCGTTATGTTCATTTATGTCTTTCTGCTCCAGTAGCCAGCGGACACAATTCCACCAGCGCTGAACGTGTGTGTAGATACATGGCTTCTTTCTTTATAGCCCTTTTTCACCACCCACTACCACACACACTCATTTATCGTCGTGCTGCATCCTGGCAACACTTGAAACGACGACTGTCTGAATCCAGAGTCTAGAACTTACAAAATGGATCATAGATTCTCTGAAAGTCATGCTACATTTCACTAAACGTTAAACCAACAAGCTTGCAAACATTCGTATCAATGCAGACTGACTAATTGCGCCAAGTGTATGTCCTGTGGCTGTTAAGCTTTCAGCTTTCAGCTTAGAAGGCATTGCTCACGTGAAGCTGCTAGCCCTTCTCTCACTAGCCATCATGCGAACCATGGTTGTAGGGCAGGAGGCATATTCCTTATACCTGGATGTCCGAAAAGCGTTTGACACACTGCCACATTGCAGACTATTAAAATAGTCCAAGTATAAGGGATAGTTTGCCAGATATGTGAGTGGCTCCAAACGTTTAAGTAATAGAATCCTGTTTTCTTCTGGAAAACGAGTGTTGAACGGAGAGAAAGGTATCGCCAGGAATGGACCAGGCAAATGAGATAGGACAGCTTTTGTTCTCTATGTACAGCACATAAACGACCCAACTGACAGGCTGAGTAGTGGAAGTGGGCTATTTAGGTTATTATGTTGGTGACGCCACGTAGCGCTCTGTATTAAAATCGCTGACTGCGCTGTGTGCAGTCTGTGGCTCGTTGGACTCATTATTGGATTATTCGTTAATGTAGTGTTGGGCTGTTGGATGTGAAGAGACCGTAGCGTTGGGCAGTTGAATGCGAGCCGCCAGCAGTGGTGGATGTGGGGAGAGAGAAGCCAGAGTTTAGAGATGTTAATATGAGCGGACGATCTGGACGTGTCCGTCAGAAAAAGGAAATTTGTAAAACTGAATGTCACAAAATTATATATATATATTATGACTTTTGAACACTATTAAGGTAAATACATCGTTTGTTCTCTATCAAAATCTTTCATTTGCTAACTATGTGTCTATCAGTAGTTATTGCCTTCAGTAGTTAGAATCTTTTATTTAGTTGGCAGTATTGGCGCTCGCTGTACTGAAGTATTTCGAGTAACGAAGATTTTTGTGAGGTAAGTGATTCATGAAGGGTATAGGTTATTGTTAGTCAGAGCTATTCTTTTGTAGGGATTTTTACAAGTCAGATTGCATTGCGCTGAAATATTGTGTGTCGGTTTAGAAATAATCAGAATAAGTAAAGAGAAAACTGTCTGTGTACGTTCAGCTTTACTCAGCTGTTTCAGTATCAAATAACGTAGAAGTTTACCAGCCCAGTCTTTCTTTACATTCAAAGGGGGAGTTTCACCAGGAATCTGCGACTGTTTGCTGATGACGTTGCAATGTACGGGAAAGTCATCGTCGTTGAGTGACTGCAAGAGGATACAGGATGACGTAGAAGGATTTTATACTTGGTGTGATGAATGGCAGCTTGCTGTAAATGTAGAAAAACGTGAGTTAGTGCAGATGACTGGGAAAAGCAATACGGTATTACTGGAGTGCTGCTTGACACAGATTCAAATGGCTCTAAGCACTATGGGACTTAACATCTGAAGTCATCAGTTCCCTAGACTTAGAACTACTTAAAAGTAACTAACCTAAGGACGTCACACACATTCATGCCCGAGGCAGGATTCGAACCTGCCACTGTAGCAGCAGCGCGGTTCCGGACTGAAGCGCCTAGAGACGCTCGGCCACAGCGGCCGGCCTACTTGACACAGTCACATCGGTTAAAATCTAGGCATAATGTTACAAACCGACATAAAACGGCACGTAAGGTCGGTTGTAGGGTAGGTGAATGGTCGGCTACCGTTTACTGGGAGAAATCTAGAAAA
Organism: Schistocerca piceifrons; assembly: GCF_021461385.2. NCBI lineage: Eukaryota > Metazoa > Arthropoda > Insecta > Orthoptera > Acrididae > Schistocerca > Schistocerca piceifrons. Next base: position 509,772,371 of record NC_060142.1, on the reverse strand, counting down.
ATGTAGCTCCTCTATAAAGCAGGGTACTGCGTACTTGAGTACTCTTGAAGTGATTGGGCTCCCCATCAGGTCGAAATAAAGGAAGACATTGAAGCAATTCAGAGGCGTTCTATTAAATTTGTTATCAATGAGTTCGACCAAGAACAGTTATTACGGAAATGCTCCGTGAACTCGCATGAGAATACCTGTATGAACGAAGACGTTCTTTTCGTGAAACGTTATCGAGAAATTTTAGAGAAACGGCGTTTGTGACACTGTTAAAAGATTCTACTGTCACTAACGTACATCTCGTTTAAGGACTCCGAAGACAGGTTCAGAGACATCATGACTTGTAAGAAAACATATAGACAGTCGCTGCACTTGCGAGTAGAGGAGGAACGCCTGATGAGAAGCGGTATTAGGTATACTCCGCCTTGGTACAAATTTTCATTCCTCGTATTAGTCTGCATAGATGTTTGAAACTTGAAAAAGTCTTTGGAACCATATAGTTCCGTTTCATTAGAGCATACTGGGTTAGTAGTTATACTTATTTATTGCCGGCTGGAGTGGCCGAGCGGTTCTAGGCGCTACAGTCTGGAACCGCACGACCGCTACGATCGCAGGTTCGAATCCTGCCTCGGGCATGGATGTGTGTGATTTCCTTAGGTTAGTTAGGTTTAAGAGTTCTAAGTTCTAGGGGACTGATGACTTTAGAAGTTAAGTCCCACAGTGCTCAGAGCCATTTGAACCATTTTGAACTTATTTATTCTTCCTACAGCAGTTTGGTTGCCGAGTCGAGACAAAGCCATTCAATATGTAAACATAATCGTATCAGCGAGCTATATACACACTGATGACACTGGGATTTGCGCCCCGCGAAACACCTGTCGTTGCTAGAAGTTTGGTCGTAGTTCCTTCACATTTGGGAGTTACGTGCTTAACGTGTGATGCCCATGATAGCTTATCGTCATTATGAAAAAATTGGAAATTGATGGTAAGGTCTTACGGGACCAAACTGCTGAGGTCATCGGTCCCTTGGCTTACACAGTACTTCACCTAACTTAGACCAACTTACGCTAAAGACAACACACACACCCATGCTCGAAGGAGGACTCGAACCTCCGACGGGGCGTCATTATGCAGTGCTAAGGTTCTGGAACCATGAACCATGAACCATGGACCCTGCCGTTGGTGGGGAGGCTTGCGTGCCTCAACAATACAGATAGCCGTACCGTAAGTGCAACCACAACGGAGGGGTATCTGTTGAGAGGCCAGACAAACGTGTGGTTCCTGAAGAGGGGCAGCAGCCTTTTCAGTAGTTGCAGGGGCAACAGTCTGGATGATTGACTGATCTGGCCCTGTAACACTAACCAGAACGGCCTTGCTGTTGTGGTACTGCGAACGGCTGAAAGCAAGGGGAAACTACAGCCGTTATTTTTCCCGAGGGCATGCAGCTTTACTGTATGATTAAATGATGATGGCGTCCTCTTGGGTAAAATATTCCGGAGGTAAAATAGTCCCCCATTCGGATCTCTGGGCGGGGAATACTCAAGAGGACGTCGTTATCAAGAGAAAGAAAACTGGCGTTCTACGGATCGGAGCGTGGAATGTCAGATCCCTTAATCGGGCAGGTTTAGAAAATTTAAAAAGGGAAATGAATAGGTTAAAGTTAGATATAGTGGGAATTAGTGAAGTTCGGTGGCCGGAGGAACAAGACTTTTGGTCAGGTGAATACAGGGCTATAAATACAAAATCAAATAGGGGTAATGCAGAGCATAACTTAATCATAGCTAACACTTGGTTCAAGAATCATGAAAGAAGGTTGTATACATGGAAGAACCCTGGAGATACTAAAGGATTTCAGATAGATCATATAATGGTAAGACAGAGATTTAGGAACCAGATTTTAAATTGTAAGACATTTCCAGGGGCAGATGTGGACTCTGACCACAATCTATTGGTTATGAACTGTAGATTACAACTGAAGAAACTGAAAAAGGTGGGAATTTAAGGAGCTGGGACCTGGACAAACTGACTAAACCAGGGGTTGTACAGAGTTTCAGGGAGAGCATAAGGGAACAATTGACAGGAATGGGGGAAAGAAATACAGTAGAAGAAGAATGGGTAGCTTTGAGTAATGAAATAGTGAAGGCAGCAGAGGATCAAGTAGGTAAAAAGACGAGGGCTGGAAGATATCCTTGGGTAACAGAAGAGATACTGAATTTAATTGATGAAAGGAGAAAATACAAAAATGCAGTAAGTGAAGCAGGCAAAAAGGAATACAAACGTCTCAAAAATGAGATCGACAGGAAGTGTAAAATGGCTAAGCAGGGATGGCTAGAGGACAAATGTAAGGATGTAGACGCTTGTCTCACTAGGGGTAAGATAGATACTGCCTACAGGAAAATTAAAGAGACCTTTGGAGAGAAGAGAACCACTTGTATGAATATCAAGAGCTCAGATGAAAACCCAGTTCTAAGCAAAGAAGGGAAAACAGAAAGGTGGAAGGAGTATATAGAGGGTCTATACAGGGGCGATGTTCTTGAGGACAATATTATGGAAATGGAAGAGGAGGTAGATGAAGATGAAATGGGAGATATGATACTGCGTGAAGAGTTTGACAGAGCACTGAAAGACCTAAGTCGAAACAAGGCCACGGGAGTAGACAACATTCCATTAGAACTACTGACAGCCTTGGGAGAGCCAGGCCTAACAAGACTCTACCATATGGTGAGCAAGATGTATGAGACAGGCGAAATTCCCTCAGACTTCAAGAACAATATAGTAATTCCAATCCCAAAGAATGCAGGTGTTGACAGGTGTGAAAATTACCGAACTATCAGTTTAATAAGTCACAGCTGCAAAATACTAACGCGAATTCTTTACAGTCGAATGGAAAAGCAGGTAGAAGTAGACCTCGGGGAAGATCAGTTTGGATTCCGTAGAAATGTTGAAACACGTGAGGCAATAATGACCCTACGACTTATCTTAGAAAATAGATTAAGGAAAGGCAAACCGACGCTTCTAACATTTGTAGACTTAGAGAAAGCTTTTGACAATGTTGACTGGAATACTCTCTTTCAAATTCTGAAGGTTGCAGGGGTAAAATACAGGGAGCGAAAGGCTGTTTACAATTTGTACAGAAACCAGATGGCAGTTATATGAGTCGAGGGACATGAAAGGGAAGCAATGGTTGGGAAGGGAGTGAGACAGGGTTGTAGCGTCTCCCCGATGCTATTCAATGTGTATATTGAGCAAGCAGTAACGGAAACAAAAGAAAAGTTGGGAGAAGGTATTAAAATCCATGGAGAAGAAATAAAAACTTTGAGGTTCGCCGATGACATTGTAATTCGGTCAGAGACAGCAAAACCGAGCGAGATGGCGCAGTGGTTAGCACACTGGACTCGCATTCGGAAGGACGACGGTTCAATCCCGCGTCCGGCCATCCTGATTTAGGTTTTCTGTGATTTTCCTATATCACCTCAGGCAAATGCCGGGATGGTTCCTTTGAAAGGGCACGGCCGATTTCCTTCCTCATCCTTCCATAACCCTAGCTTATGCTCCGTCTCTAATGACCTCGTTGTCGATGGGACGTTAAACACTAATCTCCTCCCTCCTCCTCTAGAGACAGCAAAGGACTTGGAAGAGCAGTTTAACAGAATGGACAGTGTCTTGAAAGGAGGGTATAAGATGAACATCAACAAAAGCAAAACGAGGATAATGGAATGTAGTCGAAATATGTCAGGTGATGTGAGGGAATTAGATTAGGAAATGAGACACTTAAAGTAGTAAAGGAGTTTTGCTATTTGGGGAGCAAAATAACTGATGATGGTCGAAGTAGAGAGGATATAAAATGTAGGCTGGCAATGATAAGGAAAGCGTTTCTGAAGAAGAGAAATTTGTTAACATCGAGCATTGATTTAAGTGCCTGGAAGTCGTTTCTGAAAGTATTTATATGGAGTGTAGCCATGTATGGAAGTGAAACATGGACGGTAAATGGTTTAGACAAGAAGAGAATAGAAGCTTTCGAAATGTGGTGCTGCAGAAGAATGCTGAAGATTAGATGGGTAGATCACATAACTAATGAGGAGGTATTGAATAGAATTGGGGAGAAGAGAAGTTTATGGCACAACTTGACAAGAAGAAGGGACCCGTTGGTAGGACATGTTCTGAGGCATCAGGGGATCACAAATTTAGCATTAGAGGCCAGCGTGGAAGGTAAAAATCGTAGAGGGAGACCAAGAGATGAATACACTAAGCAGCTTCAGAAGGATATAGGCTGTAGTAGGTACTGGGAGATGAATAAACTTGCACAAGATAGAGTAGCATGGAGAGCTGCATCAAACCAGTTTCAGGACTGAAGACCACAACAACAACAACACTGAATAGAATTGGGGAGAAGAGGAATTTGAGGAATTTGTGGCACAACTTGACTAGTAGAAGGAATCGGTTGGGAGGACATGTTATGAGGCATCAAAGTATCACCAGTTTAGTATTGGAGGTCAGCGTGGAGGGTGAAAATTGTTAGGGAGACCAAGAGATGAAAACACTAAGCAGATATGTAGTTTGGAGTAGTTACTTGAACATGAAGAAGCTTGCCCAGTATAGAGTAAGTATGGAAAGCTGCATAAAACCAGAACAACAACAACAACAAAGACTTATTGACTCTTTTTAACAGATAATGTGTTAGGAGTCATCAAGTTGCGAGCTAAGCCCGAAGTGATTGGGTGAAGACTAGTTATTTGGACTGGGGATCGCTGAGATGTCAGCTCGGCACGAGCTGGTGAGGCTGCCTTGGGCGGGCCGGAAGGCCTCTTGACCCGAATCTCGATCTGGCGGCAGCAGCACAGCAGAACAGGGCGCGAGCACGGGATCAGCGCAGGGCGGGTGAGGAGGGGGTGGAGAGAGGGCGGAAGTAGTGAGGGAGGGTGGAGGGGTCGATAGGCGGATCACAGGCGTGGCGGCGCCCGGGCCGGTCTCCGGAGGAATCACCGCACGCCCTCGCCGCTCCGGCAAAGTTTGCCCCCGCACTCATCCCCATTCCCGACAGGCTGTAAAAAAACATGAAAAATGCTACTGCTGCCGTCACTGGTAAATCAAAAGACTGATGTGTGCTAGTATCGGATTTTCAGGAGGGCCCGGACGTTATTAGGGCCTTGACGAACATAGCGTATCTTGCATCTAGGCGGCTCTCTACATTTACGTACGGGGCAGTGCTATACCTGGAGGACAGTGCAACTAGGAACACATGGTGTTTCCTAGACGGTGGTTTTAATCTGGTGGCTTTTAGAACGGCATGAAGGAACGCGCACTAGAAACCGCCATAAATATTTCCGGCATTACCGTTTTTGTTCTTGTCATGAACCATGGACCTTGCCGTTGGTGGCTTGCGTGCCTCAGCGATACAGATGGCCGTACCGTAGGTGCAACCACAACGGAGGGGTATCTGTTGAGACGCCAGACAAACGTTTGGTTCCTGAATAGGGGAAGCAGCCTTTTCAGTAGTTGCAGGGCAACAGTCTGGATTATTGACTGATCTGGCCTTGTAACACTAACCAAAACGGCCTTGCTGTGCTGCTACTGCGAACGGCTGAAAGCAAGGGGAAACTACAGCCGTAATTTTACAGCTTTACTATGTGGTTACCATCGAGTAGATTTAAGTGTCAGGAAGTCGTTTCTGAAAGTATTTGTATGGAGTGTAGCCACGTATGGAAGTGAAACATGGACGACAAATAGTTTGGACAAGAAGATAATAGAAGCTTTCGAAATGTGGTGCTACAGAAGAATGATGAAGATTAGGTGGGTAGATCACATAAATAATGAGGAGGTATTGAATAGAATTGGGGAGAAGAGAAGTTTATGGCACAACTTGACAAGAAGAAGGGACCCGTTGGTAGGACATGTTCTGAGGCATCAGGGGATCACAAATTTAGCATTAGAGGCCAGCGTGGAGGGTAAAAATCGTAGAGGGAGACCAAGAGATGAATACACTAAGCAGATTCAGAGGGATGTAGGTTGCAGTAGGTACTGGGAGATGAAGAAACTTGCACAGGATAGAGTAGCATGGAGAGCTGCATCAAACCAGTCTCAGGACTGAAGACCACAACAACAACGAAAACAACAACAACGAGGAAAGAGGTTGTGTTTTGTGTAGCGTTTTCAGATATTACCCGATCTACCGGGTGATCAAAAAGTCAATATAAATTTGACAACTTCATGAACCACGGTATAATATAGATAGAGAGGTAAAAATTGACACGCATGCTTGGAATGACATGGTGTTTCATTAGAACAAAAATAAAAAAAAAGTTCACAAAATGTCCGACATGCTATTATTGGCTTTGGGGTTACCTGAAGTCGCAAGTCTATCGTGATCGACCGACATCTCTAGGGATGCTGAAAGATAACATCCGACGCCAATGCCTCACCATGACTCCGGACATGCTGTACAGTGCTGTTCACAACATTATTCCCCGACTACAGCTATTGTTGAGGAATGATGGTGGACATATTGAGCATTTCCTATAAAGAACATCATCTTTGCTTTGTCTTACTTTGTTATGCTAATTATTGTTATTCTGATGAGATGAAGCGCCATCTGTCGGACATTTTTTGAATTTTTGTGTATTTTTGGTTCTAATAAATTCCCATGTCATTCCAAGCACGTGTGTCAATTTGTACCTCTCTATCTACATTATTCCGTGATTTATTGTTTTCATATTTATATTGGCTTTTTGATCACCCGGTATATAATTAAGTGCTGTTTCTACACATCGTAGAAGCAAAGACGGAAATAAAAGAAAGGTTTAAGAAGGGTATTAAAATTCAAGGTGAAAGGATTTGAGTGATAAGATTTGCTGAATACATTGGTATCCACAGCGAAAGTAAAGAGGAATTAGAGGATGTGTTTAATGGAATGAAGAAACGAATGAATACAGAATATGAATTGAAGATAAATCGAAGAAAGACTAAAATTATGAGAAGCTTCAGGAATGAGGACAGCGACAAACTTATCATCGAAATTGGTGATCGCGAAGTAGGTGAAGTAAAGAAGTGCTGCTGCCTAGGCACCAAAATAACCCTTGACTGGCGGTGCAAGGAGGACATAAAAAGCAGACTAGCGTTAGCAAAATGGTCACTTCTGGCCAACGGAAGTCTGCTAGTATCAAACTTGGGCCTTAATTTGAGGGAGAAATCTGAGAATGTATGTTTGGAGCACAGCATTGTACGGTAGTGAACCATGGACTGTGGGGAAACCGAAACAGAAGAAGCTCGAAGCGTCAGCGATTTGGTGTTACAAAAGAATGTTGAAAATTAGGTTCACCTTTAAGATAAGTAATGAGGAATCTCTCCGCAGAATCGGCGAGGAAATGAACGTATGGAAAACACTGTCAAGAACAAGGGACTGGGTGATAGGACATTTCCTAAGACATCACGGAATAGCTTCCATGGCACTAGAGGCAGCTGTAGTGTGTAAAAACTGGAGATTAAGGCAGAGATTGGATAACATCTAGCAAATTTTGAGGACGTAGGTTGCAAGTGTTACTCTGGGGGTGAAAAGGTTGCCACAGGAAAGGAATTCGTGGCGGGCCGCATTAAACCAGTCGGAAGACTGATAACTAAAAAAAAGTGCTGTATGATATATTAAAGTTCCTTGCAAGGTATTGTTAATTCTTCGATTACAGAGTTTTATGGTCAGTAAGATTCCGTATATTTTTAAAACTTATTACATATCGTGTGGACGGTTCAGGCATACTCCTTCATTCGTGCACCAGCTTGCACCTTGAAGCGGATGGAGGTCTTCTGCCATGGTTCAAATAGCTCTGAGCACTGTGGGACTTAACATCTGAGGTCATCAGTCCTCTAGACTTAGAACTACTTAAACCTAACTAACCTAAGTACATCACACACATCCATGCCCGAGGTAGGATTCGAACCTGCAACTGTAGCAGCAGCGCGGTTCCGGACTGAAGCGCCTAGAACCACTCGGCCACAACGGCCGGCTCTTCTGCCATGGAACACGTGATATTTATAAAGATAACTGAGTTTATTTAATATTCCAACTATTCCCCGTCTCTTAAATATGTAGATTTGTGTTAGTACCCGATAGTCCCAGTGTAAAAACGTTTTCACCTTATCCTGATTTTTGATAATATTTCCCCTTAATATGTTATGACTTACTGACTATTGCTGTGCAATAGAGTAATAATGTGACGCATAGGTTATTAAATACAATCTTAACACGATTTTGTCGTTTGCAACGCCTTCAGATATGAGGAGAAAATTTTTACCTAGGTACATGACCATGTTATACCTTGGATCACATTTTCACATAAGGAAAAACATTACTTTTCCAGATTAATTTTTGTATAAGGGTGCTCTAAAAGTTTCTGCCCGAACGCAATGTAGTCCACAATCGGTATGCCAATAAGGCGAAATCGCCGTGAGCACTGAGGCAACCATTCTACCGACGCGCCACGTTAAAGATACCTGTTTAATAAAACCCCGTATCTTTCTGTGTGAAGAAGTCCGCAAGTGCCCGCTCCACATCCTCGTCAACCCTTCAAGGTCTTTTTTAAGATACCGAGTGGATGATAATCGCATGTGGAGATATAAGGACTGCAAAGCGGGTACTCGAGTGTCTTCCACTAAAGTGGCGTAATTTCTGCGTTACAATATTTGCTATATTGTGTCGTTCACTATCATGAACCACCTTGTGCACCATACAGAACAGTGGTTTTCGACAGACATGCTGTCTCCTACACATTCTTCATTCTTCGATGGGTGTCTATCGATGTTTCTTCTTCGCCGGCCGTTTTGGCAGAGCGGTTCTAGGCGCTTCAGTCTGGAGCCGCGGGACTGCTACGATTGCAGGCTCGAATCCTGCCTCGGGATTGGATGTGTGTAATGTCCTTAGGTTAGTTAGGTTTAAGTAGTTCTAAGATCTAGATGACTGATGACGTTAGATGTTAAGTCCCATAATGCTCAGAGCCATTTGAACCATTTTCTTCTTCGGCAGCCAAGAAAAGTATAACAGCACGTTGCTCCTGTGCGGACGCATTTGGTGATAACGTCACCACAGTTTAAGTTTTCGCATTTGCCACACGCACGACGGTAAGACAAAAATGCCGCACTAAACGCTTGCTTACACGTCTGTGCTTAAACAGGGTGAACATTAATAAAATTGATAAACAGCAGGGACGGTTTGCTGACTTGAAATGTAGGGAAAAATGCCCTATGAACACATGTCCACAAACGGACGGTGTGAGTGCAACGACAACAAATCGTCTCGGAACACAGTACAGAACTACGTCGCATCCACGTCACAACACATTTTCAAAGTGGCCTCCGTGGGATGAAATGCACGCGTTCACGCGTCGATTCATGGACTGCCGCACTTTTTCGCTCGTTCCGGCCACTCCCCGAATAGCGTCATAGGAGTCGTGAACACTCTGTTGACGGGTTTGGACATCAGAAACTGGTTTAGATACGCCAAGAGGACAAACTCCAGGGGGTTTAAGTCCAGTGATCTAAAAGGTCCTCCACGTCCTATCCAACGGACGGGGAAGATGATGTTGAGGTGTCGGGGAAGGTGTCGGGGAGGTGGTGCTTCGTGATAAAGAAACCACATAACCAGTCGTACTGCCATAGGCACATTTTCAAGTAGCCTAGGTATTCTGCAGAAGTAGAGGCATTGTGAAACAATAAGAGGTCTAAGTACGTGGTCTCCCAGAAAACCTGTCCACACATTGATGCTGAACGGATGCTGATGAGACACCCCAACCATTCCCCGAGGATTGTCTGTAGCCCACAGATGATGATTACGCAGAGTGATGATACCAATTCTGGTAAAGGTTGTTTCGTCGATAATGAGGACTGATGACAGAAATCGCGTAACTGTGAAGGTCTGGTGCAACAACCATCAACAAAATCCTCCCGTAGAGGGAAATCCATTGCTGATAATTCTTGCACTCGTCACAGGTGACAGAGACAGCAGCGGTTGTCAATGCAGCATACACATGATCTTCCTTTGGCTTACAGCATGATGGCGGGACACTTGCCTTTTTGCCAGTAGGTAATCCAGTCCTGCAGTCTATGGTTTTATTAATGCACACAATGTAAAGTAAATCCCATCATTTCCAAACGCAACAAGATAATGGATCAAACTTTCGTGCAAGCGAAAATTCTGAAAAGTGTTCCAAGGTACATATCCTCCCCTACAGTTAATACGTTAACAACTGAATGACTTAGGAAGAAATTTAAGCACGGCAAATGGAAACAAGGTGTTTCAACGGTCTTCAGCAGCACTTTGTAAGAGTAATACAAAGTGGGTATGATAGCATTTAAATTGAAATGTTGAATGAAGTGGCGCATGATAAAATAACCCAAGGGTATCCTATCGCCTGCTCTCTCTAATTTTTATGTTTTCCATATAAATGGAAAAATTATTATAAAAACACATTAAATAAGTCTATGCCACACACAAAATTTCTTTGCACAAGACCAAAAGTTTTCATCTAGCATACGAGGCGGCTGCACCACCTTGAGAAGGCGGCAACTGAATATAACTCAAATGTGTCCACATCAAAAGCAAAATTGATAATTTAGAGGATGTAAATCAGTTGAGGCTGAAATAGTCACTGAGAACGAAACAATGGACTATGTTGTCAAATTCCTTTTCCTCGCATATAACATTATTTCAATATCAAATGATGATGTGAAGAGGAATCTAAGAACCTTTCAGGATCTATGTTCTACAGTCAAACAGTAGCAGAAGAGAATCAGTGCTAAAACTGAATAAATATAATGACCGTGCCAATGTTTTTGCATGGACGTGAAAGTTGAACCATACTAAACGACAGACAGAAACGATAGAAAGTGAGAGTCGTTAGCATCATACTTAAACAAAGAATTGATATCATTTAGCGTCAGTATGATGGGTTTAGAGGGATTGTGGATGAATTTTAAACTGACTGTAAATCGCGCTCATGAGGAGAACGTCCTGAGTAAGTGGATTAAGAATGGGAAAAGATCCACCACGATTTAATAACAAAATAAGCAAAATGCTGAGGAAGCAGGGTTTGTTGCACTCTTGGTTTAAAAAAGACTACTTCAGCCTCGAAGGGCAAAAGTTAGTAGAAACTGGTGTGTCTATTAAAAGATCGATACTCGAGGCATACAACATCCACCTTCATTCCTTAGCGAAAGAAATTGCTGAGAACCCGAGAAAATTCTGGTCCCACTTAAATCATAAATTGATCGAAGGCTTCTAACCAGTCACCCGCCAACCGGTCTAGTATTACGATAAAAGACAAGAAAAGGAACGACGAAGATTTAAATCTCACGATAAAAAAATCTTTCACGCTGTAGAATCGTACAGACATACCATCGTTTGACCATCGCACAGACTTTCGTATGGAGGACATAGAAATAGTCATCCCTGGCGCTGAGAACTGTCTGGAAGAGTTGTAAAAAAGGAAAGTCGCCAGTTCTGGATGGAACCCCAATTCTATTTCTTGGTCAACACAAAGATCCAAACGACTGCAAAAATTGGGATAACTGCTGCTTATAAGAAGGGTAAAAGAACGTATTCGCAAAATTACGTACTAATAAACTTACCATCAAGTTTCCAAATGGTTCATATGGATCTGAGCACTATGGGACTTAACATTTGAGGTCATCACTCCCTTAGAACTTTGAACTACTTAAACCTAACTAACCTAAGAAGATCACAAACATCCATGCCGGAGGAGGTCGCACGGTTCCAGACTGAAGGGCCTAGAACCGCTCGGCCACTGCGGCCGGTTACCATCAAGTTTCTGCAGAATTCTTGGGCATATTCTAAGTTCGAACATGACAAATTTTCTTGAGACAGAAGAGATTTTGTCCACAAATTAGTCGGATTTAGAAAGAATTGCTTGTTCGACACTGACCTTGCCCCTTTCTCGTACTATATACTGCGAATCCGGGATGAAGGCTGGTTCCGTATTCTCAGGTTTACGGAAAGCGTTTGACACAATTCTCTACATATGTGAGTGGCTCGAAGACTTCTTAAATAGCAGAGCCCAATAGCGCCGGCCGCTGTGACCGAGCCTCAGTCCGGAACCGCGCTGCTGCTACCGTCGCAGGTCCGAATCCTGCCTCGGGAATGGATGTGTGTGATGTCCTTAGGTTAGTTAGGTTTAAGTAGTTCTAAGTTCTAGGGGACTGATGACCTCAGATGTTAAGTCCCATAGTGCTGAGAGTAATTTGAACCATTTTTTATTTATTTATTTTTTGAGACCCCAATACGTTCTTGTGAACAGCGAGTGGTTATCAGAGGCAAGGGTATCGTCAGGAGTGCCCCGGGAAAGTATGATACGACTGCTCGTAATGTAATATAAATTCTGATGAAGACTCCCTTAGTTTAGGAGTCTAAACCATGGTCAATTCGACCATAGAATCCATTGCAACCAGTGGGCTGTCTTTAATAAAAAATAAAAAATAAAAAAAAGAGAGAGAGAGAGACTGGTTGATGACGACGCTGTACTATACGGGAAAGAATCGTCGTTGAGTGAAAGATACAGGATGACTAAGATACAATTTTTATTTGGTGCGATTAATGGCAGCTTGGCAGCTTTCCTCTAAATTAATGCAGACAAGTAGGAAATCAATCCTGCAGTGCTCGATTAAATATTTGGGTGTAACGCTGCAAAGCGATATGGGATCGAGCGAGCACTTAACGCCGGTAGTAAGGAAGGCGATTTGTCGACTCCGGTTTATTATGAGAATTCTAGGAAACTGTAGCTCATCTGTTAGGGACACCACGTATAGAATACTAATTCGACGAATTCTTGAGTGCTGCTCAAGTGCTTGGCACGCCACCAGGGTGGACTGAAAGAAGACGAAGCAATTCAGAGGCGTGTAGCTAGATCTGTACTGGTCGGTTCGATCAACACGTCGGTATTATGGAGGTGATTCATTTACTTAAATGGGAATTTGTCGAAGGAAGTCGACGTTCTTTTCACGAAACACTGTTGAGAAATATATAATGCAAATTAAAGGTGAAATGAGGAGAAAGGAACGGGTAATGATTATTGATGTCAGCTGCATCGGGACATGATGCGGAACCAGCGACGATGAGTGAAAATGTTTACCCAACCAGGATTCGAAGCCAGGATCTCCTGCCTACTAGGCAGCTGCGACAACCACTGCACCACCCACGCACAGTATTTATCGCAATTACGCAGACTATATCGACACGTCTGTCGGCGACCCAGATTCTCTCCTAGCGCCACCTATCCTCAGTCCCTGTCCACGTCCTCCATTAATATAACTTCTGAGAAAATTTGGAGAATCGGCATTTGTGTCCGACTGCAGAACTATTCTATTGCCACCAACGTAGATTTCGCTTACGGGTCACTAGAGAAACTAGGGCTTGTACAGTGGCGAATGGGCTTTTCATCACATCCGTTCGCGAGTGGGACGGGAAATGGATTGACTATTTGTAGTAGTAGTAGTACACGGTACCCTCCATCACGCACCGTAAGGTGGCTGGAAATGTAGACGAAGGTCTTCTGAGGACGGCAGCTGACTAAACACTACCTGATATAAAGAGTAGTTAAGATATATGGAAGGAATTAAACTATTCAGTGAAGAGGTAGTGAGTGTAGGAACAAGTGGAAAGAGAATACTGAAAGAAAGTAGGAAAGCATATGACCACAGTTGCTGCAGAAATATTAGCCAAAAACAGGGCAGATGCAAGATGGGTCGACCAAAGGAAAGGTGGAATAACGAAATGCATATTGGCGGAACAAACTGAAGATGGTTTAATACCCTGTGTTGATGACGATGATGACGATAATTCGCAAAATTCAAAGCCCAACAGTATTGACCCTCTAATGTGCCATCGTGAGTACTTGCGTACCTGCAAAATAATTTTTTCAGGGTAAAAACACTTAGTGAAATTTATCCCACCGCTAAGTAGGATTATGGTCGTTTTTAACGGCTGGTAGACTGATTACGACCAAAATTAATTGACTGATTGTTACGGAGCACATTACGTAATTGTACACAATGGATATGTAAGAAATTCTTCTATAAATATGATTGAATTGATTCAGAAACGCAAAAACCACTTTGGCTTAAAATGAAACACGAAAGACAGAAATTATTAATGAATGAACACTGTACTACGACGCTGAAAAGTAACGTATTCAGAGCACGCAGCACAGCTCAATCACATCACCTCGAAAGTCACACCACCTGGAAAGTAGCCAATGGAGAGATAAGAAACGTATCAGCACAGCTACTCTGCAGTCAAACATATTCACGTAAATCATAACAGACAGTCATAGCTGTAACTGTAAACACGTGAACACAGTTGAGGTTGTTCAACTGCTGGCCAAAAATTTTACCCAACGTAATTTAAATCAACTGGTCACTGCAGTGCACTGCAAACCGATACTTAGATTAGAACGTTTTGTAAAAACATTCCAGCTTAACTACGGCGAATTGTTAGCTGTAGTAACTCTTACACACTGGGGAAATGTTTGTAATGAATAAGTACGAAGTAACTAGATCGAACACGTAGTTTTAACTGCTGTCCGTCACCAACAGTGCAGGGTGAACTGTACTGAACTGAAACATTAATCCTAATCGCCGGCCGCTGTGATCGAGCGGTTCTATCCGCTTCAGTCCGGAACCACGCGACTGCAACGGTCGCAGGTTCGAATCCTGCCTCGGGCGTGGATGTGTGTCATCTCCTTAGGTTAAGTTAGTAGTTCTAAGTTCTAGGGGACTGGTGACCTCCAATATTAAGTCCCATAGTTCTCAGAGCCATTTGAACCATTAATCCAAATCGAGTGGTTCAGGTTAAAAAACAAGCCGTAACCTATCTGAAACTACTGGAACAAAGCTGACACGTATCCAGAGGAGCTGCAGTCGGCACCTCAGTTACGAGCAAGCCGGCGCTCATTCACATATTTTGCTCGCTATATCGGCATGGGCATCGTTAAGGGGCCAATGAACATTTTCGGTACAATATTCCGTCCAGAGACATTAACACTGGTGGATCAGGACCCTATTGTGTCTCGGTTCGTACTGCGCTCCGTGGGCACCAATAAGCAATATTTGGATACTATACAACGACAACGACGACCCGAACACACACGCACAACTGAGGTCGTTTTAAAATATAAGGATAATCCTTTTCTTCGAAATTTTACATTGAACTATTTGGCAGTTTATAAACAAAATAAATAGTCAAATGGCTCTGAGCACTATGGGACTTAACATCTTAGGTCATCAGTCCCCTAGAACTTAGAACTACTTAAACCTAACCAACCTAAGGACATCACACACATCCATGCCCGAGGCAGGATTCGAACCTGCGACCGTAGCAGTCCCACGGTTCCTGACTGCAGCGCCTAGAACCGCAAGACCACTGCGGCCGGCAAAATAAATAGGTATACAGGCAATATGTATGGAATCAAGCTAAAGAGGAAAGAGATTTCTCTACTGATTAATCAAAGATTAAGCGTATGTGAATCGACTGTATATTTACATAGCCGAAATGCGTAAATGGATTAGCAAACACGTGAATAAATAGATGAGTAGAGGCATGACGTAACTGACTACTGAGGGACGCACACATTGATTGAGGTTACGTATACATGAATGGCCTCAACGAATTTTCAAGGCCAAAATAAAAAAAAATAGTTGAATAAATAAATACACTCCTGGAAATGGAAAAAAGAACACATTGACACCGGAGTGTCAGATCCACCATACTTGCTCCGGACACTGCGAGAGGGCTGTACAAGCAATGATCACACGCACGGCACAGCGGACACACCAGGAACCGCGGTGTTGGCCGTCGAATGGCGCTAGCTGCGCAGCATTTGTGCACCGCCGCCGTCAGTGTCAGCCAGTTTGCCGTGGCATACGGAGCTCCATCGCAGTCTTTAACACTGGTAGCATGCCGCGACAGCGTGGACGTGAACCGTATGTGCAGTTGACGGACTTTGAGCGAGGGCGTATGGTGGGCATGCGGGAGGCCGGGTGGACGTACCGCCGAATTGCTCAACACGTGGGGCGTGAGGTCTCCACAGTACATCGATGTTGTCGCCAGTGATCGGCGGAAGGTGCACGTGCCCGTCGACCTGGGACCGGACCGCAGCGACGCACGGATGCACGCCAAGACCGTAGGATCCTACGCAGTGCCGTAGGGGACCGCACCGCCACTTCCCAGCAAATTAGGGACACTGTTGCTCCTGGGGTATCGGCGAGGACCATTCGCAACCGTCTCCATGAAGCTGGGCTACGGTCCCGCACACCGTTAGGCCGTCTTCCGCTCACGCCCCAACATCGTGCAGCCCGCCTCCAGTGGTGTCGCGACAGGCGTGAATGGAGGGACGAATGGAGACGTGTCGTCTTCAGCGATGAGAGTCGCTTCTGCCTTGGTGCCAATGATGGTCGTATGCGTGTTTGGCGCCGTGCAGGTGAGCGCCACAATCAGGACTGCATACGACCGAGGCACACAGGGCCAACACCCGGCATCATGGTGTGGGGAGCGATCTCCTACACTGGCCGTACACCACTGGTGATCGTCGAGGGGACACTGAATAGTGCACGGTACATCCAAACCGTCATCGAACCCATCGTTCTACCATTCCTAGACCGGCAAGGGAACTTGCTGTTCCAACAGGACAATGCACGTCCGCATGTATCCCGTGCCACCCAACGTGCTCTAGAAGGTGTAAGTCAACTACCCTGGCTAGCAAGATCTCCGGATCTGTCCCCCATTGAGCATGTTTGGGACTGAATGAAGCGTCGTCTCACGCGGTCTGCACGTCCAGCACGAACGCTGGTCCAACTGAGGCGCCAGGTGGAAATGGCATGGCAAGCCGTTCCACAGGACTACATCCAGCATCTCTACGATCGTCTCCATGGGAGAATAGCAGCCTGCATTGCTGCGAAAGGTGGATATACACTGTACTAGTGCCGACATTGTGCATGCTCTGTTGCCTGTGTCTATGTGCCTGTGGTTCTGTCAGTGTGATCATGTGATGTATCTGACCCCAGGAATGTGTCAATAAAGTTTCCCCTTCCTGGGACAATGAATTCACGGTGTTCTTATTTCAATTTCCAGGAGTGTATAAGGAGAATCCTTTTCTTCGAAATTTTACATTGAACTATTTGGCAGTTTATAAACAAAATAAATAGTCAAATGGCTCTGAGCACTATGGGACTTAACATCTTAGGTCATCAGTCCCCTAGAACTTAGAACTACTTAAACCTAACCAACCTAAGGACATCACACACATCCATGCCCGAGGCAGGATTCGAACCTGCGACCGTAGCAGTCCCACGGTTCCGGACTGCAGCGCCTAGAACCGCAAGACCACCGCGGCCGGTAAAATAAATAGTCATCATAATGTGGTATACAGGCAATATGTATGGAATCAAGCTAAAGAGGAAAGAGATTTCTCTACTGATTAATCAAAGATTAAGCGTATGTGAATCGACTGTATATTTACGTAGCCGAAATGCGTAAATGGATTAGTAAACACGTGAATAAATAGATGAGTAGAGGCATGACGTAACTAACTACTGAGGGACGCACACATTGATTGAGGTTACGTATACATGAATGGCCTCAACGAATTTTCAAGGCCAAAAGAAAAAAAATAGTTGAATAAATAAATACATGAATAAATTGGTGAATAGAACTGTTAATACTATGTTGAGCCTCACCGACATTCTCTTCTAAACAGTTAACTGGTACTGACCTTTCTTTAGCAGCCATAACCGTTAGAGATTAGGGAAAAAAAGCTGTCAATGATAGCGTGGATGCCACCCACGTGATGAGAACGAGTGAGGACGGAAATTTCGACACACGTAGTCACGCCCAGTCTCTAATATTGAGGTTATTTGTCATCTTTATTCACGCCAAAATCAGACTCTATAGTAATGTACAAAATCACAGCAGTGGAGTGAAAAAAATGTTTTCAGATACGACTTACAGCAGACTGTAACTGGAAAAAAAACACAATTGTTTCCAGTAATTGTAAGAATGGTATCAAGAGCGACGCGCAGAACTATGTGTCTAAATCATTGACGTTAATTTGTTGTTGAATTACTTATCACGAGCTTGAGTGCATATATAGGAATTACACAGAGAAAAGCTCCCAGAAGTTGGCGTGATAGGTACAACAACCTGTTGCAGCGAGCTCGACTCTAGTTGACATGTTCAAATGTGTGTGAATTTCTAAGAGACCAAACTGCTTAGGTCATCGGTCCCTATACTTACACTCTACTTAATCTAAATTAAACTAACTTACACTAAGAACAAAACACACACACACACACACACACACACACCCATGCCCGAGGGAGGACTCGAACCTCCGGCGTGAGGGTCCCCTTAGTCCGTGACATGACGCCTCAAACCGCGCGGACACTCCGCGCGGCCGACACTAGTCCGCCACCAACAGTGCAGGGTGAAACTCTGATAATGCTAGGCACTCATGCTGTCGAAATGTCAGAAAAATCGTTAAACATATGTCGAAGAACCCGAAATAAGCCAGCAGGCAATTTGTCAAAAATCGAAGAACCCGAGACAGAAGAAATTTGTCAAAAACAGGTTCTGTCGCGCTTTAAGGTAGCGTGATAAAATTGTTTTTGTTCACAGTACATGACTTTTCGGATGTCTGTAGCCCTATATTGCTGTTGCGATGTAGCCAGATGGTTCCACTTCCGTACCAACTCCAACGCTCCAGGACACCTAGTGTGCTCTCTTAAAGGGGCTATTAATATTTTGTTCGGTTTGCTCACAGGGAAATGGAAATTATAACATCGTAACACAGAGATCCCATGCAACATTCATGGACGCGATCAGTCTTTGAAACAGTAAAATAGATAAAAACAGGACGTCTGGACACGGAAGAAAAAACACACATTCATATTATTTTACGCCCGTTGTATGTCGTATTGTGCTGAGTATAGGGTTACGTTCCCTGCGAATATCCCCCGAGCAATCAGTGAAGCAATGTTACCCCCTAGCAATCTACCGGAGACTGTGCACGTTCGTTAACTTACAGTTTATTGATGTTGCTGCTGCCATTACCGTCAGTTCACATCCTGCAATTGCATAAAACTGCAAAGAGCTGCACGGAGGAGTCTTTATTTTTTCATCAGGCGACGTAACCGGGCAGTGCACCGTTTTTTCAAAGCATTACTGCTCGTACCTACAGTAGCAACAGCAGCGTAGTGCTTCGCCTTTTTGTGTTGGCAGGACGGACGAGAACAAGGTAGCTCGATAATTACTTACTATATGACGCGTCTAACTCTTGAATTCAATGGTTTTCTTTGTGTTGTGACCTGACGAAACTACAATCGTCCAATAATAACTGGTTTGTATTTACTAAGATGTCCGTAAGAACAGACAGATACCATCGGTGACCAAGCAGCTCGTTAGAATGAAATTATAATGAAATGAACACCCTTAGCTGCTTACAGGCAATGACATACGTCAACGGGGACAGATGAAAATGTGTGCCCCGACCGGGATTCGAACCCGGGACCTCCTGCTTACATGGCAGACGCTCTATCACTCTGAGCCACCGAGGACACAGAGGATAGCGCTACTGCAGGGATTTATCTCTGGGTTTCGCAGGAGGCGTGCCAGAAATAAATCCCTGCAGTCGCGCTATCCTCTGTCCTCGGTGGCTCAGACGGATAGAGCGTCTGCCATGTAAGCCGGAGATCCCGGGTTCGAGTCCCGGTCGGGGCACACATTTTCATCTGTCCCCATTGACGTATGTCAACGCCTGTAAGCAACTAAGGGTGTTCATTTAATTGTAATAACTGGTTTGATTGCTATGAAATATGGTTGATCGGAACTACGACAGTTCGCAGCTCGTGGTCGTGCGGTAGCGTTCTCGCTTTCCACGCCCGGGTTCCCGGGTTCGATTCCCGGCGGGGTCAGGGATTGTCTCTGCCTCGTGATAATTGGGTGTTGTGTGCTGTCCTTAGGTTAGTTAGGTTTACGTAGTTCTAAGTTCTAGGGGACTGATGACCATAGATGTTAAGTCCCATAGTGCTCAGAGCCAGTCCAGTCCGGAACTACAACATAACAAATTTGATCAGAACTACAACATAACAAATCACTTTATTGCAAGAATGATAAAAAGATTTACTTAACTTTATTAAGTCCGTAGCCACAGGAATGTGACGAATATTGACAACTGCCTTTGAACATTAAAGTATCACTTGATACACACAAGTAAACTCTTCTCTCGAATTACAGAGTTCTCAATGTTCAAAAGTACAGTTCTTTCTAAGACGTGAGTAGCACATGAGCCCTAACAAGTGGATGTTTTCTTCTTGATCGGAGGCTACAAACTGGGGTAGAGTCCTCTCCTGCTCGGCTGCTTATAGGCCTCCGTGCAGTAGCGCTGCGGTGCTGGGAGCGAGGGTATGGCTCCGACAGCACCTAAACTCGTCAGTCTGATGCAGTAAGACATCGCTCACTCCTGTGGTATCTAAGCGAGTTTCCGACTTCAGTATGGCACCGCGATCTTCGGAGCATACTACACTTACAAGGGAGCCTCCCCATCGCACCCCCTCAGATTTAGTTATAACTTGGCACAGTCGATGGGCCTTGAAAAACTGAACACAGATCAGTCGAGAAAACAGGAAGAATTTGTGTGGAACTATGAAAAAATAAGCAAAATATACAAACTGAGTAGTCCATGCCAAGATAGGCAACATCAAGGATAGTCTGAACGCAGGAGCGCCGTGGTCCCGTGGTTAGCGTGAGCAGCTGCGGAATGAGAGGTCCTTCGTTCAAGTCTCCCCTCAAGCGAAGATTTTTCCTTTATTTTCGCAAAGTTATGATCTGTCCATTCGTTCATTCACGTCTCTGTTCACTGTAATAAGTTTAGTGTCTGTGTTTTGCGACTGCACCGCAAAACCGTGCGATTAGTAGACGAAAGGACGTGCCTCTCCAATGGGAAACGAAAACATTTAATCGCAAGGTCATAGGTTAACCGATTCCTCCACAGGAAAACGCGTCTGATATATTCTATACGACACTGGTGAAGGCATGTGCGTCACATGGCAGGCATATGTTGTCGACCCACCTAACCTGTACACTTGGCGAATGGGTAAAAAGATTCTTCTACATTGCCCGATTTAGGTTTTCTTGTGGATGTGAGAATTACTCCCAAAAAAGTGATGAAAACATAAGAGTTTGTCACATAAACTGCAACAAATGAATCCAACAGTTTCACAGTCGCACATATGTTTTTAACGTTTTCAAATTCTTCCTTGTGTAGACCGTCAAATCCTGCATATGTCCAAGCAAATCTGAACATGTCCTGGAATTTTGGCGAGCGAAGTTGATTATGTGTGAGTGCCTGGACTTTGATAATTGTCTGAAAATAAAAAATACAATTTTACACTCGAAGGAAGACTTGAACCAAGGACCTCTTGTTCCGCAGCTGCTCACGCTAATCACGAGACCACGGCGCTCCCAAGCTTACATGATCCTTGTAGTTGCCTATCTTCGCATGGACTACTCAAGTTGTATATTTTGCTTCTTTTTTTCATAGTTCCACACAACTTCTTCCTGTTTTCTCGATTGATCTGTGTTCAGTTTTTCAAGGCCTATCCACTGTGCCAACTTATAACTAAATCTGAGGGGGGTGCGATGGGGAGGTTCCCTTGTTAGTAGTACAGTCCACAGCCATCTTGAATTCGTTGACCGAACCATTTAACCATAAAGCGCTGTTACTTTACTTGAAATAATTACTACACACGATCGCCCAATTTAGACGTCGTGTTCATTTTCAAGTGTACAGTCTTATTATGCGAACTTGCATTTACGTTATACAATTTTTTAAAGATAATAATTGTCTTTTTATTATTGAATCACATAACCTGAGCATGAAGTTCCACTTTATTGATAGACCCTCTTTTTCGCGATAATGATATTCTACATCTACATCTACATCCATACACCGCATGCCACCTGACGGTGTGTGGCGGAGGGTACCTTGAGTACCTCTATCGGTTCTCCCTTCTATTCCAGTCTCGTATTCAAAATGGCTCTGAGCACAAAGGGACTTAACTTCTGAGGTCATCAGTCCCCTAGAACTTAGAACGACTTAAACCTAACCAACCTAAAGACAACACACACATCCATGCCCGAGGCAGGATTCGAACCTGCGACCGTTGTGGTCGCGCGGTTCCAGACTGTGGTGCCTAGAACCGCTCGGCCACCGCGGCCGGCCCAGTCTCGTATTGTTCGTGGAAAGAATTGTCGGTATGCCTCTGTGTGGGCTCTAATCTCTCTGATTTTATCCTCATGGTCTCTCGTGAGATATACGTAGCAGGGAGCAATATACTGCTTGACTCCTCGGTGAGGGTATGTTCTCGAAACTTTAACAAAAGCCCGTATCGAGTTACTGAGCGTCTCTCCTGCAGAGTCTTCCACTGGAGTTTATCTATCATCTCCGTAATGATTTCGCGACTGCTAAATGATCTTGTAACGAAGCGCGCTGCTCTCCGTTGGATCTTCTCTATCTCTTCTATCAACCCTATCTGGTACGGATCCCACATTGGTGAGCAGTATTCAAGCAATGGGCGAACAAGCGTACTGTAAACTACTTCCTTTGTTTTCGGATTGCATTTCCTTAGGATTCTTCGAATTAATCTCAGTCTGGCATCTGCTTTACCGACGATCAACTTTGTATGATCATTCCATTTTAAATCACTCCTAATGCGTACTCCCAGATAAGTTATGGAATTAACTGCTTCCAGTTGCTGATCTGCTATATTGTAGCTAAATGATAAGGGATCTTTCTTTCTATGTATTCGCAGCACATTACACTTGTCTACATTGAGATTCAATTGCCATTCCCTGCACCATGCGTCAATTCGCTGCAGATCCTCCTGCATTTCAGTACAATTTTCCTTTGTTACAACCTCTCGATATACCACATCATCCGCAAAAAGCCTCAGTGAACTTCCGATGTCATCCGCAAGGTCATTTATGTATATTGTGAATAGCGACGGTCCTACGACACTCCCCTGCGGCACACCTGAAATCACTCTTAGTTCGGTAGACTTCTCTCCATTGAGAATGACATGCTGCGTTCTGTCATCTAGGAACTCTTCAATCCAATCACACAATTGGTCTGATAGTCCATATGCTCTTACTTTGTTCATTAAAAGACTGTGAGGAACTGTATCGAACGCCTTGCGGAAGTCAAGAAACACGGCATCTAACTGGCAACCCGTGTCTACGGCCCTCTGAGTCTCGTGGATGAATACCGCGAGCTGGGTTTCACACGATCGTCTTTTTCGAAACGCATGCTTATTCCTACAGAGTATATTTCTAGTCTTTATTGCTTGTTGTTGTGATCTTCAGTCAGAAGGCTGATCTGATGGAGTTCTCCATGTTAGTTTATCCTGTGCAAGCCTCTTTATCTCTGCGTAAGTAATAACTAATGTAACCTACATCCATCTGAACCTGTTTACTGTATTCGTTCCTCGCACTCTCTGTAAAAGTTTTACCCCGTCCCCCATTACATACATACACAGTTCCCTCCATTACCAAACTGACGAAATCTTGATGTCTCATGGATGTGTCCAGATAACCGAGACCTTCTTTAGTTAAGTTTGGGCATAAATTTCTTTTTTCCCCAGTTCGATTTAGTATCTCCTCATTAGTTATTCGATTTACCCATCTAGCCTTCAGCCTTCTTTAGTAACACCACGTTTAAAAATTTTTTATTCACTGTTTATCTGGACCGTATCATTTTCATACAATGCTGCATTCCAGACAAATGTCTTCAGAAAAACTTTCTAACACTTAAATTTATATGAGACGTTAGTAACTTTCTCAGTTTCAAAGAAAGATTTTCTTGCTACAGATGCTCTCCATTTCGTACCCTCTCAACTGATTTAATTCTACTATGTTCCATTACGCATGTTTTCCTTTCGTTGATGTTCCTTTTGTAAAATCTTTAAACATCCTGCCCATACCGTTCAGCTGATCTTTCAAGTAGTTTGCTTTCTCTGGCAGATTTGCTGTATCATCGGCAAACCTCAAATTTTTAATTTGTTCTCCGTGATCTTTAATTCGCTTTCCAAACTTCTTTTTGCTTTCATTTACTGCTTGATTAATGTGCAGACTGAATAACATGAGGGATACGCTAGAACCGTGTCGTGCTCAACCATTGCTTCCTCCTCATGTCCTCCAACTCTTATAACTGCAGTCTGGCTTCTGTATAAATTGTGAACAAACTTCCCTCGCTGCATTTAATACCCACTACCTTCAGAATTTCGAATGATGCATTCCAGTCAACACTGTCAAAAGCTTTCTTCAAATTTACAAATGCTGTGAACATGGGTTTGCCTTTCTTTCGTCTGTCATCTGAGATAAGTCGTAGAGTCACCAGTGTCTTCTGTATTCCTACATTTCTCCATAACCAAAACTGATCTTCACCAATTTCGGCCATTACTAATTTCTCCGTACTTCTTTAATTTGTAACCATGATTTATTAAACTGATGCTTCAGTAATATGAACACTTGGCAGCTCGTGCCTTCTTTGGAATAGCAATTACTACATTGATCTCGAAGTCTGAGGGTATTGCACTTGTCTCATGTATCTTGCGTACCGGGTGGAGCAGTTATGTCTGATTGGCTCTCCCAAAGATTTCAGTATTTCAGAGGGAATTGTTGCATGTATCCTACAAGAAAAGATTAAAAATTATAAAAACATCACATATATATAATGAGCTACCTCTTTTTGCCTGTTTCTGGAGCGTCCCCTTTCACGGTCCAGCAGTAATTGCTTAGTTTTCCAGCCCTTCATTTCCCTTTTATACCTTTCCTCCATCAGTGAAATACGGCCACCTGTTAAAACACTCACCCTTTTATTCCCTAGTATATTTGGCTGTAAGAAATCTATCTGTAATAGCGAAACGTGAATTTCTAACCATGTTACGTTTCAGCTATTCATGCGAGCGTTTCAGATCACCTGAAGATCTTTTTAACGACTTTTGCTGCGGAGGTACCCAGAAAGCCACTCTGAAAACTTAGAAAGAAACGGAGGGTGTGCCCTCCAATCCCTAATTCTTCATAAGCCTCAAAAAATAACATTTTGCCTTCAAAAGTGAATGAATGTCAGTTGGTCTAGCTCTCCCCCATATCCCCCTTCCCAGGAAGAGCAGTACCTCGTGTAGCTGGATTACAGTCCTAACAAGACGGCAATAACTTTAAATACCTATGTTCTTTCCACTGGCGTCATGCAAAGTTGAGCGATCAGAATATTTTTAATGTTTGCGTATGTTTCTTTTTTACCGGGTGTACATGAAGTCCGGGAACACTTTCAGTTATTTATTGCGCAAGAACCAAACATTGTACAGATATCATACATGTGTCATTTTTCATGTATACTGCCACAGCGTTGTTTGGTTATTTGCCGATAGTCAGTGCTAGTCGTAGACATGGCGAGTTCAGGTGCGGAGCGAGCTTTCTGTGTGTTGGAGTTCGACAGAAACAAGTGTGCATCACCACATCTCACTCCGTGTGACTTCTTTCTGTGAGGACACATTAAAGATCTGGTATATGTACCGCCTCTACCACGTGATGTAGCAGAATTCCGGGAGAGAATACGGGAAGCGACTGCCACAGTCGACGATGCCATGCTGGGACGGTATGGCAAGAATTCGATTACCGTATTAACGTCTACCGGGTCACTCATGGTTCGCATATGAAATGTTTGTAAAAAAACTTTCAGCGTTTCTCTTCAAAATGCAGTATGTATGACATCTGTACAATGTTTAGTTCTTGTGCAATAGCCGGCCTCTGTGACCGAGTGGCTGTAGGCGCTACAGTCCGGAACCACGTGGCTGCTACGGTCGCAGGTTCGAATCCTGCATCGGGCATGGATGTGTGTGATGTCCTTAGGTTAGTTTGGTTTAAGTAGTTCTAAGTCTAGGGGACTGATGACCTCAGATGTTCAGTCCCATAGTGCTTAGAGCCATTTGAACCATTTAAATCTTGTGCAATAAATAACTGAAAGTGTTCCCGGACTTTATGTACACCCTGTATACAGTTCTCATGAAAGAATTTCGAAAATTACGAATGTGGTCGCATTATTGTTACTATTACTATTATTATTGTGAAATACATTCACACGTACAGCTTACTGCTTTACCACATCATCCTCTGACGTATTCACAACATTGGAGTGTGCTGTGGTACAGCAAAAAGATAGATCTTTCTCTGTTTTAATAACTTTGCCCAAGTGCCTGAATGTAAATCAACGATGGATTTCGAAATGTATTGCAAATTAAGTAAATAAAAAACACAGCTGAATGGAAAATTAGCATTAAAATAGGCATTCTGTCCCAAAACACGATAGCTTGCCCATGCAATCCCTATAATCCACTGTCAGGGAAGAGTAGGTAGATGTACTGGTAGATATGGACGTTGACAGCAATAAACGAAGAAACGAGTGAAACAAATCGCAAGCCACAGATAGAGAACAAAATGAGTACATTGCCCACTTACTTCTGACAGTCTTGAAAATTACGTCTTGAAAGTTCTGGATTATAGTCCGGGATTGTAAGACCCATGGTCATTGTAAGGAAAGTTTTTGATCATACAAAAATGAGTGCAACACTAGCTCTTTTCTCTGAAATCTAAATATAAATGATAGTTGAGTAGGGCCACTGTGCACAACGATAACACTGTCACAGTGAGAACAGCAAGCTTAGGTGTGTACCAGGATGTAGACTGAAGTGCCAATGAAACTGGTGTCGGCATGCGTACTTAAATACAGAGACATGTAAACAGGCAGAATACGGAGCTGCGGTCGGCAACCCATACGTAAGAAAACAAGCGTCGGGCGCAGTTGTTAGATTGGTTACTGCTGTTACAATGTCAGGTTATCAAGATTTAAATGAGTTTGAACGTGGTGTTATGGTCGGCACAGGTGCGACGGAACACAGCATCTCCGAGGTAGCTATGAAGTGGGGATTTTCCAGTACGACCATTTCACGAATGTACAGTGAATAGCAGGAATCCGGTAAAACATCAAATCTCCAACATCGCTGCGGCCGGAAAAAGATCCTCCATGAACGGGTCCAACTACGATTCAAGAAAATCGTTCAACGTGACAGAAGTGCAACCCTTCCGCAAATTGCTGCAGATTTCAATGCTGGGCCACCAACAAATGTCAGCGTGCGAACCATTCAACGAAACATCATCGATATGGGCTTTCCGAGCCGAAGGCCCACTCGTGTACCCTTCATGACTGCACGTCACAAAGCTTTACTCCTCGCCTGGGCCCGACAATACCGACATAGGAATGTTGATGACTGAAAATATGTTGCCTGGTCGGACGAGTATCGTTTCAAATTGCATCGGGCGGACGGATGTGCAAGGGTATGGAGACAGCCGCACGAATCAATAGACTCCACATGTCAGCAGGGGACTGTTCAAGCTGGTGGAGGCTCTGTAATTGTATCGGCCATGTGCGGTTGCAGTGATATGGGACCACTGATACGTCTAGATACGGCTTTGACAGGTGACACAAACGTTAGCATCCTGTCTGGTCAACTTCATCCATTCATGTCCATTTTGCATTCCGGCGAACTTGGGAAATTCCAGCAGGACAATGCAACATCCTACACGCCCAGAATTGCTACACCCTCTTCTGAGTTTAAACGCTTTCGCTGGCCACCAGGCTCCCCAGACATGAACATTATTGAGCATATCTGGAAAGCCTTTCAACGTGCTCCTACGAATTTATGGAGAGCCCTGCAGGATTCATGGTGTCAGTTCCCTCCAGCACCACTTCAGACATTAGTCGAGTCCATGGCACGTCGTGTTGCGGCACTTCTGCGTGCTCGCGGGGGCCCCACACTATATTAGGCAGGTGTTCCAGTTTCTTTGGCTCTTCAGTGTATTTATTACGAGTGTGTCAACTACACATGGAGAAGTTACCGGAAAATGTAAAGGTTCTCGGAATTTAAATCAAGATTGAGATGAATAGTTATTTAGTCTAATAACTGACAATAATCACGATAAAAATTAACACAGAAAGAAGAGTCCTAAATCTCAAATCACATTAAAAGAATGATACTTACAGTGTGGAAAGGAACCTAAATGAATGGTAGACTATACGGGGAAAGAGCAACAAGATCTACTCATTTAGACGACGAAGCAAAAGGATGGTCACATTAGTCGAGTCCATGGCACATCGTGTTGCGGCACTTCTGCGTGCTCGCGGGGGCCCCACACTATATTAGGCAGGTGTACCAGTTTCTTTGGCTCTTCAGTGTATTTATTACGAGTGTGTCAACTACACATGGAGAAGTTACCGGAAAATGTAGAGGTTCTCGGAATTTAAATCAAGATTGAGATGAATAGTTATTTAGTCTAATAACTGACAATAATCACGATAAAAATTAACACATAAAGAAGAGTCCTAAATCTCAAATCAAATTAAAAGAATGATACTTACAGTGTGGAAAGGAACCTAAATGAATGGTAGACTATACGGGGAAAGAGCAACAAGATCTTCTCATTTAGACGACGAAGCAGAAGGATGGTCATGTGACATCTCTGTGTCTTGTCCTTTGATGTCATATCAGATTAGGCAAAACTTGTGTGTTCACTTATTGTCTACGTATGGCAGTCACGTCACGGCGTCTTCCACTCAGGTCAAGAAGAGGTACTGGCTCTGCCAAAAGAAACAAGAAGCAAGCTCAGCTTCACTGCCGCAAAAGCTGGCCACTCGCAGGGGACCTCTGCCATCCATAATGATACTGATTGCCTCCTATCGATACAGAGGACCCAGAGACAACATTGGGAGAACACGTTCCCAGTGATAATAAGGCTCAGCAGAGTACACTGCAAATAAAATTAACCTCAAATTGTGGTGAAAATGTATCAATAACACGTAGCGCTATTTGACAGTAAAGTCACGTCTCTTAGTTATAGATCAGTTGTTTCTGTCGACGTGCTGCTGTGGCTCAGGCTGGTTAAATGGTAAATAAAGAAGAGAGAATGCACACGTTTCTAATGTGTATGGGAACTGCGAATATGTCCTAATCTCCTTCTCTCCCCTGTCTCTGTCCACTTCCTTCGCCCAGTCTTTGTGTCCATCTCCTCCTCCTTCCATCTTCTTCTCCCATTCTCTCTGCATCTCCTCCTGGCTCTCTCTCTCTCTCTCTCTCTCCCCCCTCTCTTTGTCCATCGCCTCCACCTGCCTTTCTCTGTCTATCTTCTCCTCCTCCTCTCTCTCTCTCCATCTGCTCCTGCCCTCTCTCTCACGCTGTCTCTCTGTCTAACATCTCCTAATAACGTTTGTTCATTAGAGTATTGTGTAAAAAATTGAAGCAAATCGGTCGCAAGCTTTTCGAGATTTTTGGAAATACAATTTCTCCTTTAGAAATTGCATATTTGTTTACGTCTACTTAAAAAGTGGTTTACAAAAATAAGCGTGGATTCGAATGCAACGTACTGTCAGAATTTCAAAGGAATGTATGAAGAACTTTCAGGGATTCACGATTTTGTACAAACAAATATGAAATTTTTGCTA
Source organism: Schistocerca piceifrons (assembly GCF_021461385.2). Taxonomy (NCBI): domain Eukaryota; kingdom Metazoa; phylum Arthropoda; class Insecta; order Orthoptera; family Acrididae; genus Schistocerca; species Schistocerca piceifrons. The sequence goes on along the minus strand of NC_060142.1, from coordinate 509,742,786 downwards.
ACAACATATTCCCTTTATTTATATCCAGGGTGTCCCCAAATACACACCGACGAACTTTAAGGTCAGATGCCTTACACTAAAACGGGAAAAAATGTGTATTGAACATGGGCTCTAAAATGTATACATTAATAGCTACGAGCCCTAGTGTAGTAGAAGAGATCTGTTTCACGCTAATGAAGACGAACAAATGATTATAGATCTTAAAGTATGCATTTTAGACCCATGATTACTAGTCATTTTTTATTGTCTCGAATGAAAAACAGCCCACAGTTGCACTAAACTATGTTTATTTGAAACCTTGACCATGGTTTCTGCTATAATAATATAGCCTTCTTCAGAAGTCCTAAAAATGATCAAAATAACATCTAGACCAGTGATACAATCTACACATTAACTTCAAAATTACGTAAGTGATAACATATTACTTACATACACACTAATAAATGAAAAATGTCTTAGCCCAGCGGCTGCGTCAAGACCAATAAAATAACTTCAACAGACATAAGCCTGTTTCGAACATAAGTAAAATTACATATGGCACCATATGTCATCCGCCACTACCTCTGATATAGTGGGGGCACCACAGGTGGCGCTCACCACAGTGAGCTACACCACACCGTTTATCAGGCAACTACTCAATACATACGACAATAAATTAATAACAAGCCTACAAGTGCAAATGAAGGACGATATACTTATTAATACAAATGTCCACCAGATGAAACACTGAAAGTTCCTGGCAGATTAAAACTGTGTGCCGGACTGAGACTCGAACTCGGGACCTTTGCCTTTCGCGGGCAAGTGCTCTACCAAGGTGCTCTGCAAGGTTTGCAGGAGAGATTCTGTAAAGTTTGGAAGGTAGGAGACGAGGTACTGGCAGAAGTAAAGCTGTGAGGACGGGGCGTGAGTCGTGTTTGGGTAGCTCAGTTGGCAGAGCATTTGCCCACGAAAGGCAAAGGTCCCGAGTTCGAGTCAGTGCGGCACACAGTTTTAACCTGCCTGGAAGTTTCATATCAGCGCACACTCTGCTGTAGAGTGAAAATTTCATTCTAGAAACATTGCCCAGCCTGTGGCTAAGCCATGTCTCCGCAATATCCTTTCTTTCAGGGGTGCTAGTTCTGCAAGGTTTGCAGGAGAGCTTCTGTAAAGTTTGGAAGGTAGGAGACGAGGTACTGGCAGAAGTAAAGCTGTGAGGACGGGGCGTGAGTCGTGCTTGGGTAGCTCAGTTGGTAGAGCACTTGCCCGCGAAAGGCAAAGGTCCCGAGTTCGAGTCTCAGTCCGACACACAGTTTTAATCTGCCAGGGAGTTTCGTATCAGCGCACACTCTGCTGTAGAGTGAAAATTTCATTCTAGATGAAATACTGTTGCATACGATCATTAGAGTGGTAGAACGTGTCAAAATTTCAAGGCAATCGGTGAAGAACTTTCGGAGATAGACGATTCTGAATAATCGAACATTTACATTTTTATGTATAAAGATTAGTAAATCAGTGCTTTACGAAGGTACAGAGTGTAAGACTACGGCTTATCCGAATATCGAGGCGAGCTGGCAGTGAAACATTATGAGGGCCACATAGAAAAGAGGACCGAATCGCTGGTGTCGGTTGTCGCGGGACCAGTAAACGTCCAGGGGAGGAATATCCGCAGATTTGGGACTGGTGCAGGCACCTGTCACAGCGCATGCGGCGTGCTGTGCGGTGTGTACGAGCAGGGCCGGAGCTTCCCTGGGCAGCCGTGTCTCGGTGTTCACGTGTTCGTGTTTCGGCGTGACGGGCTGCCACAAATTCCCCGACCGCCAGGCTGCCGCAGAGGTGTGGCCGGAATCGCTGTCGCGTGTCTATGTTGTGTTCTGCGGCCGCTGCGGCCGCAATATCACGAAACTGACGGCGCGCCGCGGCTGTGGAGCTGCATTCTGCAGCGGGTCACTTGTCGCCCGTAGACCACTGCGCAACTGACACCGACTGAAATTGCAGTTAAGAGGCGCGGTTAATTCTCGGATAACGGCAAAGAGATACACTGCTCTCTAGCCCAGCAGTTAGAGTGTACTGCCGAGCTATAGTGCTGGGCCAAAGCGTTATGGCTACTGCTACGGCGATTTTAAATGCTGCCTGGTGGCATGATGGGCACAAAGCGCTGCAAGCAAAATATTCAAGGTGTCGTTTCCATATATTGTGGGATGGCAGTATGGACCAAAACAAGAAGAAATGTCCTGAAGTGCTTACCTGAAGAGCTATGAGCAGTTGTTCACCTTCGGCATTACGAAACACATCTACATCATACTCCGCAAGCCACCTGATAGTGTGCAGCGGAGGGTACTTTCGATACCACTATCTGTTCCCTCCAACCCTGTTCCACTCGCGAATAGTGCCGGTAAGCCTCTGTTTTAGCTCTAATTCCTCGAATTTTCTCCTTGTGGTTAAAACGCGAGACATATATGGGGGGAAGTAATATGTTGTCTGAGTCCTCCCTGAAAAGTGCTGTCCCGAAATTTCAATATTTAATTTCTCCGTGATGCACAACGTCTCTCTTGTAATGTCTGCCAGTGGAGTTTGTTTAGCATCTCCGTAACGCCCTCTCGCCAGCTAAACGATCCCGTGACGAAACGCGCCGTTATTCGTTCGATATTCTCTACCTCCTCTATCAGTCCTACCTGATAGAGATCCCAGATAGATGAACAATACTCAATAATCGTGCGAACAAGCGCGTTATAAGCCACTTCTATCCTGAATGAGTTACATTTCCTTAAGATTCTTCCGATGAATCTGAGTCTTGTGTCTGCTTTTCCCACTATCTGTTTTATATGCTTATTGCACTTAAGGTCGCTCTGTATAGTTACTCGTAGATATTTTACGGCAGACGCTGTCTCCAGCTGTTTGTCATCAATAGTGTAGCGGTTCACTAGTGGATTTCTTTCCCTATGTATGCACAATATGTGACATTTATTTTCGTTTAGGGTCAATTGCCAGAGTCTGCGACATTCATCAGTTCTCTGTAGGTCGTTCTGCAAATTCTTACCATCTTCTGGCGTTGCTACTTTAGTATAAACAACTGCATCTTCTGCGAATAGCCTTAAAGAGCATCCGACGCTTTCTACAAGATCATTTACATATACTGTAAATAGCAACGGTCCCATCACACTTCCCTGTGATACTCCGGATATTACCTTTGCCTCTGTTTAGTTCCGTTAAGAGCGACGTGTTGAGTTCTATCTGCAAGAAAGTCGTGAATCCAATGGCAGGTCTGCTCCGATACTCCGTTAGTTCGTATTTTTGTCATTAAACGGCAATGCGGGATGCTGTCAAATGCCTTACTGAAATCAAGGAACACGGCACCAACCTGAGCATCATTGTCCACTGCGCTATGGATCTCATGGAGGAACAGAGCGAGCTGAGTTTCACAGGATCTGTTTGCGGAATTCATGTTGATTTTTATACAGGAGGGTTCATTTTTCAAAAACGTCATAATTCTTGGGTATAAAACATGTTCCATAATTCTACAACATATTGGCGTCAACGATATAGGTCTATAATAGTGTGGATCTGTCTTACGGCCTTTCTTAAAAACGGGAATGACCTTCGCTTTTTTCCAGTCGTTAGGTACCTTTCGTTGCTCAAACTCAAGCGATCTGCGATAAATCACTGTTAGAAAGGGAGCAAGTTCTTTCGCATAATCTTTATAGAATCCTATAGGTATCTCATCTGGTCTCGAAGCCTTTCCACTACTAAGCGATTGTAGCTGCTTTCCAATTCCGCGATCGGTTATCTCAATATCTGCCATTTCGACGTTCGCACGGCTGTTGAAAGGAGGGACAGCGTTACGATCTTCCGCAGTGAAACGACTTCGGAAGACCGAATTCGGCATTTAGGCCTTCTCTCTGTTATCTTCCGTTTCGGAGCCTGTGTTGTCGCTGAGATAACGAATATATGATTTTGACCCACTTACTGATTTTACATACGACTAAAATCTCTTAGGGTTTTTAGTCAGGTCGTTTGATAACGTCTTACTTTCGAAATCATTGAACGCTTCTCTCATTACTCTCCTTACGCTCATTTTCGCTTCGTTCAGCTTTTGTTTGTTAGCTAGGTTTTTACTTCTTTTCAGTCTAAGATGAAATGCTCTTTGTTTACGTAGAGCTTTTGTAACACGGCTATTAAACCATGATGGATCTTTCCCATCCCTTTAAACCTTACTCGGAACGTACTTGTCTAGGGCATATTGAAAGATACCTTTGAATTTTTTCCATTTGTTCTTCACATCTTCGTCTTCATCACCAAATATTTGCTGCTGATTGCTGAGATATTCTGAAATTTGTATACTGTCACACTTGCTGAGCAAATATATCTTCCTACCTTTCTTAACATTCCTTGTAGAACCCGTCGTCATAGATGCTGTCACAGCCTTATGATCACTGATATCTTCCTCTACGTTAACTCATTCGATAAGTTCAGGACTGTTTGTTGCCAGGAGGTCTAAGACCTTGCCCTCATGAGTTGTTTCTCTATCTGCTCGAGGTAATTTTCGGACAATACATCCAGAACAATGTCACACGATTCCCTGTCTCTGGCACCAGTTTTGATGGCATAACACTCCCAATCTATACTGGTAAGCTGAAGTCATCTCTTTCACTGCAAGCTCTTTGCTGTTACGAACGACCTACAGAATGCAGTAAATAAAAGAGAACACATTATTGAGTTACTGTCAAACAGCACAACTCATGACGTGATCTACTTGCTATTATGTACATGCATTTGTGAGCCTTCCCCAAAGGAGGTGCCCAGTCTGGTGTCCACTCACAGTAAAGCATGCTTCTGTCCGACTTCTTAGAGAATCACATACTATCTGTAAAACTCCAGATTAGTCTAGGATCTACTGGCAGGCACTGAGGATGTGTTCCTGTTGTCTGAACATCGTTAATGGGACTTGGATGCACCAAAGATTTCAAGCGTATCCACAAGCAAAAATCTGCGGAATTAAGATCGGAAGAATGAGCTGCCCACCGAACTGGACCACCCTGATCTATCCTTTGCTCGTTAAATGTGTGAGGTTTCTGGGTGATACCGGAGAAAATTTGCTGGTACATCATTATACTGCACCTGTGAGTACCGTTTACAGTAACAGCACTAACAGATGTTTACTGCATACTGTATCCATGCACAATGTGTCCTTCATTTGTTCACTGCATTCTGTAGTCGGTCGCCATTGCAAAGAGCTTGCAGTGAAAATAAACAGTGCCCATTGCTACTAAGGTATGCAATTTAGAATCCATGTTTATTGAACATATTTTCTTGTTAAAAAAAATGGGTTCAAATGGCTCTGAGCACTATGGGACTTAACATCTGAGATCATCAGTCCCCTAGAACTTAGAACTACTTAAACCTAACTAACCTAAGGACATCACACACATCCATGCCCGAGGCAGGATTCGAACCTGCGACCGGAGCGGTCGCGTGGTTCCAGACTGTAGCGCCTAGAACCGCTCGGCCACCCTGGCCGGCTTTCTTGTTCAGACCCATAGTACGTTTTTTGAGAACCGTCATTAAGCGGGGCAGAGGCGAATAGGTAATCATTCTGCTGACCTGATACAGAAATTGAACTGATACTGGATACCACACTCAAATACCAATCTACAATAAAAATCTTGTTCGGCACTGCAACTTTCTTCTAACGCTCAATGAAGCTATTGACTGCATAACAATGAGGCCTACAACCCAAAGCTCAGATAGAGCCCAAAATTCACAGTGCTGGTCACCCAATAAGCCCAATTACGAGTTCAGAAAATGGTCCTGGATTCAAAATCACTAAAAAAACTTAATGAAATTCTCAGAAAATCCTACTTTTACCACCAACTGCTTCAGAAAGAACAGTTAAGAATTGACTGGCAGCATCAGAGACATGACCAGATCCAGATCAGGAAGATTTACACATCTCGACATAATTAACATATTCACTAGCTTAACCATAACAGACGCAATCTGAATAATAAAAGATAACTTATTACTTCATGTTAAGTTAAGTAATGTAGAAATCTATATGCGAATGGATTTGCTCGAGATGGTACTATTCCACAATTAGTTAACTTTAATAACAATATCTACATCAGAATGATGGTTTAGCAATGGGTAATTATTCTACTGACTCGATACGAGCCGCACGTAGAAGAATAAGCGAATACTGTCACGGGACTGATGACCTCAGATGTTAAGCCCCATAGTGCTCAGAGCCATTTTTGATTACTGTCACGACCCAGCGTTGAGAAATGATATTTCGGAGACGCCGAAGCCACTTGGCTGTTGTTGTACCACGGTTGTGAGCCGCTATGGAAGAGGTTGAAGGACAGTAAATCAACGAGGTCAACACCTCTTTACAGAACATGGAGGTGGAAGATTTGATCCATCTGTAGAGCAGGATAGGCAGGAATCTGTGGCAGATCTGACGATGGAGTAAAACGCTTCAGAGCGTACTGGTGAACTTGGATCTCCGCAGCAGACGACCCCTACAAGTTCCCAGGATCGTCAGTTTCGAATACAGTGGTTACGAGATCATCGAGACTGGAGCGTGGACCAGTGCAAACTTGTCGCCTGGTCGTATGAGTTGTATCTGCCTGGTGGTCATTTGCTCGGCGCATCAGACAGGCCGTGGAGGCAGCCACCCCGCTAGGCCTGCGCTGTTTACCACGGAGTTACACGCCGCCTGCACAGAGGTCACGTTCAGAATGTGTTGCGCAATAAGGTCCTTTAATACAGATAAGTATACAAGCGGAAACACTGAAAACATCTTTCAGACAGCCCCACAGGCAGAAGTCACACGGATTAAGATCAGGTGATTCGGACGCCCAGACTGAAGGGAAATGGCGGTGCGCCATCTTGCATAAAAATGATCCCATCCAAGCTGTTGGAGAGCTAGAGTTACGTGGTTGCGCAAAAGACACTCATAGCGCTTATTAGTAACGGTACAGGTAACAGGACCAGAAGCACCTGTCTCTTCGAAAAAATATGGCCCTATAATAAATGATGCAGTACACCCGCACCACACAGTGACTTTTTGGGGATGAAATGGTACTGGCTGATTTGCATGTGTATTTTCCGTTGCCCATATTCTACATTTCTGTGTGTTGACATATCCTGTCAGATGGAAGTGGGATTCGTCTGTCCACAAAATCTTCAACGGCGGATCATTGTCCACTTCCATGCGAGCAAGAAATTCTAAAGCAAAGGTCAACAGGTCAACAGGAAGCAACTCGTGCACATGGGTAATTTTGAATGGATACCAAAGAAGGATGTTTCGAAGGATTTTAAGCACAGTGCTCACGGGTATGTCCAACGTCCGGACAATTCTCCGTGCGTGCACTACACGTTTTAATCACCATCACTCGTGTCCTCCTGCACTGCTGTGGCCACTGCTTCCACTGACTTCGAATTAAATCGTTTCCTCCCTCTACCAGTGTGCACACCAAAAGAACCCGTCTTTTCGAATTTCCGAATCATTTTCTCCAGGCCCACGGCAGGCATCGGACCAACGTCTTTTTTCAAACCCTTCAGTGTCCGGAACTGCCGCAGAGCGACGTGTGCACAGTCATCATTCTTGTAATATAGCTTAACTAGCATAGCGCGATCCTACATTGAGACGGTCATGGCGAACGTCACAGACACGAGAGGGGGAAAAGCCGTATACCCGGCATGTTTATACCAACTTCAATGAGTCGTACGTATTCTGGCACATACAGCGCCATCTATGGACCAATTTTTACACTAGTTTTTTTATTCTGCCATACGTTTCCCCCTTCTTCCATAATATTCAGTTGCAATTTGACATCATTCTGACCTGTGGTGTTATTTCTACAGCGGTTTGGAAGTTGAACTTTAATTATAACCACCCTGTATATCAGGAACTGTAGATACTTGTGAAGAATGTTCAAATGTGTGTGAAATCTTATGGGACTTAACTGCTAAGGTCATCAGCCCTTAAGCTTACACACTACTTAACCTAAATTATCCTAAGGACAAACACACACACCCATGCTCGAGGGAGGACTCGAACCTCCGCCGCGACCAGCCGCACAGTCCATGACTGCAGCGCCTAAGACCGCTCGGCTAATCCCGCGAGGCACTTCTTGTGGAGACCTGGAGTCCATTAATAAAACAGCGGCCAATGATGCGATTCTTGAAATGCCCGTATCACAAGTCGACAGACCAGGGTCTTGCCCGAGCACTTCTCTCAGCGTGAATTTTTGATGAGCCAATCACTGTTTCAGTGCAATTTATGTTGCTCATAAGAATTATTGTAACTCCTATTCTCCACCTGAATTTTTGTTGTCGTTTGGGCATTAGTGTTTATGAAGTATTTTTCGTGCTACCTTCGTTCTGAGAAAAGATCAACCATTAGGATAGCAACCGTCTAACTTCGTGTGGTTCAGATCAAAGCCTGAGGGTTGACACACACACTTTCCAGCTGCGGAATTATCAGTTTAAATAACATAAATAGGTGTTACAGAATTCATTTTTTGCGAGTAATTAAGTGTTTTCCGAGGTCCCACATACCGGTGTACTGTGTGAAAAAAGAAGCTGCCCTGAGTGAATCTGCTAGTGATGGTGCATTAACAGCGATAGAACTTCTCAAAAATTGTTAATTGCGATGGATGTAAGGTCGGGGTTGTTAAACTCACAAGGAACCCCTTGAGTGCGAGGTCACAAAACGCCAACGATATTTACGGCATCTGATGCCACACGTATTGTCTATCATGCCACCACAATATTGGTTGCTGATGGCAACAGGGGACGGGACTGGATGTGTCCAATAATGAGCATAGCATGAGGCTAGGAAGCGTAGTTGAACTGCTTAGTCGACGACTAACTCACAACAGTGCTACAGTGCTAGAGGTGTTGATACACAGCAGAGCAATAGCAATAACGACGATGAAAGAAAACATGGCATTATATCTACAACAGCAGCTGTCGAAGTTCACATTTCGTCAGAAAGGAAGCCAAAGAATTTCGCAGAGTGGGAAAGAAGTGGCAGATAAAATAAGAGTATTAGCGTTTCTGCAAGATGAATCAGTGGAATGGTGTCGTATACTCTAGACTGTGCGGACAATGTACACTCTTTGACATAAAACTCGAACGGCGGCCGGCCGCTTCAGAGGCTAAGTCCGCGCCGATCGCGACATGGGACAGAAAAACTGGCCAACTCGCTAATTCTCTAAGTCCGATTATCTGCACAATCTGGCAACACTGTGGACTGCGGCACTTCCTGGAGGAAAACTTGTCCCATGATAGAGAAACCCTAGGCTGATTACGCCTGTGGTCTAGCGGTAGCGTGCGTTGTTTCTGTTCATAATGTCAGTGTATCGAGAGCAGCTGGCATAAAATATTTTTATAGCCTCTTCTGTCTGAATGCTGAAGACGTGAATGTAATGGTAGCGCAGATTCAATCTATTTCGCTTTGTGACACACCGATATCAAAATTTTCTCCAGTAACGATTTTGCGGCAGATTTCCTGCAGACTGTCCTCCTCTGGACGCCGTATGCGGCAAAGCTCCGGGATCCATTTGCTGGCTACCGGCAGCAGCCGTGCCGACAGCAGCGGCGCTGCACTCCCCCGTTCTTTATCGAAAGCGCCTGCTACCGCTCATCGCTTTTGATGATTTAAAACGCTTTATTATTAAATGTTGCTCCACAGAAAATTTCTACAATTTCCATTCACGCTCAAAAGCAACAGAGACAGACGCCCTGATTAGTAGGCGGGTATTATATTACATTAATCGGCAAGAGCTGAGTATGGCCCGAAATTAATTTTACAGACTGGGACGAAATTAAACCACCTCACTACATTCGATGAATTTATAAATGCTTCATACCTCGTTTCTTTTCTTTTCAAACTCAATTATTTGTGCAACTTTTGGTCAATGTTTGGATGTTTTCTTCAAGCCAGAGTGAGCGTCTGTGGTGTAAAGTGTATTACAGTTCTTGTTTCATTCCTTATGGTAAGTCTATGCGATAAACTGTGTGAATACCTTGCAATGCATGCTCTGTAGCAGTGCAGGAACACTGCACATTTGGAGTTCCATGTATGGGTTCATGAAGTGTTTATTGTTGATCGGAAGTGATAGTTAAGGTCATCAGATTTAAACCAGAAAACTTTGTCGTTTTGAAGGTTTCAGAGAACGGAAAGGAATTGCTAACGCCGGTGTTAGAAAACGTCTACAGTTAAATGCTATTGCAAAAATTTAGAAGAAGGGAACTATATTAATGAACATGTGCACTTCATAAACAACCTTCTGACATGTTAGACCTATACGACGAACAAAGCTCAAATTTATATCGTTGACAGTCGGTTTGAATCTTTTCAGGACCTATTTTACAGTGAAGCACCTTGGAATTTGCAAAGTCGAATCGGACGAAGGTTGATGTTTAAAGGCATTCTTCAGATTTCGCATAAGAAATTTTTACTAGCAGTTTGCAACTCCATTAATTAAAATGGAAAGTAAAAGGTTGTAGTCAGCGGCTTCTACCGTGATTCGAACTGCTATGTCTTATAGTACAAGCACTGCAAAGCACAAGGGAACCTCTGAGCTAACGACACACTGGCGGCCAGAGGCGGACTATAGTCACTGCGATGTTGCCTGAGCCTCAAAACGCAACCTTAAACACACAGAGGAGGTGGAGATTACTGTTTTAACGTCCCGTCGACAACGATATCATTAGAGACGGAGCACAAGCTCGGATTAGGGAAGGATGGGGAAGGAAATCGGCCGTGCCCTTCCTAAGGAACCATCCCGGCATTTGCCTGAAGCGATTTAGGGAAATCATTGAAAACCTAAATCAGGATGGCCGGGCGCGGGATTGCACCGTCGTCCTCCCGAATGCACACACAACCAGGTGTTACTTATGTGAAGAACGCCGTTCTTGGAGTCCAGAAATTAAATATACTCTCTAATTGTGTCATCTTGCAGTGGATTATATCGTACGAGTCTTCGATGTGGGAAACGAATGTCAAGTGGATTTAGCCAGGTAACGCCGACCTACACCCGGAAGTAAATGCACTATCAGAGTGTTGACAAATACTTGCTACGACGCTGCCATTTCTCGGCTCTCTGACGAGGCAGCTCTTCAGCGAAATGCTTGCCGTGATTCTCCGATACGGTTCTTCAGAGTGGAGACGTGCGCGCACGTTTGGTTTTTATGCGGCGTTCTCCCCTGATGGTTTCTGACGTCGCCTTGTGGGCTATGTATACATATGAGACATTCAATTATCATTAATCCAGAATGATACAAGTTTCAGCTTCCGGCGTGGAAGAAGGCTGTTGACGCCGACGTTATATCATTTCAACGTAGGGAAAGCAAAACGGATCATTCAATGTTTCTCATTCAACATAAAGCATGTGAGATAAATTTCCGTAACGTTCATAATCATCTAAAAATACAAACGAAGTAAAAATACACCGGAAGCTTATTCGAATTGAATATAATGTAAGATACCAAACGCTTTGCACCTCGATGTCGAATTTGTCCACTTGCAATCTTTTGCAGCATAGACATAGAATGTCATGATTACCACGAGAATGAAGAAATATGTTGGTAAGGATGGAAGCAAGAAAGGACGCAGTCAACAAATATTCTATTCCTCATGGCATACATTTCATTTGACACGTAAGAAGAGGTAAAGCGGGAATTTACTTTCGTTAACACGAAAGATATGCCGCACATATTGATAACGAGGAAGTCTGCGTCTTCATACGTTTCCTTAGCAAATATCAACTTTAAATTGCATAACGCAAACATTTTTAACAGACGCGAATTCCTACCCAGCATCTGTTGTCCCTGTTAACGAACGACGAGAGATGTTAAATATTGCTTCTTCACAAGTAACTTACTTGAAATGCCGTGAGGTAAAGCTGTGTGTTGGACACGGATTCGAACCCGGAACCTAATCGGATTGCTATCGAAGCACAGTCAAATGTGACATATCGGAATTTTGCGGCAGTAGGTAGATGTTTTAACTGAAATGACGAGACGAAACATTAATTTTTTCCTTCCCAGGACTCCAACCCGGCACCTATCGCTGTTATATTCTAGAGAAAACGAACGTTAAATATGGGTTTGTTGCACCAGCAGTGACATGTGAGCATGTTTGAACTGAAATAATATGACGAAGAGTTCAGCGCTCACTGGGAATAGAGCCCCCACACATATCGTTGTTGACTACACACAAAGAGAAGTCAGCTATCGAATTTTTCTCCACCAGCTGCTCAGAATAGCATCTTGAACTTACAGTCATCTCGCAAATAGTTCTGTGTCTCACTGGGAGTTAAAAACGTCAGATATCGTTAGTGTTGACAGCGAATGAAAATACATTAAAAATCAAAATTATTATCCACCAGCAGATAGGTGTTCTCATGATAGAGCTTGATAATACATAATTAAATCTTTAGTGCCGGGCCAGGATTCGATCCCATTCACGCGTAATATGTGAAGGTGTTGAGGAATCTGCAGTTTTGAACAAACAACAAATTGTAGCCGAGCTGTATTGCCACGAAGGGATCAAATTCCGCGTTAAGGGCGGTCTGAGTTGCATTCCCAGTTCAGAACCAATTTTATCGACATACAGAAGCTCAAATAAAAGATGGAATAAGTGTCCTGTGACCATACATAGCGTTTGTGTCGTCACTTGAAATAAATAACTAGTATAAGAAAGGTTACTGGTGATAGAGTTTCTACATGTCGCCACTCCAGACGTTATTGTGGTTCAACCTACCGTCTACTTGGTAAAGAAGGAATATCATCTTTAATGTGAATTTTCAGACCACGCAGCCATTATATCTCCTTCACTTGGTGTAGCCAGGAGAGAATGGAATCTGTCTCTCCCTATCTAAAATCATTGACAGAAGTGGGAATCGAACCCAGACCATAGGTGTAACAACCTACCATCCGCCCAACAGACCACGAAATCCTCTTCTCTGCGAGTCATTTTTCTATCGTAACGCAGTTGCGCCACACTGGATGAGAATTCTGACACACAGGCTCCCTGTAGTAATTTGCAGCATGTTCAGTAAATTCATTTATTTGGTTGACCGAATCACCATGAACTAGCTGCCTCGGCGACCCAGTGCATACATTCGACTATTTTTTGAAATCACAGAAATAAAATCACGTAACTGCCACCTACACACAACTGTCAACAGTGTAGGATGCAGAAGTTTAAATAGGAAGTGTTCCTTTCCACTTGAGCTATTCTATTGCGCTATCTGTTACTAGAAAACGTCGCTCAGTCCAAAAGAAAAGCTGTAACTGTTTGTCTCTCAGAAGTCAAGACCTGGCCATATGCATAATCTCACAGTGCTGTGGAATCCAAAAGTTATGGAGGAATAGTTGCCGAGCTCTGGAGCTGTTGTAGCTACGTGTCAGCTTGTAGCATAGATAAGATGTCGCGAGTTCGAATACATTCAGTGCTACATTTAATAAAACGCAATTCTGCTCTCTGCTGAAGTTATCAATCTAATGGAACTTTGAACATAATTCCCTTCACTTCTCAACCCAAAGTAGTCGCATGTGGAAAAAGGACTAACTACTGTGACATTTTGTTCTATTCAGGTTTAATAGACAGCAGGCAGCAGATGCATCTCGAAGATGTGCAGGGAGAGCGCATCGTGCCATAACATGTCAGAAAAGTATTTTCTACATTAGCCGTCGTGTGGTAGTGATATTTTATTCTTCTTCAAACTTTGACAGCTTTAACTCAGAACAAGTTTTCTACATGCATGTAATCAATAAACTGCATGTGCATTGTCAGACTGTCATAGGTAACATCAGAGAATTCGCATATATCGTTGATGATTAATTTCTCTCTCATGTTTACTATTGTTTTAACAACTCTAAAGGAAACCTTACGAAAATTGTGCACTGTATTATAAGAAATGAAATAAAACTAACCATGATAACCTTACGACGAAAGTATCTGTACACAAGCATGCCTCTATCGACACGAATTAGTAAAATACTACTCACTTAGATTTTGATTGGGTCTGTGTTTAATTGGTATGCTGTGTCATACTCAAGAGGTATGCAAATGTGGCATTTCATAAATATAGTTACGTATTCCTAGAAACCCAAAATTCGCTTGTCAGCAGCGGAAAGAGGCGTTACCTGTTGTGCAGCATTGTAAGTTTTTCAACATTGCACTATGAGCTGAAAGCGTTTTCTTGCGATTTCCTTACTGATGTTTGATCTGACTGCTTGTAGCTCTTTCACAGAAGAGATAAAAACGTTACATTCAGTGAGACTGGAACTGCGAACCGTAACAGACGCTGTTTCACAGGTCAGCACGTTACCACAGAGCTGGCGAGGATGAATGGGTATGGGTCTCAGCTTCCTATTTCGAGGACAATAGTAACTAGAACTCGTAAACCGCTATTTAAAGGCCGAGATTAGTTGCGATTTCCACCTGCAACGACTTTCCTGGGCTGAAAACCGTAAATTTTTAATCTTTTGTTACCCTTCAAGCGATAATAACTCAGATTATTCAATGGAAATGTCAGGTAAAATCAAGTGTACTTTGAGGCTCAATTCCGTGCACACCAGGAAGTAACTCGTCGATCACAGAGTTGCCGAACATACGTTGCCTTGTTGCCAAATCTCAGTTACAGTACCCGCAGGAAGAAAACGAACCGATGTGATCTTACAGCGGTCTGGGAAGTGACGATAGCTGGTGTCTCCAAGTCGCGGCTGCTACGGCCTGGAATACGTAATGCGTCTGATTCGCTTTCTGTAACTAGGTTTAGGGACTGGAGCGTAGTTACTAATAATACTCAGAACTGACTGCAGACTGAGCACCATAAATCAGTAACTCTCATTGTTGTTTTTATATTTCTTTCGTAAGTGTACTCAAAACTAAGAAAGTCATTCACAGGCGTTTTCGTGCCTCGCCGATAGTCGAGCACAACAAACAAATACAAATAAAAAAGAATGTGTGTGTGTGTGTGTGTGTGTGTGTGTGTGTGTGTGTGAGAGAGAGAGAGAGAGAGAGAGAGAGAGAGAGAGAGAGAGAGAGAGAGAGAAATAAAAAGCAATGAGAGAGAGTGTAAAAAATTGTTGTAAAGAAATTGAATCATGGTATTTAAAGAAATCTTTCATTAAAATGACACGTTCCACATCATTACGAAATGTCGTATTCATGATCTATGGAACAAGAGGTAATCTAATGTTCATGAAGTGTCATGAATTACCGAAATTTTTGCCAATACCAGTAACCAAATCTAAACTTGAAAATAAAAGACGACAATTTTTGTAATAAACCGTGACTCCTATCAAGACCCTTTCGTCTCTGTTATCTAACCACGAAAGATGTCTGATATACCTCCATTCTGAAGTAACAAAGTGTGCATGCATTTAAAGATGAAGTGCATGCTGTGAAGTTCTGTGACGGAGATACGAACCCAACACGTAATCCGATTGTTAACTAAGAAAAATCAAATGTTACGTTTTTCTTACGAGCCGCTAGGTGTCTGAATCTAAAATAAGGATACAAACTTTTGTGCCTAAGCAACAATCGAACTGCACACCTACCGTGCATCCACGAATATAGCGTAAGTATCAGTTGCTTACTCATGAACAGTAAGATGTGTGCGTGTTTGACCAGAAATAACGACACCTGTTGCGATTGTTGGCAACACATGAACAGACATTGAAATTGCGCGTTAATTTTCACTAGCAGGTCGGTGTGCACTTGATAAAGCTAGAAATGAAATTATGAATATTTTTGTACTGGATCAGGTTTCAGACCCACATACTTACCTTTGGAGGAGACCTAGAGAAGATTGCAGTCTTGGGAAAAGAAACGAAATGACTGAACTATACTGTTCCTAGAGATTCAGATCCTCGAAAGAGGAGATACGAATTCGAATCACAGTCCAGCACCAAATTTTTAAACGTCTCTAGTTCAATCAAGTACAAGTAAAATAAGAGCCCTGTCCCTTTAAATGGCTATCGGTTCATCAAATAAAATAAAATTTGCTAATGTAAGTAAACTTACTGGCGACTGTACTTCTGTTTACCATGATTTCCGCTGTGTCATTTCCCAACGTAAACCGGCTCTGCCCAGTCGGTAATGAAGGAACGTGATGTTTAATGCGGATTCTGGATTATAACGTCTTTCTCTTGAGGTTACCAGAGGTAAAATAAATATGTTTGTGCCTCTTAAAAGCAAATGCCTGAACCCACGCATTGCACCTGTGATAGCTCGTTCCACCAGACCATTGTGGTCACATTACCGAGCCCCAGGAGTGTGCTGTAACGGATCATGTGCTTAGCTTACAAAATCAGTCACGGTGGAAAAAATGCGAGTCTATTAAATGGTCAAGTAGAAGCAAGCTTCTGACGCAGAGATTATGCTATTCTCATGTCAGCAGGATGTAAAGACTCTTCTAGGCATCATAGGCAGGATGTGAAACCATTTTGATTTTTCACAAATTCAGCAAATTTCTTAGTTCGAGAAAATCCACTGTGAATAATCTGAGTTATTATCGCTTGAAGGGTAACAAAAGATTGAAAGTTTACGGTTTTCAGCCCAGGAAAGTCGTTGCAGGTGGAAATCGCAACTAATCTCGGCCTTTAAATAGCGGTTTACGAGTTCTAGTTACTATTGTCCTCGAAATAGGAAGCTGAGACCCATACCCATACCTCCTCGCCAGCTCTGTGGTAACGTGCTGACCTGTGAAACAGCGTCTGTTACGGTTCGCAGTTCCAGTCTCACTGAATGTAACGTTTTTATCCCTTCTGTGAAAGAGTTACAAGCAGTCAGATCAAACATCAATAAGGAAATCGCAAGAAAACGCTTTCAGCTCATAGTGCAATGTTGAAAAACTTACAATGCTGCACAACAGGTAACGCCTCTTTCCGCTGCTGACAAGCGAATTTTGGGTTTCTAGGAATACGTAACTATATTTATAAAATGCCACATTTGCATACCTCTTGAGTATGACACAGCATACCAATTAAACACAGACCCAATCAAAATCTAAGTGAGTCGTATTTTACTAATTCGTGTCGATAGAGGCATGCTTGTGTACAGATACTTTCGTCGTAAGGTTATCATGGTTAGTTTTATTTCATTTCTTATAATACAGTGCACAATTTTCGTAAGGTTTCCTTTAGAGTTGTTAAAACAATAGTAAACATGAGAGAGAAATTAATCATCAACGATATATGCGAATTCTCTGATGTTACCTATGACAGTCTGACAATGCACATGCAGTTTATTGATTACATGCATGTAGAAAACTTGTTCTGAGTTAAAGCTGTCAAAGTTTGAAGAAGAATAAAATATCACTACCACACGACGGCTAATGTAGAAAATACTTTTCTGACATGTTATGGCACGATGCGCTCTCCCTGCACATCTTCGAGATGCATCTGCTGCCTGCTGTCTATTAAACCTGAATAGAACAAAATGTCACAGTAGTTAGTCCTTTTTCCACATGCGACTACTTTGGGTTGAGAAGTGAAGGGAATTATGTTCAAAGTTCCATTAGATTGATAACTTCAGCAGAGAGCAGAATTGCGTTTTATTAAATGTAGCACTGAATGTATTCGAACTCGCGACATCTTATCTATGCTACAAGCTGACACGTAGCTACAACAGCTCCAGAGCTCGGCAACTATTCCTCCATAACTTTTGGATTCCACAGCACTGTGAGATTATGCATATGGCCAGGTCTTGACTTCTGAGAGACAAACAGTTACAGCTTTTCTTTTGGACTGAGCGACGTTTTCTAGTAACAGATAGCGCAATAGAATAGCTCAAGTGGAAAGGAACACTTCCTATTTAAACTTCTGCATCCTACACTGTTGACAGTTGTGTGTAGGTGGCAGTTACGTGATTTTATTTCTGTGATTTCAAAAAATAGTCGAATGTATGCACTGGGTCGCCGAGGCAGCTAGTTCATGGTGATTCGGTCAACCAAATAAATGAATTTACTGAACATGCTGCAAATTACTACAGGGAGCCTGTGTGTCAGAATTCTCATCCAGTGTGGCGCAACTGCGTTACGATAGAAAAATGACTCGCAGAGAAGAGGATTTCGTGGTCTGTTGGGCGGATGGTAGGTTGTTACACCTATGGTCTGGGTTCGATTCCCACTTCTGTCAATGATTTTAGATAGGGAGAGACAGATTCCATTCTCTCCTGGCTACACCAAGTGAAGGAGATATAATGGCTGCGTGGTCTGAAAATTCACATTAAAGATGATATTCCTTCTTTACCAAGTAGACGGTAGGTTGAACCACAATAACGTCTGGAGTGGCGACATGTAGAAACTCTATCACCAGTAACCTTTCTTATACTAGTTATTTATTTCAAGTGACGACACAAACGCTATGTATGGTCACAGGACACTTATTCCATCTTTTATTTGAGCTTCTGTATGTCGATAAAATTGGTTCTGAACTGGGAATGCAACTCAGACCGCCCTTAACGCGGAATTTGATCCCTTCGTGGCAATACAGCTCGGCTACAATTTGTTGTTTGTTCAAAACTGCAGATTCCTCAACACCTTCACATATTACGCGTGAATGGGATCGAATCCTGGCCCGGCACTAAAGATTTAATTATGTATTATCAAGCCCTATCATGAGAACACCTATCTGCTGGTGGATAATAATTTTGATTTTTAATGTATTTTCATTCGCTGTCAACACTAATGATATCTGACGTTTTTAACTCCCAGTGAGACACAGAACTATTTGCGAGATGACTGTAAGTTCAAGATGCTATTCTGAGCAGCTGGTGGAGAAAAATTCGATAGCTGACTTCTCTTTGTGTGTAGTCAACAACGATATGTGTGGGGGCTCTATTCCCAGTGAGCGCTGAACTCTTCGTCATATTATTTCAGTTCAAACATGCTCACATGTCACTGCTGGTGCAACAAACCCATATTTAACGTTCGTTTTCTCTAGAATATAACAGCGATAGGTGCCGGGTTGGAGTCCTGGGAAGGAAAAAATTAATGTTTCGTCTCGTCATTTCAGTTAAAACATCTACCTACTGCCGCAAAATTCCGATATGTCACATTTGACTGTGCTTCGATAGCAATCCGATTAGGTTCCGGGTTCGAATCCGTGTCCAACACACAGCTTTACCTCACGGCATTTCAAGTAAGTTACTTGTGAAGAAGCAATATTTAACATCTCTCGTCGTTCGTTAACAGGGACAATAGATGCTGGGTAGGAATTCGCGTCTGTTAAAAATGTTTGCGTTATGCAATTTAAAGTTGATATTTGCTAAGGAAACGTATGAAGACGCAGACTTCCTCGTTATCAATATGTGCGGCGTATCTTTCGTGTTAACGAAAGTAAATTCCCGCTTTACCTCTTCTTACGTGTCAAATGAAATGTATGCCATGAGGAATAGAATATTTGTTGACTGCGTCCTTTCTTGCTTCCATCCTTACCAACATATTTCTTCATTCTCGTGGTAATCATGACATTCTATGTGTATGCTGCAAAAGATTGCAAGTGGACAAATTCGACATCGAGGTGCAAAGCGTTTGGTATCTTATATTATATTCAATTCGAATAAGCTTCCGGTGTATTTTTACTTCGTTTGTATTTTTAGATGATTATGAACGTTACGGAAATTTATCTCACATGCTTTATGTTGAATGAGAAACATTGAATGATCCGTTTTGCTTTCCCTACGTTGAAATGATATAATGTCGGCGTCAACAGCCTTCTTCCACGCCGGAAGCTGAAACTTGTATCGTTCTGGATTAATGATAATTGAATGTCTCATATGTATACATAGCCCACAAGGCGACGTCAGAAACCATCAGGGGAGAAAGCCGCATAAAAACCAAACGTGCGCGCACGTCTCCACTCTGAAGAACCGTATCGGAGAATCACGGCAAGCATTTCGCTGAAGAGCTGCCTCGTCAGAGAGCCGAGAAATGGCAGCGTCGTAGCAAGTATTTGTCAACACTCTGATAGTGCATTTACTTCCGGGTGTAGGTCGGCGTTACCTGGCTAAATCCACTTGACATTCGTTTCCCACATCGAAGACTCGTACGATATAATCCACTGCAAGATGACACAATTAGAGAGTATATTTAATTTCTGGACTCCAAGAACGGCGTTCTTCACATAAGTAACACCTGGTTGTGTGTGCATTCGGGAGGACGACGGTGCAATCCCGCGCCCGGCCATCCTGATTTAGGTTTTCAATGATTTCCCTAAATCGCTTCAGGCAAATGCCGGGATGGTTCCTTAGGAAGGGCACGGCCGATTTCCTTCCCCATCCTTCCCTAATCCGAGCTTGTGCTCCGTCTCTAATGACATCGTTGTCGACGGGACGTTAAAACAGTAATCTCCACCTCCTCTGTGTGTTTAAGGTTGCGTTTTGAGGCTCAGGCAACATCGCAGTGACTATAGACCGCCTCTGGCCGCCAGTGTGTCGTTAGCTCAGAGGTTCCCTTGTGCTTTGCAGTGCTTGTACTATAAGACATAGCAGTTCGAATCACGGTAGAAGCCGCTGACTACAACCTTTCACTTTCCATTTTAATTAATGGAGTTGCAAACTGCTGGTAAAAATTTCTTATGCGAAATCTGAAGAATGCCTTTAAACATCAACCTTCGTCCGATTCGACTTTGCAAATTCCAAGGTGCTTCACTGTAAAATAGGTCCTGAAAAGATTCAAACCGACTGTCAACGATATAAATTTGAGCTTTGTTCGTCGTATAGGTCTAACATGTCAGAAGGTTGTTTATGAAGTGCACATGTTCATTAATATAGTTCCCTTCTTCTAAATTTTTGCAATAGCATTTAACTGTAGACGTTTTCTAACACCGGCGTTAGCAATTCCTTTCCGTTCTCTGAAACCTTCAAAACGACAAAGTTTTCTGGTTTAAATCTGATGACCTTAACTATCACTTCCGATCAACAATAAATACTTCATGAACCCATACATGGAACTCCAAATGTGCAGTGTTCCTGCACTGCTACAGAGCATGCATTGCAAGGTATTCACACAGTTTATCGCATAGACTTACCATAAGGAATGAAACAAGAACTGTAATACACTTTACACCACAGACGCTCACTCTGGCTTGACGAAAACATTCAAACATTGACCAAAAGTTGCACAAATAATTGAGTTTGAAAAGAAAGGAAACGAGGTATGAAGCATTTATAAATTCATCGAATGTAGTGAGGTGGTTTAATTTCGTCCCAGTCTGTAAAATTAATTTCGGGCCATACCCAGCTCTTGCCGATTAATGTAATATAATACCCGCCTACTAATCAGGGCGTCTGTCTCTGTTGCTTTTGAGCGTGAATGGAAATTGTAGAAATTTTCTGTGGAGCAACATTTAATAATAAAGCGTTTTAAATCATCAAAAGCGATGAGCGGTAGCAGGCGCTTTCGATAAAGAACGGGGGAGTGCAGCGTCGCTGCTGTCGCCACTGCCGCTGCCGGTAGCCAGCAAATGGATCCCGGAGCTTTGCCGCATACGGCGTCCAGAGGAGGACAGTCTGCAGGAAATCTGCCGCTAAATCGTTACTGGACAAAATTTTGATATCGGTGTGTCACAAAGCGAAATAGATTGAACCTGCGCTACTATTACATTCACGTGTTCAGTATTCAGGCAGAAGAGGCTATAAAAATATTTTATGCCAGCTGCTCTCGATCCACTGACATTATGAACAGAAACAACGCACGCTACCGCTTTTTTTTTTTTTTTTTTTTTTTTTTGCAGGAACAGGGTAAATTAACAAAAGATCTTTATTGGTACAAACTTAAATACAACAGAAATGCCATCCTGCCGGCGAAAATAACACAAGACATTATACTCGTGCCACGCGAGCAATTTTTATGTTTTTAGTAACAAGGTGTAGGAAAAAAAGAATAATGATCCTGATGTAAGCAAGAGGTGTGAAGCAATATACAGTGGAGTGAGGGAAAAACCACTGTGTTCTGGTATAGTGCACAAACGAAAGGAGGCGCGTGTCCATGCGCCTACTCCACTGTGGGTTACAATATATAAAGTAGCGCGGGGAGTCTCAGATGTCAGCAGGGGGGGGGGGGGGGGGGGCGGGAGTGTTGTCGGCGTGTGGCACCATCCAACTGAGCGGGGGTGACGTAAAGATCGCATGTAGGTAATTGGCGAAGAAGGCGCGGTAGCGCGGTCGGTGTTCGACTTGACTGTGGGCGGTTTGTAAGTACTGCCAGAAATCAAGGCGTGATTTGTCGCCATCATTATACATGTAGGTGATTGTCCATCCCTTGATCGCATGATTTTTGGCGGCGGGGAAATAAGTATTCTCAGGATGGATAAAAGTCCATGGGTCAATCGAGTCCGGCGGAACACGGAGGTAACAGGCAACGAACTGTCGGGCCAGTTTCCAGACGTCACTGGTGGCAGCACAAGTCAGGTGATGGACATCGTCATCCACGAGGTGGCAAATGGAAGAAAGTGGAGAGTCCAGTAGTCCGATGGCGTGAAGGCGATGATTTGTGGCGAATTTTTCATTTGCGACTTGGTACCATGTTGCCCGGACGTGGGAGGGAAGAAAAGGCTGGTGGATATGACGCCAAACCGTGGGCCACCGCTTGGACGGATGTCTCACTTCAATATTGTTGCTGGATATGGAACGAAGCAGTGGGATGTAAAAATCTTTAGGTTGAGGAGAACGCGTGGTCGGTAAGTGTGTGTGAGCGTAACTGAAGCCGACGATGAAATCAGAAATGTGCGCCAGATGGTGCTTGATGTGTCCTACTGGTACTGGTGGTGTTATGGTTGCGGGTACAAGAATTTCCAGCAAGCTGCGCGTAAGGGAGGTGCCCCCGTGCCACTGCTTGTGCATGGTGGACATGTACAATGACGCCGCTCGGAGTCGCACGTTGACAAGGCCGAGGCCTCCCGCTCGCGTGGGAAGGGTGAGCGTGTCGTAGCGGACCTTAAAGAGCGTACCGGCCGTAAGGAAGTATCCGAAGGCAGCCTTGAGGCTGCGTCCAATTGTTGATGGCAGCGGAAGGACCTGTGCGATGTGGACCATCCTGGACGCCACATGTTGATTGAGGTATTGGACACGTTGTAAAGGATTGAGTCGTCGGAGAAGATTTTGTCTCACCGTCGTGCGGATAGTTTGCAGTGCACGCCGAAAATTGATGGCAGCGGAGCGGCGCACGGTGGAGGTGAAAAGAATACCAAGGTATCGTAGTTTTTGTACACACGGGAGAGGTGCTAAGTCGGAGTGTGAGAGGCCGCGTCCAATGGACATCGCCGCGGATTTAGCCACATTCATGGTACTGCCCGCTGCAGTGCCGTACGTTGATATCAAATCAAGTACCGTGTGTGTTTCACTCCGTGAGCGGATCAAGAGGAGGAGGTCGTCCGCATACGCACGACATTTAAAACCGTGCTGTCGCAAGGTGAGACCAGAAAGGTGGCTAGTCAGACTCCCGATGAGTGGCTCCAGGCTCATGGCATAGAGTAAGGTCGAAAGTGGGCAGCCTTGCCGTACGGAACGCCGGATCGCCACTGGACCCGCCACAC
The DNA here is from genome assembly GCF_021461385.2 of Schistocerca piceifrons. Lineage (NCBI taxonomy): Eukaryota > Metazoa > Arthropoda > Insecta > Orthoptera > Acrididae > Schistocerca > Schistocerca piceifrons. The sequence continues at coordinate 509,719,248 of NC_060142.1, read as the reverse complement.
GGCCATTAACCTGAATCAGCGATTCAGCTGTGCCGTACAGGCGCCGGATAACGTCGATAAAGGCTGGTGGAAAACCCATACGGTTCATCACTGAGAAGAGAAAAAGATGCCGCACTTTGTCGAATGCGCTGTCAAAATCAATGGCAACCACTGCGGCGCGGAGTTTGCACGCCGCTGCCAGTGCAATTAAATCGCGACATTCTCCTGTGGCCGTTTGTATATTAACTGAGCCGCCCGGAGTTGTCTGTTCCGGGGATAGAATGCTAGGCAGAACCTTGCGGCATCGCGTTGCCAGTAGGCGTGTAAAAATTTTATAGTCTGCGTTTAGCAAGGTCAGGGGACGGTAATGTGCTGTCGTCACGCCTGGTGTCGGTTTGTGGATGGGTATAATAAGTCCCGTGACGAAGGACGGCGGTACGGCGTTCCCCATCGTCAGCAGTTCGTGGAACATCATTGTCCACCGTGACGCCATGAGTGTGAGGAAAGCGCGATAAAATTCTATCGGCAATCCGTCGACACCAGGTGACTTATTCAGAGCGCCTTTTTTGATGGCATCGTGGACTTCGTCACGCGTAATTGGCTCCATCATCTCGTCCGCTTCGTCTTTGGTGAGGGTGCGAGTTACGTGTGGTAACACAGACTCCTCAGCGTGGTTGTCGGTGGTCTCCTCCTGGTACATTGTGCGGTAGTGGTCGACAAAGGCACTGACGATTTCGGCCTGGCAAGTGACGTACTGGCCGTGACAGGTGTTGATCTCGGTGATGAGTTGTTGTCGTCGATGTTTCCTATCGGAGGCGATATGATGCATGGTGGGATGTTCTTGTTCCGCCGAATCTTGACATCGGGTTCGCACCATAGCCCCCTGCAGTCTACGGCGTGTCAACGTTACAATTTGCGCCTTAATCCTGCTGCGTTCCTTCTGGTTGTCGGGGGTGGGCGGTTGGGCGTCCAGGTCGAGGAGAACGGCGTAGAAATAGTCGGTAGTGTGCCGGCGCCACGCAGCTACTTCCTTTCCATACTGAATCAAAGTACGTCGAATGGCAGGTTTGGTACATTCCAGCCACCAGGTCAAGGTCGTGCAGTATGTAGGTAAGCGACGTTCATAGGTGGCCCATGTCTCGGTAACACGTTGAAGACATTCGGGGTCATTAAGATGGGTGGTGTTTAGCTTCCACGGTGCACGACTACGCCAGACCACTTGCTTGGGGAAGAGAATGTTGCAGATGTAGGCGCAGTGGTCCGAAAAGGCCAGGGGCCAAAGTTCTGCACCTTGGACTGCAGGTGTGAGTTCCCGAGAGACGTAAATTCTATCAAGGCGGCTCGCGGAGTGACTCGTCTGGTAAGTATGTCCAGGTGCGTCGCCGTGCTGAACTTCCCAAGTGTCGCGGAGCAACAGATCTCGGACGACAAGACGCAGTTCTTGACAGGTGTTGTAGTGGGGCACTTGATCTTTAGGGTGCAAGACACAATTAAAATCACCCCCAAGCAAGTAATGGTCGCAGCGTCCAAGAAACAAAGGAGCGATTTCTTCTGAATAGAAGAGGGCCCTGTCGCGTCTGCGGGTGGAGCCTGACGGAGCGTAAATGTTGACGATACGCGTCCCCATGACGGTGACGGCCATGCCTCTGGCAGATGGAAGGTACGTGAGATCGGTCACTGGAATGCCTTCTCTGGCGTACATAGCTACGCCGCGTCCCAGGTGGTCACCAGGAGAAGGATAAGTGTTATATCCCGCGACGTCTGGAAGTGTGGCCAAGTGTACTTCCTGTAGTAGTGCGATATCGACGTCTGACGCCCATATCATCTCTCGCAGCAGTTGAAGTTTCACCGGTGAGCTAATGGTGTTAGTGTTGATCGTTGCTATTCGGTAGGTTTGGAGCCGTACCCCGCCGTGGAGGGGTACTCCACCGGCGGAGAACGATGAGGGGCGAGGCAACGGCGAGTCGTGCCGTACGCCACCTGACGGCGTTATCAGCGGCGTAACGATGCTTCCATCTGGGGTAACTCTGTCCCCAAAGTATGGTCCGGGTCCTCATCGACGTCCTCACTCCACACCATTGAACGCGCTGTCGTTGTGATGGTCGTATGTTCCACGTCGGTCGTAGGGGCGGAGGACGTCTCGGCGGCAGTCGCAGCGGTGGAGTACATTGGTTCAGGAGCACCTGTGCGAGCCAGTAGAGTAGGCATCGACACAGCCGCAGTCGGCGTCATGTTGTCGTCATTCGTGTCGTCGTGTAGGTTCTCCGAGGCCTCGTCGGGTCGGATGGCCTCTACAGCATCAGGGGGAGGTGATCTGTCTCGTTCCGAGACCGTATTGCGCCGCCTCTTGCGCCTCTTAGGTGAACGTTGTTTGCGGGTTCGTCCCTCCGTGTCGGAAGACGGAAGAGAGTCGCGTTCGTCCGAGATTAAGGCCGCCGCGGGAACGTCCATTGACTGGGCGTCCATATGGTCGTGCGGGTGGGGGTCGGAAGTCGTCGCTGTTGGTAGTGGCGCCGGAGTAGCGTCAGGCTTCGAGCGCGACGTGCCGGCCCCGGCGGTATCCGTAGCAGCTGGAAGGGTCACCGGTACGTGGGCCGACGGGCGGCGGCCGGTGGGAGGAGAAGAGAGCGCCGATGCGTAGGTGACCGGTAAAACCGTCGTCGGAGCCGGAGGTGTCACGGTAGCGGCTGGCAATTGGGTAATTCGTCGCTGAAGACACTCAGATCTGAGGTGGCCTTCTTTGCCGCACCCGGAACAGGTCTTGGGTTGGCCGTCGTATATGACAACCGCGCGGCACCCGCTAATTTGCAGGTAAGATGGCACGTGGCGATGGAGATCGATGGTGATCTGCCGTACACCGTTAAGAACGGGGTACGTTTGGAATTGCGCCCAGCGTTCGGCAGTGTGGCCATGTACAGTGCCATATGGGCGGAAAGCCGCGATAACGTCTTCCGCCGGGGGCTCGAACGGGAGTTCGAAAACTCGTATGGTGCGCATTCCTAAGCCGGCATGGTAACGGTGACCGCTCCGACATTGCCGTCGGCGTGGCAAAAGCGTAAGCCATGGTTGGTGTCACGAAGTATTCGTTCACATACCGCGTCATTGACGACTTCGACGTACACCGTACTGCTTAATATGGACAAATGGATGCCCAAGATATCGGAAGCTGGGATCTTACCAACGTCGCGTAGGAAGCGTTCCACTTCCAAGGCCTTTGGTCGTGCGTAGTCGTTGCAGAAGGTGAATCGTAAAGTGGATTTTCTAAAACGGTTGGCCATGGTTCTAGTGCACGTAAGTGACGGCCGCGGAAATGTAAACAACAGCGAGCGCGCGCGCTTCGCAGGCGGAAACAGCAACACGTCCGCACTGCACGGCGGCGAAAGCCGGACTGACCGCTAGACCACAGGCGTAATCAGCCTATAGTTTCTCCATCATGGGACAAGTTTTCCTCAAGGAAGTGCCGCAGTCTACAGTGTTGCCAGATTGTGCAGCTTACCGGACTTAGAGAATTAGCGAGGTGGCCAGTTTATTTGTCCCATGCCGCGATCGGCGCGTACTTAGCCTCTGCAGCGGCCGGCCGCCGGTCGAGGTTTATGTCAAAGAGTGTACATGAGGAGTACAATGACGACGAAACGTGCTTAACAAGCGAAAGTGGTACTGAAACAGGTGTCGAGGCATGTAGTTCAGCATCTTTGTCACACAGGGAGCCCAAATTCCTAAAAAATGTTTAAATGTGTGTTAAATCTTATGGGACTTAACTGCTAAGGTCATCAGTCCCTAAGCTTACACACTACTTAACCTAAATTATCCCAAGGACAAACAAACACACCCATGCCCGAGGGAGGACTCGAACCTCTGCCGGGACCAGCCGCACAGTCCATGACTACAGCACCCAAATTCCGTCTCCACTGAAACGTAGTAAAGAACAATCGTTGTCCAAGGAACGTGTACTAAAAATAATAACGTACAAGGATTAACATCCGCAGAACAGTAGAAGAAATTATCTTCAGATTTCGAATACGTTCGCAACAACATGTCCGTGTAAGTATTACAAAAACTAGGGATATTCAAGAGAGGACAATAGGTACTTGTTGCAAAAACTGGTGTTTGCGCGTTTCGAGGAATGCTAGATACAATGTACATGATGTTCTTGATAGTGACCTAATATGTTACGCACATCAAAATGCGTGCGACATACATTGCAATGATTCAATTGAAGTAGAGAATGGTTGCATAACTTCAAACAGTGCTGCAGAATTGGGAGACATAAGACAGCGAAATATCAAAAAAAATGTCAACTTGACGATGTTCAGCAAACTGCGGAATCGATCCGAAAATTTGTAGACGAGAAAAAACTTATGCCATGACTTAGTAAGAAATTTGTTTTCAGTTCCGTCCAATCGGGATTTGAAGAAGAAATGCATATGAACGGAACCCTGGAAGTTAGAGGTACCAAGAGAATTGTATGCAGTTCAACTAACAACAATGCCTGAACACATTCGTATAAATTATGCCGACTGTTAATCTGGATGTTAAACTGACCCTACGGTTTTTTCGTGTGCATGATTTTCCAAGGTCATTAGGGAATATTTATGTCGCAGCAAGGAAGAGCGGGAAAATGGGCGTAAGAGAACAAAATGGTTCAAATGGCTCTGAGCACTATGGGTCTTAACATCTGTGGTCATCAGTCCCCTAGAACTTAGAACTAATTAAACCTAACTAACCTAAGGACAGCACACAACACCCAGCCATCACGAGGCAGAGAAAATCCCTGACCCCGCCGGGAATCGAACCCGGGAACCCGGGCGTGGGAAGCGAGAACGCTACCGCACGACCACGAGATGCGGGCGTAAGAGAACAACAACTATGGTATGAGCACTGTTTTTGGCCAATAGCTGATCAAAATACACTATGTGATCAATAGTATCAGGACACCTGGCTGAAAATGACTTAAAAGTTCGTGGCGCCCTCCATCGGTAATGCTGGAATTCAATATCGTGTTGGCCCACCCTTAGCCTTGATGAGAACTTCCACTCACGCAGGCATACGTTCAGTCAGGTGCCGGAAGGTTTCTTAGGGGAACGGAAGCCCATTCTTCACGGAGTGCTGCACTGGGGAGAGGTATCGATATCGGTCGGTGAGGCCTGGCACGAAGTCGTCGTTCCAAAATACCCCAAAGTTGTTCTATAGGATTCAGGTCAGGATTCTGTGCAGGCCAGTCCATTACAGGGATGTTATTGTCGTGTAACCACTCCGCCACAGGCCGTGCATTACCAACAGGTGCTCGATCGTGTTGAAAGATGTCATCGCCATCCCGGAATTACTCTTCAACAGTGGGAAGCAAGAAGGAGCTTAAAACATCAATGTAGGCCTGTGCTCTGATAGTGTTACGCAAAACAACAAGAGGTGCAAGCCCCCTCCATGAAATACAAACGACCACACCATAGCACCACTGCCTCCGAATTTTACTGTTGGCATTACACACGCTGGCAGATGACGTTCACCGGGCATTCTTAACAGCCGGCGGTCTCTGTGAGTCAACAGACGACGGTGGCCTGTCCGCCATTGTGCTGTACGTGTCCCTTCACGTTTCCACTTCACTATCACATCGGTAACAGTGGACCGAGGGATGTTAGGGAGTTTGGAAATCTCGCGTACAGACGTATGACGCAAGTGACACCCAATCATCTGACCATGTTTTGCTCTCTCACGATGTCTAATGACTACTGAGGTCGCTGATGTGGAGTACCTGGCATTAGGTGGCAGCACAAGGCATCTAATATGGTTCAAATGCCTCTAAGCACTATGACTTAACATCTGAGGTCATCAGTCCCCTAGACTTACAACTACTTAAACCTAACTAACCTAAGGACATCACACACAACCATGCTCGAGACAGGATTCAAACCTGCGACCGTAGCAGCTGCGCGGTTCCGGACTAAAGCGCCTAGAGCCGCTCAGCCACAGCGGCCGGCTGCACCTAATACGAGGACAGTTCAATAAGTAATGCAACACATTTTGTTTCTCGGCCAATTTTGGTTGAAAAAACCGGAAATTTCTTGTGGAATATTTTCAAACATTCCCGCTTCGTCTCGTATAGTTTCATTGACTTCCGACAGGTGGCAGCGCTGTACGGAGCTGTTAAAATGGCGTCTGTAACGGATGTGCGTTGCAAACAACGGGCAGTGATCAAGTTTCTTTTGGCAGAAAACCAGGGCATCTCAGATATTCATAGGCGCTTGCAGAATGTCTACGGTGATCTGGCAGTGGACAAAAGCACGGTGAGTCGTTGGGCAAAGCGTGTGTCATCATCGCCGCAAGGTCAAGCAAGACTGTCTGATCTCCCGCGTGCGGGCCGGCCGTGCACAGCTGTGACTCATGCAATGGCGGAGCGTGCGAACACACTCGTTCGAGATGATCGACGGATCACCATCAAACAACTCAGTGCTCAACTTGACATCTCTGTTGGTAGTGCTGTCACAATTGTTCACCAGTTGGGATATTCAAAGGTTTGTTCCCGCTGGGTCCCTCGTTGTCTAACCGAACACCATAAAGAGCAAAGGAGAACCATCTGTGCGGAATTGCTTGCTCGTCATGTGGCTGAGGGTGACAATTTCTTGTCAAAGATTGTTACAGGCGATGAAACATGGGTTCATCACTTCGAACCTGAAACAAAACGGCAATCAATGGAGTGGCGCCACACCCACTCCCCTACCAAGAAAAAGTTTAAAGCCATACCCTCAGCCGGTAAAGTCATGGTTACAGTCTTCTGGGACGCTGAAGGGGTTATTCTGTTCGATGTCCTTCCCCATGGTCAAACGATCAACTCTGAAGTGTATTGTGCTACTCTTCAGAAATTGAAGAAACGACTTCAGCGTGTTCGTAGGCACAAAAATCTGAACGAACTTCTCCTTCTTCATGACAACGCAAGACCTCACACAAGTCTTCGCACCCGAGAGGAGCTCACAAAACTTCAGTGGACTGTTCTTCCTCATGCACCCTACAGCCCCGATCTCGCACCGTCGGATTTCCATATGTTTGGCCCAATGAAGGACGCAATCCGTGGGAGGCACTACGCGGATGATGAAGAAGTTATTGATGCAGTACGACGTTGGCTCCGACATCGACCAGTGGAATGGTACCGTGCAGGCATACAGGCCCTCATTTCAAGGTGGCGTAAGGCCGTAGCATTGAATGGAGATTACGTTGAAAAATAGTGTTGTGTAGCTAAAAGATTGGGGAATAACTTGATGTATTTCAATGCTGAATAAAACAACCCCTGTTTCAGAAAAAAAATGTGTTGCATTACTTATTGAACTGCCCTCGTATAAAAAACGTATGTTTTGGGGGGGTGTCCGGATACTTTTGATCACATAATGTAATTTGATTCAGCTTGATTCGTACTCTGCGGATAAAAATCATACTCCTTTAGAGCAAACTATCCTTCCTGAAAGGTTTGTGACATTGCAGTTCATACCACCTGGAACCACTGGGAATATGCAGCCTCTGGATGTTTGCTTTTTCAGTACCTATAAAAGATATTAGCGCACTAACTACTATTTAAAGGATAGTTAGTTTCACGATAAGTTCCACGACATACTGTTTCGTATTCGGTTGCATGCCATCAGATTTCGTCAGTTCTCATCACCCCGTTACTACAACATAATTCTATACTCATTAGGAGTAGATACCTAGTTGAACTTCGTGCATCGTTTGTAACTCCCATGGAGTTCGGCTTCGATCTTGGTGGTGCGAACCTTGATCACTGTGACGTGCCATTTTTCATTCGGTGTTCACTGTGCGAGTTAATGGTTCATTCTGTACATTTCTCGAATGTCGAAGATGTCCATTTTTGTGAAGTGTAATACATGCGTCCCAGAGAAGGTTGATCACTGCACCTCCCGGACACTCATTCTCTGTCGCCCTCCTGATGCACACGGTGATGCGTTAGTAGCTAATATTTTTCCTGTCATAACTGTTAACAAAACGCTTTCAATTGAGCCTTCGTAAAGACCGAACTTGAGATCTCACACTTAAAGGGTTCCTTGTTAGTGCTAATTTGTAAGCTCAGGCATCTTTCAGAAAGCAAAAGCGCTGGGATTAACGCATTTCGAAGCAGCAAGCCTTCATCAGAATTGCGTTGCAAGATTCTTACAAAAACAAAAATTTTAAAATTTTGTTGTCACTTCTCTTGCAGACTAACATTCAGTTACAAGGAAAATTGCTGTATAATATTTCTGATTAATAGGAGACTGTTGTTGTTGTGGTCATCAGTCCAAAGACTGGTTTGATGCAGCTCTATGCTACTTAATCCTGTGCAAGCTTCTTCATCTCCAAGTACCTACTGCAACCTACATCCTTCTGAATCTGCTTACTGTATTCATCTCTTGGTCTCCCTCTACGATTTTTACCCTGTACGCTGCCCTCCATACTAAATTGGTGATTCCTTGTTGCCCCAGAGCATTTCCTGCCAACCGATCCCTTCTTCTAATCAAGTTGTGGCACAAATTTCGCTTCTCCCCAATTCTGTTCAATACCTCCTCATAAGTTATGTAGTATACCCATCTAACCTTCAGCATTATTCTGTAGCAACACATTTCGACAGCTTCTATTCTCTTCTTGTCTAAACTATTTATCGTCCATGTTTCACTTCCATATATGGCTACACTCCACACAAATACTTTCAGAAACGATTTCCTGACATTTTAATCTATGCTCGATGCTAATAAATTTCTCTTCTTCAGAAAGGCTTTCCTTACCATTGCCAGTCTACATTTCATATCATCTGTATTTCGACCATCATCAGTTATTGTGCTCCCCAAATAGCAAAACTCATTTACTACTTTAAGTGTCTCATTTCTTAATCTGATTCCCTCAGCATCACCCGATTTAATTCGACTACACTCCATTATCCTCGTTTTGCTTTTGTTGATGTTTCATCTTATATCCTCCTTTCAAGACACTGTCCATTCCGTTCAACTGCTCTTCCAAGTCCTTTGCTGCCTCTGACAGAATTACAATGACATCTGCGAACCTCAAAGTTATTATTTCTTCTCCATGGATTTTAATACCTACTCCGAATTTTTCTTTTGCTTCCTTTGCTGCTTGCTCAATATACAGATTGAATAACATCGGGGATAGGCTACAACCCTGTCTCACTCCCTTCCCAACCACTGCTTCCCTTTCATGCCCCTCGACTCTTATAACTGCCATCTGGTTTCTGTACAAATTGTAAATAGTCTTTCGCTCCCTGTATTTTACCCCTACCACCTTCAGAATTTGAAAGAGAGTATTCCAGTCAACATTGTCAAAAGCTTTCTCTAAGTCTACAAATGCTAGAAAAGTAGTTTCTGCCTTTCCTTAATCTATCTTCTAAGATACGTCGTATGGTCAGTATTGCCTCACGTTTTCCTTCTACAGAATCCAAACTGATCTTCCCAGTGGTCGGCTTCTACCAGTTTTTCTATTCGTCTGCAAAGAATTCTTGGTAGTATTTTGCAGCCGTGACTTATTAACCTGCTAGTTTGGTAATTTACACATCTGTCAACACCTGCTTTCTTTGGGATTGGAATTATTACATTCTTCTTGAAGTCTAAGGGTATTTCGCCTGTCTCATACATCTTGCTCACCAGGCGGTAGAGTTTTGTCAGGGCTGGGACTATTCCTTCGAAATACTTGAATTCTAGTGTTTGTGAATCCATGTTGTCAATTTTCTCAGCGGGTTTGTGATGGGACTACAGCTTGCTCTTATATTGCGAAGACAGCTATTGAGAGGCGGAATTAGTAAGCTCCATTTTAATTATAAATGACATTCCGGACAGTAAACCACTCTGAAAAGAACTTTGTAAATCACGTTATCAGTCACTACTGAATGTCGTTGTTTCCCAAACTGTGGTTGGAAAACCGGCTTCCTTTGTTTATCTGTAAAAAGCGTAGTCTGGTAGGTAGTTTTGTTTACGAACCAGTCCAAAGGAAAAAGAGGAATGCCGTTAAACGCTGCAGGCGAAGAGAAAATTCATAACCCGAATTATGGGCCATTCGTGTTTAACGTTTCGTTTAATGAACGCCGTTTCAAGGACGATTCCGCTACCTCATTTCGCATTCCTCTGTCATTTCGACTTAATACTGGGGGCGCACTGTTTTATTTCATAATTTTATTGTGACGTAATCTCGAGTTTCATAAGCAAGAGGAGCTTTATTTGAAGAAAGAAAAACGTGTTTACTGGATGGGTGCCCGGCATCGAAGCCCGAATGCATCGCCGTGGCTGTAAGTGTTGGTCGTCCGAGATTAAAGCGACACTTAAAACACAAAAATACTTTTGGTTTTTAAGTGCCGGTGCTAGCTTTGGACATTCGTTGAATTGTGATAATCCACACACAGTCCCAATTATACACTGCTGGAGCCTCTATTTGGCTACATGTCTTGTGACCATTTGCCAGGTACGCGTGTACGCGCATATATGAAAGGGGGAGGGGTAGTCAAATAGTAGCTTTAGGACGGGTTGTGGTTCGGATATGTGAGAAAGAGATTGGAGGATATTGTGCAATCCAAGCTCAGGTAGAACTATTAGCTTCTCAGCTATATAAAATTTTCAAGTTAAATGCCGCTATAAAAACGATGTCTGATCCATTTAGTTCGGTGTATTACAGTTGATCAACCCATACAAGAGCACATAGTATTATAATAAGTTGTCTGTAGTACATGACTTGTACTATAAAACATAAAACTAAGTTGTCTGTGTCATCTCAAGCAGATTGGTAGTTGTCGATCGTTAATAAACACTTGTGTACTACGTAACTTCCATTTCCTCAATATCCCATACCTATCTGAAAACAAAAGAGGAAAGTCTCCAACAGTTGATAATATCGAAAGGAATAGCTGTTTATCTGTATGGTAGATGTTAGCAACTATCGAGATATTCCAGAAACGACGCTTCTTTGTTAGATGAACCTACAGTCTTTTGTTAAAAGCATTCAAGAAAGGGGTTTTTTACTGACGCGACGCTTTTGACAATTCACTGTCAACCTATTCGTAGGATTTTTTCTGGCTAACCATTCGCTCTCTCTGTATTTTATCCCTCCCACACTCAGAATTTCAAAAAGCGCATTCCAGTCAGAACTGGAAAGTTACTGTGTTCAGTGGAAAACTTGCTACTTCGATGACTTGAGCCACCGCTAATTACAAACTTTTGTTTTACAAGATGGTGCTCCACAGCTGTAATATTTTTAACGAATATATGCTATCTGCTGTTACATAAGATTTATCGAAAGGTTCTCCTGATTTCGGTCTACGTGGACAGTCTTCTGGCACAAGACAAGAAGTCGTTTCTGCATCTTGCTTACAGGCGTATTAAACATGGTTGCCTTAATATTAACTGAAAGGAACAAATATGTGTATTGAGATTCTACATTGAAGAGCCAAAGAAACTGGTACATCTGCCTAATATCGTGTAGGGCTCCCTCGAGCAAGCAGAAGAGCCGCAACACGATGTGACATGGGTCTGACTAGTGTCTGAAGCAGTGCTGGAGGGAACTGACACCATGAATCCTGCAAGGCTGAACATAAATCAGTAAGTGTAAGACGGGGTGGAGATCTCTTCTGAACAGCGTAATGCAAAGTATTTGGAGACTTTGGTAGTCAGCGGCAGTGTTTAAACTCAGAAGAGTGTTCATGGATCCAATCTGCAGCAATTCAGGACGTGTGGGGTGTCGCATTGTCCTACTGGAATTGCCCAGATCCGTCGGAATGCACAATGGACATGAATGGATGCAGGTTATCAGAAAGGATGCTTACGTACGTGTCACGCGTCAGAGTCGTATCAGGTGTCCTGTATCACTCCAACTGCACACGCCCCACACCATCACAGAGCCTCCACCGGCTCGAAGAGTTCCCTGCTGACATGTCGGGTCCATGGATTCATGAGGTTGTTTGCATAATCTTACGTGTCTATCCGCTCGAAACAATTTGAAACGAGAATCGCCCGACCAGGCAACATGTTTCCAGTCATCAACAGTCCAATCTCGGTGTTGACGGGTCCAGGCGAGACGTAAAGCTTTGTGTCGTGCACTCACCAAGGCTACACGTGTGGGCCTTCGGCTCGGAAATCCCACATCGATGATGTTTCGTTGAATGGTTCACGCGCTGACACTTGTTGATGGCCCAGCACTGAAACCTGCTGCAATTTGCAGAAGGGTTGCATTTCTGTCACCATGAACGATTCCCTTCAGTCGTCCTTGGTCCAGTTTTTCCTGCAGGAGCGATGTGAGATATTTGATGTTTCACTGGATTCCTGACATTCACGGTACACTCGTGAAATGTTCGTACCGGAAAATCCCCACTTCATCGCTACCTTGGAGATACTGTGTACCATCGCTCGTGCGCCGACTATAACACGACGTTCAAACTCACTTAAATCATGATAATCTGCCATCGTAGTAGCAGGAACCGATCTAACAAGTGCGCCACACACTTGTTCTCTTCTATAGGCGTATTCTGCCTGTATACATATCTCTGTATTTGAATACGCATGCCTACACCAGTTTCCTTGGCGCTTCAGTGTATGTTGGTAACACGTTTGTGATAACCAGACGCATCTGTACTCCCACTTACAAGGCGGCATGTACCGTTTCACGCAAGACCTTTCGAAGTTACTCTTATTGCACTCACATTGCAACTGTTGCGAAAATTTCCGAACTGCTCTGGTGAAAAGATAATATTACACTTGTCTGGCCTTCTGTGCTGTAAATTTACTATGTAACTTCACAGTTGCAATGCGATCGTAATAGGAGTGATATATACAGGTGTACAGATTTTGCAAGAAATGTACATGACAGCTTGTCAACGGGAGTACAGATATATCCAGTTATCAAAAGTGTGTTAGAGACACAAATATAAATCCTAATGTTTGCCTATTTAACTCAATATAAATGCAACTGTGTTTATCACATCAGTAGGCAAAATGCTAAAACGATTTTTGTCCCGCGCCAGCAGATGATCGACATACATCGAAATTAGTAGAACGTTTCAATTAAATGTACACAGCAGTTGATGTATGTAAATATGTATTTCATTATTATACTACGAGATGGATTACCGCTGTCTATCTCCTGGTCAGGAGAAGAAAATGTTTCAAATGGCTCTGAGCACTATGGGACTCAACATCTGAGGTCATCAGTGCCCTAGAACTACTTAAACCTAACTAACCTAAGGACATCACACACATCCATGCCCGAGGCAGGATTCGAACCTGCGACCGTAGCAGTCACGCGGTTCCGGACTGAAGTGCCTAGAACCGCACGGCCACCGCGGCCAGCGGTCAGGAGAAGACTCTAGTATTAAACATAGCCCTTAATTTTAGGCGGATGTTTCTGAGGAGATGGTAGTGAAACTTGGACTGTGGGAAAACCTCAGCAGAAGAGAATCGAAGCATTTGAGACATGGTTCTACAGAAGAATGTTGAAAATTACAAGAACTGATAAGGTAAGAAATGAGATGGTCCTCCATAGAATTGGTGAGGAAAGAAATAGATTGGAAACACTGACAACAAAGGGGACACAGGATAATAGCATATGTGTTAAGACATCAGGGAATAACTCCTATGTACTATAGGGATCTGTAATGGGTGCGACAGAGGTTGGAATGCATATAGCAAATAATCGAGGATGTAAGTTGCACTATAATGTTTTTGGCTACTTGGCCCTACGCTGAGATCTTTAAAAATCACAAACACGTTGGATATTCTGTGATGTTTCGGGATTGTAGCCGGTAGACGTCGATAACTTGCCACCACAATATTTCGCCTGACAACTATTCGAGCATCTTCAGGTGTATGTTTAAAACAAGCCGGGAAAAGTTCAGGTATCACATATGGCTGCGTTTTAAGAAGAGAGTTATTCCAACCAAATAATGCGGTTTTTGGAAGGTGTAATGCCATGCAATATGGGAGAAAATCAACTTGACAACACATAATGCGTCTTGATCATGCACTGGTGCAGTGCCCTGTAATATGAAACGACTGAGAAATAAGTTTTCTCGTCTCCCATCGACTGTCTATAGTATGCCACTATAAAGATTCGTCATCTTTTCTGGCATCTGATCAGACACAAAGCGGTGGTGTCAGTGTAGTGGTGGTAGCTTACAGTGAAAGACATGTACATTCCGAGAGAGTTTTTTATTCGAATTCATTTGTGTGTTATTATTTTGCAGCTTGCAATTACGAGTGGTGCACGTTTAACAATGACAGTTCTTGTGATGAATGAAAAGTGTCACGGCATCTCTAAAAAATTATTTCAACACGCATTGTCAATAACTATACAGCCTAAGTGTAGGTATTCTCCTTACCGTCAAGGATAGTTATTTATTTGTATTAAGATGAAAGGTGAAAATACTATATAACTATCTACAATAAATACACACGTTTTTACGGAGATACAGATAATCTTCATTTTATAATGGTTTCATAGCCTAAATCCAGGTTTGGAATACAGACAGGAGCTTCAGCCAACAAATTCTGAAGGACCTCCATTGTCCCTTTGAATGTTCTGAGAGAACGTCCAAATGTTATATGATGTACGGTTTGCTGCTTTTCGCTGCCGTCACGCTGAAGAGATGACAATCATCCCCGCCGGCCGGGGTGTCCGAGCGGTTCTAGGCACTACAGTCTGGATCCGCGCTACCGCTACGGTCGCAGGTTCGAATCCTGCCTCGGGCATGAATGTGTGTGATGTCCTTAGTTTAGTTAGGTTTAAGTAGTTCTAAGTTCTAGGGTACTGATGAAATCAGAAGTTAAGTCCCATAGTGCTCAGAGCCATTTGAACCATTTGACAATCATCCCCATTGGCACAGCAATTCTGAGCCGATTCAGTGTGCACCAGTACCGTCGGAGTGGATGAATATTTCTTGTCACTCCCAAGGAGTTTTAATTAGTTGGTTATGCAACAGGAAAGTTTTCTCGTGCCATCGATTGTCCCAGCCATCCAGCATGTCGAAGTGACTGTTCTGCAGACTGATTACTATGCGCCATGACTGTTTTCCAGACTTCAGCCGCCTGGAGATTAGATTAGATTAGTTTTTCGTTCCATAGATCCGTGCTGAGGAGATCCTCGTGGGTGTGGAACATGTCAATTTTTTTTAATTGAAATAACAACACTAATAGTATGAATATATACAATACATCATTTGTTTCTACTAAAAATTTCGTCACTGGAGTAGAAGGAGTTGGCCACTAGTATGTCTTTCAGGCTCCTTTCAAACTGATCTTTATTTGTAACTAAATTTTTAATGTTCGCTGGCAAATTATTGAAGATGAGTGTTCCTGAGTAGTGGACCCCTTTTTGAACTAAAGTACGTGCTTTTAAGTCCTTGTGCAGATCATTGTTGTTCCTGGTATTGTATGTGTGAACTGAGCTGTTTATTGTAAAAAGAGATATATTATTTAGGACAAATTTCATTAAGGAGTAAATATACTGAGAGGCAGTAGTTTAGTATACCCAGTTCTTTGAAGAGATTTCTACAGGACGTCCGTGAATTTACTCCACAAATAATACGTATTACACGCTTTTGGAGTCTGAAAACTTTTGTTTGTCTTGAAGAGTTACCCCAAAATATTATACCATATGACATTATGAAATGAAAGTAGGCAAAACATGCAAGATTTTTCATTTTTATGTCGCCTATGTCAGATAACACTCGAATTGCAAATACAGATTTGTTAAGGCGTTTCTGCAGTTCTGTGGTGTTCTGCTCCCAACTGAATTTATTATCAAGTTATAATCCCAGGAATTTAAGACGGTCAACCTCTTCTATCAGCTCTTCTTCATACTTTATGCATATGCTGGGTGGAAACCTCTTACAGGTTCTAACTGCATATAGTGAGTCTTTTTGAAGTTTAATGTCAGTGAGTTGGCTTTAAACCATTTATTAATATCCATGAAGATATCAGTAGCAGATCTTTCTAGAACTACACTCGACATGCTATTTATTACAAGTTCTAATAATGAAAGTTATTAATGAATTACTGATAGATTCTGGACTGATTTTTATTCTTATCCACTCGTTCATAAATTACTGCGATCTTCTTAACGATGGCGGTGGAATATTTCTAAGAACCGGTAGCCAGTGAGTGTCTGTGGGGCGGATACATCCTCTGATGAGGCACATTGCCTGTCAGAGCTGTGCGTTAGTTATTTTAGTGTGAGCACTGTTTGGCCTCGTGGGACAGCAGTGTTCTGCGACTGAGTATAAAAGAACTAAACCTGATGATCTTCGGACTCTTCTAATGACACCCCAGGTGCTTCCTGTGATGTTCTGGATTAATTTGTTCCGATTTTTGATTTTATCTGCCTCATCCCAGGGATGGATTTTGTATGTCTACATCTACATCTACATCTACATTTATACTCCGCAAGCCACCCAACGGTGTGTGGCGGAGGGCACTTTACGTGGCACTGTCATTACCTCCCTTTTCTGTTCCAGTCGCGTATGGTTCGCAGGAAGAACGACTGTCTGAAAGCCTCCGTGCGCGCTCGAATCTCTCTAATTTTACATTCGTGATCTCCTCGGGAGGTATAAGTAGGGGGAAGCAATATATTCGATACCTCATCCAGGAACGCACCCTCTCGAAACCTGGCAAGCAAGCTACACCGCGATGCAGAGCGCCTCTCTTGCAGACTCTGCCACTTGAGTTTGCTAAACATCTCCGTAACGCTATCACGGTTACCAAATAACCCTGTGACGAAACGCGCTGCTCTTCTTTGGATCTTCTCTATCTCCTCGGTCAACCCGATCTGGTACGGATCCCACACTGATGAGCAATACTCAAGTATAGGTCGAACGAGTGTTTTGTAAGCCACCTCCTTTGTTGATGGACTACATTTTCTAAGGACTCTCCCAATGAATCTCAACCTGGTACCCACCTTACCAACAATTAATTTTATATGATCATTCCACGTCAAATCGTTCCGCACGCATACTCCCAGATATGTTACAGAACTAACTGCTACCAGTGTTTGTTCCGCTATCATATAATCATACAATAAAGGATCCTTCTTTCTATGTATTCGCAATTAAGGGTCAGTTGCCACTCCCTGCACCAAGTGCCTATCCGCTGCAGATCTTCCTGCATTTCGCTACAATTTTCTAATGCTGCAACTTCTCTGTATACTACAGAATCATCCGCGAAGAGCCACATGGAACTTCCGACACTATCTACTAGGTCATTTACATATATTGATATTTTGTGAAAATAAATGTTTCTATAACACTCCCCTGTGGCATGCCAGAGGTTACTTTAACGTCTGTAGTCGCCTCTACATTGAGAACATGATGCTGTGTTCCGTTTGCTAAAAACTCTTCAATCCAGCCACACAGCTGGTCTGATATTCCGTAGGCTCTTACTTTGTTTATCAGGCGACAGTGCGGAACTGTATCGAACGCCTTCCGGAAGTCAAGGAAAATGGCATCTACCTGGGAACCTGTATCTAATATTTTCTGGGTCTCATGAACAAATAAAGCGAGTTGGGTCTCACACGATCGCTGTTTCCGGAATCCATGTTGATTCCTACAGAGTAGATTCTGGGTTTCCAGAAATGACATGATACGCGAGCAAAAAACATGTTCTAAAATTCTACAACAGATCGATGTCAGAGATGTAGGCCTATAGTTTTGCGCATCTGCTCGACGACCCTTCTTGAAAACTGGAACTACCTGTGCTCTTTCCCAATCATTTGTAACCTTCCATTAATCTAGAGACTTACTGTACATGCCTGCTGGAACGGGGACCTGTCTAGGGTGTAAGTTGGAGTGATGGAATATTGAAGAAGCTGATGTCTAAATGTGATGTTATGTTTGTTTATTTCGTAAGTGGAAAGTCTTTTGAGGGGTCTGTCGGGGAGAATTATGTTTGGAGCACTAACACAAGAAGGTCTATTGCCTCAGCTTCCCTAAAGATTTGATTCTGAGCGATCAAAGCAATATTATCAGCGTTAATAAGTTTCCTGAACTTTTTTCTGGAAGGTGAACGTGTGTGCTGTCAAGAGACTCAAAAACTTGCGATATCTTCCGTGACAGGAGCACTACGATAGAATACGCAGGTTGGGTGGAAACAACATTCACGACTTGTGTCTGAAGCTTACACGTCCACTTCCAGCACCCGTGTGAACTGACTGGTTATTATAACCAGTCCACACCATCACTTCTTTTTATCAGTAATGACAAGTAGATTTAGCGCACCACGACGAAAATAAACCACAAGCATTCCATCATTCAGATCTATGAGAAAACGGAACATTACACCTCTGGAGTGAATATGCAGTAGTGGCCATTAAAACTGCTACACCAAGAATAAATGCAGATGATAAACGGGTATTCATTGGACGAATATTTTATACTAGATCTGACGTGTGATTACATTTCCACGCAGTTTGGGTGCATAGATCCTGAGAAATCAGTACCCAGAACAACCACATCTGGCCACAATAACGGCCTTGATACTCCTGGGCATTGAGTCAAACAGAGCTTCGATGGCATGGACAGGTACAGCTGCCCGTGCAGCTTCCACACAATACCACAGTTCATCAAGAGTAGTGACTGGCGTCTTGTGTCGAGCCAGTTGCTTGGCCACCATTGACCAGATGTTTTCAATTGGTGAGAGATCTCGAAAATGTGCTGGCCAGGGGAGCAGTCGAACATTTTCTGTATCCAGAAAAGCCCGTACAGGACCTGCAACATGCGGTCGTGCAGCATCCTGCTGAAATGTAGGGTCTCGCAGGGATCGAATGAAGGGTAGAGCCACGGGTCGTAACACATCTGAAATGTAACTTCCACTGTTCAAAGTGCCGTCAATGCGAACAAGAGGTGACCGAGACGTGTAACCAATGGCACCCCATACCGTCACGCCGGGTGACGCGCCAGTATGGCGATGACGAATACACGCTTCCAATGTGCGTTCACCGTGATGTCGACAAACACGGATGCGACCATCATGATGCTGTAAACAGGACCTGGATTCATCCGAAAAAATGACGTTTTGCCATTCGTGCACCCAGGTTCGTCGTTGAGTACACCATCGCAGGCGCTCCTGTCTGTGATGTAGCGTCAAGGATAACCGCAGCCATGGTCTCCAAGCTGATAGTTCATGCTGCTGCAAACGTCGTCGAAGTGTTCGTGCAGACGGTTGTTGTCTTGCGAACGTCCCCATATGTTGACTCAGGGATCGAGACGTGGCTGCAAGATCCGTTACAGCCATGCGGATAAGATGCCTGTCATCTCGACTGCTAGTGATACGAGGCCGTTGGGATCCAGCACGGCCTTCCGTATTACCTTCCTGAACCCACCGATTCCATATTCTGCTAACAGTCATTGGATCTCGACCAACGCGAGCAGCAATGTCGCGATACGATAAACCGCAATCGCGATAGGATATAACCCTACCTTTATCAAAGTTGGAAACGTGATGGTACGCATTTCTCCTCCTTACACGAGGCATCACAACAACGTTTCACCAGGCAACGAAAGTCAACTGCTGTTTGTGTATGAGAAATCGGTTGGAAACTTCAGCACGTTGTAGGTGTCTCCACCGGCGCCAACCTTGTGTGAATGCTCTGAAAAGCTAATCATTTGCATATCACAGCATCTTCTTCCTGTCGGTTAAATTTCGCGTCTGTAGCATGTCATCTTCGTGGTGTAGCAATTTTAATGGCCAGTAGTGTAGAAATCACTTACAAACTATGAGAAAAAAATTGAGTTACATTACGGAATTGGTAGGTCGCATCCTGCCTTGCCTCCAACTGAGGCAGCTGGCGGAAGAGCCACCGGTGCGCACCGTTTCTCGCTGGGACGACCGAAATCTGATTCTGACCGGACCGGAAAGTGGAAGCTGCCGTCGCGAGCAATTACGCGACACGTCCAGTGGAAGCCGACGAGCGGCTCTTCCCGAAACTTTCCAACCTGGTTACTGAGGTAACGACGCTCAATTTAGCCCTGGGCGCGCCCTCGAATCGATTGCTCAACGTCTGCGGCCGCTCCGGCGCTCGTAATTCGGCGTGTGCCTGGGGGTGTCGTGCGGGGGTGGAAGCGTCCGTGGGGTTGGGTGGGTGGGGGTGGACGGGGGAGTGAGGGAGATTTACGGGCCTCCATTACTGCACCTTGTTTATACTCTGTCCGGAGCAAGCCCCAGTTTAGGGACCATCACGCCCCAGACGCGGTCCCGCGTCATGCATATGCACGCGTTATGGCTATTTCGATAAATCGATGGAATAGTTTGCAACGCGGTGCCCTCGAGTGGTCGGAGGCCGCCGTAAACATTTCTCGCCCGAGTGCGATTACGCTTCGACAGTTTCCTGGCCCCACCATAAAGCTGTTGTCCTGCTCGTCAGCGTCGTATCCGCGCTGAACAATGCAGTTTGCTCGCACTTAAAAACGCCCGGCTCCTAACTGCTACCTTCTGCTGTTAGCAACATAGATAGCTGAAAATTATATACGTAGGAGCCCAGTTGATAGCGTAGCCAATGAAGTAGCTGCAGCGTAGGGAACTGGGCGCAGGTGCAGATCTGGGAACTGAAATCAGCTTTATCCGGACAGTTGTGACACACTAAATCAGCAACATAGCGTGTAGTTCTCCTTTGCGCTGAAAAATTTTCGCTAAACATGTTCTGGGAAACAGGGTGCTAAACCAACAAAATACGCGAACTGGGATGATATGAAGGCTGAGAAACATAGTGGTGTGAGACGCTATAGCAACTTGTCCAATAACGGAGGTTTTGTATTTGACGCTATAGAAAAATCAGTGGAACATGAAGAATAACTTTACTGAAAGTTTTTAATAGTCCAAATACTAGATTTACGTTTCAAACTAAACAAGAACATCGTATTGTACCTATGTATTTTGTACGTATTTTCTTTTGGGGAAAAACAGTTACACTACCGGGAACGTACCGAAATTATTTAAACCACATTGAGGTTGGGTATTAAACACGGTATTTTCAAAGAGATATTTACGTTTAATAAAAAAAATGGCTCCTAGCACTATGGGACTTAACATCTGAGGTCATCAGTCCTCCAGAACTTAGAACTACTTAAACCTAACTAACCTAAGGACATCACACACATCTATGCCCGAGGCAGGATTCGAACCTGCAACCGTAGCTGTCGCGCGGTTGCAGACTGAAGCGCCTAGAACCGCTCGGCCACACCGGTCGGCTTATGTTTAATAAGACAATCCTGTTATAAGATTAATATACATCTTAAGTTTGTAACCTCCCCGCAGAAATAAAAGACAATGATAATGAGCCATGTGTAACCTCCCCACAAAAATTAATGAATAAAAAATGGAAAATGGAACCAAGGTTAAACTCCCCACAAAAATTAAGGAGTGATGATTGATCATAAATCCACAATAACATTAATTAGATAATGAACCATGAACTGAATGTAACATCTGAACAGAAATAATTAAACCTGATAAATTTTATAAGGACAGCAGCGCTGACCTTCGGCCCTGTATTCTGAATAAAAAAGCAAAAATTCTTACCTCAATAAAAACTGCATCTATATCTGCTCTTATTTATCGACACAGCTTCGTGCAATGCTGGCGTATATTTAATTTTGATTCTTGGAGGAAATGCATAGGAAATATTCTTTAAATTGAAATGAATGTTTTTCTTTAAAAGAGTTACTTTATAAAAAAAATTATTATTGGAGCATTTTTTGAACAAATTAATTACAATTAACACACATTACTAGATGTGCGCAATGCTGCTTCATTACCTTCTACAACAATACTCATCGTCCACCACAATCCTGACCAGGGTCGCAAGAAGAGCACGCCGCCGACGCATGCCGACTTCTGCTCGGTACAACTGTCCACTCGCTACCACTGACGACTGACTACACGCAACTGCTTACTCCCTCTGCCGACTCGCCACACACTACTGTACCAGACTGCTACTACTATCCAACTGTCGACTCGCGCGGTCAAGCGCAGACTAGCAACGATAAATAACTCTCTGGTCAGAGATTCTGTCATGCCTCGCCATCGCTGGTAATGAATACATACGTCTTTCAAGTTCAAATCTTTCCTTCGCTCTCCTTGGAGGTCACATCAGGAGAT
The DNA here is from genome assembly GCF_021461385.2 of Schistocerca piceifrons. Classification (NCBI taxonomy): domain Eukaryota; kingdom Metazoa; phylum Arthropoda; class Insecta; order Orthoptera; family Acrididae; genus Schistocerca; species Schistocerca piceifrons. Next base: position 509,697,163 of record NC_060142.1, on the reverse strand, counting down.
GGGCCGCCGTCTTCTTGGTTATGATTGTTTCTTACGTTTCTAAAAAAAAGTGTGGTTCACTGCGGGGACATATTTTAGCAAATACAACATAACCCTTTTATTAAGAATTGACATAGCTCATGGACCGCTGTAAAGTTTCTCTTGTTCAATCATTACAAGGCTAAGAGGTAGATCCTGCTGGACAGGTTTTACACCAAGATCTTCAAACGTCATGTCTTCTTTCGGTGTGTGCTTGTACAAGGTCCCCAGCTCGTGGTCTTGCGGTAGCGTTCTCGCGTACGTGGTCCCGGGTTCGGTTCCCGGCGGGACCACAGATTGTTCCTGCCTCGAGGTGACTGGGCGTTGTTTTGTCGTCGTCATCATTAATCCCCATTACTGTCGGAGGAAGGCAATTGCAAACCACCTCCACTAGGACCTTCCCTAGTACAGCGGTGCGGGTCTCCTGCATCGTCCCCTACCCCTATGCTCCTCGCAGTATGGGACCTCATCATCATCACTTGTACAGAGCAGACTACTACAATTACTTAGAAAAGCGAATCAACTGTATTTTCAACCATTTCACTTTGTCTTAATTTTCTTTCTTTCATTTTTTAATGTCTTTGTCAAGTTTTTAACGGTCAGAAACTCGTCACCTTCAGTTCTTACTAAGAATAATTCGCATTTTCTTCCCTCGTAGTCAGTATTATCATGTAGCTGTCATCCGGGGTGAAAGACAATTTGATTTCTATTTGCTTGCTTTGTGTGACCAAAGTCTGCATCATTAGGCTTATATAAGTGCCTTGCCACACCATGACATTTAGGCCAGTGATGTTTACAATCCTTTGTTGTGTCAATTTCATTAGGGTTAAAGCTACATTAGCATTATGTTTTTGTCTCGGCAAGTGTCACTGAAAATTATTATGTGTTTACAAGGATTGTGTTCTATGTGATTGGTAAAACAAGCACAGATTTCTTGTGATCTTCTGCTTACTAAGGTCTCATCACATACATACATTTACCCTAAATGTTTTCCCGTATCATGTACCAGGGACCAATGACCTCAGCAGTTACCACAAATTTGCAATATCATGTACCTCCAGGTTATAACATAAATGTTTCTACGGGAGTATGCCTCATTGTTAGCTTAGTAAACGCTAGGGTTTTCTGTAAATCGGTAGTTATGGTGCATCATCTTAATTTTTTTTGCCAGTTGCAATCAGCTTTCGATGTAGCATGTGCTTTTGTAGCTCTTGCTAAATGGTGAATATATACCCTTCCTATTTCTGCCATTGTTTCTGGATATTGCCCCTACCGCAGTTTTTATATGTATCTTTTCTAGGCAAGTGAAACTCTAAGTTCATAACTATTACAAAGTATACAAAGTATTTCACCACTGTTGGTGTCCAGGGTGCTAGTGTGTAGCTTGTCTGATTTGTGGTAGAAGATAAGGAACATAGAGGTGCAAATCAGACTCACCTGACTTGAGAAAATGGCTCTGAGCACTATGGGACTTAACATCTGAGCCGTAGTGGCCGAGAGGTTCTAGGCACTACAGCCTGGAACCGCGCGACCGCTACGGTCGCAGGTTCGAATCCTGTCTCGAGCATGGATGTGTGTGATGTCCTTAGGTTAGTTAGGTTTAAGTAGTTCTAAGTTCTAGGGGACTGATGACCTCAGATGTTAAGTCCCATAGTGCTCAGAGCGATTTGAACCATCATCCGTCCCCTAGAACTTAGAACTACTTAAACATAACTAACCTAAGGACATCACAATTACCATGCCCGAGGCAGGATTCGAACTTGCGACTGTAGCGGTCACGCGGTTCCGGACTGAAGCGCCTAGAACCGCTCGGCCACAGCGGCCGACACTTCACTTGACATTTTGTTGAGATCTCCGAGGAGGTGCTGCTACCTATCGGCTAAAAGTCTAAGACTGATGTACACCACTCTGCTTCCGCAACAGACTTTTTGTTTAGATGTCGGACATGTGAATATCTCAAGACTGATTTTCATTGACTTCCATTACTATGTTCCTAAGGCATTCATGTATACTTACTGACATTTTGAGAACTTAGTCGGTGGGTTACAGAGAATGATCATAATTTCAAAAGAATAAAAACATTCATCTGAAAGTTGTCGAACAACTATCGTTTACTATCACTTACGGACTGAATCTCTTCCTTGCCCTATACACAAATTTGTTGGCTTTACTGCCTGTCTGAAGCATACTAAATACATCGTCCAGCCATATTAACGTGACCATCCCCTATGGTCGACGTCAATATGCAGTAACCACTCACGGACAGCAGGTGGCAGTGCTAGCAATAGAGGGTGCGCAAAGCGTGTTGGGGCAAGGAGGGGGGGTGGGGGGGGGGGGGGGGGAAGACGCGGAAACAGTGTAGACGTCAGTCGTTATCATAATGCGGAAACATAGTGATTTATCTGACTCGCAAAAGGGCTTGATCATTGGCTTCTTGGCAGAATGTAGAAGCATTTCCGAAACGGCCAAGTTTGTGAACTGGTTAAAGTATACCGTGAATGGCAAAATGCACTATCCAAACCCGATGACAAGGCAGCTGTGTTGCACCATGGGATGGCAGGTGTTGGTTGATTGATTTGAGGGGAGAGGACCAAACAGATAGATCATCGGTCCCGTCGGATTAGGAAAGAATGGGGAAGGAAGCCGGCTGTGCCCTTTCAGAGGAACCATCCTGGAATTTGATTTAGGGAAATCACGGAAAACCTAAATCAGAATGGCCGGACGCGGGTTTGAACCGTCTTCCTCCCAAATGCGAGTCCAGTGTGCTAACAACTGAGCCACCTCGCTCGGCTGATGACAGAGGTGAACGACGCCTGCGGAGATGTGTGCGGGCGAATAGACGTGCAACTGTTGAGAAACGGACCTCCCAGATGAACCAAGGGGCCTCTCAAAGACCGTTCAGTGAACGTCGCTGCTTATGAGACTACGCCGCAGTTGCCTGGTACATTCGCCCGTGCTAACTGCTGTTCATCGGTGACGAAGTTTGGAATTTTGCACGCCAGTACTGCAAATGGCATCCACCGAGTGGCGACTGGCCTTTCCAGATAAATCACGTTTTACGGAGTGAAACGTGTGGGTGTGGAGAATCTGTTTCTTTCTTTGTTCTCTCAGTCTCTGCTGCCACCTGCCTTCTGATCTTGGATGAGGCAATTTCGCGTGTGGGAGCAAACACCCTGTAACAACCTTCGGAGCGTTACGGTGTGGGAAATGTCTTCGTCGCATTCTCTGGGTGATCCCATCGTCCTGGAAGGCACAGTGGGTTAACAAAAGTATACATCTATCCTTGGGGACCATGTCCACCCCTTAATAACGTTTCTTTTCCCTTTACTTTACTTTTACTTTTCCGTGTCCAGATCAAATTTTATTTTTCCACTAGTTAGCCACCGCTACGGCTTTGTCGTTGGCTTGTAGCAGGTCACTAAAACTGCAGGGCTCCGGCAGTAGTCCGCATTTGAGCAGATGTGCCTCGTCTTGTACTTCTCCGCATCCGCAAAGAACGTCAATTCCAGCAAGTAGGTACAAATTACCCGTTGGTGTGGGTCTGAGACAGCCTGTAACAATTCGCATTGTCTCATTTACACTTACATCAACCTGTTTAGCACGTGCAGATGCTTCCCATACTGGCGCTGCATAGTCTGCTGCAGAAACACACAGAGCAAGTGCTGATGTTCTCAGTACTGATGGTTGAGCTCCCCATTCATAGTTTGTCAGCCTGCGGATGATGTTATTCCTGGAGCAGTTTTCAAAATGTCAGTAAGAATATATGAATGCCTTAGGAACATGGTAATGGAAGTCAATGAAAATCAGTCTTGAGATATTCAGTTGTCCGACATAACACAAAACATCTGTTACGGAAGCAGACTGGTCTAAATCGAACTTAGGTGGCAGCACCTCCTCGGAGAACTCAACAAAATGTCAAGTGAAGTGCCGGCAGTTGTGGGCGAGCGGTTCTAGGCGCTTTAGTTCGGAACCGCGCGACCTCTACGGTCGCAGGTTCGAATCCCGCCTCGGGTATGGATGTGTGCGATGTCCTTAGATTAGTCAGGTTTAAGTAGTTCTAAGTTCTAGGGGACTCATGATGGTTCAAATTGCTCTGAGCATTATGGGACTTAACAGAGAATGATCATAATGTCAAAAGAATGAAAACATTCATCTGAAAGTTGTCGAACACTTTCCTTCAAGCAGCATTGCCCAAACACCATGTAACGTCGAGCTCAACTCCAGCATCTCTATTGCGCAGATAGGAAGCATATACTTGGGTTTTGTCAGGGTTTGGCTTGAGGTGGTTGGCGTCATAGTATTGAGCCAGTTCTTCAAGCGCTCTAGAGAGATTTCCAGGTGTTGCATCAAAATTGGACCCCTGGACCACAGCTGTGTCATCAGCATATACGAACAGTCTTGCATCTTGAGATATAGGTTGGTCATTAGTGTACACGTTATAAAGGATGGCAGAAAGTACACTTCCTTGTGGTAAGCCATTCTTCTGCAGTCGCCATCTACTGTTCTTACCGTTTAGGGAGACATAAAATCTTCGATTCTGCAGAAGACTACCAGTAACCATCGTCAACCTACAGTCCCCTGTGAGGTGATGTAATTTGCGCAATAGCTTTCTGTGGTTTACCGTGTCGTATGCAGCAGTAAGGTCTATGAAAGCTGCTCCAGTTATTAATTTTTTTTCAAACCCATCTTCTGTATGTTGCGTCAGATTAAGCATTTGCCCACAACAAGATCTTCCTGGTCTGAAACCGGCCTGTTCCTTTATGAGCTTTCCATCTATAGTTTCTGCCACGCGGTTGAGTATCATCCGCTCCAGTATCTTATAGAGATGGCATACAAGTGACACTGTTCTGTAACTTTTGGGGTCCTTTATCTCCTTGCCAGGTTTTAATAAAGCCACCACTCTCGCCTGCCGCCATAGTTTTGGAATATTCAGCTCTTTAATACAGGTGTTCATCATTTGTAGTAACCAGTTTCGAGCTTTGGGCCCAAACTGTTTTATCTGCTCCGTTCTATGGTCATCAGTTCCAGCGGCCTTATTCAGTTTCATTGAATGGCGTCTTCCAGTTCTGTTGCTGTGAATGAAGCATTGAGGAGTCCGTAATATTTTTGTTCTTGGGGTATAACTCTTTCCCTTTCTCTTTTCCCTTTGGTTTTCCCCACTCTTCAGAAGTTGGCTAGCAATCTGATTTGCTGTTACCCCGTTGTTCTTCTGCTGGTGGTCAGTTGGGTTCCCGCTTAAGTTTTTCAGTCATTTCCATGCACGTCTGCTGTTTTGTTTCATGTCAAGATTCTCGACTAGTTTGCACCACCATTATCTCTTATCCTCAGCAATAGCCTGCATTAGTTCCTCCCCAGCCTCCATTGTATCTTCGCTGAAGGGGTCCTGAGTGAACAGTTTTTGGTACCTGTCAAGTAAGACCTTGCTGCTGCCGGTCAGACCCTGGATGTACTGGGTACGGCAACCCCATGGGATGTTTTTCCTTGAGATCCCTTCCACAAGATCGATAAATCTACCATATTCATCTGGTCGAGGGGGGATTTTCTCAATCTCTTCTTCCAATTGCTCTTTAAATTTCTGCCAGTCTGCGTTTTTGAAATTAAACCGTCTTCGGAAAGGCACCTCCTCTGGTTTAACCATGGCATTCACAACTCAAATGACGGGTCTGTGTTGTGTACTTGGGATAGGTTCATCAACAAGCTTCATGCACTGTGCTGCCAACATCCGACTCACAAAGATGTTTTCAGGATTATATCCCCTTCTCCATCTTCTGCTGTTGAACTATGCTGGCTGTTTTGGGTCATGAATGAGTTGTAGGTCATTAGTGTCAGCCCAGGATTCAAGCCGTACACCATTATCATCAGTCTCATTATATCCCCATGCTTCATCATGGCAGTTGAAATCGCCCATGACAAAATTAATATGGTCATATGTAAAATTGTTTGGTTCATGGAAAACGAAGTTCACATCTGGTGGTTTGTACACAGACGTCACAGAGAACTTCTGGGCGCGAATGGTAAGTACTTCAATGTTATTTACTTCTGTCATTGCGGCTGATGTTACGTTGAGTCCGGGTCTGATGAAAATCGCACTCCCATACTTGTCGTGAGGTCTTTCAATGGCCAAATCCATTCCTGCTATTTTAGGTCTGTGGGTGGTGGCTCCCCGGTGTGTTTCCTGCACCAACAATACATCGCATTTATGCTTATAGCACATGTCTGAAAATAAAACACTCTTATGACTAGAGAATCCCTCAATATTTATCGAGATCGTCACAAGGGGTGGTCTTGATAAAGGCCGTTGCATCTTGATGTTAATTTGGTTTTGGACTTTAACTTGATCTGGTGTTAGAAGGACTAGCCGGTGAAATCTTTCACCGTTTCCAGGGTACGCCCGATTGTGTCTGTCTTCAGTCTTTAGGCTCACAATCTTCTAGGAGGCTCCTTCTTTGTACCCTTGACACCATGGCATCTACCAACAGAATAGTGCCACGGGTCACGCAGCTCGCCGTGTACGAGCGTGGTTGGAAGAGCAACTGGACGAGTTTGCCGTACTACCCCACCAAACTCCACGGATTAACAACCGAATGAGAATCTGTGGGACCATCTCGAGCACGCTGTTCGCCTCACATATCCTCAGCCAATAAACGTAGTGCAGCTTGCCATGGCAGTGGAATCAGAATGGCTCCATGTCCCTGTCGGTATCTTCCAGGACCTCACTGACTCTCTTCTCTCTTCCTGCACATCTGGCAGGGGTCCGCACTGCAGAAGGTGGTAATTCAGACTTTTGACGGGTGGTCACATTATTGTGACTTGACAGTGTATAAACAGTTAAATACAGAGGGTGGTCAGAAACCATCTGAAAAGCTTCTAGGGCGAAGAAATAATTATTAAGAAAAAAACTGATATGTTTCGCAGTTTCTGAGTTAATTAGCACTGAATTGAACCAATCAGGCCCTCGCACGCGCAGATTCAAGGAGCCCCCCGTAGACGCCGACGTCAAACTTATTCTTCATTTGATTTCCCAAAATGACACTAATTGAATTTGACGGGTATAATTCTTCTTTCACTTTAGTAAAAGCACTAAAAGTTAATTATTTACTTACTAGCGACAAAGGAAAATGCAATTATCTCAATGATGTGAGCTAAAGAAGAATTCGGCGTAATTAGTGATGGCTGATTCGGTGCTGATAGGATGATGCATCACGGTGAATCCCTGTTTTAATGCCTGTATGCACTTTCAAATTCAGTGATTGTTTATATGGTATAGGGACTTCGTGTGATAAATTTAAAAAAAATGAAGTTTCTATTACTGACCATACCATGTTCATTTAGGCCTGTTGTAATGGCGGCCTGTCAATGGCATCACCATATTAGCACTGCCCAGGTTAACTTGTTGCTTACCGTCACAAAAGGTTGCAAAAGTATTTAAAATCTATGTTAGGACAAGGAATAATGATATCAAATAAGGAAAACACCATCTCTCCTAAAATATGTTATTGATCTGAGAATTACAGAAACTAGGATGTAACCGCCAAATATTAGCCGCTGTGATAGGAGACGCAGGAAAAAAAGGGAGCCATACAGGAAGCATCACTTGTCTCTTAAACAAAATCTCAACGGTTAACTCGGAAACGAAAGAACGTACCAAATTTTTCGTAAATAGTGTTTCTCAGCACAAACTACCCTGTAACATCCTTACAAGCTTTCCAGCTGTTTCTGACCAACATTTGTACATGATTACGGAACAGTCAGGGAGTCACACCTAGTGATACGTGGCTGGCGACCACGGGGCCCCGAGTTGAGTCCTGGCATTGCTTCCACTTACTTATGCCAGGCTCCTCACTCTTATCTTTCCTATCTGGCCACCCTCGGCCAGCTCTTGTTCTTTTCCGACCCTGACGCTATTCGGTTTCGAGGGCTAGGGGTCTTTCATTTTCCAACCTATACTTCTCATGCAGCGTCTGACCCGGAGCGGGCGGCTGCAAAAGGCGTCTGTATCCCATGTTAGGGGCGGCCTCCAGAACTGCGGAAGGTTAGGTTAGGTTAGTGTTTAACGTCCCGTCGACAACGAGGTCATTAGAGACGGAGCGCAAACTCGGGTTAGGGAAGGATTGGGAAGGAAGTCGGCCGTGCCCTTTCAAAGGAACCATCCCGGCATTTGCCTGAAACGATTTAGGGAAATCACGGAAAACCTAAATCAGGATGGCTGGAGACGGGATTGAACCGTCGTCCTCCCGAATGCGAGTCCAGTGTGCTACCACTGCGCCACCTCGCTCGGTAACTGCGGAAGGCAACGGAATACCACCGCAGATGATCTTCCCTGCATAATGCAGTCTCCATTTTATGCACAAAAAATGGCTTCCTCTCATGTTAAATCAGTGTCCGGAGGTAAAATAGTCCCCCATTCGGATCTCCGGGGTGGGGGGGGGGGGGGACAACTTGAAAGGAGGCAAAAAATCAAAACGAGAATTGGTACATGGAATGTCAGAACTCTGCTACAAGCAGGAAAACTAGAAAACCTTAAAACAGAGATGGAAAAGAATGATATGGACCTCGTAGGGGTTGCTGAGGTAAGATGGAATGGACATGGAGAGTTGCAGTCAGATGAATATGTATTCTACTACTCAGGAGGAGAAGTAAAAGGAATTAATGGAGTAGGAATGATTATGACAAAGGAATTGGCTAAATGTGTGGAATATGTAGACTATGCAAATGACCGGGTTATTGGTGTAAGGCTGAAAGGAGCACAAAAAGATTTACTGATTGTCCAGGTGTATATGACAACTTCAGAACATGATGACCAAATTGTAGAGGAAACGTACAATGTAATAGAGAGAATAATGGACGAAAATAAAAAATGCTGCAAAATAGTAATGGGAGACTGGAACGCCATGATTGACCAATGCTCATTAGATGACAATGGAGTAGAAATTGGAGGAAGAAGAGTAGGGTGCTTGAGATTTGCTGATGACATGGTCCTTCTAGCCACAGGGGAAAAAGAATTACAGGATTTGGTGGACACCATTGCAACTAACGGAAAAAAATATGGAATGAAAATTAACACAAATAAAACAAAAGTATTGGCAATAGGAGGAAATAAGGAAATAAAAATTGTGCTGAATGGAGAAACACTAGAACAGGTGCAAAATTTTAAGTATCTTGGAAGCAGGATAGACACCGACTGGAAGTGCACCACAGAAATTAAAACAAGGATAGCAATGGCAAAAGAGGCGTTTTATAAGAAAAGGAGAATCTTCTGCAGCGGTATGGACAGAGAACTCAGAAAGAGACTCATAAAATGTCTTGTATGGAGTGTTCTTCTATATGGCGCTGAAACATGGACTATGAGGAAAAAAGACAGAGAAAGGCTGGAGGCTTTTGAGATCTGGACATGGCGGAAGATGGAAAGAATAAGTTGGATGGACAGAGTAAAAAATGAAGAGGTACTGAGAAGAGTGGGAGAGAAAGGGCAGTTACTAGATGTAATAAAGAGAAGAAAAAGAAATTGGATTGGGCGTATATTAAGAAAGAATGACGGACTGATAAAAACAGTTTTAGAAGGTTATGTAGAAGGTAAAAAGAAGCGAGGAAGGAAGAGATTCTATATACTGGATGACATGATGGACGGTACAACATACAGCAGCCTTAAGAAGGAAGCAATGGATCGCAGAAAATGGAGAGGCAAAGGACTTGCTAATATAGCAGATAACTGATGATGATGATGATGACGGAACAGTCATATATATGTACATGACATACAAAAATAAATTAACAAAATTAGGATTAATCGTCGAATGTTCCATGGAACACGAACCTAACTAACAAGAGAAAAGAATTCAGATAGCATTTCTCCAAACCTCACTACATATAGGGAAGTGTCATTGACACGATATAAATAATGTTGTTAGCGTGAAAATGGACAGAGAGAACATTGGCGCGTATGGATGGCTATTTATTCTTGGCCATATTCGCAGTTGCTGTCCTCTAATGTGCTGGTATACGTTCGCGACTTTATGTTATTCTACACTTTTCTTTATGATGAGTTTCGCCATAATTACCGTTGGCTCTATTTACAACTGGAACACACAGGAGGCACAAATTTGACAGTGATAAACAGCGTTTGACAACGTTGGGAAATGAATACGTACCATTAACAAAGAGACACAAAAATAAAAACAGATACAATGTTTTTCTTCAAAATGTACGATCTGGTACTGGCGAGCACGTCTTACGTTACTTCCTGTTCCAGATGGCCTTTTCTACTTGCCTCTTCCTCATCTTTTGACTTCCTTGATTCAGTTAATTAACTGTATTGATTTTATGATAATATGTATAAGTAAGGTGTTCGTTTGTTAGCCTGTATGTGCAATAATTCGGCTTTGGTCACTTATAAGGAAAGTTTCTTCATAAATTATTTTAATAAAACCTATATTGAAATTTATCTTTACGTGCACGCACAAAATAATTTATCTTTTATTCTCACAAATAATCCAAGTAAACACAATCCCATTATCCTATTATCATTTCTGGACTTCTTTCTTTTTAAAAGTGCAGGTTATTAATTACAAAAAAATGAAGAAATACTAATTCCGCTGTACTATTCTAACGTAACGCCATTATATTACTATTTCAATTCTTATATCAACTCTGAGCGTTCACAAGGGGGTTTTTAATGACCGTCGTGCAACAGTGGGTTTCACATTGAACGAGGCCTATCTGGATCACGTCACTAGGTATTGCTTTTGTGTGTAGTTGTCTGCTTGTTTGCGATTCATCCCTGTTTTTACACAGATGTGAAGTCGTACATCACAGAACGAATTAAACTATCTGGACATTTAAAGAAATTATGAGGAAAATATTAGAAATAAAGTAGTTTGAGAAGACATATAAAAGAGAGGACAAAGTAAATCTTGCAATTATAATTATTCTCTATTCACACAGCTGGATTTATGAAATGACTTATGGAACTTAGTTCAAAGGAGGGGAAATGGAACCGCGCTTTCTTTATGTTCAGATTAAATAATATGGTGATAGGATGCAAACCCCTCTCATTCCATTCAAAATTACTGCTTCCCTTTCGTGTGCTTTTCATGACCCTTGTAAGTACAGAGTCGGGTTCCTGAACATGTCTTAGCCAACCTTTCGGTCTTTGTATTTTAACCTTGATAAGAATTTCGTAGTTCATTCAAATCATCATAGTCAAAAAACTTTTTCTTGCGTTTACAAATTCTACAAATGTGGGTTTGTGTGTCTGTAGTCTATATTCCAAAATAAGTCGTAGAGTCAGTATTGCTTCTCGAATTTGCACACTTCTCTGAAATCCAAACTCGCTTGCCTCCTCGTTGGCCATTCCATTTCTGTGTAGAAAATTGGTATTAGTGTTTTGCGTTCAGGACTTATTAAATTAATGGTCAGTACAATCCTTCTTCAGTATGTGGTTTATTACATCATTATTGAAGCGGGAAGGCATTCAGTCTATCTTGTAAATCCTACATACCGACTGAAACAGTTTTGGCTCGGTTACTGCTCCCAAGAATATTAGTACCAGTAATCTCAGTCCCAGCTCTTTAAAGAATCGAAATACGATAAATAATTCAAATTTCGATTTCTGTACAAATGTGTTAAATATTTGACGTTTAGCGTATAAAAACTTTATGGTCCAATACCCAAAACCATAATTGTCTTGCCGGCCGGAGCTGCCGTGCGGTTCTAGGCGCTACAGTCTGGAGCCGAGCGACCGCTACGGTCGCAGGTTCGAATCCTGCCTCGGGCATGGATGTGTGTGATGTCCTTAGGTTAGTTAGGTTTAATTAGTTCTAAGTTCTAGGCGACTGATGACCTCAGAAGTTAAGTCGCATAGTGCTCAGAGCCATTTGAACCATAATTGTCTTGGTTTTGTTAATTTCGGATTATTCATACATAGAGAGATGAAAAGTCGAATCGAATAGTGGTATGCTTGATGCTGACGTTTCACGTGTGAAGAATGAGCATTTAGTTAGCGATAAATCGTTTTCCCTTTAATAATTTATTGGGCTGTAAGGCAGAAATGATTAGAAAACTCTGAAATTACGTTTAGAGTTAAGAAAAGCTAGTTTTTCTTGCATCTCAATGTTTGACATCGTATCTCCTGAACCATATTTTGTATAGTTACATAATTTTGCAGGTACATTTACTTGTATATGTGGATCGTAGAGATGCTGGATGTAGTCCTGTGGAACGGCTTGGCATGCCATTTCCAGCTGGCGCCTCAGTTGGACCAGCGTTCGTGCTGGACGTGCAGACCGCGTGAGACGACGCTTCATCCAGTCCCAAACATGCTCAATGGGGGACAGATCCGGAGATCTTGCTGGCCAGGGTAGTTGACTTACACCTTCTAGAGCACGTTGGGTGGCACGGGATACATGCGGACGTGCATTGTCCTGTTGGAACAGCAAGTTCCCTTGCTGGTCTAGGAATGGTAGAACGATGGGTTCGATGACGGTTTGGATGTACCGTGCACTATTCAGTGTCCCCTCGACGATCACCAGTGGTGTACGGCCAGTGTAGGAGATCGCTCCCCACACCATGATGCCGGGTGTTGGCCCTGTGTGCCTCGGTCGTATGCAGTCCTGATTGTGGCGCTCACCTGCACGGCGCCAAACACGCATACGACCATCATTGGCACCAAGGCAGAAGCGACTCTCATCGCTGAAGACGACACGTCTCCATTCGTCCCTCCATTCACGCCTGTCGCGACACCACTGGGGGCGGGCTGCACGATGTTGGGGCGTGAGCGGAAGACGGCCTAACGGTGTGCGGGACCGTAGCCCAGCTTCATGGAGACGGTTGCGAATGGTCCTCGCCGATACCCCAGGAGCAACAGTGTCCCTAATTTGCTGGGAAGTGGCGGTGCGGTCCCCTACGGCACTGCGTAGGATCCTACGGTCTTGGCGTGCATCCGTGCGTCGCTGCGGTCCGGTCCCAGGTCGACGGGCACGTGCACCTTCCGCCGACCACTGGCGACAACATCGATGTACTGTGGAGACCTCACGCCCCACGTGTTGAGCAATTCGGCGGTACGTCCACCCGGCCTCCCGCATGCCCACTATACGCCGTCGCTCAAAGTCCGTCAACTGCACATACGGTTCACGTAAACGCTGTCGCGGCATTCTACCAGTGTTAAAGACTGCGATGGAGCTCCGTATGCCACGGCAAACTGGCTGACACTGACGGCGGCGGTGCACAAATGCTGCGCAGCTAGCGCCATTCGACGGCCAACACCGCGGTTCCTGGTGTGTCCGCTGTGCCGTGCGTGTGATCATTGCTTGTACAGCCCTCTCGCAGTGTCCGGAGCAAGTATGGTGGGTCTGACACACCGGTGTCAATGTGTTCTTTTTTCCATTTCCAGGAGTGTAGTCTGGATTGTTTGCGCGTCGTGAGTCTAACTTCGACAAGACATACACACAGTTTCTAACTGCAGTACTTGACTTTTAACGTAAGATCATACTTCTTAAAGAGTAGATTATCACAGTATCCTATTTTTTTGAATTACGTCAATAATTATGTGAAATACGGTCGTTCATTTTTGGTTTCTCGTAGAAGCCGACAGATAGGCTACGTCCAACTGGAACCGGCTGACTAGGTGACCAGTTCAGCCCTTTAATAATATAGAAGCTGAAGGATTGTCGTTTGTTTCAGTAGCCTTGAGTGAAGTCTTTCAGTGCATTGTCAAATACTTCTTGTAGTATCCCCCATCTCATCTTTACCCACCCCTTCTTCACTTTCCACAGTATCGTCTGTAAATCGCTTTTTATAGCCCTACTACGTATTCCTTGCACCTGTGAACCTTATTCTCTTTACTTGCCAACAGCTTATCATCTAAAGTTTTGATATTCAAAGAGCTACTTCTTTTTTCTCCAAAAGTACGTACAGCGTTCCAAAGTGTTATTTTTAAAACACGGTAGGATGGTCCCTCGACGCCGTTTCATCTCCCAATAAGTGATTTGACTTAATTCAGGGGTTAATCAAATCCTGCTTGAGTAATGCTCGTTATATCGAGTCCTTTAAATTTTATTAATACGTATGGGAGAGACGCTTGCCGCAATAATAACATCTTGATTGACACACTATTCGTCTTAATTTAGTATTGGATTCTTACTGCTCACTAATCCTGGTATTCTGGTGTGCCCTGGGCTAAAGTCACTGGATAGACTGTAGACCTGTTCGGCGGCTTGGCCAGGGGCATCATAGGAACCGGCTTAGCTGACCAGAGGACAATGCCGGGTTGTTTGACGTATCTTCTCGCTTTTGTCAAAGTACGATTCGGTATTCTTGCTACTTGTGAAAGCTAGTGAACGTGTCAGCATGATCTCTGGATGTTTGACTTAGGAACGCAGTGTACAGTTTCGCACGCCATCCTGGGCGCAGAGCGGAATGCAACCGGCCGTAGCACAAGGCAGACACAGTTAAGCTGCACGAACTGCTGATAAACATGTTAGACAACTCGTGACAATGTTACCTTGCAGTGGCCTCTTAAATGTCTGATGCTTCCCGACGCGCATGTTTCTCATGAAGTCTGGAAAATATACTTCAGACCGGGGTAAACTGAGAGCTCAGCAGCTATCGACCAGCAATATAAAATATTGACTGGTGGCAGAGCAGGCCAGTGGTTTTCCGTTTGTGGGTAGGCCTAGTAATATTGCAAATAAGTGACAATTTAACAAGAAATTGCCCATATTCTTTAACTCGATGAAGGGCAACTTCAATTTAGGAAGGAAGAGGGTAGCGAGCCTTTGAGGTGAGTTGGAAAGAAGTGAGTTGGCATTCTGGTACAGTTTCAGGATGTGTCCGGCAGTATTCTGGGTCAAGTATCCATATGCGAGCTTTCGTATTTCGGCTTCGGACCTAAGTTTTGCAGATTTCGATTTTGATTGGTAAGATTACGCTGTCCCATCCAGAGCGGTTGGAGTGCTTGATTCATTCATTAGGCGCGTTTGACTTTTGATTTCAGGAAATGAAACAGAGGTTCAGTGAAATAGCGATTGGCTTTGGCTCAGTACAGGTACACAGTTCCTTTCCACATTAGTAGCATTAAGTAATGCGTGCGGCAACTGTCACTCTTATTAAAGAACTGATATTTTTCTTACAGTGGTCATCACTCCACATTTCCACCCCAATAGTGCAGATGCTTATTTGTTCAATCTTGTTATTGTTGGCATAGTTTAGTGCTTCCAATGTGTATGGCAAATAATCTGTGAGAGATGGAGTAAGACAAATTGCCTGTTGGCTTCTGCCTCGGGTTCTTCGGTCGGTATTTGTTTGATAATTTTTCTGACGTTTCGCCAGCGCTAATGGCTGGCATTGTGAAAGCTACACCCTCAATTTCTGGTGGAAAAGACTAAAAACTCAGCTTGTCTATTACTTTGTTTACACTCTAAGACAAGGAAACGACAAACCACGAAGGAATTATCCGAATGGGACGGAAATCGGTAGACGTGATGTACATGTACAGACAAACTTCAGAAAAAATGAATGATTTATTCAAGAGAGATTCACCAATTGAGCAACTGAGTAACGCGTTGGTCCACCTCTTGTCCTTAGGCAAGCAATTATTCGCCTTGGCATTCATTGATGGAGTTGTCGAATGTTCCGAATGTCCTCCTAAGGGACAGCGTGCCAAATTCTGTCCTATTGCCTCAATAGATCGTCAAAGTACCGGGCTAGTTGGAGGGACCTGCCCATAATTCTCCGAAGCTTCTCTAACTGGAAGAGATTGGGGTTATCGGATTAGGAAAGGACAGGGAAGGAAGTCGGCCGTACCCTGTCAAAGGAACCATTACGGCATTTTCCTGGAGCGATTTCGGGAAATCACGGAAAACCTAAATCAGGATGGCCGGACGCGGGATTGGACCGTCGTCTTCCCGAATGCGAGGCCACCTCGCTCGGCTTGGAAGAGGTCCGGTGACCTTTCTGGCGAAGGTAGGTTATGACAAGTACAAAGACAAGGAGTAGAAAAATCTCACCTTGCGCGGGCGGAAGTTATCTTGCTGAAATGTAAGTCAAAGATGGCTTGCCGTGATGAGCAACAAAACCGGGCGTAGAATATCGTCGACATACGGCTGCGCTGTAAGAATGGTACGGATGACAACTAAAGGGGTCCTGCTATGAAATGGAACTGCACCCCATATCGTCACTCCTGTTCGCCGGGTGGTATGGCGGCGACAGTAGGTTTGGTATCCATCGCTGTCTGGGGCGTCTTCACACACGTCTTTACCGGTCATCGGGGCTCAGTTCGAAGCGGTACTCTTCACCGAGACAGTTCTATTCCAGTGAAGGAGATTCCAGGTCTAATGTGCCCGACAGCCCTGTAAACAGGCTTGTTGGTGTACGGAGGACAGGGAGCGCCATGAGCTCAGCCCGCTTTCTGTAAGCCGCCAATTAAAGGTGCTGGTGGCCACTGAAGCACAATTTGCACTTCGGATCGATGACAATAATGGATCCGAGACTCGGAGCGCCTCTTTGACCATTGCTCGGTCCTCATGTTCTGTCGAGAACTTCCTTCTTGACTCTATATTCGGCCATGGTTGACCCATTCCTGCCAACATCGTCGAATAATGGCAAAGGTCCTATTCAAATGTCGAGCGATTTGCCGATGACTTCTTAGAGCCCAACTAAACGTTCTATCTCCAATCCTGACGTCTGTATATATTGTTCACACCACTGTCTGCAAGGTATAGTTACTGTCAAGCTGAGCACACGAAATTCCTGAAGACTTTACGCCCTAGTATCGACATGTCCTCTATTTACCATTCTTGCAGGCAGCGCAATTCATCCACCGGCAACCAACGTTTACAGTTTTGCATTTTCCGTCGATACCTGTATGATCATTATTTTGTGGCCAATTTCCATAACTCCTTCATGTTGCGTCGATTTTTTTTTCCTTGAGTGTATTTGTAAGTCTTTCGGTAATAAATTCTGATTCGTGGCTCTCTTTTAATTCAACAGTAATTCGATGATCCTGATTCACGTTTCTTTAATAATAATGTGCACAGGCGTACATCACGACTCATTTGTTATGACTATCCAATAAATCATTTGAGTTTCCGTTGTGTGCAGTTGTTGGAATCACATCTGAGTCAGCTGGAAGGGGGTGGGGGGGAGAGGCAGGAGATAATTATTCGAATTGATCCCCACAACGATCAGGGCTTCGTTTCATTTAGGACCCCTTCAATAACTTTTTTCTTTTTTTTTTTGTCATCAGTCTACTGACTGGTTTGATGCGGCCCGCCACGAATTCCTTTCCTGTTCTAACCTCTTCATCTCAGAGTAGCACATGCAACCTACGTCCTCAATTATTTGCATGACGTATCCCAATCTCTGTCTTCCTCTACAGTTTTTGCCCTCTACAGCTCCCTCTAGTACCATGGAAGTCATTCCCTCACGTCTTAGCAGATGTCCTATCATCCTGTCCCTTCTCTTTATCAGTGTTTTCCACATATTCCTTTCCTCTCTGATTCTGCATAGAACCTCCTCATTCCTTACCTTATCAGTCCACCTAATTTTCAACATTCGTCTATAGTACCACATCTCAAATGCTTCGATTCTCTTCTGTTCCGGTTTTCCCACAGTCCATGTTTCACTACCATACAATGCTGTACTCCAGACGTACATCCTCAGAAATTTCTTCCTCAAATTAAGGCCGGTATTTGATATTAGTAGACTTCTCTTGGCCAGAAATGCCCTTTTTGCCATAGCGAGTCTGCTTTTGATGTCTTCCTTGCTCCGTCCGTCATTGGTTATTTTACTGCCTAGGTAGCAGAATTCCTTAACTTCATTGACTTCGCGACCATCAATCCTGATGATAAGTTTCTCGCTGTTCTCATTTCTACTTTTTCTCATTACCTTCGTCTTTCTCCGATTTACTCTCAAACCATACTGTGTACTCATAAGACTGTTCATTCCGTTCAGCAGATCATTTAATTCTTCTTCACTTTCACTCAGGATAGCAATGTCATCAGCGAATCGTATCATTGATATCCTTTCACCTTGTATTTTAATTCCACTGCTGAACCTTTCTTTTATTTCCATCATTGCTTCCTTGATGTACAGATTGAATAGTAGGGGCGAAAGGCTACAGCCTTGTCTTACACCGTTCTTAATACGAGCACTTCGTTCTTGATCGTCCACTCTTATTATTCCCTCTTGGTTGTTGTACATATTGTATATGACCCGTCTCTCCCTGTAGCTTATCCCTACTTTTTTCAGAATCTCGAACAGCTTGCACCATTTTATATTGTCGAACGCTTTTTCCAGGTCGACAAATCCTATGAAAGTGTCTTGATTTTTCTTTAGCCTTGCTTCCATTGTTAGCCGTAACGTCAGAATTGCCTCTCTCGTCCCTTTACTTTTCCTATAAAGCCAAACTGATCGTCACCTAGCGCATTCTCAATTTTCTTTTCCATTCTTCTTTATATTATTCTTGTAAGGAGCTTCGATGCATGAGCTGTTAAGCTGATTGTGCAATGATTCTCGCACTTGTCAGCTCTTGCCGTTTTCGGAATTGTGTGGATGATGCTTTTCCGAAAGTCAGATGGTATATCGCCAGACTCATATATTCTACACACCAACGTGAATAGTCGTTTTGTTGCCACTTCCCCCAATGATTTTAGAAATTCTGATGGAATGTTATCTATCCCTTTGCCTTATTTGACCGTAAGTCCTCCAAAGCTCTTTTAAATTCCGATTCTAATACTGTATCCCCTATCTCTTCTAAATCGACTCCTGTTTCTTCTTCTATCACATCAGACAAATCTTCACCCTCATAGAGGCTTTAAATGTACTCTTTCCACCTATCTGCTCTCTCCTCTGCATTTAACAGTGGAATTCCCGTTGCACTCTTAATGTTACCACCGTTCCTTTTCATGTCACCAAAGGTTGTTTTGACTTTCCTGTATGCTGAGTCTGCCCTTCCGACAATCATATCTTTTTCGATGTCTTCACATTTTTCCTGCAGCCATTTCGTCTTAGCTTCCCTGCACTTCCTATTTATTTCATTCCTCAGCGCCGCCCGAAGTGGCCGTGCGGTTAAAGGCGCTGCAGTGTGGAACCGCAAGACCGCTACGGTCGCAGGATCGAATCCTGCCTCGGGCATGGATGTTTGTGATGTCCTTAGGTTAGTTAGGTTTAACTAGTTCTAAGTTCTAGGGGACTAATGACCTCAGCAGTTGAGTCCCATAGTGCTCAGAGCCATTTGAACCATTCCTCAGCGACTTGTATTTCTGTATTCCTGATTTTCCCGGAACATGTTTGTACTTCCTTGTAATTCGGGAGCTATATTCCTGTAACAAAGTATCGTTTTGCGATTGCACAGAAATATCAAGCTAGGAGTGTGCTGTTTCGATACTTAAACGGAGCGTAGGGGAGGACGGCGATGCGGGAGATAGCGAGGAGCGGCGCCGGCTCTCCCGCGGGAGGTGTCCCCGTTTGTGCCGGGCACGAGCCATAGCCCCTGTAAATATGCACAGCTGCGTTACGCCAAGTTTACAGACGAACTTCTCCAGCGAGATGGCTCAACTTCTCGAGTGGGGTTCGCCGGCCTGAAGGTAGTGGTGAATGTGTCTTGCGTGGCTGTCCTCTCGCGTGTGGCTGTGTGTCGCTGGTGTACTCGGCGCTGCTTACCAGCAGAAGGAGCAAGAAATCAGAGCTTAACCTCATGCCAGAGACGAAGTAGTGAAATAGATCGACCGTGCATTTTTCACTAGGATCATCCTGGCATTCTCCTTAGGGGATTTAGGGAAACCATGGATATGAACCACCAGCCACCCGAATGCCAGTCCACTGACACAATGACGGCACAGCCTCACAAAATAGGATCATTTAGATGGCACAAAGGGTGCTGGAAGTCCAAAAGGATTATGCAAATGCTAAAATAGTGTAGACTCATCAAATCATATTTACCAAACAGAATGCAAAAGGTTGTGCTGAATAAATCAAACAATGTCAGCGAAGAAAAAAAAAATCACAAAGGAACTCCCATAGGGTTCAAATTTTGGTCTACTACTATTCCTTTCACTTAACATTCAACAAGCAAAATTGGTCCTCTTTGTAGACATTACTTATGTTATAATGAGTCCAATTATAGAGAAAGCAACAGAAGATTTTGTAAATGATATTTTCTAAATAAATATTAAGTAGTCCTGTGGAAAGGGACTCTCCCTGTATCTTGAAAAAACAAAAAAAAACGCACTACATTCAGTTCTGTACAACAAATAATCATACCAACGATGTAGCACATGAGCAGAGTCAGTAAATAGGGTACAATGCTCAAATTCTTCGGTGTACATATTGATGAGAATTTGCACAGCAAGAAGCAAATTGCTGAGCTTCTCAAACAGTTAAATTCAACTAATTTTGCTCTTTGGAAACTGCTAAATATCGAAAACAATGGTATCAACCTCCTTACATATTTTGCATAATTTTGCTCAATAATGTCTTACGGAATAATTTTTTGGGGTAGCTCATCACTTCGAAAGAAAGCGCTGATTGCGCAAAAGCGTGCAGGAAGGATAATAGGTGCTGTTCATCCACGGACGTCATCTAGGTATCTCTTGAAGGAACTAGGCTTTGTAATTGCTGCAGCACAATACATATATTCACTAATTATAAATTTACCATAAATAATTCCCACCGTAATTTGCGTAAAACATTGATGTCTATACCTACGACACTAGAGAGAAAAAAAGACATTTATTATGCATTGTTAAAGCTA
The DNA here is from genome assembly GCF_021461385.2 of Schistocerca piceifrons. NCBI lineage: Eukaryota > Metazoa > Arthropoda > Insecta > Orthoptera > Acrididae > Schistocerca > Schistocerca piceifrons. Next base: position 509,676,399 of record NC_060142.1, on the reverse strand, counting down.
TTAGTGGATCAGAAAGGAGTACAATATGCAGAAACAAAAATTTTTGATCATTTGCCCAATAATATAAAATGTGTCACTGGTAGCGAAGTAAGTTTCAAATTTAATTTAAAAAAGAGAAGGGATCCAAAGTTAATTCTGTGTGTTGAGACATGCTATCACAAATTTTATTCTCTGTGCGGAAACTTTTGTACTTTATATGTATATTGTGTGTGTGTGTGTGTGTGTGTGTGTGTGTGTGTGTGTGTATGTGTGAGTGACAGAGAGAGAGAGAGAGAGAGAGAGAGAGAGAGAGAGAGAGAGAGAGTCATGCAGAATACGCAAAAAACACTTGGCTGGCGGGTAACTTCAACTCAAAAGAATAATTAAAGCCTGTGGAGGAAGATTTGGTGCGGGAACCGGACGGACTTGTCGTTAAGATGTGTTAAGATGGTGGTTGTAAAGTGATACTAATGATGTAAATTCTGAGCAATTATTTTGATTTAGTTGAAGTTTAATTGGTCTCTGGAAGAGCACTTAGACCACACAAAAGACTATATTTACGATTACATATAACTATTTTTAAAGTCCCCAATGTCAGTACATGTTGACCTGCTACACGTGCAACACGGTTGCGAATGTAAGACCAACCAGTCGTCTAATAGTTAGGAACTTTAATACGAGCTAAAAAATTTCGGTCAATAAATCGTAATACTTCTCACAAAAAAATCTTTAAAATGTTGTTAATAAATGGTTTTTGTGGAGAGGGAACTTCAGTCCATGATTTAATTATTGCAAACGCAGAACTTATTCACTGTACCTGTGAAAAGAAATTATATATGATGCAGAAATCCAAATACTTCTTGGATGAAAGGGAGAGTTCTAGGGAAGAGAGATACTGCTTTTATGTTGACATATAGCTATTATGAACCTCTTGAAACAAGACTTACAACGCTGATGATGTTAAGAGAGTCAGGGGTGATTTAATGGGGAGGGGGTCAGTGTTACTAATTTTTCATGTCTCTTAATATGATTTTATCAGACAATAGCAAGAAGAAAAACAGTTGTCTCAAATATTTTTGTTTATTCAGTATTCAACATGGAGCTGCTCCATACATAATACAAAGTACACATGTTTTACAAAAAATTACACTTGTTGCTATACCTAGTTTTGTGCATATAGTACCACAACATACAAATTAACTAAATAGTGCTGTACCATTCTGTTAACAGTTGTGTGTGACGTAACTATAAGATTAGTATGCTTCTATTGATTGTTGTCTTGCTTACATTTGGTCAAAATTGAATTACCAATAAGTGATCAGTGTTTCTGGGGGAACTTGAAACCATCTGTTAGTCTCTCTACCATATGGATATACATTAGTTTGATGGTTCTTTCTATAGAATACTTTTAGCTAAGCGTACTTGAATATTAATAATCTTCGTTCTGTAAGAGCTCAAAAAGTGCTAGTAATAGTATGTGCTACACTTAATGGTTTGTGCTAATAACCATGGGGCTTTTCTTCCCCCGGAATTTTTCTTTTCGTGCTTCGCCTGACTGGTGGATAGTTTCCCTGTGCTCTGTGTTTTTATGAAACAAGGGACCGATGACCATTGTAGTTTGGTCCCTTTAATCTTTAACCCAACCAACCAACCAACCAACGGCTCATTAATATGGGGCGGATTAATGATGTCCCCTGTTTGGGTCTGCCGGCTTAATGTTACACAGTTCGTGATTATTGTTTGACTTATTCTAAAAGCGACAGAATAGTTTATTATCTGAAAATGTTTTACATTTCTCGTCACTATTGCACTTACAGTAAAGACCAGACAGCATTTCAAGGTTCAGAAGTTTTATTTTTGATGCCCTACATAGCGCTGCGCTTTCCATTAAAGCCTTGATTTCACTAATAACTTGCGTAACTGTGTTATTGAGGCGGAAATTGCGATGTTCCATGGAACTCGCTTAAGAAAATTAGGAAAACAGCTGGTAGATGACATCTGATATCTAGGTCATCAGTCCAAAGTACATCAATAGGGCACGCGCATTCTGACAGGATGTAGCCAACCACTATAGTTCGACGGATAGCACTCACGTGCTTCACTATTTATACGTCACTTATTTACAGATGGTGTATGTCACATGTCAGTCACTTAAATAAATGTTTTATCGCAAGGGTAAAAGTAAAGGAAACATCAATATGTTACAGAAGAGTCAAAAACTCATTGGAGAATGGAGTTTTGACAGGTACCATCCAGGTATTATATAGGTAGGATCTATATTCATACATCTTCATCAGAATTCTGCCCATAGGCAGGTTTTCACACGGTAATTCTCCATACTCTCACATCTCCTGCCATCCTCTTTAGGTTCGTGTAATTTCCGCTTCCCTTGATGTTGTCTATCATGTTGTATCTCATCCTTGCTCTCGATCTCTTCCAACAACCTAGGCCTTCCAAAGCGTCTGTTAGTGTCTGTTAGCAAGCATTCCTGTCCCAGCGAATGTCGCATCCATGTTTTCCTTTCTCTTATAACCTGCAATAGTTTTTATCTTTCACCAACACTTTCCGACACGCTTTCTTTACTCATTCTTTCCGTCTAGCATATGCTCTCCATTCTCTTCCACGTCCACATCTGAAACACTTCTAGGTTTTCTTCACACTCTCGGTGCAGTGTCCATGTTTTTGCCCATTGAGTGCCAACTGCCGGCTGGAGTGGCCGAGCGGTTCTAGGCGCTACAGTCTGGAACCGCGCGACCGCAACGGTCGCAGGTTCGAATCCTGCCTCGGCCATGGATGTGTGTGATGTCCTTAGGTTAGTTAGGTTCAACTAGTTCTAAATTCTAGGGGACTGATGACCTCAGAAGTTAAGTCCCATAGTGCTCAGAGCCATTTGAACCATTTGAACTGCCAACTGTTTTCCTCAGACCTCTATCTAGTCTCCATACAATAACCTCCTCTTGCTATTGAATGTCTCCTTCGCTACAGCGATACGAGTTTCCACCTCCTGATGACATCTCAAGTCGTTCTTCTAACTTCCAAGATATTTAATTGCTCTCACTTGGTTAATAATAAATTTTCCTATCTTCATATTTGTCAGTCTCCTTACTTTGCTGATCACCATACTCTTTATTTTTCCTGTATTGGTTCTCGTCGAATATTCCACACAAGCTTGATTCAGATCTTTTGGCATGTTATTTACAGTTCGTTCAAGCGTGGTAATTCACAGGTAGTACAAATTATCCAACACGCCTGCTGGTGAGCATCATTGTTACATTTACAGGCAGGCCCTTCGCAAACAGAGCATGTCTCTTGTTGTTCACTTGTCAATCTAGGGCAGAGGGCACTTGTGGTACCGACATCTTATCCTCATTTCCTTGTTCCGTTCGCGAATAGTGCGCGGGATAGCAGACTGTCATCACTGTCCGTATTAGCTCAAAGTTATTTGATTTCTTGTCGTGGTGATTTTGCAAGACTAACGTGGGAGGAAGTGATACGTTGTCTTGTTGGGGCGTATGCTCTTGGAATTTCAGTAGTAAACGTCTACGTGATGCACAACTTCATTCTTGTTGCTTTATTGAGGATCAGTGACATTATGAGCCTCTCTTCATTGGCTCTTCTCCATTGTTCAGTTAATCCAACTTCGTAAAGGTTGGAGACTGATGAGCAATTCTAAACAATCGATGGAACGAGTGTTTGTAAGCCACTTCTTTCGAGGAGGAATTAAATTTCCGTAAGATTCCCCCAATCAGTGTCAGTCTACAACCTGTTTTATAAGATTATTCCACTTTACATCACTCTGGAAAGTATTTCAGGACAGTCTACGGTAGTTATTGTTTCCAATTATTTATGGTCAACAGTGTAAGCTAACAATTTTGGACCTCTTCGTCTGTTTATGTCCAAAACCTACACGCCTTATTTACTTTGAGAGTTTACTGCCAATCCCTCCACCAGTCATCGACCTCCTCCACGCCTTCTTCCATTTCCTTGTAATTTTTTGGAGGTGCAATCTTATATAGACAGCAGCAACGTCCGCGAACAGTCTCAAAGACCTCCCAAAGTTATCCATTAGGTCATATATGTACTGAATGCTCTGCATAACATAAACACGAGATAGATAAAGTAACATTCCACTTTAACTATTTCTTGGAAATGAATGAAAGAGTGGGAGCATCTTGCCATAGGTATCCCAGTCGTGCACAGAAATATAGACTTCACATGGCGTAAGGTCAACGTGACTATAGTGTCAAATAGTGGACGAGTGTAGCCCAGGAGTTGGGTACTGCTCACAGCAACGTTTAATGTGCTTGGGGAGCGTTCCGAACCATATGCACTGCTGCTGCCCATTCCCTCCAATTTAAAAACTATCTAGCACGTGTGGGATGCATTGGGGAGACGGATTACAGTACGTCCTCCATCCAGCACTTGTGAACCGCGATGGTGTGGGAATGGAAGGCCCTACCACAACAAATCCTTACCAACCTCTTAGTAAGCAGCACGTTGCAGAGCATGCACAAATGTCCGCGGTGATCAAACACATTACTAACAACTACGTCTCCCGTTTTGTAATATCCAGTGGACAAAATCACAATGACTTCAGCGTTAATTCTGTTGTTTGAATGAAAGTATCATTTCCGTTCGTTTCATTGCGTATTTCTTTCAGTTACCTTCTATACTACACTTATGTTCATAAATTAAGGATAATGCTTATACATGGTGAAACAACGCTCTGGTGGCCGGTTTGCGGGTTTAAATCACCTCGGTATATGACCATGCGGTGCATTTGATCTGCGGTCGTCGCACTGTGGTGCTGGCAGCAGTCCACATACTCAGAGGTGTGTTGGTGCATGTCAAAGTACGGTGCAGCGAGTAAGTGTGCAGACGTTTTCAAATGTGCTAATGGTGACTATGTGTTGAAAATTGCTCAAAGAACACATATTGATGACGTTATGAGGGGTAGATTGCCGGCCGCGGTGGTCTAGCGGTTCTAGGCGCTCAGTCCGGAACCGCGCGACTGCTTCGGTCGCAGGTTGGAATCCTGCCTCGGGCATGGATGTGTGTGATGTCCTTAGGTTGGTTAGGTTTAAGTAGTTGTAAGTTCTAGGGGACTAATGACCACAGATGTTAAGTCCCATAGTGCTCAGAGCCATTTGAACCATTTTTATGAGGGGTAGACTGGAGGCTGGTCAAACCACAGAAGGTCGTAGCACGGGACCTCCGTGTGCCACAAAGTGTGATCACAAGATTATGGCAACGATTCCAGCAGACAGGAAACGTGTCCAGGCGCTACAGTACGGGATGTCCACAGTGTATAGCACCACAAGAAGACCGATATCTCACCATCAATGCCCGCAGTCGATCACGGAGTACTGCAGGTAGCCTTGCTCGGGATGTTACTGCAGACACTGGAACAGTTGTCTCCAGACACACAGTCTGTAGACGACTGAACAGACATGGTTTATTCGCCTGGAGACCTGCAAGGTGCATTCCACTAACCCCTGGTCACAGGAGAGCTCATAAAGCCTGGTGTCAAGAACACAGTACATGGTCATTGGAACATGGTCCCAGGTTATGTTCACGGACGAGTCCAGGTATAGCCTGAACAGTGATTCTCGCAGAATTTTCATCTGGCGTGAACTAGGAACCAGATACCAACCCCTTAATGCCCTTGAAAGGGACCTGTATGGAGTTCGTGGCTTGATGGTGTGGGGTGGGATTATGATTGGTGCACGTACACCCCCGCATGTCTTTGACAGAGGAACTGTAACAGGTCAGGTGTATCGGGACGTCATTTTGCACCAGTATGTCCGCCTTTTCAGGGGTGCAGTGGTCCCACCTTCCTCCTGATGGATGATAACGCACAGCCCCACCGAGCTGCCATCGTGGAGGAGTACCCTGAAACAGAAGATATCAGGCGAATGGAGTGGCCTGCCTGTTCTCCAGACCTAAACCCCATCGAGCACGTCTGGGATGCTCTCGGTCGACGTATCGCTGCACGTCTTCAAGCCCCTACGACACTTCAGGTGCTCCGACAGGCACTGGTCCAAGAATGGGAGGCTATACCCCAGCAGCTGCTCGTCCACCTGATCCAGAGTATGCCGACCCGTTATGCGGCCTGTGTACGTGTGCAAGTGATCATATCCCATACTGATGTCGTGGTACACGCGCAAGAAACAGTGGCGATTTACAGCACATGCGTTTCGGGACGGTTTTCTCAACTTATCACCGATACCGTGGACTTACAGATCTGTGCCGTGTGTTCCTTATGTCCGTATGCTATTAGCGCCAGTTGTGTAGCACCACATTCTGCGATTATCCTTAATTTATGAGCATGAGTGTATGTTGTAGCAGCTGTTTCTATGTGTGGTCAACGTTTCATCGAGCTATGTTACTTAGATTATGAGAAGGTTACTTTGCAAAAAAGCGTACAGAATGTCCCAGAGGGAATTGCCAATATTCAGGGATATGAAAGAAACGGTCATTGGAAGCAAAAAGCCTAGTAAACGTGGATTCTAAAATGCGTACCATAAGAACTACGAGAACTTGTTCATCTTGGCTATCGTGAAATACATCGCTTCTACTGAATAAGTGCTCATAGCTCTTATAGAATGCATTTATTTCTAATTCATCATTTAACACTGACCAGCAACCAGTCACAAAGAGGTGATATTACTACTGACTGATTTAACTGAAGGAAGACACACACACACACACACACACACACACACATATATATATATATATATATATATATATATATATACAGGGGGTGGTGGTAACAGAGATGGGGTTGGGGGGTCGGGGTGCAGGCGAGGGTGAGGGAAGCTAAGGAAAGACATCTCAAAATATTCTTCGTAACTTTTCTTCTCTGTGCAAACAACCGTCTCTACCTCAGAGGAAAATATCGAACTGTGGAATTTTTAACTCTTTTGCAGGCCATGGCTTTCATTAAAGAAATGTTGAATCTCTTTTGAACGAAGTATCTTTCCTCTGCGTTAAGCGAGAAGGGGTTTGCAATTCTCTACTCTTACGTTGTGAGTCCGAAAGTGCGTTACACGTAACTTCGAACATGAACCTCGTTACCGTAAATGCCCGCCTAAAGCCGAACTTACGCCTGCTGTAATAAATTGAAAATTCATACCTAGGTAGTTTGCATATTGATGGACCATTGGCGGTGATGTGAAAGTATGGCTTTTCGCCCGGCTCCTGAATATTACGGAACTTTTCGGATTCGTCCATCTCGCTTTAAGCGCAGGAACATCCTCCCCACGCAGCCACAGCGTCGAGAAGTCTCCAGTACATCCCGGCAATGGGAAAGAGCGGCTATTAAAACTGTAGACACCGATGGAGGAAAGTGATAAACGGTAGATGCATTATGAGTCTTATGAGTCCTTATGTCCTGTTTCATCATGGCACGTGTATCGCTGTCTGCACGACAATGTGGAAGACATGTGGCACAAAACATGCCTCGGCTTCCCCGGTCTTTTGTTAGGGTAATGGTGGTTAATATGGCCAGTTTTAAGTAGCGTGAAGAAGAGCCAAGTTAACATTAAACAAGCTTTGCAATCAAATGAGAAACTTATTGGCTTTCAATATCGGTGTCAATCGAATTTTTTGCATTGAAAAATTAGTAGCAGTAGTACAAAAAAGAGCGGTTCGAGCTACTGTTTTTACTATAAAGTTTTATATTCTGTGAAATGATTTTAATATTTCTTTAAAATTACTCCTGTATGTATGATTTATAAGTAAATATTCATTTACTATGAACTGAACTTATGAACTTTAACTACCACTTGGAGCTTTCCACACAAATGTCTGCTTGTAGCTCCGAAGATGAAACTTAACATTTGTTTCAATTCATCTTCTTCTGCTTTTACAGCCTCATTAGTTCTTTTCAGTCAGACATTTTCTGGTCATATTTTCAACAAGTTTTCTTTCCAAATTACCCAGTAACTTTTCATTCGTTCCGATCTTTTTCGTCGTTTCTCATCTGTAAATACCCTTTTTATCGTTTATTATAACTCCAGTCTTGGATCACAATGTTTATTTGTAATCAGATAATTAATTTCGGCCGGTAATGACCATCTTCAGACCTTACTGGCCGAAATTAATTACCAAATTACAAGTAAACATTACATTGTGATCCAAGACTGAAATTATAATAAAGCAAATGTTTCCTGGATCGCTGAAAACTTTTTCGTGACTATGTGACAGCATGTAAACTCTTCATATTGTATGTCGTCTGTCTACTTTGAGTTTAAATCTTGTTTTTATGTTTTTAGTTTCCTTAAATTTTCTGTTTTGTTTTGCAAATCGTCTATTATTACAATTACTCAATTCAATTATTTCACTTTGTCTAGTAGTCGGAACATTGTTGAATAAGATCTTATCTACATGAATGAGTTAGGAAAAATCAAGGTTCGTGCCGCAAAATTGAGATTAAGCACTTATAATGCGAAAACTTCAGTAAACACTTGTCCATGAAACAAAACATGACTTTGCCTGAAGGTGGAAGCGGAGGCAATCTTCCGGGGCGATGGAACAACGGGATATGATGATCTTGAAGTAACGTGCTGCGAAAATTTGTTCTTGGCGCCGGAAATGAAACTCATTGCAGTCTAAGAAATCCCATGATTCAACAGCTAATAACAATTCACATTCGAGGTAATTTCAATCCAGTTTTCCAAAAATCATTGCCTCATTGAAGATTCTGAATGTGATCTCTTTGCAGGCTACCCACACTTCTTGCCACACAAGGACTTGGTGCTCTAACTCACACCTGTACGAATACGCCTTTTACATTCCCGTCTTAACCTGTCCGTTATGAAGGGACTTCCCTCCAGCTTTTCTATCACAAAGCTTTATTCCCTAAGCATGAACCGGAATGAAACATGAAACATATTTTACAGTCCAATTTAGTATCTCTCCACTTAAGGGAAAAAAAGAAACACGCACCGTAAAGGAATTATCCCAATTGGATAGAAACCGGTAGATGTGATTTTCATGTAAACCCAAACAAATGATTACAATTTCAGAAAAACTGGATGATTTATTTAAGAGAAAGAGATTCAGAAATGAGCAGGTCCATAACGCGTCCATTACCTCTGGCCCTTATGCAAGCAGATATTCGCTTTGGTATTGATTCTTAGAGTTGATGGATGTCCTGAGGTATATCATCCCAGATTATATCCAACTCGCTCGGTAGATTGTCAAAATCCCAAGGTGGTTGGAGGGCTTTGCCCATATTGCTCCAAATGTTCTCAATTATGAAGAAATCCGGCGACGTTGCTGGCCAGCTAGGGTGTGACAAACGCGAAGACAAGCAGTAGAAAATCTAGCCATGTGCGGGCGCATGTTATCCTGCTGAAATGTAAACCCATGATGGCTTGCCTTGAAAGGCAATAAAGCGGGTTTGAAAATAGTCTGGTTGTTATTCCACCGCGGTCCGGGGTATCTCTAGACACGTCTCCGCTGGAAACATTTCTACTCCAGTCATTGACATTCCGGGGGCGAACGTGCCCGACATCATTATAGACGGCCTCGTTTGTGCACCGAAGTCAGTAGGGTGGGAGACAGGGGCACTGTGAGCTCAGCCGCATTTTTGTGAGCCTCCTATTGGTGGTCCTTGTGAGCACTGAAGTACCAGTTGCACGCCAGATCGATGATATGACGAATCCGGGACTCTTAAGACGGTCAGTCACCTTCCTAGGTCGACGCTGTGTTTCACCATGATTGACCCATTCGTGCCAACATCGCCAAATAGTACCATCGCTTCTTTTCAGACGTCTAGCGATCCCCCGATTACTCCAGATGCCTTCTTTGAACCTAAGTACACGTCCTACCTCAAATCCTGACATACGTGTATGTTCTCCGCGTGCCAGTCTGAGAAGCATTGTAACTGTGCAATTCAGTACGGGGAGTGAAATTCGCAAAGACTTCATGCCCTGGTGTCGATGTGTCTCCTGTTTAATCTCCTTTTCAGCTGCACAGTGAAATTGCGCTGCAGCAACACACATTCATGCTTCAGCGACCAACGTTTACAATTTTGCTTTTTCGGTCGATACATGTATGAATATCAATTTGTGAAGAATTTGCAAAACTCGTTCGTGGTGTGTCGTTTCTTTGGTCTAAGAGTTTATAATATTAAATGACAAATTTGGAAGAGATATTTACACAGTTTTTCAAGATTACATATATTTGTAGAAGGAGAAAAGGAAGTTATTTACATGTCATGTCAAAAGACTTAAATATTACAGATGTTACGGTATCGATAGTCGACACGAGTGTTGCATGGTATTCTTTGCCTGCAGACAAATGTAAAGCTACTGTTTCAAATTTGCAGCACTAGATAGGTGAATGAGAGTATGTTTATTTTGTGATTGCCAATTTCTGCAAGCTGGCAGATGATGTACGAGAATCGACAGATAAAACACTAGGGACCCTATTTACACAAACGTGTGTAAAGGTTCGTACCAGTCATGACTGATAAACAGAGCCGGAACCGCCGTCACGTCATGAAAACATGTACCCCCTCTTGCATCCTCCCTTATTATCTGAAATAAGAAGCTAATCTGATACTGTTTGCTGATGATACAAGCATATTTATTAATCCAGTAAAAGAAACTCCAATAGGAAATGATACAAATAATGTCTTTGGAAAAGTTACTAATTGGTTATCTGCGAATGGGCTTGCTCTGACCTTTGAAAAAACGCAATACATCCAGTTTTCTGCTGTAAGAGGTACAGTTCCTTCAGTGAATATAACACATCAACAGAAGTCAGGTGCCAGGATAGAGCTACCTCAGTTTTTGGGTGTGCATATAGATGAGAATCTTAAATGGAAAATTCGTATTTTGGATCTCCTAAAGCGACTAGGTCCAGCAACTTTCGCAATCAGAATAATTGCCAGTTCTGAGTATACAGAAAATAGGAAGGTAACATACTATGCATACTTTCACTATCTGATGTCACACAGCATAATGTTTTGAGGTAACACTTAGGTAAAAACTATTCAATGCTCAAAAGAAAGTGATTTAAATAATATGTGCGGCTCATAGTCGCACATCTTGTAGGCACCTGTTTAAAAGGTTAGGCATTCTTGCAACAGCGTCACAGTACGTTTACACAGTAATGAAATTTGTTCCCAACAACATGGGCCAGTTTACAAACAGCTGTGAGATTCATGATCATAATACCAGAAGAAAGACACTATCCTCTGCTTAACCTATCCTCGGCACAGAAATATGCTGCTGCACAACTTTTTGATAAAATATCAGATGAAATAAAATTTCTGAAAGAAAGCAGTAATAGTTTCAAAAATAAAATCACATCTTTTTGGCAACTCCTCCTATACCATAGATGAATTCTTGAATAGGAATAAATAAATCTATAGGTGTAATATATGCCTTATTTTTGTGCCATTTTAGGGAATGAGGTAGGTAATAAAAATTTTAAGCTTAAAAAAGAAAAAAGAACACTGATTCATGTGTACATTTCTCATTCGCTTGATACGTTCCACATAATAACGGTTATCGTGAGATTGACTGATGGAACACGTAACTGACTAACTTCCCACTTTCCTGTACACACTTAAGATACCCCGTTGTACTGTAAAATTACGAGCTGCATCGAAGATTGTCTTTGATTCGTTAAATAACCCCTTTGCACTTGAAACTGAAGAGCTATATCCAAGATGATGCCTTCTAAAATAGCCGCCATTTTGGTGACGCAGCTTCATAGGTTTGCCATTCTCCTATCTCACATTACTTTAAATATCTGGCGACCCACAAGTTTTTGTTTGCTGATGATACAAGCGTCATTATTATTCCAGTAAAAGAAACTTAAGTAGAAAATGATATAAATGATGTCTTTGGAAAAGATACTAATTGTTTATCTTGCTCCGACCTTTGAAAAAACGCAGTACATCCAATTTTCTGCTGTAAGAGGTACAGTTCCTTCAGTGTATATAACACATAAACATTTTTTATGCGCTTGATACGTTCCACATAATAACGGTTATCGCGAGATTGATCGATGGAACACGTAAATAACTAACTCCCCACTTTCCTGTACACACTTAAGATACCACATTCTACTTGAAAATTACGAGGTGTTCAGATAGATAGTAAGCTGTCGTGGAAAGCCCACGTTCAGGATCTTGTTCAAAGACTTAATACTGCCATTTTCACTATTCGAACGGTATCGAAAGTGAGTGATACTTCGACACGTAAATTAGTCTATTTTGCTTATTTTCATTCACTTATGTCGTATGGTATTATGTTTTGGGGTAACTCTTCCCATTCTAGAAGGATATTTTTGGCTCAGAAACGGGTGGTTCGGGCAATAAGTGGTGTGAGTTCACGAACATCTTGTCGACCTCTGTTCACGAGTCTGGGTATTTTGACATTGGCCTCTCAATATGTATATTCCTTATTGTCGTTTCTTGTTACCAATATTAGTTTATTTCCAACAATAAACAGCTTTCACACGGTTAATACTCGGCAGAAATCAAACCTCCATTTGGATCAGACTTCCTTAACTCTTGTGCAAAAAGGTGTGCAGTATACTGCTGCATCCATTTTCAATAAGCTGCCACTCGAATTCAAAAATCTTAGCAGTAATCCACGCGCTTTCAAATCGAAACTGAAGAGTTTCCTCATGGGTCACTCCTTTTATTCTGTCAAGGAGTTCCTTGAAAAATTAAGCTGATTCTCATTGTATTGCTGATAGCGTTTGCTTAAACTTGTGGACTGATTTTCTTTCAGGTTCATGAACATTTATTTTTATCTGTTATTACTTTTATGTTGTAAGTTCATGTACTGACACGTTCCATGACCTTGGAGATTTGCTCCTCAATTTGGTCCTACGGAACTTGACATGTAAATAAATAAAATAAAATAAAAACGGTGGTTCAGCACCTATTGACTACCCTGCACTTTTTAGCCATGTGGGAGAAAGCGATCTGGGGCAAGGAGAAATTTGTTGTAGAGGAAGGAGGAGCTTGTTGTGGGGGAGGGAAGAGTTTGTTGTGACTAATACGCGCGCAGACTTTGATGAGGGAAGCAGAGGGAGGGGAAATGAGAAGGCAGTGTGGAGCGCCGGTGTGTACTAAACGCGGCGAGGGCCTCTGATTAGGCGGAGCGCGGCAGCTCCCGGGTGATGCAGTGCGGCCGGGGTCCGCGTTAATTGCCGACACAAGATCAAAGGCGCCGGCGGCCTGCGCACCCCGGCCTCCCACGCAGAATTACGCTGATTCACTTAGGTGCCGCTAGGCGCGCCCTGCGCGCTGCGCAGCCCGCAGTTTTCTGCGTTACACGACCGTCGCCACTTTCCCCCCAACTACATCATCTCACTGCAAGTTGGGGGGAATATGTTTCCTCATTAACCTGCGCTAAAAGTTGCATCGCAAGTGACGGAGGCCACAACTGGAGCGTCTTTGGTTAAAGTACTACACATGCCGATAAACCGGCATGCGTTGCACTAGTTTAGCGTGCAATCAGGCGCTAACTCACGGAGATCGCTTTCTTTACGTGAACGTGTATAAACTGAGTGAAAATATACACTGAAGAGCCAAAGAAACTGGTACACCTGCCTAATATAGAGTGGGGCCGCCTCGAGCACCCAGAAGCGCCGCAACACGTAGTGGCGTGGTCTCGACTAATGTCTGAAGTAGTGCTGGAGGGAACTGACACCATGAATCCCGCACGGCTATCCATAATTTTGCAAGAGTACAAGGGGGTGCAGAACTCTTCTGAACAGCACGTTGCAAGGCATCCCAGATTTGCTCAATAATGTTCATGTCTAGGGAGTTTGGTGGCCAGCGGAAGTGTTTAAACTCAGAATAGTGTTCCTGGAGCCGGTCTGTAGCAATTCTGGACGTATGTTGTATCGCATTGACCTGATGGATTTGCCAAGTCCGTCGGAATGCATAATGGACATTAATGGATACAGGTGATCAGATCGGATGCTTACGTACGTGTCACCTGTCACAGTCGTCTCTAGACGTTTCAGGGCCCGCAATCACTCCACCTGCACGCGCCCCACATCATTATAGAGCCTCCGCCAGCTTGAACAGTCCCCAGCTGACAAATGGTTCAAATGGCTCTGAGAACTATGGAACCTAACATCTTACGTCATCAATCCCATAGAACTTAGAACTATTTAAACCTAACTAACCTAAGGACATCACACACATCCATGCCCGAGACAAGATTCGAACCTGCGACCGTAGCCGTCGCGCGTTTCCAGACTGAAGCGCCTAGAACCGCTCGGCCACCACCAGCTGACATGCAGGGTCCATGAATTCATGAGGTTGTCTCCATACCCATACACCTCTGTCCTCTCGGTACTATTTGAAACTCGTCCGACAAGGCAACATGTTTTCAGTCATCAACAGCCCAATGTCGGTGCTGACAGGCCCTGACGAGGCGTAGAACTTTGTGCTATGCAGTCATCAAGGAATGGGTCTGCGGCTCCGAAAGCTCATATCGATGATGTTTCGTTGAATGGTTCGCACGCTGACACTTGTTGACAGACCAGCATTGAAATATGCAGCAATTTGTGGAAGTATTTCGCTTCTGTCACGTTGAACAATTGTCTTCCATCGTCGTTGGTTTCTTTCTGCAAGATTTTTTCCGGCCGCAGCGATGTTGAAGATTTGATGTTTTACCGGATTCCTGATGTTCACGGTACACTCGTGAAATGGTCGTATCATGAAATCACCACTTCATCGGTACCTCGGAGATGCTGTGTTCCATCGCTCGTGCGCCTACTATAGCAGTGCGTTCAAACTCACTTAAATCTTGATAGCCTGCCACTGTAACTGATCTAACAACTGCGCCAGACACTTACTTAGGCGTTGCCGACCGCAGCGCCGTATTGTGCCTGCTCACATATCTCCGTATTTGAATATGCATGCCTATACCAGTTTCGTTGGCGCTTCAGTGTACAAAGAGCCAGGTAATGTATGGAACATTTTTGTTTCTTTTTCTTCTCATTCGCTGGCCGTGCGGTTCTAGGCGCTTCCGTCTGGAACCGAGTGACCGCTACGGTCGCAGGTTCGAATCTTGCCTCGGGAATGGATGTGTGTGATGTCCTTAGGTTACTTTGGTTTAATTAGTTCTAAGTTCTAGGCGACTGATGACCTCAGAAGTTAAGTCGCATGGTGCTCAGAGCCATTTGAACCATTTTCTCCTCTTTCTTACATAAGAACAAACAGTATTTACAGCAGAATTGAAATTTTCAGTGTTTAATTTAGGTTTTATTCGAAAGTTGTGCTTTATAATGTTAAACAGAGCTACAGTAGAAAACAATACTGGTTTATGGCATAGCGCTAGAAAACGCAATTTCCTCAAGAAAAAGGGAAGACGCAAAAAACTTCAAAATATCGCTTCAATACTTCGCCGAACTTATATGAAACATGTTTCTGTTATTCATAAAAAAAACTTTCGCTTTTATGAGTAATAAGTGGAAACTCTTGTCCTTTTCATGATGATGAACATTCTATTGAGTACAAAATAACAAAAGTAGTTATATATATTTTGGATGTTTATACATATAACGTCTACCTGCATCAAAAGTATTTGATTTGGTTAGATAAAAGTGCAGAAGTTATGCGATGAACTAATTTTTATTATTTATAAACTGCTATCTATATTTTGTAAGGATATAATACACAATATACTGATACTGAACGATATGCGGTCTAATTACGCGCAAAAAAAAGTCGTCGACTTCCATTTTACCTCACTCACATTCATTTGTGTTTCACTCCCTACCAGTTCTACCAGTACTACCGGTAATCTTTCAATTTACCAAGCAATTTCTGTAGTGTGCCAAAAGTACATAACTGTAGTTTTGGTAGAGCACAACTCTATGTCTGACTGTCGGCGCCGACCGGTGCACACTAGTCGCTGTGTTCTAGTCTCGAGTCAACACACTGAACGAAGCTGCGGTCACCTCGTACTGTCGTCGCAATTAGTGGTCCACAATATGCAGGTCGCGGCGCACTAATTGTTCACTGTATCCACACGTATATCGATGACATGGTATACACATGAGCCAAAATTTCTTCGTACGGCAAACTTATTTCCGGAACTCCGTTTCTACATCTGCATCTAGACGTATACTCTTGTCATCCATGGTGAAGTGAGTGGCAGCAGGTATCTCACATTGAGCCTCATATTATGGCATGTTACCGTTACATTCGCGCATGGGATGATTACTTAAAAGCGTTTCTGAACTCTGGAATTAGTCCATTCTTATCATTGTGGTCCTTAAGGGTGCTATACATACGGGACTGTATTACTGCTTATCCCTAAATTTCTCATTTAATACTGATCCCTCAAATCTGGTAAGTAGGCTCTTGCGGAATAGTTAACGTCTATCTTCGATCACCTTCCAGGTCAGATTTTACAGCATCCATCTCATGGGTCAAAAAAACCTGTGACCATTCGTGCCGTCATTTGTACACGTGTCAGTCATATATGGTACGGTTGAGGAAAGTCTCAGAATTTTTTTTTCTGAAAATATGTGGTAATGACAAAAAATGACAGTACACTGTATGAAGGTCTACAACTCTTGTTTCTCATATGTTACGTATACGATGTATAGAACATCAATAAATATTACAACATAAGTATGTTACAATACTGTTTTTCTTTCCTTCGAGTATCCACATCACTGTACTGGTATTAATGTTGGCTAAACAATCGTGGTCTCTTTCCATCTCCATTTGAATTTCAGACTAGGATTGTTTTCCGTGACTAAAAATACTGACGTCTTTGAAGTCTTTTGTCCTTATTTTTCCTCCCTACCACATTGACCTTCGGCTGGACTCTGGTTCTACGCCGTCCGCTAGCCATGAATATCTCGGCATATGGTGGCGTCGGAGGGTCTTGATCGATATAGAAATCCGTCTGTTCGAGAGTCGTTTCTTTTGCCTGCGTCGAAGACGTGTTTTCTTCTACAGGCAGTCTGATTCCGCTTTCCCTTTCGTTTCTGTTTGTTTGTTGTCACTATCTCTTTCGTCGTGTTTGTTTTGTGTTTGGGACGGACACTCTTCTGTTTGTGGACGTGCACTGTTTCCTTTGATTCGCTTATCGAGGGGCGGGTCGCACGAGGTGTGTTGCAAGCAACGCTGGAGACTTGCGTTTCCCCCAGTGTTCTACCAGCGAACTGCTTTATTTGCGACTGAATCTATGCGATCAATGTTCCGTATCCCTACAAATTGTTACACTCTGGTTTCTGTATCAGTAGACATTCCAATTGTGGGTCGTTTACTTTTTTACTCATTTATACTATTCTTCGGTTTGTTGAGTGCACAATTTTGCATTTAAGAACATTTGTACTAAGTTACATACCTCTGCAACATTTTGTCTGCATGTGTGCGATTCTTTGCTTAGCTTTTGTCAGACTGTACTTCATTACAGATAGCTGCATCATCTGCAAGAAGTGTGAGATCTGCATATCATTAATATAAAACATATAGTGGAATGGTCCGAAAAGAGATCCTTGCGGCAAACCTGAATTTACTTCTAAATTAGACGATGGTTAACCATGCAAGGTAACATGTTGCGTTCTCCCTACGAATACATGCTCAATAGAATAACATACTTCCCTTATATACGGTGAGCGTCAGTGAAGTAAAATGGAAAGAATGCAAGAATATTTTTTCAGATGAATATAGGGTAATATCAGCAGCAGAAGAAAAAAAAATGATTTAACGGCAGCACAGTGTGTTATAAATAAGGAGGTAGGTTAGAGAGTTAATGTGAATATTTGAGTAATTGGAATATTCTCAGCAGGGTCGGCAGCAAACAAACACCCACATGAGTACTTCATGTGCAGTTATCGAGATCACAAGCAAAAGATGAAGACATAGAGAAAGTATATAAGGATATCGAACTTGTTAGTAAGTCTAGTATAGCGATTACACAGTTATAAAACAACAAAAGGAGGTGATATACTTGGTAAAGCCCTTGAACACGGACAGAGTTCGGCTGGATTACATCATTGTGAGACAATGATTCTGAAACCAGATATTTAATTATAAGGCGTACACAGAAGCAGAACAGCCAAAGACTATAACTCGGTAATGGTAAAGAGTAGGCTGACATTTAAAAGGATTGTCCAAAAGAATTGATGGGGAATGAAGTTGGGTACTGTAGTACTGACTAGTGATGAGACGCGTTTGAAGTTCTCTAAGGCTGTAGATACTGTGATAATGAATACTGTAATAGCAGTTTAACTGAACACTAATGGATATCTCTAAACCGAATAGCTGGCCGAAGTGGCCGTGCGGTTAAAGGCGCTGCAGTCTGGAACCGCAGGACTGCTACGGTCGCAGGTTCGAATCCTGCCTCGGGCATGGATGTTTGTGATGTCCTTAAGTTAGTTAGGTTTAACTAGTTCTAAGTTCTAGGGGACTAATGACCTAAGCAGTTGAGTCCCATAGTGCTCAGAGCCATTTGAACCATTTTTAAACCGAATAATAGCGGAAGTTAAAGAGACAAACGTAGGTACAAGGAGGGCAACTATGAGAAACACCTTGACTGACGGAAGGAATACTCCAACTGACCGACGAAAGAAGGAAGTACGAAAATGTTCAGGAAAATACAGCAATGTGGCAACGTAGGAATGTAATAAATAAAAATACCATAAATTACAGGCGAAATGGCAGCACGAAAACTGTGAAGAAATCGGAAAATGAACGCATGTCGGAAGGACTGATTCAGGGTGCAGAACATTTAGGAAAAAGAAAAGCAGTTAACTGTTCAGTGGATTGATTTGTTTTAAGTAAGAAATGAAATATATTAGATAAGCATCAGACACGTCTTTGAATAATACTCTAAATGATTTACAAAAAATGAGATGCCACTTGAGAATTTAATGTTAAATGTTTAGCTTCAAACAGCAGTAGAATTTCAAGGCCACACGACAGGAGACTGCGCGACCTACGTAATACACCAGGCAAATAGCCTGTATTATTCCTTAAAATTCTGAGTTAAACATTAAAATGACTACCAAACAACTATCAATGTTGCTTCGTAGGATCTATAATTCCGTAGACATGCCATCAGAATTTCCACACAGTCCAAAAGTAGTAAGGGAAGACAGGTGCGAGAACTATCGCACAATCAGCTTCATACCTCATACATCCAAGTTGCTAACATGTATATATGTGGAGAATGGAGAAGAAAGTTTGTGAGAGGGTCAGTCCGCCTTTAGGAAAGGTAAGGGCGCCATAGAGGCAGTCCTGACGTTAAGCTTGATAATGGAGACAAGACTTACGAAGAACCTATACACGGTAATAGCATTTTTCGATCTACACTCCTGGAAATGGAAAAAAGAACACATTGACACCGGTGTGTCAGATCCACCATACTTGCTCCGGACACTGCGAGAGGGCTGTACAAGCAATGATCACACGCACGGCACAGCGGACACACCAGGAACCGTGGTGTTGGCCGTCGAATGGCGCTAGCTGCGCAGCATTTGTGCACCGCCGCCGTCAGTGTCAGCCAGTTTGCCGTGACATACGGAGCTCCATCGCAGTCTTTAACACTGGTAGCATGCCGCGACAGCGTGGACGTGAACCGTATGTGCAGTTGACGGACTTTGAGCGAGGGCGTATAGTGGGCATGCGGGAGGCCGGGTGGACGTACCGCCGAATTGCTCAACACATGGGGCGTGAGGTCTCCACAGTACATCGATGTTGTCGCCAGTGGTCGGCGGAAGGTGCACGTGCCCGTCGACCTGGGACCGGACCGCAGCGACGCACGGATGCACGCCAAGACCGTAGGATCCTACGCAGTGCCGTAGGGGACCGCACCGCCACTTCCCAGCAAATTAGGGACACTGTTGCTCCTGGGGTATCGGCGAGGACCATTCGCAACCGTCTCCATGAAGCTGGGCTGCGGTCCCGCACACCGTTAGGCTGTCTTCCGCTCACGCCCCAACATCGTGCAGCCCGCCTCCAGTGGTGTCGCGACAGGCGTGAATGGAGGGACGAATGGAGACGTGTCGTCTTCAGCGATGAGAGTCGCTTCTGCCTTGGTGCCAATGATGGCCGTATGCGTGTTTGGCGCCGTGCAGGTGAGCGCCACAATCAGGACTGCATACGACCGAGGCACACAGGGCCAACACCCGGCATCGTGGTGTGGGGAGCGATCTCCTACACTGGCCGTACACCACTGGTGATCGTCGAGGGGACACTGAATAGTGCACGGTACATCCAAACCGTCATCGAACCCATCGTTCTACCATTCCTAGACCGGCAAGGGAACTTGCTGTTCCAACAGGGCAATGCACGTCCGCATGTATCCCGTGCCACCCAACGTGCTCTAGAAGGTGTAAGTCAACTACCCTGGCCAGCAAGATCTCCGGATCTGTCCCCCATTGAGCATGTTTGGGACTGGATGAAGCGTCGTCTCACGCGGTCTGCACGTCCAGCACGAACGCTGGTCCAACTGAGGCGCCAGGTGGAAATGGCATGGCAAGCCGTTCCACAGGACTACATCCAGCATCTCTACGATCGTCTCCATGGGAGAATAGCAGCCTGCATTGCTGCGAAAGGTGGATATACACTGTACTAGTGCCGACATTGTGCATGCTCTGTTGCCTGTGTCTATGTGCCTGTGGTTCTGTCAGTGTGATCATGTGATGTATCTGACCCCAGGAATGTGTCAATAAAGTTTCCCCTTCCTGGGACAATGAATTCACGGTGTTCTTATTTCAATTTCCAGGAGTGTATAAACAGCCTTCCGTAACGGAAAATAGTGCATTATTTTCTAAAATGTCAGGAAAGTGCACTATCTGATCAAAAGTATCCGGACAACACAAAAACATATGTTTTTCATATTATATGCATTGTGCTGCCACCTACTGCCAGGTAATCCGTATCACCGACCTCAGTAGTCATTAGACATCGTGAGAAAGCAGAATGGGGCTCTCCGTGGAAGTCATGGACTTCGAACGTGGTCAGGTGATCGGATGTCACTAGTGCCATACGTTTTTACGCGAGATTTCCACACTCCTAAACATCCCTAGGTCCACTGTTTCCAATGTGATAATGCAGTGGAAACGTGGAGGGACACATACAGCACAAAAGCGTACGGCCCCACCTCGTCTGTTGACTTGCAGAGGTCGCCGACAACTGAACAGGTTCATAATGTGTAATAGGCAGACGTCTATCCAGACCATCACATAGGAATTCCAAACTGCATCAAGATCCACTGCAAGTACTAGGCGAGGAAGTGAGAAAGCTTGGATTTCATTGTCAAGCGGCTGCTCATAAACCACAGATCACACCGGTAAATGCCAAACGACGCCTCGCTTGGTGTAAGGAGCGTAAACATTGGACGATTGAACAGTGGGGAAACGTTGTGTGGAGTGACGAATCACGACACACAGTGTGGCGATCCGATGGCAGGGTGTGGGTATGGCGAATGCCCGGTGAATGTGAACTGCCAACGTGTGTAGTGGCAACAGTAAAATTCGGAGGCGGTGGTGTTATGGTGTGGTCGTGTTTTTCATGGAGGGGGCTTGCACCCCTTGTTGTTTTGCGTGGCACTATCGCAGCACAGGCCTACATTGATGTTCTAAGCATTTTCTTGCTTCCGACTGTTGAAGAGCAATTCCCGGATGGCGACTGCATTTTTCAACACGATCGAGCACCTGTTCGTAATAAACGGCCTGTGGCGGAGTGGTAGCACGGCAATAACATCCCTGTAATGGACTGGCCTGCACAGAGTCCTGAGCTGAATACTATAGAACACTTTTGGGATGTTTTGGAACGTCGATGTCGTGCCAGGCCTCACCGACCGACATCGATATCTCACTTCAGTGCAGCACTCCGTGAAGAATGGGCTGCCATTCCCCAAGAAACCTTCCTGCACCTGATTCAACGTATGCCTGTGAGAGTGGAAGCTGTCATTAAGGTTAAGGGTGGTCCAATACCATATTGCATTCCCGCGTTAGCGATGGAGGGCGCCACGAACTTGTAAGTCATTTACAGCCAAGTTTCCGGATACTTTCGAACACATAGTGTAGGTGAAAGCTACAAAGACAGAAAGTTAATCTGTACTACTATATGAAGACAAGTCGTTGTTTAACGTTTTTACCAAAACTTTTGAAAAGCTCTTGACTGTTTTATTGCAACCTTTTACACGATATCTGACAAACTTTTAGACGGAAAGACATGTTTTTACTGCATAACCCACATATATAGAGTGTAGTATATCCCCTTTGCAGATTCAAACTACGCGAAATACTGTCATTGAAGCTACCGTCCTCAGAGATCCAGCAGCAGAAAAGTTCTATCATATCCCGTATACCAATGATCCCAACTATTTTACGCTTTCAATTCAAGCGACTTCAATTCCCAATGAAGATTTCGTTGGCAATAAAAATAAAGACAAGAGTCAGAGACAGGGGCGGGAGGGTGGGGGGAGAGGGGGAAGGTGATATGGATAAAGGGGTGCGGCCTAACGTTATTCGCTAAAATTTCGAAATTTTTTGAGAGATTTACTTCAGATTTGTACACGATAGTCTAATAAACGTTCAGACAGTTATATAGTTTTTAAACAACAATGTACAGGTTTTCTGCTAAAACCGACTGTGAGGAAGAACATGTTGTTGTGGTCTTCTTTCCAAAGACTTTGCCCTAAGCGATTTAGGGAAACCACAGAAACCTAAATCAGGATGGGCGGACGCGGGTTTGAACCGTCGTTCCTCCCGAAAGCGAGTCCAGTGTGCTACCCACTGCGCCACTTTGCTCGGCTTAGAGCCATACTGTCGCTATAAAACCTAACCTAGCCCTCGTGCTAACCCGCAGACCATCCGTTACCACCAACTACATTCGAAAGGAAAACAGTTTATGATCATGAAATATTCGTTACTTTCGCTAAATCGCAACCGAACTATCATCTTCCAATCTAGCATAGACTTTTGGCTGCACTAAAAATTAATCTGTCACCACGGAATCCATAAAAAAATATGCCAATTCAGTGGTATACGCAGAACGGCAGTACCGAGATTTTCATCAAGCTCATCATCTCCACTAGACCTAAATAATTCTGGGAAACAACCATTTAAGCTACCACCCACTATAAGTAAACTGCATGGTGTTAAAAAAAGAAAAAAAGGAAAAACATACGAATGGCAGCCACAACTGAAATATTCCTAAAAAAACATTGAAGACGTCATCTCCATAACGTAAGACCTCACTGTTCAAAGAACATATCGTTGTTCATTAGACTTGATTTGTTGCTACTATCTATATTACTAAAGGCTAAACCGGTACGCGATTTCAGTAGCAACTTACCTGTGTAACGTCTTCCGCGGGCACCAAAAATTTTTTTTTCAGTACTCCATACAGTTATTGGCCAAATTTAAAAATTAAAAGTGCTATCATAAGAACTGTAAACTTATGTTGAAGGGTTAACACAATATTGCAGACGTCACAGTTGCGAAATGTGTATATTATCGAGGCAGTATAACTCACGGCACGCAAATTACCCAGACTGTGCGAAATTTAAAATCTTCGCGGCGAATTAAATGTTCGAAGAGATTTCGGGATAACAGCCGGTCGTCGTAAACTTCACACCACTTCTATGGCTCACGTGAAGATGACTGGCAGGTGAGCAGTTGAAATATCGTTGAGTGAAGTTTACGACGACCGGCTGCAATCCCGAAATCTCTTCGAATACCCAAACTGTATTCATCCGTATTTACGAATGGGAACACTTAGCGAGTTCCTACCAACTGCACACAACTTCAAAACTTCTCTAAATCTGTTTCCACGTACATGACATGCTCAACGTCCATTTTTTATCACATTAACACGCTTGTAAAGTAATCAGAAGTCTGAACTTGTTTTATACATGGGAGTATGTGTTTACTGGTCTGTTACTAACATCCTTAGTTTTAAGCTTTCCATGCCCTTTTTGTTGGAAATATTTAGATAATTTATCCTGTTATATACCTTTGTGCTCCACGATACGTATGCGGTTTTTCACGCGCGTCAGGGGCCCCGGAAATAGCCTTATGAAAATCGTAATAAAAGAAGGTAAATCAAATTCATACATGATATACCTTTAGTTGAGAAATGAAGGTGCAGTACAAGGTATGCTGGAGGTGTGTCCCCATTTGCATAAATAGTTCAGAACGGCGCAACGTGTTCATCAACTTCGCTGACAGACGGCAGATGTTTTTCCGTAACACATCGATGTGGCAGCATCTGTGAAATGTGGCAACAATGAGCTTCCGCGAGGTGTATGTGAGCCTCGTGTTTCATTGCAGTGCGGCTTTACTATTCGTGATGTTGGTTCTTCCGGTGCTGTTTCACTATGACGATGGGTCGATACTCTGGAAAGATCGCGTGGTTCTTGCGAAGCGATACTGGAAAAGTAGTTCCTGTAAGATATGTCAGCGACTGTTTTTAGAACATCTCGGTGGTCCACATAACCATCTAAACACTGTGACGAACATGGAGACAAAGGGAAAATTGTTAGATCAGCACGGCGAGGGTGTCCACATTTATTGGAAGAAACTGTGGGTGAGTTAAGACAGAACTATCGGCGTCGCCCACAACGTTTATTCACCGTTTATGCAGGAATCTGTGGGTTCACTTTAAAGGTAATATGTGCAAGAACAAACCAAGCATCATCGACGAATTACGTGTGAACATCTGGCGTGAAATCCAGGCAGTCACTCTCAATACTCTGGCAATGACATTCACGAACATACAGCACCGTGCTAACCTGTGTATGCAGTTGGGGGTCGTTCACTTCCAGCACCTCTTGTAACGTATCTACATTTCTCAACCATAAAGGTAAGCTCACCGGAGAGAAAATAAGTCATTCCTAGAGAAATCATTACAAACATCATTTAGCAACATGTAATTCCGCCCCTGGGCTTGATAGCAGCCTGGATTCGGTTAGGAAATGAGTCCACAAGATTGTGCTGGTATGTCGCATCCAGGTTAGGCCACTCGCTGAGGATCTGATTGCACAATTCCACCAAATTGCGGGGATGCTGTTGTCTGCGTCTTACCCGCTTTTCCAACATGTCCCACATTTTTTTTTTGGGGGGGGGGGGGATTCAACTCAGGTGACTTTGCAGTCCAGCCGAAATGTAATTGGATGGGGAAAGTGATTAGAGAACCAGTCAAATATTGAAACTTCCTGACAGATTAAAATTGTGTGCCGGACCGAGACTCGAACTCGGGACCTTTGCCTTTCGCGGGAAAGTGTTTTACCAACTGAGCTACCCAAGCACGACTCACGACCCGTCGTCACAGCTTCAATTCTGCCAGTACCTGGCCTCCTACCTTCCAAACTCCACAGAAGCTCTTCTGCGAACCTTGCAGAACCAGCACTCCTGGAAGAAAGGATATTGCGGAGACATGGATTAGATACAGCCTAGGGGATGTTTCCAGAATGAAATTTTCACTTTGCAGCGGAGAGAACTTGCCCGCGAAAGGCAAAGGTCCCGAGTTCGAGACCTCGGTCCGGCACACAGTTTTAATGTGTCAGGAAGTTTCATATTAGCGCACACTCCGCTGCAGAGTGAAAATCTCATTCCAGTCAAATATTCTTCCAGTCCGATGAACTTAGCTGCTGTCGTTTTGAAAAATACGGGTATCAGTAGCATACTCGTCATGACTGAAAGGCAACTTCTGACCATTCACAATGTTTAAATAAACAAGCCGGTTTACGTTAGTTGTCACTTCATTGAGCGGGCCCAATATATGATAAGAAAAACACCCCAAAAGCGTGACAGACTCACTTGCAGGACGCAGATGACCCTGCACACATTCAGGATGAAATGTTTCATTTGGTCTTCGGTACGCTTTACTTGAAAATGGGCAAAATCATGATATGTCAGACCACATTACGTTCCACCAGTCAGTTACTGTTCACTTTCGATCGTTTCTAGTCCATTGAATACTGGTACGTGCAGCTTCTTGTGCTTGTGAGAGCGACGGTCTTCTGTGGGGTGACCTACTCCAAATGTTCACTGCATGTAGTTCCCGTCGCAATGTTCTCCCACTAACAGGTTGTGATAGATATTTATACACGGCCTACAGCATTTCTTGTTGGGTTCATAAACTTTGGAACGTGTCTCCAGTCCCTCTCACACAGGATTCTGACGTCTGTTTCGTGCCAACGTTTGATACACCACTGCTTGTAGACCTGACGAACGGTCCCCTGGAAAACACCAAAAAAGCAGCAATTGCACAACTGTAAGACCACTGTTGCCCCTTTTTGCCAACCTCGTCACATCCTTGCGTTTACCCATGTTTACATACCGTGTCCGCTCTAG
Organism: Schistocerca piceifrons; assembly: GCF_021461385.2. Classification (NCBI taxonomy): domain Eukaryota; kingdom Metazoa; phylum Arthropoda; class Insecta; order Orthoptera; family Acrididae; genus Schistocerca; species Schistocerca piceifrons. The sequence continues at coordinate 509,650,098 of NC_060142.1, read as the reverse complement.
GCGTCACTGTCTCATTGATCGCTACTGTTTTATGCTCGCGTAGAAGCAATACTCGTTCGGCTGACTACTTGAATAGTTCGCTGCGCCATCTGTTAAGGCTTAGCATAACGTTTCAACTCTGCATATGCAATGGGGTGTCGAATTTCTTATCCCGTGAGCTTATATCGTGTACAGGGTGGGGAAAATAAAAGTTTCCTGGACTAGTGGATACGATTGAACGTGAATCGTGAATGTATGCATACAACCACACTCAGTGACGCGCAGACAACATGTACGCCCGCCACGTGATCGACCCGGCGTGTGATCAACGCCGGCTCAGAGCATAGTGCGGGTTGTGTCAATGTGAGTGCAGCAGCGTGAAGGTGACGATGGTACTCACAGTGGAACAGTGTGTGTTCGTTGTCGAAAGTTACGTGACAGCGAAGTCGTGGAAACGGTGTGGTCAGTTGTTTGCTGAGATGCTTAGAGGTGTCAAAGTGCCAGCAAAGAGTTCCATACTACACTTAGTCCGAAAATGCCGTCAGACAGAATATGTTTTGAACAAGGCACAAAACATTCCGCAGCGTGCCTTCACACCAGGAAATGTGGGTGCTGTTCACCGTAAAATGCCTCAGAGTCGTATCAAATCAACCCGACGCCTGTTGCAAAAGACAGGCATATCACATCGAACATTCAGACGAATATATATCTGGATCGTGCATATGCATCCCTACTGAGTCTGTGTGTTGTGTTATAACTAGCTGATGCTCCTCAGTGCCTCCAGGTTTTGTGAGTGGATAGTCACTGAGATAATAATGAATGACTTGGCCATGGATCTGTTTTTTATGTCTGATTAATCCAGAAAATCAGCATAACTGAGGAACACCACTGCATAATCAGAAAGCTGGAGTTTGGTTTGGAGTGTCTGCACGCCCTGTTCTTCCATCAGAGACTGACTTCCATATGTTACATTGCCAACAGTTTGGAAACATTTATGGCATTATTAAGGGAACAGGAAAAGACATACAGTTACTTCCAACAGGACGGTGCAACTGCCCATACACCTGACTGAACCTTGGAACACATTTACACAATCTTCACAACTGGCAGAGTTATCAGCAGACGTCAGTCTGACTGTGGCCCTAGCTAGCCACCCACATCACATGATCTGCCAGTGTGAGATTACTTTGTGTGGGGAGCCCTCATGTCTAAGGTGTATTGCAACAATCCTCATAGTCTTCATGAACTGCAACACAACATTCTGGAAGAGACTGCAGCAATTCCAGCAGTGCAGCTTCGATCTGCCTTCAGATATTTACTGACCAGGGCCCAAAAGTGCCAAGAGGTGGGTGGTGATAATTTCAACATCTGTTAAGGGCAGGTTGGTACTGTATTTCCTTTCCCATACTGTGTTTCTTTCTACCCTGGACTACTTTTATTTGCCCCAACATGTAAAAATTTGGTTACATATCTTCTTCTTTTTATTAAGATGTTTATAAGACTTTTTCCAAGGCCACTTACGAACAGTATATCTGTTATATGCAGCATGTATTAGTGCAATAGCTAGTGTAGAATAAGAGGTTGTGCTGTTCTGCCATGTAATATTCTGCAGAACGTTTTATAAAAGGCGTCGTGAGGAGAGGCGGTGAGTGGTAAAGAAATTAGCTTACGGCTGGAGACACATTGCCAGTATGAGGCGCTGAAGTGGAGGCAGGGGTGATGGTAATGAGGGCCAGCGGCTCTCGAGCTCCGCTGCGGTGTTGTGTGCCAGAGTGTCGCGTATCCCCCCCCCCTTTCCTCCACTCCCACAAGACTGATGGCCGCGTAATGGCGGGTCGGGGCAGGGAGCAGGCGGCGAGGAGCGGAGCAGGTGTCCGCAGCCAGCCAAACACAGACACCACCCACGCAGCGACCACCATACTTAAAGTGTCCCGTCTACGCCTCTGCCACTCTTACCAGGGCGACACTTCAACATGAAGAGAGACAACAGGATCCCCAGAGTAGGTCTCGGCGGGCAATCTAATTTAGTTCCACATCGTTGTTGATTTTTCTCAGACAAAAGGTTCTGTCTCATTTCATACTATGTCATTTGGGGGCAGAAATACCTCCACAGCAACAGGACCGTATCTGGGCTCTATCTGCAGTGTGGATCCTACATGAGGAAATTTTGTGTCAACTAACTTGCAAAAATAAGATTTCAAAGCAGTTTTCGAATTAACCCTAGTAGTGTACACCAGAATCACTCTGATCCTGGAGTTCTTTGTTCGTTACTGTGCATGCGCCACTGCACATTCCCAGCCCGCTACCACCGATGTAAATTCAGTTTTGAGAGAGACCTAGTAGAGGACGGACGTTCGAGGTTGTGAGACACTGTTGTTTAGTTAATTTGACATAAATATTTTTTGAAGTGTGGCTGTGCCACTGGAGCACTCATCATGTAACAATACTGTCGCCTAGTCTGAAGTATTTTTATGTGAAAATGGCACATAGGAATGACATTTTACTAACGAAAGATGTTATATTGTTAGAAGAACATCATGAAAGTGAAGTAAGTGACTTCCTTCATGAAAACGATTCTAAAGCTGCTGCTCCTGCAGCGGCAGTAATGGACGATGGCGAAACTGATCAGTCTGCCGAATTTCCGACAGCGATGAAGAAAATACAGTCGTCCAAGGTAAGAATGGTTGTTGGGAACACAGATGTCCCTAATAGAAGAGGCGTGCCAATTATAACATTGTAGTCCATATTCCAAACATGTGGAAATAATGAATGGATCGATTTATAAATAGTTGAGAACATCTAAAATATTTGTGTAATATGCATGTTGTATTAAATGGAAAGCATCTTGATCCAAATAAATTGCAAATAAAGTTTTTAAATCCGGATAACTTTCAAGTTTCATCACTGATAAGAATGCACGGCAGTTTTTACTTAGCCTCGAATTTTGGATGTGTTAATACTAATACTGATTGAAATAGTACATGACATAGGTGAAATAAAAAGCGTTTAGTGTATGAGACTCCAATTTCATCATAAAATATTCTATATTCAGATAGTTTCTCCAGCAAATATGTGAAGGTCACTGTGACCGTGGTGTACAGTTCGCGTGACAATTTCAGAGCCATACACTACTAAGAATAAGAGTCTATAAAGCAGCTTATAAGGTTACTTATTTAAAGGTATAAATTTTACTAGGCAATTTATGTTTACAATGATAGCTTTACCTTGCTGTTTTTTCCTCCCTCTTCTTTCGAGTCATCAGTCTTCTGAATGGTTTGATGCTGCCCGCCACGAATTACTTTCATGCGCCAACCTCTTCATCTCAGGGTAGCACTTGCAACTTACGTCAATTATATTCTGGATGTATTCCAGTCTTCCTTTACAGTTTTTTCTCTCTGCAGCTCCCTCTAGTACCGTAGAAGTCATTCCCTGGTACCTTAACAGATGTCATATCATTCTGTCCCTTGTTAGTGTTTTCCACATATTGCTTTCCTCTCCGATTCTGCGCAGAATCTCCTCATTCCTTACCTTATCAGTCCACCTAATTTCCAATATTCGTCTTTAGCTCCAGATCTCTAATGCTTCGATTCTCCTCTGTTCTGGTTTCCCACAGTCCATGTTTCACTGCCATACAATTCTGTGCTTCAAACGTACAGTCTCATAAATTTATTCCTCAGATTAAGGCTTGTGTCTGATACTAGTGGATTTCTCTTGGCCAGGAATGCCCTTCACGCCATTGCTAGTGTCTTCTGATGTCCTCCTTGCTCCGTCCATCATTGGTTATATTGCTGCCTAGATAGCAGAATTATTTAACGTCATCTACTTCTTGACCATCATTCCTGATGTTAAATTTCTCGCTGTTCTCATTTTTGTACTTTTCATTACTTTCGTCTTTCTTCGATTTACTCTCAATTCATATTCTGTACTCATTCTGTTCAGCAGATCATGTAATTCTTCTTCACTTTCACTCAGGATAGCAATGTCATCTGCGAATCGTATCATTGATATCCTTCCTTTTTGGATTTTAATTCCTCTGCTGAACCTGTCTTTTATTTCCACCATTGCTTCTTCGACATACAGATTGACCACTAGAGGCGAAAGACTACATCCCTGTCTGACACCGTTTTTAATCCGAGCACTTCGTTCTTGGTCATCCAATCTTGTTGTTCCATCCTGGCTCTTGTACATATTGTATATTACGCGTCTTTCCCTATAGTTTACTCCTATTTTTCTCCGGATTTCGAACATCTGGCACTACTTTACGTTATCTAACGCTTTTTCCAGGACGACAAATAGTATGAACGTGTCTTGATTTTTGTTTAGTTTTGCTTCCATTATCAACCGGAACGTCACAATTGCCTCTCTGGTGCCTTTCCTAAAGCCAAACTGATCGTCATCTAACTCGTCCTCCATTTTCTTTTCCATTCTTCTGTATATTATTCTTGTCAGCAACTTGGATGCATGAGCCATTAAGCTGGTTGTGCGATAATTCTCGCACTTGTTAGCTCTTGCTGTCTTCGAAACTGTGTGGATGATAGTTTCCTGAAAGTCAGATGGTGTGTCGTCAGACTCATACATTCTACACACCAACGTGAATAGTCGTTTTGTTACCACTTACCCCACTGATTGTAGAAATTGTGATGGAATGTTATCTAATCCTTCTGCCTTGCGTGATCTTAAGTCCTCCAAAGCTCTCTGAAGTTCTGATTCTAACGCTGGACCCACCATCTCTTGTAAGTCGACTCCTGTTTCTTCTTCTATTCTACCACATCAAAAAAAATCTCCCTCCCCCCCGCTCTCCCTCATAGAGGCCTCCATGGTACTCTTTCCATCTATCCGCTATCATTTCTGCATACAACAGTGGAATTACCGTTACACCCTTAATGTTAGAAATATTTCTTTTAATTTCACCGAAGGTTGTTTTGACTTTGCTATATTCTGAGTCAGGCCTTCCGACAATCATTTCGTTTTCGATTTCTTGCTGTTACGTTCTTATTATTCGTCTACAATGGCGAATAATAATAATAATGTGGCATCAGTAGCCAAGGTGCTCAACTCAGAGATACGTAGGTCTGAATCCTGATGTTGGATGAAATTTTCACTGCTACGATTCGGCCAGGAAAGGGGGGAGAGGAGGCGACTTAAAGCTTCAGTTCACCAGACTATGCAGACATGTGCTGGATTACAACACTGCTACGTAGAGATTATTCTGGCTCTGTTTAGCGACTTCTTGTTCCTGGCACCAGTCGGTTGTTTAACGTTTTCGCTGCTATCGACGTGCACTCTGCATTCCATGCTGACGGCGGCTATTGTAATGTCTGTACTGCTTGCCAAATGCTGATGCCTGTGCTGAGAGACGTAGGTCTGGCCGATGTGAAATACTTTTCATCCGATTTGTCGAAAACTATTAGGTGAAGGAATTTGATTTCTGCACGTCTTACAGTCTGATATCGTCATACGATTAAAAAAAAATCATTTCGCTATCCGTCATAGTTACTATGCTGCTTCAAATGAAGCAAAACACGCAATTTTAAAGCGCCCACAGAGGTAGAAACGCATTGCGTAAATATTGCGTACTGTTGATTGTAGCTCATATAATGCAGCGAGTGAAATGTAGCTAAGATATCGAAAGTTTATTTAAAATTGCGAACAGAGCGATATTTAGTATCATTCTCGAGTTATTGGGTTTTATATTCGACGGACGTTGGCATGTGACGTGCCCATTCACGTCCTTGTGCAACGCGAATCGTAACAATCATCATATCTCATAAATGGTACAAGATATCCAAACGATGTTTTCTTGCAAAGGTTAGCACGCAATGAGGCACATATACCGAGAGATGGTGAAAGATCGGCAGCTCAGGATGCGTAAACACGTCGCTAGTAAGGAAAACCCAAGCGGCGCGCATTTACACGTCCACAGTACCTGGAGAACGGCGTAGCAGGACGTGTATACACCTCCAAAGCAGTGAAATGGTTAATGACAGCTGTCAAAGCCTTCTGGCCTTGGCCTGCCCTCTTTTCTGCCGCTCCCAGTTCCGGAAACTCTCGTCGCCCCGTCGGATAGAGTCCCGCTATGCATTATTCCCCACCTTCGCTGGCCTAGAGTCGCTAATGTCATGCAGTGGCATACTTGTGAGCTTTACATCCGAGTGCATTAAAATCCATTTTGCAACGCAAATGCCCTCTCTCTGCCAGCTTATCTAGCTCAAACAACATATTCCCGCAAGTTCGGTAAACCAAATCGTCTAAATCTTTCTAAGACACGACAGAGGGGACGTAGTAGGGGCATACTTACGCTCTGTTTGTCACCTACTGTGGTACACATATCCAACAGTAATGGAGATAAGTGGAATATACGTTCACAAAGTCACTTAACAAACAAAGGTTCAAATGGCTCTGAGCACTACTGGACCTCACATCTGAGGTCATCAGTCCCCTAGACTTAGAACTACTTAAACCTAACTAACCTAAGGACATCACACACATCCATACCCGAGGCAGGATTCGAACCTGCGACCGAAGCGGTCGCGCGGTTCCAGACTGAAGGGCCTAGAACCGCTCTGCCACTCCGGCCGGCTCACTTAACAAAAAGTGCCTGATATAAGTGCTCTACAAACCTCCTAAAGCAAGACTGGGTTGTCAGTTTCGAAACTGCTCTGTGTAGTCTCGAATCGATATACGAGCGCCGGCCGCAGTGACCGAGCGATTCTAGGCGCTTTAATCTGGAACCGCGCGGCCACTACGGTCGCGGGTTCGAATCCTGCCTTGGGCATGGATGTGTGTGATGTCCTTAGGTTAGTTAGGTTTAAATAGTTCTAAGTTCTAGGGGAATTATGACCTCAGATGTTAAGTCCCATAGTGCTCAGAGCCATTTGAACCATTTTTGATATGCGAGCATGTAAATATAGCTGATCTACTAACAGAAATTTTCCGTACAGTATTCCTTCCAGTCTGAAATTCAAGCAGATGTTTTATTCTTCAAACATGAAACGTGTTCCTACTTCAGGTTTCTACTACCCCTGATATAACAGTACTCACTCTCTCATAGATATATTTGAAACAGAATCCCAGAAGAGAGTATCTCTACATCTCAAATATCTGCATCTAGCGTGTCCGCCCATGATACAATTTTCATGGTGTACTTGATAGAATGATCCGGAAAGAAAGTGCAACTGACTACATACCAAGACTTCAAACACATTAATTTATCTTAACTTGCAACTGAGGCGCAAGAAATAGTTTGGGGAACATCTGATATTCCCTGCTATGTGAGGAATATGCTGCCCTGGAGTCTGGAATAGTGAAAAGTAAATCTGCACCTTGGTTAAGTGAAGAAGTAAAACTGCTCACGAATCTCAGAGATGTTGCACGCAGGGTATACAAACTAAGCCCCACACCTCAAAATCATATTACTTCCAAGCAGAAACAGAGCAGAGCCAGTCATGCAAAACTGAGGCGTAACCGAAAACAGAAATAGGCCACGTGTCCTATAGAAAAAGCGCTTATGCTCCTGGTACAGGCAAAGCAAAAGCTGCAGCTGATCTCATTGTACCAGCCGAAGAATTGAACCTGTATTTCGCATCACCTACAACCGCAGTACAACCGTCAACAAACAGAAACTCGTTGATTACTCTACAATACGAAAAATTCTGTCTAGAGCATATTACGTGCAATCAGATCAGCATTTACTGAACATGATGGCATCACAGTTCAAAGGATGAAACTTGTTATTGACCCACTACAGATATCTTCAACAACTGCTTAGCCACAAATATTTTCCCTGAGACCTGGAAACAGGCATTAGTTAAGCCACTGCGTACAAAGAACGCATCCACAGCACCCTCTGATTACCGACCTATTTGGATTATCCTGCTGTGTTCAGAGCCTTAGACTATAGTCCACGAAAATTTAACAAACTACCTAACTACAAACAACATACCGGACGAATATCAATCAAGTTTCTGCAAACATCGCAGCACATCTGATATAAAGGTAACAGATGACCTGAAGCTCGCCATGGATGCACAAGAGGCAAGTCTCATGTGCTTCTTAGACTTCAGAAAAGCCTTTGACTCTGTCGACTTCGACGTTTTACCTTCCAAAAATAGCAGCCTAAATATCTTGCAAAGTGCAGTGCAATGGTTTCGCTCTTACCTGGCGTCTCGTCAGCAAGGCGTCATGTGCAGTTCGCTATCCGCAGTTCTCGGGACTGCAGATCCCGCCACTTCAACAGGGCACAAACGTGTGAATTTCTGTGAAGGACCAAGTCCGGAGTTTTTCTAGTGATTTTAAGGTGACAACAAGCTTTAGTTTCTACAAGTACAACGAAGGAATTGACCAGTGACCACATCGGAAAACTTACACAATCGTACTACGAACTCTGTGGAAACTGACACATGCATTACACGAACAATAACGTAAAAAACTGTGGACGAAAGTGATGATTATAAATGTTAGACAGAATAGTGTGAACAAAAGACAGGTGTGACTTCTGAATAATAAAATTATCAACGATACAGACTCACATCACAATTTAATAGTGATGAAGAGTAGGCTGAAATTGAAGAGACTAGTCAGGAAGAATCCCTAAGCAAAGAAGTGAAATACGGCAATACTAAAGAATGAAGAGATACGATTGAAGTTCTCTGAGGCTATAAATATTGCGATAAGGAATAGCTCTGCAGGTGGCTCAGTTGAAGAGGAATGGACATCTATTAAATGGGCAGTCAAAGAATTTGGAAAGAAAAACGTAGGTACAAAGAAGGTAACTGCGAGCAAACCATGGCTAACAGAAGGAGTATTTCAGCTGATCGATGAAAAAAGGAAGTACAAAAACGTTCAGAAAATTTAGGAATACAGAAATACAAGGTACTGAGGAATGAAATAAATGCACGGAAGCTGAGACGAAATGGCTGCATGAAAAATTTGAGGAAGACGAAAAAGAAATGATTGTTGGAAGAACTCACTCAGCAATTAGAAAAGTCAAAACAACTTTCGGTGTAATTCAAGGTAAGGGTATTAATATTAAGAGTGCAATGCGAATTCCACTGTTACATGCAGAAAAGAGAGCGGATAGGTGGAAAGAGTACATCGAAGGAATCTATGATGGGGAAGAACTATCTGATGTGATAGAAGAAGATACGTAAGGCGATGCAGAAGAGATAACGGATCAGTATTAGAAAAAGCACTGAAAACAACTATGGAAGACTTAAGATCAAATAAGGCAGAACGGAAGGATAACATTCCATCAGGTTGCAGTCTTTCTGGGCGTATTCCAACGATGAATTCTTCTCGGCTGACAACCCGAGGATAAGTCATCAACATTCCATCAGAATTTCCACAATTATTGGGGAAATATCAACAGAATGACTTTTCACGTTGGTGTGTTCGAATGTATGAATCTGGTGATATACCATCTGATTTTCGGACAAATTTCATCGACGCAATTCCGAAGACTACAAGAGCTTACAAGTGTGAGAATTATGCATCCAAGTTGGTGACAAGAATCATATACCTAAGAATACAAAAGAAAATTAAGGATGTGTTAGATGGCTATCAGTTTGGCTTTGGTAAAGGCATCAATGAGGTAGTTCTGACGTAGCGGTTGATGATGGAAACAAAACTAAAGAAAAATCAAGACGCGTTTACAGGATTTGTCGGCCTGGAGAAAGCGTTCGATAATGTGAAATGGTGCAGGATGTTCGAACTTCTGAGGAAAATAGGGATAAGCTATAGGGAAAGACGAATAATATACAGTATGTGCAAGAGTCAACAAGGACAATTAAGAGAGGAAGACCAAGAACGAAGTGGTTCCATTGAAAGGGATGTAAAACAGGGATGTAGTCTTTTACCCCTACTGTTCAATCTATACATCGAACGACGGAAATAAAAGAAAGATTCAAGAGTGGAACTAAAATTCAAGGTGAAAGTATATCAGTGATAAGATTCGCTGGTAAGATTGCTATCCTCAGTGAAAGTGAAGAAGAATTACAGGACCTGTGGAATGGAATGAAAAGCCAAATGAGTATGGAATATGGACTAAGAGTAAATCGAAAAAAAAGAAAGTAATCAGAAGTAGCAGAAATTAGGACAGCGAGAAATTTAACATTAGGATTGATGGTCACGAAGTAGATGAAGTTAAGGAGTTATGCTACGTAGGCAACAAAATAGCCAGTGACGGTCGGAGCAAGGAGGACATAAAAAGCAGACTAGCACTGGCAAAAAGAACATTCCAGGCCAAGATAAGTCTGTTAATATCAAATATAGGCCTTAATTTGAAGAAGAAATTTAAGAGAATGTACGTTTAGAGCACATCACTGTACGATACTGAAAGATGAACTTTGAGAAACGGCAAAAGAGGTGTATAGATGTATTTGAGATGTACTGCTTCAGAAGAATGTTGGAAATTAGGTGAACCGATAGGAAATGAGGCAGTTCTCCGTAGAATGGGCGAGGAATCAGATGTACGGAAAACACTGACAAGAAGAAGGCACAGGACGGTAGAACATTTCCTAAGACATCACCGGATAACTTTTATGGTACTACAGGGAGCTGTAGAGGACACAAACAAGAGTAAATCAGAGACTGGGACACATCCAGCAAATAACTGAGGACGTAGGTTCCAAGTGTTACTGTGAGATGGAGAGGCTGCCACAGGAAAGGACTTCGTGTCGACTCGCTTCAAACCACTCGTTGTCAGAAGACTGATGACTCAAAAAAACATTATCATCTACCGATTACCCTACCTTTCGGATACTTTCTTCGTGGTACGTCGTTCTCTTCTTTTTTTGTAGATTTTTGTTAAATTTGTGATCAGAGTTCTGCCTATAAAACGTCTGCACATGTGCTAAATGCTTTTTACGGAAATGAAATTTATGACCTTTCAAGATTCCTAATGTATACTTACAAGGGAACCTCCCCATCGCACCCCCCTCTGATTTAGTTATATGTTGGCACAGTGGATAGGCCTTGAAAAACTGAACACAGATAAATCGAGAAAACAGGAAGAAGTTGTGTGAAACTATGAAAAAAATAAGCAAAATATACAAAGTAAGTAGTACATGTGCGACATACGCAACATCAAGGAAAGGGTGAACTGAGGAGCCCCGTGATCCCGTGGTCAGCGTGAGCAGCTGCGAAACGTGAGGTCCTTGGTTCAAAACCTGCCTCGAGTGAAAAATTTATTTTCGCAAAGTTATGATCTGTCCGTTCGTTCATTGACGTCTCTGTTCACTGTAATACGTTTAGTGTCTGTGTTTTGCGACCGCAACGTAAAACGGTGCGATTAGTAGACGAAAGGACGTGCTCTCCAATGGGAACCGAAAACATTTGATCGCAAGGTCATAGGTCAACTGATTCCTCCACAGGAAAACACGTCTGATATATTCTATACGACACTGGTGACAGATAATAATTGTCTGAAAATAAAAAATTAAACTGTTAACTCAAGGTAAGACTTGAACCTAGGACCTCCCGTTCCACAGCTGCTCACGCTAACCACGGGACCACGGCGTTCCTGAGCTCGCAATTTCCTTGATGTTGCCTGTCTTCGGCATGGACTACTCAGTTTGTATATTTTGCTTATTTTTTTCATAGCTCCACACAGCTTCTTCCTGTTTTCTCGATAGATCTGTGTTCAGTTTTTCAAGGCCTATCCACTGTGCCAACTTTTAACTAAATCTGAGGGGGGTGCGTTGGGGAGTTTCCCTTGTTAGGTGTGAAACAGAATCACATACTCAACGAGGTGGTGCAGTGGTTAGCACACTGGAGTCGCATTCGGAAGGATGACTGTTCAAACGTTCACCCGCCATCCTGGTTTAGGTTTTCCGTGATTTCTGTAAATCGCTCTAGGCAAATGCCCGGATGCTTCCTTTGAAAGGGAAGGCCTACTTCGTTCCCCATTCTTCCCTAAGCCGATGGAACAGATGACTTTGCTGTTTGGTCTCCTCCCTCAAATCAAGCAACCAAACAACCAGAATCAATTGCTAGCAGGAGCCTGCTTGGATCGACTTAGAGCGACCAGTCCCATTTCATCTGCATTCAGCAAGAAGCAGGCAGCCGCAAAAGGTCTAGTCGGTCGAATACATTAGACGTTTACCTCTCTTGGTAATAGTAGGTCACAGTCGTCCGTCTCAGGCTGACCGGTTGGTTGGATGAGCACCGTTCCAGTTCACAGCCAGCCTTAAAGCGGTCCCTAGACAGCCACTAAAACTAGGCACTGATTTTTTATAGTATATCGACGAAACGTGGCAGTTGTAAGAGTCGAGGGGCACGAAAAGGAGGCAGTGGTTGAGATGGCAGTGAGTTGTAGTCTGTCCACGATGTTATTCAATCTGTGTATTGAGCAAGCAGTATTGGAAACAGAAAAAATTTGGGGTAGGAATTAAAGTCCAGAGAGAAGAAATAAAAAATTTGAGGGTTGCCGATGACACTGTAATTCTGTCAGAGACAGCAAAGGACTTGGAAGAGCAGTCGAACGAAATGGGCAGTATCTTGAAGGGAGAATATAAGATGGTCATCAATAAAAGCAAAACGATGATAATCGTATGTAGTCAACTCAGATCAGGTGATGCTGAGAGAATTAGGTTAGGAAACGAGACACTTAAAGTAGCAGATGAGTTTTGCTAGTTGGGCAGCAAAATAACTGATTATGGTCGAAATAGGGAGGATATATAATTTAGACTGGCAATGGCAAGAAATGAGATTTTGAAGAAGGAAATTTGTTAACCTATAGATTGAAGTGCGAGGAAGGTCTTTCTGAAAGTATTTGTATAGAGTATAGCTACGTATGGAAGTGAAACACGGACAATAAACAGTTTATACAAGAAGAGAATAGAGGCTTTTGAAATGTGGTGTTACAGAAGAATGTTCAAGATTAGATGGGTACATCACGTAACTAATGAGGAGGAACTGAACAGAATAGGGGAAAAGAGAAATTTGTGGCACAACTTGACTACAAGAAGGGATCGGTTGGTAGGACATTTTCTGAGGCATCAAGGGATCACCAATTTAGTACTGAAGGGAAGCTTGGGGGGGTAAAAACCGTAGAGGGAGACCAAGAGATGAATACAGTAAGCAGATTCAGAACTATGTAGGTTACAGTTGTTACTCGGAAATGAAGAGGCTCGCAAAGGATAGAGTAGCGTGGAGATGTGAATCAAACGACTCTTTGGACTAAAGACCACAACAACAACAACAATATTGACGATTGGCTCCAGAGAGCGAATGCGCTCGCGGGAAGGAAAGACGAATCATATATACCGGATGTCTCTCCTATCGGTGATCAGACACATTTTCTTTGAAGTTTCGGCACGTATTTGCACATTCGTATTTGCAAAAGAAAATAGCTCTGACGTCATCAGTCCCCTAGACTTAGAACTACTTAAACCTAACTGACCTAAGGACGTCACACACATCCATGCCCGAGGCAGGATTCGAACCTGCGACCGTAGCAGCGCGGTTAGGGACTGAACCGCCTAGAACCGCTCGGTTATAGCGGCCGGCTTTCGTATTTGCAACCTGTAACTGGATTCAGCCGAAACATATCCTGCCCACCATGTCTTTCATACGACGGCCAGCTGACAAAGGTGTTCGTTGTTTGACAGAAGCTATACAGTACAGTAAGTTTGCACGATAAAAAACCAATTTCAGTAGCTTCTTCAACACATTGTACAACATATTGGCCGCCCAGTTTGGCCGAGCGGTTCTAGGCCCTTCAGTCTGGAACCGCGCGACCGCTACGGTCGGAGGTTCGAATCCTGCCTCCGGCGTGGATGTGTGTGATGTCATTAGGTTAGTTAGGTTTAAGTAGTTCAAAGTTATAGGGGACTAATGACCTCAGATGTTAAGTCCCATAGTGCTCAGAGCCATTTGAACCATTTGAACAACATATTGCACAACCTTCAGTCTTACCCATAGATGCTCAATAATATTACGCAATCGAAATATTGCGTAATATCATTCACAGCCCAAGGGCCTCTTAAAGCGAAGGTGGCCTGCGGGGTGGGTATTTAGTGGCGATGAGAGCGTGTGGCCACTGTATGTTGGACATGATACGAAACATGTCACCACAGAAATGTTCGTCGGATCATGGGTTTGAGATTTACGGTATTTTGTTCCTATTATTTCCTGATATAATCGGATAACTCGAACGAAAATTGAAAAATTTGGATTCCTGCAGTTGCAAGATACATAGAATTAAAGTATTAAGTTAAAAAGGCAAGTAAAAGAAAATTTAGTCTGTCCATCGTTCGCCGCTTTTCTCGAGAAGTGGTAAGTGGTCGAATACTACAAAAAAATCACTGGTATTCTGCTACTGATCCTAATTTTTGTAACTTTGTTCAAAAATCATGTTGTAATCGAGGATCATACCAGTATGTGTGAATTAGGAATAGTCTGTGCTAAAGAATGAAAACTGAAGTTGAAGAACTCTGTTTTTCGTGTTAAGTTGTCCGTTTTCAAAGGCTACAAATGGATGAAGGTATATTGAAGACACAGGCAGCAGGATCAGCTACTTTCTATTTTTTAGTAAACTATGAATGAGTTGCTAAGTTTTAAGTTTTCTCCACGTACGACGTCGCAAGTTTGATGTGGATCCTCCCGTTTTTAATCGTTTAAAGGAAATGGGGCATTGTACTCCGTCGATACCAGACTTTGTAAAATACTAGCAGGCCAGGGACGGTGCCATTCTGTAATACAAGGGTAATCCCAAAAGTAAGGTCTCCTATATTTTATAAGTACATAGGCCTGTTTATTTCTACAATGGTTTACAATACTTTACAGCTTGAACATTTAGCAATTTTCGACAAAATCACCATATCTGTCGATACAATTTTGTAAACGCTGTGCCAGTTTTTGTATGCCCATGTCATACCAGCTCGCTGCCATGCTGTTCAGAAAGTTATGAACCTCTTCATTCACCTTGTTGTCGGAGCTGAATCGCTGGGACCACAATTAACGCTGACATGTACTGTGAAACTCTGAAAAAACTTAAAACGGGCAATTCAGAACCGGAGAAGAGGAATGTTGAGCATGGGGGTACACATTCTCCATGACAACGCTCGCCCACATATCGCTCGGCAAACCGTTGCTCTCCTGCAGAAGTTTCAGTGGGACATAATGGCCCACCCACCCTATAGACCTGACTTGGGACCCAGTGACTATATCCTGTTCCCTAGTTTAAAAGAACATTCGGCCGGAAAGCGATTCAGCTCCGACGACGAGGTGAAACAAGAGGTTCATAACTTTCTGAACAGCGTGGCGGCGAGCTGATATGACATGGGCATACAAAAACTGCCACAGCGTCTACAAAAAGGCATCGACAGTAATGGTGATTATGTCGAAAAATAGCTAAATGTTCAAGCTGTAAACTGATGTAAACCATTGTAGAAAGAAACACGTCTATGTAAAAAAAATAGGAGACCTTACTTTTGGGATTACCCTTGTACAACTGATGTCCGACGACGACAGTGAGAAACTACCATACAGATCGGACGGGGCAAGTCTTGTAAGCTGGATGTACAGGCGTACAATCTTGCCACGCCACATCGTAACAGGTACATTATTGTCTCAGCAACGCTGTACCAATTCTTATGCTATGTGTTGTTCCTCGTTTCTGTCAGCATTGTTACTAAAATTGAACTGATCGTTTTTCCATATTCTATTATAAAAATATTCTTTTCCTAGAAAAAGATTTATTTAAAAATCAAGAATTTTAGTACTGCTGCTATGGGAATTGATATTTCGGATTTTTTTGGCCGGTTGTTAGTAAAAAATAAAAAAACATCCGTTATAACCGAGGAGAGACGAATACCGAAAAGTACCGGTTATTCAGAACCGTATTACTGGTATCAGTACCCACGTCCGGCCATCCTGATTTAGGTTTTCCGTGATATCCCTAAATCGCTTCAGGCAAATGCGAGGATGGTCCCTTTGAAAGGGCACGGCCGTTTTCCTTCCCGGTCCTTTCCTGCTCCAATGGGAACGATGACCTCACTGTTTGGTTCCTTCCTCCATATCAACCAATCGACCAACTGTTATCGGTTTTAACCAGTCAGTTTTACCCGTCCCTAGTTCGAGATGGGGCAGCCACATTCAGGCAGGGAGCGAGAAGCGTCAGGAGTGGGGGTGGTTCCACTCGCGCCTGCGAGAGCGCAACCCGCTAAGCGGCTGCCGTGGAGCCAATAATGGGGAATTTATAGCGGGGCCTGGTAGCGGCGGGCGAATGATAAATACTGCTTATCCGGTTTCAGGGGACACAGATAGCCGGTCTGGCCTCGGCTGGCTGGCTAATAATCCAGCCTCTCTACCGCTGACGTCACACTGGCTAGAGCTTCTCTTCCCGTTACTGCTTAATTTATACACTCGCCGCTCCGTAGTACGCGATTTACACACTCCAGTGCTTCACTGTCACAAGAAAAAGGAAGTTATTGTCCCGATAACACTACATATATGAAACGGTATTTGTGTGCAGTTTCATAGCTATACGACAGGTATATGTCACTATTCTGCTGACACCGAGTCCTTAATTCACTTCATTATCACTGATTTATTACTGAACGGCCTGAATATGGTTACTGCGATTTCTTGTCTACGACGTTTTAGAATTAATGTTTCACTCTGCGCTGGTATTCAGAACTTCAGCGAAGTTTGGAAAGGAAGAATGAGATACAAACCACATTGCTCAAAAGAAAAGTGGCAGTTGACCCTAAATAACGTAACGGGCGAGGTCATCCACGTGAGCGCTAAGAGGAACTCGTTAAACTTCGGTTACACGATAAATCACTCTAATCTAAAAGCCGTAAATTCAACTAAATACCTAGATATTACAATTACGAACAAGTTAAATTGGAAGGAACACATAAAAATGCTATGGGGAAGGCTAACCAAAGACTACGTTTTATTGGCAGGACACTTAGAAAGTGTAACAGACCTACACTACGCTTGTCCGTCGTCTTTTAGAATACTGCTGCGTGGTGTGGGATCCTTACCAGATAGGAATGATGGAGTAGGCCAACATCGAAAAAATTCAAAGAAAGGCAGCACGTTTCGTATTATCGCGAAATATGGAAGGGAGTGTCACAGAAATGACACAGGATTTGGGCTGGACATCATTAAAAAAAAGGCGTTCTTCGTTGGGACGGAATCTTCCCACGAAATTCCAATCACCAGCTTTCTCCTCCGAATGCGAAAATATTTTGTTGACTCTGACCTACATAGGGAGGAACGACCACCACGATAAAATAAGGAAAATCAGAGCTCGAACGGAAAGATATCGGTGTTCGTTTTTTTCGCGCGCTGTACGAGATTGGAATAACAGAAAATTGTGAAGGAGGTTCGATGAACCCTCTGCCAGGCACTTAAATGTGATTTGCAGAGTATCCATGGAGATGTAGATGTAGAATTAGGATAGCATGAATTTAGGCTTCTGCTGTACTTCACTGAGAAGTAATTGAGGTCTGGGTGTATTACTAAATTATATCTTTATTTTTCACAGATTAAGTACACAACATTATTATATCTTCGATCATTTACATGAAAGAACTGAAATGTCCGATAGGTGTCGAAAACAAAGTGGAAACTCTGATTCATCCCATCATTCTGTGTGCTTTCATTGACCTTTGAGTGCTTCAATAATATGTTTGCTTGCTGTGAGTGTTTATCATTGCCTGACAACTATGTGCCATGCTCCATCGACGGAGGGCACCCTGGGGTATCCGCTCTCATTCTTCAATCAGAGCCGGTTCTTGGAGAGGCTGTGCTGGAATAGGATGACCACGTCTATCAAGCACGTCCCACGTAATCAAGATTGGGTTGGGGTCGCGACTCACCGCCCGCCATTTCATTACTTCGATGTCCTGGCTTCGCAAGACATCCTTGCTGACGTCCATCACATGGGCCTCGCCATTAGAAAGAATTCAGGGCCGCCACCGTATGTAGCTGCCAACACATGTTCTAAAAGGATCTGTTAGATGTACTGCGTGTCGATAAGGCGACCATGGACAGTGACAAGATCCGTATGGCTGTCAACACTGAAGCCTCCCACATCTTCAAATAACCTTGGAAATCTGTGGATTTCATGAACAGTGTTTGGCAGGTACCGCTCATTGCGGGTCTCTGCACACGGAAAGGGTCATGGCCTTGCGCCAGATGATAATACTCGTCTGTGAATAATACGTTTCGCCAGTAACGAAGTTGTCAGTTGGCGTGGGAGCGACAGTACTAGTTCGTAAGGTCCGTTCTCGTAAACTGTTCATTACAATTTGAACGAACACAGCGACTCTTGTGGCCCTTCAGAAGTCGTCTTGTAGTGCTCTGGTGGTATCTGTACGACCCACAAAGCAGAGATGGTGGGGTTGTAGTGGTTTGGCGACCTCGTACAACCCGCCTTGTGTACTGACCTGTCCCCTGTAGCGTGTCCACAAATCGTGGATTACACATGGAGGGGCCTTGAAATATGCAGCAACACAACCAAAATTCCATCCTTTTTTTAATCAAACAGACCACCCTGACAACTTTCACTGCATTTAGATGTCGCATTGCATGTGCTTAGTGATATACGACGTCCACAAATGACAATTGCCATTCGTGTACCTTATTAGAAAACACTGGCGCAGCGGTACTCATTTCCTTCGGTGGGTTCACCTGGCACTGTAATATACACTGAAGCACCAAAGAAACTGATATAGTCATGCGTATTCAAATTCAGACATATGTAAACAGGCGGAAACGGCGCTGCGGTAGGAAACGCCTGTATAAGACAAAGAGTGTCTGGCGCAATTGTCAGATCGGTTACTGCTGCTACAATGGCAGGTTATCAAGATTTAACTGAGTTAGAACGTGGTGTTATAGTTGGCGCATGAGCGATGGGATGCAGCGTCTCCGAGGTAGCGATGAAGTGGGTTTTTCACGTACGACCATTTCACGAGTGTACCGGTGAAACATCAAATCTTCGACATCGCTGCTGCCGGGAAAAGATCTAGCAAGAAGGAAACCAAAGACGACTGAAGACAGTTGTTAAACGTGATAGAAGTGCAATCCTTCCACAAATTTCTGCATATTTCAATGCTGGCCTGTCACCAAGTGTCAGCGTGCGAACCATTCAACGAAACATCATCGATATGAGTTTTCGGAGCCATTCCTTGATGACTGCACAGCACAGAGTTCTACGCCTCGCCTGAGCCTGTCAACACCGACGTTGGACTGTTAATGACTGGAAACATGCAGCCTGGTAGGACAAGTCTCGTTTCAAATTGTAACAAGCGATTGGACGTGTACGGTTATGGAAACAACCCCATAAATCCATGGACCATGCATGTCAGCAGGGGACTGTTCAAGCTGGTGAAGGCTCTGCAATTGGAGTGTTATGGATACGACTATGACAGGTGACACGTACGTAAGCATCCTGTCTGATCTGCATCCATTCATGTCCATTGTGCATGCTGACGGACTTGGGCAATTCTAGCAGGACAATGCGACACCCCACACGTCGAGAATTGCTAGAGAGTGGCTCCAGGAACACTCTTCTGAGTTTAAGCACTTCCGATGGCCACCATACTACCTATACATGAACATTATTGAGCATATCTGGGATGCCTTGCAACGTGCTGTTCCGGAGAGATCTCCACCCCATCGTTGTTATTGTTGTGGTCTTCAGTTCTGAGACTGGTTTGATGCAGCTCTCCATGCTACTCTATCCTGTGCAAGCTTTTTCATCTCCCAGTACCTACTGCAACCTACATCCTTCTGAATCTGCTTAGTGTATTCATCTCTTGGTCTCCCTCTACGATTTTTACCCTCCACGCTGCCCTCCAATACTAAATTGGTGATCCCTTGATGCCTCAGAACATGTCCTACCAACCGATCCCTTCTTCTGGTCAAGTTGTGCCACAAACTTCTCTTCTCCCCAATCCTATTCAATACTTCCTCATTAGTTATGTGATCTACCCATCTAATCTTCAGCATTCTTCTGTAGCACCACATTTCGAAAGCTTCTATTCTCTTCTTGTCCAAACTATTTATCGTCCATGTTTCACTTCCATACATGGCTACACTCCATACGAATACTTTCAGAAATGACTTCCTGACACTTAAATCTATACTGGATGTTAACAAATTTCTCTTCTTCAGAAACGCTTTCCTTGCCATTGCCAGCCTACATTTTATATCCTCTCTACTTCGACCATCATCAGTTATTTTGCTCCCCAAATAGCAAAACTCCTTTACTACTTTAAGTGCCTCATTTCCTAATCTAATTCCCTCAGCATCACCCGACTTAATTAGACTACATTCCATTATCCTTGTTTTGCTTTTGTTGATGTTCATCTTATATCCTCCTTTCAAGACACTGTCCATTCCATTCAACTGCTCTTCCAAGTCCTTTGCTGTCTCTGACAGAATTACAATGTCATCGGCGAACCTCAAAGTTTTTATTTCTTCTCCATGAATTTTAATACCTACTCCGAATTTTTCTTTTGTTTCCTTTACTGCTTGCTCAATATACAGATTGAATAACATCGGGGAGAGGCTACAACCCTGTCTTACTCCCTTCCCAACCACTGCTTCCCTTTCATGTCCCTCGACTCTTATAACTGCCATCTGGTTTCTGTACAAATTGTAAATAGCCTTTCGCTCCCTGTATTTTACTCCTGCCACCTTTAGAATTTGAAAGAGAGTATTCCAGTCAACATTGTCAAAAGCTTTCTCTAAGTCTACAAATGCTAGAAACGTAGGTTTGCCTTTCCTTAATCTTTCTTCTAAGATAAGTCAAAAGGTCAGTATTGCCTCACGTGTTCCAGTGTTTCTACGGAATCCAAACTGATCTTCCCCGAGGTTGGCTTCTACTAGTTTTTCCATTCGTCTGTAAAGAATTCGTGTTAGTATTTTGCAGCTGTGACTTATTAAGCTGATAGTTCGGTAATTTTCACATCTGTCAACACCTGCTTTCTTTGGGATTGGAATTATTATATTCTTCTTGAAGTCTGAGGGTATTTCACCTGTTTCATACATCTTGCTCACCAGATGGTAGAGTTTTGTCAGGACTGGCTCTCCCACGGCCGTCAGTAGTTCCAATGGAATATTGTCTACTCCGGGAGCCTTGTTTCGACTCAGGTCTTTCAGTGCTCTGTCAAACTCTTCACGCAGTATCATATCTCCCATTTCATCTTCATCTACATCCTCTTCCATTTCCATAATATTTTCCTCAAGTACATCGCCCTTGTATAGACCCTCTATATACTCCTTCCACCTTTCTGCTTTCCCTTCTTTGCTTAGAACTGGGTTTCCATCTGAGCTCTTGATATTCATACAAGTCGTTCTCTTATCTCCAAAGGTCTCTTTAATTTTCCTGTAGGCGGTATCTATCTTACCCCTAGTGAGATAGGCCTCTACATCCTTACATTTGTCCTCTAGCCATCCCTGCTTAGCCATTTTGCACTTCCTGTCGATCTCATTTTTGAGACGTTTGTATTCCTTTTTGCCTGTTTCACTTACTGCATTTTTATATTTTCTCCTTTCATCAATTAAATTCAATATTTCTTCTGTTACCCAAGGATTTCTACTAGCCCTCGTCTTTTTACCTACTTGATCCTCTGCTGCCTTCACTACTTCATCCCTCAAAGCTACCCATTGTTCTTCTACTGTATTTATTTCCCCCATTCCTGTCAGTTGCTCCCTTATGCTCTCCCTGAATCTCTGTACAACCTCTGGTTCTTTTAGTTTATCCAGGTCCCATCTCCTTAAATTCCCACCTTTTTGCAGTTTCTTCAGTTTTAATCTACAGGTCATAACCAATAGATTGTGGTCAGAGTCCACATCTGCCCCTGGAAATGTCTTACAATTTAAAACCTGGTTCCTAAATCTCTGTCTTACAATTATATAATCTATCTGATACCTTTTAGTATCGCCAGGGTTCTTCCATGTATACAACCTTCTTTCATGATTCTTAAACCAAGTGTTAGTTATGATTATATTGTGCTCTGTGCAAAATTCGACCAGGCGGCTTCCTCTTTCATTTCTGTCCCCCAATCCATATTCACCTACTATGTTTCCTTCTCTCCCTTTTCCTACACTCGAATTCCAGTCACCCATGACTATTAAATTTTCGTCTCCCTTCACAATCTGAATAATTTCTTTTATTTCATCATACATTTCTTCAATTTCTTCGTCATCTGCAGAGCTAGTTGGCATATAAACTTGTACTACTGTAGTAGGCGTGGGCTTCGTATCTATCTTGGCCACAATAATGCGTTCACTATGCTGTTTGTAGTAGCTTACCCGCATTCCTATTTTCCTATTCATTATTAAACCTACTCCTGCATTACCCCTATTTGATTTTGTGTTTATAACCCTGTAGTCACCTGACCAGAAGTCTTGTTCCTCCTGCCACCGAACTTCACTAATTCCCACTATGTCTAACTTCAACCTATCCATTTCCCTTTTTAAATTTTCTAACCTACCTGCCCGATTAAGGGATCTGACATTCCACGCTCCGATCCGTAGAATGCCAGTTTTCTTTGTCCTGATAACGACATCCTCTTGAGTAGTCCCCGCCCGGAGATCCGAATGGGGGACTATTTTACCTCCGGAATATTTTACCCAAGAGGACGCCATCATCATGTAATCATACAGTAAAGCTGCATGCCCTCGGGAAAAATTACGGCTGTAGTTTCCCCTTGCTTTCAGCCGTTCGCAGTACCAGCACAGCAAGGCCGTTTTGGTTATTGTTACAAGGCCAGATCAGTCAATCATCCAGACTGTTGCCCTTGCAACTACTGAAAAGGCTGCTGCCCCTCTTCAGGAACCACACGTTTGTCTGGCCTCTCAACAGATACCCCTCCGTTGTGGTTGCACCTACGGTACGGCTATCTGTATCGCTGAGGCACGCAAGCCTCCCCACCAACGGCAAGGTCCATGGTTCATGGGGGGGACCCCATCGTACTCTTACAAATTTATGAAAGCCCTGCAGGATTCATGGTGTCAATTCCCTCCAGCGCTACTTCAGACATTAGTAGGGTCCATGCCACGTCGTGTTGCGGCACTTCTGCGTGCTCTCGAGGTCTCTACACGATATTAGGCAGGTGTAACAGTTTCTTTGGCTCTTCAATGTACAATATACCCAGTAGATGGGGAGTGATTTTAATTGTTACCTACATTGAAATCAAAGATCTCAAGCTATGCAATAAGATCACAGGTACTGCCTGTATGAAAATACATGTAACATACCGGAAGTTGACCCATGTGTTACCCTCATTTTTTGAACAACGTATAAGGGCAGGTCGTGAGTCGTGTCGGATAAAACAGTCGGTAATGACATTTAACTGCTAAAAGTAAGGTTCTGGATTCGAGCCCAGATGTGGCCCAAATATTTAACCTGCCAAGAAATTTAATTTTCATACAATCACTATTTACACGTTTTTCTGAAAGTTTAGCGACCATTCTGCGTATCACATAGGCTTCTGGCGTATTTCTGTCCATATATTCCATATATTCAACACGACCGAAATTCCATCCTTTTTTTAATCAAACAGACCACCCTGACAACTTGCACTGCATTTAGATGTCGCATTGCATGTGCTTAGTGATATACGACGTCCACAAATACGTGTCCATAGCAAGTAGAAGTCAGCCTGCTTAGCTGAGTAGTAAAGTGCTTACCTAAAATGCAGCGGGCCCGGGTTCGATTCCCGTTCGTGTTGGAGATATTCTCCGCTCGTCGACTGGTTGTTGCGTTGTCCTCATCATTATTGCATCATCACCGACACGCAAGTCACCAAATATGGTGTCATGTTCAATAAGACTTACAATTCGGCGGCCGAACTTCCCCGGATGGGGCCTCCCAGCCATCAATGCAACACGATCATTTCACTTTTTTTTATAGCACGTAGAAAATCTTTCGCTAGCACCTGTACAACGAGACTAAATATGCAGATAATTTATGAAGCGCAAACTATGATCAAAAAGCTGTGTTTTCAAACTTTTACCTCAAATTAAAAGAATAAACTGCAAAAAAGAATGTTAATTAGTTTCAGTTTTTAACAGCTGTGGAGCTATTGGTAATTTTACAGGAGCAGTGGTGCAAAGTGTGGTGATCAAGAACCTTACTCCGAAAACTATCTTCCCCTTTTGTGGTCACCCTTTCCCTAAAAGCAAAACCTCTGTAGTAACCACTGATGTAAACAAATTGTTATGATTATATTAAAACATTTCATGTATTGTATGGTTCTTCTTATTAAACTCTAGTCACATGTGGCACTTTAAATGGGGGTGTGATTGTTGGAAAGTGACCCCCTTAAAACAGAATTCTGGATTCGCTCCTGAAGAAATCACAGTCAATATACTTAAAGTACTTTTTGAATCACATTTACATTTACGGTATTTACATACATTACTGAGCTTCTCAGAATAAAATAAGGCACAAATTAGTTTAAAAAAGCAGTAAAGCACACATAATATTACAAGGTCAAAAGGATATTGTTCATTTCAAACAGAAAACATTGTTAAGAATAAACTAGGATGGACGACCAGAGGACACAGAAGAGTTTTCGGCCAGCTTTCAAACTGCTCGGAAGAATGACGCAGGCTGGACGAGAAACTGAGACAAGTCTGCCGCGTATCTTCATCGACCTGCAAAGAGGTACACGCCAGCACATTCCTGCCCTCGGTTACTGACGAAGCATGTCTTTCAAAGCTCGCATGAAACCGACATTATTACTGCTGTTGTAATGTGATATTAGGCTGTGAGCCTCAGAACGACTCATGCAAAATCAAAATAAGTGGAGGATGTACTATGATGTATGTTAGATTATCTGTAAAACTGGAAGATTTCTTGGAATACCTCAGCAGCATTCCTAGCCACATCATATTTACGATGGAGGTTGAAAAAGACGTTGCCTTACTTTCCTTGTGTCTCTGTTTGCAGAAACCCCAATGGCTGTCTCGGCCACAATGTATACAGAAAACCATCTCTTGTGGACTGGTGTCTGCACAATTTAGCTTACTGCACCAGGCCTAATGTAATATTGTTCTAAAGACCTTTAGTTACCAAACGGAAAACGTCTATGATGTTCAAAACTTTCCATACGGACTGAACCATTCACGAATTTGTTTTCGGTGAGAGTGATTGTAATATCGCACGCACTTTCTAGAAGTATCCGGAAGCATAATACTGCTGAGGAAAATAGTAAAATGCTTGTATTTGCCATTCCGACATTCAACTGAAACTTTCATTTACTGGCCGAATGTAATTTTAGTTCTTTTATTTGTTTCTGAATGATAAATGAACCTCTCGAACTTGCACTTCCTTACTGATTACTTCTTGAGAATTAACACCACCTACCGGATGATCGCCATAAAAATTTTTCTTATAGTCCTGAAATGATTCAGCAGTAAATTCGCTGAATGGAATCTGTCTGCCCTCCTGTCTTACTTCTTGCAGACTCATGCATCGATATACTTACCACTTATGGTGAGAGAAAGAACATTTATGTACCAGACGTTTGCAATGGTACGTAATATTTCGATAGCGTTAGGTCTACAAATGCTTAAGGTTATTGTATAATACTTGAGATCCACCATCTCCACCAGGAGTTGCCGCTACTGCCATCCATTGCAAAACGGAGGAAATAAAGTTGTAGACTTAACACATTAAAACACACAAAGGCGAAATCGTGACTGTTAGTAAAGGTAGTCCGGGGATTACGGAACTATGAAGCGTGTGCGCGTAAACAGTAACCACAATTTCGAATTAATCTATATTGGGATGGATGTAAACACATTGGAATTCCAATCACAAGGTAAGTATGCACAAGGCCAGAAATTAAAAGCGTATAGTGAGTGACCACGTGTTACATGACAAACTCTCACGAACTGTTAAATTAATTATAATCACAAGAAGGAATTGGAAAACGGACTGGGAATGGGTTTCGGAAAACGTTAAGAACGAATAGCGAAAGCAAGAACGTCAATGTGGGAAGAAACACGTGTCGAAGTACCGAATATGCTTAGAATGTGTCTTATGTATTAACGGGGGATGAAAGTAATGAGAATGATGAGAAGCCCTTTCTTGAAACTTGTGCAAGGAAAATAAGAAATTACGCTACTTATAGCTTGCAGCGCAGCGCATCAGAAGTGAGTCCTCTAGGCGTCGCAGTCAGTTGGAATGTCTCTTATTCACGTAAAACTTGTTACTTTGCCACCGGAAGTTCTCGTTCCCTTACTCTCTGACCAACCTAAAAAAGACGCATGTGTTACTGACGCTCAAAGAGTTCCGTGCATCAGAAATATCTATGCTGACACTGTCTCTTTGCTTCAGCAGGAACTTCATCAGAAGGTTGCTGAAAGTTAGTGTGGATAATATGTGTTTGTTGTTTATACTGGAAACACAGACAAATTGTACAGTGATAAGAAAGATCAGCTAGATCCTAAAGAGACATAATATCAAGTCAATCATGTTGCGTCTTGTTAAAATTCGTCAAATCGTGTGGCATGTGAAAGATAGTTTAAAGACGCACTATGTACAAAATACCGTGAAAGTACAAACAATATCACGTAGATCACATCATGGACACGACAAAACAACGCCAGATTCAACGTGAGAGAGACTGCACTATCCAGAGAGAATACCGGTGTACACATGTATTGGAAAATGGAACATGAAATAACAATCAACAACTTTGCACGCGAAGGCTAATGGTTTCTGGGATCGCGTATTCAAACAAGCTGTAGAAATTAAAAGATGTGATGACAATTTCTACAAAGGTTGCGATTTGCCCTTGGATCCGGCTGATCGCGAGTTTAAGCAAGGTGCTGTAAACGCGGGACGAAAATATTCCCTTAACGGCGATTGACTGACCTCTGGTGACCTCGCGGCAAGCACCAAGGCGATATAAGAACGAGGGCAGGAACCACACTAAAGTCAACTGCCGTTTGACAACGGCCGAGCAAAAGCTGTTGGATGTATGACGAAGCTGGAAGTCCGAGAAGAGTTTATTTGGTCATATCTCCGAGAAAGTAAGCACCATTCAGGAAGCTACAGTTCCTGATCAAGCGCATCTGGGCAAATACACTACCCTCTATAAGCTTGGAAACACGAAATGATTGTGGACAATGGAAAGGAAAGACATAAAATTGCATTTTATTGTTTTCTAAATGTTTGTTAATTTCAAATAATACATAAGCAGACGCAATTATTGAATTTTAGATTCCTCAAAATAGCCACCTTTTCCTTTAATCACTGTCTTGCGTACTTTCTGCATCCGATGGGTCAATTTTGCCAAGGTTTCAGTTGGAACTTCCAGCTGGACCCTCCCGTAAGTATGTCCCACTCATGATTCCCCGTTTTCGGATCCTCCGGCCCATCTCATCCAATAGTTGCTCGACTGGGTTACGGTCACGGGATTGGCAAGGTCATTCCATGTTTTTCTAACTTTTATGTACCTCTAGAGACTTCACGTTGTTCTGTCACAAGCGGAATGCATGTTTCGGGTAATTGCCCTGCTTCAATACAGACCCTTTCCCAATTAGACGCAAGCAAACCCTTTCCCAATTAGACGCAAACCGGTTGCCTTGTCATGACACTGGAGAATGGCGCCATAATCCTTTTGGTTCGTTTTCCATCTACCTTCACCGAATCTCCATGTTTATTCACTCTAAAAGATCTCCATACCATGACAGAAGCTCACCCATGCTTCAAAGCTAGAAGTACACACTGAGTATTCAGTCATTCAGGTCGTAAACAGTTACGAACTGACGACGTTCCGCACTTCGCCTCATCAGTGAATAATACTCTTTCCCAATACCATGCTGTACAATGCTGGCGTCTCGTAACCGAATGAAGTCTTTTCTTGTTGTTAACATGGCGCAGCAATGGTCTCCTAGGTGCTACATAACAATGCATGTTGTTTGCTGCCAGGCGCCGCTTCGCTGTTGACTCACTGGCGTATTTCTAGTTGTGTTTAGTTCAGCAGACAATTCACGGACAGTATTGAACCTAATACGTATAGTGGTCACCACCAAATACGTTTCCTGGGTCCTCCAGATAGAGGAGACCGTCATAGGAACCCGTATCACGATGCCAGTGTATGGTGTTACTTTAAATCCGTCTTGATTGCAAATTTTTTTTTTTTATTATTCATATGACCGGTTTCGGTTCATTCAGAACCATCTTCAGATCTGATATTTAAGTTACAGGAGTAACCCGTCCAATTCAGCAACTTTCACATGCTACGTCACATGTAGCATGTGAAAGTTGCTGAATTGGACGGGTTACTCCTGTAACTTAAATATCAGATCTGAAGATGGTTCTGAATGAACCGAAACCGGTCATATGAATAATAAAAAAAAAAAAAATTTGCAATCAAGACGGATTTAAAGTAACATTATAAAATCACTGATTGCTGTTTATCCCATAAGACATTATGTCTGTTTTTGCCAGTGTATGGTCTTGACAACTTTGATATTTGTCGTACACTATTGCCTTCTTACTGCAAAGTGATTATCATTAGCCGTGAATCATTAGGAATCTGGCATTTTTGGGGCATTTTCAATTACTTTCGCTGCGTGTACCACATTCTTTCGCAGGGCGTCCTACCTTCATACAAGCGGAACTACAACTGAACAGAACTGTAAAGCCTGGCGTGTTTAGAGGAACTGCTTGTACAGGTGAAGTCAGTTTGTATAAAACTGAGCAATACTAGTATGAGCCAACATGTATGTATGTGTACAATAATTATCTGTACAATTCCGTAAGTGTCATTATTTATCGTTATTTGAGCGTACTGTTCTGTACTCTAACCAGTAACTGACATAGATCGCTCCCATCTTCCTCCGTTGTTATACGCAGCACAGCGTTTCCAAGCTAAATATATATCTTAATGACCTACTTAAACCTAACTAACCTAAGGATATCACACACATCCATGCCCGAGGCAGGATTCGAACCTGCGTCCGTAGCGATCACGCGGTTCCAGACTGAAGCGCCTAGAACCGCACGGCCACACCGGCCGGCGCTGATACAGTCATCATCTATGAGCTTTTCTACTAAACACAATACAGAATGCTGTAAAATGTGTTCATATCCTTCCGAATTTAACGTTTTCTTTAGCGCAATACCTCCGCGGGCATCACCTCCTCAGTACTTCACCGCTAGTACTACACCTCATGGAAGCCTACGTTCCCCAGACATCCGCCAAACCCAAACCCTTCCATCGGATTAGCAAAGAATGTAGTGTGACTCATCACTCCAGATCTGTTCTTCACAGCCATCCACCATCTGCAGTGCTCTTTACACCTTCACAAGTGTCGCTTAGCACTGACAACAGAAATGTGTGGCTTCTGAGGAGCTGGGCGACCACTGCAAACCGTTCTCCTTAACTCCCTACGCACAGGCATTGTGCTAGTTGGACTGTTGGTAGCACTCTGGAACCCACGAGAGATTGCTTCTTTAGACTTCATACGATTTTCTTCAACCACCTTACGCAATGCTCGGCAATCCCTGTCCGTCAGTACACGAGGCCTTCCTGATCTTGGTTTGGTTGCGGTTGTTCCTTCGCGTTTCCGGCTCGCGATCAGTTCACGTACAGTCATCTCGGATGCCTTTAGAAGGACTGAATTATTCCTGATGGATTTATTACTCAGGTGACATCCAATGACTACTCGACTTTCGAAGTTACTGATCTCGCCCGACCTACCCATTCTGCTGTTACCGATTCTCTAGTGACAACACGACATTCCCCGCCTCCTTTTATACTGACGAATCCGCCTTGTAAGACATGTAATGATCAACTCCTCATTACAGATGGGTCTCCAGTGACTTTTCAATATACAGGGTGGTCCATTGATAGTGACTGGGCCAAAAATCTCACCAAATAAGCACCAAACGAAAAAACTACAAAGAACGAAACTCGTCTAGCTTGAAGGGGGAAACTAGGTGGCGCTATAGTTGGCCCACTAGATGGCGCTGCGATAGGTCAAACGGAAATCAACTGCATTTTTTAAAATAGGAACACCCATTTTTATTACATATTTGTGTAGTACGTAAAGAAATATGAATGTTTTAGTTGGACCACTGTTTTCGTTTTGTGATAGATGGCGCTGTAATAGTCACAAACCTACAAGTACATGGTATCACGTAACATTCTGCCAGTGCACACGGTATTTGCTTCGTGATACATTACCCGTGTTAAAATGGACCGTTTACCAGTTGCGGAAAAGGTCGATATCGTGTTGATGTATGGCTATTGTGATCAAAGTGCCCAACGGGCGTGTGCTATGTATGCTGCTCGGTATCCTGGACGACATCGTCCAAGTGTCCGGACCGTTCGCCGGATAGTTACGATATTTAAGGAAACAGGAAGTGTTCAAAAAAATCGTTCAAGTGGCTCTAAGCACTATGGGACTTAACATCTGAGGTCATCAGTTCCCTAGAACTTAGAACTACTTAAACCTAATTAACCTAAGGACATCACACACATCCATGCCCGAGGCAGGATTCGAACCTGCGACCGTAGCAGCCGCGCGGTTCCGGACTGAAGCGCCTAGAACCGCTTAGCCACCGGGGCGGCAGGAAGTGTTCAGCCACATGTGAAACGTCAACCACTACCTGGAACAAATGATGATGCCCAAGTAGGTGTTTTAGCTGCTGCCACGGCTAATCCGTACATCAGTAGCAGACAAATTGCGCGAGAATCGGGAATCTCAAAAACGTCGGTGTTGAGAATGCCACATCAACATCGATTGCACCCGTGCCATATTTCTGTGCACCAGGAATTGCATGGCGACAACTTTGTACGTCATGTAGTCTACAGTTCTGCCACTGGGCACAAGAGAAATTACGGGACGTTGACAGATTTTTTGCATGCGTTCTATTTAACGAAGAAGCGTTATTCACCAACAGCGGTAACGTAAACCGGCATAATATGCACTATTGGGCAACGGAAAATCCACGATGGCTGCTACAAGTGGAACATCAGAGACATTGGCGGGTTAATGTATGGTGCGGCATTATGGGAGGAAGGATAATTGGCCCCCATTTTATCGATGGAAATCTAAATGGTGAAATGTATGCTGATTTCCTACGTAATTTCTACCGATGTTACTGTAAGATGTTTCACTGCATGACAGAATGGCGATGTACTTTCAACATGATGGATGTCCGGCACATAGCTTGCGTGCGGTTTAAGCGGTATTGAATAGCATATTTCATGACAGGTGGATTGGTCGTCGATGCACCATACCATGGCCCGCACGTTCACCGGGTCTGACGTCCCCAGATTTCTTTCTGTGGGGAAAGTTGAGGGATATTTGCTATCGTGATCCACCGACAACGCCTGACAACAGGCGTCAGCCCATTGTCAATGCATGTGCGAACATTACGGAAGGCGAACTACTCGCTGTTGAGAGGAGTGTCGTTACACGTATTGCCAAATGCATTGAGGTTGACGGACATCATTTTGAGCATTTATTGCATTAATGTGGTATTTACAGGTAATCACGCTGTAACAGCATGCGTTCTTAGAAATGACAGGTTCACGAAGGTACATGGATCACATTGGAACAACCGAAATAAAATGTTCAAACGTACCTACATTCTGTATTTTAATTTAAAAAACCTACCTGTTACCAATTGTTCGTCTAAAATTGTTAGCCATACGTTTGTGGCTATTACAGCGCCATCTATCACAAAGCGAAAAAAGTGGTCCAATTAAAACATTCATATTTCTTTACGTACTACATCAATATGTAATAAAAATAGGGAATCCTATGTAAAAAAAGCAAAAAAAAACCTCAGTTGATATCAGTTTGACCAATGGCAGCGCCATCTAGCAGGACAACCATAGCGCCATCTGGTTTCTCCCTTCAAGATGGACAAGTTTCCGCCTTTGTAGTTTCTTTGTTTGACGCTAATTTCGTGAGATATTTGGCCCGGTTACGATCAATGGACCACCCTGCATAGCGTATATAATTACAGGTAGATGGATGGTGGTTTTTTTCCACGGTGTACGAACTCCAGGGATTGATCGATGAGAGGATGAGGAAGAAAGAAGGTCCAATGAACTTATGTCCCAAAATGCATGGTTTCCATGCTAGAGAGCATTTATTCAATCACACTTTGTTACAGAGACTGCGGTCTAATAAGCGCTCTTCCACGCAGCCACAGTTACAGTATGCATGGTTCCATCCTAGATGGTGGTACTCTTCCTAACACGTCATGCCCTACCGCCCTCTCCTGTCATTGTAGTTGGTAATGCTGTGTCCGATTCACTACTCTTGCTGATTAACCTTCTAGTGGATGTGATATAGCGTTGCACACAATATTTCCGTATTCGAATCGAGAGCTTGCCGACATGACGTTTACTTACGGAAAGGCAAATGGCAATGGGCAGCGGCCAGAAAGTTTATGTCAGGAGACATACTCCCGCCGACAATAATCACAGCATTCAATGTTTGCAACGGTGTATCACCGTTTCCCTGAGACAGGGTCGTTTCAGGAAGCAAGAAATCATGATGGACGTACCCGAAATTTTCGGACTCATCTACAGGAAAATATGATTAACCCCGTGGAAGGCGACCGCCGTGTCGGTACCAGGCACTTGGCCCGCCAGTACAGCGTAAGTCAGACGACTGTGTGGAACAGTCTCCACGACAATTGTTACTACCCTTATCATGTACAGTGTGTGCAGGGCTTACTAGCGACAGACTTTCCAAATCGGCAGCAGTTTTGCCACGAGTTTCTTCGCCAGTCAACCACGATTGCGGGACTTGTGCCATCCATCCTATCCAGAGATGAGGCCACCATTACGCGGTGTGGAATCTTCAACTTTCATAGCAGTCATCTGTGGGACAGTATGTAGAACCCCCATGTAGAACCCACCATCGGTGCAGCCAGAATGTGTGGGACGGAATGATTGGAGACCATATTTTGGGACCAGTCTTCCTTTCACGTCTACGTGGCTCTTAACATGACTGTGCTCCAGGTACTTCGATGTTAACGCCCGAACGCATCTCAGTAGTGTCTTCCCTGGTCGATGGATCGGACGACGGGGGCTACTTGCATGGTCTGCTCGTTAAACAGATCTCAACCCAAGCGACTTCCGCTTATGGATCATTCGCAAAAGTATCGTGCAGAGCCATTACAGATGGGGCGACAATGAAGCAGCGTATTCGTGATGCCTTTGACACTGTTCGGTTGCAGCCTGGACGATGTGAACGCGTAAGACAGAACATGCTACGCCGCGTACATGCGTGCGTTAGGCGCATGGGAACCATTTTCAGCACGTACTGTATCTGTGGCTGCATGGTACAGCGCGTATTAGACCGCAGTCTCTGTAACAATGTATAATTGAATAAATGGTCTCTAGCATGGAAACCATGAATTTCCGGACACTATACAAAACGGCCTTGCTGTGCTGGTACTGCGAATGGCTGAAAGCAAGGGAAAACTACAGCCGTAATTTTCTCCGAGGGCATGCAGCTTTACTGTATGGTTAATTAAGGAAAGACAAACCTACGTTTCTAGCATTTGTAGACTTAGAGAAAGCTTTTGACAATGTTGACTGGAATACTCTCTTTCAAATTCTGAAGGTGGCAGGGGTAAAATACAGGGAGCGAAAGGCTATTTACAATTTGTTCAGACACCAGACGACAGTTATAAGAGTCGAGAGGCATGAAAGGGAAGCTGCGGTTGGGAAGGGAGTGAGATAAGGTTGTAGCCTCTCCCCAATGTATATTGAGCAAGCAGTAAAGGAAACAAAAGAAAAATTCGGTGTAGGAATTAAAATCCTAAAAACTTTGAGGTTCTCCGATGACATTGTAATTCTGTCAGAGACAGCAAAGAACTTGGAAGAGCAGCTGAACGGAATGGACAGTATCTTGAAAGGAGGATATAAGATGAACATCAACAAGAGCAAAACGAGGGTAATGGAATGTTCAAAATGGCTCTGAGCACTACGGGACTTAACATCTGAGGACATCAGTCCCCTAGAACAGGACATGTTCTGAGGCATCACGGGATCACCAAACCTATCTAACCTAAGGACATCACACACATCCATGCCCGATGCAGGATTCGAACCTGCGACCGTAGCGGTCGCGCGGTTCCAGACTGAAGCGCCTAATACCGCTCGGCCACACAGGCCGGCATAATGGAATGGAATGGAATGTACTCGAATTAAATCAGTTGATGCTGATGTTATTTGATTAGGAAATGAGACGCTTAAAGTAGTAAATGAGTTTTGCAATTTGGGGAGCAAAATAACTGATGATGGTCGAAGTAGAGAGGATATAAAATGTAGACTGGCAATGGCAAGGAAAGCATTTCTGAAGAAGAGAAATGTGTTAACATCGAGTATAGATTTAAGTGTCAGGAAGTCGTTTCTGAAAGTATTTGTGTGGAGTGTAGCCATGTGTGGAAGTGAAACATGGACGATAAATAGTTTGGACAAGAAGAGAATAGAAGCTTTCGAAATGTGGTGCTTCAGAAGAATGCTGATTAGATGGGTAGATCACATAACTAATGAGGAGGTATTGAATAAAATTGGGAAGAAAAGGAGTTTGTGGCACAACTTGACTAGAAGAAGGGATCGGTTGGCAGGACATGTTCTGAGGCATCACAGGATCACCAATTTACTACTGGAGGGCAGAGTGGAGGGTAAAAATCGTAGAGGGATGCCAACAAACGAATACACTAAGCAGATTCAGAAGGATGTAGGTTGCAGTAGGTACTGGGAGATGAAGAAGCTTGCACAGGATAGAGTAGCATGGAGAGCTGCATCAAACCAGTCTCAGGACTGAAGACCACAATAACAACAAGTTCATTAGACCTTTTTTGCTCCGTATCCTCTCATCGATCAAGTCCTAGAGTTTGAACACTGTGGAAAAAATCGTCCCGTATAATGCGAACCTGCATGGCTTTGGCCAGCTTTCGGAGGTGCAGCCGGCCTCGTGGTACACGTGGTACCGAGTGATCGCCACAGCAGGTAGGCCACTGGCACACCGGAAAGGCGGCGTGACGCGGCCTGTCCGGCTGTTTACGCAACCCGCGGTGGCTGCGCAAACAGTGTCGGGTCACCTCGCCACGAGCGGTGCGCTTCCCCACACTGACGCCTGACCGCGGACCGACGGACACATGTTATGCCACAAATCGGTGAAATCTGAGTGCGAAACTTAATTTCTATGGCATTCAGGCACACTTCACAGTATTCATATGACTATACAGGGTGTTTCAAAAAGAATATGCGTATTACAAAGTATTATTTTGTCCAAAGTATCGATAGCTGCGCCTCTGCTCGGGGATTGGACAAACTACTACGTAGCCTAATTCATATCAAGAGCCGCTAGATGTCAGTTGTCCTCGGTTTTGCTTGGTAACTCTCATATGTTTAAAATGGCTACCTCCGTGGCAGAAATCATTTTATGTTCTCGAGTTTGCCAAGTGCATTTCTGTGATTACAGTGCAAAGACGCGTCAGGTTGAGGAACCAAATTGATCCTCCACATGGTTGGAACAATCGCAGATGGTATTGACGTGTATGTAAAGGAGGGAGTCCTGGCCGCCCTCGTGTTCCTGAAGAAAATGTTGCACGAATTCAAACTGCTTTGCAACGTAGTCCTTCAAACTCAACTCGTCGTGCCAGTCGGGAGTTACAACTGCCCACAACAACGAAATGGTTCAAATGGCTCTAAGCAATATGCGACTTAACTTCTGAGGTTATCAGTCCCCTAGAACTTAGAACAAACCTATCCTAAGGACATCACACACATCCGTGCCCGAGGCAGGATTCGAACCTGCGACCGTAGCGGTCGCGCGGTTCCAAAATGTAGTGCCTAGAACCGATCGGTCACCACGGCCGTCCCCCACAACAACAATTTGTCATGTTTCGAGACGTCTGTTGGTTATGAAGCCGTACAAGTCATAGCTGTTACAAGCTCTGCTTCCTGCTGACAAGCCGGCCGGTGTGGCCGAGCGGTTCTAGCCGCTTCAGTCTGGCACCGCGCGACCGCTGCGGTCGCAGGTTCGAATTCTGCCTCGGGCATGGATGTGTGTGATGTCCTTAGGCTTAAGTAGTTCTAAGTTCTAGGAGACTGATGACCTCTGATGTTAAGTCCCATAGTGCTCAGAGCCATTTTTTGAACCTGATGACAAACGCAAACCTGTGGCATTTTGTAACGAGATTCTTGATGCTATAGACGATGATAACACTTTCGCACAACGTATCGTGTTCAGTGATGAAGCGACTTTTCATGTTAGTGGTCAGGTAAACAAACACAGTTTTCGAATTTGGGGCCTACAGAACCCACATGCAGCCATTGAACATTTACGAGATTCGCCCAAAGTCAATGTGTTTTTTGCGATATCCGGATCATCTGTTTACTACCCATTCTTCTTTGATGGAAACACGGTTCGCGATCAGCAGTATCTCGCTATGGTACAAAACTGGTTGTTTCCGAGGCTGCACGAAGACAACTTCAATATTCAACAACACGGGGCACCCCTTCACTGGAGTCGCCAAGTGTCTGAATATCTGAATGAAACTCTACCGAACCGTTGGATAGGTCGCCAAGGAGCATGTCTAAGCTGGGCTCCACGGTCACCGGGTTTGGCACCCTCTGACTTCTTTCTATGGGGTTTCGTTAAAGACAACGTTTGTGTACCACCACTCCCACAGAACCTGGAAGAGTTGAAGATTCGGAGCCGTACTGCCATAGCAACAGTGACAAAGGACATGCTTGCCCAAGTACGGGAGGAATTTGAGTATCGATGTGATATTGTTCGTGTCGCTGATGGAGGACATATTGAACATCTGTAATCAAAACTTGAGAGGTTCGTAATTATGTGTGTAAAGTTTCATATTCGTATGTGTTAAAGTTTAATAAATATACGCATTTGAAATATGTGTATTATTTTTGAAACACCCTGTACACTGACTGAAAACAAAAATAGCGACACCGAAAATTAATCAATGTAGAGTATTGAATTATTTGATACAACAAGACCATTGCAAAAGATTTCATTTTGCACTATAGCCGACGTATTCGTCGCGAGCGAACAGCAACTGTGTTAATGTTTAAGTCTATTCTTATATATCTTTAATTATTCCATCCATGCTGCACATTTTTGTAATACATTACTAGTTTCAGTCTCCCTGGATCATCTTCAGATCTATGTCGTTGCATCAGCAACACAATTACGTCAGAACTATCGCTCTACGGCATTTTTTGTGTTTGGTGAAATTCAAAGACACAAACAGAGTAACAAAAAGTTATTTGTATACCACAGAGCATTTTCTGTCTTTACGCATGGAACTACTTGTAGCCAGCAAGTGATGTGTTTGAATAACATGATCAGCTCTTTATTCCCTCGAACTCTCTATATAGTTGAGGCGTATTTTAAAATAAACCGTGTAAATGATAAATATGCACGATGAAAAGTTTGTTTTGAAAATAATCTATTTTATGCCACAATCATACACAACGTGGAGCGAACTATGACATGTGTCTTATGATATGAAGATGGCCAGGGTCGGTTGAAACCGATAATTTTGCAATGAAATTGTTTGTGATTGTGGCAGAAAATAAGCTACACTCCTGGAAATTGAAATAAGAACACCGTGAATTCATTGTCCCAGGAAGGGGAAACTTTATTGACACATTCCTGGGGTCAGATACATCACATGATCACACTGACAGAACCACAGGCACATAGACACAGGCAACAGAGCATGCACAATGTCGGCACTAGTACCGTGTATATCCACCTTTCGCAGCAATGCAGGCTGCTATTCTCCCATGGAGACGATCGTAGAGATGCTGGATGTAGTCCTGTGGAACGGCTTGCCATGCCATTTCCACCTGGCGCCTCAGTTGGACCAACGTTCGTGCTGGACGTGCAGACCGCGTGAGACGACGCTTCATCCAGTCCCAAACATGCTCAATGGGGGACAGATCCGGAGATCTTGCTGGCCAGGGTAGTTGACTTACACCTTCTAGAGCACGTTGGGTGGCACGGGATACATGCGGACGTGCATTGTCCTGTTGGAACAGCAAGTTCCCTTGCCGGTCTAGGAATGGTAGAACGATGGGTTCGATGACGGTTTGGATGTACCGTGCAGTATTCAGTGTCCCCTCGACGATCACCAGTGGTGTACGGCCAGTGTAGGAGATCGCTCCCCACACCATGATGCCGGGTGTTGGCCCTGTGTGCCTCGGTCGTATGCAGTCCTGATTGTGGCGCTCACCTGCACGGCACCAAACACGCATACGACCATCATTGGCACCAAGGCAGAAGCGACTCTCATCGCTGAAGACGACACGTCTCCATTCGTCCCTCCATTCACGCCTGTCGCGACACCACTGGAGGCGGGCTGCACGATGTTGGGGCGTGAGCGGAAGACGGCCTGACGGTGTGCGGGACCGTAGCCCAGCTTCATGGAGACGGTTTCGAATGGTCCTCGCCGATACCCCAGGAGCAACAGTGTCCCTAATTTGCTGGGAAGTGGCGGTGCGGTCCCCTACGGCACTGCGTAGGATCCTACGGTCTTGGCGTGCATCCGTGCGTCGCTGCGGTCTGGTCCCAGGTCGACGGGCACGTGCACCTTCCGCCGACCACTGGCGACAACATCGATGTACTGTGGAGACCTCACGCCCCACGTGTTGAGCAATTCGGCGGTACGTCCACCCGGCCTCCCGCATGCCCACTATACGCCCTCGCTCAAAGTCCGTCAACTGCACATACTGTTCACGTCCACGCTGTCGCGGCATGCTACCAGTGTTAAAGACTGCGATGGAGCTCCGTATGCCACGGCAAACTGGCTGACACTGACGGCGGCGGTGCACAAATGCTGCGCAGCTAGCGCCATTCGACGGCCAACACCGCGGTTCCTGGTGTGTCCGCTGTGCCGTGCGTGTGATCATTGCTTGTACAGCCCTCTCGCAGTGTCCGGAGCAAGTATGGTGGGTCTCACACACCGTTGTCAATGTGTTCTTTTTTCCATTTCCAGGAGTGTATTTCAAAACAACCATTTAAAAACTGCTGGCGGTCGACTTCAGTACGACAGAAATGTCATTCTTCCCAAAACGGTGAACTCTGAGTCATGACAACTGTGATCTCCCTTGAGCTAGTTGCGATAGAGTCCGCCATTGTGATTAATATTAACCACTGCATCAGTTCCATAGTTAAAGTACACGTTGTCCTATTTGTTTTACAAATTGAACGAATATTTGTATTCTTGTTGTCGCAAATGGGCGCTGCAAAAAACGTGTTACATCTTATTCTATTTACGAAACATATGCGGTGTACCACTAAACACCTTTTCCATCATTGCTGAAATCGCTGTATGTGTTAACACCGTAAACTATCTACATTCACTGCATATGATCACAGTAGTTGCACATCTCATTTCAAAAATGCATATATTGCGGTGTTCTTGTAGCACCTTTGAATAATGTATGTCGTAGGATCTGCAAGTAACAATTCCAATAGCTGGGTCCGAAAAGATTCATCAGCAGCAGGACGGATACTTCGTTATTACTCAGTGATCTCGTATTCTATGTACCATGTAGACCTTTCTGGTCACCCCCACTGCGATATCCTGAGTAAATTATGCTTCCATCTGTGTCCCCTTAATTGCGAAAAAAATGTTTTCTGCAGGTGATACTTCATTTTTAATAACTCTAATACAACGTTATGTTTCGTAGAACAGGTTGTAACGGGGGACAGAGCCGCCTGCTTGCGTAATTACAAGCGAGCGAGGAACACCTGTAATTATTTAGAGGAGCCATTGTGTATGAACACAGAAGCCGAGTTAATGGAGCCCGCTCCAAAAACACCAGTGAATTATGGCCGTAAACTCGGGTGCTCTTTAATATTTGTGAATACGGTTCACAGATTTAGCGAATAACGTGCACCTTACAATAGCGTGTTTCAAGTGTGGTAATTGGTTTCGTGCTATAACGATAATTTATTTCTGGAATGGAGTGTATTGCTTATCAGTGTTGTAGTCGCTATACTGATTACATCAGTCTCGTTAAAACTGTCTTCCAAACGTGAACTCAGTTACGAATGCACGTTCAGGCAAGTGAATAAAACACTGGATCGTAAGAGAATACATCCTTGAAACATTACAAATTGATGAGCTGCTGTTACCCATAGACAATGTTCCCGTTAAATTTTAGCCCTTGACATTTAAGAGAAGGATCTCGCTACAGAAGGCATCAGGATACTCGATACCGCGTGTGTAGGTGTGTACGGTATATATTTTTTCCACGTTTATTTAACATATTACACCCATTTTGATGGATAAATCAGCTGAAGTTGCAAGATTCAAATTTTTATTTAACATATGACAAGTTTCCGATTTTCAAATCATCCTGTGAGATGAAAAATTAAAATTACAATTTATGCAAGAAACCGTAGCAAAAACGGAGTGCATATTACAGGATACACAACATATCGTACCAAGATATACGTACCAAACAGAAAAATGGTATATCCTGTTATAGCATGCAAACCCTGTTAAGATTGTACATAGGCGTACATCAAAGTCAAGTTAATTCTATGAACATTGGCAGGAAAATCATACAACTGACAGTCTAGTTCGAATGCTTCCACAAGAAAACCTCAGCTAGGGAGCATCCTATGAGGGTGCAGGGAATTTCTTTATTAAAGTTTCCAATCAACAAGGATAAAAAAATAATACATTCAAAGTACAAGTCAACTACCACATTTCAGAATTTTAAAATTTTCCCGAAACAGTGGGACATTTAAAATCTCTCTCAATTTTTTTCCAAATACAGCAGGACGTCTAAAAGCAATGAACAATAAACAATATCAACGCCACATACGGCGTATACAAGCAAAAGTCCAATTCTATAGCGGGACATAATATCGTTCAATGCGAGCCAAAAATAGTGTGGAAAGAAACTTAGTATAAAGCTGATAAAACCATCACCTTTCGATTTACAAACAGAACATATATCTACACAAACCTTTCTAATGTCACTTCATAGGTAAAACAGAAATTGAAACGCTAGCTTGCCTCTTTCACTGCACCAGATGCTAAAACCCATTATGGCACATGACAATATGATGTATCTATTTACTCCGACAGTAAAGTGAGGATTTCAAATCAAATGGTTCAAACGGCTCTGAGCACTACGGGACTTAACTTCTGAGGTCATCAGTCCCCTAGAACTTAGAACTACTTAAACCTAACTAACCTAAGGACATCACACACATCCATGCCCGAGGCAGGATTTGAACCTGCGACCATAGAACCGCTCGGCCACTCCGGATGGCTGGGGATATCAGATGCGTAAAAGATATAAAGGCTCAAAGCTCCCGGAGAGTGGCGAGAAATGGAATCACTCCTGGGGAAAGAAGAGGGGGAGGCTATGGAAAGGGAAAGTTTTCGTTGGGGGGGGGGGGAGATGTAAGATGCAGGGAATGTCTTTATTACAGTTTAAAATTAGCAAGGATAAACCTATTTGGTACGATACAGTGCAGGTCAACTATCACATATATGGTCTCATTCCTTTTTTCTGAGAGAAGCATGGAATTTAAAATAATGAACAGTCAACAACAGGAGCGTCATTTACGGTGTATATAAAGAAAAGTCATACGCTATGGCGACACATAACACCACGTACTGTGAACTAAAAAACAGTATGGAAAGAAGTCAAATTAGTATGACGTTGAAGATCATCACCACCTTCCGAATTATATCATTCTCGTGAAACACTTAATCGTAAACGAATCTAACAGAATGTTTAACTGTAAAAACTGTTTTAAAGTGACACTTCACTGCTACAAACAGAAGTAAGAACACTAGATTGTGTCTTACACAGTACTAAATGCGACTGTTCATAATGATGAATGACAACATGACGTATCCATTTAATCCAACATTATATAAGATACAGATAGAATTAAACCAAAATGGCAACAGCAAGTCCGGGGATAGACGACTGGAACAACTCCTGGGAATTTCTATTTTATATATGAACAGTCATCAGAGTGGTTTTTATAGATATATTTTATCTTAAGTTTGATGCTGGTTAACTGTTCTACAATCATGATGTAATTCGAAACATGATGTTGTATTCAGTGTCTTACTAAGTGTCTTTCCATACTTTCTGTGGTACATAATGAACGATGTTACGTGTCACTATAGCATACAACTTTTGCTAGTATGCGCCACATGTGGCGCTGCTGTTGTTTACTGTTCATTGCTTTTAAAAGTCTTGTGGTTTTTGGAAATAAAATTAAAGAGCTTTTAAATATACTGCTGTTTCTGGAATATTTTGAAAAACTGAAATGTGGTAATTGACTTGTACTTCGATTGTATTAATTTTTTTCCTTGGTGATTGGAAATTATAGTAAAGAAATTCCCTGCACCCTGAGAGTGCACCACCTCCCTGACGTTTCCTTGTGGTAGCGCAGGAACTAGACTATGAGTTGTATGTTTGTCCTGCCAATGTCTATAGAAAAACTTGACATTGATGTACACGTATGTACAATCTTAACATGGTTTACATGCGCTGTATCCTGTAAGATGCACTCAATTTTTCTAATTCTTTCTTGGATAAATTGAAATTTTAACTTCCCGTTTCATAGGATTAGTCATCAATTAAATAAAAAAATTAATCTTATGACCCTGGCTGTTTTCTACCTCAAACTGGTTAACACGTCTTGCTATACCGTTAGTAACATATTGGAAATCGATATTTCACTCATATTTCTACATATACTCTATCTGTATTTGTAGCGAATTTCGTCTTGCAGTTTTATTTGAATCCTGACGGAACTTTTAATAATACCTGGGTAAGAGGTGTTCAAAGAATCGTTAACAGTTCGACTTTTACAAATGAAAATGAAACATACACGTCTTAAATTTGTAACAGAGTAAATGTTTCATCTCATTTCTTCCGATTCTGTCATATTTCTTCTTCTTTTTTTTTTAAAAAAAAAAAGTATATTGCAAGAGTCTAGGTTCAAATGGAAAGGAGTTTTTATAGCACTCTTTATTTCAACTTACAAACAATACATGTGCCAAGTTTAATAGAACTTGCTTCAGGCGTTGCACAGGTATGCTGATATGTCACTGTCGTTGCACAGCCAGCCCAACCACTCGGAGTCTAACGTCATTTGGACAGTCATTAATGAGCCTATCCACCCAGAAAACCATCTACTCGATACTAGTATTGGTCATTCTTGAATATTTTTTACGTCTCGCAACTTTATGTAATTGTATTTTCATTAATACTGAGCCCAAACAATTTCACACAAACTTCCAGGTTTATTTTTACATGTTTCATTCGTAAATATAGTTGCTTTTTATGACAGACATTTGTTTTCGACAGAATTTAATAAATATTTCTTACTAATTGATGACAGATTATTAGAGTACTAATTTCATTACAAACAACATTACAAAAAGGAACTAAAATTATTAATTGTATAGTCATCAGTATTTTATGGCATTACATTATTCCTTTTCCTCACTCAATAACACGCAAGACCTGTATTTGAATAACACAAACGCAGTATCGATGGTATCAAGCAGTTCATAAACTTTCTATCGCGCCATATATGGCTAAAGTACTGTTTTCAATATCTGGTTCGGAATTTTTAAACCGAACGTAGAGACACTAGATGACTGGTCCATATGCAGCACTACCAGTTTCCTCGCGACTGTCCTACTCTCGCTGAAACAGTTCAAATGAGTTGTTGTCACCA
The DNA here is from genome assembly GCF_021461385.2 of Schistocerca piceifrons. Taxonomy (NCBI): domain Eukaryota; kingdom Metazoa; phylum Arthropoda; class Insecta; order Orthoptera; family Acrididae; genus Schistocerca; species Schistocerca piceifrons. The sequence continues at coordinate 509,606,391 of NC_060142.1, read as the reverse complement.
TCCATTCTGGAAAATTATGGTTCAAGTCTCAGCAAAGAATCGTTTAGAAATTGCTCCAGATACACTGAAAAGTCAAGGGAACTGGTAAACCTGCCTAATATCGTATAGGGAACCCGCGAGCAAGCAGAAATGGCGCAACACGACGTAGCATGGACTTGCCTAATGTCTGAAGTAGTGCTGGAGGGAACTGACACCAAGAATCCTGCAGGGCTATCCATAAATTCGTAAGAGTGCGGGGGAGTGGAGGTATCTTCTGAACAGCACGTTGCAAGGTATTCTAGATATGTTCAATAATGTTCATGTCTGGGAAGTTTGGTGGCCAGCGGAAGTGTTTAAACTCGGAAGAGTATTCCTGGAGCTACTCTGTAGCACTTCTGGACGTGTGGAGCGTCTCATTGTCCTCCCGCAGTTGCCCAAGTCCGTCGGAATGCACAATGGACACGAATGGATGCAGGTGATCGGGCAGAATGCTTACGTACATGTAACCTGTCAGAGTCGTATCTAGACGTATCAGGGGTCCCATATCACTCCAACTGCACACGGCCCACACGATTACAGAGCCCCACCACCTTGAATAGTCTACTGCTGACATGCAAAGTACATGCATTCATGAGGTGGTTTCCATGCCCGACACGCCCATCCGCTCGATGCAATTTGAAACGAGACTCCTCCGACCAGGCAACAGCCGACTATAACACCACGTTCAAACTCACTTAATTCATGATAACCTGCCATTGTAGCAACAGTAACCGATCTGACAACTGCGTCAGAAACTTGTTGTTTTCGACATAAAAGTGTTCTGGGTATGGTATCGCGTCATATTGTGTAAAACTACTGCTGGAGAAAACCAACGTTTCGGACACGGCCACAGCGTCCCTCTTCTCGGTCTACTGGTGCGTTCTCGCAATGCAGTGTCCCTTACATTTTGTTATTGCTGTTTACTGCGCATGCCATTACGTCATAATTTTAAGAAGATAGTTCATTTCATTGGTCACTTAAGGAAGCAGGAGAGGGAACTTTATTTTAATAGGTTACTGCGGTGGAGAGAGAGCGTAATCTCTGTTGTCTGTTGGCTCTTAAATTATGTGCCATAATTGGTGGTCACCGACGAATGAGAAGTTGCCTCCTGTTTACCAAATGCTGGACGTCAGCTGCACGTCGGCAGTTACTCGCCGGTAGTGCTCGAACCTCGTGTTTATAGTGCGGTCTGTTGGGCTCTGATCGCTGGCAGCCAAGATGGGGCGATCCTGAATCCATCGTCTCCATTCATGTTGTTAGTTTACAAACTTAGTCGTTTCGGAAATGCTTCCATCCTTGGACCGAACGCCAATCATCATGACCTGTTGAATGTCAGATATATCACTCTATTTCCGAATTACGAGAACAACTGCACTGCGTCCCACCGAAGCGCTTTATACAGCCTATAGTGCTAGTGCTACACCTACAGTGTATGCGTGGTTACTACATATTGACATCGGACACATTCAATGGTCACATTAATGTGACTGTACGGTTACAACTATAATGAACAAAACCAACAACAACAACTACTACTACTACTACTACTGCTGATACTACTACTACTACTATTCACACGTCTTCAAACATTTAACTAAGCGAATTGGCGCAACTGAAGTCAATGGACTCATACTCTAGAGGACGGCGGATTAGATACCTGTCCTGTCAACCAGATTACGATTTTCCGTGATCTTATATCACTTAATGCAAGTGCCGAGAAGGCTCCCTGGTGAAGGGCATGGCCATTTTTCTCAATCGTCCTTTCCCAGTCACTACTTGTGCTCCTTTTCTAATGATATCGTTGTCAACGGAACGTCAAACAAAAAACTGAAACTTCAGTCTTTCAAGTATGTATTTGACCATGTATTTGTCCTTAATTCATGAAACTATATGCAACAGCGCCCCCGTCGGAGTTTCGAGTCCTCCCTCAGGCATGGGTGTGTGAGTTGTCCTTAGCGTAAGTTAGTTTAAGTTAGGTTAAGTAGTCTGTAGGCTTAGGGACCGATGACCTCAGCAGTTTGGTCCCTTAAGAATTCACACACATTTGAATATTTATATGCAACAGCACCCTATAATTTGTAATCATGCGGAGTCAACACCTCTAACGATTTATCCCATTAAATATTACATACAAATAACTTTTTGTTGTGAGCCGAATTACTTATAAACTCCATTTCTCTCTTTGTTTTGCAGGTAAGGAAACAGAACTTCAGCAGCAGTTACATTGAAAGGACTTCGTGCAGATGCAGAAATAACCCATCATCTGAAATGTGATGAGTATTAACGCATTTTATTATTATTGCATAGAATGATACGCACTTACCTCCCAGTTATTGCTTAGGTTGCTATACAGGTACGTAAATAATCCGACCTGCATTTAAATGTTAACGTGAGGGGCGCTGATGGATGTCATGGAAAAGAATACGTGCCATAAACATGCGTGTATTTCGTAACTTGCACGCCCTTTTGAATCCATCTTGATATGATGAATAACTTCATACAGCTATTGATTTTACTGCGAAATATTGCTATTTGGGTAGATGGATGAAAATGATATCCCAGACTGCCTAACCGTAGCCGTCGTTAACCTTAATTCGGGCCGGTTTCTAAATTAGTGAACGCGTAAATAGGGATGGAGCACTAGTATTTTATACGAAATAGTCTCGTCAGAATAAACAGATTCATGTTTGACGTCTAATATGTTTAAACGAATAAAAGTAAACATTTAAAGTAATTGTGATAGTTTGTTATACCTTTACGAGCTACTAGAAAACATTCGAATGAGTTAATGTTAGATGTTAGAATGACATATTATGAGAAATAACAGACACATCCTAAAGCTAAATTAATGCATTCTACGGTGTGTTGTGACTACAGAGGGTAGACGAAAATATGGGAACACCAAAAGACAACACATTTCCATGCGTAATATAGTGTAGGAAACCAGTTGGCCTTCAAAATAGGTTCCAGTCGTCTCAGAATGGATCAGTATAGGTCGTGTATGCTTTCAAAGTACTCTTGTAACATTCTTCCTGCAACAGTTGCAAGTTTAGTTAACGGAAATGGAGGTGAATGGTAAACGCGCACCCTTCTCTGCGAAGCATACCACAAAGTTTTAAAAACGTTGAGAACTTGTCACTAGAGGAGATGCGACGATTCATCCTCGTGTTGCAAAACCAGTCCCAGATGGTGCGAACTATGTGAACAGGGGTCCTATAGTCTTGGAACACAGCAACATTTTTGGGGGACAAACATTGCACTGTGGGATGGACCTAATCACAAAACTGGTCACATAATCCTTAGCAGTGATTCAGCTTTGTAAAATAATCATAGGACTCGTGGAATACTACGATATGGGTGCCCGAATCATCAAGAAACCCTCACCAAGTTTCACTTTTGAGGTGTAAACTTGGCCAGAAGTTGGAAATAGTGTGAAACAAGACTCATCTGACCATATGAAATTCTTCCTTCTGTAGGAGTCACCCACTCCTGGGGTGAAAACTCTTACTGTTTTCTAAGGATAGTGCCCTGAACTGGAACGTTTTTGGTGGACCTATGGACTACTCACCAATGGCAGCTTCCCTCCTGGACACCAATGTCAGTTATCCGTGATTACAGAACTGCTGTCATTATGCCAGGTAGTTAGAGTATGACTGGTACAGTGTGACAACACGGGAAAAACTTTACGCAAGATGTGACGATACAATTATCAGGGATTCGTGTGTGAATGACGTGGACGCTATTGATCCTACAGCTTGACTGAGCCTAAGCTAGCTGGTCAGGGTACTGTACGAACTGATGAGAGCCTTTTCTGTGCAACGTAATTCGTAATGACTGAATTTATCCAGCTTATCAGAAGTTGTTAGCGATCTCTGGTTCTGCTACATTTGCTTAACATGTTTTTTTGAGTACCGTAACTCCTCCGTCAGGTCCCTGCTAGGCAGTATTGCGCCCTGTATAGTGCATCTTAATGTTATCAGAGCAACCAAGGCAGTTCCATATGCGTTTGTCTTACACTTTCTGCTGAGATCGCTCGCAGTCTCACACAGAAGTGTCACACAAAAGTGTTGATGACCGACTAACCATGTCGACATGTTTACACTTTGTTCAAATGGTTTAAATGGCTCTAAGCACTGTGGGACTTAACATCTGAGGTCATCAGTCCCCTAGACTTTAGAACTACGTAAACCTAACTAACCTAAGGGCATCACACACAACCATGCCCGAGGCAGGATTCGAACCTGCGACCGTAGCAGCTGCGTGGTTCCGGACTGAAGCGCCTAGAATAACTCAGCCACAGCGGCCGGTTTACACTTTGTGACTGGGTTGTGTTGGCACCTCCCTGTGCTGAAGCAATGCTGACCTGTGGGAACACTGAAAATGTTTTAAATTCACATACTCTCTCAGGGCGTAGCACTTTGCTCCAAATTCCAGTTTTTATGGCTTCGGCACCACGTTTTTCTGTTAAGACGGATTGCCCTGCCCATTCAGTTCTGAAACAATTTTTTCAGCTGTCTGCTCTTATTTTTTGTTACAGTCTTCTTCAGTGATTTTCGATAACGATCACACATCTCACAACTCAAACTTTCGCCAGCGTTGTGACTTCTTAATTGATGTTTCTTCAATTTCCTTATACAGGGTGTAACTTTTAAGTTGACAGACCAGAACAACTAGAAATATAAGATTCACACGAAAAAATGTGTAGAATCCAAAGCTAATTATTTTTGAGTTGGACATCTGCTGGTGGTAAAGTTAGCCAGCCACCCCAATTAAAATTTCAAATGGGAACCCACATTTTTATTGCAGAAACAGAATCTACATAAAAACTACGTACATTTTGTCTTAAACATTTGTTTTGATTCTTGGTAGTTGGCGGTGTAATTCAAGAAAATCCATGTTCTCATTTTCGCGTAGAAAATGGTTACGGATAGATAAAAAATGCTTATTTACTTCGTAAAGTTTGATTCGCTAAAACTAAATCTCTCCCTCTCTCCCCATAGGGTGGGATTTGAGAGAGAGGAAGTAGAGTTTTGCAAATGTTGACCCATACATTAATTTTTTCCGTAGATTCGGATAAGTTTTGTTTGTTTCGTGGTCATGAGCCACACAACTTTTAGTTATCAAACAAATCATCTGATATTCCAAAATAAAATAAAGGTGTGAACAATGTGATTTAAATCAATAAATCCATGATTGTCGTTTTCTGTGTTTTTTCCGTCCGAAACTAAAAGACTCAAATTAAGCAAGCACCCCAGTTGTGAGACTTCTCGACAAACGAGAGTAATTACTCCGAATCTAATAAATAATTAGGTTCGTGAGTCAGTTAGTTTTCTAGTTAATGAGTTCACTCGTTCGTAAGTAGGATGTTTGGTTAGTTAGTTAGCTAGTCAGATGATTTGTTTGATAATTAAAAGTTGTGTGGTCTCATGACCACGAAACAAACAAAACTTATCGGAATCTGCGGAAAAAATTAATATTTGGGTCAACATTTGCAAAACTCTAATTCCTCTCTTTCAAATCCCACCCTATGGGGAGAGAGAGAGAGTTCTAGTTTTAGTGAACCAAAATTTACGAAGTAAATAAGTATTTGTTATTTATCCTTAACCATTTTCCACCCAAAAATGAGAACATGGATTTTCTTGAATTACAGCGCCAACTACCAATAATCAAAACAAATGTTTAAGACAAAATTTACGTAGTTTTTTTATGTAGAATCTGATTCTGCAATAAAAATTGGGGTTCCCATTTGAAATTTTAAAGTTGACTCCCAAACCCCCCCTCCCCCAGGGGGATGGGGTGCCGGACTAATTTTAGCACCAGCAGATGTCCCCCTTGAAAATAATCAACATTGGATTCTATACATTTTTTCGTGTGAAGCCTATTTTTCGAGTTATTCTGGTTTGTCAACTTAAAATTTACACCCTGTATATCAGAATTTATCTTCGATACAGTATCTCTTTAAACACTTAACACTTTGGCTACGTTGGGTATAGCAGCACCCAAAATACGAACGCCAACTCGTTGCCCTTGTTCGAATACACTTAACTCTGACATAATGTACTAACAACCACACAAAACACTGTTTTGAGCCACAGGTGCCGTTCTTGGTCATTGTTGTGTTTTAGCGCGCAGAAGCGACTAGAGTGATAGCCCACAGGCTTGACTAACATCTGCATTTACGTTCAATCATGTATTTGTTCCACTGTTTCAATAACTTTTTTTCCATTTCCCGTATTCAGTATGACTGCTATGAGCGAATTTATTGCAGGGTAATTGTCTGAATACAAATTATTTAAAACAACTGATACAGAAACAAATCTTTACCATGTGTCACGTCCGTGGAAAGAGCTACCCGCGATTTACTAGTTAATTTTACTTATACTTTCGAACTGTTTCTTGTCATCATTAACGCGTTGCCACAAAGGTTGCGCAGCACCTGCGTGTAAATGACACACTCTTCACCATTTGTGTTACAATATTTTAGCTATTATTTTATGTGTTGCGTGTCCATACTGTAGTCACAACCACGCACCTGCAGCAGTACCAAAAGCCGTGTATAAGAGCAGCGCGCACCTCGCAGACGTTCGGGGTGGAACTTACGCCTGCGAGCCGGCTGCCCGCAGAGCACAGTCCTGGGCCACTCCGGCAGCGGTGGAGCAGGTCGCAGGTCGCGCTACCTGTCGGCGCGCAGGTCGATAGGCAGCCGGCCGTGCCAGTCGTAGCCGCGCAATTTGCTGCTCGCTACGAATTTATGGCAGCCAGCCGGAGCTGCAGCCGCTTGCTGTAATTGCAGACCCAGCCCTCGCAATCGATACCTGTCGTCGCAGGCGGAGCTCACAGCTGCGCCCCGTCACTCCGAGGTCTTCGGCGTCTCTGAAGTAGGGATGGGAAAAACCGACCGGTTAAAACCGATGTCGGTATTTTAGTTCTGAATAACAGGTATTTCCGGTATTTGTTTGGTCTTCATTAGAACAGGTGTTTTCACTTTTACCACATAAAAAAACCGAAATATCAGTGCTAAAATTTATCATTTTTAAATTAACGTTTTTTAGAGACCGAGTAATTTTTATTCGTAAAATTTGCATTGCTGTAAAACATTGCGTTGTTATAGAAAATGGGGAAAACTGTCAGTGCTTATTAACAATGCCCACAGAAATGAGCAACAAACCTATGACATAAGAATTTCTGAGACAATAATGTACCCGTTATCATCTAATAAGATGGTAAGCGTGTATATGCAGTGTGCAAGACATTCTCCACCTGTTCTATATGGTAGTTTCTCACTGTCGTCATCGGAGATCAGTTTATTGCAGAATGGCACCATCCCTAGTCTGGATGTATTTTACGAAATGTGATTTCAGTGAAGTACCACACCCTTTTTGCAAGAGGGAGGAGCTACAAGCCATCTGAGACGTAATATAAGGAAAAGGCGAAAAACATAACAATTTAAATAGAAAGCTGCTTATTTGCTCCCTGTGTCAACATAACGTGCTTGTATCTGCTTGTAGCCCTTGAAAACGGACAAATCAACGCGAAAAATAGAGTTCTTCAGTCTCAGTTGTCATCCTTTAGCACTGACTATTCGTGATGTCCAAATAGTGGTATGTACTTTACTACAACATGATTTTTGAGCTGAATTTCAAATAATTAGAATAGATAAGAGAATACTGGTGATTTTTGTAGTAGTCAACCACTTATCACTTTTCGAGAAAAGCAGCAAATGGTGGACATACTTCGTTACCTTTTATTTGCATATTTAATATTTTGATTGTATGTATCTTGAAACTGAGGGAGTCAAAATTTTCCAGTCGTTACTCGATTTCTGTGTTTATCACCGGAAATAATAGCAATAAAATACCGAAAGCCAGTCATTTTAGAAAACGGTTATTTTGGGTGGTTTCAGAAGTCCGGTTAAAATACCGTTGAAGAAAACTGATATAATCGAATATCGGTTGTCTGAACGATAGACGCCATCCCTATTCCGAAATGGACCTTTAGGCTTTTCTTCGTCTTTATTTCTGCTAGAACTGAACATAAATATGTAGTATACAATATTTGCTGTTTCATATTAGTAGCATGCACGCGTATAATCATCTAAAATTAAACAAAGCATTTTTGACACATTAGTAAATACTTCGGCAGAAGTATCGAGAATCGCTTACAAAGCGAATATTTCCGTCCAAGTAGAAAAGAAGGTGGGTTGGTTCTTTTTACAAAAAAGGGGAATAGATCGACTAGCAAGACGATACGAAGCATATAAAATAATAAAACCTCTAAACAAAGAAGATAAGGACAATCTGCTAACAAACACAATATCTGAATCTAGCTGACTGAAGTACTATGAAACACACTGGAAGGATGTGCAAGATATACAGGTTATTCCTTCTGAAGCAGTTAGGAACGTAGACTTAATAACATAGGAGGAAGTGCGGGATGCAGTAACGTCTGAATCTAATTGACTGAAGTACTACGAAATACACTGGAGGGATGTGCAAGATATACAGGTTGTTCTTTCTGAACCAGATATGAAAGAAGACTTAATAACACTGGAGGAACTGTGGGAGGCAGTAACGTGTAGCAAGAACAGGAAGACCTCAAAGTGCACCCACCTCAGAACGGTAGCACGTTTGCGTACAGTCTTGAATGATTTCCGTGAAATATCTTTTGTTTATTTTTAAAACAAGCTGTGATTTCTTGAAAAACATTAATATTGTTTTTAAATACCTTGTTTAAGTCGAATTCTACAACTTAATTTTGTCTGAGTTGTGTTCCTCAGATTATATGGCCTGATTATAACTACGTAGTTCTGTTGCTTTCGTCACACTTAATTTTTGTACATATGATCTTATCGAGTTTCCCTTCGAACTTCATAACCGACCTACTGGTTGCTTCTGGACTGAGCAGTGGTATTGCGAAATGGCATCTAAATAGTTATTTGTACTTTTTGGCTTTCTATACACTCTGTTTTCTGATACATAAGGCATGCTAAATTGTGGTATTGAGTACTGGCTGATTCCGGATTGAGTATTGGTGTGAAGTGACATGTAAATATCTATTTGTGTTTATAGGATTTCTATATCCTCTGTGTCCTAGAACATTGTCTCATCATCTGCAAACCCAAACATCAAGGAACAGGTGAAGCTGATATTGGAATGGATGTTATTTAAAGCGTTGTCGTACCTAAACTGTCTGATTTAAAGTACGCAGAATACCCATTTGTATTGTGAAATTGACAACCAAGACATTGTTGTTGTTGTTGTGTTCTTCAGTCCTGAGACTGGTTTGATGCGGCTCTCCATGCTACCCTATCCTGTGCAAGCTTCTTCATCTACCAGTACCTACTGCAACCTATATCCCTCTGAATCTGCTTAGTGTATTCATCTCTTTGTCTCCCTCTACGATTTTTACCCTCCACGCTGCCCTCCAATGCTAAACTTGTGATCCCTTGATGCCTCAGAACATGTCCTACTAACCGGTCCCTTCTTCTTGTCAAGTTGTGCCACAAACTCCTCTTCTCCCCAATTCTATTCAACACCTCCTCATTAGTTACCTGATCTATCCATCTAATCTTCAGCATTCTCCCGTAGCACCACATTTCGGAAGCTTCTATTCTCTTCTTGCCCAAACTATTTATCGTCCATGTTTCACTTCCATACATGGCTACACTCCATACAAATACTTTCAGGAACGACTTCCTGACACTTAAATCAATACTCGATGTTAACAAATTTCTCTTATTCAGAAACGCTTTCCTTGCCATTGCCAGTCTACATTTTATATCCTCTCTACTTCGACCATCATCAGTTATTTTGCTCCCCAAATAGCAAAACTCCTTTACTACTTTAAGTGTCTCATTTCCTAATCTAATTCCCTCAGCATCACCCGACTTAATTCGACTACATTCCATTATCCTCGTTTTGCTTTTGTTGATGTTCATCTTATATCCTCCTTTCAAGACACTGTCCATTCCTTTCAACTGCTTTTCCAAGGCCATAGGGTCTCTGACAGAATTACAATGTCATCGGCGAACCTCAAAATTTTTATTTCTTGTCCATGGATTTTAATACCTACTCCGAATTCCTGTCTCTCTTCCTTCCCAATCACAGCTTCCCTTTCATGCCCCTCGACTCTTATAACTGCCATCTGCTTTCTGTACAAATTGTAAATAGCCTTTCGCTCCCTGTATTTTACCCCAGCCACCTTTAGAATTTGAAAGAGAATATTCCAATCAACATTGTCAAAAGCTTTCTCTAAGTCTACAGATGCTAGAAACATAGATTTACCTTTCCTTAATCTTTCTTCTAAGATAAGTCGTAAGGTCAGTATTGCCTCACGTGTTCCAATATTTCTACGGAATCCAAACTGATCTTCTCCGAGGTCGGCTTCTACCAGTTTTTCCATTCGTCTGTAAAGAATTCGTGACTTATTAAACTGGTAGTTCGGTAATTTTCACATCTGTCAACACCTGCTTTCTTTGTGATTGGAATTATTATATTCTTCTTGAAGTCTGAGGGTATTTCGCCTGTGTCATACATCTTGCTCACCAGATGGTAGAGTTTTGTAAGGACTGGCTTTCTCAAGGCCGTCAGTAGTTCTATTGGCATGTTGTATACTCCTGGGGCCTTGTTTCGACTCAGGTCTTTCAGTGCTCTGTCAAACTCTTCCCGCAGTATCGTATCTCCCATTTCATCTTCATCTACATTCTCTTCAATTTCCATAATATTACCCTCATGTACATCGCCGTTGTATAGACCCTCTATATACTCCTTCCACCTTTCTGCTTTCCCTTCTTTGCTTAGAACTGGGTTTTCATCTGAGTTCTTGATATTCATACAAGTGGTTCTCTTTCCTCCAAAGGTCTCTTTAACTTTCCTGTAGGCAGTATCTATCTTACCCCTAGTGAGATAAGCCTCTACATACTTACATTTGTCCTCTAGCCATCCCTGCTTAGCCATTATGCACTTCCTGTCGATCTCGTTTTTGAGACGTTTGTATTCCTTTGTGCCTGCTTTATTTACTGCATTTTTATATTTTCTCCTTTCATCAATTAAATTCAATATTTCTTCTGTTACCCAGGGATTTCTACTAGCCCTCGTCTTTTTACCTACTTGATCCTCTGCTGCCTTCACTACTTCATCCCTCAGAGCTACCCATTCTTCTTTACTGTATTTCTTTCCTCCACTTGTGACAATTGTTCCCTTACGCTCTCCCTGAAACTCTCTACAACCTCTGGTTTAGTCAGTTTATCCAGGTCCCATCTCCTTAAATTCCCACCTTTTTGCAGTTTCTTCAGTTTTAATCTACAGTTCATAGCTAATAAATTGTGGCCAGAGTCCGCATCTGCCCCTGTAAATGTCTTACAATTTAAAACCTGGTTCCTAAATCTCTGTCTTACCATTATATATAGCCGGCCGAAGTGGCCGAGCGGTTCTAGGCGCTGCAGTCTGGAGCCGCGAGACCGCTGCGGTCGCAGGTTCGAACCCTGCTTCGGGCATGGATGTGTGTGATGTCCTTAGGTTAGTTAGGTTTAAGTAGTTCTAAGTTCTAGGGGACTGATGACCTCAGCAGTTAAGTCCCATAGTGCTCAGAGCCATTACCATTATATAATCTATCTGATACCTTCTAGTATCTCCAGGATTCTTCCATGTATACAACCTTCTTTTATGATTCTTGAAACAATTGTTAGCTATGATTAAGTTATGCTCTGTGCAAAATTCTACCAGACGGCTTCCTCTTTCATTTATTACCCCCAATCCATATTCACCCACTATGTTTCCTTCTCTGCCTTTTCCTACTCTCGAATTCCAATCACCCATTATTATTAAATTTTCGTCTCCCTTCACTACCTGAATAATTTCTATTATCTCATCATACATGTCATCAATTTCTTCATCATCTGCAGAGCTAGTTGGCATATAAACTTGTACTACTGTAGTGGGTGTGGGCTTCGTGTCTATCTTGGCCACAATAATGCGGTCACTATGTTGTTTGTAGTAGTTTACCCGCACTCCTATTTTTTTTATTCATTATTAAACCTACTCCTGCATTACCCCTATTTGATTTTGTATTTATAACCCTGTATTCACCTGACCAAAAGTCTTGTTCCTCCTGCCAGCGAACTTCACTAATTCCCACTATATCTAACTTTAACCTATCCATTTCCCTTTTTAAATTTGTAATGTTGAATGTCAAATGATTATTGGTTTGTTATCTAATGTGAACATAGCAATTACAACGAGAACAGAGAGTGACAAAAGGTACGAGACGAACTATAATGAGGGCGTTTGTAACCACAAAGTTTCATAATCATCCAGAGCACAGCGTTCTCGCGGCAGCGTACTCTGTTACACAACTCTGTGGGAAGCACTTTGCTTGAGAGGTAACTGGCACCGCGAGTTGTCCGCGGAGCTCGCGTTACCAGCCTGCTGAGGGGCGGGGCGCCAGAAAGGCCAGTGGTGAGCTCCAGGCAGGGGAGGGCCGCGTTGTCGGCGGAAGGTCAGAGGTGGCGCGGGGCACAGCCGGCTGCCGTTTGCCGGGCCGGGCCGAGCCGCGCCGTTGTCGGCTCGCCTTATTGTGTTTGGCCCCTCTCCCTCCTCCCACGCCTCCTGTCCCGCCTCCAAAACTTGGGCGCGCACCAGCGAATTTCCGGCCCAGAAATTGCTTTAATATTCCGACGTGGGGGCGGCGCGCAAAAGTTGTCCTCTCAGACGGCTCGGATGCTCCCACGTCTCTCGTCCTGCCGATTACTGGAGTGCCGGCGTGCACACACAGGCCGAAAACACTCCGGGGAAACTGTCTGCTCACGGACAAACAAACACGGCGCTTTCTGTTTCGCCGTATGAACGTAGACTCCTGTGTGGAACTGTTACAGGGAAACTACACATTTAAATCAAAGGAATGATAACTCAGAGTGCCGGGAACGGTAATCTTTCATCCTCAGCACACCGAAATTTGTAATATTTGAAGTAACAGCAGTTCTCAGAAGCACGTAATCAAAAGTTTCTGTCATATCTTGAAAGCCTGTTTTTCTCTGTGAAGTCAAACCCATTATGCGTGTAATAGATAACGTGCGAAATACTTGACATCATCACCCTTTTCTGTTCGTAATTCCTAAAACACGACTGCTCAACGCACTAATTACAAAGACGAACTTCAGAAATGGTTCAAAGGGCTCTGAGCACTATCGGACTTAACCTCTGAGGTCATCAGTCCCCTAGACGTACAACTACGTAAACCTAACTAACGTAAGGACAGCACAGACATCCATGCCCGAGGCAGGATTCGAACCTGCGTCCGCAGCAGCCACGTGGTTCCGGACTGAAGCACCTAGAACCGCTCGGCCACAGCGGCTGGCAGTTTCTGAAATCTACACCAGCACTCTTCGTATGTATTTCATAACCAATATGAGTCGCCGACCGTAGTGGCCGAGCGGTTCTAGGCGCTTCGGTCTGGAGCCGCGCGACCGCTACGGTAGCAGGTTCGAATCCTGCCTCAGGCATGGATGTGTTTGGCGTCCTTAGGTTCGTTAGGTTTAAGTAGTTCTAAGGTCTAGGGGACTGATGACCTCAGAAGTTAAGTCCCATTATGCTCAGAGCCATTTGAACCAATCTGAGTAGTTGCTTCTCGATTTACTTATTTATGTTCTCTATATACCTGTATAAATCATCATTTGTTTGTACATACACTGAAGGGCCAAAAAAATTAGTACACCTGCTTAATATCACATAGGCTCCCGCGACCACGCAGAACTGCCGCAACACGACGTGTCATGGACACGACTAATGTCTGAAGTAGTGCTGAAGAGAACTGACACCATGAATCCCGCAGGGCTGTCCATAAATTCCTAAGAGTTCGAGAGGGTGGAAATCTCTTCTGAACAGCACGTTGCAAGGACTTCCATGTATGCACAATAATGTTCATGTCTGGGATGTCTGGTGGCCACTTGAAGTGTTTAAACTTAGAAGAGTGTTCCTGGAGCCACTCTGTAGCAATTCTGGACGAGTTGGGTGTCGCACTGTCCTGCTAGAATTGTCCAAGTCCGTCGGAAAGCACACTGGACGTGAGTGGATGCAGACGATCATACAAGATGCTTACGTACGTGTCACCTGTCAGAGACGTATCTAGAAGAATCAGAGGTCCCATATCACACGCCCGACACCATTACAGAGCCTCCACCAGTTTGAACAGTCCCCTGCCGACATGCAGGCTTCATGGATTCATGAGATCGTCTCCATACCCGCACACATCCCTCCTCTCGATACAATTTGAAATAAGACTCGTCCGGCCAGGCGATATGCTTCCAGTCATCCGCGGTCCACTATCGGTGTTGACGGGCCCAGGGGAGGCGGGTAAAGCTTTGTGTCGTGCAGTTATCAAGGGTACACTAGTGGGCCTTCGGCTCCGAAAGTCCATATCGATGATGTTTCGTTGAATGGTTCGCACGCTGACATTTGTTGGCCCAGCATTTAAATCTGCAACAATTTGTGGAAGGGTTGCACTTCAGTCACGTTGAACACTTCTCTTCAGTCGTCGTTGGTTCCGTTCTTGCAGATCTTTTTCCGGCCGCAGCGATGTCGGAGATTTCATGTTTTACCGGATTCCTGATATTCACGGCACACTCGGTAAATGGTCGTACGGGGAAACCCCGACTTCATCGCTACCTCGGAGATGCTGTGTCCCATCGCTCGTGCTCTGTGTATCTTGATAATCTGCCGTTGTAGCAACAGTAACAGTAACGGATCTGACTCTTGTTGTCTTACATAGGCATAGCCGACCGCAGCATCGTATTCTGCCTGTTTACATATCTATGTAATTGATTACGCATGCCTCTAGCAGTTTCTTTGGCTCTTCAGTATATATTGCTACAAAACATTGAATGTTTGTATATATGTATGCGTGGATGTGCGGATCGATGGATTGTGTATGTACGTTTAACACCTCCATCTAAACCACTTGATCAGTTTCAACAGAGCCCCGCGGGATTAGCCGAGCGGTCTCAGGCGCTGCAGTCATGGACTGTACGGCTGGTCCCGGTGGAGGTTCGAGTCCTCCCACGGGCATGGGTGTGTGTGTTTGTCCTTAGGATAATTTAGATTAAGTAGTGTGTAAGCTTAGGAACTGATGACCTTAGCAGCTAAGTCCTATGAGATTTCACACACATTTTTTGAGTTTCAACAGAACTTAGTAGACATACACTCCTGGAAATGGAAAAAAGAACACATTGACACCGGTGTGTCAGACCCACCATACTTGCTCCGGACACTGCGAGAGGGCTGTACAAGCAATGATCACACGCACGGCACAGCGGACACACCAGGAACCGCGGTGTTGGCCGTCGAATGGCGCTAGCTGCGCAGCATTTGTGCACCGCCGCCGTCAGTGTCAGCCAGTTTGCCGTGGCATACGGAGCTCCATCGCAGTCTTTAACACTGGTAGCATGACGCGACAGCGTGGACGTGAACCGTATGTGTAGTTGACGGACTTTGAGCGAGGGCGTACAGTGGGCATGCGGGAGGCCGGGTGGACGTACCGCCGAATTGCTCAACACGTGGGGCGTGAGGTCTCCACAGTACATCGATGTTGTCGCCAGTGGTCGGCGGAAGGTGCACGTGCCCGTCGACCTGGGACCGGACCGCAGCGACGCACGGATGCACGCCAAGACCGTAGGATCCTACGCAGTGCCGTAGGGGACCGCACCGCCACTTCCCAGCAAATTAGGGACACTGTTGCTCCTGGAGTATCGGCGAGGACCATTCGCAACCGTCTCCATGAAGCTGGGCTACGGTCCCGCACACCGTTAGGCCGTCTTCCGCTCACGCCCCAACATCGTGCAGCCCGCCTCCAGTGGTGTCGCGACAGGCGTGAATGGAGGGACGAATGGAGACGTGTCGTCTTCAGCGATGAGAGTCGCTTCTGCCTTGGTGCCAATGATGGTCGTATGCGTGTTTGGCGCCGTGCAGGTGAGCGCCACAATCAGGACTGCATACGACCGAGGCACACAGGGCCAACAACCGGCATCATGGTGTGGGGAGCGATCTCCTACACTGGCCGTACACCACTGGTGATCGTCGAGGGGACACTGAATAGTGCACGGTACATCCAAACCGTCATCGAACCCATCGTTCTATAAAATTAATAAAATAAAATAAAATAAAATATTAATTATTTTATCTGTATGATTGTCTCTCCTATGAGTCGTCAGGTTTTAATTATTCGGTATCAGACGCTTGACAATGGCTTTTTCGTAAAGGCAATGTTACTCGTAGTTGACCGAGAAATAAAACTGAAATAATCGGACTTCGTAATTAAATCGTTTCCAAAGACTGCTGCGGTAGGTGCGGACTCATAATCTAAATCTCAATATTACAATAATTTGCCAGCCATGCCAAAACGTCGTACAGAGGTGATTGTCTACTAAACAAAAAAATTACACAGTTAGTTAAATCAGATATATTCAATGAATAAGCCTACAGTTCATAATCCTACTTACTTTTATAAATATAAATTCTATTCAGAATCGAGTGCCTAGTATGGTTGCAACTCGCAGTAATTTTCTATAACATGAAATATGGCGGTGTGCCAGACAATAACTAAAATACGTGCTTCTCGCACCACTTCAACCATAGCTCTCCTATCTTAATCAAACATACGAGTAACGTAATTGTGCTTTTGTTTTATCAGCGACACAGCGCTGCAGTTGTGTGCCATAGGCTTTATTTATTTGTCACTGATTATTTATTTAATTAATATCTCGCGTTTCCGAGGAAACTCACGCTCGGCATGCAAATGTGCCTTTATATTGCCCCCTGAATTGCGAGGCGAAAGGACACACCTGCAGGCGAGCAATTCACCTAAAGGCACAAGAAAATCTAAGTTATCTACAACTATTTACATGACCTACATTATACACATTATATACAACTTTGAATGACGCGGGTGCGCCGTAAAAGTTCTTATGTTGGCAGATAGAGTGCGCGCATGCGCAGAAGCGTCTGTGTGACTGCCGTTATGTCGTACAGTTAGATCACGCGGCACAGTATTGCAGTTCATATTGTTCGTGTGCGCGCGTTTCTCAGTCGTTGCACAAAGAAAATATTCAACCAAGATTACATATGAAGACTACATTCTATGACAGGTAACTTGGTTTTAAATTTACAATATTCGTTATAACACAATACAACTTAGATTGTTGAATGTTCTTAGTTACATAGTATTGTTTTGAAATACTTCAAAGAAAAATGTCCGTATGTTTCAGGTGCGTTGACCTATACACATCGTGTCGTTATCACAGTTCATATTCATCTGCTGCACAATAATTTTTTTTTACAGGTTAGTATCGTCGTGGTAAAGTTTTTTGATCAGAGTAACATCGTTGTATAACAACGCGATTAATACATAAGCGTGTCCATTTCCTATTTCCATTATAGTCGTTGTGATGCAGTTCGTTGTGAGTAAAAGCATTGCTTATTACAGATCAGACGTGACCCGTCGAGTAATTGGTCCACGTGCGGTTCGTTTTTTACATTCCGTGGAAGCTTGGTTGCAGAACCTCGGACGGCACATCGCTGGCGTCGATCCTTGGATAGTCCAGGTAAGAGTGTCCGTCACATTTCGAGAACATTTCATTCCCTGAAGTTCCAACCAAAATTCTTCCACTCGTCGTGTTGTTTTCTGGACAGGCACTTTGTGTCCATTTAATCCAGTTAACATCTTGAAGTTGGGTACTGTAGTAATGTCACTAGACGATGCACGAATTATGCACTTCACATTTCAGTTTTTTGCTGAATATAGCTCACCTAAATGTTCGTAGTTATTAATCAAGGAAATCGTTCATCACGTTTACATAGGTACGATGCATAGTGAATGGCATTAACCGTTTCCTTCACATAGGTTTCTGCGTAGTTGCAGAGTTAGTAATGTTCGTTAATGTCCGTGAACAGAGGTTCACTATGCAATGTCTTTTTGGCACTCGTTTTGTTCAAATTTTTACATAATACATCAGTTAAAAAAAAAGTAATTATACATACACACGTCACATATTTTCTTAGTATAAACATAATACAGTTGCACATAAACATGTTTACATCATCATTACATCGCTATAGGTTATTACATTGTGTCACATTTGATTACATGAATTGCAGATATTTACATCCTCTTTAGCGGTTTTGCTGGGATATTATCGATGTTTTTTGTGATGTCATCTGAAATTAAGATAGGTTAGACACAACATTCATTACATCAGTAGGCAAGACCAGGCGTTTTCACTACTCAATAAATATTCAAAATAGTAAGAGA
The DNA here is from genome assembly GCF_021461385.2 of Schistocerca piceifrons. NCBI lineage: Eukaryota > Metazoa > Arthropoda > Insecta > Orthoptera > Acrididae > Schistocerca > Schistocerca piceifrons. The sequence continues at coordinate 509,588,076 of NC_060142.1, read as the reverse complement.
GAGAAAATGTTCGATTCCTCGCGTTTTGTGCGTGTGTGTAGAGTGTCTGTGTGGCCTTGACTACTGATAGATGCTTTTCATGTTGAGAGATGTGCGTCTAATCTATTTCTCAAAGTAAAAGATCGCTTCACAGATGACGTCTGTCGGTTCGTCAGGTGTCATACCAAGTCAGTGGTACCTACAATAACAAATGTTCCGTGAAAAATTAATATATCATTCACTGCTACGTAATCATAAATTTTACTTTAATATTCAGTCTCCTCGGTGGAGCCGCGGCGTTGAAAGAAAAGTTCTTCTGTCTTCAACTGCGACTCTGGAACGCTGAAATGAAAATTTCTATACTACTTATTATCTGTGTTGTAGCAACAGAGTTTTTCGAGTTGCTTAGCAATATTTTGATGGGTATGACTTTGACATTATTCAGCATGAAATGCTCTAAGATCTCGGTGTGCGTATAGCCCAATAATTTTGTTAGTTCTACGATGTTGTAACAGATACGCACCAGGGTGCGGTATGTTAACAATTATATAAGGTCCTTCATATAGCAGACGCCACTTAGCGTTGCGTCGTTTGAGTGCAACAGATTTATGATGAGTACGAAGTAGTACAAGCATTCCTACCTCGAATTTTTGTTTTCTTTTTATTATGTTTCTGTGATGTTTGTTTCGTATTTGTGCGTGATGTGTCAATGTAGTCAATACTTCTTTTATTTTCTGTTCAGGTGTGATTTCCTTGTCTGACAACTTAGGTAATGGTTCTATCCACTGATCGTTCTGTTTGCAATTGAACATGATCTCGTTACGTGTGTAATTTGTATCGTAAATATTTAAGTTATTGTGTACGTCTTCGAAAAGACTTAGGTAGGACACCCAATTAGTATGTTTTGATGAAATATAGGTCCTCATGAATCGATTTAATTCTCGGAAAAGTCTCTCAGTCGCGTTACATTGTGGACTAAACCTCGAAATAAATATACTTTTAATGTTATTGTCCTTCAAGAAATTTCTCCATTTGTACCCAGAGTAGTATGCTGCATTATCTGACAGAATTGCTTTAGGTTTTCCCACGCGCGTCAGGTAATCACTTGAGAATCTTCGTATTATAGCACTTGCAGTGGCGGATTTTAAAGCATAAAGTTTAACATGTTTAGAAAATATATCGTAAAAAGCTAAGATATATTTGACGCCTCCAGAGCTTGCTGGATGCGGTCCACTGATGTCAGTACACAGAATTTCCAGGGGTTTACTAGGTAAAATAGAATGTAAATCTGTTTTTGTGGATAAATTCTGAGGTTTTGATTTTTGACATATGACACATGTTTTCAGTTCCCTGTAAATTTTTCTTCTCATATTGCTAAAATAACAGTATGTACTGAGCTTCGCTAAACACTTTTTTGTCCCATAATGACCCCAAACTAAGTGTGTGTGCCAAATTAAATTACGTTCAGACTCTTTGGGAATGCATACACACCAGTTAGTAGCATTTGGATGTCGGCGGTAAAATAGCACATCATTGTGTAACTTGTAATACTTAGTCAAAGGATGATTGTGTTTTTCTACCAGTAATGTTATTATTTTATACCAGTGAGGATCAGATTTTTGTAATTCAGCCATGTTTCTGCACATATCAATATAATATTGGTGATACTGCTTGTCTTGCATTAAGAGAATACTGTAGTCATTTATATTTTCTAAGTCACTGTTGGTGTCATTCATACCTTGTGGAAGTCTAGACAAAGTGTCTGCAATGGTGTTGTCCTTACCTCTTATGTACTTAATTTCAAAAGAGTAGTTCTGAAGTGTAACTGCCCATCGTGATAGTCTAGGATGTACAAGTTTACAAGTTAACAAAAATGTCAGGGCCTGGTGATCGGTGTAAATTACTGTATGTTTTCCAAATAAATAATAATTGAATTTCTTGAATGCCCATACTATGGAAAGTGTTTCTAACTCAGTAGTGGAGTATGTACGCTCACATTCAGTTAGAGTACGACTTGCAAACCCAATAATTCTTATCTGTTCCTCCTCTTTATTCCTTACAACTTGAAATAAGCAACAGCCCAAGCCAGTACGTGAAGCGTCACAAGTCATACAAAAATCTAAATTGAAATCTGGATGGCTCAATATGTTAGCATTCACTAAAGCATGTTTAATTGTATTAAAGTCATTCTGGCACTGTTCCGACCAGATCCAAACTTGATTCTTTCTGAGTAGATTTAGCAGATGTTTACTGTTCAAAAGTGGTTGTGGCAAAAAACGTCTGAAAAATGAACATAGCCCAAGGAATGATTTTAACTGCTTTTTAGTTCGAGGGCTAGGAAAGTTTCTGATAGCATCTAATTTACTGGGATCCGGACGTATGCCCTGTGAATTAATGATATGTCCTAAATACTTTATCTCACTGCAACCAAACTTTGATTTTCTAAGATTGGCTGTGACTCCAGCTTGTGCAAATTTTTCTAAAATTCTTTGAAGTGTGTCAACGTGTTCATTCCAGGATTGTGTAGCTATCAGTATATCATCTACATAGTGTGTGACTGTCTCAACTAAATCGTCGCCAAGCACGGTATCCAGGGCTGTAATGAATACCCCAGAGCTGACATTCAGTCCGAAGGGTAGAACACAAAACTGATAGGTTCGCCCCCCGAACATAAATGCAGTATATTTCCGAGAATCAGGAGTGATACCCACCTGCCAAAACGAATTAGCGAGATCTATTGTGGAAAAATATTTTGCATCTAGAAATTTCTGTAATTGCTCTTCTAAATTTTCAGGTTTTGTGTGAACCGGTAAAATTATTTCATTAATAGCTCGTGCGTCTAACACTAACCTAATGCTTCCATTTGATTTTTTGACAACAAGTAGAGGACTACAGTAAGGTGAGGTGGATGGTTCAATGACCTTCCAGTCTAACATTTGTTTTAATTCTTGCCACACAGCAGGTCGTTGAGATAACGGTACGTTATATGTCTTATGGTAGAAGATCTTGTGAGGCTTAACTTCAATCTTGTACACATACGTGTTGATAACACCTAATCGTTTGGTAAAAACTTGTAAATATTTGGATAACACTTCCTGTAGTTTTATACGTTCATGTACACTGAGAGCTGTAGCTTCACTTATCTTATGATCAAGCAATGTTTTCAAGTCCATTAGCTCTGCGTCAGATGAGTGTGTTTGCATGTCTTGAATGTCTTTGTCAAGTACTAACTGAACCTTGTACCCTGTACAGTGTTTGTCATGCTTTAGAGTTCTCCTGTCCAAATCAATAATAATTACCCTGCTTTTATCATTTAAAATACATTTACCTTTGGAGAAGTCTATAATGCAGTCCTTCTCGCTGATAATATCTATTCCTAATATGCAATTAGTCACAAGGTTTTGTACAACCAGGAATGGCCATTGTACGGTTCCATTACCTATTTTAACGTTTACAAAAACTTGCTTCGTAACCCTACATGACTTATTACCTAGTGCAGTAGTTATTTTACAGTTTTGGGCAGGAAACTCAGGCACAGGTTCCAATTCACACATCTTTTTATAAAAATTAAAAGATAAAACGCTCACAGCTGCACCTGTATCTAGGATAATAGTAGTTGGAATCCCACCTACTACACCAGTAGTGGATGCTAAAACAATTTCATTTGTGTTTAAACGACATTGTGTACTGTCTTGTAAAAGTTCATCTGATATATTGTTATTGTGGTTGTATCTTATAAATAAAACAGGTAGTTTTTGTTTAGAATTACTCGGCATATCATTATTCTGTTGTTCAAGTGTGGTGTCAAATAACTGATTAACATTGAAGCCGCCCCCCAAGAATTCTTCAGCCACGACCTGGGGCAAAGTAGTGACTGTTTCTAGTTTGTTGGATTAGCATTTGTACTAGGTACTGACACAGATTGAGGTTGTGCATCAGGTGTCATTTCTATTATATTCACATTCGGATATTGCCTATTATGATCTCCAAACTTTTGCGGTTGTTGTTGCTGTTGCGCATTATAACTTACCTGTCGGTCGTAAGGTATGCTCCAATGTTGACCTGGTGGCTGCTGTGGTAAAGCAGAGTTTGAATGAAAGTACTGATCGTTACGAGTCCAACCTTGATGCTGTCTTGGCTCGTAGTTATTATTATTTCTATTTCTGTTTGTGTTTTTGTTATTACCTTTGTATCCGTTGTTACCGTTATAGTTATTACCGCGGTGCCTTTTGTATGGATTGCCGCATGAAATGTTATTACTGTTGTAACTATTGTTTGTATTGGAATACGCGTGTTGATTTTGATTCCCGTACTGAGACGGCATGTGAGTTTGCTGTTCTTGTTGTACCGCGTATCCAACTGTGGGCGCGCCAGAATTGTGTTGGCAAGCCTGCATGTTTTGCATACCACTAGTGTAAACATTGTGGCTGCTGTTTTGCCGCGCGAAGCGCTGATCTTCAAGTAACATGTCAACCGAATCTAAAGCTGTTAAAAAATAATCTGAATCGTCATCCGGGATATGTAGGAGTTTTTCTTTAATGTTGAAAGGCAATTTGGCCTTCAACGCACGGAGTATATCTCGCGTTGCGACTGGTTCGTCTAAAAAGTGTCCCATGTTCAAGTATTTTTCAAAATATCTGCGTAAGTTACCATTTTTACTGTTAAAAGTTTCAGGTTCTAAAATTTGTCTTCTGAGTCGCTCCTGAACGGATTGCGACCAGAATTTGTTCAGAAAAGCACGCTCAAACTCACTGTACGTGGTACATACGTCAGCTTGACTGTATGCCCAGACAGCTGCATCGCCTTGGATGTAACCGACAATATATGAAATCTTTTTCCGGTCACTCCAAGTGCGTGGAAATGCGTTACTAAAAGATTTGAGAAAAATCACCGGATGAATGGTTCGTTTTTCTGGGATAAAAATCTGAAATTGCCTGTGTTTCATTAAGCTTTCGTCTTCCTTTGCATTATGATATGGATTTGTCCCACTGTAATTACTGCTATGTCCAGCTGGCGAGTAATTACGATAATGTTGCTGTGGTTTACCATGATAATAGCTTGTGTTTGTGTTTGCACATCGTGGTATGTGTTGTAGTCGTGGTGTGTTTTGTTCTTGTGTGTTTGTCGTGTGCGGTATGTGTGTGTCATACTCGAATGTAGATTGGTTCCTGAACTGTGCATTTTGACTGATATTTTCGTTACATTCAGACTGTGGTCGATCGGTGAACTGTCTCATGGGTGCAGTGACGGATTGTACTGCGTCACTGATCAGCTGTTTGTTATTAGTAATGTATTGCGCTACGGAGTCGTGCACCATTGTTGGTAAATTTTCACGTAAGCATCTATCAAAATGTTTGTCTTTGTTCACTACCCAAACATGAAATTCTTTATTAATATTTTGAAAATGAGCTGTGGCATCAGATTGTAAGATGTCAGTCAGGTGTTGTTCAACATTGTCAAATTTATTCTGTACGTCAGTAATTCGTTTTTTCAAGGTTGTCATGTACTGAAGGATATGTTTGAATTTGTTCAGTAAGAACTTCACACGTGACATTAAGGTTTTTTACTTGTGTCTGTAAAAGTGCTACGTCAGTTGTAGTCTTTTCTTGTCTCGTATTAAGCTGGGAAAATTTAGTACTGAGTTCAGTCATCTGTTTGGTCAGTGTGGCGTCTATAAGTTCCACACGCTTACATAAAGTGTCATTACCTGTCTTGAGTGCTATGAGATCAGATTTGATTCCGTCATTTTGTGTCTTTAACTGTTCATTTTGCTTCTGTAAGGTTGCCATGTTTTCGGCGTTTTGTTTCATTAGCATTTGTAACATGTCGGCAATGTTTGCCGTTTGCAAGGTCTCTGCCCCCGCCGCGTCATTAGACGTGACGTCATGCATTAACATGGGCTCTGATTGAGACTTTGAAATTTTTGTGGTGGAAGGCCTATTGTCAAAATTTTCGTCAACACTTGCGTCAATGTTTGATGAATCGTCACTACCGGTTGCTGTCGTAAAGTCATTTTCTAACATTTGTCTCTCGTCCGAATCGGATTGCGTCTGAATAGTACGTCTTTGCTGTTCCATTTTTGCGTATTGTTTTCTAGTTATTACCATGCCACACGTGATATATGTTTCAAGAAAATATTTGACACTGATTTTAAAATAAAATGCAGTTGAGCATGAATCGGTCGTAGCAACAATGGCTGTCTGTTAATTTAAAAATATAAACTGAATTTGAGATTATTGGTAATGGCTGCTGGCCATGTTACATGATATCGTACAGAAGTCGGCCATATTGTACACTCATGTATTGGTATTGTTGCATACGTTATTGTTTAGGGAAAAGTACTGAGAATGAAATTTATCACTGAAACTGTTATGCGGAAAAGAAACACTACAGAATTTTACTGAAAAGCTAATACACTGAATTATACGTCTGGTCAAGCCTGCTAATGCAAAGATGCTGCGTCTTACCTTATTTTGCTGGAAGCTTCTTTGCGTCTTCCCGCAAAATTTTATAATTGGCAAATATCTTCTGATTTTTGTTATTTCTCATATAGTCAAGTCCAGGTCCAGAAAGTTGATTTTTCACATGAAACAAAGAGAACAATGTAACAAATGACAAAATAACAAGTCCGACACGCAGTCGCCAATATAAAATTAATAAAATAAAATAAAATAAAATATTAATTATTTTATCTGTATGATTGTCTCTCCTATGAGTCGTCAGGTTTTAATTATTCGGTATCAGACGCTTGACAATGGCTTTTTCGTAAAGGCAATGTTACTCATAGTTGACCGTGAAATAAAACTGAAATAATCGGACTTCGTAATTAAATCGTTTCCAAAGACTGCTGCGGTAGGTGCGGACTCATAATCTAAATCTCAATATTACAATAATTTGCCAGCCATGCCAAAACGTCGTACAGAGGTGATTGTCTACTAAACAAAAAAATTACACAGTTAGTTAAATCAGATATATTCAATGAATAAGCCTACAGTTCATAATCCTACTTACTTTTATAAATATAAATTCTTTTCAGAATCGAGTGCCTAGTATGGTTGCAACTCGCAGTAATTTTCTATAACATGAAATACGGCGGTGTGCCAGACAATAAACTAAAATACGTGCTTCTCGCACCACTTCAATCAGAGCTCTCCTATCTTAATCAAACATACGAGTAACGTAATTGTGCTTTTGTTTTATCAGCGACACAGCGCTGCAGTTGTGTGCCATAGGCTTTATTTATTTGTCACTGATTATTTATTTAATTAATATCTCGCGTTTCCGAGGAAACTCACGCTCGGCATGCAAATGTGCCTTTATAGTTCTACCATTCCTAGACCGGCAAGGGAACTTGCTGTTCCAACAGGACAATGCACGTCCGCATGTATCCCGTGCCACCCAACGTGCTCTAGAAGGTGTAAGTCAACTACCCTGGCCAGCAAGATCTCCGGATCTGTCCCCCATTGAGCATGTTTGGGACTGGATGAAGCGTCGTCTCACGCGGTCTGCACGTCCAGCACGAACGCTGGTCCAACTGAGGCGCCAGGTGGAAATGGCATGGCAAGCCGTACCGCAGGACTACATCCAGCATCTCTACGATCGTCTCCATGGGAGAATAGCAGCCTGCATTGCTGCGAAAGGTGTATATACACTGTACTAGTGCCGACATTGTGCATGCTCTGTTGCCTGTGTCTATGTGCCTGTGGTTCTGTCAGTGTGATCATGTGATGTATCTGACCCCAGGAATGTGTCAATAAAGTTTCCCCTTCCTGGGACAATGAATTCACGGTGTTCTTATTTCAATTTCCAGGAGTGTATCACTATTTCGAAAGAATTTCCTGGTGGATAAGAACCATTGGGATGCAGATCAAAAGGGGGTAACATGTAACCATCTGCAGCAATTTCCGCCTTATGTATGTGATTCGGTATTCGTATTATTTCTTTAAAAAAAAATAGCTCTGAGCACTATGGGACTTAACTTCTTTGGTCATCAGTCCCCTAGAACTTAGAACTACTTAAACCTAACCAACCTAAGGGCATCACACACATCCATGCCCGAGGTAGGATTCGAACCTGCGACCGTAGCAGTCGCGCGGTTCCGGACTGAGCGTCTTAACCGCGAGACCACCGCGGCCGGCATTTTTCTTTATTATTTGTATAAAAATAATATAGTTGTAATGTATCCCTTCCATCCGTATTGGTGTTGATGAGAATTTGTGACATGCACAAATAATCATTAACGATTGTTATTAGTAACAAATTCACAGTTTCCACGTATGCTAGGGTCTTTGGTGAGAGTCTCAATGAAGTTTCACCCTTGCAGGGGGGGGGGGGGGGGGGGGGAAAGGATTGCGAAGATAGCAAAATACCACTACATCTGTATAAATCTTCGAGCAATTTCTGTTTGTATGAAGCTTGGTACACATACAACTCATTATCTGGAAAAACCTATGACGGTAAGATGCCACGGAACCCATATTTCGTGGGGTGGAACGTCTTCAATTCTCGTTAAGTTCTTTGGACATACGGTGAACTCTGATCTTGCATACAGCTACTTCAATATTCCTCCTGCAGTCCCAAGTCGGTAAAAGCTATCTTCTGTCACGTTCATAACAACTGGCAACACCCCCCCCCCCCCCCCCCCCCGCCTTTTGTCGGCGTAGGGAATCGCAACTCGCCCAAGGCACCCAAAGCCAAAGGAGAATTTTTTTGTCAGTAAACCTTGTCACTTTTTTTCTCTGAATCTCAAGATTCAGTTACGATTTCGTTTTACTTTGGATAGCTTTCTCAATATTGAAACAAACACTGCACAAAATGTTAACCCCCATAACCTCATACTTCGTCCCCGTCATCACCTTTTGGGGAATGTCCACAGATGGCATGAACGTTTGAGCCACGTTTGTGGCATGCAGGAGCACCTCTGGTTTCTTCTATTATTTTCGGTGACCACGGAATGGAAGGCTCTTCGATAATTAAGGCTTTACCAATGTTTAGGTTTGCTCCATCATGGATTGCATTCTCATTTAAGTCTTCTTTTGGAACCTGTGCCTCTTACATTGATCCTTCTCGTCTTTCTTTCCAATATTGTGTTGTTTGTACGCTCCGTTATTTTTTCCAGCTCTTCTTCAGCCTCTAATCTTGTAAAACGACGTCGAGCAGGGACGACGTCTAGAAACCTACTCTAACTTTGAGGCCGAATACAGCTTTGAATGGTGACCGATTAATCCCAGAATGAAAAGCTCTGTTTTTCAAAATTTGGTCGAACCGCAGTCCGTCACTCCAGCAGCTAGTTTTTCATCTTGCATCCATCACACAGCACATTTTCAGTGTCCTGATTTGCTCTTTCGACGGTCCCCTGACTTTCTGAGTGGTGCGGCTTACCGTAGACGACCTTCAAGATGCACTAGTGCTCCTTTGGGCTGCTTACCCCATTGTTTGTGTACAATCGTTGGAGCAGCAAGCAACGTAAGTATGTCGATGAGTTCGTAGGCTACTTCTTCCGCTCTTTTTGATGTCAGATCCCTGAGAACTACTTATACAACCTTAATGAGATGAACTTGGTAGACTATTATAAACTTGTACTCTCTATCAGCATGGGACTGAAAATCGATGAGAACGACCCGACAGCGGGAACTGAATTCCCAGAAAACCACTGACTTTATCACAACACCTTTCTTAACGACTTTTTGCTTCTTCTGTCAAGGCTCACAAAGGTCAATGTACAGCTCAGTATCATGACGTTCTTATACTTTGGTGAAAGGTTTTTCAACATCCTGACCCGCCCTCGATGACCAAAAGCCAAATGGGCCTTATGGAGCATGTCAGATAATGCAGAGTGCACGACCTAAAATTAGATACCACTCGTACCTTCTTCACCAGTACAGATTAACTTGGTCTTATTCTGAGCATCGTTGTGTCATAGAGTTCCGGCTGCCTTTAGTTCCGTGGTTCCTTGTTCACGGCCGTCTTAGCCTGTTTAATATCCTTGGATAACTCTTGGGATCTGGTTTCGCTTAGGAAAACACAGCTTTTGGTGGCATTAGTTCTTACTTGAGACAATTCACCGGAGAAGCGTCGTTGCATGTCAGCATGGCGTGCTTCCTGTCCTGGCGCTACACTGCCTTCCGACATGGTGATACAAGACAACGAGAAAGGACGACGGTAGAGCGTCTGGTGGAACTTCAGCCAGATGCTAATCACTGGAGAATTATTATGGCGCTAGACGTGGCGTGACAGTTGAACATCGTTTAACAATACGCTAAGTTCGCAACCATTAAACAAAGTCCCAAACACCACCGCGAAAAGTGCTGGTGGGAAAGGTGGGACAAGGCGTATTATAAACTTATAAACCTTTCCAGCAGACAATCAGGCAATGTATAATATGCCTAGGCAATGTACCAATATCAATCTTATCATTCTTTGACTTTCGATTTTAGGTATTCTGAAAGTTACCCTGCCATTCTATAAAATGCAAGATGTCACACAATGCATATATATATATATATATATATATATATATATATATATATATAGAGGGTGGTCCATTGATAGTGACCGGACCAAATATCTCACGAAATAAGCATCAAACGAAAAAACTACAAAGAACGAAACTCGTCTAGTTTGAAGGGGGAAACCAGATGGCGCTATGGTTGCCCCGCTAGATGGCGCTGCCATAGGTCAAACGGATATCAACTGCCTTTTTTCAAAATAGGAACCCCCATTTTTATTACATATTCGTGTAGTACGTAAAGAAATATGAATATTTTACTTGGACCACTTTTTTAGCTTTGCGATAGATGGCACTGTAATAGTCACAAACCTACAAGTACATGGTATCACGTATTTGCTTCGTGATACATTACCCGTGTTAAAATGGACCGTTTATCAATTGCGGAAAAGGTCGATATCGTGTTGACGTATGGCTATTGTGATCAAAATTCCCAACGGCCGTGTACTATGTATTCTGGTCGGTATCCTGGACGACATCATCCAAGTGTCCGAACCGTTAGCCGGATAATTACGTTATTTAAGGAAAGAGGAAGTGTTCAGCCACATGTTAAACGTGAACCACGATCTGCAACAAATGATGATGCCCAAGTAGGTGTTTTAGCTGTTGTCGCGGCTAATCCGCAAATCAGTAGCAGACAAATTGCGCGAGAATCGGGAATCGCAAAAACGTCGGTGTTGAGAATGCTACATCAGCGTCGATTGCACCCGTACCATATTTCTATACACCAGGAATTGCATGGCGACGACTTTGAACTTCGTGTACAATTCTGCCACTGGGCACAAGAGAAATAACAGGACGATCACAGATTTTTTGTACGCGTTCTATTTAGCGACGAAACGTCATTCACCAACAGCGGTAACGTAAACCGGCATAATATGCTCTATTGGGCAACGGAAAATACAGGATGGCTGCGACAGGTGGAACATCAGCGGCCTTCGCGGGTTAACGTATGGTGCGGCATTATGGGAGGAAGGATAATTGGCCCCCCATTTTATCGATGGCAATCTAAAGGGTGCAATGTATGCTGATTTCCTACGTAATGTTCTACCGACGTTACTACTAGATGTTTCACTGCATGACAGAATGGCGATGTACTTCCAACATGATGGATGTCGAGCACATAGCTCGCGTGTGGTTGAAGCGGTACTGAATAGCATATTTCAAGACATTTGGATTGGTCGTCGAAGCACCATAGCATGGCCCGCACGTTCACCGGATCTGACGTCCCCGTATTTCTTTCTGACAACATGCGCCAGCGCATTGTCAATGCATGTGCGAACATTACGGAAGGCGAACTACTCGCTGTTGAGAGGAATGTCGTTGCATGTATTGCCAAATGCATTGAGGTTGACGGACATCATTTTGAGCATTTATTGCATTGATGTGGTATTTACAGGTAATCACTCTGTAACAGCATGCGTTCTCAGAAATGATAAGTTCACAGAGGTACATGTATCACATTGGAACAAATGGTTCAAATGGCTCTGAGCACTATGCGACTTAACTTCTGAGGTCATCAGTTGCCTAGAACTTAGAACTAATTAAACCTAACTAACCTAAGGACATCACACACATCCACGCCCGAGGCAGGATTCGAACCTGCGACCGCAGCGGTCGCTCGGCTCCAGACTGTAGCGCCTATAACCGCACGGCCACTCCGGCCGGCACATTGGAACAACCGAAATAAAATGTTCAAACGTATCTACGTTCTGTATTTTAATTTTAAAAATCCTACCTGTTACCATCTGTTCGTCTAAAATTGTGAGCCATTTATTTGTGACTATCACAAAGCGAAAAAAGTGGTCCAACTAAAACATTCATATTTCTTTACGTACTACACGAATATGTAGTAAAAATGGGGGTTCCTATTTTAAAAAAAAAAACAAAGTTGATATCCGTTTGACATATAGCAGCGCGATATATATATATATATATATATATATATATATATATATATATATATATATATATATATCCTCAAGCATCTACATAAGCACGGTTACACCTAACTAGCTAGCACACAAGTTACCATAGTTAACACCATTAATAATATTGCATCAGTGTCATCCATAGTTGTATCTTATTCTGCTGTTACAGATAAAAGTGGGTATAGTGTTTCCATATAATATAAAATATTGTTTTTTAGTTTCAATTTTTAGGTCAGATTGGAAAGTGTTCATAAGCGTATAATTTTCAAAAGACCTAAACTTTTACCCTCAAATACTGCACAATGAGTTCCTGAATATAACACTTCCAACGACAAAAACTTTCAGCTGTTAACAAATACTGTAGATTTCAGTAAACAATGTCCGTGACCACTATCCCCAGCATAACTGGAGACAACTTGCTCACCTCCTGTCCTGTAAATATATAGCTGTCGTGCGAATTGGTTTCTTCTTCGTGAATGCCTAAAACAATGTATAACGAAGTTACAATGGAAAAGAATTCAGTGCTATTAAAACTGAAAAGACAGAGTATTGGGATGCCAGTGAATTTTATTTCTATTTATAGGAGCCAAAAAATCAAGAAAAAGATTTTGAGAGCCCATCTATCTTTAATATTCATAACGAGACTCTCAGTCAATCACTTGTTACCGAGCACCGTAAAAGTCACAATAATAAACTTCACACTGTTACGTTACATGTGTAAAGAATATATATATATATATATATATATATATATATATCAGGTGAACTTTTCGCTTGTTAGAGCATGATTCTTTCTCTCAGGGACATTATCTTTTCTTGCATAAGTGCCTAAGTAAATATGAAGCGGGTTCTTGAAGGGCCGCTGTTATTCATGTACTGACTTTAGATTTTGAACGTGATGACTGAAATATAGTTGCCGTTAACTGAATTGAATGTAATTTTGTTAATTTCTATTTATTGATTGCAAAGCAAGGCTCGAGAGACTTTCGATTGTTGCCGTGGAGCGGCCAAGATATAACTTATTGAACTCATGGAATCTGTATAATTTAAAAAATGAACTTTAACGTTAAATTAATTATCTGTCGCAATTTAGAAAGGTTCTTACAACGAAATCTCATGCATTTACGTTTACTGTTAACACTTTGAAAAATAAATTAATACTTCGGAGCGTAATGGCCGACCAGAGGCTGCAACGGAAGATGAGCTTCCTGCAGCGCAAATTCCTGAACAAATGCTTATTAAAAATAATTAGGCGCTGCGACCATTTGAGGTGACAACTATTACAAAGAAATTCATTTTTTGATAGCAATAATTAGTTTATTTTAGCAGAATACCGAATAACTTATATAAAATATGTGTAGCCGCTCAATGGCTGACTTCCGTATCACGAAACAAAACAGTGAGAGTACCATAAAGTACGTCCTTCCTCCTCGGCCATACAATCGCGTCTCTTTTCGATCCTTTTTTACTTCATAGACATGTTTTAAATAAAGCTGCTACTTTTAAATTATCACTGCATGTCAATTGTTTCAAGAACATTAACTGTATTTTTATACTAATTATGTTTATAAAATATTTAAGTGTTTGTTCACCCTTAACACTTCACAATATTGTTCACTGTTTACAACCGATAAAAATGTCAATATTTATGTGACGTACCGACACAACACGTTCTGAAAATCAACATGGGATCACACAAACCAGTTTTCAGAGACAAATTTAACAATTAATTCCGTCTTTACGCGCAGCTGCACTTCACACACTAGTTACCGTATTGACACCTCCAAGACCAAAGACTGCCTTGAAATAACAAATCATCGCAGAAGTACGTCATCCGAGGCAAGTTTTCAAGAAATTGTTCCGTCTTTTTATTAGATCAGGTTTCATGCAAGGATTCATGCTTTACCTGCTCGGAAACAGATCGTAGCGGCGCCTCCCCTCTCAGAGCACTAAAAACACTGACAATAACTAAAATTTGTAATTAGCATTTCATCATGAACTGGGTGATATTGCAATTATTGTTAACAATTATCAATGCAAGTAATGTCACCAGAACGGTTGGAGCTGCTTATTAATATTTAAACGGTAAGTATAAATAATAACAGATTCAGTACTTGGCGCGCAGCATTGTAGATGAATCCTCACTGTCTCTCTCTGCTCCAGGACGACGCGGCTCTGGTCCACCTGGCCGTTCTCACGCTGTCTGACCGTCTGGCGCGTCGTTCGAAGAGTCTGTCTTTTGATCCTACCTACTGGCCAGCCCCCCATGATAAAATCTTCCTACAACGTACGTTAAAACATACACTACTGGCCATTAAAATTTGCTACACCGCGAAGATGACGTGCTACAGACGCGAAATTTAACCGACAGGATGAAGATGCTGCGATATGCAAATGATTTGCTTTTCAGAGCATTCACACAAGGTTGGAGCCGGTGGCGACACCTACAACGTGCTGACATGAGGAAAGTTTCCAACCGATTTCGCATACGCAAACAGCCGTTGACTGGCGTTGCCTGGTGAAACGTTATGATGCCTCGTGTAAGGAGACTTTGATAAAGTTCGGATTGTAGCCTATCGCGATTGCGGTTTATCGTATCGCGACATTGCTGCTCGCGTTGGTCGAGATCCAATGACTGTTAGCAGAATATGGAATCAGTGGGTTCAGGAGGGTAATACGGAACGCCGTGCTGGATCCCAATGGCCTCGTATCACTGGCAGTAGAGACGACAGGCATCTTATCCGCATGGATGTAACGGATCGTGCAGCCACGTCTCGATCCCTGAGTCAACAGTTGGGAACGTTTGCAAGACAACAACCATCTGCACGAACAGTTTGACGACGTTTGCTGCAGCATGGACTATCGTCTCAGAGACCACGGCTGCGGTTACCCTTGACGCTGCATTACAGACAGGAGCGCCTGCGATGGTATACTCAAACACGAACCTGGGTGCACGAATAGAAAAACGTCATTTTTTCGGATGAATCCAGGTTTTGATTACAGCATAATGATGGTCGCATCCGTGTTTGGCGACATCGCGGTGAACGCACATTGGCCGGTCTGAGTGACCGAGCGGTTCTAGACGCTTCAGTCTGCCACCACGCGACCGCTACGGTCGCAGGTTCGAATCCTGGCTCGGGCATGGATGTATGTGATGTCTTTAGGTTAGTTAGGTATAAGTAGTTCTAAGTTCAAGGGGACTGATGACTTCAGATGTTAAGTCCGATAGTACTCAGAGCCATTTGAGCCATCTGAACGCACATTGGAAGCGTGTATCCGTCATCGCCATAGTGGCGTATCACCCGGCGTGATGGTATGGGGTGCCATTGGTTACAATTCTCGGTCATCTCTTGTTCGCATTGACGGCACTTTGAACAGTGGACGTTATATTTCAGATGTGTTACGACCCGTCGCTCTACCCTTCATTCGATCCCTGCGAAATCCTACATTTCAGCAGGATAATGCACGACCGCATGTTGCAGGTCCTGCACGGGCCTTTCTGGAAAATGTTCGAGTGCTGCCCTGGCCAGCACATTCTCCAGATCTCTCACCAATTGAAAACGTCTGGTCAATGGTGGCCGAGCAACTGGCTCGTCACAATACGCCAGTCACTACTCTTGATGAACTGTGGTATCGTGTTGAAGCTGCATGGGCAGCTGTACCTGTACACGCCATCCAATCTCTGTTTGACTCAATGCCCAGGCGTATCAAGGCCGTTATTACGGCCAGGGGTGGTTGTGCTGGGTACTGCTTTCTCAGGATCTATGCAACCAAATTGCGTGAAAATGTAATCACATGTCAGTTCTAGTATAATATATTTGTCCAATGAATACCCGTTTATCATCTGCATTTCTTCTTGGTGTAGCAATTTTAATGGCCAGTAGTGTAGCAATAAAATATAGGACACGTGGGCAGCAATGTGGCATAAACGCCACAATATGCCTGGATATCATTGTAAGTGAACATTACAACGGTTCCTACATTTATTGGAACGAACGCATTGATGAGGAAGGGGGAGAGGAAGAACTATAGTTTTTATTTCCTTAATAAGATGTTTTCATCTAGCACGGGGGCAGTGTCAGATATGGAGAGAATATGATCATTCCATCTTATAAAAATACGCACAAGCTTGGCCGTCACAGAAATTTCCAAAGATTTGGGGCAATAGAATTTTATTTCATTGCAGTCCTGTCTTGTTTCACAATTACTTGAAATTGTGTTCACGACCGCCTCTAAAATATTTTTTTCTGCTTTACTGATACGCCATTACGCTATTCCGCTTTCTGCTGGTTCGGCGTTACCTGAAAATTCCTTCGCACCGTGGCAAACACAGTCCAGCGGGGCAATAAAAGTTCCGTTGTTTGGCTTCCGACTTATCTCTTGTGCACTGTACAGCCACTGTTCTGAAGCTGATGAAGCTGGTGGCAGATATCGTAAATTACGGTGCCGGGCGGAAGAAATAGTCCGCTGCGGCATTCAGAGAGGGAGGTGGGGAGAAAGAGAGAGAGAGAAAGAGAAAGGAGAGAAGAGAGAGAGAGTTAGTGATGGGGAGGAGGGTTGGGAGATGTACGGTTACATCCCCCGGGGCAGCGCGTGATGGCCAGTCGTTAGTTTCAATGACCCAGTGAGCCTCCACACAGACCTTTCATTCTTCTGCTGGAGTAAAGTACCCTGATGCATCTCACAACAACAGCGTAGCTTTGTATTTCTAACACTGCTGTCTTTATGTCCACTATGCGATATGTGAATCGTGAAACATAAAACAACTTTTTCTTGAGAAAAATCCTTACATCTGATCACTGGAATGCTTTTCCTGTTAGTAGTACTTTCCCAAAGTGGTATATTGCTTTTTGTGCGCTGTAATCAAGTTACTTCACAAAAAAGAGGTATAACAACACTACAGGTTTATCGAAAATTACTGCCACCATTTGAACATTTTTCAGATATCCATATACGTTTCATTTTATGAACAGTTAATACAGAAAACGCAGGTTGTTTTGATCTTGACTGAAGATTTATTAGAATTAATAAATAATAATTTGTTGCCATTGGCAATATTATGCGACACTTTTAAGGTGTTTGATTACATCAACTGGGAAATTCGCATGCAAAAACAAAACTTTTGTGTTACAATTCATGGAGTTGGTTTCTACCTTATTTGCACGATGGAAATCGGAGGATTTCAGCTACGCAATCAGCACATAGTGGCTAGCACTCTGAATTTCAAGGACACAGACGCGAGTTACAACAGAAATATATTATGGATCCTTTCATATACTAATACTCTTCGACTTGCAGCATTACAAGATGCAAATTATGTCTTTCTTGTTTGGGATACATGTATATTAATAAAAAAATGTCATTCCTCCTACTGAAAAGCTACGGAATGAAATATGGTTAAAGTTTGTAACGATTCCCTTCCTGCTGACTATAGTGATAATAGACCTACTCGTGTTTGGTGAACTATCTTGATTCCTAAACGCCTGTTACTACTCATATTTTTATACCTTCTAAATTTCTATTTGAACACTGTTTATTAGTATCAGTCAACTCTCCATCGTATGAGTTTTTCATAATACACACTCATTGTTAATACTGTGTGTCACTAAATAGAAGGCAAAAAGAGTCTTTCTTAGGAGACCGTCCGTGGATCACAAACGCAGTCGCAAAATGATCCTTGCTTGCTGAGTTTGCTACTAGACATTACTGGTAGCAGCGATAATATTAAATTTATAACATGTACTGTACCCATATACGTGAGGTAAATGAACCGCAGGACACCAAATGAACTATGGTTCATGGTAAATGTGTTGACATTAGGTTGGTTTGTTGATTTGAGGGAGGGGGCCAATCAGCGAGGTCACCAGTCCAATCGGGTTAGGGAAGGATGGGGAAGGAAGGCGACCGTGGCTTTTCAAGGGAACCATCCCGATATTTGTCTGAAGCGATTTTGGGCAATCACGGAAAACCTAAATCAGGATGGGTGGACGTGGGTTTGAGCCGTCGTCCTTCCGAATGCGTGTCCAGTGTGCTAACCACTACATGTTTCCATTACATTTTGATAAGACTCTGTACCAGAACGATGGTGAAACTTGATTAGTTTGAGAAAACACAAAACTGAAGGTGAGACAGAGTGGTAGGACATGGAACAGGTATTTAATAAAGAAATTCGCCGAACAGCCGTGAAGATTGAGAAGTTATTTTACTTTGTTTCCGCTACCACTTTCGGCAATTCAAAATGCCATCTCCAGGCCGCAAATGCACTTCTCAAAAATTAGCTATATTGA
Source organism: Schistocerca piceifrons (assembly GCF_021461385.2). Classification (NCBI taxonomy): domain Eukaryota; kingdom Metazoa; phylum Arthropoda; class Insecta; order Orthoptera; family Acrididae; genus Schistocerca; species Schistocerca piceifrons. Next base: position 509,569,372 of record NC_060142.1, on the reverse strand, counting down.
CATACGGGGGCCATCTTTTTCTGTCGTGAATTCTCAAGTGCTTGCCTGGAAGGAAGAACTTAAGAATTCTTGGCATCCAGAAACAGATGGTATAAAGGTTCACAGTATCTTTGCCAGCATGACTCTAAGCCGGCTATTTCCCTTATCTGCGTACTCCAGTTATTACACATTAATCGAACAATTTAATATTGTCATATTTCATGTTCTCTGTTGTTCATCACTTGCTTCTATATTATTACTTACAGAGAAATCACCTGTTGTCATTTATTTATAGTGTTGCGTCCACGGCCGTCACACGTAGTAATTGGCCTTGTGCTTAGGTTTATGACACCATGTTATTGTTGTTGTGGTCTTCAGTCCTGAGACTGGTTTTATGCAGCTCTCCATGCTACTCTATCCTGTGCAAGCTTCTTCATCTCTCAGTACCTACTGCAACCTCCATACTTCTGAATCTGTTTACTGTATTCATCTCTTGGCCTCCCTCTACGATTTTTACCCTCCACGCTGCCCTCCAATACTAAGATTGAATAACATCGGGGATAGGCTACGACACTGTCTCACTCCCTTCCCAACCACTGCGTACCTTTTATGTCTCTCGACTCTTGTAACTGCCATCTGGTTTCTGTAGAAATTGTAAATAGCCTTTCGCTCCCTGTATTGTATCCCTGCTACCTTCAGAATTTTAGAGTAGCCCAGTCAACATTGTCAAAAGCTTTCTCTAAGTCTACAAATGCTAGAAACGTAGGTTTGCCTTTCCTTAATGTATTGTGTAAGATAAGTCGTAGGGTCAGTATTGCCTCACGTGTTCCAACATTTCTACGTAATCCAAATATGACACCATATCTTCCGAAGTAAGTGTCCTACAATGATATAATTTTGTAGGTACATTCAGCATCATGTATGAATACTGTCTGCAAAACTTATTACGAAATCAGCTAGTAGCAACGAAGTAATAAGTTTAAGCGTCATGCACGACATGACAGTTTTCGACACATCTCACTATTTTCACATCATATCTCCTGAACTATGTGTCGTACAATGATATAATGTTGCAGCTACATTCAGTGCTACATGTGTGTATTGTCTGCAAAATGTGCCGCGAAAACAGTTAGCAGTAATCAAGTAATAAATTATAATGTCATTTCTCAGGGGGTATTCTGACAGCATGAACAGCGTAGTAAGCGATTTTTTTTCATCATTTTGTAACCATTGTCAGTGAGAAAGAGTTCCATAAAGGTTCTAAATTATGTGTAAAGCTTGTTGAACGTAGCTAAGTGCTATCATTCTCAAACACTGGGTGAATTAAGTCTGGGAATTCACGCGTCGTGGGCTATGCTGTTTTTCCGCCCCTACACCCACCCCTTCTTACCACCACAGCGGTTGTTGCGTGGCAGTAGATATATGTCTACCAAGTCTGGATGAGATCGGTCCAGTGGTTTAGGAAGAATTGTGGAACATACGTACACGCACATATGCACATAAATAAATCGACTTTAATAATACGCATGGATTCTAGAAGTTGTGCTCCGTCTATAGAGCTAAACGAATCTTTGATTTGTGCCATACATGTTTTGCATATCTCCTATTATAAAGTACACTACTGGCCATTAAAATTGCTACACCACGAATATGACATGCTATAGACGCGAAATTTAACTGACACGAAGAAGATGCCGTGATATGCAAATGATTAGCTTTTCAGTGCATTCACACAAGGTTGGCGCCGGTGGAGACACCTACAACGTGCTGACATCAGGAAAGTTTCCAACCGATTTCTCATACAACAACAGCAGTTAACCGGCGTTGCCTGGTGAAACGTTGTCGTGATGCCTCGTGTAAGGAGGCGAAGTGCGTACCATCACGTTTCCGACTTTGATAAAGGTCGGATTGTAGCCTAACGCGATTGCGGTTAATCGTATCGCGACATTGCTGCTCGCGTTAGTCGAGATCCAATGACTGTTAGCAGAATACTAAATCGGTGGGTTCAGGAGGGTAATACGGAACGCCGTTCTGGATCCCAACGGCCTCGTATCACTAGCAGTCGAGATGATAGGCATCTTACCCGCATGGCGGTAACGGATCGTGCAGCCACGTCTCGATCCCTGAGTCAACAGATGGGGACGTTTGCAAGACAACAAGCATCCGGACGAACAGTTCGACGACGTTTGCAGCAGCATGGACTATCAGCTCGGAGACCGTGGCTGCGGTTACCCTTGACGCTGCATCACTGACAGGAGCGCCTGCGATGCGGTACTCGACGACGAACCTGGGTGCACGAATGGCAAAACGTAATTTTTTCGGATGGATCCAGGTTCTGTTTACAGCGTCATGATGGTCGCATTCGTGTTTGTCGACATCACGGTGACCGCACATTGGAAGCGTCTATTCGTCATGGCCATACTGGCGTATTACCCGATGTGATGGTATGGGGTGCCATTGGTTACACGTCTCGGTCACCTCTTGTTCGCATTGACGGTACTTTGAACAGTGGTCGTTATATTTCAGATGTGTTACGACCCGTGGCTCTACCATTCATTCGATCCCTGAGAAACCCTACATTTCAGCAGGATAATGCACGACCGCATGTTGCAGGTCGTGTACGGGCCTTTCCGGATACAGAAAATGTTAGACTGCTGCCCTGGCCAGCACATTCTTCAGATCTCTCACCAACTGAAAACGTCTGGTCAATGGTGACCGAGCAACTGGCTCGTCACAGTACGCCAGTCACTACTCTTGATGAACTGTGGTATCCTGTTGAAACAGCATGGGGAGCTGTACCTGTACACGCCATCCAAGCTCTGTTTGACTCAATGCCAAGTCGTATCAAGGCTGTTATTACGGCCAGAGGTGCTTGTTCTGGGTTCTGATTTCTCAGGATCTACGCATCCAAATTGCGTGAAAATGTAACCACAGGTCAGTTCTAGTATAATATATTTGTCCAATGAATACCCGTTTATCATCTCCATTTCTTTTTGGTGTAGCAATTTTAATGGCCAATAGTGTATCTTCAGTGGTCTGAAACAAATGTTTCTTTTGTATTCAGAGTGATTTTTCTGTGTATGTGCAAACTTCGGGAGACGATCACAAACACCATAAGAGGTAAAAAAGATCGATTGACCTATGGTCGAAAATTAGTTCTAAGACAGCGGAGATACAATGTCTTTGAGAGTCGCCACCAGGCAGGTGACCCCCCCTAGCGTATCCACGAGGACTACGTGTGCATGACAAATGTCACTGCCTATCCCACTTACAACGGTGCAGGGTTCATTCCCTACAGACCTACCTCTGCGGCATGGATATTGCAACTGGTCCGTCACACAGGCTAGCGCTATGCTAGGATGTCTGTCATCCATCCGATTCATATCTGAGTCTACGAGGGCGGCGTTGACAAACATCAAGCCTGTGAACTACGGAGTGAACCATCAGCAAGTGTTCAGTCTCAGTATGTGGGCGGGACTACTGGCGACCGAATCGTCAGACCATTCATCCTTCCACAACGCCTCACAAGCGAGGCACATCTGCGCTTCCTGCGGGTGACGCGGTTGCCCCTGCTGGCTGACGTGCATTTGATGAGTAACGTGGGTACTTCGTGATGGTGCCCCAGTTGACTGCTCTTCGACTGTGGAGCTAAACACTAGCGCGGACAGAATATTCCCACTTGCCTGTAGTGTTCTCATGTGTCCTTTCAGTCGCTGAAACTTACATTGTCAAAGGACTTTATCTCCACATTCAAGTGAGTGCAGCTCCAGAAAGCATTTCTGGCCATACTGACGTTTGACGTTCCTTTGCTGCCTTTTCTCTCAAGCACCATTTCCTGCAAATTGTTCCCATTTAGCAAAATCACCAGTACATAACAATGATCACTCGGAAGAGCTCGTTGTAGTGGTGACACCGGCTCCCGTCGCGTCGCCGAAGTTAAGCACTGTCGGACTTAGCTACCACTTGGACGGGTGACCGTCTGGGTGTGCCGAGCGCTGTTGGCAAGCGGGGTGCACTCAGCCCTTGTGCGGCCCCTGATTGGGTAGCGGCTCCGGCCCAAAAACTGACAACGGTCGTGAGATCAGTGTGCTGCCCACATGACTCACCGTATCCGCATCGAGTGTCGCCCATGCCCTGAGGATGACACGGCGGTCGGCCATCGGCCAGTACAGTTGGGCCTTCAAGGCTGTTCGGACGGAGAGGGATTATAACGTTCGCAGATATGTTACTGTATTAGAGTTTCTCGTTATTGTCTTATTGTTAGTTAAGAAGCAACATTTCCTAACCTTAAATTACTATTTGCTTCTGTTTACGATTTTGTGATCTCGCCAGGGGATCTATGAGGAACTTTCACACTTTTATAGTTTTGAACAATGATAGCATTTGGAATAAGTGTAGTTGTTGGCCTCGCGGGATTAGCCGAGCGGTCTAGGGCGCTGCAGTCATGGACTGTGCTGCTGGTCCCGGCGGAGGTTCGAGTCCTCCCTCGGGCATGGGTGTGTGTGTTTTCCTTAAGATAATTTAGGTTAAGTAGTGTGTAAGCTTAGGGACTGATGACCTTAGCAGTTAAGTCCCTTAAGATTTCTCACACATTTGAACTTTTTTTTGTGATAAGGGTACTTGTGAAATAATACTGTCCTGGTCTATATATTTCCATGTGTCCAAAACTGTGTTTTCTATTCGGCACGTTTGCCCGGTTTGTACGACCGATAGAAATCAGGGACTGTTGGTAGGGCCACGTAACCTACATTTTCAGTTACAGTAATAAGCTCATTAGGCTGTAGTAGTAACACGTAAAACACTCTTCAAGGCAAGTGTCAAATTTGTTTCTCATTTCGGAAAGTACATTCATTTAGAAACTTCTACGACAGGCAGAGATAATGGACTACCACATGGTCGCATTTATTATCTATGACAATGCTGTACGCAGATTACACAGTTAATAGCAACTTTAAAACAAATAAAAAGGCATTTTAATACGATAATAAGTAAAAGGAGTCTCGCAGTGGGCATTAATAAGTTATCTTAGTAAAAATAGGTATTAAGCTTTTGCCGCAGATAGTTAAACGTCTCCTTTACGTTAAAATTTTCCGCAAATAGTAAGTTTTAGTGCAAAATCGGCTTGCAATATCAGAAACCTGTTAAAAAATCCTAATGGCGCCTCAGTCAGCCTTTTACGATTACTATGTGTTGAGGAAAAAAGATGTTTACTTCAGAAATAATATATATGATCATATTCTATATGTGTTATTATGGAGTTGTGCTTAGTTGTGTGTACACGAGCATGTCCGGTTTACAGTGTTCTTGAGCACATTTCCGTTGAATACTTCAATTTCACTGTATATAATGTTGCCAACTATCGCTGAGTGTTTTTCGGTCGTCTGTTATTTGAGTTGTGGTTTTTGGATGCAATCTGATATTCGTTTGTTTATGATGCGGGTGTATTTGATATTGTGTGTGTTGGGTTCTGCTTTGAGCAACAGAGAAATTTTCAGTGGAAGGAAACACAGCGTACAGTTTCTGTACGCTGCACGCAGACGCTTCGCGTGTCTGCAACGCGATCTTGTAATTGTCTCTATGGCAATTCCTCTTCATAACTTTATAGACTGCAATTGTTTTCGCCTACGGCTGTTTGCGCTTCGCAGTTGAAAGCTGTCAAGAGTGCTACTAGGTGTCAGGGATTTCGTAAAGTTGAGGTGATTGTAGGTATGTCTTAGTAGTAAAGAATAAATGTATTAAAACTTCATGCATGATGCAGCAGTTTTCACGCATCTCTGTGCTTATGACGTCATATCAGCTGAACCATATGTGGTACTATTAAATAATTTCATATGTGCATTTAGCGGCTTATGTGGAAAGTGTCTGCGAAATATATTGCTAATAGAGTTAAAAGCACAGAAAAATACATTTGTACGTCATTCATGATGCGGCAGTTTTCCACGCATAACGTCATCATATCTCTTGAACTATGATAGGCACGTGGTTCTTAGTGGTTCTTACCCCGAAGGCGATTGTTGCGTGACGGTAAGGGAAATGTGTACCAAGTTTGATTGAAATCGATATAGGGGTTTCGGAAGAGATGTGGAACATACATACACACACACACATACACACAAGCTTTTTATAAAAATGTATGGATTTTTACCGGTTTCGGCAGTAGCGACCTTCTTCACAGGGAGGAAACGGATATGCAATTATATGGATATGAATGAGATGGATATGCAGTTCAGCTTCATGCTGGATAAACTGAAAACGATCAGAGTGATAAAATGTTTACAGATCCACGTATAACAGGCCATGGTCTCGATACCAGTACGAAATTGACTTCACTATGATTAAACAGGAAGATCATCAAGGTGACAGCATAAAGACCCGATCCGTCGTGGTACCACTTGAACTATTTTTCTGTTTAATCATAGTGAACTGGACATGTATTAGAGTGTTCGGGCGAAAAGCGATCCACAGGGAGATGTAGACAGTGAGAATGGCGGAGAGGTAAAGGGGGAGGGTGATAGGAATAGGGAGAAGGTAAAGAGAGAGAGAGAGAGAGAGAGAGAGAGAGAGAGAGAGAGAGAGAATGACCTATGTTTATGATCCATAAGAAAAGTCTAACCCCCAACTCAGTACAGCACAAATTCTTCACCAACCCTGCTTGTGAACTTCGTAAATGTGACGTGGTTCGTTTGATGGCTGCTATTAATTCCAGGTCTCTGTTGCCGAAGTTTACTTGCACTGTCAGGTTTTATACCTATGTGAATGGTTAATGTTGATGTATAAAACATGTTTTTAAAGTTCAGCATTTAATTTTCTAAACAACTGTTAGAAGCAGCATATGACTGACAACGACCATGTTTATACACTGTTCCTGATCTGCATGTATTGAACATCGAAAAAATTACAAGTAATACAGGTCTATCGACCTACCACAATATCAACTCACTCTCAAGTGACTACACAAAGGTATTTAAATACGATAGTCTCTCAACCAGCTTAAACTAGGTGATGTCACAAGACCAAGTACAAATATATTTATAATTATGGAAATAAGCTATCCGAAGTCTAGCATTATCTTTATCCATATCAATGTTAAATTACAAAAACTTTTCTGTTACATATTAAATCTGCTGTAATGTACATTAATGTGGAAGCAATCATACCTGAATTCACTACTACATCGTGAAAGTAGTCTGCAGTCTTGTAAAAATAAAGTGAGTGTAGTTTTTTACGAAATTTCAAAGGGAATTTCTGAACAATGTACCTCACTTAAAGGCATTTTCGTATCGTTCCCAAAGCTGCTGTTAGATATCCGGAACTATGGCGGAATTAACATTCAAATTTTTATTTTAATAACAGTAATTCAAGTGATACATATGGGTTATAGTTGTGGGCTTATGTGTAGGTCATGATCTGTTGTCTTCCAGTATCAGCTGAAAAAACGTTATTTTTCAAAACAGTCATTTACTTCAATGAATATTATTGCAATAACTTCCTTTGTTCATATGTGATGCAATTTGGGACTTGGCCCCTATGACACCTGTTATCCCATTATGGTCACTAGTTGCTGCAGGTCTTCAACTCATGGCAGTAAAATATGGGGTGGCGTATTAAAGTGATTTCAACACAATTTCGCAAGGATTGAATTCTATGAATGGAATCAGCAAGGGATCAGCAATGTTATACTGTAGTGAAACTTCCTGGAAGATTAAAACTGTGTGCCGGACCGAGACTCGAACTCGGGAACTTCGCCTTTTTCGTGCAAGTGCTCTACCATCTGAGCAACCCAAGCACGACTCACGACCCGTCCTCACAGCCTCAGTTCTGCCAGAACCTCGTCTCCTACCTTCCAACCTACACAGAAACTCTTGTGCGAAACTTGCAGAACTAGCAGTCCTGGAAGATAGGTTATTGCGGAGACATTGCTTTTGTTCTGTTACAGTCATAGTTTGGTCCATTTTTTTGAGAAAAGAGTAGTTTAATGAACATCAAAAAGATCTGATGAGAGTATGTGTTATAAAACAGCTGTAAAATTGTAATTTCTTTTAGCAGGTTTCTGCCACACGTTATAAGTTAATGCCAGAAATAATCGTTTTAAAAGTCTGGTTCGAATTTCGTCTTTGTAAATGTAGTTTTTCCAAAAATTAGATCTCCTAACTCATTAGCGAGTTATAGTACGCACAGGAATTAATTTCTTTATTGTTATCAACCAAAGCTAAAAACATGCCCGCTATAAATGTAGCTTTAACATGGCGCTGCAGTTAACAAACAATAATGGTTCGCTGTCTGACGTTATTACCTGTTTTTAGCACCATGAACTGACCAGTATATATGATGATCCATTGTGGACGTGGGACAGCAGCTGGTCGAACTTTAACAAAGGAATTCGCTCGCAAATCACTATACTAGAATACTACTCAAATGTGTAGGGTCCATATCGGGTGTTACAATCAAAGGACACGGACTGCGTATGGAGAACGACAAGACGATTGGTCACTGATTTATTTGGCTGCTATGGAAGAGTGACAGAAATGGTACAGGAAAGGAAAACATAATATTCAGGTACATACAGCTTCTCTCAAAAACGTGCAAAAAAAAATAATAATCTGAGAGTCAGTTTTCCAGACTGGGTTTATTATACTCCGTTTAACCCCCAGTGAATATAAAGTACTAGCTTGCCTGTCGCCTTATGTGCAATCATTTCTCCTCGCTTCATCCGCCAAAAGAGGGCGAGAATAAAAAGTACTCCCTAGAACGCGTTTTGCAGTAATTTTTCAGAGGGTGGACGTTGACGTAGGAGTAATACCGCGGCAGAATAGCAGAAGTGACACAATTTCTGGAAATAGGCCGCGGGTTGTCAGTAGCTCCTCTTTAAAAAGGAGCCCGAAGGTATTCGCCGTCCCCGTTCCATCCCCTAATGAAGGGCACTTGGCGGCACAATGTGGCGTCGTCATTACGACACAATTTACCAGTTTATGAAAGGATGCTTCAGGCGATTGTTCTGCCGTGAAATGGCGACAAAAGGAGCGGGGCGGCGCTGCATCGTCGCGCGCCGCCCTCAGTTCATGAGCCGTCTATTAGCCCCATCTCGGAATTCCAGCGCCGCCAGCTGCCGACTCTCTCGGAGTGAAACGTTCGCCGGGGAGGAATAGTGGCGACGACCGTGGTTTCAGCGCAGACCGTACGGAACCGCGAGCTAATTTGCGGTCTAATAAATTGAAGAGGGGCGACAGGACTGTGGGCGTGGATTAGAGCGTTCTTGTGAACAGAGAGAGAGTGTGATGCCTTCTATTGCTGCCTTCTGGCACTTCCACGAGCAGCGAACGTGTAATGTCCTTTTTGTACACCCATTCAGTATGCTTCACATCGTCGAGATACGTGAAAGACGCCACAACACTGCTATTGCAGTCAATATTTGTTGCTTATGTCCGCTAATTTGAGTCAGACTCTTTTTTTAACAAGTTTAGATTCAAATTATTTCTATCGCTTCCTGCCAAAGATACTCATGAACAGTTACTAGGCGGTCTCTTCTCTTTTCAAAACCAATTGATATCTTTGATTTGTGTAGCACATATACATCGAATTTCCTTCAAAAGTCATAGGATTCATTTCACAAAGCACGATGATTTGTCCGTTGAAAATTATTCCCTTTAATTTTTATGCAGCATAAATTTTTACTATTATTATTGTCATTGTCCAGAGATAATACAATACACAGTTCACTTCTCGTGATACTCTGTTCGAAATCGTAGCACACTACAGTTTTTCCTTAACTCGGTTTTTATTAACACAATTTCTTTTATATGATTTCCTACTGTGAATAGTCACACTTAAGTCCGATAGTAAATGTCCAAAAAGGATCTTTAAAGGAAAGTCAATTTGCGACGCGATGTTTGAATAGTAACTTCGGCAACAAGTGAAGTTCTTAAATTGGAATTAGAGATATCGACCTGTTATCGATTGAGATGTTCACTGGATCTTAGTGTTATCTCAGTTTTATCAGTTTTCGTACTTTTTTCAATAAATTAAACGAACTGAGTTTTACTTGTAATTAGCCCGGCTTCCAATGAAGTTAACCATTTCACGCCGTGGCGCATGAATTTATGAGCTTTTACGTTTAGGGAACATAACATACTGTCACTTTTGTAGAGGTAATAAGAGTAATTTTCTGTGCATTCAAGAGATGAAAGTAGTGAAGGGCATTTTTTTATTCCATAATTACTTACAGTAATGATACCATGTTCCATATCTAACAAGCTAGATCAGTGTTATATAAAAATAGTTTGCAAATTAAATATCGTACGTCCACAGCAGGAAATCTTTCAGTATTGCGCGTATCCCCACATAATAGGTCAAAGTGTATAGAGTTAAAACGTTTTCAACTGCAGAAACTAATGGTGAAAATCGTATTTTATCTGTCGTGATCCCAACAATAAGCAATATAAAATTAATTAAAATATTATGCCATATAAACTGCATATAAAGTAAAAAGGGTGTGCGGTGGAGATTACGCTACAAAACGATAACTCCCGGGACACTTGAATCACAAGACACAAAGACTCCCAGGTGCTAAAGACTCCCAGACGCTAAAGACGTTAACAGTACATGCGTTAGGTTTATATAGCGGTTGTGAAACAACACGGACGTTCGTTAGAAACTCTTTGAATGAAGTCCTTTGCTACAGTGCATTTAATACCCTATTCTGTTGGCTCTTATTATTCTTTTATTTAATTCTCTTTACTTTAAAACGGGAATTTGTGATTTTTTATGAAGTATGGGAATTGTTCATGGCCATTTCGAATAAATTTTAGTTTCAAGAAAGACCATATATGTAACGAGTGGTTACAAGAGGTAGACAGTGGGAGTGGAGGAAAGGTAGGGATCGAGGAGAAGAGGACGAGGAGGGAGGGAAATGGGAAGAGAGAGAAAAAGGGAAGGGGCTTGTGGAGCTATGTACGTTTGGGGTCCACAAAAAAAAGTCTGACCCCAGTAGGTATAGGACAAGTACTCCACAAATCCAACTTGTGAGTGCTGGCAATGTAATGTGATAGATTTGCTGGCTGCAGTTAATCCCAGGTCTTTGGTGCCGAAGTTCATTGTTTTGTCACGTTTTATAGCTATGTGCAAGGTCAGGGCTAGCAAATGAACCTGCAGATGACAGACTACTATAGGAACAGAATTAACCTACCGAGGATGATGAAACTTCACCGAAACATGCATGGGTGATAAAGGAGAGACTGTGTTTGATGAAGGCTGCGGTGTTGTCGAGTACCGAGGAGCGGCGCAAGAAGTGTCGTCCACCGCTGAGATACTGCACAGCAAAGCCGTAGCAGGAGGCGTCAATGAGATGCCACGAAGAAGCGGTGCCTCGCGTAGTTGCGAGGCGCCACCGCCGCACCTCTACCATGAAACAGCGTCGACAGACGCCAGAAGAGCTGTTCTGTTCCGAAGTAGAATACTGCCCACTTCCAGGTATTTCCTGTAATGCAGGCGTCTATCAAGTGACATGTGTCTATCAAGTGTATATAGGTGAAACGGGAAGAACTGTTAAGGAACGCATTAAGGGGGGTAGGAGGTCAAACGGGCCGACTTGGACCAGGAGAGGCACCACAGGACATTTTAATTTTCACTGTCTATACTTTTACAAGTAAATTCATAAAACTTTGTCAGCATGACCAGGAAGGATCCAGGATTCACACTCGTAGCAGCGGAAGTTCAAAAACATAACAAAATAATTCTTTTACATGTGAAATTTCATCACTTTTTCACTTACTATTGACTGCATTTGTTGCTATAGGTACACTTTTCTTCATAAGTAAGAGAGACTGATCGATAAATTTTGCACAGCTTAAAAACCATACTTACAGGTGTCTGAAACTCTAGAATCTATTTAATTTATGAAAAATGAATGAGCTGTTACGTTTTTAACTTTATGTTTAGAAAGAAATCAAATTTTGTAGTTAATTATCTCAATTTTTACCACAGATTACCATAGATTTGGAAAATTCTAGAGTTTCATACACCCGTAAGTATGGTTTGTATGTTGTGCAAAATTCATCAAAGAGTCTCTGTTACCTGTGAAGAAAAATGTACCTATATCAACAAATGCAGCTAATAGTAAGTGAAAAAATGATGAAATTTCACATGTAAAAAAAATTATTTTGTTACGTTTTTGAACATCAACTGCTATGAGTGTGAATCCCGAATCCTTCCTGGTCATTCTGACAAAGTTTTATGAATTTATTTTTAAAATTATAGACAGTAGAAAATAAAATGTGCTGTGGTGCCTCTCCTGCTCCAAGTCGACCCGTTTGACGTCCTACCCCCCATAAGGAACACGAACGGCACATGCGGCTAAAACAAAGCGCAAAATCGGCAGTAGCGGAACATCATGAGAACTGTGGCTCTGACATCGATTTTAATAACGTACGTGTACTGGCTTAGGAAACAAACATTTATAGAAGGAAAGTCCGAGAAGCGGTTGAAATTTCCAAGAATGCATGTAATTTCAAGAGAGAGGACGGCAGTAGGCTTCCGGCATCGTGACTCCCCGCCATCAAGGAAATGAATACGCGGCCGCGGTGTGCGAGCGACTTAAACAAATGGTTCAAATGCCTCTAAGCACTACGGGACTTAACATCTGAGGTCATCAGTCCCCTAGAACTTAGAACTACTAAAACCTAACTAACCTAAGGATTGTTCAAATGGCTCTGAGCACTATGGGACTCAACTGCTGAGGTCATTAGTCCCCTAGAACTTAGAACTAGTTAAACCTAACCAACCTAAGGACGTCACAAACATCCATGCTCGAGGCAGGATTCGAACCTGCGACCGTAGCGGTCTCGCGTTTCCAGACTGAAGCGCCTAGAACCGCTCGGCCACCGACTTAAACAACGCACTGCAAGTCACCTCGGCGGACAATAATATTTTGGGTAAATATTCCCCCTCTCTTGCTCTGCCCGTTTCGAATCTAGCCAATGATGACTACCAACCAATAGTAGTAGCAGGCCGGCCGGTGTGGCCGAGCGGTTCCAGGCGCTTCAGTCTGGAACCGCGCGACCGCTACGGTCACAGGTTCCATTCCTGTCTCGGACATGGATGTGTGTGATGTCCTTAGGTTAATTAGGTTTAAGTAGTTCTACGTTCTAGGGGACTAATGACCTCAGATGTTAAGTCCCATAGTGCTCAGAGCCATTTGAACCAAGTAGTAGCAGGAATTTCAACCAATACCCCTTTTACAGTGTAATTGTGAGATTGTGTCTCTCTAGCCAATGACGATGGGCCGCCAATGGTATCCACAGACGATTAGCCAACAATGCCCCCTCTTCTGCATCAGAGTGGGAATGTTAGCCTATGACTATGGCCAACCAATGGTAGCCATATGAATTTCAACCAATACTATCATTTCTCCAGCACGAACGCGAGAAAACTCCCCTTTATAAGAGGACGCGACACCCGTCTCTGACAGTGTTCTAGCAGTGGTGGGCACCATAAGATCCTGATGAAGATCCCAGCGGAGTGGTCGAAACGTCGATCATTTTAGTAGAAATATGATGCGGCCTAATAACCCATAAGATTTCTACTTCAGGACAAAGGCCACGAAAGCTTTCGGAATTACATATTTGATGGTGTCCAGCACGCGTGAGAGAATGCAGTACCTCGCTTTAGAAGTTTGTTGCTTTTACTCGGAAACAGCTGGTTTCTGAACATTAATTACTGTTCATTTCATTATTTATCCAGCATCTTAAATATCGGCAAAATCTGTGATAAGCATATGTAGAAAATCCCTATACCGTGCACGGTAGCTAGCGAAATGTGCCTCACATCTGTTGTTTAATATTTGCGAGAATTTTTCCTTGTTTAATAGTTCCTCGCTGTTGCTGACATAAATCGGAATAATTAATTCTCTTCTTTGATAGCTGAATTTTACTTTGGCTCGTAATGGACCATCTATCGCCTAATTACTTTAAGTATTTTAAGTGGTACGCATTTCTGATGTCTGCTACAAAACTCCATTGGCTGTTTTGTAGGTCTTTCCAGACTTAAAACGACGAAACTACGTTATGTCAGTGTATACTTTGAACTGCACTGCACTGAACTTTGTTGCAAGGTCGGATGACAATCGTCGCATTTAGCAGATAAAGACAAAAACATGGGTAAATGCTATAGATAATTACAAGAAATATGCCAATTTAAGAAACAAAATGAAATTGAGTTGCGAAGGTTGAATAATGGTTATTCTTTAAATGACAAACAATTTTAATGTACAGTTTAGCTTCAGCAACAGTGGCCACATATAACTTTGCATTCAGAAATACATTTCTAGTCTTATGAAGAACATTCATAGTTCAATATTTTAAGTGATCCAAACGTAATTAGAAAAGAAATCCGCAACTACCACAGATTTATTTAGGAAATTTATTTCCTTTATTAGTGAGTTAAGAACAGTTGCGTTTGATATAGAAACGCCTGTAATTGAAGCTTTACCTTAAAAATAAGAAACTGGGAGCAAGAAATACTAATGACTTAATTAAAGGTGTGGCGCAGTCCGAGCTACACGAATCCCTCAAATCAACGACAAGTTTTTGCACGTTTCTCGCCTTTGAAGCTGTGAACGAGTTATTAAAAGCGCAATTTCCCAGATCAATATTCTTTTCACGGGTGCGTTACCAAAGTCTCGCGATATTGCTTCTGTAAACCAGTTGCAGGTTTCAGAGGATGGAAAAAAAAATTAAAACCCTCTCTCGGCCGGCGTAGAAAGTGAAAAATTGGACAGCGCCTTCGACGTCTAGATGGCGAGAGGTTAACGGGAAATCCGTGTCGAGGCGTCGCTGGCGGCCCACTGAGCCGGAAAATGTCCATCAGCGGCGGCGGCGACGGAAGCAGACGTAGGGGTAGGCGCGGCGCGCAGGGGTGGGGGCGGCGCCGCCGCGGGCTTATTGCAGGAGACGCGACGTTGCAAAAACACGCCCCCCCCCCCCCCCTAACCCAGCCCAGACCGGCTCACAGGCCGTCGCTCGCGCTCATAAGATTTCTCGCAAATCCTTCAACGACCGCCACCTCTCCACCTCGCTATTCAGTCACCACGTTCCACGCCTTACGTTTTCTCTCTGTTTCTTGACATCTCCTGATTAGAAGAAGTGGAAAAGCTAAATGACAAATCACGCTGACTTCCTTTCAGTACCTCATTTTATTCGCGTTTATAAGGCAAAGCAATAATACTGTCAATTTCATCCCTCATAAATGTTGCCTCACCTTGTAAACAAAACCGAAGTTACCTTAAAAAATTTCGAAAAAGAAGTTTTGTTGCCCAGACCACACTGATACATATTCCAATTACTACACTACTGGCCATTAAAATTGCTACACCAAGAAGAAATGTACGTGATAAACGGGTATTCATTGGACAGATACATTATACTAGAACTGACATGTGATTACATTTTCACACAATTTGGGTGCATAGATCCTGAGAAATCTGTAGCCAGAACAATCACCTCTGGGCCTAATAACGGCATTAATACGCCTGGGCATTGAGTCGAACAGAGCTTGGATGGCGTGTACAGGTACAGCTGCCCATGCAGCTTCAACACGATACCACAGTTCATCAAGAGTAGTGACGCGTATTGCGACGAGCCAGTTGCTCGGCCACCATTGACCAGACGTTTTCAATTGGTAAGAGATCTGGAGAATATGCAGGCCAGGGCAGCAGTCGAACATTTTCTGTATCTAGAAAGGCCCGTACAGGACCTGCAACATGCGGTCGTGCATTATCCTGCTGAAATGTAGGGTTTCGCAGGGATCGAATGAAGGGTAGAGCCACGGGTCGTAACACACCTGAAATGTAACTTCCACTGTTCAAAGTGCCGTCAATGCGAACAAGAGGTGACCGAGACGTGTAACCAATGGCACCCCATACGATTACGCCGGGTGATACGCCAGTGTGGCGATGACGAATACACGCTTCCAATGTGCGTTCATCGCGATGTCGACAAACGCGAATGCAACCATCATGACGCTGTAAACAGAACCTGGATTCATCCGAAAAAATGACGTTTTGCCATTCGTGCACCCAGGTTCGTCGCTGAGTACACCATCGCAGGCACTCCTGGTTGTAATGCAGCGTCAAGGGTAACCGCAGCCATGGTCCCCGAGCTGATAGTTGATGCTGCTGCAAACGTCGTCGAACTGTTCGTGCAGTTGGTTGTTGTCTTGCAAACGTCCCCATCTGTTGACTCAGGGATCGAGACGTGGCTGCACGAACGGTTACAGCCATGCGGATAAGATGCCTGTCATCTCGACCTCTAGTGATACGAGGCCATTGGGATCTAGCACGTCGTTCGGTATTACCCTCCTGAACCAACCGATTCCATATTCTGCTAACAGCCATTCGATCTTCGCAATCGCGATAGGCTACAATCCGACCTTTATCAAAGTCGGCAACGTGATGGTACGCATTTCTCATCCATACACGAGGCATCACAACAACGTTTCACCAGGCAACGCCAGTCAACTGCTGTTTGTGTATGAGAAATCGGTTGGAAACTTTCCTCATGTCAGCACGTTGTTGGTGTCGCCACCGGGGCCAGCCTTGTGTGAATGCTCTGAAAAGCTAATCATTTGCATATCACAGCATCTTCTTCCTGTCGGTTAAATTTCGCGTCTGTAGCACGTCGTCTTTGTGGTGTAGCAATTTAAGTGGCCAGTATTGTAGTTAGCTAGTTACTTCCATGATCCATGGATTATTTTGCACGATAAATCGTCATTATCTGGAACGAGTCGTTTTACATTCATATTGCAAATCAATTTGTACATACATCTATTTGTACTCTAAACATCAACATTTAATCTTTTTTTTTTTTCGAAATGAAAACATGATATACAGTTTGAGATAGCAATTCCTACCCACCACCTTTTACACGTTACAAACAAAGCAAGTGTTCTACGGATTAGAAGGAGTTGTCAAGGAGAAACCTTTTTCAATTTGCTTTCAAAATTTTACCTTGCTGTCTGTTAGACATTTTATATCACTGGGTAAGTGGTCAAAAATTTTTGTTGCAGCGTTGTGCACCCCTTTCTGTGTTGAGCAATGAATGTCAATCTTTCTCCTAGTATTGGAATTGTTTACACCATTGTTCCTTTTGAACTGTAGTAGATTATTTGCAACAAACTTAATGAGGAAATAAATATACTGTGAAGCAATATTCAGAATGCCCAACTCCTTAAACAGATGTCTAGAAGATGATCGCGGGTGAGCACCACATATTATTCGTACAGCACGATTTTGGGCAACGAAGACCTTGCTTAAAGACGAATTACTACAGAAATTTATTCCATATGGCATTACTGAATGAAAATAAACAAAATATGTCAAGTTACTGATTTCTGTCTCCCCAAAATTTGCTATGATTCTAAGTGCAAATGTGACTGAAGTAAATTGTTTTAGGAGTTCCAAATTGTGTTCTTTTTTTCCAATTTAAATACTCATGAATATGGACACCTAAGAATTTTGAAGTTTCCGCCCTATGTATTAATTCATCCCATGTATTACACTTATCACTGGTGCAGAACCCCTAGAAGTGCAGAACTGAATATGATATGTCTTTGTGAAATCCAGAGTAACACCATTCGCAGAAAACCAGTCAATGTTAGTTCTGAGACTGTTCACCATTTCTTCCATTTCTGTATGTATACTGGGAGTGATTACAGTACTGGTATCATATGTGAAAACAAAGTTATATTACAACCTTCAGATCATTTTATGCGTAAATTATGAAGCCACTACGTGTGGCACATCACTATCTGGCCATTGGAATCATGGAAGTAAACTCATACAAAAGACACTCCCATGCAAACATGAGTACACAAAAATAAAACCGTAACTGCATCAGTAAGCCTCTCAGGTAACAAATCCATCAGACAGAGAGCATACACTGCTATCAGATGTGTCTATGTTGATAACTGGCTCTGTGCTGCTGATGTACTCTGTGCCTTGCTTATACAGCTATGAGTTTTGTTTTAGTGTTCTTAGTGTCGCATGGGAGTGTATTTTCCGTGTTTTTATCTCCATTTTTCAGTGGCCAGATGGCAATGTGCTACACATAGCGGCTTTATAATCTACGCATTCGATGATCTGAAGATGGTAATACAACTTTGCAGAAACCAGTAATCAGAATATGTTATAACTTCAATCTGGGCAATAAAACTTCTATTTCGGAAGCTTTTTCACACTGACATACACTAAAGCGATAAAAAAACATGGAATACCTCCTAATATCGTGTTGGACCTCCTTTTGTGGGGCATAATGTAGCAGCTCGGCGTGGCATGGACTCAATAAGTCGTTGGTAGTCCCCTGCACAAATATTGGACCCTGCTGCCTTTGAAGTCGTCCATAAGTGCTGCCGGTGCAGGATTTAGTACTCGAACTGACCTCCCGATTATGTCCCATAAATTTTCTACGGGATTCATATCGGACGATCTGGGCTCGGAAATCTTTCCACATGGCTCACCGCAGTACAAATGACAGCTCCGTCAATGCCCTGACCTTTTACATCTTGTGGCTGCGATACTGTTGCTGTCTGTGTAGGTGCATTCGCTATCCCACGTCCTTTGTCCCCCTAGTGTAGAGATCGCTCTCTTCCTGACAACGTCAGGTAGTTACAATACTGAAGTTGTATTACTGAAGTTGTTAGCAGTGGATTTACAGTTTGTGTCCACAGTTCTGCTGCAGCAAGCGAACCTGCATACGTTGAAGCACATACAGAAACATGAAATTTCCTGTGGAGCACCCTTTATGATTATCTGTGAGATGAATCACATGTTATGGCGACGTGCTGATACCTAAATCTTCTTCAGTAGCCTGGAGACTTCCTGGTCATGAATAACTTTCGTCTACTTTGGCCCATGACGTGCCACGCGATTCTAACTGGATCTTCCCAAAGAGCCGTAGAATTCGTTTTTCTTGCTTAGTAAGCACACTGCTCTACCTTGACCCTGCGGTTCTGGTGCCAGGGGCACTCTTGCACCGACGTAGTTGTTCAGAACAGCAGTGACTGAACGATCACCTCCTTGATACAGACTTACGCCCATTAGCTATCGTATTGCTATAAATGACTATAAATGTCACATCAACATATTTACGAAATGAGTATTATGATGTCTTAAACGGATCACCAAGTCTTGACTGCAACACAAGAGTAACATGTTCATCAGTATACATGCGAGCACAACAAGACATCTTCACTGTGGATACAATGAGTGCTTTGATTAACTGGGTTGTTCTTGTTGTTATAACAAAATTAGTTTTAATTCCTGAAACTTCCTGGCAGATTAAAACTGTGTGCCCGACCGAGACTCGAACTCGGGACCTTTGCCTTTCGCGGGCAAGTGCTCTTGCCCGCGAATGGCAAAGGTCCCGAGTTCGAGTCTCGGTCGGGCACACAGTTTTAATCTGCCAGGAAGTTTCATATCAGCGCACACTCCGCTGCAGAGTGAAACTCATTCTGGAAACATCCCCCAGGCTGTGGCTAAGCCATGTCTCCGCAATATCCTTTCTTTCAGGAGTGCTAGTTCTGCTAGGTTCGCAGGAGAGCTTCTGTAAAGTTTGGAAGGTAGGAGACGAGGTACTGGCAGAAGTAAAGCTGTGAGTACCGGGCGTGAGTCGTGCTTCGGTAGCTCAGTTGGTAGAGCACTTGCCCGCGAAAGGCAAAGGTCCCGAGTTCGAGTCTCGGTCGGGCACACAGTTTTAATCTGCCAGGAAGTTTCATATCAGCGCACACTCCGCTGCAGAGTGAAAATCTCATTCTGGAGTTTTAATTCCTGTTTAGTCAAGGCGTTTGTAAATGTTTTCTTAGTAAGCATGTATGATGGTACATTAGGAATACATGTATCGATAAGTTCAAATGTGTGTTACATTATTCATAAGTATGTGCAACTTTTCAGAAGACGACTGGGCGAAAACTACAAGCAGAAACTGCGTACAGAAATTATATATCAGTTGATAGGCGTTTTCTCCAGTTATTATCTCATATTATACGAGCTCAGTGTGGACACCATGTGTGATGTGGCAAATTTCTGTGTGTTCTTGCAATGCACTGAAGTCGCTAATACGAATAGCCCAGGAAGGCGAAAGACCAGCCCACTTTGGAAATATGTTATTGTCTGTCTGCAGGATCTAACTCATCTGATGCTACAATACAGATCAGATAAATTGTCTACATATTCTGACACACCTGCCCTCTTGTGCAACTACACCTTGGCGCGTATTACGATTTGTGGAGAGTTGTCTTATCCGATGATTGGTCCCATTATCTGAAAGTCTTGTAGTTTTGTGCAATTGTGTTCTAAAACTCCGGAGAAACTTGTCAAAAACTTGCGTATACAGGCTGTAACAGATATAGGTGCGGATATTTTTATATGTGGTACATTAATATGTATGTACATCAGTGCTTTGATTGTTTTTTCCTGCATCGAACAGTCTTCCCACAAACATGTCACAAAATTTATGACCTGATGTTTTCTGCACAATCCTGGACTACGCCTGTCTGTATAGACTAAACGTTTTGTATGCATATTCCCACACTTCAATACCTGCCTTGCTGCCCGGGGAAAAAATAAGCATCAATAGCTTTCTTTTGCCACATGTAATTGGTAGTACGAACCAACCTAAAAACATATTACTTGTATTGGCAATAATTATTAGTCTACAAATGATGTAAATAACGATGTAATGTTGTTCTGTACACCATCCTGATATACCTGTTACACCCCATATCTGTACATTGTGTGTGTGTGTGTGTGTGTGTGTGTGTGTGTGTGTGTGTGTGTGTTTTGTCTCGTAGAAATCTGTCGCCCACAAGAACTGTATTAATTTTGATGTGACTAGAAAATGATTCAGAAGAAGCCGCTGTTTGCTTGCACACTATTTGAATATCATACTATAAAGAATCAACAGTCACTAGATTTTTAATAAACGTGACTATGGTATTTATTTACGTCATAATACCACATCCTTATGATACAACTTAATTGATAAAACTCTTTTGCACAATGGACAAAAAATTACTAAGTGAAAATGGAGATTTTTGTGCTGTCGTTGCGGCAGTTTGGATGTAGAGCAGCCAAGGCAAGCGGTGCATAACGTTAATGTCACTCCTGTTGGACAACAGATGGCGAAGAAAATTTGCTGGTGCCAAACCATTCAAACAAATGCAGCAGCAAAAATTTCACACATGCAATGTGTTTTTACTTCACAGTTTATTATCTAATGTGCTAAGGAGTTATACCATTGCCTTATGAAGATCTACTATTCTCATGCAAAGGTCAATAAAGTTTTACAGGCTTAAAAATGAACCAGTAACTAAAATTAATTTTGTTTTATAATGGAATGACAGTTTAATCTCTCAGACCACACTGTATCCTAGATGACGATGTGTTGTTATGAGATGCATATTCATTCCATGTTTCGTTTGTGTAGTATCCTGCTATAAGTTACGAAGTAAGTGTTCAGTTTCACCATAGAAGGAAACTGATTTCTTAACGAGATCGATATGGTACTTACACATGGCCACGAGAATAATAATGACCACAGAACACAACTGTTGTATTAAAATGCTTTTCCAGACAGTAGACATGCAACGTCTGTGCTTTTTATCACCGAGCTGCTGAAAATAGATTCCTAGAGCCATAAATCCCGTGGATCGACGTAGATCAAAATCGCTCGAACCCTGGACCTGAAGGAACGCTTTCTGCAGGTTGTTGAAGAATGCATTTAACGCAATGATCACCGTCTTATCTTGTGATGCATTTGATGTCACTCGTTCAGCGTGCTCCATAGGCAGTTCGAGAGCCTTTATGTGCTTCGAGCTGTACAGGACGTTCTGCGTGCGGTACCAGACCCTTCGGCGATGGTCGGCAATCTTTTAGCAAGCGAGGGATACATAGAGACAAAATAAAACTAAGTTAGTGCTGCCGAAAACTGTAATTATTTGTTGGGAAAACCTTTTCAGTTCTTCAAAATTAGATGACAGGCTGCCATACAATTTAATGAGATAATTTATTTCAAAGAAGGAGTATTTTTAGTGTGTCATTAAGCTCAACATCAATCAAATTCATTTATAAATAACATGATACGTCCTCAATGTCACAGGAGAAAGTGTGTGCAAAATCTTCAGTTTACCAGAAATCTTCTTGATGTCACAAAATCTCTCTTTGAACTGCTTTCGTTGATGAATTAAAATGCATTTGTATGTTTCTCAAAAACTTTATTGCCATTTGTGAAACGCTCCAGCTTTTTATCGTCAATATGTTTTATGTAGAGCTCTTTTTTCATTTGGAATGCCTTTACGCCTGTGTGCATACGAAATACTAAATTTTCCTGTGAAGTCTCATATTCTGCGTAGGTAAATCTGTCAAAATGCTGAAGTCTGTTGACCATTGAGAATCTGTGAGTTCCGAAATACATATGCCCTTTTCTGTCATAACTATGTTGTTTTCTTTTCTGAGTCAAAAAAAAAATTTTCAGTCTGCAGATCTACTTGACCATTTCACTTCAGAATAGTACATGGCATCTCGGTGATCTGGTTCCATATCTGACTGAAACTGTTGAAATTGACGGTGTATCAATCCATTCTTTCGGAAGAATTTTATAGTGGATATCATAATGTCCAGTACTTCTTTCCATGCAAATGTTTTGCAGCATAACGGTTCTTGATGGACAGTACAATCGAAAAATAATGGGATATCGCAACCCAGCTCTGTGAGATTAGCTTCCTCTCCTCCTACCACACCCTTGTCTTATCTATTAATATTTGTGCCTCCATTAGTTGCAACACTTATCAATTTTAGTCATGGTAATTGCATTCATACTAACGCTTCTTCTAAGTGGCGAAATAAATCTTCTGCTGTAGTCATTATTTTCGTGCTACATAGCTGTAAAAACTCCTAAAAAATTTGAATTTGTGATCAGTTCTGCGAACAAATATCAGTAGCTGCTCAACATCCGAAACATCATCACTTTCATCGATAATGAAAGGGAACCATTCAAATAATGGCGTCTTTTCCTGAAGATGCTCCCATCATTGTCATTGCCCAGATGTTCAGTACTCTGGGAGCACGTTCTGGCACATGGGCAGATATCTTCAGTTTTTGTGTTTTCACGCCTCTACAGCACACTTTTTTTATTAGCTCGATGTCAGTATCGCTGTCGGTCAGATACCACAAAGATTTCGACTACCCTTGAATTTGCACGTATACGCGACTCGATACTCTGAACCTAGACCTTAAAAACATTTTGTTGGCTCTTTACTTACGGTCTGAGCGCGTTAATTTTACTTCTCCGTAAATCATCCACAAGAAATTAAAATTTAGCCTTATGCCTGCTATCGTAATGGCATTTAAGATTATATTATTTTTGAACAGCAGTAGTTTTTTGACTTATTACTATTGTTACTATTATTATTAATGTGGTCAGTGAAAGCTATTAAGCCTACAACACAGAGTAAACCCTGTAATAACAGAAGTATTATTTTGTTGCATCACGCAGTTCACCTTTGTGAACTGAAGTGTGTCAGATAAAAAAAAGACCTCTCAGACTTCGAAATTCAAAACAAAATAGTTAGTTTTCTACAGCGCCGTGGATGCACAGTAATTCGTTCCGCTGTCGGTTTGGTGACCGATGGTTTATAGTACAGCTACCAACACTGTGACAGATTCTTTAGTTTTGTTCACAGATGAAACGACATTTCATGGAGTTGATGTAGCCAATTTTCAGAATTAATGGTTGTACTTTATGATTATGTGGTTCAAAGCGTTAAATTTAGATGTAAATGTGAAAAGGGACGCTTTATATTAACTGTCTCTCACGAATTATTTGTCTTTTAATAGGTTGCAACTATAAAATTATAACCTGACTTTTGATGGAAACAGAAAAGTGCCACCTTAAAAATTGATAGCATTGAAAATCTGTGGACTCCAAACAGTAAAATTAATTTTACTGGGTAACTGACATGATTGTGGAATAGTCGTTGTAAGTATGTCTGAACACTGTAATTGTTAAGAACATAACTTACCTCTGTTATGAAACTTCCTGGCAGATTAAAAGTGTGTGCCCGACCGAGACTCGAACTCGGGACCTTTGCCTTTCGCGGGCAAGTGCTCTTCCAACTGAGCTACCGAAGGCAAAGGTCCCGAGTTCGAGTCTCGGTCGGGCACACACTTTTAATCTGCCAGGAAGTTTCATATCAGCGCACACTCCGCTGCAGAGTAAAAATCTCATTCTGGTTACCTCTGTTAGCTATCACAATAACTTCCCTTGAGACTAATCACCAATAACTTGTAAGTAGTTGTGTATCTCAAGGGATACTTGCTTAAATCGGAATTCCTTATCAATACTCGTGATAAAGGCTGTAACATGCGTAGCTGTCTTTTCACAAGACTTTTAGATCAGTCACGGTTTACAATGATACACTGGATTTTGGAGTATAAATACAGACGAAAAGGAGAAGTATTATTCAATGAAGAATAATGTCTAACATATTACTATACAGACCATTACGAAAAGAAAGCGAAAGACACGATTTTTGATAGTAGTCAAGGTACGTTCTTCGAAGTTGTTTCAAAACCATTATTTGCAGCTATAATAAATTTACTTTTGTCACAGCTGAAAGCAAAAGAACAGAAGACTCAAACGATATATGACTGTACGCATTTGAATAATGAGAGGCAATAATGGAAAGTGTAGTTTATTACTTCATACAGAGAGAACTTCTAAAGTCATTGTATCGAAATAAACTGAGCTTTACTACGTAACACTCACACCGTCATTCGTAGTGCAAAATATCGTTTTCATTCCCGTTATGAGAGCCGATAGGCAATACCGTATTACGTCTTCAATTAAGTTTTCTGCCGACTGTTTAAGAGAAACTACAATATATTATTTGAAACTTTGAATTTGGATGTGACCTCAGTTTCGTGAACAGTGTATTACATCAGATTAATTTACATATCTCAGTATTCTGCAGTTAGGCGACATTTACGACAGTAATTGACCTGGATTCGCCATACAAATTATGATCAGCAGAGTAGAGCCCCTGGGGCATAGACTGGCCCGCGATACACAACACTGAGTGTCATTTTCGACAGGAACAGCAGGCATGGGGAAACGTGTGTACATACATGCCCATTCGCTGCAATTGTAAAGAGTGTAATTGAATTTTAAGTAATAGCCATTAGGAATCAAATGGCCCATAAAGCCATTTCAAATGTGCTTAAATGAAACCATATGGCCGTGTAATTCGAGGACATAAAATTCGAAGTTTGAAAATACCAATAAAGGCTGATCCCATGTATACAGTTTTAGGAAGTAAAATTTGCTCTTCACTTCGACATTTTCTGCAATGTGTTTACGAAGCATGTATAACATACTACTCAAATTCATACACAATACCTACACGTTTTAATGATCGCATCAAAATTACAGTATGCAAACTATTGACCATTATACGTTGAATAAGCGTTATGTCTTCGACAGGTCAATACTTCTAGACTTCATAAAACCACAGTAATTTTTCCGTTACTGATGTCATTACAGTGGACCTAAGAGCACTAAGAGCACTTAGTTATGAGAGATGTTTACGATTAACAACAGTGTACTTTTTAAAAAATTACACTGCAGGTTTGAACAGCCTCAAAGTCAGTAAAATTATAGTGAAATAAACTATTTTTTGCATTTTCTCAGGTTAAAATATTATTTGTTTCATGTAAAAATCCAAACAACCATACTGAGACGTTAGTTCCATCATAATTGGTCTACTTTGAAGCAGTTCCAAAAGTGTTATCTATTACTACTATTATTACAGCTACTTCACTGTGAGAAAGTCGTTTCTGGCTGTATGTCATTCAAGGCAATAGTGAGTTTTTATATTTAATTGATGCTTCAGAACTTTGTCTTGGGAGGCGATACAAACTTGTTGAAGTTAGAATATCTGCTGCTTAATTGCAAGAGATATTCATGAGGCGTCGACAACTACATATACGATTTTCTTTTGTAATAGATAACACTTTTGGAACTGCTTCAAAGTAGACCAATTATGATGGAACTAACGTCTCAGTATGGTTGTTTGGATTTTTACATGAAACAAATAATATTTTAACCTGAGAAAATGCAAAAAATAGTTTATTTCACTATAATTTTACTGACTTTGAGGCTGTTCAAACCTGCAGTGTAATTTTTTAAAAAGTACACTGTTGTTAATCGTAAACATCTCTCATAACTAAGTTCTTTTTAAAGCAGTCTACAGATCTTCTCCAAGTAAAGCATTTGTAGGTTTAAATGAATAGTGAAACTGGAGATAATGGGGAAAAAAGAAGATAGATTTCGCCTTGCAACAGTGGATGACTTTTTTGTGTAGAGAAGAGAGTTATTTCTAGAATTATACGGTTACTTCGATTAGACAGTGATAGAGGGAACTGAATGTACACTATTATACTTTTGTAAAGAGGATATTAAATGGAGCCGAAAGGAAAATTCTATAGGTATGTGATAATTAGACCTTCAAACAACAATGTATGAAGAAAGCAGCATATTAAGGCTGTAGAAATGCATTTTGGATCTAACATTCGTAAATGTGTGACAGAACCATGGCGCAAACTAACTTTGATTGAACTGTCAGTTGTAAAAAAGGTAAAAATTGCGTTTTACTAGTGTCTTCCTTGTCGAAAACCGTAATGGGTATAAATTCTGATGTTGATATACGTGGTAGCTTAATATGTATACCCATCAGTGTCTTGGCTGTCTTTTTCCGCGTCCCAGAGTTGCCCCATAAATACGCCACATAATGTACGACTTGATGTTTTCTGCATAATCGTACTGCATCACTAAGTGGAATACACCTGTCAGTATAAAATAACTGTGACTGCACTTGTCAGTATAGAATAACCGTTTGCGTCCACGCATCCACACTTCAGTATCTGACCTGCTGCCAAGGGGAAAATAAGCATTAATGGCTTGTTCTTGTGACATTTACTTGGAGGTACTAACCAACCTAAAAACATACAACCTCTAATAGCTATCATTGTTAGTTTGAAAATGATGTAAATAATGACGTAATGTCGTTCAGTACACCGTCCTCAGTCACCAACAGAAATATCTTTACATACAAGAGTTTATATATATATAACTGTGGTCACCATGACAAAAATTCTCGAATGGAAAAGGGTTTATGACAAGGGTGCAGTGTCTCCCTCTACAACTCAACCTGTGCATCATAGAAGACTTGTCTAGAACTATAATTAATTTCAAGGTGAAAGGATATGAATGATGACATTACTATCCTCAGTGAAATTGAGAACGACACAAAGGACCTGTTGAGGGAATGAGTACAGAATGCGGACTGAAAGTAAACCAAGGAAAAATGGAAGGAATACGAGCGACACAAATGAAATTAGCGATCCACTGTACACAAAAATTATAGGCCAATATTACGCAAGGTGAATCAGTAGTGTTACATTGGAAGCAAAAGACCACATGACGGACTATTTCAAGGAAAGAGGGCATTCCTTACGGAAAGAAAGCTACTAGCATAAAACATAGGCCTTAAATGAAAAAGAAATTTCGAAGAATAAACGTCTGGTGCACAGGACTGTAAGGTAAAGCAAAGAATCGAAAGTTGCTGAAAATTAGGTATGAGCTGGTAAGGTAAGAAGTGAGCTCTCGTTGAATCGGCGATAAAATGAGTATGTGGAAAACACTAACTAGAGGAAGAGACAGTTTTAAGACATCGGGGAAGAACTTCACAATTCAAGAGGGAGCCGTTTAGGGCAAAAATTGGAGGGGAAGCCTGCCATTAAGAAATATAGAAAAAATAACTGTATACGTTTGGTGCAGGTGCCACTGTGAGGGGAAGAGGTTCACTCAACAGAGGAAATCGTTGCGGGTCGCCTTAAACAAGTCAGAAAACTGGTGACACAAAAGTTCAGGTGGGTTTGTATGTGTCTAATAGCCATCCAACACATGATTCTACTTACCCAGCCATGCGCACTTTTTCTCGCTACCGATTATAACCGAATGTTCCGAAAGGGCAGTGTGGAAAATTTTGGGTTGACAGTGAAAATAATGTGTATTTAAACCCAAAAATGTACTTACTTCTCGACGTATTTCCTTTTAGGCGAAACTACTTTCTCTGTGTTCTCCCATTCAACTTAACGCATCCCTAAGTTGGAATTCTGGAAGATCTGCGAAATGTCCATACGTTATCTTATACTGTAACCGTTTCACAGCGACACATTTCTTTCACCGATTCAGTAGGTAAAAGTTACTGGTTGCCAAATCGGCTGGATACGGTGTATTCTTCTATTTCCTTATTACTTCTCAGCCTATAAGTTCCTCCGTCAGAAATTTTGGGGCCTAGTATTTTCCTAATAATCTTTCTTTCTTTTGAACTTTTTCAGTATCCCTCTTTCTATTTAAAATTGAAGTTTCTGCTCCATAAAGACATTCAGGTTTGATTACAGTGTTGTAATGCCTAAGTTTACTGAAATTAGTAAGTGATTTTTTTAAAATAAATATTTTGTGTTATTCTGACTGCAGTTGCAACTTCCTGACAGCAAACTTCGTTTGCAGCTTTTCCCAGACCGTTTCCTTGTATTATTTCCCCCACATACACTCCTGGAAATGGAAAAAAGAACACATTGACACCGGTGCGTCAGACCCACTATACTTGCTCCGGACACTGCGAGAGGGCTGTACAAGCAATGATCACACGCACGGCACAGCGGACACACCAGGAACCGCGGTGTTGGCCGTCGAATGGCGCTAGCTGCGCAGCATTTATGCACCGCCGCCGTCAGTGTCAGCCAGTTTGCCGTGGCATACGGAGCTCCATCGCAGTCTTTAACACTGGTAGCATGCCGCGACAGCGTGGACGTGAACCGTATGTCCAGTTGACGGACTTTGAGCGAGGGCGTACAGTGGGCATGCGGGAGGCCGGGTGGACGTACCGCCGAATTGCTCAACACGTGGGGCGTGAGGTCTCCACAGTACATCGATGTTGTCGCCAGTGGTCGGCGGAAGGTGCACGTGCCCGTCGACCTGGGACCGGACCGCAGCGACGCACGGATGCACGCCAAGACCGTAGGATCCTACGCAGTGCCGTAGGGGACCGCACCGCCACTTCCCAGCAAATTAGGGACACTGTTGCTCCTGGGGTATCGGCGAGGACCATTCGCAACCGTCTCCATGAAGCTGGGCTACGGTCCCGCACACCGTTAGGCCGTCTTCCGCTTACGTCCCAACATCGTGCAGCCCGCCTCCAGTGGTGTCGCGACAGGCGTGAATGGAGGGACGAATGGAGACGTGTCGTCTTCAGCGATGAGAGTCGCTTCTGCCTTGGTGCCAATGATGGTCGTATGCGTGTTTGGCGCCGTGCAGGTGAGCGCCACAATCAGGACTGCATACGACCGAGGCACACAGGGCCAACACCCGGCATCATGGTGTGGGGAGCGATCTCCTACACTGGCCGTACACCACTGGTGATCGTCGAGGGGACACTGAATAGTGCACGGTACATCCAAACCGTCATCGAACCCATCGTTCTACCATTCCTAGACCGGCAAGGGAACTTGCTGTTCCAACAGGACAATGCACGTCCGCATGTATCCCGTGCCACCCAACGTGCTCTAGAAGGTGTAAGTCAACTACTCTGGCCAGCAAGATCTCCGGATCTGTCCCCCATTGAGCATGTTTGGGACTGGATGAAGCGTCGTCTCACGCGGTCTGCACGTCCAGCACGAACGCTGGTCCAACTGAGGCGCCAGGTGGAAATGGCATGGCAAGCCGTTCCACAGGACTACATCCAGCATCTCTACGATCGTCTCCATGGGAGAATAGCAGCCTGCATTGCTGCGAAAGGTGGATATACACTGTACTAGTGCCGGCATTGTGCATGCTCTGTTGCCTGTGTCTATGTGCCTGTGGTTCTGTCAGTGTGATCATGTGATGTATCTGACCCCAGGAATGTGTCAATAAAGTTTCCCCTTCCTGGGACAATGAATTCACGGTGTTCTTATTTCAATTTCCAGGAGTGTATTTAAACTGAGAAAACCTTTCTTTTTATTTTTCCATATTTCGTTTTCAAAAACTTAGGTGCTTGTTTGTCGCATGTAATATATTCCCTTTTTTCAAATTAAATTTGTAGTCCTACTTTTTCTGCAAGTGCTCTAATAATTTCAGTTTGTTTTTGAGGTGTAGTAATACCCCTAGTTAAAATTACCAAATCATCTGCAAGTCGAGGCAATCTACTTTAATATCACTTCTACCTAAATTGATTGATTGATTAATCTATATATTGACTCGACTTTTGCTCTCGCCATTCTGTAATTACCTTTTCCAAAACACAGTTAAACAGTAATTGAGAGAGTCCAACACGCTGTCTAACGTCTGTCTCTATATCAAATGGTTCAGAAATTTCTCCCATGAATTTAACTTTAGAGCTAGTCTCGGTTAACGTGTCCTTAATCAGTAATAGAGTTTTATTATCTAGCCTTTATTCCTTTAAAATTTGGAAAAATGATTCACGACCAACTGAGCCATAGGCCTTTTTAAATTCCACAATTGTACATACAATATTCTTACTAGAAATCCTGTGGAGCGTAAGAATTAATTTCAAATTGAGAATTTGTTCCGGACAGGATCTGTCTGATGTAAAGCCTGCTTGGTAATAACCAGTTTTAGGTTCTAACTGTTCTCGGGCTCGGTCAGGTAAACACTGCGAGAGAATTTTGTGTGTAACTGGGCGAAGAGACATTCCTTGGTAATTATTAACATCGGTTCTATCTTGTTTTTATACAGTGGGTGAATCAGGTATTTCCTCAGTTTGCCACCTATGTTCTATTACTTGAGTGAACTCTTTTGTAGCGTTATGGCCAGTTGATTTTAGTAGTGTTGCAATTATACCGTCTTCTTCGGCTGCTTAATTTTTTTAAAAGTCTCTTAAGCTATTTGGAATTCGTCAGGTTCTTTAGAGTTAAGGTTGGTGTAATTAGTTTGCTGTGGTTGGAATTTATTCGATGGTTCCGCACAGTTTAATAGATTTTCGAAATAATTAGTATACCTTAGAATTTTCCTGGTTGTTAAGAGCCAAATTATCATTTCTATTTTTGAAGCAAAGAGTTTGAGGTTCGTTACCGGTTAATTTTGTTTTGAATGTTTTATAAAAGTTTCTTGTATTGTTCTTTTGGAAGTCTTTTTCAGTTTCTAAAAGTTTGGAATTTTCGTAGTTTCTTTTAGATGTTTCTTTAATTTACATGTTTCTTCTCTTACAGTTAGAAATGTGTTGAACGTATTTTCAGTTTTGCTACTATTCCAGTTTGTGAAGGCCTAATGGCTAGACTTAACTACTGTTTCACATTCCCATTCCACCAACGATGTTTTTATTTCTTTCAAAGCGGAATTAAATTTTATGCCATTTTGATGAACTTTTACTTTAGGCTCTGCCAATTGTTGGATTGTGTTTTGTCAAGTTTGTTTGTTAGATTCTGGGATAACATATTTTGTTTTGAAGAGTTTTTGAGGTTGAAGATTTATTTTTCTTCGCGTGCTACGGTCGCAGGTTCGACTCCTACCTTGGGCACGGATGTGTGTGATGTCCTTAGGTTAGTTAGGTTTAAGTAGTTCTAAGTTCTAGGGGACTGATGACCTCAGATATTAAGTCCCATAGTGCTCAGAGCCATTTGAACCATTTTTTTCTTTGCGTGAAATAATGGTCAAAATCAAAATTAGTCCCTTTTCTAACTTGGACATTTAAAATTTCTTTGTACTTAATTGCTATATATCGATTTGAAATTCCCCAATAAATGTTTTATGCCACCACTAAGTTTTTTATTTACAAGGGTTCTTTTCAAAATGTCTTGACATGATTTTAAGGTTAAAATTTTTACACATTTCAACAAGTCTTGGAAAATTTTTTTGTCCACTTATGCACAAGAAATCCTCCCACCGTTTCCCTATATTTTTTTCTCTGTACCCAATTGAGCCGTAAAATCACCAATTAAAATTTTAACATGGTGTGAGAGAATATTCTAGATAATGCTTACTAACGTTTCCCAAGCTGCACTAACTTCTTCAGGTTTTATACGGTTATCCTCATTGACTGGCATATGGGCATTAATTAAAGTGTATGGTTTGTTTGCTCATTTAAGAGAAATTGTCATTAGCCTATTATTAATGGGTTTTACCTCCGTTATTGAATTAAAAATATTTTTGTAGACTGCAAAAGCAACTCACGGTTGTGGTGTATTGTTAAATATTCTTTTATCCGTTTTACTTGTAAAAAGACGATGACTGCTTAAATCCACGGTATCATTGTCCGTCATTCGTGTTTATTGAAGTACCGAAATTCGAATCTTTTGTTATTTTAATGTATCTCCCAATTTATGAAGTTTACTCGGTTGCAAAAGTGTTAATATATTAAGTGTTGCAAAAAATGTATTTGTTTTGGTTTTAAGTTGGCCAGAGGACTCCGACGTCCTCTGTTGAATCACATTGCATTTTAATCTGGCCGCCGAGGATCCGAAAGATCGATTGTGTCAGTAATACTGGCGGTGGATTGACCGCCTGGCGTAATATTGTGATTATCGAAATGCTCCATGATGATTGTACCTGGAATCAGGTGGGGTTGAGTAGACGCATTGAGTGGGTTTGTTTGATATTTAACCATTCATATGAAACTATTCTACCAAGAAGAGAGGAAATGCCCTTTATCTTTAAATGTACTGTACTCTTTCTTTCGATACGACAAGGGAGCCCCTGTTTCATACATCACAGACGATCGTCCAAAACCAATGTGTTCACTTTCTCTGTTTCTTCATCACTCTTTGCAGTTTTGGCACGTCAATCACGTGGATAGTTTTGCACAAAACTTCACATGCATTTTTGCTCTAGGCACCCATTTCGTAGCTGTTGCTCTGGAGAACGTACTCCCTATAAATTTACACCAACTTCAACTAGTTTCCTTTGGTAGTTAGCTATCAAAACAAAAATGTTCTTGACAACACACCATTTCAATTAATACAGGTGAACGTAGTATTTAAATATGCTAGATCGAGAACGGGCTTAGCATAGTTTTTCCGCAAGTTAAGTCGATATTTTACTTACTTGATTGCATAAACACTTACCAATAGAATGCAAACGTTGTGTGGTGGACATAAACGGCATCTCTGAGCTAAGCACAGAAGTTTTCACGTTGCCGTCGTAACTGTTGGCGGGAACAGGCGCACCACTTATCGTCTCTGTCGAAAGAAGAAAGCCGTTGTTAGCTCCGTAACAGAGTGGCTGTTGCCATGTTGACCACCAGGCGAGAACGCCCCCTCTGAATAATTAAAGCGCCCAGGCTGAAGCTGTGTTTAATTCGGAACCAGTGTAGCGGAATTTGTGCGCGCGTTGTTTAATAACAGCTCGCAGAAGCCGAATTGTTTATTAGTCGCCGCGCCGCGCAATGCCTGTTGCAAAATGCAGGCGTGCTCTCGCCGCAGCTGCTGCCAAGCCTGGCCTTACAATAGCGCTGCTGGTTGGCTTAAAATGGAGGTACATGCGCCGCCTAGTTACGAGAGCATAGTAGAACAACAACCACAAATGCTGTTGTTGTTTTCTTGAACGCATTGTCCTCCCACCGTTACAACCATCATAGTCATGTTATTAAGAATGTTCCGATGTGGAGTAGTATTCCTTCCATCTATCTTTGCAGTGTGAAGCAGATAGCAGAAATTATATTTTTCAGCGGACGTCTCTCTATACAGGGACATTCAGCTGCCCCTACCGCTGGGTTTTCGGCAACATGCAGCGCCTTCGGATACCATGTGCAAACTACTAAACCTACAGAAAAAACGAAGAGGACCTTCTTGTAGGATATTTAATGTACTTAAATTTGGTACCGGGATGTGTTTTCTCTAAAGGGCACAGTTTTTGGATTATTCAAGAAAAATAAATTTGAGGGGACATTTCGCAAGTTTTTCTTGAATAATTCGAAAACTACATGCTACATATGTACATACATACATATTTTCATACTCTAATACCATACTACACATCTAACCTAATTCGCCTCCAGAACCAGATAATTTTACCCCAGGCTAAGTCCTTCAGATGTACTTTCTCCTTGTTTAATATCACTATTTTTACATCACTACTTCTATTTCTAACATCAATATTTCTAGAAATATATTAAATACATTTTTATAGTTTATTATATTTATTTACATAAAATCCTTAATAAAATTCATCATTAACAGATTTTAAAATCGTTTTTAAATATTTCAGCTTTTATTGTTTTCGTCTTGCGTATATATAAGCCCTTTGTCTGAAGAGCACATTGACAGCACTACGGAGATACCCGTTCTAGACCGTATGTAGCGAGTGGAATTTCTAAAATTACCGGGAGAAGAGACAAGCGAACGCTTATTCTGCGAAGGCCGTCCAGTGAGTAACGTAACACCTTTTTTTTTTTTTAATTGGCATGTTTCGGTTGAAAATATGTGGAATTTCTTATGGGATACCGTGAAATATTCATGCTTCATTCCTTACAGTTTTATGACGTTCTGACAGGTGGAGGCGCTATACATACCCATCAAAATGGCGTCCGTTACGGAAGTGCGTTCCAGGCATAGAGCTGTCACTGAGTTTCTTTTGGCAGAAAACCAGAGCATCTACGAAAACCTGGCAGTGGGCAGCACCATGGTGTGTCGTTGGAAGAGATGTCTCTCATGATGGTAGCAATGTCGCGCAAACCTGTCCGATCTACCGCGTTCTGCCCGGGCACACAGAGCTGTGACTCCTACATGTGTTCCTCGCCACAAAAATGCAAACGGAATTTTCCTTCTTCATTGCACCGCAAGGCCACACACAAGTCTGCACAATCGAAGCAGCTCAGAAAACTTGGATTGCTCTTCCTCATCCACTCTACAGCCCGAATCTCGCACCTCCCGCCTTTCAGCTGTTTGGCTCAATGAAGGATGCACTCCGCGCGAAGCATAACATGGATAATGTAGAGGTTATTGATGCAATAAGACACTGGCTCCAACGTCGACCAGTAGATTGGTACCATGAGGGCAAACAGTCCCTCGCAGTACGTTGGTGTAGTGCTCTCTCATGAACAGAGTTTATAGTGAAAAATAGCGTTTTGTAACGAAGAGAGTGGGGAACAATATGGTGTACTGGACTCTTGAATAAAACTAGCCTGCTTTCAGAAAAAAATATGATGCAAACAAATGGTTCAAATGGCTCTGAGCACTATGGGACTTAACTTCTGAGGTCATCAGTCCCCTAGAACTACTTAAACCTACCTAACCTAAGGACATCACACACATCCATGCCCGATGCATGATTCGAACCTGCGACCGTAGCGGTCGCGGGGTTCCAGACTGTAGCGCGTAGAACCGCTCGGCCACACCGGCCGGCAAATATGATGCATTTCTTATTGAAAGTCACTCGGGATTTGTTTGTAAAATCTGTGAGTACGCAGCATAACTTAAATCCATTGCAATAATATCATCCACACGATCCCGAGGGTAACCGGACCAGATAAGAGCGAGAACTATTCCACAGTCAGTTTTAAATATCATGTATCGAAGTTGCAGAAGAATAATATAGAGAAGAATGGAAAATAAACTGATGATTTGTTAGGTCTCAGAAAAGGTAAAGGAACCAGAGAGGCAATTCTGAAGCTGCGCTTAATAGTGAAAGCAAAATTGAAGGAAAATCAAGACACGTTCATAGGATCTGTCGATCTGCAAAAAGTATTCGACAATGTAAACTTGTTCAAGGTGTTCGAATGGGAGAAATCTATACATACACACATAAACGTTTTGCACCATCTCGATTCCGAGAGTTCCGGAACCTGTATAGAAAATTGGAACAGAGGTCAACATAAACATTTTCGCACTTTTTATTGCTTATAAAAGCCACACATTGCATGCTGTTCCACCACACAGCGAGACCTTCAGAGGTGGTGGTCCAGATTGCTTTATACACCAGTAAATCTAATACCCAGCAGCACGTCCTCTTGCACTGATGCATGCCTTTGTTCGTCAAGGGACTCGTGGTCCAGATTGTCACACTCCTCAACGATGATTCGGCGTAGATTCCTCAGAATGGTTGGTGGGTCACGTCATCCATAAACAGCCCTTTTCAATGTATCCCACGCATATTCGATAGGGCTCATGTCTGGAGAACATGCTGGCCACTCTAGTCGAGCGATGTCTTTATCCTGAAGGAAGTCATTCACAAGATGTGCACGATGGGGGCGCGAATTGTCGTCCATGAAAACGAATGCCTCACCATTAAGCTGCCGGTCTGAGGATGGCATTCACGTATCGTACAGCCGTTACGGCGCCTTCCAAGACCACCAGCGGCGTACTTCGGCCCCACATAATGCCACCCCAAAACAACAGGGAACCTCCACCTTGCTGCACTTTCTGAACAGTGTGTCCAAGGCGTTCAGCCTAACCAGGTTGCTTCCAAACACGTCTCCGACGATTGTCTGAAGGCATATGCGACACTCATCACTGAAAAAGCAATGCGAGTCCTGAGTGGTCCATTCCGCATGTTGTTGGGCTCATCTGAACCTCGCCGCATGGTGTCATGTTTGCAAAGATGGACCTCGCCATGGACGTGGGTATTGAAGTTGCGCATCATGCAGCCTGTTGCGCACAGTTTTGGTCGTAACACGACGTGCTGTGGCTGCACGAAAAGCATTTTTCAACATGGTGGGTTTGCTGTCAGGGTTCCTCCGAGCCATAATCTGTAGGTAGTGGTCATCCACTGCAGTTCAAGTGGTTCTTAGCACTATGGGACTAAACATTTGAGGTCATCAGTCCCCTAGAACTTCGAACTAATTAAACCTAACTAAGGACATCACACACATCCATGCCCGAGGCAGGATTCGAACTTGCGACCGTAGCAGTTGCGCGGTTCCGGACTGAAGCGCCTAGAACCGCTGGTTCACCCCGGCCGGCTGCACTGCAGTAGTAGCCCTTGGGCGGTCTGAGGGAGGCATGTCACCGACAGTTCCTGTCTCTTTGTATCACCTCCATATCCGAACATTATCGCTTTGTTTCACTCCGAGATACCTGGACAGTTCCCTTGCTGAGAGCTTTCTAAAGCCGTGCTGATGCATGGACAGCAACTTCTCTCTCTCAACGAAATTCATTATTTTCGAACTGAGAATATGTTCGAGAATACTGCAACAAACCGATGTGAAGGAATTGGTCTGTAATTTTGAGGATCCGTCCTTCTACCCTTCTTATGTACAGGCATCACCTGTGCTTTTTTCCAGTCGCTTCGGAGGTTTTGTAATATGGTGTGTTACATAGGCAGTAGGTTGGAGAATTTCCGGATAACGTTCATCGATCCACATCTATAGATCATACTGACGAAAACATAACTGACTCCTCTTCCCCCTAAACCCTGGGGAATGCATGCCTGAGGTGAGCCATTGTACGTGGCAGTCTTCATTCACATCTGCGATGATCATCGCGCTTCAGTCGAATCCTAGACTCGTCGGTGAAGACAAACCCACGCCGCTGATTCAGGTTCCATATACCATGCGTTCCCATGTCCGGATTCTTCGTGTACAACTGTGTTGCCGGGGTTTCTGTTGGATGCCTAGGGAAACGGCTGCATACTGTCCAGGTCAACGGAAGCCTCCCAGATGCCAGTAAAACGGCAGCGTGTCGTTCTGCTGCATCGTCCTGGGGGTTCCTACGAGACATAATTTGTAGCTACCGAACATCATCTTGTGTCGTTGACCCCTGTTGACCACTAGAAAACATCTCTTCTGTAAAAATTAAAACGAAAAGTCCCTCCGCCACACACCGTTGGGTGGCTTGCGGAATATAAATGTAGATGTAGAACCGCAAAAACTTCTTTGTTTATGAGGTTACCGTTTCCTGCGTTCGTGGAGTCGTAGCGCCCGTTTCGTGCACCGCCGCCATCTACCATCATGGCGTGAGGTTTGAAGATGGTCCGCAACAGACAGAAAACGTAAGTTCATAAAAAAAGAAGTTTCTTACGGTTGTGACTGTTCATTTTCATTTTTAAGTAATAAGAAGAGATACGTAGTAAAAAATGACATCTCTTCTGTATTTTGTGTCCTATGATAGTTCGGAAGCCATCTCTGAGGTGCAGGCAGATTTGAAGGGTAATCTCCAGTGCTGTGCCGACAACCCTTCTTGACTCAGAGTATAAGTTTTAAACGACCTTCCGAGTCATGTTGATACGATCAACAGTGTACACAAAGTGCTTTGTCAAATAGTTCAAATGGCTCTAAGCACTATTGGACTAAACATCTGAGGTCATCAGTCCCCTAGACTTAGAACTACTTAAACGTAACAAACCTAAGTACATCACACACATCCATGCCCGAGGCAGGATTCGAACCTGCTACCGTAGCAGCAGCTCGGCTCTGGAATGAAACGCCTAGAATCGTTCGGTCACAGCTGCCGGCAAGTGCTTTATCCTGTTCACCACTGGAGACACAGAACAATTGAGTTAACTGCACTAGAAATACACGTAGATAACGACTTCCTGTGCTCAAACGAATGTTGGAAAATACTTTTCGGAAAAAAAATGGTTCAAATGGCTCTGAGCACTATGGGACTTAACATCTATGGTCATCAGTCCCCTAGAACTTAGAACTACTTAAACCTAACTAACCTAAGGACATCACACACATCCATGCCCGAGGCAGGATTCGAACCTGCGACCGTAGCAGTCGGGCGGCTCCGGACTGAGCGCCTAGAACCGCTAGACCTTTTCGGAAAAAAGGCTATGTATGTAGTGGGGCTGACGCAAACGTATTTTTGATATGTCAGTCCTCAGCTTCCCCCGGCGTACGTAATGACGAAATTGTTCACGGGTGCACTGCCAGATGTACAATATTACAAGATGACCACATTGTGATCATTAGGTGTGCTCATGAACTGACCACTTGGTGGGCGGCGTAACGCTTTTATCTCTTTGTCCACTCACTCCGATCTGCCGTTCTATTCGCTGTTAGTACCCAGCAACTCCTCCCCCACTCCTCGCGCCGACACACTGCTCAGTCCAAGGTTCGCAACGAGTTCGTGTGCATTTCTGCCGTTCCTCCACCCGCTCCCATAGTCAGGTCGTTGTGGGGGACCTCCTTCCTCTGCTTAATTAAACTACCCATACTTGCTGATTTTCAGGCGTTACTAAGAATGAAGCCACAACAAGACTGATCAGCGGCTCCCTTAGTTGAATATCGGTAGCTTCTTTAAGCTTCTGACACAAAGGTCAAACTTCTGGCAATGTGTCGTGAAAGAACATATCGAGATTGGAGCAAGGCAAGCGTTGATGAATCATGTTGTGGCTACATTAGTATGACTTGGAAATCGGCTTTTCGATTACGAAGAGGAAGGAGATAACCCACGCCGAACTAACTTGGGTGGCAGGCAGCCGAACTGCAGAGGTGTTGCCAGCAAGCGTATCTGGGCGCCAACCTAGGATAGAGCGCGAGGAGTGGGGGACGAATTGCTGGGCTCTAACAGCGAATAGAACGGCAGACAGTAGATAAGATCTGGGGGGGGGGGGGAGCCATAATAGCGACGCACAAGTCCTCCACCCTCCCTCCCCACTTAGCACCCATCACAGCAGACAAGAATAACCCAAAGTCCAAACAATAGACGTTATGCACACCATTACCATCGAGACGCCTGCCCTGCCGTGGACTGACTTGACATGACTGGTCAATTCATGACGACTGCCAAAATAATCCAAGACCTAGATATAGAATTAGGATAAACTTCATGTTTAGAACCTAATCTTAGAATTCTGTAAGATCAGTTACTAAAGCAATCAATGCAAACAGCGCAAGCACATGGAACTGGTACAAATACTGCAATCCTGGTTGTATAACTCATTAACAACCAAACCTGTATAAACAAAAAAAACAACCTGAAATGAAAATAGAACTAAATTGTAAAGCTCACTCTGAACACAAGACAAATGCTTAACAATAACCATGGTAAAATGGGACAAAATTGTAATTACAAGAAAAATATAACAATCAGCTTAAAATAAAACAAAATTGTAAGGAGAAGTGTAATAAGCATCAAATGTGAATAAAGTACACCTACATTAGACCATAGGCTGCAAAGAGCCTGCGAGTCTCATCTGCCCTGCCCCTCTTATTAAGGCAAGCGAATGAAGGGTGAGAGCCATAGAAAAAAAGGCCCAAGCGGTCACTTCATCAGCGCACACAATGACAGCAATGCGATCTCTTGCCAAAATACTCTGTTGGACGCAGATATCCGACCGTTCACCCGTGAACTGTTCCATCTTGTTTTGGGCAGTTGAGGTGCGCAGGTATACTAAAATAACCTTTATAATTTATCGTACTAAGCATGACTTTGCCGGCCCCGGTGGCCAAGCGGTTCTAGGCACTTCAGTCCGGAACTGCGCGACCGCTACAGTCGCAGATTCGAATCCTGCCTCAGGCATGGATGTGTGTGCTGTCCTTAGGTTAGTTAGGTTTAAGTAGTTCTAAGTTCTAGTTAAGCCCCATAGTGCTCAGAACCATTTGAGCCATGACTTACCTGTTGAATTAGTTTTACTTCATGTAAAAAACTATACACTCTTCATACCCAATACGCCACGGTACAGCAGTGTGCAGATTTAAGTGTCTACAGAAGACCATGGAGACGTATCTACTACTACGTTGTACTCTGCAAACGACCAGGAAGCACATGTCATAGGGTACTTGACATCGTACCAAACTCCTATGGGGCGTGAGAAGGTTGCCCACATAAATCCCACTCTGCGTGCTGTAGTTCGTCTAATTTTGTCTTCACGATCACTACGGGTGCGATTCAAAGGGTTCTGAAGAATGTAGACTCTTCACTGAATACTGGTTTATTGAAACTTCGTGAGTAGGTTTTCGCAGGATAATTTACCTCTAACACAAAGAGTCTGCCAAATCAAGATATTCAAAATTTCTGTGACACTCTCCTGTGAGTCAAAAAAACCTGTTCCCAAACTTCCTGTTGGTCCCACTTGATAAGGGTGCCACAGACATGAGCAGCATTCGAAGGTGCGACGCAAAGTCGATTTGTTACCAGTTTGCTTTGTAGGCTTACTGTAATTTCCCAGGTTCCTGCCAGTGAACCGAACACTGTCACCTGTATTACTTAACTGATATTGTGGTTTCGTTTTGTGAAGAGCATAACTATACATCCCCGCAAATTTACAACACGTTACAGTATTTGGTACCAAATTGACGTCTTACCAACATCTGACTGGTTAGCTGCGAAGTCTTTTTTTCAGGTAGCACTTCACTGTAGATAAGTGCAGTATCTTTGGAAAGTCCTTGGCTACTATTAATATTGTCTGCTAGGTCACTGACATACCGTACAACACCGAGCACCCCAACACGCCTGTCTGATGCGCGCCCGTAAGTATTTCCCTATTTCCCCATCTGTCGAGAACTCTTCGTCCTAGATAACGTAATGCCTCCTCCCTACCAAGAAGTCAACAGTCCAGTCACGCTTAATACCTTAGACTTTCGACACTAAGGGTACGTGTGTCACTGAGTCAAATTCTTTCGGAAGTCAAGAATTACTGTGTCCACCTGTTTTAAGGATACCGTGCCAGAAAAGATCGAGCTGGGTTTCGCAGGACCAAAATTTTTCGGAATCTATATTGCTTGGCACGTAGAAAGTCTGGAGAACCTGCGACCGTAGCAGCAGCGCGGTTCCGGACTAAAGCGCCTAGAACCGCTCGGCCACAGCGGTCGGCCCAGAATATTGGGAAAATGGCATTTCTCCCCAGACCGACGTACTCGCCGTCGATGGCCGTACCGGACACTGCAGAAAGATTCTTCAATGAATATAATGCGATGACATTCATCAGCAGTCCTTGCTTCCCGGTCATGGGACCTTGCGAAACGCAGCCGTTTGTGCTGTGGTGTTAACGACAGCCTACGTGTAGAACGATAACTTCCTGACAACTGATAATTTCCGATCTATGGTAGGAGATCAGACAGAATGTCGCAGGGTATCCATTACTTGTTTATGGATCGCAGTTGCAGATTTGAGGGAGTTATGATGTACAATTGTGACCAATACGACGATCCATCCTTGTGGTGGTCTGGCTTGATGACCAGAACGATAACGACGAGTATTCCTGGTCTTACATTCCTATGTAGTCCTAAGACCAACCACTGTCACATCAGAATGCCTCAAAAATATGGATACTTCACGATGCGACCAGCCGGATACATGTGGACTCACAATGAAGACCATTTAAAAACCTGTAAGGCACCGATAACGCTGTCTCACATGGATACGCATAATATCCGTATCCTCCACAGTGTCCAATCAACAGCTGCCGCAGTTGCCGTGCTACCGGTCACAGAGAACTGCAGCTCTAATCATCTACACTACCATAGGCATTCGCATTCAAATAAAAAGACATGTAAAGAGAAAGAATACGGCGCTGCTGTCAGCAACGCCTATATAATACAACAAGTGTCTGGCGCAGTTGTCAGATCGGTTACTACTGCTGCAAAGGCAGGTTATCAAGATTTGAGTTTGAACCTGGTGTTACAGTCAGTGTACAAGCGATGGGACACAGCATCTCCGAGGTACCGATGAAGTGGGGATTTTACGTACGACCATGTCACGAGTGTACCGGAAATATTAGGAATCCGTAAAACATCAAATCTCCGACATCGCTGCGGCCGGAAAATGATCCTGCAAGAACAGACCAATGGCGACTGAAGGGAATCCTTCCACATGACAAAGTGCAACCCTTTCGCAAATTGCTGCAGATTTCAATGCTGGGCCGTCAACAAGTGCCAGCGTGCGAAACATTCAACGAAACATAATCGATATGGGTTTTAGGAGCCAAAGGCCAACTCGTGTACCCTTGATGACTGCACGACACCATGTTGCCTGGTCGGACGAGTCTCGTCTCAAATTGTATCGAGTGGATGACGTGTACGGGTATGTAGGAGACCTCATGAATCCATGGACCCTGCGTGTCAGCAGTGAACTGTTCAAGCTGATGACGGCTCTGTAAAGGCGTGGGACATGTGTAGTTGGAGTGATGTGGAACCCCTGATACGACTTGACACGGCTCTGACAGGTGACATGTACGTAAGCATCTTGTCTGATCACCTGCATCCATTCATGTCCATTGTGCATTCCGACGGATCTGGGCAATTCGAGCAGGACAGTACAACACCCCAAACGTCTAAAGTGGCTTCAGGAACACTCTTCTGAGCTTAAACACTTTCGCTGGCCACCAAACTCTCCTAAAATGAGCATTATTGAGCATATCTGGTATGCCTTGCATCGTGCTGTTCAGAAAAGATCTCCACCCCCTCGTACTCTGACGGATTTATGGGCAGTGCAGCAGAATTCATGGTGTCAGATCTCTCGAGCACTATTTCAGGCG
Source organism: Schistocerca piceifrons (assembly GCF_021461385.2). Taxonomy (NCBI): domain Eukaryota; kingdom Metazoa; phylum Arthropoda; class Insecta; order Orthoptera; family Acrididae; genus Schistocerca; species Schistocerca piceifrons. The sequence continues at coordinate 509,525,936 of NC_060142.1, read as the reverse complement.
TTAGTCGAGCCGACGCCACGTCGTGTTGCGGCACTTCTGCGCGCTCGCGGGGCCTTCCACGATATTAGTCAGGTTTACCAGTTTCTTCGGCTCTTCAGTGTACATACCTACGTATGCTTTGTACGTGTACGAAATTACATTGACAGCCGACTACGTCTTCTGGGTGCTTCACTTTTTCTCAAGCGTTGTGGGACACATTTGAAACCCGCTTGACGCTGTTCCTAACCCACCACTCCCCACACCCACCTCTTTTTACCTGCCTGCTCACCCCTTCCTCCCAACCCAACCAACCCCTACTCTGTCGGCACAAGGGTGGGACGGTTTGGGCTCTGGGTGTGGCCGGGTGCAGTCCTAACGCGGGCAACCTGCCGCCTGCCGCCAATGGTCGATACGACGGGCGTGCAGCTCGCGCGACCTCTGCGCGTCCCGGCACTACTTGCTACTGGTACCGGCTAATCTACCGGCGCTTCCTTAGGCTGCTGCCAAGAAACACTGCAGATGTTGAATCGTTAACGTAATTGCAGGATAATGCGGTTCACCCTTAATCCAGACTGTGTACTCATCAGTCTGCCCATTCCACTCAAAATCAAGTTAGGGAAGGCAAATGATCTTAGACTTCCAGAATGAGATTTCCACTCTGCAGCGGAGTGTGCTCTGATGTGAAACTTCCTGGCAGATTAAAACTGTGTGCCAGACTCGAACTCGGGAACTTTGCCTTTCGCGGGCAAGTGCTCTGCCAACTGAGCTATCCAAGCACGACTCATGCCCCGTCCTCACAGCTCTACTTCTGCCAGTATCTCGTATCGTACTTTCCAAACTTTACAGAATCCCCCCTGCACAGAAGAGCTACTTCTGCCAGTATCTCGTTTCCTACCTTCCAAACTTTACAGAATCTCTCCTGCACAGGAGAGCTTCTGTCAAGCTTGGAAGGTAGGAGACGAGATACTGGCAGAAGTAGAGGTGTGAGGACGGGGCGTGAGTCGTGCTTGGGTAGGTCAGTTGGTAGGGCACTTGCACAGTTTTAATCTCCCAGGAAGTTTCATACCAGCGCACAATCCTCTGCAGAGCGAAAATCTCATTCTGGAAACATCCCCCAGGCTGTGGTTAAGCCATGTCTCCGCAATATCCTGTCTTTTAGGAGTGTTAGTTCTGCTAGGTTCGCAGGAGAGCTTCTGTAAAGTTTGGAAGGCAGGAGACGAGATACTGGCAGAAGTAGAGCGGTGAGGACGGGGCGTGAGTCGTGCTTGGGAAGCTTAGTTGGTAGAGCACTTGCCCGCGAAAGGCAAAGGTCCCGAGTTCGAGTCTCGGTGTGGCACACAGTTTTAATCTGCCAGGAAGTTTCGATCTTAGACTTCTTGGAAGGGTTCTTTGAATCTGTAACGAATATGTAACAACAATCGCGTACAGGATTCCAGCACTACGAATTGTAGGGTAATGCTAAAGTCTTCGGACTTCTTATCAAGTAAGAATGACGTCAGGCACCGAAGAACTTAGAGACACACTGCTAGAATCGGGTTTTGTGGCACAACCCAAACGAAAGTAACACGAAAATACTCAGGGATGTTAATGGGGAATCTCTGGCAGAAAGACGCTGTTATGTGAATTTAAAGACGACTGTGTGACCTCTAGCTTCCATCATTGGAAACTGGTGTGCAAAACGTAAGGATGGAGGTAGACGGTCCAATCACAATATTGTGAGTGGGCTGCTTTGCGTTGGTAGCGCTATGTAGCCCTTTTGCATTGGATCTCTGACTGCACTTTGTAAGAGACTCTGTGGCTAATCGAACTCGTTGTTGGAAGTTAATCGCCAGCGGTGTTGGACAGTTGGAAGTTAGTCACCAGTAGCGATGGAAGTACTGTTGGGCAGTTGGAGGTGAACAGCCAGCAGTGATGGATGTCAAATGTGAGAGGTTAGCATTGATGAAGGGTAGAGGTCTGAAGTGTTAGCGTAGGCTAGAGATCTGGAAGTGTCCTACTTGGAGCTTGAAAATTATTCATGATTATATATCTTCGTACTGGATGTCAATGACGATTTATATTCGTGTTTGAACTGGATGTCACATTATTAAGATAAAATACATCATTTGGTTTGTAACAAAATCTTTCCTTTGTTAACCACATGCCCATTAGTAGTTAGTGGCTTTAGTAGTGAGTATCTTTTATTTAGCTGGCAGTATTGACGCTCGCTGTATTCCAGTAGTTCGCGTAATGAAGATTTTTGTGAGGTAAGTAATTAATGAAATGTATAGGTTATTGTCAGGATTGCTTCTTATTCAGGGCCAATCTTTTTTATTAATTACACTACTGGCCATTAAAATTGCTAAACCAAGAAGAGATTCAGATGATAAACGTGTATTCATTGGACAGATATATTATACTAGAACTGACATGTGATTACATTTTTGTTACATCCCATAGTGCTCAGAGCCATTTGAACCATTTTTTGATTACATTTTCACGCAATTTGGGTGCATAGATCCTCAGAAATCAGTACCCAGAACAACCACGTGTGGCCGTAATAACGGCCTTGATACGCCTGGCATTTAGTCAAACACAGCTCTGATGGCGTGTACAGGTACACCTGCCCGTGCAGCTTCAACACGATACCACAGTTCATCAAGAGTAGTGACTGGCGAATTGTGACGAGCCAGTTACTCGACCACTATTGACCAGATGTTTTCAATAGGTGAGAGATCTGGAGAATGTGCTGGCCAGAGCAGCAGTCGAACATTTTCAGTATCCAGAAAGGCCCGTACAGGACCTGCAACATGAGGTCGTGCATTATCCTGCTGAAATGTAGCGTTTCGCAGGGATCGAATGAAGGGTAGAGCCACGGGTCGTAACACATCTGAAATGTAACGTCCACTGTTCAAAGTGCCATCAATGCGAACAAGAGGTGACGGAGACGTGTAACCAATGGCAGACATCCCATACCATCACGCCGGGTGATACGCCAGTATGGCGATGACTAATACACGCTTCCAATGTGCGTTCACAGCGATGTCGCCAAACACGGATGCGACCATCATGATGCTGGATTGATCCGAAAAAATGACGTTTTGCCATTCGTGCACCCAGGTTCGTCGTTGAGTACACATCGCAGGCGCTCCTGTCTGTGATGCAGCGTCAAGGGTAAGCGCAGCCATGGTCTCCGAGCTAATAGTCCATGCTGCTGCAAGCGTCGTCGAACTGTTCGTGCAGATGGTTGTTGTCTTGGAAACGTCCCCATCTGCTGACTCAGGGATCGAGACGTGGCTGCACAATCCGTAACAGCCATGCGGATGAGATGCCTATCATCTCGACTGCTAGTGATACGAGGCCGTTGGGATCCAGCACGGCGTTCCGTATTACCCTCCGGAATCCACCGATTCAATATTCTGCTAACAGCCATTGGATCTCGACCAACGCGAGCATCAATGTCACGATACGATAAACCGCAATCGCGATAGGCTACAGTATGACCTCTATCAAAGTCGGAAACGTGATGGTACGCATTTCTCCTCCTTTCACGAGGCATCACAACAACGTTTCACCAGGTCAACTGCTGTTTGTGTATGAGGTGTCGCCACCGGTGCCAACCTCGTGTGAATGCTCTGAAAAGCTATTGATTTGCACATCACAGCATCTTCTTCCTGTCGGTTAAATTTCGCGTCTGCAGCACGTCACCGTCGTGGTGTAGCAATTTTGATGGCCTGTAGTATATTTGGAGTCAGGTTGTAATTTCTTTTTTTTTTTTTTTTTTTTTTTTTTTTTTTTTTTTTTTAAGCAGTCAGATTGCGTTGCGCTAGAATATTGTGGGTCAATGTTTTCATGATAAGAAAAAGTAAAGAGAAAGTGGTCTCAGTAGGTTTAGTTTTATTCAGCTGTTTCAGAATCAAATAACGCAGAAGTTTTATCTTCTCAGTCATTCGGCAATTTAAGCACAGATTCACAAATTTAAATAAAGAAGTTTTATGTAACCACCACCTATGTTGGACAACAACGTGCAATTACAACTCTCAGACGGCATGTAACAGCACTAACAGTGGAGATTCTATAAAATGTTTTGGGGAGACGTGGAAAGCTGTGCAGTCGTCGTCGTGCGATTGTCTGACGTCCAGAAGGGTATTAGCACTGACTTTCTGACCAAAGGCGGAAGCATTTCCAAACGGCTAAGTTTGTCAACTGTTCGCGTGCCGCCAGGTGTAAAATACACCGTGCGTGCAAAATGGCACTATCTGAAACCGGCATCGAGGCAACTGCGGTGCATCAAGGGTCATAAACGACAGGTGTGTACGACGGCTGCTGAGACGTGTACTGGCGAACAGAAGTGGCAACTCTTGAGCAGCTTTCCGCCCAGATGGACCAAGGGGCAACCAACACTGTCTCTTCAACGATCGTTCAGCGAACGCTGCTGCGTATGGGCCTCTGAATCAGGCTTCTATTTCACTCACCAATGCTGACTGCCAGTTCGTCGGCGACGAAAGCTGGTGTTTGCACGCCAATATGGCAAATGGAGGTCCAACTAGTGGTGACAAGTTGCCTTTCCTGGCGACTCACCTTTTATGCTCCATTGGACACATGGTCTTTGGCGTATACGGCGTGAAACGTCTGAAAGCAAACACCCCGTAACAATCGTCAGAAGCCTCAAATCCAGAGGCATTCCATGGATGGCTTCGTCATTCAGGAAGACATAAGGTCCTTGAGGACAATGTCGACCCCGATATGCAGTTTATTTATTTATTTATTTATTTATTTATTTTTCCTTGGGAGGATGGCATCTATCAGCAGGATAACGCTACATGACATAAACCTTTTATTGTACGTGAATGGTTCGAAGAGCACCCGGATTTAAGCCCAATTTTAAATTTACAATTTAGTTCTATTTTCATTTCAGGTTGTATTTGTTAATACAGGTTTGGATGTTACTGAGTTCTGTAACTAGGATTGCAGCATTTGTACCAGTTCTATTTGTTTTCGCTGTTTGCATTGATTGCTTTAGTAACTGATCTTACGGAATTCTAAGATTAGGTTCTAAACATGAAGCTTATCCTAATTCTATATCTAGGTCTTGCATTATTTTGGCAGTCATCATGAATTGACTGGTCAGGTCAAGTCAGTCCAGGGCAAGGCAGGCGTCTCGATAGTAATGGTATGCATAACTTCTTTTGTTTCGCGTTTTGGTTATTCTTGTCTACTGTGATATGTGCTAAGTGGGGAGGTAGGGTGAAGGACTTGTGCGTCGCTTTCATGGTCCCCCCCCCCCAACCCCCCTCCCCACCCAGACCTTCTCTCTGCTCTCTGCCGTTCTATTCGCTGTCAGAGCCCAGCAATTCCTCCCCCACTCCTCGCGCCGACACACTGCTCCGTCCTAGGTTCGCGCCCAAGTACGCATGCTGGCGGCACCTCTGCAGTTCGACTGCCTGCCACCGAAGTTAGTTCGTCGTGGGCTACCTCCTTCTTCCTCTTAATCGAAACGTGGATTTCCACGTCTTACTAAGGATATAGCCACAACACGATTGATCAACGATTGCCTTGCTCCAATCTCGATATGTTCTTTAACGACACAATACCAGAAGTTTTACCACTGTGTCAGAACCTTAAAGAAGCTACTGAGATTCGGGAGCCGCTGACCAATCGTGCTGTGTCTTCAATCTTAGTAACGCCTGGGAATCAGCAAGTACGAGTACTTTCATCAGAGGAAGGAGGTCCCCCACAACGACCTGACTACTGGGGCGGGTGGAGGAACAGCAGAAATGCCAACAGCAAGCGAACCTCGTTGCGAACCTGGGACGGTGCAGTGTGTCGGCGCGAGGAGTGGGGGAGGAGTTGCTGGGTGCTGATAGCGAACAGAACGGCAGGTGGGAGTGATAAAAGCGCTGCGCCGCCCACCAAGTGGTCAGTTCATGAGTACACCTGATGACGGCAACGTGGTCACCTTTCGAAATGTTATGCCCATTGGACACTGACATCCGACAGTCCACCGTGAACTATTTCGTCATTACGTGCGCCGGTGGAAGCTGAAGACGCACAGATCAAAACAATGTTTGCGTCAGCCCCAGTACATACCTAGCCTTTGGAACCACCCTGATCGGGCTCTTCGCGCCATGGATCCTCAGTGGAGAATCCTAGCTCAGCTGGCCGTGGCATTACATTCAGCATTGTTCTACACCCCTGTCGGAACCTTCCAGAACTCTCTTCTGTACGTCTCGTGGCGATGCGAGCTACAATATGTGGTTATTCAAGCTTTTGAAAGGTGGTCATATTAACGTGTTCGCCCTCGTGGTCTCGCGGTAGCGTTCTCGCTTCCCGAGCACGGGGTCCCGGGTTCGATTCCCGGCGGGGTCAGGGATTTTTCTTGCCTCGAGATGACTGGGTGTTGTTGTGTCGTCTTCATCATCATCATTCATCCCCATTACGGTCGGAGGAAGGCAACGGCAAACCGCCTCCATTAGGACCTTGCCTAGTAAGGCGGTGCGGGTCTCCCGCATCGTTCCCCTACGCTCTGTAAAGAAGCATGGGATTTCATTTCCATTTCCATATTAACGTAATTGTACAGTGTAAGTTCCACATAATGTGTCACTGCCAAGTAATATAGCTCGCTGAAGCATGATCGCCACTGACGGCATTGCATGCTCTGATATGTACCCTCATGCTGACCACAACGATGGTGAGGAATTCATGTAGCAGGGCGTTTCATTCCTCCCCCAGCGCGGTTGGCAACTGTGGGATGGTCGTTGGTGCACGTAGACCTTTCTACAATATGTCCCCCAAACACATACGACACAGAATTTCTGTCGGATTTAAGTCGGGGGAACGGGCAAGCCAGTCCGTTCGCGGAATATCCATTAATTCCAAGTGAGCCGTGCATTTTGTTTGTCATCTTGTATTACGGTACTGCCGCCTCGTTTTCTTATTCCGCTTAGTGGCGTCACTGACTTCCTGCCTTACTTGACCGCGAGTGGCAGCAGCAGCGCTTATCGATAAGTGCACTGTCGTACCATCTCTGGAGCGACCGATACGATTTCTATCGCCGTCTGTCTGAAAGTGAGTTGGAGACGGACCAGCAGTGAAGTCGGGGACTGACCAGGAGGGCGGTCGGGACGCAGCAGCAGTGCAGTCAGGGACGGAGCCCCAGTGAGGCCCGCACAGCGGGGACGACCGTTGTTTGGTCGTTAGGTCGGTCGTCTCATCGACGACGTGTATTTGGGTCGGTTCCTTCCTGTGCAGAGATGTCGGTTGTGTTCCCTCTGCATGGGTGGGTCGGAGCCAGTGTCTCTGGGACGTCGTCCGTCCGAAGGAAGTCAATTCAGTTGGGCGCATCAGTAGGGTACCGACTTAGCAGTCAGTAGCAGGCGGGTCCGCACGGTGCAGGTACACGCCGGGACCGTGGCCGACGCAATCGGAAGGCCGTTGATTGGTTGGTCGCCTGATCGTCGGATGCCGACATGTGGACTGCTGAGCACTGACACCAGTATCATTCGGAGAAGAGTTCGCAGTGGCAGCCAGCAACAGTCGGGTCCGCATGGTGCCAGTATTCACCGGGACCGCTGTCCGCGAAGGTGGGTTGCCGTTGGTCGGCCGGTCGTCTCAGTCGACGACGTCTTGGATCCTCTGGACGAACACCATTTTCCGAGTTGGGATGTGGTGGGACCTTGTTAGTTAGTTGGAACTGAGCAGCGACGCAGTGTCCACAGCGCGAAGCCAGGGCGGCATTACCGGCAGCGGGCACGCGCTGTTGCATTTGGAGGCGCTAGCTGTGCCTTCTTCCAAAGCACGATCCTCAAGTTGAGTAATTGGTTGCCTGGTCTTAAAACTCGACTGTTACGATTTGTTCGTTATTTGTGGAGTGTTGTTTTCTCAGCCCATGACGCGTGTGATAACAAAATGGCTCTGAGCACTATGCGACTTAACTGCTGACGTCATCAGTCGCCTAGATCTTAAAACTAATTAAACCTAACTAACCTAAGGACATCACACACATCCATGCCCGAGGCAGGATTCGAAACTGCGACCGTAGTGGTCACGCGGTTCCAGACTAAAGTGCCTAGAACCGCACGGCCACACCGGCCGGCGTGTGATAACAAGTCGTGTGTTTTCTTGCTTAGAATGTGCAGCCTCCGGCAGTGACTTGACAGTTGTGACTTGTGTTTTCGGATTCTTTTAAACTCGTTTTGAGTGATGTTTGATGCCTCGATCTTTGTGAGGCCCAGTTTGAAGTTATTGGTATCTCGGTTTACTCTTCATCGGCCGATATTTTCTATTATCTGGGCAGTTGGATCTGACCGTTGGAAATCGGTCAGATTGTCAGTCGGTCGTGAACCGTCCGTTGGTTGTGTTGCCTTCCGATTAAGAGCTCGTCGGTCGGAGTGCCTGCCTCACCAAAGCGTGCGTTAGTGTTACTTCCCAGGCCGAACCTTGGAACCTTCTGAGCGCCACTCCTTGTGTTTTACATTGTGATTTTCTTTTATTTTTTAGTACTGTGTGTGGCCTTCAGCCGAGTTTTAGCTTGTTTAAACTGTAAGGCTGTTCTTTTAGGCCTTAAGCCATAAAATTGTTTTCTGCATAGTGTGTGTGGCCTTAAGCCGAGTTTTAATCTCTCTGAAACTAACAATTCAAAATACTGGTCTTGCCCTTAAGTCATAACATTGTTATTCTTTAGTATGAGTCCTTCAGCCGAGTTTTACATGAAATATTTCAAGCTAAGGCCCTCAACCTTTTTAAATTGAAAGCTCTTCTGCCTAGGCCTTAAGCCGTTAAATTGTTTGTTGATATGCGACCTTCAGCCGAGTTTTTTGCCTATTTAGAATTAACATTGAAAATCTTCGTTTTGGCCTTAAGCCGTAATTCTGTTCTTGTTTAATGTGTGGCCTTCAACCGATTTTTATTGAAGAAGAAATTTTTTTAAAGGAAATGAAAGATCCAGAAGAACTCCTGTACCTCAATGCCTTGCTTAGGCGTTGGCCCTTGGATTTTCGTTTGTGGCCTTCAGCCGATGTAAATAAGATCAAAGGAGCTCTTTCGTTAAAATCTTGAGAGTTGTTAATTCTAGCTAATGGTACTGTGAAATTGAACTAATAAAATTTATATGTTGAGTGTAACTGACAGCAACTTATTTTGCTCCCTTTCCACACCCGCTCTGTCCTGCTAGTCCAGGGATATCACCAAGAGCTCCTCCACCTATGCCATTCGATGCGGCAGTTATCCATAAAAAGTCAGGGCCGAATGCACCCATGAAAAGACTCACACGTGGAAGGAGCACAGCGTCACTATACCGTTTCGTGGTGAGTGTAGCGTGTTCAAAGATCTGAAGGTCAGTTCATCAACGCAACATTATGTGCCCCCCACACGATAACATCTGGATTACCAAAACGGTCATGTTTGATGATGTTCCCACCTCTCTCCCTAAGACTGTACGCCTAACATTGTCGAGCATGACAGTTGGTAGTCCATTCGTTACGGTATGAGAAGGTATAACATCGTATTGATGTACCGACCTCCAAATCTTCGAACACTGTACGCTCACCGGTCAACGCGGTTGTGGCTCTGTGCTCCTTCCCAGGGCTGCATTCGGCGCTGACTTTAAGTATGACAATACGCGGCCGCATCGACCAGTTTTGCTGCCAGTGTCGTATATCTCGCGTAGAAATGATGAGAGTAAGTTGAGACGACTTTGGACGCGAACAGAGGCTCGTAGATAGATATTTTACCTCGTTACATCCACGAATGAAATTGGAAAGAAAATCGAAAATACTGGTTAGACGTACCCCCCGCCGTGTGCTATACAGTGGTTTGCAGAGTATAATCCGGATGTTTAATAATTCCTACTACAGACTTAAAAGGGCCATAGAGTGGACAAAGTAGGTAATTTTTGTTAAGTAATCAATGCCCGAAAATATGCCGTTTGGATGTAAAAGAAGTTTCAAGATTGGATCACATTCAAATCTCCTTATTGACGGTATGCGCACACCACAGGCTATGAGCTTTGACCTTTGTGCTGTACAGAAACCCCTGGCATCAGCAGTGCTTTATTACTCGCTGTCGGCATCTCTTCTGCATGATGAAGTACGTCTTCTACAAAGTAGAGAGGTGACCTGGCCCTAGAGCACTATAGTCAATCCTCCTAAGTGCGAATATTCCAATTTCTTGCAGGCGCCGTTGTAGTTTGACGAAAATGGTATATGAGGTCATGATTGCCGCCCGGAGTAGCCGAGCGGATCTAGGCGCTGCTGTCTGGAACCGCGCGACCGCTATGGTCGCAGGATAGAATCCTGCCTCGGGCATGGATGTGTGTGATGTCCTTAGGTTGGTTAGGTTTAAGTAGTTCTAAGTTCTAGGGGACTGATGACCAAAGAAGTTAAGTCCCATATTGAACCAAGGTCATGATTACGACAAGAACTGAGAACAACACCTTTTTTGAATTTGCTTGCTTACCGTGAAGCTGGAGATTTCAAACGATCCTATTTACTCATTTTTATATCGAAACTGTAATTTCTGGACAAGGGTTCCTTACAAAAACTTCAACAAGCCTCTAATGGGAATGTTAAACACCCTGTTCGTAAATGTAGATGCAGAAGAGAAGAGGGACTATCAAACTTGTTAATAATGGATTTTGATGAGTCTTAGTTATGTCGTAGAGAGACATTCCTGAGTACCACCTAGCGGTTCTAGGTGATTCAGTCCGGAACCGCACTGCTGCTACGGTAGCAGGTTCGAATCCTGCCTCGGGCATGGATGTGTGCGATGTCAGGTTATTTAAGTTTAAGTATTTCTAAGTCTAGCAGACTGATGACATCAGATGCTAAGTCCCATAGTGCTTTTTATCGCAGAAAGGACAATATTTTTGAATATACACGAATTGTGTGTCCAGTATCGGCTCTAAAAATTCTGTGCGCCTGCAAGTCAGTAGCTTTCATTAAATGTGCGTGGTGCTCTTTGAATTGCGTGCAGGCGACACTGAGTAAGACGATTCTGTAACATAACCTGTAACAAGGGAAACACACATTTGACGAAGGTTTGCTGTGATGGTTGATTTATTAATGAAATTTCTACTGCGAAAATTACTATTCTTGTACAATTTGCATGACATGTATTATTTAATGATATTCTGTGTAACGAAATTGAAAAAAATGTATGCGGGTAGGATTCGCGTGATAGCCGTGAACTTTGGCCACTGCACTAATTCTGATTGGACAAAACACGGTAAACGTTAAGGTATAGGAGCCACACATAAAACTTAAACATCAGTTTTCTCGGAGACTAGGGGCGGCTGTAAGGGGTCCGTAGGCCCTTACTATAACTTTGCACTCGGCACAGGTCGATAGGGCGAACAATCGATTGTGACGTGTTGCGAGAGTGAGTGTCGAGTTGCGCCAGACTGGTTGGCGGGAATGGTGTGTGTGTGTGAAGGCCATTGTTGAAATACAGGGTCTTTAACCGAGAAGGGTGTCGCCATCGCCGTGGTTAGACCCCTAAGTAATAGATTAATACCGGGAAAGTGAAGAAGTATCATTATGAAAGTGATCAGTGACGGTCCTAGTGCCGATATTTGGTTTCGCGTCTACCGCGCCGGCCTAACCTTGGATTGCAGTGTTGGATGCAGTGATGCATTAGCGTGTGACGATAATGGAAAATGAAGAAAGCCTGTGCTGAGATTAGCCGTAATTAGATATGTATGACGAAGGCAGTGGCTGTCTCCTTTTTGTGTTTTGAGAAGAATATAAGTTCGTAATTAGTAAAACTGTGTTGGTGTTCCTTTACCAGACATTCAGTAATATCGTATTGAGCAGAACGAACTGGAAAGTAACAACTTCCGTAGCAGTCAATTCCGATTACCAGCCCCATTAGGTTCACGGTCATGTTAATAATAAATATTGGGCTGCTATTCGATCACATCAGGTCGGGATAAAAACGAGAAGCTGCTAGCCAGGTACTCAGTACAGGTTCTCCTACAACATACCTCTGTGCATAACATGTCAGATGGTTTTCTTGTGAGATCATATACGGTGTTTAAAAAGGAGGACTCAAACTCCGACATGAGATAGTACTCGCCCAAATCTAAAAAACCCTGTAGCCTAAACATATCTCTCATCACAATACTTGCTGAGATGTTGACAGTTTTACTTGTGTCGAGACCGAGTTGTTAACCAACAGTGTAAATTTGATATTTTATAAAGGAGTAAATGTTTTCTTTCGAAATATGGTTAACCATAGTATGGATCAGGAGTTTCTTTTGAGGTCGGTTGTTGAAAAGTCACTGCAACAACGTTTTCTTGGTTAGCTCTATTCACAATTCTCTGAAAAACTTCATCGTTAACCCGAACACCACGACAAAAATTCTTAGTGCTTGTTCAGGGAATTAACTATCTTGGCATACACCGGCTGTTGTCACTGGTTGAGTAATCGCATTTCGTTTGAATCCTTACCACCACTTACGGTTTTTTTTGTTTTTTTTTTTGTTTTTTTTTTTTGTATCTGAACGTACTGAAAATATCTTCATAACAAGGTAAATATCGATGGCAGGCGTTGTGTACCTTGTTTGCAAACTAACTTATTCCATTCATTCTCTGTACTTGCTGTTGAACAGTAACGCCTGCCTTACTCCTCGCCCTCAAGCACGCATTAAGTGCTGATCCTTTCCGTCTCTCGTTAGATTTTCTGGAATTATTGTTTGCAGGTAAACAGCGTTGTACCGCACCATTGATAGGTTTACTGTTTAAGAGTTGGTCGATGTATATTTTGTGTATAGGTACACTCACCGCACAGGAAGAGCGACACAACGTTGAACTGTTCCTGTGCCGATGGCTAGCACATCACAGAATTTTTGCACCTGTACATAGACGCCGACGAGAAACCGCACCCTTCCGTGTTATGTTGAGTAGTTGCATGGTACCGTCTTTTTACACTTGTGAAGGTGATTTCAAGTAACTTGGGTAACAAACAGAGAAAACAGTGAGTAAGTTATATTATACAAACGAGGACGGACCTTAAGTTTCTGTTACCATGTTACACATAATGTATCCAAAAAAAAAAAAAAAAAAAAACTACAAAATTTTGTTGGTGTTCATTTTATCCTTTATAAACCCAAAAGCTATGAAATTTGTATATGTTTTGAACAAAGTAATAGATAATAAGGAGAGCATCCTAAACCAACCACCTGAAGAGATCAAGCTACATATTTATTGATTGCGTCGATCTTTCTTAAATGAACGGTTCCGGTTCAACATGAACCATCCTTAGGTCTGATTGCATCGGTTACAAGAGTAATCCGTCCAACTACAGCCAAAATTTACATGATACATCGCATAATAATATAGTAATCCGTCCAGCTACCAGCAAAATTTAAAAGAAAGATTAAGTCAAGACGGTTAATCAGTCTGATTTAAAATCAGTGAGTGCGGATTTTATCTCAAAGGACATTGTGCCAATTTTTGCAATGATCGAGCTACCTTCGGACAAATTTTACAGTGACCAAATTTGTTGGCCACTTAATGAGAGCCGCTAGGAGCAACAATAGTGAATGAAAAGAAACAAATCCTACAGAGCGTGTCCAATACAAGTTGGTCAATTGTTCTGCCAAATTTTGGAAAATTTATCACAATTATTCACTGTTATACAGCACTTCAGATGTGGCCAAAAGTTTCGAAATGCTGCCGCGATGTTTTGTGACCCTGCACCTAAGATACAATTACCTTGACGGAAAATATTGTGTCCAATGTGAAAGATGTTAGCAATGCAGGGATGTACGTGTTCAGTATTTTTTCTTTTGTCGGTACACAGGCACTGATCATAGCATTCCACTCAGTACAATGCGACAGAGCTACCAGTAAATTTAAATTTAGTACTTTCGACGAAAGCGGAAGAAAGACCAAAGCACTTGAACGAAGTGTGTGAAATCCAAAGTCGTCGACAGCTAGCGGGAAGAGCCCAAACAGATCTGGTACAAATTCAAAAATAACAGTAAGGCCGTATAAAGCAAACAGTCCAAGGAGCGAAACGATAGCGACGTATGTCACAACGAACTGACTTTGCCTTTAAGTGATGTTGTCCTACTTAAAGTTGAAGCACGTCAGGATTCTGTGCCCGTCTGGCTTCTGAAAGAACGGATACACTCTATTAAAAAAAAATTAAAAAAACACACGCCTCTTGTTAAACACACTGGTTATGAGAGGTCCAAGATATCTTAGTCACATGAAGTCAATGCCACCAGTCATGACTTTGCGGTTGGGGATCTCGAGTTCGATACGGAACAGAATAGCTCAACTCTTGACGATGTTGAACTTTTACTTTTCAGACAATGCACCTTCGGGTAATGTTATTCAAATGTCTCTGTGCCTTACAGTACAGTTTAGGCTGAGGCAGTGCAAGACGATATCCTTTCCCGGTATCTCATTTGTGTATAATACAGCACAGGTTCCAGAATCAACACTGCGGCGCCCTAGTCATAACAACTGCAATTATTGCCTCTTCTGACGAAGAATCTCTTCTCCTTTAGGATCGCATGAACCATGTCGAGCGCATGTCGGGACAACCTGTATTATCTAATTTAAATATCAAGCTACAATGCCAGGCGCTCTCAAAAGCTTTGATTTGGCCCTGCTGACGCTTGTCCTTAACTAGGAAGTGGCTCCCCTTACTTAAGGTGTGACTTGGAATCGCATTGGCTTCCAGAATGGCGGCATGAGCAGCAGTCAGCACAAGTCGATGAAGTTATACGATCTATGCTTACCAGCGAACTCTTCTCCTCGTAACTGACCAGAGGGGTTAAAATAATGCTGACCGAGTCCAGAGGTTTATTGCTGCCTTCAGCGATAAAACTGCAAACCGAAATAAAATACGCTGAATCACCTTAGCATTACGACCAATTCTCAACACGATAGTGAATGTTGCCTTGTGGACTTGTGGGCAAGTGACGCAGTAAAGAAAGTAGCCACGATACTGGTCGGAAATGGGGAAATTCACTGACATAATCGACTTTGACGAAGAATAAATTGTTTTGACCCAGCGGCTGGAAGCGAGCGTCTCAGAAAAAACGAAGCTAGTCGGCTGTTTAAGTGCTACTGTCGTCCATATCATTAGAATATATTTGACAGCCTGTGAACCTACGAGTCGGCGATAAGCCGTCGAACGTCTATTCCTCGTCACATAACGTGCCAGAGGCTTTCCTGCTCCTAAGAGCAAGATAGGGGGCGATTTGTGGCAGACCTAAAGACAGTGTACGTGGCTGATGCCTTCACCATTGTTTCGGAGAATATAAATCAGCGCACATTGTTGAAAATGCAGTTCCAACAGCAGACATCCATACATGTTGCCATGTTTCTCAACGACATCATCAATTATGGGATCATCGCGGTTTGACCGTGGATCAATAGAAACATTGCGCCTGGTAAGATAAACCTCGTTTCTTATCACTTCAAGTAGATGGTTGTGTCTGGATACGCCACTGTCGAGGAGAACGACTGCTCGAAACATCCATCGCACCACGGACATATGCTGGTGGGGGAATATTATGCTGTGCGAGGCGTCATGTGGGTGTCCATGGAACCTTCGGTACTAATTGAAGGCATCTTGGCAGCTATAGACTATGTGAACATTATTGCGGATCATCTACATCACTTCATGTTAATGTCTTCCCCGACGGTAATGGATTCTTCCAGCTGCATAACTGTCCATGCCACAAGGCCACAATCGTGCTTCAGATCAGTGCCTGATCTCAACCCGACCTGGGATAGTACTGGGTGCCAGTTTTGTGCCCGCAAACCGCCAGTCCGTAATTTACGGGAACTGATGACTAGAGCGTTGGCATTTGATGACATGTGCCTTGAACTAGCCGTGACAAGCAGAGTCGCTACTAATGTATCCTGATCCATTGTTGTCATGAAGAGGATCAATGTTTTGGCTCATGAGTGTATCGTTTGTGTGATGTCACACTCGTCCGTGTATGTTATACAGTTAGTTCATCGGTCAGCCAAGATGTCCGAATGTTTGTCAACATTATCCATTTCAACGCCCTCTCCGTCGGGTCCTCTGTTTTGTAGTGTCAGCAGTTACTGCTTTTCCTAACAGTGATGGGTTGGATTGATGTGTGCTTGACTTTTCTGGTTACCATGACTAGTTGATAAATATAGTTATACAAGCAATGATTAACAACAATCAACCACAATTATAAGTATCCAATATTGGACTAAAATGAGTTAATTAATAAATTATCACCTACAGTACAAAAAAAGTATCGTCATCATCGTCATCAGTGTACTGTCAAAAGGCAGATTTTCACATGGTAGTTCTCCAGGCTGTCCAGTCTTCTGCCATCCTCTTCAGGTCTGCATAATTTCCTCTTCCCTTTATGTCGTCTATCATCTTGTATCTTCTTCATCCTCTCAGTCTTCTCTCACAAACCAATCCTTCCAAAGCATCTGCTAGCAAGCACTTCCTTCTCAGTGAATGTCCCAACCAGTTCTTTTTCCTTTCTCTTACAACCTTCAGCAGACATCTTCTCTCTCCAGCCCTTTCCAATACTCTTTCATTACTCACTCTTTCCGTCTACCTTATTATCTCCATTCTGCTCCAAATCCACATCTCAAATGCTTCTAACATTTCTTCATCCTCTCGTCTCAGCGTCCATGTTTCTGCCCCATATAGTGCCACACTCAAGACAAAACATTTACCAAATATTTTCCTTAGATCTTTATCTAATTTGCCACATAAGAGTCTCCTTTTTCTGTTGGATGCCTCCTTCGCTATGGCAATTTGGGTTTTCACCTCCCGGTGACATCTCAAGTCTTCAGTTATTGTGCTTCCAAGATATTTAAATACACTTACTTGGCTTATGGTAGATTGTCCTATTTTAATATTGGACAGTCTGCGTCTTGTACTGATGACCATACTCTTTGTTTTTGCTGTGTTTATTTGCATCCCATATTCCACACAAGCTCCATTCAGATCTTTCAGCATGCTAATCACTGTCCGCTCACTTTCTGCCAGTAATACCATGTCGTCAGCCAATCTTATACATTCTATTCTCTTTCCATCAATACATATTCCTCTTTTCCCATATAAGTCTTTCCCAATAATCTCTTCAAGGTATGGGTTAAACAACAGTGGGGAAAGGCAACAACCTTGTCTAAATCCTCGTCCAATGCTGCTTCCTTCTGACATTTCATTTCCAATCCTTATCTTTACTGTCTGGTGTAAATATAGATTCTGTATCAGTCGTCTCTCTTTCCAATCTACTCCTTTCCTCTTCAAAATAGCCATTTCTAAATCCACAGAAACAGCAAAGATTTCTCTACTACAAGAGATAGTGTCGGAAGTTCCATGCGGCTTTTCGCGGATGATGCTGTAGTATACAGAGAAGTTGCAGCATTAGAAAATTGTAGCGAAATGCAGGAAGATCTGCAGCGGATAGGCACTTGGTGCAGGGAGTGGCAACTGACCCTTAACGTAGACAAATGTAATCCATTACGAATACATAGAAAGAAGGATCCTTTATTGTATGATTATATGATAGCGGAACAAACACTGGTAGCAGTTACTTCTGTAGGATATCTGGGAGTATGCGTGCGGAACGATCTGAAGTGGAATGATCATATAAAATTAATTGTTGGTAAGGCGGTTACCAGGTTGAGATTCATTGGGAGAGTCCTTAGAAAATGTAGTCCATCAACAAAGGAGGTGGCTTACAAAACACTCGTTCGACCTATACTTGAGTATTGCTCATCAGTGTGGGATCCGTACCAGATCGGTTTGACGGAGGAGATAGAGAAGATCCAAAGAAGAGCGGCGCGTTTCGTCACAGGGTTATTTGGTAACCGTGATAGCGTTACGGAGATGTTTAATAAACTCAAGTGGCAGACTCTGCAAGAGAGGCGCTCTGCATCGCGGTGTAGCTTGCTCGCCAGGTTTCGAGAGGGTGCGTTTCTGGATGAGGTATCGAATATATTGCTTCCCCCTACTTATGCCTCCCGACGAGATCACGAATGTAAAATTAGAGAGATTAGAGCGCGCACGGAGGCTTTCAGACAGTCGTTCTTCCCGCGATCCATACGCGACTGGAACAGGAAAGGGAGGTAATGACAGTGGCACGTAAAGTGCCCTCCGCCACACACCGTTGGGTGGCTTGCGGAGTATAAATGTAGATGTAGATGTAGAGTAGAGGTTCAACTAATCCAGAAACAGGAGTATGAGCAGGGGCTTCATCGTCCTCTGTTATTTGCTGCACTGAGGGCATAGCATGTTATGCATTAGTGCGTCTTCACAAGCTGTAACATAGGTTGTCATGTTGAAGTCTTCACTCTAGGTTCGGACGAGGTCTGGCCATACTATACCACGTCGTCAGTGGAGCCTTCTGCCGAGGGAGCGGGTGTTGGCGTTGTTGGAGTTTCCGCAGGTTGCATAGAGTCGTCGTGCCAAGTCTGTAACGTACTCCTAGCTGGCGCACGTCTGTTATTTGATGTGGCATGTCGGTGGATAAGTCCAGGGTAGATGGAGGGCTGCCCGACGTGCACGATTTTGTAAAGTCTGGAGACGGCCGATACGGCTAAGGCAGAGTTGACCCATACAACAAGCCACCTTTTGCAGCAGAAGTCTCATGAAACATTCACAGAGGACGATGCCGACGTAAGATGGTAGCGTTGAGGAGCGGAGCATCGGTAATAGGCCCGTCAGACGCCTCAGTGCGCTGGTTAGTGCCATGTCGATATTCCGACTCCTCGTGAACAGCGCCGTATCGTCCGCGTACAGAGCAGGGTGAGCGCTCGGCGTAGTCTACGTGTCGGAAGTGTGAAGTATGTAGGGAAGAGGACTCAGAACGGAACCTTGCGGAACTCCAGCACGGATAGGATATCGTGTGGTTGCAACGATACCTGCTCGTACATGGGATGTCCGTTGCTGAAGGTAGCTTCGGATTAATTTCACATGAGATTAGAGCCCTCATATAGTGAAAGATTATATAAGAAGCCCTCATGTCACATTGAGTCGAAAGCATTCTTTATATCTAGGAGGATGACGCAGAAATATTTTCTGCGATCCGCCACTTCCAACGTCTCCTTGACCATTCTTAGAAATTCTTGCAACGTAGGGTGGCCGCCAGGAAAACCAAACTGCATACTAGGACGTTGACCGGTCGCTAATGACCATAGCAGTTTTGCGCCCTAAAACCAAAACAAAAAAAACGACGTTGTCGACATGCTGCAGTAAGCGTAGCATGTAAAGGCCTTCAAAGATTTTTGATGTCGTCAGAAGGAGACTTGCGATACTTTCCAGTGACTGGAGTTCCATTTATTTCATTACTACGATTTTTGAATCTTAATTTATGTTGACGAAATAAATCTCGGGTGAACAGCCTGGTATGAGTGTGCATAGGACACAACATTTCGGCAATCGACCACGTTACCATCATCAGCGCACCTGATGATGACAACGTGGTCGATTGCCGAAATATTGTGTCCTATGCACACTCATACCAGGCTGTTCACCCGAGATTTATTTCGTCATAAAATACGCGTGGAGAATCACACCTTAATTTATATTTGTACCTCCGATTTAGTGGGAGGGATGGGAGTAGCAGAAGAGCTGTCAGTTCAGAAACGAGGGGTGTCTGTATGTGAGCAGTGAGGTGGAGCGAGCGCTCCAGCCGTGTCGCAAGGCGTTCCTCCCCCGTGAGGACTGTGCAGGGTGCGGCGTCGCGTCTGAGAGACGCCGGGAGAGGCGTGTTCGCCCCTTGACGCTCCGCTTGGCAGCCGTCCAGAGAGCTGCGAGAGGGCGGGAAACCGCGGCAGAGTAGGAGAGCGGGGGGGGGGGGGGGGGCGGCAGGAGGTGCCAGGGTGAGAGGAGAGGAGAGGGCGCTTTGTTTGGCACACTCGGCGGGCGGACGCTATTCAGGCGCCGGTAGCGGCCCCAGCCAGCCAAGGCGCCCCCAGAATACCGCGAAACGGCCGCGGACTGCGGACTCAACTCTTTCTCAAACTGAGTTCACCTCCAAGTGGCGCACTTCCCACTCCTTAGACTCAAATGCTGTCCGCTTTGTGCAAGTTATTTTCTCGGGTGCAGAATTCCTTAGCGCCCCCTTTTTCACCTCTGTTCTATCCTCTCAAAACTACTGTACCACATGCAGTTTAGCAATGGGCGAAAATCTTTATTCCTATTTACAGTAGCCAAAGACGTTCTACACACAATTTCCAAACACTGGTAAGTAAGGACTGCGAAGAAGAGAGAGCCATTAAATTGTTATTATTGCCACTGGATAGCATTACAGAAACAAACAGATGCATACGTGTCCGGTAATAACCTATTCATCTCAGAGTAACACATGCAACATACGTCCTCAATTATTTGCTGTCCGCCTCGATAGCTGAGTGGTCAGCGTGAAGGATTGCCGTCGTACGGGCCCGGGTTCGATTCCCGGTTGGGTAGGGGATTTTCTCCGCTCAGGGACAGGGTGTTGTCTTCCTCGTCATTTCATCCCCATCCGGCGCGCAGGTCGCCCAATGTGGCGTCAAATGTATAAGACCTGCACCAAGGCGGCCCGACCTGCCCCGTAAGGGGCCCCCTGGCCAATGACGCCATACGCTCATTTTATTTCAGTTATTTGCTGGATTTATTCTAGTCCCTGATATCTTAACATATATCCTATTATCCTATCTCTTCTCCTTGTCAGTGCCTTCCACATATTCCTTTCGTCTCCTATTCTGCGCAGAACCTCCTTATTCCTTACCTTATCAGTCAACCTAATTTCAAGATTCGCCTGTAACACATCTCGAATGCTTCGAGTCTCTTCTGTACCGCTTTCCCCACAGTCCACATTTCACTACGATAAAATGCTGTGCTTCAAACATACATTACCAGAAAAAAATCAAATTAAGGCCTATGTTTGACTTTGGTAGACCTTTTCTTTCTAGGAATCCCCTTTTTGCTAGTACTAGTCTGCTTTTGATGTCCTCCTTGCTCCATCCGTCATTGGTTATTTTGCTTCCTAGGTAGCAGAATTCCCTAACTTCATCTATTTCATGACCATCAACCCTAATGTTAAGTTTCTTGTTGTTCTCAATTCTACTACTTTCGTCTTCCTTCGATCTACTCTCAATCCATATTGTGCACTGATTAGACTAATCATTCCATTCAGCAGATCACTTCCACTTCAGATAGCAATGTTATCAGCGAATCGTAATATTGATATCCTTTAACCTTGAATTTTAATCCACTACTGAACCTTTCTTTTATTTCCATAATTGCTTCTTCGATGTGCAGCTTGAACAGCAGGGCCGAAAGACTGCATCTCTGTCTTACAACCATTTTAATCCGAGCAGTTCGTTCTTTGTCGTCCACTCTTTTTATCCACTCTTGTCTCTTGTGCATTTAAAAAAAAGTTTTGCATCACCTCGGTTCCCAGAACTCCTGAAGATAGACGTTGGCTGTGAATATTGTATCACAAACACATTCCCTTTGACTGTTCAGAGATGTCACTAAACCCGCCCAAAGATGTAAACAACCATGCATGAGCAGCGCCTATTAGACGGAGGGGTCCGACAGCCGATCAGTTCCAGCCATTCCACCAGGAAGGAGGTACACGGCTCGTGTTGTCTGTAATTCAACCATGCCTAGTAGGTCAATATCGCGGTTCGATCGTGTCTGCATGGTTACTTTGTGCCAGGAAGGGCTCTCAACAAGGGAAGTGTCAAGGCGTCTCGGACTGAACCAAAGCTATGTTGTTCGGACGTGGAGGAGATACAGAAAGACAGGAACTCCCGATGACATGCCTCGCTCAGGGCTCCCAAGGGCTACTACTGTAATGGATGGCAGCTACCTACGGATTATGGCTCGGAGAAACCATGACAGCAACGCCACCCTGTTGAATAATGCTTTTCGTGCAGCCACAAGATGTGTTACGACTCAAACTGTGCGCAATAGGCTGAATGATGCGCAACTTCACGCCCGACGTCCATGGTGAGGTCCATCTTTGCAACCACGACACCATGCAGCGCTGTACAGATGGGCCCAACAACATGCCGAATGGACCGCTCAGATTGGTATCACGTTCTCTTCGCCGCTGAGTGTCGCATATTCCTTCAACCAGACTATCGTCGGAGACGTGTTTGGAGGTAACCCGTTCAGGCTGAACGCCTTAGACACACTGTCCAGCTAGTGCAGCAAGGTAGAGATTCCCTGTTGTTTTGGAGAGGCATTATGTGGGGCTGAAGTACGCCGCTGGTGGTCTTGGAGGACGCCGTAACAGCTGTACGATACGTGAATGCCATCCTCCAACCGACAGTGCAACCATATCGGCAGCATAATGGCGAAGCATTCGTCTTCATGGACGAAAACTCACGCCCCCATCGCGCACATCTTGTGAATGACTTCCTTCAGGATAATGACATCGCTCGACTAGAGTGGCCACCATGTTCTCCAGACATGAACCTCACCGAACATGCATGGCATAGATTGAAAAAGTCTGTTTATGGACGGCGTGACCCACCAACCACTCTGAGGGATCAACGCCGAATCACCGTTGAGGAGTGTAGTAATCTGGGCCAACAGTGACTTTAACTTGTGGATAGTATGCCATGACGAATACAGGCATGCATCAATGCAAGAGGATGTGCTGCTGGGTGTTAGAGGTACCGGTGTGTAAAGAAATCTGGACCACCACCTCTGAAGATCTCGCTGTATGGCGTAACAACATGCAATGTGTGGTTTTCATGAGCAATAAAAAGTGCAGAAATAATGTTTATGTTGATCTCTATTCCAATTTTCTGTACCGGTTCCGGAACACTCGGAATCGAGTTGATGCAAAACTTTATTTGATGTGTGTTTATTTCCCGCCTCATCCTATAGCTTATCCCTCTTTTTCTCAGAATTTCGATAATCTTCCACCATTTTACATTGTCGAACGCTTTTCCCAGGTCGAAAAATCTTCTGAACGTGTCATAGTTTTTCTTTTGTGTTGCTGCCATTATTAGCTGCAACATCTGTATTGCCTCTCTGGTGCATTTTGCTTTCCTAAAGGACTGATTGTCATCTAACACATTCTCAGTTTTCTTTTCCATTCTTCTGGATATTATCCTTGTCAGAAACTTGGACGTATGAGCTGTGGTAATTCTCGGGCTTGTCAGCTCTTGCAGTCTTTGGAACTGTGTGGATGGTATTTTTTCCGAAAGTCAGATGCTACGTCGATAGACTCGTATATTCGACACACCAACAAAATTATAGCCATTTAGTTATCACATCCCCCAATGGTTTTAGAAATTCTGATGGAATATTATCATCCCTTCAGTCTTAGGTGATCTTAAATCCTTCAAAGTTCGCTTAAATTATAATTCCAATTCTGGATCTCCCATCTCTTCTAAATTGACTTCTGTTGTTTCTTCTGTCACATCATACAAATCGTCCTCTTTATAGAGGCTTTCAATGTGTTCCTTGATGCAAAACTTTATTTGTGTATTTCCCGCTATGGCTATGGTGGAACAGTAGCCCATTCTTCCACAAGACCCAAAACCAGAGAAGGTCATGGTACTGGATGTTGGAGTATGGAGCGAAGTCTTCATTCATTCCTAACATGTTATATTGCGTGCAGGTCGGGATACTCGGGGAGGTCAGTCTATTTCAGGAATGTTATTGTCCACAAAATACTGCTTCACAGGTGCCACTTTATAACAGGAGTCATGCTGATAGATACAGTCATCGACTCGGAACTGCTCCTCGGCTATACGCAACACACAATGGTTTAAAATGTGTTCACATCCTCCTGCGTTTAGAATTTTCTTAAGGGGAGACGGAAGGCAATTTTTATCCCTATTCTGCCAATGCTATTTTACCCTTTGAATAGGTACACTTTTCAAAAGAACTATAAGAGATAAAACATTTAATTTTTACTGCATATATGCAACATATATGCCTCAATTTACAAGTAAAATGAACATAATACCTCTCATGTTTTTGAAGAAAAATTTCTTATTCTTTCACTAGTAAAATTTAACTTTTTTTGTACATAGTTGTTATAAAATAGTTTATGATTGTTTGGTGGTTCTTAATTTACTTTTAATAGCTTATTAGCATCTGCAGTACAAATTGACCAAATTTCATGTTTCTAACCCCATTAGTTTATCAAATAATGATACCTGAAAGTAAAAAAATGTGGTTTTGAGAAAATCCATTTAAAGTTTAATAATGCAGTTCTAGTTCTAGTGTAGTTATTGATGAGAATTACGTACCACTAATATGTTCCTGCACCAAACTGAACATCATCTCAATCATACTGATCTACTTTACTTCTCTTGGTCCCTCTTCTTTTCTGTCTGGCTTCTTTTGTGCATTTTAAATTAGCAATACGTGCTTTCGGATTCTCTCTTTATCTCTTTGCACCAAGGATTTTGCAGTATTTCCACTAGATTTTATGCCCAATAATTCCAAAACATCCAGTTTTCTAATTACACCATCACTGAAGCATAAAATATCACCATAAACATCAAATTTGAGGGTTGTAGGCTGAACAAATACAGTTTTCAGTAACCGGTTCCAAATGACAGAATCCACATATTCTTTTAAATTTTGAGTTTTCCCGTGAATACCTTACCTCAACAAGGTATATTTACAGAGGTCTCTAAATAGGGGTTTCATTTCATTCATTACTGATGCAGGTAAAGAATGTTTGTGGTCATATCTGGCACTTCTCCTGTACTTGCACCAAGTGTCAGGATTATTCGGGCAAAGACCGGGCACTGGATTTTCATTTGTGGAAAGCTTATGGAAAAAGAGAGCCCATACATCTTTTTTCATGGTTTCTAAATTCCCTACGTTTCTTCTTATGGCCAAGCCATAGTAATTCTGTAATCTATCTATTTCAACATTTGCCAGGCGACCTTTACCACCTTCTTACCATCTTCCAATACCATTAGGTCTACAACTTTTCTTCCGCCGTTTTTCAGTAGACGGCATTAGTGGAAAGTAGTGGCGCAAGTCGTAGGTCGTAAGTGTCATACAGTAAGCTTAGGCATTTGAGAACATAACGCCATCAAAATATTAGTCGATTTTTGATTACATCTTAAAGTTATTCTCGGCTGAATATGTCAGCTTACGAGCCCAGTTCTCGATATCTACGGGAGGTTTTAATTTTCTGCTTTGATATGAAGAAATATGCGGCTGAGGCTCATAAAAAGCTGGGTAAGGCCTATGGTGAGACGCCTGTTAGTGACAGAACTTTGCAGAAAGCTTTCGATGCTACTGCAAGCGACGGGAGCAATCACAGGAGATCGTTATCGAAAGCAATTGATGTGTTTGAGCCGATTACTAAAAGACAATCGGCCACAATACAGCGATAGACATGAAAAGGTGATTGCGCAGCATGACAGTGGTCTATCCCATGTCGCAAAACCCACCTAAACATACCTGGAATCGTTGGAATGTGAAGTCCTACCCCACCCGCCGTATTCTCCAGACATTGTTCCCTTTGGCTACCAACGTTTTAGTTGAATGGCACACGACCTGGCTGCCCAGCGCTTCCTGTCACGTGAAAAATTGCAAAATTGGATCGATTCATGGATCTTCTCAAAAGACGCCTAGTTTTACCGCCGTGGGATTGGTATGCTGCCCGAAACATAGGAGAAAGTAGTGACCAGCGATGGTCGATACATTGAAAAGTAAATTTTTTGTAAGATGCTCACAATAAAGCCTCGAACTTTGAGAAAAAAGGGAGGAAGCAAAGTTGTAGCCCCATTCTCTTCTGGACATGCCCAGTGCACTCTGATTTAGAAATTGTGACATTAGGACCACAGGGTTGTTCTGCACATACTCGGTCATAAGCCTTGCTGTCACCGTCCCCAGGCTGCACAGAGCGTCACGGAAACCATCATATCTCACGAAAATTGTCGTATTTATATAAAACAAAAAATGTTTCACGCAGGAAAGATATGCTAAAATCTAAAAATCGAAATTTTGAACCCCCCCCCCCCCCCTGCCTTCCGTCTCGCCTTAAGCGCAATGAGGAGATTACAACTTAACCACGAGAAACACCGCTATAGCCGGGCCGGAGTGGCCGAGCGGTTCTAGGCACTTCAGTCTGGAACCGCGCGACCGCTACGGTCGCAGGTTCGAATCCTGCCTCGGGCATGGATGTGTGTGATGTCCTTAGGTTAGTTAGGTTTAAGTCGTTCTAAGTTCTAGGGGACTGATGACCTCAGAAGTTAAATCCCATAGTACTCAGAGCCATTTGAACCATTTTTGAAACACCGCTATAGCGAAACACTACTTCCTCCATCCTTCACTCTTGGCACTGCAGGTAGTGGCAGGTAACGTTTTCGAGGCACTCGCCAAACCCAAACCAAATCACTCCAAATCAGTCATCCACTTTCCAGTTTCATCGCTCTGTACACCACCTCATGCATCGCTCAGCATTTACTACCTTCCATACAAAGGGCTGCTCTACCATAGGTCCCCAATCTTTTTAACTCCCTGCTCACAGTTACTGTGCTAGCTTGAGTTCTGTCGACACTTTGATACCCGCGAGTCATTGCTTCCACTGATTCCTCGCGATTTTTTTTACAGCCACCCTCCACAATGCTTGACGGTCCCTGTCCATCAGTACGTCTGTCTGGGTTTAGCTGTGGGTGTTCCTTCGCGTTTCCAATGAACGGTAATACTACCAACAGTCAACTAGGCAGCTTTAGAAGTGTTGAAATATCCCTTAGGGGTGTATTATGGAGGCGACATTCGATGTGTAGTCCACGTTTGAAGTGAGTGAGCTCTCCTGGCCGAACCATTCTGCTGTTACTGTTTCTGTACTGACAATACAACCACTTACGAGTTACATAGTGATGACTGCATGCTTTTGACCAGATACTGTATATTTACACAAGTACGTATGAATATGAGAATCAGACCGGAGTACTCAGCGTCGTTTCATACAAACTGTTTCATACATCCTTCAAAAGCATGGATTGGGCAGTTCCCCACGGTTTGTCTTACTGTCTGTTTCTCTACATCACAGTAACATTACTTTCACAATCACCTCATTTCTTCAATATGTGGTCAAATCTCATTTATCCCATCTAGATGCGGTTGAGTCTCCACCATTCACGACAGGGAACCTTTGTCGTCGACTTTTGAATTTTTTGGCCTATGTTCTTTCCCACGTTCTTTACAAGAATGTCTATGGCCCGAAGAATGACCAAAAGTTACTTGCGTGACCTTGGGAATGTAGCTGAAGGAGTCTCAAAAGCACGATTTAGAAATGAATTCTTAACGACCATTAGATACTTTAGTTGGCCGAATTATGTCATGAGACGACGCAAAGTCACGGAACTTCCATACGCTACCAGAGATTGTGTCGACGTCTATGACTGAGGAACACTGGCAACGGTTCTGAGTTCGTTAGCCGGTGGAAGACTCAATTGATTTCTCTGCCTATTCCATTTATAATAGCTCCGAAGAAATAAAGGAATGCGATGGGCAGATCATATTCTGATGATTATCTTTGTGTTTTTGTATCTCGTCTAATTTAATAACTCCGTCGCTACAATTATTCTTCTGGAGTACATTTTTAGGTATCTGATCTCGGGATCCAGGCATTTCTTGTCACAGGCGGTTGGTTTTAGCTCTGTTAATTAAAATTGCTTTCTTATGTGCTGGATGAGGGAAGGTTTGTGCACTGAGATATAGGTCAGTATGTGTTGACTTCTGGAAATGAGAGTGCCCTAACGGCCCAGCTCAACTGGATCTGAGGACCTTCCTCATGGGGAAGTAACTTTCATAAAGAAGGTATTCAATTGTGACTCACTGGTAATGTTGATTCTCCAACCAGACTGGCGTAATGTTGGCGACATATAATTAAATAAATTAGAATCAATCAAAATGAAATTATAGTCAGTTTGGATGTGCATCTATCTACTGGGATTCCGTCATCAAAGGAGCCGTTGAAATTAGAACGTGTACTAACAACTGTAACTAGGAGAGTGGCTAAACCTTTAGCGGCCAATGGCAACGGATACCTGATACTGAAAGGCAACAGATAAATCAATTGAAGAGTTCCGCCATTTATTGAAATCGGCACCGCTACCATTGTTCTTCAGACATAGATATCGCCATGTAATCTCTGATAGCACAGGGAAGTTCCTTGACTTCGTGTCTTATCCGTGACATAGGACGTAATTTGGCCAACTGAATTACCTAATGGCCATCTGAAATCTAATCTTATGGCAATGACAACGGAGGAAGTCGCCTAAAGATCGAGACTGCCAAATCTAACGCGGCAAGAACTCAGTGTAACATTTATTCAAGGATTTCACCCCGAAAACTACTATCTGAAAGTCTTAGTTGTTTGTACGCTGTTTTCCCCTGCAGGGGTACAATATTCAGCAGCAAAATACGCGAGGGAAATCGCAGAATTGCACAACGTATCTGCGTTTTGTCCCCAGTTGCTCTGACTATTTTGTGTTGTAGATTTAGTCTTCGTTCAAACTTCATAGACAGGTTAATGCAGTGCTGCGTAAGACACATTCTTCGACCGAGGTTGATATCTAATTATCTGTAGCAGTTACAGGAAACATCGATCAGACACAGGCGATGGGAAAGGACAGACAATTGGAAATTTGTGGTAAGATGTTATGGGACCAAACTGCTGAGGTCATCGGTCCCTAAGCTCACACACTACTTAATCTAACTTACGCTAAGGAGAACACACACACCAATGAACGAGGGAAGGGTCGAACCTCCGAAGGGGGAAGCCGCGCGGACCGTGACAAGCCGCCTCACACCGCGCGGCTGGAAAGGACAGAATACGAATAAAGGAGAGAAGAGTAAATACGGTAGCACAAAAAACTGGAATAAATGTTGGCAATTATTTGAGTTGCAGTAGTTAAGGAACGCTCCCAAACATTGACGATCGTTGTGTGGCATGTCTAGTAGGCGGGAGTGTGCGCCAAGAGTACCGAAATGAGTTGAAACGCTGGCCACCAGCGTGTGAAGACAAATGAACGACGAAGATATCATTCGTACACCCATAGTTGAAATGGAGGACAGTGGGACGTCAGTTGGTATAAATTTATATTAAAAATTAAGAAATTCCTCCAGCTGTATTTAAGGAGTCGATTTTATTTTGGCAACTAGTTTCAACGTTGTAAGAACGTCATCTTCAGGCCCATACACACGTTGACGTCAGCTGCGTGCGGCTGATACTAGAAGTCAGTGGTGAGATATGGCCGTGCTCCGTGTGGAAGGTGGTTAGTAACTAACGAAGATATCAGGCTGAACGAATTGATAAATAATATTTTATTCAAAATAATGTCCCTTGTTATTGATACATTTCTCCCACCCATGAAATTGTACTGTAGTGTGGAGGACCAAAAATCTTGTTGTAGTAGATCAGAGGACGATTTCCGTAAGAATCTCTAAGGCCGAGGGAGACCAAAATCGTGGTCGTATTAGGCGATGTCTTGAAGTGAACGGCTCGGAGTGTTGTGAGGAAAAAAGATGTGGAATGGGGCACTTGGCTACGGCTCACCATCGCATCATGTCACTTTTCAACATGGGAAGAGCGGCACGTGAGGCTGCAAGGATCTTAGACAGGGCACGTATTACCAGTGCCAGAGCTGATGCTGAGCACAAGATGTAACGATGCATACAATTTCGTTTTCTTCACATATTGTCCATGAAAAGCATAAGTGAGATAATAAGAAGAAGAAAAGGAAAAATAAGGAGGAAGTAAGTAATAGAAAAAAACTATAATAACTGTAATGGTATGCAGACTGTCAGAAACATGAAGCGCCCAGAAGCGTAGGAGGAAACGAAATGAAACAACACAGGTTGACAGGGTATCTGATGTTACTGCAGTGATTAGAAAATCGAGTCAAAATTGCAAACAACTTGGCAGTAAGAGCCCATTTCTCAGTATCACATTGCACAACCTTCTAGCCTGGATGTGTGCAATAATTCGGTTGAGAAGAGTTTCATGAAGCCGTTGGTATCCTGTTACGTGGGGATACTGGTACGAGGACGGTGCCGACGTCCAAAGCGATCCCACACATGTTCTATCCGCACAGGAACGGGTGCCATGTGTGGACGAGCATTTTCCCGTTGAAAACTGTAAACATGAGTGAGAGATGAGATATGAGGACCCAGGTCGTCCGTAAAGTACAGTTGTGAAGTAACAGTTTCCTCAGTACCAGCTGTAACTGCACGACGCCAGGAGCAACACAATTTTAAAGTCCCCTTAGAAAACTCAATGAATTACTGTGCTGATAAACCTCTAACATTACTTGATTTTCAAACAGCTGAGCAGAACTGAACGTACTCAGACATTTCGCTCTTTACCTATTCTGATCAACACTAAACTGACTCAATAATTCCTACAAAAGAATGGCCCAGACTAACATTAACCTATACCTTTCACAAATCATTTACCTCTCAAAAATCTTCGTTACTCGAACTACTACAATACAGCGAGCGCCACTACTGCCAGCTAAATAAAAGATTCAAACTACTGAAGGCACTAACTACTGATAGGCATAGTTAGCAAATGAAAGATTTTGATAGAGAACAACCAATGTATTTACCTTAATAGTGTTCAAGAGTCATAATATATATAGCAGTTCATGACATCCAGTCTTAGAAATTTACTGTCTCTGATGGACACACGTCCAGATCATCCGCTATTAAAACTCCGCCATTTCTCTCCCCACATCCACCACTGCTGGCGGCTCACCTCCAACTGCGCAACGCTACGCGCTGTTAACAGCCAACTGCCCAACACTACAATGGCGAATATTACAACAATGCCAACCAGCCACAGACTGCACACAGCACATCCAGTGATTTTCAAACAGAGCGCTACGTGGCGTTATCAATATAAAACCTAAACAGCCTACTTACACAATTTACACATCTCATTGTTGTAGCTCCTCGTCGAAAACGTGGGTCATTTCAAACATGAGTCACTTGAAAGAATACCTTTATGTATAGGCCGTATGCTCAGTTTTACTTTGATTTTTGCATACTGTAAGATCGATACTCTCCCATCCATTCTTTTACTTTCCGCATTTCATATTTCCAAATAATATCACTAATCAGTCACCATACTACAGTGGTGGAAATATTAAAGCATCACATCTTACAGTTAACAATTTTTGTTACAATCATTGAATAACTGAGCTAAATTTGTCTGATTTCTCTTGATTTCTATCAGAAATGAATATACAAAATAATTTTTGTCAACTTTTTTTATTCTTAATTTTTGTTTCTATTAAAATGTTTGTTTTCTATAATTTAACACTTTGTTGAAAAATGAGTGTAAGTGGATGTGTCAGTTATTCTGTTTGCTATTCTGAAATATGAATACCAGTGTTGAAAGAAACACTGCATATTAATGTTGTAACATAACATGGATGGATTTTAGTGTTTTTATTGCCTCATACGAACACACTGTTGCTTTTAATACTTTGTTGCTGCACCACGCGCCTTAGTCATCGCTAGGTATCGTGAAGGCATTGAAAGAATTAACGTTTTAATGTACTCCTCACTCAGTTCATGAAACCACAGACGCACAAGGGTCTCCAACAGCTCCCGTTTAATCCGTGGCTTCGTTTTGGTGATAGCATTTCCAATAACCTTCCAACAGTTCTCAGTAGGACTGAGATCTGGGCTGCTTCCAGGCCACTTTCATAGTCGAACCCCATTTCGTCGAAGGAAAGATTTTACGTGAAATGTAGAAGTACGTGATAACTAACCAGGAAAGTATTCTGCTTCGTGTTTGGTACAAATATTAGTCATAGGACTCACCTTCAAAGCTCTATGGCAAGGAGCTGAGTCATCCTGAAAAATGCAATTGGAAACATCTCCAAACTGGTCTCTAATGGTTGGCATATGCTCCCTTTCAAGAATGCTTATGTAGGCATCTGCGGCAGTAGACGCCCTTTTCCGAACGCTTCCTTTCACACTATCAACTTTTCCTTTTATGGAGGATCTGCTGTCAACAGAAGTACAGTTAGTGCCTGGTCATCAGTGCGCGAGGTCATCAGAAGATGGTTCGACGAGAGCTCCGCAATTTGCAGCTGTGGGGTAGATCATCCACGGCTGTCACATCTGACATGTTGCAATGAGCTGATGTCATACGAGAGGACAGACGCATTACGACCCGGCAGTGGGCGCTGCATCTGTCAATCAACAAAGAACGTTCACACAATGAGGCACCGGCTCCGCCACCAGAACAAGGATTGGTACCGATAGGGCATACACGTCCTTCTTTCGCGCTGGGGGAAAGCCATAGAACGGGATGGAGATTACGTGGAAAAATAGGGTGCGTAGATAAAACATCACTCTTTCGTGTGTGTAATTCTCATTGTTGAAGAAAAATGCGGTGCATTACTTTCTGGGCAACTCTCAAAGAATAATACAAGAACATAATTGGATGGTATTCTGACGTTTCTTGCGCCGTGAATACGAGCACTGTGTCTCAAAATTTAATGCAGTAACATTTGATTTGTTAGACGATCTGCCTTAGGGCCCAGGCAGTTAATAAATAGCTCTTGTCACTGATTCCGTAAAAAAATAATGAATAATTAAAAACAGAATTTGAAAGTATGATTTCACAATTTCCACCATTGAGAGGACAGTTCTCAGTATAAACCACGCAAAGCCAGACAATCGGCAGAATTTCGTCTGCTTCAGGTCCAAAAACAGTAGATCAACGTAATCTGAAACATGCCATGTGCAGAATAAACCTAATTCGCAGATTTGAACCAAACTAATCAACATCAACACAGGATTATGTTAAGACATCAGTATGCTTTCTATCTGGTGAGTTTTCACTTATCAGCAAAAGAACCAAATACGATATTGTTCAGACGTATTGCTGCCACCAGATCACTGAGAAAGCCAAGAAAAGTAAAGCGAAGCTGTAACATTATGGATTATCTGTACGATAATATAGATTAATGCAGATAAAGTAGTTATGGACTGCTATGTGAATAATGTTAAATAAACCGAAATATATACTGAAAACATAAGTTACAGTGCTTTGGACTGTTGTACTGCACGTCTGTGAAGCACCGTCAAGGTACAATTCGTGTTGGCACAGATATAAAGTAATTAATGAATTTCGGTAATGGAGATCTCATGTTCAACAGAAATGCGAAAAGACGAAAAAGGAAAATAAAATATCAGCAAAACCTTCATCAAATGTGTAATACTTTGCTCCAGCGAAATACTCAATAAGACCTTTCCGTTCTGTGTCCTTAGGTTTTAATTCTTGAGCCTCCCTTCTCCAGCATGCTGAGACTCCAGCCTTTATCGTTTTTATAGAACTGACTAGAAATGTTATGCGGTTCTGTCAGTAATCTGTGCTGTTATTAAAAGTCCGCTCTTTCCTCCTCACGTTTCTCTGAGTTTCATCTTTGGAGCCTCGCCAGGTTTCGAATGATTTTATAAACCTTCTAGGCGGCATTGATCAGTCTTCGAGAGTTGTAGAGCTAGGTAAATGTATTCTCCAGTCATGTCACTTTAACCGCCCTCACCAAGTGGAAGGGGAGGGGGGGGGGGGGAGCGCACGGGGGTGAGGGGTGGTGTGGGCGTAAATGAGTAACAGTGATTTGGGCAAAGAGCTCAGTGAGTGTAGGAGAGTATTGCCAGTGATTGCTAGTTGGGAAAGTGTGTCCGATGTTCACGGGAGACAATACGGCGATGGGCCTCCGTATGCAGGTTTTCAGTAAACGTCGTTGCTGTTGTGAACCCTGAAGATTTGTTATGGATTGTAAATATTTGGAGAATTTTTAATTTGGGTGCAAAAAATTGTCGTGTTCACTACCATATCCTTCCATTTCTTGATAATTCTTATCTTTAGAAACGTGTATATTTCCGACCACTAATCTATTCCAAAAAAAAAAAAATGGTTCAAATGGCTCTGAGCACTATGGGACTTAACATCTGTGGACATCAGTCCCCTGGAACTTAGCACTACTTAAACCTAACTAACCTAAGGACATCACACACATCCATCCCCGAGGCAGGATTCGAACCTGCGACCGTAGCGGTCACGCGGTTCCAGACTGAAGCACCTAGAACCGCACGGCCACACCGGCCGGCCTAATCTGTTACAAATAAATAAATGATGTAAAAGTGCAGCAGACTGCTGGGATGGAACGGGGAAGATGTAATATCAAGTGTAATGGGCAAATTGAGGAAGATCTGAATGGTCAGTACTGCACAGAATTGAAAATAATGACCCAAGACAGAGAAAGAAGAAAATTGCTAAATCGTCAGATTAAAGACTACTGAAGGAGAAACCGCTTCTTGAAACCATTAATTATCTCTGTATACTAATTCACTACGAAAAAGTATCATGATTATTCACTGTGAATACCTAGCTAAGGACTTGTTCCCCTCCTTGCATTCCGACTTAGCAAGTCGCATCCTAGCTTAGCAAGCGACGTATAACAAGTAACATAAAATGAAATTCAGACCGATTCACTGTGTTAACACAGTCGACGGGCTAATTTATATCCTGTTGTTTTGAAATATGCAAATAATAAAATACTGTGCAGTGATAGTAAAATAATTACAGCCAAGTTTCATTTTGCTTTGATACTCATCTCTTCTCGGTTCCTGTAGTGGTACTGGTACTGGTACTCATATTGGATACATTTTTAATCTGAATTAAAAATCAGGGAGAAATGAGGACGTGAAACACGGAAAAGCCTCGGACTGCCAGTCTTTCATATCGGGCGTATCTGTCCATGACGTGTACACAAGCACAGCTCTTATCGTGATATCATCCATGGGCTGTAATTTGTTCTTTCATACTGGAAATGCATTGATCCGACCTTATTTTGGAAACTTTTGACGTAATGTGAACTTCCACTTATTTCGTTCCGTGTCGCATCCTCTGACACAGTCACAACTTATTCCGGCGTACATTGGCCATCCTCGGATGCTAAAACTCATGGCGGCATTTCGTGAAAAATACATTCACTCCATTCTACATTACTAAATGATACCTTGTCAATGCATGTAATGAAAGTTTTGTTCACTAAATGCCGCCCATGAGCAGTAGCAGCCGAAGATGGCCATTGTAGGCTGAAACCCATTATGACTGGCTCACAGGATGTGATTATTCAGACGTTTAGACATAAAAGAAAGTTAGTGTCAGGGCTGTCTAAAGATGTGATTTTCGGTCTCTAGCACTGATGGAACTATCCTAAACATCACAAACAAACACAGGAATTAATAAACTCTTTCTGATAAATCCAGTGGAGAAGTTGTGTCTGCATCACCTTGCCGTTTCATCGAAATCTGTACTTACATTAAGTACCCACGTTTGGAACTAGTGGAAAAATCATTGTACTCACTGTCTATGTCTGAGTGATGGAAAGGAGAATTACTTCAAAGGAAAGAGAAGGAATTTTGTTTAACCAATATTAGAATGGTAGACAATAGTATCATGTGTTGTAGACGTTTCCATAGAAAAGGTAAACTTTAAGAATACAGGGTACCTATAAATGGTGGAAAAATTTAATTTTTGTTATAAATTTCTATAGTCATTCCTGAATGCATTGATACATACATTATAGGGTTTCAAATGAAAAATGACCTATATATACCAAATTTTAAAGTTATAGTGATGTATGCCACCACGCCCCCTTAATTTATGTTACAGAAACCAGTATTAATTCGAAAAGAACTGTGAACTTTCTGTTTTCAGTGATTATACGTATGATACATTGTATATGAATGTATGTTGCCCAAGT
The DNA here is from genome assembly GCF_021461385.2 of Schistocerca piceifrons. Lineage (NCBI taxonomy): Eukaryota > Metazoa > Arthropoda > Insecta > Orthoptera > Acrididae > Schistocerca > Schistocerca piceifrons. The sequence goes on along the minus strand of NC_060142.1, from coordinate 509,490,234 downwards.
GCTACATACATTTGTGGAGATGAGCTATGCCACGCATAAAGAAATTCAATAAATGGAAATTCCGTAGTAAGCAAGCCACACTGTTGAAAGTAACCTGTGTATCAGTTCTTCAGAGAAGAAACTTCGACAATTCAAATGTTTGTGTTAACAATGACGCTGTTTGTTGTGGATTTGTTGTTGTTACTATGAGCATCTTATCTTCTTTGACACAGGAAGTGGCGAAATGTAAACAATGCGATGGTGTAGGCCAGGGCCGGCCAGAAATTCTGCACGCGTGCGGTGCTCCTGCACACGTGCAACTTGCGGGTCACAGCGTGCACGCCGCAGCCGTCAGTGTTAATGTAGTGCATGTTTCTACCCACAGATGTCGCTTTATCCACTTGCTGAGATACTCTGTACCGGCGCATTCTAGTGCTCTTTCCACAGCTTGCAAGCCAACCATGGGAAGGTATTTCGCGTATTAAACATTTAAAATACTGTCACAGTCTACTCATTGAGACGTCTACTTTTATGTTAACAGTTTAACCCAGTAAGACAAGTAATACAGTTAACAACCGTGGATTTTTATTAAGGCAGCTTGACTGAAAGCACGTAAATACGCGTAATGTTTTTGATCTAGGATATAAGAAAGAGAGCACTTAGAGACTTCCAACGAACCTTATTCATGATTTCAAATAACATTAAACTAATGCAAGGTTTCCTATAACTAATTCTCGGTGCCCTCAGTTACACCCACATAATTTCTGTCTCACTGACCTCTGGACAGAATGATAACCGAAGACCTCTCGATGATCACCTGTTATTTCAATATCATTATTGCTATATCTTTCATCAGTTACGTCTGAAATCTGCATAATAACCGACAATTAGATGAATGTTATGTTTTATCGACTTCAGCTGATAATAGACACTTAAAAATAAAAGAAACCTAAATGTTAGTATACATTGGAACAATCGGTTTAATGACCAACTTTCCTGATAATGTAACATGGAGCAGAATGAGGCAATAATGCACAGTTAGTAAACAATAATTTTTAATTATGAAAGACGTTTATCACTGGTCGTGAGAAATGATAACCGAGTTGATTTGTCTCGTCCATTTTCTTAAGGACATTTAATTTTGCTTGCCGTTCTTCACTGTTGAGTACACTACACTCGTCTTTGTGATATGTATTGCAGTGTCTTTCAATTTAAAACTTACGCCGGGCGCCTGTTATTCGGCGGCACAGCAAACATTGTGAGTTTTCACCAACGGCTACAAAAAAGAATTGCAGTTCCCAGTCATTTTTAAACGACGTCCTTTGCTTTTTCACAGTACTTGCCATTTCTCAGTGCTTCTCTGTTAAGGTTATGGTTACCAGGGGTAAACGAGACTGGGTATGTTGCGCTCTTGCTTGTACCACATAAACAGGGAAGTGGAGCCGCCGCCGTTCATATAGGACACATGTCTAATAACAGATGTCGCTGTCGCACACGTGCAGCATTTCCGCACGTCTGCACACTGTGCAGCGTTCGGCCGGCCCTGGTGTAGGCTGTCTGAAAATAACTGAGCAACAAAGTAGCACGAAGGGTTTAGCGTCAGAATTAGTTTTTCTGTGTAGATCCTGCAATAAATCTACCTCTAAAATGACTTTGAACATTATGCATAATTCATATGATGTCAATTTGAAGTTAGTGTATGCAAAGCGTGAAATAGGAAAAGGAAAAAAGGCTGCTCAAACGTTTTGTGGTGTGTTGGACCTTGCTCCTCCTCCCAGTAGGTTCAGCAAGTGTATGAAAATATTTTTACGTGCCTTGACGGCTGTATCTAAAGCACCTATGAAACGTGCAGTAGAAGAAACTGTAAATATTAGTGGAACCAGCGACATTGCTGTTGCACTCGATGGGACATGGCAACGTCAAGGACATCGTTCCTTGAATGGTGTTGTAAGTGCTACTTTTGTGGAGAATGGAAAAGTTGTTGATGCTGAGTGCTTAAGTACTGCCACACCTGTCATGGTAACACTGAAGGACATATTGAACATCAGTGTTCTAAGAATTACGATGATTATAGTGGAGGTATGGAGTGTGATGAAGCTCTAAACATATGTCAGAGGTCGGTGCCCGTTTATAATGTTAGATATACGAAGTACCTAGGCGATGAGGTCTCCAAAGCTTTCAATAAAATTAATGACTTCAGTGCTTACGGTGATATCTTGGTAACAAAACTGGAGTGTTGTGGACATGTGCAAAAGAGGATGGCTGCTAGACTGAGGAAGCTATGAAGAGAAACGAAAGGGAAGTTGCAGTCTGATGGAAAATTTCTGTCTGGCCGAGGAAAATTGACAGAATCTGAAATAGACCTTCTTCAGAGTTATTATGCACTGAAGAAATGCTACGGGATGAAGACTATGCTTCAGGAATGTTCTGAGGCACAGTTTAATTGGACTCATATCTTCATTCGCAATTTCCCACAAGTTGCATTTTTCAGAATACATGTACAAATATTTCCTAAAGTTTATAAAGCATTGCTCTATTTTTCTCCATGACTTTCAATAGTCCATACTTATGTATTAGACCTAAGCTTTATTTCATAATCAACTAAATTGTAGAAAAAATACCATTTTTATTAGGAAAAAATTATAGAAATTAAAATGTAAGATGTGAAATATTTTTATCCTTGTAATATACATAATAGGTGGAATTCAATAGGTCTAGTACCTCAGTCATCATGTCATGCATATCTGGTAAAAATTTCTTCAAATGTATAACTCTGGATGAAATGTTACCTTAATTTGAGGAAGCATTTTGGGGGAAAAATGCATCAATTTCTTTGTAACTTTTGTAATAATGCTAAACAAATTGAAAAATATTCAAAATATTTCTAATTTCTTTAAAAAGTGTGCTGCATTACCTGATACGAACAAAAAATGTTTTTTTTTTTTTTTTTTTTTTTTTTTTTTTTTTTTTTTTTTTTTTTTTTTTTTGTCTACTGACTGGTTTGATGCGGCTCGCCATGAATTCCTTTCCTGTGCTAACCTCTTCATCTCAGAGTAGCACTTGCAGCCTACGCCCTCAATTATTTGCTTGACGTATTCCAATGTCTGTCTTCCTCTACAGTTTTTGCCCTCTACAGCTCCCTCTAGTACCATGGAAGTCATTCCTTCATGTCTTAGCAGATGTCCTATCATCCTGTCCCTTCTCCTTATCAGTGTTTTCCACATATTCCTTTCCTCTCCGATTCTGCGTAGAACCTCTTCATTCCTTACCTTATCAGTCCACCTAATTTTCAACATTCGTCTATAGCACCACATCTCAAATGCTTCGATTCTCTTCTGTTCCGGTTTTCCCACAGTCCATGTTTCACTACCATACAATGCTGTACTCCAGACGTACATCCTCAGAAATTTCTTCCTCAAATTAAGGCCGGTATTTGATATTAGTAGACTTCTCTTGGCCAGAAATGCCTTTTTTGCCATAGCGAGTATGCTTTTGATGTCCTCTTTGCTCCGTCCGTCATTGGTTATTTTATTGCCTAGGTAGCAGAATTCCTTAACTTCATTGACTTCGTGACCATCAATCCTGATGTTAAGTTTCTCGCTGTTCTCATTTCTACTACTTCTCATTACCTTCGTCTTTCTCCGATTTACTCTCAAACCATAGTGTGTACTCATTAGACTGTTCATTCCGTTCAGCAGATCATTTAATTCTTCTTCATTTTCACTCAGGATAGCAAAAAATTCTGTAGAACATGTGTATTATAAACAGTGCCTGAAAGAAGTACGTGTTGATTTTTACATAACATGGAGCCAGAAAAGTACCCTGTGTCCTTAATGATGGAAGAGTTTGTCTTAGAAAAGTGCTTACTTATTGTAAGTATAAATGCTGTAAGATATTAAACAAAGGAAACATAGCTCAAAGCCTGTACTTATTTTTAAGGATTTTCTGCTCAACAGCGTGAAGTATTTCAGTGTCCTTAATGTTTGCCTGTTTTCGCTATCCCACACAAGCTTAAATGTATGTCTCAGCCCCCTGTCCGTCAATTCTTTATCCTCTGTAATGTCCCGGTATATTTCCTCATATCAGTCCCTTGCAACTCCTATTTATCTTGGTTCTGGAACTGCTCTGTAAACATCCTGGACAAGTCAGGGAGTCTGTTTGTTCGAAATCAACTGATAGTGGGATATAGTGCTAGTAAATATCGTTCGATGCATTAAGATCATTCAGGTTTACTCCGCGTTGCCCTTATATTTTATCATTATTTCGTTACAGATTATTCCACTGTAAGCCATCTAAAACTATTCAAAATAAGTATTCGTTGTAACCGCTTAATATCACTACACCGTAGTCTGTATGCATCTCCACGTTGTATGGGAAGTTCCTCTCAAAGCCTACAAGCTTGTGAATAAGAGAAGTTAATTCTTTAGTTAAATTCGATTCGAGGTCGCGACATTCTTCAACTCTGGTCCGAGCAGACTGGATGATAACAGAACATGATGAGTCTCACTTCTTGAGAAAAGCAAAGACGGCAGCTGCAGACAAGGACCTCTTAGTACTAGATTTTCTCATCAGCGCTTTATGCAAATTACGCTGTCACTTATTTTGCTTCATTTATGTATCGATTTTGTATCGATGAATTCTATTCGGGCTATGTGCGGAGTAATGGTTATTCTGGAAGTTGACGAGCACGAAAACTCCTCGAATAGCCCTGTAAGGGCACAGCTAATTACATGGTAGATCTCGTAAGAAGACTTCCCTACTGACATTCGATTGGCATCTGGTGCTTTTTATGTCGTACGATATTTCGCTAGTCACATAAAGCTTTCTTTTCTATGTGCTTTAAATTTAGGCTGTAAATCAGTTAAATGGTTACATTACTCACCTATGTAGCTTGATCTAATGTTTTATCCTTTTCTATATTTCTTCTTAATTTCTATTTTCATTTATTTTTAACTTTTATTTACTCTCGTAGTTATTTTGTTCCCATTTCTTTTTCTATTAGTAGCTTTATCAACTAATGCTCGCTTCTCTTTTTTTCTTTTCCAGGGAGGCCTTTTATAAATTCTTCTGGAACTTTTGATTTTGAAGGTGATGGTTTCTGCTTTCTTTTATTTATTCTCCAACTGTTTGCTATGTTTTAATTATTTTCCTTTTTATTCTTTTCTTCAACTTACTTTATTTTCTTTTATTCTCTGCTACTTCGATTCCCATACACCTAATCTGTATTACCTAACATATAAGTGTGAATAATTTTTAGTGTATACTTTTTTCTGCTGACCACTCTACATAAAAAAATGTTTATTCACAAAGCAGCCACTAATGTTTACATTTTCTACATATTTAGGTGCAGCTGTGCCAACAGGTATGTAAGTTACCTAATTTTAACAGTAAATAAAACTATGGCAAACAGCCTGTTTTCAAGTCAGTAACGTCTCTATACTTTTTTGCTAATTTTGCTGTTTCGATCGACTGGGCAATTGTATTTACTTTTATATGTGAAGCCAACTCCTGTTAGCGATTATAAAATATTTTCGATCAAAAAAACGTCGATGAAACAATGAACGACCTAGTTCTGCTCCGACTGTGTAAAGATATGGACGTAAGAAAAACCGCCTTTTCTATATTCGGAGGTAATCTTGCTGAGCTTCATTGATAACTTAGCTGTCTCCATTCAGGTTTCATTAGATTACTACCTGAATTTTAATGTGTTTTTAATTATCGCTGATTCCCCAAGAGCTATTAATATCCCACCGCTCAGAAGAATTGGTAAAAGGTTTTTGTATTGTTTGAATGTTATTATCGCCTTAATACTTTTCCATCCAAGTTCAAAGACTCTGTTTTGGTTCCCGAGCCTTAGGTAGGTTTTATGGATGTTTGAAAAATGTCATACTACCCTCCCTCCCCCCTGAACTGCTGGTCAAATTATTTACATAACCAGTTTAAGTCATCCGACTGTCATCAGGTTCATAAAAATATTCAGTCTCCTTCAGTCATCTGACCATATTCATTTTTATGAACCTGATGTTGGTCAGACGACAGATGTATAAATAAAGTATTTTACAAGCAGCTCAAGGCTTTAATATGAGATTTTTCAAATATATAAGAGCTGTGGGGTATCATCTCCTGAAAATATATTTTTTGTGAGTAATGCGGTGTTAGCACATTGACCCAGCCCCCAGCCTTGAGGACCGCCATTTGACATCAGGGTTTACTCTCCTGGGAGGTTTGGCCTTACTACACCTAAACTGACCCCATTCCCAAAGATAACTGAAAGACACCCTTGAGTCTCACAACCTAATACCATTGGGGTCGAAAGCGCCAGAGCTGGCCTACAGAGGCTGAGAGGAAGGAAAACAGAAGTAGTTTCACGCAATTAAATAGGAGTAATGTCAGACTTAGCTTAGGAACCGTGTTGTATCTGGTTCCTTCGAAGGAGGGAGTCTCCTAGAGGGCTGATGGTTACTCTTTCTCATAAGTAAGAAAAGACATTTTACAGCAAGAACTCTGCAAACAGTTATATCTTGAACCAGTTCTTCGCCGTGTTCTATTTTTATGTGCACCTGATGATGCCACGAACCCGGCAATGCCTGAATGAAAATTATTTGAAGATAAAACTATTAGCGGAGTTCTTGCTGTGAAAGGTACTACCATAGCTGCGGATGCTACGACTACAGAGTCGTTTGTGATCATAAAAGAATAGGTAGGCTAATGATTGAATCTATCTTGTGCTATGGATCATAACTATGGGTTTTAAATTCTGACCTTAAAAGATGACTTAGAGCTGATGAAATGGATTACTTACGAACGAGCGCCAGACTATGAAGAATCGAGAAAACCTAATGAAGAAATAATGCAGCATCACAGACTACTCAAGGGGATGCCCTGAATAGAGAGGCTTGACAGAAGTTAAAAGGAATGCAACAAAACGTTGTTATTAATTGATATTTGTTTTAATTAGCCCTGTAATAATAATAATAACAATAATAATAGTAAAAGTAATGGTAATAATAATAATAATAATAATGTTAAAACCAATCATTTTATTTAGATAGTGTATTATTCTATCTATAGAGTGGGTCCCATTATCAACTTTTGTATTCCTGTCGTTCTCAGTTGCATATTCTAATATTATGGTGTGTTGATAACTTGTATTTTGGGACCGTCTAACTACAGAAGAATGTAACACAATGTTTGTGGCATGCTCGTTTCCGCTTTGTTCTTTGCAAGACATCTTCAGTGGCGGATTGGTCTACACGTTGTGTTTTTTGTGCATTTGTTGTCGCTATTCTGTTTGTTACAACTGCCATTTGAAATTTTGTTTTCAGACATCATAACACTAGGCCTAAACTGGGATTCCTCGCACTCCCTATTTATTTCATTTCTTATTTACTTGAATTGTACTCCCTCCCTTTCCTGATCATTTTTGTTCTTCCTTCTTTGTCGATCTGTTTCCCAAGGTTTCCTCGAATTTATTTTCCCCTAACTATATTTGTCTTTCGAACTCTTGTGACAGTCCTTTTTAGAGATTTCCATTATTTTCAGGTCATGCTATGGTCTTCATTATCGCGGTATGTAGAGCCTCAGAGAATTTCAAACGCATCTCATCCTTTCCCTGTGCTTCAGTGTCGCACTTCTTTGCTTGCTGATTCTTCCGGACGATTATCTTCAGTTACAGGCTACTCTTATCATTACTAAATTGTGATCTGAATCTATATCTGGTCCTGGGTGTGCCCTACAGTCCAATATCTGACTGTGGAATCTCTGACAGTGATATAATCCAGCTGGATCAGAATCACAAAAAAAGCAGTGATTTTAGTGTATTTTTGCTTCTGATGAAGGTATATTTAGATATATCGAAACCGTGGTCAAGGATTACAATAAATCTTTATCCTACAACTGTTTGGCTGTTATCATTTACAGTGCAGATTTGTAACAGCTGCTGCTTCAGCCATGTTTAAAATTTTACAAACTCTATTACTCTTTTTTCTCGCTTTTCCATTACCGATACAATATCCTCCCATAACTCTGGCCTCTATTCCCTGCCCTACTAGCGCATTCTAGTCGCCCTATACATACTGAATTTCTCATGCAGTACTCTGAGATACGTTCCCTATAGCTTCATCTACTGCTTCTGACGTCAGTGTGTATACGTGAACTACTGTTGGCGTTGGTTTGCTGTTCAGTCTGACGAGAACAATCCTATCTCTGAGGTGTTCACAATAGTACACTCTCTGCCCTACCTTCCTATTCATAACGAATCCTGCTCCCGCTATACCATCTTCTGCTGCTGTTGATATTACCCAACACTCGTCCTACCAGAAACCCTCGTCTTCTATTTCCGTTCACTGATCACCACTATATCTAGATTGAGCCTTAGCGTTTCTTTTTTCAGATTTTCTGGCTTCCCTATTACGTTCAAACTTCTGACAATACATGCAGTGACTCATAGAGTGTTATCTCTTCGTTGGTTACTCAATCTTTATGCGCTGGCCACCTCCCCCTTGGCATTCTCCTCCCAGAGATACTAATGGAGAAGTACTGCAGAACCTTTTGCCAATGGAGAGATCACTGTAACACTTTTCCAATTACAGACCACATGTCACGCAGACATACATTAAGTGGGGTAGTTTCATATACCAGCTGTGCTGTAGGGCCCAGAAATGAGTCAGAAATATATTTAGGCGTTTTTGAAATATTATCACTTTTACAATGACATCTGGCCTATATGACCAGACATACTTTTCTGACAAGGACTTTTATTCAATATCAGTCTGATATTTTTTGGCATATGAATAAATTTTTGTACTTGAAAGCGCTCTGAGGCCTAAATCTGGATCTTATAACAGTAAAATAAAAATTATTACAGTCAAATAGCGGCAGCATCATTTAAAAAATTTACCGTGACAGTGGCTCCAGCCAAAATACAAATTATCGCATTATGTGTGGTTTCTGTTGCCTTCTGCCTCCTGATGCCGGTGATCATTGCTAATTGTTCCGCCTTTTAGGGGCAGTTTCTCAACCAAAGAGCAGTAAGTTGTCCTGAAATTCTGTCTGCTCCTCCTATCTCTTTGACAAGGCCATCAGCAGAATGAGGCTGACTCTCATTTAGGTAGTCTTTGGTCACGACTGATGATGAGTTGTATTTAAAATTTCAGCAATGACTACATTTAGTGGGGGATCTACGATGTTTTTGATTACTACTGAGAGACGCTACCCTAGACCACGAGACATGCTGCAAATAATGGCAGCTAATTCGGCTTCAAATTCCGTTAGGATTACATCGGCATCTGGAGTTTTGCACAATTTTAGCCCCTGTTTCTGAACGCCGCTTACAGTAAAAGCTATGTCATTAGTAATTTTTCTCATATCAACAAATTTATGAAAAGAAACTTGAATTTTTTTCTTGTTTGCAAAATGACTCGACTCGTTTAGTTCACACTGCCACTGGATTTCCGCGATGTGTTATTTGCAAGTACATACTGACATCCTCGTAATTTTACACACTCACACTGTGAATGCCTTCCATTTAAATACCTAAGTGGTGCTGTAGTAGGTTCGGGTATGGCACATTGTTCTCGTCTACTATGCCACCAGTTACGAAGGGTGTAACTAAATACCTCTTACAGACTTTGAGATGAGATCCCTTATACCAAAGCAAGAAAACAGTGCGTGGCAAACATTGCCTGTAAAATGCTGTGAGCACCTGCTCATCGTCGCTACTGTGAAAAACATCTCCTGTTTTCAAAAAGCCGACTGCTTGAAGTGCACATTTTAGCCCTGTCTTGAAAAAGCTCAAAAGGTACGCATTTTAGTGCCCATGTTTATTGGACACTTTTTTTCTTGTTTCACATATTGACACTACTCCACAGGCGTCAAGTTGGTAATGGAAGAGCAAGTTTCCATCTGACGCCGTTAGCGTTTGCGCGGGATCTGGCGACACAATGGTGCGTGCCTCCAGCACCTCTGTACCACGAGCGCTCTCTGTCGCCGCTATACAGCACGGCCGGCGACAGCCACTCATCCCCCACTCGCACTTGGAGTCACTTCACTATGCATACATCACCTAGTCACGTCTCGGATTCCATCGTTTGTGCCTCACTACATCGAGTCTCATCCTAGTTGACACTGTAATAGCTGAACTCTGTTTCTTGCTGCGTAATTTGTAATGAGTCTTCGTTCGTTTGGAGAAATACAGGGGGGAGCATAGGCAACGCATGTTTTTTGAACCGCTAGTACGCGGCAACGAGAGGGGGTATTGACCTTGAATGAATGTTGGCAGACTGCCCATACAATGCAGTTTCTGTCGCTATGGAGCGTCGGAGCGTAGAGCATCGTGTGTTTGTTGTCGAGCAGTACTTTAGAAACAATGATTCTGTAGTCACAGTGCAACGTCTGTTCCGTCAAAAGTTTAGTGTTGGTCATCGAGGTGCAGTGCCTGATCGAAATACTGTACTCCGATAGGTTGCAGCACTTAAAAGTACTGGATCTGAGATGAAAAAATCACCTGGTCTTTTCCTTTCAGTTCGTACTCCGTAAAATGTAGTCCCAGTTAGAACGGCAGTTCTTGTAAGTCCGAAACGATCGGCTAGACGACAGGCTGTAGCGCTGGGTATGTCACGTCGTTCGCTTCACCGCATCATACATGATGATCTTAAGTTTCACCCGTACAAGATAATGATCAACCAGCAGCTTAGTGAAGGGGATTTTGTGCAGCGCAGAGAGTTTTGTCGAGTAATAACGTTGCAGATGCTACAGTCTTCATGAGTGATGAAGCCCATTGTCATGTAGACTGGTATGTCAATGTTCGAAATTGTCGGTATTGGGTGCCGGAGAACCCACATGAATTACACCAAAGACTTCTCCACAGTTTAAAAGTAACAGTGTGGTGCTGCATTTCAAAGATGGGGGTTGGTGGACGTTATTTTTTTAAAGAGGAAGGACCTGCAGTTACTGTTACATCAGCGCGCTACGTTAAAATGTTAAACAGCTTTCTCCGTCCTGAATTTGAAAGGCATCAAGTGAACATGAGAGAAATACGGTCTCAGCAGGATGGTGCCACAGCTCACACGGCGATAGCATCCATGGAAGCGGTTCGACAAATGTTCCCAGAACATGTTATTTCGAGATATGGTGATGTTTACTGGCCCCCTCGCTCACCCGATTTGTCGACATGCGTCTTCTTTTTGTGGGGATATTTAAAATCAAAAGTCTACATGAACAAGTCTCGCACAATCGGTGACCTGGAGAATTCCATTCGTCAGGAAATTGAAGCCGTGCCGAATGAAAAGTTGGAGAGAGTCGTGTGTAACTTTCGGGACAGGATCCAGATTTGTATCCAGCAAGAAATACGTCACCTCCAAGACCTATTAAAGTATGTATATTTCAAAACTGCATTAAAAAATCTATGACTTAGTGATCGTTTTTATTATTTTCACCAAACCGTGTCCCATCCATTCAATAGTGAAAAACACGCGTTTCCTCTGCTCCACGCAGTACAATATAAGCAAATCTTCCGTTAACTGTGTTAACTTGCTCCCTAATCATTTCTGCTCCGGCAGCAGACTATAGTCGCCACACCACTCCGTAGTGCACCTCTTTCTACCGTTGTGTACGAATTCTTACACAAAGTGGTCCATACTACTTCTGCTATGGTGCCTAGGGGCACCAGCCGCAACGCACATGTTGGCTACAAGCGTGAGTCACGGAAAGAAATGCTCACGCTGTCAGTAGCAGCCTCACTGGATTTCCAGTTATTACTCCCCACACCCCTCGCCAAGAGCTGCACAGAGAGCTACGGACCACCAGTACCTAGCTAGGCAAAAGCAAGTGGTCGCTGACTGCTTCGCACCACGATGCCCCAATGCTGATCCAGGGATCAATGCAAACAGTTCCGTCGACAAGAGTTGGCCAGCTCATTCGCCGACTGCTTGCAGTTCCTCATTTAAGCTCCCGTCGACGTACCATCGGTGACCACAGCGGAACGTTGAGCAGTGTTGGTCATCTTAGTGTTTAGTTCCGGCTCCAGGGAGTTAGGTGGAGCTAAATCCACAGAACTGTATTTTGTCTGAAACCACGGAGCCGCAGAAGAGGCGGAGTTAATTGCAATTATAAATTGTGAAGGACAGAAGTTTGGTTTTCGGAAGGACAATAAAGAAGTTATTGTGCTCCTACTGCAGCTCTCTTTCAATTAAGAAAAATAGACCGATTTTGCAACCTTCTCCCAAAATATGGAAAGGCAAGAGCTTGCGGTGGAAGACATATATTTCAAGTGTTCGTAGCTCTCACATATGCATTTGAGAGTCCATGTTTGCTAAACATTTTTTACTGTTGTGTTGTAAGGAACCTGTCCTCGTAGCCGTTAAATGGAATTTAGTTACATCCTGTACACTTAAATGGCAGACATACACATGGTGATTACGTAAATTTTTGAGACTGTGAGTAAGACCATGTAAATGGCACAGCGACTTAAGCTGATCATGTGAATTAAATTTCTCTCATCATAATAGGTGTACAGTCAAGGTGTGGAATGAAATTGTCTCTTACATCACTCATCTTTGCAATGGTGCAGGAACTAAACTGAAGTAGAATTTCTGTATCGTCTACATCTACGTCTACATCTACATGTTTACACTGCTATTCACATTAAAGTACCTGGCAGAGGGTTCAATGAAGGATCTTCAATCTGTCTCTGTACCGTTCCACTCTCGAACGGCACGCGAGAAAAGCTAGCACTTAAATTTTTCGGTGCGATCCCTGATTTCTCTTATTTTATCGTGATGATCATTTCTCTCTATGTAGGTGAGTGCCAACAGAATGTTTTCGCAATCGGAGGAGAAAACTGGTGATTGAAATTTCATGAGAAGATCCCGTCGCAACGAAAAACGCCTTTGTTTTAATGATTGCCACTCCAATTCACGTATCATGTCTGTGACACTATCTCCCCTATTTCGCGATAATACAAAACGAGCTGCCCTTCTTTGTACTTTTTCGATGTCATCCGTCAGTCCCACCTGACGCGAATCCCACACCGCACAGCAATACTCCAGAGTAGGGCGGACAAGTGTAGTGCAAGCAGTCTCTTTAGTAGACCTGTTGAACCTTCTAAGATTTCTGCCAGTGAATCGCAGTCTTTGGTTTGCTCTACCCACAATATTATCTATGTGATCGTTCCAATTTAGGTTATTTGTAATTGTAATCCCTAAGTATTTAGTTGAATTTACAGCCTTCAGATTTGTGTGCCTTATCGTGCAATCAAAATTTAGCTGATTTCTTTTAGTATTCATGTGAATAACTTCACACTTTTCTTTATTCAGGGTCAATTGCCACTTTTCTCACCATGCAGATATCTTATCTAAATCATTTTGCAAGTCGTTCTGATCATCTGATGACTTAACAAGACGGTAAATGACAGCATCATCTGCAAACAATCTAAGACGGCAACTCTTATTGTCTCCTATGTCGTTAATATAGATCAGGAACAATAGAGGGCCTATAGCACTTCCTTGGGGGACGCCGGATATTACTTCTGTTTTACTCGATGACTTTCCGTCTGTAACTACGAACTGTGACCTTTCTGACAGGAAATCACGAATCCAGTCGCACAACTGAGGCGATACTCCATAGCACGCAGTTTGGTTAGAAGACGCTCCTTTGAAAAGGAACATTTCAAAACAGAATTCTGCATATCCACTTGCGCTTGGGTACCCTCAACTTCGGTACTTGTGTCTTTCATGAGGTCTGTACTTTGGTGCCCCACTGGTCATGCACACGGTTGTGGAATGGAGCTGTCCATTAATGTTGGTGGCTCCCGCGAAGCTGTGGGTGAACGCATCTGTGTTGTGCACCGTCTGGTAAGTCTTAGCGGCCTAGTGCGCATGCGCATGAAAAATAGAGCGCTGTGGGCTTGTGGTGGAGGAAGAGCCCCTCCAGGATTAGGCTGCACCGCAGCGCACCGGGTCCGGCCGCAGCAGGCAGCGGCCCGCTTAAGCGCCCGTGGCTCCCACCACTTAGCTCCGCACTCGAGAATTTAATTAAAAATTAAATCTTACCTAACGGAACGGAGCCCTCCAGCTGCGACCGGTCCTCAGGGCTGGCGAAAGGGGCAGCGCTACGACGCGACGGTCACTTTCAGCAGTCTGGAATTAGTGCGCTCTGCCCTTTGCGGTGAATATTATTTCCAGCTTGAAATGCCAGAGTTCTGAGGCTGGGCACATTTAAAAAAATTTTCCGGTTATAAGCTGTTACTCAAGAAATATACTACTCCACTTTTTCTTTTATCCAGTATCAGGCCCGGCTAGGAACATACTGGTGGTTCTCCATTTTCCCCCTCTCTTTTCCCAACTCTTCTGTAACTGATTTTGTACCGGTAGAAGCATGGGAGGTGGTGAGTAGAACTGCTGGGGTTTTTACTGGACAAAATTGCAAGCTGTCACATGTAAATAAACATAAAAACGTTATAGCATTTGGTGGGAAGAGTGATTTTACAACCATGAAATATGACCGCATTTAATCGACATTTATTTTTGATCACTTTAGCCGAAATGTTAACCAGATATGTCATCTTGGGAATCACCAAAAAGATTTCCAAGTTAGTGCTTCACGCTGTTAACAAATCTCTTATTCACACAAATTAAAATATACGTTTTAAAAAAATATATCAATTTATGATCGAAGCAGACGAAATGAAATAAAATTTGTGCTGCAGCCGGGACTCGAACCCGGTTCTTCTTCCTTACTAGGCAGAAATGCTAACCATTACAAAAGCGCAGTACGATGGGCAACATTGCTGCACGAACTACCTAAGCTGAGTGCCTTCCACAACACAAACTGCGGTGGTGTAATAGTTAGAATTTCTGCGTAGCAAGCAAAGAGACCAGAGTTCGAGTCCCGGCCGCAGCACAAATTTTAATTCATTTCGTCAGCTTCGATCATTATGGTAGATAATAAAAAGTAAACATTTAATTATATCAAATTAGTCACCTGGTAGCCATCAGATTAAAGTTTGATTAATGGTAGCGCTCTCACATATGCACAGAGGTGACAAAAGTCATGATATACCTCCTAATATCGTGTCGGACCTTCTTTTGCCCAGCGTAGTGCTGCAGCTCGACGTGGCATGGATGCTGCCTTTATAGCCATTCATACTTGCGAGAGTGTAGTCGATGCACAATGTTTGGCAGGAACTGACCTCTCTAGTATGTCTCATAAACGTTCGATGGGATTCACGTCGTGCGATATGGTTCAAATGGCTCTGAGCACTATGGGACTTAACATCTATGGTCATCAGTCCCCTATAACTTAGAACTACGTAAACCTAACTAACCTAAGGACATCACACAACACCCAGTCATCACGAGGCAGAGGAAATCCCTGACCCCGCCGGGAACATGCGATATGGGTGGCCAAATCAATCGCTCGATTTGTCCAGAATGTTCTTCAAAACAATCTTGGACAATTGTGGCCCGATGGCATCACATCGTCTTTTGGAGACGTGAAGTCCATGAATGGCTGCAAATGGGCTGCACGTAGCTGAACATGACCATTCCCAGTTGCGGGGTTTCCATAAATAACTGCGCACCCACGACTCAACGTTGAAATATTAAAAATTTTGGCTGGTTTGGTTGTCTAATGGCTGGGATACGTAGTTGCCGCATTACAAGGCAAATACTGCTGAGTCTACAGTATACAATATGAATAGACACATGAATCGAATGGTCGAAGGTTCCTATCACACAGAAATTGCGAATTAGTCTTAACGGCTTTAAATGATGAGTACGATTGTAGAAGTACTTTTGAGAATGCGGTATATTTCTGCAAAACACTTGTTGGTGTGGATGGTCCAGCAATTAAATAAAATATAAGTTGAATAACAGGGAAACAGTATATTCCTACTGCACGTAGTTAGTTATGAACAACAACATAACTCGCGAGATATTCACTTCTAAACGCACACTACATCTTCACTGCAAAAGCCAAGGAAATCACACAAAAGCACAGGTCGTCACTTCGAAATATTTCTATCTCTCTCGATCACGCGCAAACTGCTCCACTCCAAGTCTTTCCCGCGACTACGTGTCCGCCGCGCCGTCCAGCACTTTCCGTGTCCTGTCCCGTACCGTCCAGAACTGCCTCGTGTCCTCTCCGGAAACTCGCTTCAATCTAGTCTCCCCATTCACGGGCGCTGTGATTGGCTACAGCGCTCGCGCTATGTCTTGAAGCCAACGCACCCACACAACATTATGAAACACATTTAAGTACTTAAAATTAAATAAATATTCCTACGGCTGGACCATAAACACGCTCTAACACACACTATTAAATAGATAAGCAATTAAATAACATATTTCAAAATAAAAGAAGCAAAAGATAGGCCAGGAGCCTAATATCTCTGTGCTTTCTAAAATACAGTAAATAATTGACCAATTTCTTCATAAATAGCATACATCGGATATAACAAAGACATAGATGAATCAATATATTTATAAGCATGCTGCTACCGTTTTTTCGTGTAACTGTGGAGTACTTATGGCCTGACCTCCAATAATTCATGTACTATTCTAGTTACACGCCTGTAATTCATACCAATTTTGGTTTACACTAATAGCTTTCTAAAGACACGACAATCAACGAAATCGGATGAACTGTTTATATTTTGGAAATTCGTTGCTGGGCGTTACTTGTATAAATTACAGTCAGATACTAAACTTAAAACTAATAAAGATATTGAAAATCTCATTACACCATCAGAATCGTCGTGCAAATAACGGTAATGTACGAGTTTCTTTTTGAGGTATCATGATTCATCTGGCTACTATTAATTTCTATACGAACTGTGAAATGTCTGCCATTAAGGTTTCACAAAGTCCGCCATCCGTGGCACTCCCGGCGTGTCTCCTTCATTGTCACAAAGCACCGTCCTCGTCAATGCGGAATTCCCAGTCACGCGGCTGGACCATGCGCTGGGGCTACCCCTCTCGTCCGGATAACGTTTGGCACCACGTGTTTGCTGCCGGGCCCCGGCTTGCCGAGCGTCCTGTGCGCCAACTTGGAATATTTTCAGGGCGTCACAATCCACAATACGTCCGTTACCTCACATAGTCAATGATCAGTTTACGTGGACCAGAGGACCCAGTCTATTCCTGCTTAAAAACAGCTCGCACCGTTGTGGAGCCACCAGCAGCTTTCATAGTGCCTTATTCACAACTCGGGTCCATGTCTTTGTGGGATCTCCACAACACACGAACCCTGCCATCTGCTCTTACGAACTGAAATCGGGGCTCATCTGACCAGGTCACGTTTTTCCAGCCTTCTAGAGTCCAACCGATACGGTCACGACCCTAGGGGAGTCGCTGCAGGTGATGCCGTGCTGCTAGCAAACGCGTTGGTCGTCTGCTACCATAGCTTATTATAGCCACATTTCGCCGCACTGTCGTAACGGCTACGTTCGCTGTGCGTCCCACATTGATTCCTGCGTTTATTTCGCGTAGTGTTACTTTTGGGTAATCAATGACAACTCAACGCAAACGCCGCTGCTCTCGATCGTAAAGTGAAAGCCGTCGGCCACTGCGTTGTCCGTGATGAGAGGTAATGCCTGAAATTTGGTATGCTCAGCACGCTCTTGACACTGTCGATCTCGAAATACTGAATTCCCTAACGATTTCCGAAATGGAATGGTCCATGCGTCTACATTGCCACTAACATTGCGTTCAAAGTCTTAGTTCCCGTCGGGAGCCTTTTCACATGAATCAGCTAAGTACAAATGAGAACTCCACCAATGAGCTGCCCTTTTATACCTTCTGTACGCGATACTGCCGCATCTATATACGTGCATATTGCTGTCTCTTAACTTTTGTCGCCTCGGTGTATGCTACCGTCTGTATCCACTCTCAGAAATACCAGGGTACAAAACACTTCAAAATGGGAACTGCTTCCACCACGAAAAAACTTCAAGTCTGCTTGCGTAACTTGTAACATACATAATGAACGAAAGGTAAGTCAAACTGAATGTTAATTAAAATTGGGGATGGACAAAGAAACTTCTTGTAATTGCAAAGAAACACCACATTTATCTAGACACAATTCCTGTAACATATACATGCAAACAAAACAAGAATCGGTAGTAGAGGAGATCCTTAATGCAATACTTAACACATACATGATCAAAAAACACCAGTGGCAAGGACAATGCGACAGTACAGGTGCAGCATGAAGCAGTGAAGAGGAATACAGATAAATGGCCTCTCGCAGAAGACCTGCCATGTGCTACATGACAAACTGAACATGACGTCACCTGACGATCACTGGCATGGTGGCTGTTTGTCCACAAGCAACCACAGCGGAAAACTAAACTAATAGGTTCTCATCACATCCGCATCGATCCGAACGTGACTGTCATACTGTAATTCATACATGGCAACAAGAAGATGATTGTCAGATGACCTGCACTCGTTGCCAGCGACTATGCAGCATCCGTCCAGGCATCATACACAACACGCGATACCGAAAAATGACAGGCACGCAGTCAACATTCGTTGCCGGTATTTGTGCACCGACATTGCAGGAGGTAAATAACAAACAGTCGTCTTGCTCAAGTTGCTAGTGACTCGACACTCCCACGTGGGTCAGCGGTCGCACCTCGTTGCTGTTCCCTAACGCGCCTCAGCCATGCGTCTGTTGTCTTCCTCGTTCGCTGGCAGGGAGTGACTCAGACTCCTATGCTGCTCTACATCCGCATCAGACACAGATAACACTCGCCATATACCAGTCGCCGCGGGCTCCCCTGTCCCGGACCAGCTGTGTTTTGTTCCACCCCAGACTACTTCTTGGTAAACCGTTTCTGACCGAGTCAATCCCTCTTGCCCTCAAATTTTTCCTGTATCATTCGTTCTGGTATTATTCCATCTTCCATTTCCTTTACACGTACGTACCATTTCAGCCTACTCTTCTCAGTTATGTCATTCAACATTTCCATTACAGTTTCCTTCCTAACGTCTTCATTTGTCATTCTGTCTCTTCCCATTTTCCCTGACATACTTCTTACGAATTTCATTTCACTAGCTCGGATTATTCCCTCTTCTCTCCCTGTCTATTTCCATGTCTATCATGTATATCTCAATATGCATGTAAAGTCCATTTTGTACAGCATTCCTCTGCACTTCATTGGCAACTCCATTCCCCAGACTAAGCCTGTCACACGTTAATAAAATGCATTGGTCTGTTGCACCCTGTTACTAATTTCTACCTCCATCCCTGCATTCCGCATGATGTCACTTTCTAAATATTTGATGATGTCCACAATTTCAACTTCCTGCTCTTTGATGTTAATATATTTATTTGTCCTTTCTCTTCCCTGTCAAGTATAGTTACCGCTATAATCCTAATTTTCTACACCACACTGTGACATTTACCATTTTTTTCGTTTAATGTATCCATAATAAAACAGTATATCTGACCGTTACTCGAAACGGAGACCTTTCCACTTCACGGGAAGACTCTTTACCAACTGATCTATCCGACAATAGCTCAAGACCCGTCCTCGCAGCTTTATTTGCTCCGGTACTCTACCTCCCGCACAGAAATACTCCTGCAAACCTTGCGAAAGTGACACTCCTGGAAGGAACAACTATCGTGAAATTTCTAAGGTAGACGTAAGGTACCTGTGGAAGTAAAACTGTGAGGGCGTGCTTGGATAGTTCGTCCCGAACAGAGTTCCACGTGAAATACGAAGGTCACAGGTTAGAGTTCAGACCCTTCGTGGTTTCTCTTGAAGTGTACTTCCTGGATATCGCGATTCGCGTTTTCCCGTGTTTCCTTACATCAAAATCACAAAGTGACTTCTTTAACACTGCCATGCAATGTTTCCTGCCCATACGTTGCTTTTCCGTGCTTGTGCTCCATTTCGTCTTCAGGAAATTAGATTCTTCTGTGGATTTGGAAAATTGAATAAGAAATGAAGAAAACTGCGTTCCTCTTGCTGTCGCTTTAGTATCCCTTATAACTAACAGAACCGGAAGGCGTTGGACAGACGGCCATCTGCACAACAAAGTAGTCAATATTCCAAAATTGTTTTATCTACTGGAAGTGCACCACGCAGATGGTATTCCACGTATGGCAAATGCAATGTAGAAATAAAGCTGAGAGGAAATTATTAGTTATTATCGGTCGTTCCGATATTCTTTCTTAAAGGAGTCAATGCGACTGCCGAAATTTACGTCCTCGTACATGAACTCTTCAGTTTTGGGTGTGCATTATTCCTACATTCGAAAAACATTGCCGACTATTCAGTAACAAGGCTGTTAATGCACAGGCTGATAACGGGATATTTTCATATCATTTCCATGCACTGGATGAGAAATTGCTTATGTCACTTGTAGGTGGTACTTGACAGGACTAAGACATTTTTAGAAATTACGTTGTATGGCTACATAAACGAATTTATTCTTTCGTAAACAACTGATTTCGGTCAGTTGAAACCCATCTTCAGTATTATATTAGTTTAACATCATTCATAAATCATTATCTTCTTTATTCTACATACAGCAGACAATAATAGTAGATGTGCAGGTTAAACAATATATGCATAATTCTGCCGAATATTATAATCTACCTATAGTACAATAGGATGATTCACTTGTAGTAAAAAAATTATGTGATACTCAGACAATTACTAAACCGACTGAATTCGGGCCGGCCGCGGTGGTCTTGTGGTTCTAGGCGCGCAGTCCGGAACCGCGGGGCTGCTACGGTCGCAGGTTCGAATCCTGCCTCGGGCATGGATGTGTGTGATGTCCTTAGGTTAGTTAGGTTTAATTAGTTCTAAGTTCTGGGGGACTTAAACCACAGCAGTTGAGTCCCATAGTGCTCAGAGCCATTTGAACCATTTTGAATTCGGTCTTTTAATGACAAAAACGTACTGCTGTGTAAACGTAGAATGAAATTTCGTCATCATCAATTTCTCATGTGTTCTTGGTGATACACAATATAGTACGTGCGATGTGGATGCTTGGTTCGACAAGTAATAGAAACGTCGATGTGCTGACATCGATACTAAATAGAAAGCTTCGGAAGCACCTAGTACTTTGCGTTGCTATGCAAAATCGGGAGTTTTTAAGAACATATTGAACCTTAACTTTTTAATGGCGTCAATAATAATCCTCAAAGTATCATTATATATCGTGCTAACATATGTTACTAACAGAAGCGTCAGCAGTAGTTTTTCTACCGATGATGCTGTTCTTCGAACAGCAGCGTGAGCACGCTGACAGAATATTCAGTGGGTAGGCGTGTTGTTGTGGAAGAACAGTAGCGTGTATTTCGTAATGAATATTTCTGGGTAAGCTGCTAATGGTCTAGTTAGTAATCCTTCTTCTTAACCACAAGTTTGTTTCCGCTACCGCGCCATTCTCAACTAAACCTGCGGATGTAACATTTGGGGGGTATACTTACTTTTATAGCAGTTGTACAGAAAGGACAGTTTGGATATATGCTTATATCTAGCTGGCATAGATGCCCATATTGCATCAGTGAGTAAACTGTCGACTGTCTGTTTATTGTTAGGTCGCTACAATCTCCTAAGTTCTATTTGTATAGAATATTTTTGCGTAATACTTTTGACAGCTGAAATGACAGTTTATTCTCCCTGATACTTTACGTTTACAGTGCAATCTTTGATCGTCAGTGAATTTAGTTGCATTTCATCGCTGTTAATTTTGTCTTCATTTGTATTATTTATTTTCTGTTTACTGTGATTTTTATGCGTTTACTTGAGAATTGCACTATAGCCAAAACAGGCTTGTAGTAAAGAAGAAGGATTACTAATTAAACCACTAGCAGCTTACCCGGAATTATTCATTACAAAATATGATATTATGACGTATTCTGTGCTGCAGGCCCGACTGAAAAGAAATATCGTGTATGATGAGTCGTCCATTTTGTATTCAGCAAAGACTTGCCTATGTACGTTTCTTTACAACGAAATTTTCACTAGAGAGCTGAGGTACAGTAAAAAAAAGGTCTTTCTTTGAACAGTACACTGTACATCGCGATATCTGTTGTACTTCTGAAGTTCGCAGTCGACATAATTTATTAGCCAGGAAGGACAGTCTATTTAGAATTTGGAGGAGGGATAAACCAAAAAAAAAAAGAAAAACGATGAAGTGTAGGGGGAAAACGTTTTGCTGAACATAATATTAATCTACTACACAGCATAAGGATTGAGAGAATTCAGGGGATAATCAGAGCAAGTGGACGTCAGACGCAGACTGTTGCATGCACAGAAATATCTCAGCAACATGAAACTTCTGAGGATGTCAATAACAACTTCTGGATTATAAGATTATGTGGTTTGTGTAAATCCAAAGTTGCAGAAACTGGAAGGAAACGAAATGTAGCGCTTGGAAAGCTCGCTACAATTCTATGTAAATAAATTCTAGAATGAGTCGGCTAGCAGGCAGTGTATGGAGCATCAAGTCATAATAAGGAGCAGTTTAGTACTGTGCACGAGTATGCTGTAGAACTGATAAACAATTAGTTTCGCCGTGGAAAGCGCAACAGAAGTGATAATTGGGGTTGCAAACAACGTTGAAAATATTTTATTTAAAAAAATTAGCAAACATACTGTATTTAGCAAATGATCAGAGCGAAAGAGCCCAGACCAAGGTAACAATAAAGCTGCACTAAAGCACCCGAAAGACAGATTCCTTTGGTCTTCAGTCTCGTGATTGCTTTGATGTGGTCGCTGTGATTTCCAACGTGAGCCGATTTGCTCCTCTCAGAGTAACACTTACTGATTAGATAATAAAAATAGTTTTGCTGTTAAGCACGGCTACCGAGTAGACGCAAAATTTTTTCGTTACCGTCCTTTGCTTATTAAAGTCAAAGCATGAAACTTCATGAACTGTCTTAACTGCACATCCTTCATTTTGAACCATAGCGATCCCAGTGCCACTACATCAATCAGTAAGTTTTTGTGCAATCTCCCCATCCCTGCCTCCCACAACTTCTTCATCAAAAAGCAGAAGGACTGGCAACTTTCGAATTAAAAAACTTTGTTCACAAGCATGTCGAGGACGGGCTATAAATTATCTTTTCTACCCGCCTGGTGCTCTGAAGTGGCGAAGATTTGCAACGAAACTGATTTATATTTGAGTTAGCACACGTGCCTTATTCTTACACGGCGATTCTCATTGTGGTACAGAACGCTGCTAACACGTACAACACAACCTCAGTTCGGCTATAAAATATTTACATTTCTAGTATGCTGCCTGAGTAAATAGATAGTGCCAGCCACAGTGTGAGGTATCAGTCTCCAAGCAACTCTGCGTTCGCGAGTTCCTCAAACCCCACACCAATGTTGTCACCAGAAGCCGCAAGGTTTAACGGCTCCGCTCTTAGCTGTGAATAGGACCTAGTCCGTCGACTTCCTCTGCACATCACGGCAGTTCACCAGCGCACACCACGTTAAAGTTTTCCGCGCTGTGAACTATTATTTGGCTTCGGCTGGTTTATGCGCGGCACACTTACTGACTCGTTGCGATTCTCTTGAGTCTTGGTTTGTGAGTGAGCTGAACTGTACACATGCCGTCGGTAAACCTTGCATGGACTTGTATAAAAATAATTACTCTAGTTAATTCAAGAAATTGAGATGCAAATTGCGAAGTCGCATCACGCTAGGCGCCACAATGTAACACGAATATGTGATTAAAGGGTTTAAAACATAAAAACATTTACGTTTAGTCTATTATAATATCATGAGTAGAAATACACTGACGAAATAAAACTCGCAACACCAGCAAATAATTAATGTGCAATAATGAAGTTTCGGATATACATTTGTCTAGGTAACATATTTAAGCGATTAACAGTGCAAGGTCACAGGTGAATGTAAGAGCAAGATAAGCCGTTGCAAATGTGGAATGCTGGTAAATTAATAACCGGTGTAACCGTCAGAAAGTTGAATTCAAACATGCAAACGTGCATGCATTGTGTTATACAGGTGCCAGATGTTAGGTTTGGTATGGAGCTCCATGCCTCGAGTTACGTGCCTTGGTCGGTCAATATGGGGACTAATGCTGTTTGTGGATGAAGGTGTATTTGTCGTCTGATGGTGCCAATATACAGGGTGTTTCACTAAATAAGTTTGCGTCTGTAAGTTACGAAGTAATAGGTGACGGAAATATTTATTGCGGTAGGTCACCATAAGAAACGTTACACTGTCTGCGGAGCTATGAACATAGTTTATTGTGTTATTATCCAAAGAGTCACAGTATAAAGCTACAAGTTTTTAAGTGGAACAATAGTTGTTTCTATCATGCACTGGAATCAGTAACACCAGCTGTGTATACATCAATCTAAATTACATTCCTATCACTTTTAGTTTGGGAGTTACAATCCTTCAAAGTTTCAGGGGGAGATACCACTTGCTGTACATAATACATGGCTTTGTGGTGGGTGACGGAAGTTCTGGCAGTGGGAGGTTGATTTAAATGAGATGTTCAAATGAGTGTCCATGTTCCTGAATGTACAATGCAATGCGCCTTTTCAAGGATCTGCGGACGAGATGTAACATGGCCGGTGTCACGGAGCAACATGCATCCTCGATGCGCCGTTTTAGATCATCTGGGGATGTGGGCTCAGTGACATAAACACGATCCCTTAGATATCCCCACCAAAAAAATCTAATGGTGTTAAATCGGGCGACCTTGCGGGCCATGAATGGTGACCACGGCGCCCCAACCACCTTCCTGCAAACCTGTTGTTTAGTTCTTCCACGACAGCACGCGCAGAATGGGCTGGGTGACTATCGTAATGAATCCACATATCGACTCTAGTGTGTAGACACACATGTTCAAGGAGACCACCCAAAGTGTCGACTACACACGGGTGATATAACTCACCTGTCAGTGTACCTGGGAGGTAGTGTGGACCGATGATTTCATCCCCAAGGATTCCACACCATACGTTAATAGGCCCCCTACGTTGACGGTTGATAGGTCGTACCCACCGAGGCTTGTCTGCGGCCCAGTAGTGCACGTTATGGCAATTTACTGCACTATAATTTGTGATCGTGGACTCATCAGAGAACATAACACCTTGTAAAGGCTTCAGCGTGAAATTACACATGGCCCATTCACAGAATGTAACTCTCGCACGGAAATCGTTCCCATGCAGCTCCTGTGTCAGTGATAGCCGGTAAGGGTTAAACCTGTGGCCGTGTACTATACACCACACAGACGGGAGACTGGCACCAGCGACTGCAGCAACGGCTCGTAAACTGATCGTGGTGTACTGCAGCTAAAACAAACACCTCCATCTCCTCACTTCTTGCAGTTGTTTGTCTGTTACTGCGGCGCATTACCAAACTGCCTGTTGGTGTTCGGTACGTATGATCGTAATGGCTATCGGAGCTCTTCGCCTAGGATATCTCACGGCGTACACCATGGTTGCTTCAGTGGCATCGTGTCGGTACTCGCTGAACATCAGCAACATGTCAACGTACTCGTTGTTCGTGTAGGCCATCTTCATCCGATGTCAATAACTGTGGTATATTGAGCCCCGTTTGTTTGCGTGGCTCGAACTATCGGGTATACGGCCGTGTGCGGCGACAGTCGGCAGTCTAACAGCGCATCGAGGAAGCTTCTCGCTCCATGACACCGGCGACGACCACATTTAGAAGGCGCAGTGCGTTATGCGCAGCATGTGTGATATCTGCCCCTGAAACTTTGAAGGGTTGTAGCTCCCAGACTAAAAGTGATAGGAATGTAATTTAAATTGACGTATACACAGCTGGTGTTACTGATTCCAGTGCATGATAGAAACAACTACTGTTCCATTTAAAAAAATGTATCTTTTAGCTGTAACTCTTTTGATGATAACACAATAAACTATGTTCATAGCTCCGGAGACAGTGTAACGTTTCTTATGGTGAATTACTGCAATAAATATATCCGTCACCTATTACTTCGTAACTTACAGAGACAAACACATTTAGTGAAACACCCTGTATGTGCTCGATTGGAGTTGGATCTGCTAATGGAACAGGCGGCAAAATGTCGACACTCTGTAGAGCATGCTGGGCGAGCGTTATCCTGTTGGAAAACACCCACTTGAATGCTGCTCACGAATGGCGGCATAAGAGGGCGAATCACCAGACTGACGTACAATTTTGCAGCAAAAGTGAGTGGGATAACCAGGAGAGCGCTCCAGCCGTCGTACGAAATCGCAGCCCAGACCATAATTCTAGATGTAGGTCCAGTGTGTCTAGCACGCACCCCAGTTACTTACAGATCCTAAACTGGACTCCTCATAACCAACACATGGCGAACATCGGCATCGACGCAGAACCGGCTTTCATAAGAAAACACCACCGATCTCAACACCGCCTTCCAGTGAGCTCTCACTTGACACCACTGAAGTCGTAAACGATGGTGATTTCGGGGTCAGAGGAATGTAAGCTGTACGACATCTGTCGCAGAGATGCCCTAGAAGTAACCGATTTGTAACATTTTGTTATGTTACTGTGGTGCCAACTGCCTCCCAGATTGCTGCTGCAGGTGTAGCACTATGTGTCAGTGCTGTGCGCTGAACACGATGGTCTTCCCTCTAGACAGTGGCATGTGGCCATCCAGAGCCCAGTCTTCTTGCGACCGTATATTCTCGTTACCACCGCTGCCAGCGATCATGTACAGTGGCTACATTCCTGCCAGGTTCTCTGCAGAAATGCAGTAGGAATATCCAGCTTCTCGTAGCCCTATTACACGACCTTGTTCAAACTCAGTGAGCTGCTCATAATGACATCTTTGTCACCACAAAGGCGCTCTTGAGTAACAACAACTCACCACGTCCAGTCTCCAAGATAACTGACACTCACGGCCGTTAAAGCGTGTATTTAAAGCAAATCTGATTTTCATCCTCATAGTTCTGCTACTAGCAACACTCTATTGGCACGAAATTTCAATAGAAATCATCTTTCGTTTATATCGCTCAACTCCTTCTTGGTGTTGCGATTTTTTTTCTGTCGGTGCGTGATCAACACAAATCCACATGTCAGGGCAGATTTGACTGGACATAGGCACGAATCAATAAATGTGCAAGTAAGGGGGCGGATCGGCTGTCAGTGCATGATCAACGCAAATCCACATGTCAGGGCAGATTTGACTGGACATAGGCTCGAATCAATAAATGTGCAAGTAAGGGGGCGGGTCGGCAGGGGGTGGAAATGGTCTATTTCATATCACTACACAATGGAGACAGATTTCTATGAAGGGGTGTGCGTGGCAGATGCATTTTTGGTATCTACCTCGATACTTGAGCATGTGTTGAGTCGTGTTTATGTTCAGTCAAATTCGTATTGATGGTTTTGTAGCAGACTAAACATAAGTTTCGTGCGCCATCGAAGTTTTTGTGGTGGGTCGTTGACAGCTGACAGTTTTCATTTTCCCTATATTTGTGTGTGTGCTTCCGGCGACTGTTGCCTGCGGCAACTGTCTCGCAAAAGCATCATTATCATAATATTTAACGGCTGGGATCAGATAAAGAAGTGCATTCTGATGTTTAAAAAGTAGCGTACAACACTGAAGTCTGTTCAACATTGGATGGAAAATGAATACGAGTAGATCACGAATTGGTGATAGGTATCGGAATGAAAGAAGAGATTTGGCTCAGTCTGAAGACTGGGATGGCAATAGACTGTCATGCCTCCAAAGGCGAACACACTCTTCTCATTCCTCTGACTGTTAGTTCACCACTCCATTACTGTCTGATCCTCATCTACTCATGGACTATCGACCATGTGGTTCATTGCCTGACTGACTCTTTATTGCATGACTGTCCTTTGACTATTCCCTGGCTGCTCCGGCTTGGCAGTTTTGTCCATGGTATTCCATAATCTGTCCGTCAGAGTGCTGAATTTTCCTACTCATCGTTTTTGTCATTAGTGGGCCCAATTTTCAGTCCTACTCAGTAACCAATCGACATGCGTAACCCAGCCTTCCATGGTGAGGCTGGCATGTAATTCACGAACTCCCGTCTCATTCTCATGCTGTTCCTTATTTGGCAGTTCGGAGCTCTGGTTGCAACTCCCCCAGGCACCAGAGAGCTGTACATCACTAGGCACTGCTTGAAGTGTCCGAATACCTTAGTGGTGAAGTAGGTACCATCCAATCACACACCTGCTCGTCTGTAATGAGAATCCCTATGCTTCAGTTAGGTATCCCAACGTCATCGTGAACTGCCAGAATCCCTCTTGTTGTCCATTATCCCTCTTGCTCTCCATCTGATTTCACATGGAACAACCCTTCCCAAGCAAGGAAAATGCGCCATCGAAGCTGTCCCTGTCTGAATTATGGGAGAGTCCCACGATTTGTGGTTTAAGAGTCCTTCTTCTCCTCAGTGCTCAGCAGTGACATTTTGCAACATGTATGCTTTTATGGATGGTGTCAATCTCATTAAAATTCTTAAGGATGTACTATCACATCAAATTACAACATATTAAAATGCTAAAATACTAAAATATCCGTCGTTTCAGCTATATTGGTGTGGCCTTCCTCAGAGTATAGTCTAATTCCTGAGGAAGGCCTAAGTAACATGGCTGAAACTACGGATATTTTAGTATTTAATAAGAATTCGCACCCAGAAGGATTTTAATGTGATCAAGCCCACGGGGGGCTTGTAGAGCTGTTTATGGATAGCGTTACAATTTTTCTGGTTTGTCAGTGAGTCAGAATGGTCCCTAATAAAAAAATTTCACAAATTTGTTGTAATATCGTTAAGGTTTAGCCTCATTCCATTTTCAAGTGTCTGGGCATTTGGAGACAACACTTCGTTAAAAATCAGCGATTGCACATTATGCCATACCGGCCTTGTGCACTGTTATACCTGAAAAGTGTCCACATCAATTGTATTTGTGAGTGCAGTTATCATAGATGCAATGAAAACTTGTACCAGAGGCACAATTAGTAAGAGCGTACTCACACACTCAGTATTACACGCATTACGAAACAGCATCGCACTCGCATTAGTGTAATTTTACATTTAATTTGTTTTAACAGAGGTCTGTAAAACTTACGATAAAATAAGGCAAAAAAGGACCAATAAGATTTCCTTGTAATTTACAAAATCATTGGAGAAAGTGGCAATCAAAATTCAGATTGGTTTGTAAAATCAATGAATCTGGAATATACCATCAGATTTTCGAAGGAATATCATCTACACATCTCAGAGATAAGAGGAACAGATATTTGTGGGAACAATCGCACAGTCAGCTCAACAGCTCATGCATCCAAGTTACTAACAATAATAATGCTCAGAAGAATGGAAAAGAAAATTGAGGTTCTGGTAGATGATGATTAGTTTGATTTTACGAAAGGCAAGAGAACAGAGAGTCAGTTTTGACGTAGCGCTTGCTAAAATTCAGAGTGAAGCAATATCAACGAGAAGATTCCAAGATGACGCAGCTATACTCAGTGAAAGTAAACAAGAATTACAGGACCTGCTGAACGGAATAAACAGTTAATAAACAGAGGCTAAGAACTAAGGAAGGCGAGAGTGATAAGAGTAGCTGAAATGAGAACAGCGGAAAGTTATAGAAGTTGTTGACCACAAAGTAGACGAAGTGCAAGAATTCTGCTACTTTGGAAGCAAAATTGCAGATGTTGGAAGAAGAAAGGAAGACAAAAATAGGAGACTAGCGTTGGCAAAGAGAGCATTCTTGAACATCAGAAATCTAAAAACAACTGTTTGGGGAAGAACATAAGTCTAGAGCACAGCACAATGTAGAAGTGAGCTATTGACTTTGGAAACCCGGAAAAGAAATATATTGAAGCGTTTGAGATGTGCTGTTACAGAAGGATGCTGAAAATTACGTAGACTTACAAGAAATTAAGTTCTTCGCAAAAACAGTGAGGAGAGGCACATGTGCAAAATATCAACAATGAGGTACAATGTAACAGGATACGTGTTAAGACACCATGAAATAAGATCCATGGCGCCAGGGGAAGCTGTAGAGAATAAAAATAGTGAGAGAAGACAGAGATTGTAAAACATCCATGAAATAATTGAGGACATATGGTTCAATTGCTACTCTGACGTGATAAGGTTGACAAAGGAGAGTAATTCGTGATTGAACGCATCACTCTAGTCAGAAGACGGACGGTATAAGAAAAGGTGCGAGTAGAATTCCGTAAAACTTAATTATATATAGTGCATCAAACTATGTCACATAAATGTCCATATCTTTTGACTACATTGACTTAGAGGCTTATTTCTTTTATACCACAAAGAATGGAACAGAAAACATAATCTGTTAGATGACTATTTGTTGTGCTTTCGGGAAGGTAGAGGCACCAGAGAGGCAGTTCTGACGTTGCGGTTGATGATGGAAGCAAGACTGAAGAAAAATTAAGATACGTTCTTAGAACTAGTCGGCCTGGAAACGTAAAATGGAGCGAGATGTTCGAAATTCTGAGGGAGATTGGGGTAAGCTATAGGGAAAGACGGGTAATATACAATATGCACAAGAAACAGAGGGAACAATAAGAGTGGAAGTTCAAGAACGGAGTGCTCTTATTAAAAAGGGTGTAAGGCAAGGATGTAGTTCTTCGCCTCTGCCATTCAGCCTGTACCTTGAAGAAGCAATGACGGAAATAAAAGAAAGAGTCAAGAATGGGATTAAAATTCAAGATTAAAGTATATCAGTGTTATGATGACATTTCTATCCTCGGTGAAAATGAAGAAGAGTTATAGAATCTGATGAATAGAATGAACAGTCTAATGAATACAGAATATGGATTCAGAGTAAATCGAAGAAAGACGAAAGTAGGGAGAGGTAGCAGAAATGATAACTACTAGAGGGGTAACATCAGAATTGGCGATCACAAAGTAGATAGGGCATTCTGCTACCTGGGCAGTAAAATAACGCATGACGAACAAAGCAAGGAGGACATAAAAAGCAGACCGGAACTGCCAAAAAGGGCATTCCTTGGCAAGAAAAGTCTAGGCCTACTAGCATAAAGTGTAGGTCGTAATTTGAGGAAGACATTTTTGAAAATGTAAGTTTGGAGCAGAGCATTGTATAGTAATGAAACATTGGCTGTGGGAAAACTGGATCAGAACAATGTTGAGAATTAGGCCGATTGATAAAGTGAGGAATGAGGAGGTTCTCCGCAGAATCGACGAGGAAAGGAAAATACAGAAGATACTGACAAGCAGAAGGGACATGATGACAGCCCATCTCTTAAGATATCTGGGAATAACATTTATGGTACTACAGGGATTTGTAGAGGGTAAAAACTGTAGAGGGAGGCATAGATTGGAATACATGTAACAAATAATTGAGTATTCAGGTGGTAAGTGCTGCTCTGAGATGAAAAGTTTGGCACAGAGCAGAGATAGTGGTGGCCCGCATCAAACCAGTCGGAAGGCTGATTACTTAAAAAAAAAGAAAAAAAAGACCATCGACGTTATTATTTGGCACAATTTCAAAAGGTGTCGTAGCACAGGGACAGATAGAGGGCCAAAAAAATTTAATATAATTGCAAATAAACATATTTTGGATTTTTTCCTTTACTTGTTCTTTAAAATCTTCCTTACTTCCAATTTTCGTGGTTCTAGGTCAAGCGAATGTACTCTGTATGTGTTGATGGTCAGTATATGACAGAAATGACCATATCTTTTTATTACATTTACTTAGAAGCTTAATTTTTGCCAACTTCAAGGGGTAGTAGCATTAGTATTTGACAAAAGACAGAGCGGCTCTAGGTGCTTCAATCTGGAACCGCGCGACCGCTACGGTCGTAGGTTCGAATCGTGCCTCGGGCATGGATGTGTGTGATGCCCTTAGGTTAGTTAGTTTTAAGTAGTTCTAAGTTCTAGGCGACTGATGACCTCAGATGTTAAGTCCCATTGTGCTCAGGGTCATTTGAACAATCTGACAAAAATTTCATCTTGATACCTATACTTGTTTGTGAGAAACAGGGATCTTAAGAGAGAGACACACTGACAAACGAATAACAAACTGAACCTATAGGAGTTTGGTTTTTCCTGATAGAGGTACAGAACCATGAAAAAGTAAAAGTTGACGCTTTCGTTATCGAGTATTGGAATTTCACTGACAGCAAGTTTCCGTAGCAGTTGGACCAATAATTCCTCAGAAGTGCGGTGCTGGCCAACTGAGGAAATAAATCAATTTCGCTATCGACCGTCGTCCCAGCGGCGGCCGTATATCAGAGACACGTGGCGACCGTGCACCTGGTGCGCGGATAAAGCGCCGCATCTGATTCATCCGCTGAGTGCTACCGGTACAGGGTTTCCATTTATCCTGCAGTGCTGCCAAGTGTGCCATACTCCTCAATATTGCCTACAAATGCTTTTACTGAGATCCAAAACAACAACCGAGTGCAAGGAAAGAAAAGTAGTCACTCACAACTGCACTACATTCCGCAATATTGAAGTCATGTTATATGGCTCTTTTGTTTCGTTCTAGAGCATAAACTCGGAGAAAGGAAGTAAAGAATATTAGAGTTGACTCTCAACTCCACTCCAAGGGCGTTAGGGAACGGGTGGAAGCTTGGTTTGAACAACGACAGAAAAGCAAATCAGTCGTTTATGTTCAAAGGAGCCACTCGTACATTCTCTTCGAGCGATATAGTCGACACCCGACACATACGGATAACAAAGAAGTGAACTTCTCAGGATTCGTGGAATCCACCAAGCAACAGAGGTGATTTTTACTCATCTGCAGTTTGCAATTCAAGTTCAGTGCTACTATGGGCAAAATTATCAGTTAATGCTGATCACTGAGACTTTGTAAGGAGACTTTAACTTTTTAAAAATATTTTTAGACAGATTCTCACACGCTTGTTTATTGTTCTAGGATCGGTCGCGCGAGTGTTCTCTGAGCAGCCTCCTTTGTAGACTGGATTTTTCCCAGTATCCCATAATGAACAGAAGTGTACCGCTTGCCTTACCTACGACTGTGTCTCTGCGATCATTTCATTTCACACCGCTACATACTCTTATGTCCAGGTATTTGTGTCAGTCGACCGATTCAATTTGTAACTCATAGTAGTCACAGGACTCTACCTTTCCGCTATTTCTTAAGCGCACAATTTCAAATTTCTGAACATTTAAGAAGAAGTTGCCAATAACGCAACATTTTAAAATTTTATCAGGGTCTGACAGAATATTATTTTTCAGATAGTACTTCATTGTAGATAAATGCATTATTGACTAGCACGGAAAACGCGAACTTAAATTCCTTACAAAAAATTTTATTTCAAGTTTTTATTTTAAATTCCAGTCACTTTTGTGACACTAAAATATTACTGTATAGTACCATCTAGGAGTCAAACAATGAAAGAAGACGATTATAAACAAATTAAGAAATAGACTCGGAAGTAACACGAATAGACTCACGCTTCAAGCTAATTTTGAGGAAACTCATGAAGATAATGCACGTCAGTTTTGGTTTTCTACAATTCACACTTTATTGCACAGACCTCTTTTCGAGTCGTCTTAAGTGTGTATTAGCGTCCCTGACACCAGTTACATCATCCAGCCTTTTAGGCATTCTCCTGTTTAAAGCTGCAATATCCTCTTCAGGAATCATCTCCCATTCTTCTAGGAGGACCTCCTATAGGTCCAGTAGGATCTCTGAATACTGCTGACGGGCCCTGTTTCCGAGCTGGTCCCATGCATGCTCTGTAGGATTCCGATCAGTGCTTTCAACAGCCCAGGCCATAGCGTGAATCCAATAACTCTTGCACAATTCTCGCAACATATGTGCGCATATTGTTAAGCATTAATGTAAAGACATCACCAATAAATGGAGCGATAGCTATAATATTCTCCAAAAGGATTTCCTCCACATACCGATGTGCTCTAATAGTCCAATGAACCACGAAGACCAAACCGTCCTTGCAGTCATATTGATTGCTGTTCGCACCACCAGAGAACAACCGTGCAAAGGTGTCCTAGAACATGTAAGGTGAGCCTTTCCCCAGACTTTCCCCACATCCTAGCTACGCCGTCAGGTGATAGTATGCCAAATCACAAGACGTCGGTGGGCAGCACTTTCTTCTATTACTGTACTCTCCAGCCACAATATTCCCTACTGAAAGGTAGCCGAGCTATACAGTAGTTTCTGGTCAGTTCTTGTCCTGTAGTAGGTATTCCGATCAGAGATTATCTTCAGTCTAATGGTTCAAATGGCTGTGAGCACTATGCGACTTAACTTCTGAGGTCATCAGTCGCCTAGAACTTAGAACTAACTAACCTAGGGACATCACACACATCCATGCCCGAGGCAGGATTTGAACCTGCGACCGTAGCGGTCGCTCGGTTCCAGACTATAGCGCCTAGAACCGCACGGCCATTCCGGCCAGCTATCTTCAGTCTGTTCCCTCATTAACAAAGACTCCTCTCGAAGCTGGTGTAGTCAATTTCTCGCTTTAGCGGTGGTAATGTGACGGATATGAGAATTGAAATTGGAAGAAGTGCTCACCTCTTGCCGATGCTGCTCTTCTCGGGTCTAGTTCTGATTTCCCCAGTTCCTTGTACATTCTTGCGACAGTGGAAATCGTGGAAGGTGCAGTTCTCAACATTTCTGCCACTTAGTACATGCTGCGACGATCTGCCACCAAGAAACAGCTTTTGCAGCATCTTCGAGATTTAGCGGCATGTTTACTCCAGAAACCTGATTCCGATAATGAGAAGATCTTACAAACACCTGTGATTGAAATGGGAATACTACTACAGCGGCAAAACGTTATTACTTCACGTCCTGTGATTTGCTTTTCAGGTTGCGTGGGAATAAATAATTAAGGCTATTGAGTTAAACGATCGACGCTTAATCGTTCCCTCTCAAAGCAAGGACAATAACGTATCAATAATATGTACCTTGTTAAAATATAGGGTAAAGTGTCACACTTTGATTAAATGGATAATTACGCATCAGTTATACCGCGTTGTTTTTCGTGTCGGTCAGTTTAGAACGTCAATAGCAAGGTTACCTCACATTCCTGCAAGGCATCCCTGAAATGCAAAATGACAACTTTGT
Source organism: Schistocerca piceifrons (assembly GCF_021461385.2). Classification (NCBI taxonomy): domain Eukaryota; kingdom Metazoa; phylum Arthropoda; class Insecta; order Orthoptera; family Acrididae; genus Schistocerca; species Schistocerca piceifrons. The sequence goes on along the minus strand of NC_060142.1, from coordinate 509,455,205 downwards.
GCCGTTCCAGCCGCGGCAAGCGAAATTTCGGATGAAAACGTTGGCCACACAGTGAAATCCTCGTCTACGCGTCATGAGCACTGAAGGATATCTCCAAGAACCCAGGTATTTCAGTGAGGAACATATGCCAGTCTGTAATTTTATATTGGTTGTAAGTTGGCAGAAACTCGTTATCTGTCTGTCGCAGCGTTATTTAGACCTTTTTCGTCTCCTGATATATCTTGATGGCTAACTGAGAGCTAGCTCAGATGCCGCAGTGTTCCCAGCGACAGCCTGCGCTAGTGCTGCGGGGTTGCACGCTAGCTGGGGCAGTGGCCTCCGCTAGGGCGGCTTGCGGCACGCTGCCATCGGCGGCTGCGTTAGGCCGTTCCTCCGGCACTCTAGCATTCGGCTCGCAAATTGATAGATCTACCTAAAAGATCATTTTTGCTTAGAATGATCGTTCCTGCCATGTCCTTGAACACTGACCATTCCTTCTAGACAACATAAAACCAAGAGAATATAGTTAAAATTCTAAGTGAATAACTTCCCGGTTCTCACGTGTCGTGTTACGACAACTGGACCATCACGGACAACCAGCACGGCGGCTGTTGTTGCGGCTACACCTGACGTGTCAGCAGAGAGAGTCGTGACACTGGTTTGCCCAATGACTGCGCTGGACACGGGAATGTCCTTGTGTCGTCTTTTTTGACTAGTCGCAGTTCTGCGCATATCATCACTATGGAGGTATCTGTGTGTGGAAGCTACTAGAAGACCGACCGTTGCCAGACTGTATTCACTGTCTTCATACGGCCCTAACACTTGGGGTGATGGTAAAGGATGCCACTGGATACACAACGCAGCTACATTCATGACGTGTTGAGGCGGGTAGCTGTGCCCCATCTCTGATCTCCCCGTAACTTTATCTTCTTCTGCATCTTTTTCATCAATTTCCTTATCCTTGCAAGCGTAGGGTAGCGATTACCAGGCGTGTCGTGCCCAGTTGGACCACAGGGATGGTGACCCAAAAAACAGCTCTACATTGGGCAATAATGGACGTTGAAAGACGTGCACTTCATTCACCATTCAGTGCTCGTATTACATGTTTCTAATCCCAGCATTCTGGTATTCGGTAATACAATAATTCAGGCTTTGTTAATAATTTATATGGGTTGTCTAATTCATTTGACGATGTTTACAGTTTGTCTCACACTGATCTGTGAGAGGAGTTTGGCGCTAGGAATTTTCTTTATTTATGGGCGAGGGCAGCAGTCTTCCTAGCAGCCATGATGGCTTCCCGTTTCCCATACATTTTCCGATCGCCAGGGTAGCACGTGGTGTCGTTTGAACGTTCACTAGTGGCCAAAGTTTCTCCTGATCTCAGTTCCCCAACCTACCTTACCAACTTGAATTCTACAAGATGTGTGTGTGTCTAAGCACCAGAGGGCCTGTTCTAAGGCAGTTGGTACCAGAAGCAAAACCTTAGAAAAATCACGAAAGTGTAAAATGGTGCGAGTTGTTATAAATTCTGAGAAAAATAGGAGTAAGTTATAATGATAGAGTGGTAATAGACAATATGTAGTCTACAACAACAAAAAAGGAAGGTTAGTTTAATTTCCCGTTGACAGCAAGGACATCACAGACGGAGGAGAAGCTCGGGTTACCAAAGGATAGGGAAGGAACCATCCCGACATTTACATGGAGCCGAAAATCTAAATCTAGATGGCCGGACGTAAATTCGAACCGTCTCCTCCCGAATGCGAGTCTATTGTGTTAACCACTGCGCCATCATCGAAGAGGCAATTACGGAAAAAAGGAAGTTTCAGGAGCAGCATTAAAATTCAGCATGAAAGGATATCACTGATAAGATTCGCAACTACCATTCTCGGTGAATGTAAGAAGAATAGTAGGATCTGTTGAATGGAATGAACAGTGTAACCAGCACAGGTTATGGCTTATAACAAGCCGTGATGATGATGAGTCCCATACTCCTTTACAGAGCGTAGGGGGGCGACGCGGGAGACCCGCGCCGCCTTACTAGGCAAGGTCCTAGTGGAGGTGGTTTGTCACTGCCTTCCTCCGACCGTAATGGGGATGAATGATGATGATGAAGACGACACAACAACACTCAGTCATCTCGAGGCAAAAAAAATCCCTGACCCCGCCGGGAATCGAACCCGGGACCCCGTGCTCCGGAAGCGAGAACGCTACCGCGAGACCACGAGCTGCGGACAAGCCGTAGAAAGACGAAAATAATGATGAGTAGAAGAAATTATACTAGCGATAAACCAAAATTGGGGGCCCCACGGTAGGTGAAAGAATTCTGCTCCGCTAGAAATAAAAAAACACGTGACGGACGAAGCAAGGAAGGCGTAAAGAGCAGACTAGAACAGGTAAAGAGGGAATTCCCGAAAAACAAGGAATCTACTGGTATCAGTCATCGGAATTAGTTTGCAGATGAAATTTCAGAGAATACACGTGTGGAAAAACAAGAAACGAAGAGAAGCGAAGCGTTTGAGATGTTGTGCTATAGGGGGATGTTGAAAATTAGGTGGACTGAGAGATGAGGTTATCCACAGAATCGACGAAAAGAGGAACATGCGGAAAACAATAACTAGAAGAAGGAATTAGATTATAGGACAAATGTTAAAATATCGGGGAATAACTGGCGCCGGCCGCGGTGGTCTCGCGGTTCTAGGCGCGCAGTCCGGAACCGTGCGACTGCTACGGTCGCAGGTTCGAATCCTGCCTCGGGCATGGATGTGTGTGATGTCCTTAGGTTCGTTAGGTTTAAGTAGTTCTAAGTTCTAGGGGACTGATGACCACAGCAGTTGAGTCCCATAGTGCTCAGAGCCATCTGAACCATTTTTTGAATAACTGGCATGATAGCAGAGGGAGCTGTAGAGGGTAAAACCATTAGGAAAAGATAGAGACTGGAATACATCCAGCAAATAACTGAGGACGTTGGGTGGAATTGCTACGCACAGACGAAGAGGTTGACACGGGGTAGCAAATTGTTGTCGGTCGTATCAATCCAGTTCGAAGACTGATGACGCAAAGCAAAAGAATAAATATCTTACTTCCAGTACACTATTTTATCGTCCTACTGATATTACCCTGCACTCACCAGCCAGGAATCTTCATGTTCTTTCCATTTCACTTCACTGATTCCTTTTACACCTAGATTCAGAGTTTGTGCTTCCATTTTCGGGTAATCTATATTCATAGCACCTACAAATCTGAGACATTTCAGGCTCTGACCAGTTTAATTTTAGTCTTTCGGTGGATTCTGAATATTTTTCTGTCTCAACTCCCTCTTGGTAATCCTCGCCCCCCCCCCCCAACCACCTCCACCGCCCGGTCCCTCTTCGTACAGAGAACCGAATGGGGGACTAATGCGGAATCTTTTGCCAATGTCTGTTTAACGTTAAATACCGAATTCCCTATAGCATGTGGAGTATAAAAAAAAAAAAAACTGGTGCGGTGGACGGAGCTTTGTAGTATCACGTTCTGCCGCTTGAAGCTTACAGACCTACCGTACCCCAGTTAATAAGCCTTACATCCTCGGTAAGTTATGTTCCGTTTGGCTTACGCGAATTTTTTTGTGGGAACTATTGCGTGTATTCGTCGTTTCCGTATTGGCTGATTCTCGTGAACAGAACACGGAAAACTGACACAGGAACTCTAAATGTTAAAAAGAGCCAACAAGAGTGATGTAGTGGAGAAAATTCTAGTACTCATGTGGTCTTCCATTTAAAAAGCGGTGAAACATCCTGTTGCAGACAAATCTCGCTCCTACGACCCACACTATGAAAATGTGGGAAATATTCTTGAAATCGTCTTGGAAGATTGACTATGAACCACTAAAGAAGTTGCGGAGTTGTGTGAAGCTATCCTGCGTTCAGTCTAGCGAATTTTAATGGAAGTTTTGTGGATGAAAATGGTGGCTACCAAACAAGAAGACGGTCTGAATATCCTCAACTCCTCCGCCTTGTCTTTTAGTACATTGTTGGCAGATCGTAAGTCTTCGGTCGCCGTTGCTAATGATTTAACACCAAAATGTAAGTTATGGTGGGGCTGCAAAAATACTGGGCCTATGGCTTTTAGCTTGGATCTCATGCGAGGAAGGGCAACAGCCGTATTCCATATTCCTAGAGTCCGAAAATTGGTTGGCACATTGCCCACAGTAGACTGTTAACAAAGGTCCGAGCATATGTAATAGGTTCCCAGACATGTGAGTGTCTCGAAGACTTCTTAAGTAATCGGACCCACCACGTTGTCCCGGACGGCGAGTGTTCAGCTGGAGTGCCCCACGGGAGGTATGATACGACCGCTTTTGTCCTCTGCATACGGAAATAATCTGACGGATAGGGTGAGCAGCTATTAGTTACACTTTGCAGATGATGACGTAGTGTAACTGTAAGGATCGTCTTTGAATGACTGTGGAGGGGTACAAAATTTGAATGTAGGAAATTTAAGTTAATGTAGATGTGTACGAAAAACAGTTCTGTAATGTACGAATACAATGATAGTGGTCTGCTGTTTGGCACTGTCACGTCCAATAAATATCTAATCGTAACGTAGCAAAGCGTAATGAAATGGTCAGTACTAGGGAAGGCGAAAGGTCTATTTCGGTTTATTGGGAGGATTTTAGAAAACTGTAACTCATCTAGAAAAGAGACTATATGTAGAGCCCTGGTGCGACCAATTCTTGGGTATTGTTTGAGTGTTTCGAATCCTCACCCAATGGGACTAAAGGAAGACATCGAAACAATTCAGAGGCTGGGTGTTATATTTGTTACTGGTAGGTTCGATGAACACGTGAGTATTACGGAAACGCTTAGTGAACTCAGGTGGAATCCCTGGAGGGAAGACGATGTTTTCGAGAAACACCACTGATAAAATATGAAGAACTGGCATTTGTGTCTCATTGTATAACAGTTCTACTGCCTCCAATATACATTTCGTGCAAGGACCGCGATGGAAAACTGTGACAAACTGGGGCTCGTACATAGGTATACAGACAGTCGTTTTTCCTTGGCTACATTATCGAGTGTAATAGTGACTAGTAGTGGTACTGAATATTTCGTCCATAAAGAACTACATAGTGAGGACTGCGACTCTTGATAAACAAAACAGTTGATAAATAAATTAGCTTTCGTGCCAGTCATTTATTTTGCCATTATGCGTTTCGAGGATTCACACCATTATCTTCAGGTGTCGAATTGTTCAGTCACATAGCTGGCGTTAATGAAAAGCGTCTGTGCTCTTCACTGACACTATGTAACTGAACAATTAAATGGTTCAAATGGCTCTGAGCACTATGGTCATCAGTCCCCTAGAACTTAGAACTACTTAAACCTAACCAACCTAAGGACAGCACACAACACCCAGCCATCACGAGGCAGAGAAAATCCCTGACCCCTCCGGGAATCGAACCCGGGAACCCGGGCGTGGGAAGCGAGAACGCGACCGCACGACCACAAGATGCGAGCAACTGAACAATTCTGCACATTAAGATGACGGTGTCAACCACCGAAACGCGTAGTGGCAAAATGAGGCAGAAAACTGTTTTCATTATCCAGTAGCAGTGGTACGAGTTACCATCCGCAAAGCACCGTATGGCGGCTTGGGAAGTATGTATGTAAATATAGAGAGCTGGACAAAGATATGGAAACACCGTCAGAAATGCATTCTTGAACATAAATGCAAATGCTAGCCAAGCCTGCCTTTGGCCTTGCCGCAGTGGTATCACCGGTTCCCGTTAGATCACCGCAGTTGAGCGCTGATGGGTGACCATCTGGTCTTCCGAACGCTGTTGGCAAGCAGCGTGCACTCAGTCCTGGTGAGGCAAATTGAGGAGCTACTTGACAGAAGTAGCGTCTCCGGTCTCGTAAACTGACGGACGGCCGGGAGAGTGGTGTGCTGACCACATACCCCTCCACATCGGCATCCAGTGACGCCTGTGGGTTGAGGATGACACGGCGGCCGGTCAGTACCGTTGGGCTTTCCAAGGCCTGTTCGGACGGAGAGCCAAGCCTGCTGGTGTTGACCACGGATGACATCCGTACAGTGTCCTCAGTACGTTGCAAGTGTCAGTCTGGTAAGAACAATGTTCTGTTTAGTTGTGACTGCACTGTGTCGGAGCTAAGCGAATCCGATCGAAGGCAAATTGTTAGTGCTCGTGTGATTGGTCCTTCTGAAATCAACATAGATGAATTGTTTGCTGATTCTAGAGGCACCGAATCGAAGATTAACGCCTCGCAGGGAAATCGGAGAAACAACGTCCATTAAGTCACAACGCGAGCGAAAGTGTATGTTGAGTGATCATGCCACACGGTCAATGGAGAGAATTGTGACGAAAAACAGCTGAAAAAGTCACTGCAGAATCGCATTTGCGAACCCAGTCAGTGGCAGAACAACACGAAGGAGCTCTATAAGGATGGAACTGCAGAGCGAGCTGGAATTCCAGAACCACTAATCAGCAACGCAATTGGGCGTTAAAAGATAATCTAATGCTGAAATCACAAAACCTTAACAGTGCAGCAATGGAATATACTTATTTGATCGGACGGGTCTTGTTTCATATTATTTCCAGCTTCTGACCGAGTCTACGTCTCAAGAGTGAAACATGGTGGGGTTTCGGTGAGTTGGGCACCCACATCATGGTACTGCATTGGCTCAATGGTCGCGCTACTGCAAGGGCTATGTAGCGAGTTTGTCTAATCAGGTACATCCCATGATACAATGTTTGTCCCCAGTAGTTACGTTGTGAACCAAGACTACATTTCCCCTGTTCACACAGCTCGCATCGTCCAGAGCATGAGGATACATTGTTGCATCTCCTCTGGCCACAATAATCACCAGATCTCAGTTTTTTTTTTTTTGTACTTGTGGCCTACTTTGGAGAGAACGGTACGTTGTCTCTATCCATCTCTATCATTGTTACTTGAACTTGCCAAGATTTTGCAGAAGAAATGGTACAAAATTCCTTTTAAACCCATAGAGTACCTGTGTTTAACTACTACGGGACGATTGAAAGTTGTTTTGAATGCCTACGGATTTGCTACACGGTATTAGGTACTATAAAGTATTAGGTATGGTAATGTTTTCTGATTGTGATGTTTCCTTATATATGCCCATCCACTGTAGAAGTAAATGTATAATGACATTTATTCAGAATCGAAGCTTTACTGATTTCCAGGACTATAGAAGGCATGAAGTCAAAAACTGCGTGTATACCAAATTATGCAATAAACTGTAAGAAACTATCAAAGTTGGAACATTAGTTTTCTTCAGTTATGACTAGTTTATAATTCCAATCCCAAAGAAAGCAGTTTAATAAGTCACGGCTGCAAAACACTAACGCGAATCCTTTACGGAAGAATGGAAAAACAGGTAGAAGCCGACCTTGAGGCAGATCAGTTTGATTTCCGGAAAAATATGGGAACACTGCGAGTCAATATTGACCCTACGACATCTCGCAGACGAGAGGTAAAGCAAAGACAAACCTACGTTTATAGCATTTGTAGACGTAGAGAAAGCTTTTGACAGCGTTGACTGGAAAACTCTTTCAAATTGTAAAGGTGGCAGAGGTAAAATACAGGGATCGAAACGCCATTTACAATTTGTTCAGAAACTAGATGTCAGTTATAAGAGTCGAGGGGCACGAAAAAGAAACAGTGGTTGAGAAGGGAGTGAGACAGGATTATAGCCTAGCCACGACGTTATTCAATCTGTATATTGAGCAAGCAGAAGAGGAAACAAAAGAAAAAATTGGGGTAGGAATTAAAGACCAGGGAAAAAAAAAGAAAAGCTTTGAGGTTTGCCGATGACATTGTAATTCTGTCAGAGACAGCAAAGCACTTGGAAGAGCAGCTGAACAGAATGGACAGTGTCTTGAAAGGAGGATATCAGATGAACATCAACAAAAGCAAAACGAGGACAATGGAATGTAGTCTAATTAAATCAGGTGATGTTGAGGGGATTAGAATAGGAAATGAGACACTTAAAGTTGTAGATTAGTTTTGCTATTTGGGAAGCAAAATAACTGATGATGGTCGAAGTAGAGAGGATATAAAATGTAGACTGGCAATGGCAAGGAGAGCGTTTCTGAAGAAGAGAAATTTGTTAACATCGAGTATAAATTTAAGTGTCAGGAAGTCGTTTCTGAAAGTATTTTTAGGGAGTGAAACATGAACGACAAACATTTTAGACAAGAAGAGAATAGAAGCATTTGAAATGTGGTGCCACAGAAGATTAGATGGGTAGATCACGTTATAAATGAGGAGTTACTGAATAGAATTGGGGAAAAGAGAAATTTGTGGTACAATCTGACAAGAAGAAGGGGTCGGTTGGTAGGAGATATTCAGAGGCATTAAGGTGTAACCAATTTAGTACTGGATGGAAGCATGGAGGGTAAAAATCGTAGAGGGAGACCAAAAGATGAATACAGTAAACAGATTCAGGATGTAGGTTGCAGTAGTTACTTTGAGATGAAGAGGCTTGCACATGATAGAATAGCATGGAGAGCTGCATCAAACCAGTCTCAGGAGTGAAGACCACAATACAATAAGCTTTAAGCTCATTATCAAATCAGCCACTAAGGCATGTAATGCCATCCATTATGACAGCGACATAACTTCATTTTAGTTAAACATATCAGTCTAAAGTAGTATAGATCTGAACTTTTTTCACTACTTAATAATAATGTGCTCAACTAAATTCTAAAGTCATGTGTGCTTTCGTAATGGATGGTACTGCATAGCTTAGTGGATGTTTTGACAATGAGATTAGGGGTAGAAACCTTCGACGGGATTTTTTTGTAGTTTATTGGATAATTTGCCAAAACATAATCATTGGCAACATGGGAATTCCGACATTTAGACCGGTAGCCAAAGAAGGTATAGCTCTTGAAAGGAGAAACGTCGCTGTGAAACAGATAACAGCAATGATCAACTCTTTGTCTCCACTGGGTGTGCTGAGAGACTTCGAGAGACTTTGGGGTTAACTCCGAGGAAAGGTGACCAGGAACCTAACGCATCGACATATCATGCACCCTTTGTGTCTATTTATTACTGTGGATGAGGATTGCTTCCCTGATAAGGTTTTTCATCTGGCTGGTTTAACGTGCCGTCGACATCGAGGTCATTCGTGATGGAGCACGCTCTCTCAATTCTTCAAGTGCAGGGACTCAAATAGGTAACCCGCCAGGTTAGCCGAGAGTGCTAATGCGCTGCTTCCTGGACTCGGGTAGGCGCGCCGGCCCCGATCGAATCCGCCTGCCGGATTAACGACGAGGGCCGGTGTGACGGCCAGCCTGGATGTAGCTTTTAGGCAGTTTTCCACATCCCTCTGGGTGAATAGCGGACTGGTCTCCACGTTCCGCCTCAGTTACACGACTCACAGACATTTGAAACACATCCGCACTTTTCCATGATTTACAGTAGACGCAGAAGGGTGGGGTACGCTGATTCCGTCCCGCCAAATGCGGGACAAAAGCGCAAGCGATAGCGATAGATAGGGACTCAAATAGGTCGTGAGATTTCGAAGGAACCATCCCCACATTTGCCTGTAGCGATTTAGGAAGACCGCAAAAAACGTAAATGAGACTGGGCGGACGTAGATTCGAATTGTCGTCTTCCCGATTGCGAGTCCATTGTACTAACGTCGTTCGGCGCTACCCACGAGTGGGACGGCACCGCACAAGCTCACGTTAACGGGCTCGCCTACGGAATCCTGTAAGAAGCAAGTAAAATGTTACTGCAGCCCAGAGACTATCGACGTAGAACCAAATCGGTTGACGAGCAGCGCGGATGAGTCGGGAGTGAGTGGTGTGGACGCTCGGGTATCGACCGAGGGGAAAGCCAGCGAGGGCGGAGGGACCTGTGGCGTGGCAGCGTGGGCAGGCCACCTCCCCACTGTTGCGGCAGTCAGTAATCGCGTGACGAGCCGCGACCTACCTGCGGCTGGCCCTGCCCGGCCCAGCCCAAGCCGGAGTGGCGCGGCGCTGCGCCCACAGTTTGGGTTCGATCGCGGCGCCCTCGCCACCGCCATGAACCGGTGCGGCTGCGCGCCGCTCGTGCTCGCCAGGGACCTGCACGAGCACGGCGGCGGCTCGGGCAGCACGCCGCTCGCCTCGCTAGACTACTGCCGGCCCGACACAGGTCAGCAGCGCCAAGCTCCCACCGCCAGCATCAGCTTGCAGCTTCACGAGAACTCACGGTGCGGGCTAAAAAGCCCATGCAGGTCTCGTTTAGGACGAGACCACACTGCAATTGGACTTTTTAATTTTTTTTATTTATGATGCGTGTAGTTCGAACCTCAAATACCAATTTCTCTAAGCAGTTCGATACAACTAAAACAAAAAAAAAAAAAAAATCGGGAGAAAATCAACTTTGAGGTTTTCTGAGCGTCCTCAATACCGTAAAGAGAGATTAATTTTTTGACAAGCAATCTGGCACTGTGGTATAATGATCGCGTGTCCTATAAGAGGCCTGGGTTCGATTCCCAGATGATGCAAATTTTTAAACTGAGGTGCACGTCCCACAAGTATTTCTGTGAAGCACAGGATGCCTAAAGATAAAAAAGTTAATTAGTAATGTTTTTTACTTAAAACAAATTTTGTTAACAATCTTATATAAAAGATCCAAAGAAGAGCGGCGCGTTTCGTCACAGGGTTATTTGGTAAGCGTGATAGCGTTACGGAGATGTCTAGCAAACTCAAGTGGCAGACTCTGCGAGAGAGGCGCTCTGCATCGCGGTGTAGCTTGCTGTTCAGGTTTCCAGAGGGTGCGTTTCTGAATGAGGTATCGAATATATTGCTTCCTCCTACTTATACTTCCCGAGGAGATCACGAATGTAAAATTAGAGAGATTAGAGCGCGCACGGAGGCTTTCCAGCAGTCGTTCATCCCGCGAACCATACGCGACTGGAACAAGAAAGGGAGGTAATGACAGTGGCACGTGCCCTCCGCCACACACCGTTGGGTGGCTTGCGGAGTATAAATGTAGGTGTAGATCAGTAATTAAGGCTTTACATTTGAAATAGAAACTATATTTTCGTGAACAAAATGCAATTAGAAACAATAAGACCAGTATTTTTGATAAAAATGACAGGTGGATAAGTACTAATTAGCATTTACTTGCTGAACGTTATTTTTAGATGATGAAGGTGTTCGAACCGAGCGGAAGACAAACGAAAAACAGTAACGACAGAAACGACACTCCTGCGGTTCCCACTATGGAGCACAACTCGTTTCTTTGTTGCTTTTTTTTAATCTTTCAGTTTTTTAAACTCCGTGGAAATGCTCGCGGAACAGGGAGCTTTCTCTAAAAACTTTTCATCACCTCGGAATCGGACTTAGTTCTCCCCATCAGTGCAAGCGAACATTCTGCCACGCTGCCAGTCGAAAATCATACTTAAGGCTATTAAAGACATTCGGAAGATTTCACAAGTCGATTTTCTCGAGAATTTCTCAAAGTTACAACGAACTGATCTTGAGGATTGGTACTTCAGTTCTAAACTTCACGTACAATAAATAAAGATCCGTTTCCCGTTTGGACTTCTCGTTGGACGATTGTAAAATTTTCAGACATGATCGAACAATTCTTTCCGATAACAGATGACATATTGTCACGCGAGATGACGAAAATGTACCTTTTTTAAAATATACATTTATTTTAACAGCCTTTACTGCATATTGTCACAAATTACTATTGGTTTCGATCATTTAATAACCATCTTCACACGTGATTAATTACGATTTGTGGAAAGTCAAACATTTTTGTAAAATTCATAAGCTGTGAAACAGAAGGAATCACACTATAACAGACTTACAACAGCTTTCTGCAGTATCCAACAGCTTACTGTGAGTAAAATTATTGATTGCTTAGTTCTGCATCTCTTGCAATAGCCGTGTCTGCAGAAAAAGTTACTCGATATAAGGTTCACCTGGTACGCAAACAAACAAGTTTCAGCATTTTTGTTGTATCATCAGTGCGTATTCTTTATTCAGTTCTTAATTTTTAAATTGTTAGGTTATGTAGGACCCTCTGCACATATTGGATATTGGCAGTTTGCCATAGTCGGCTTTCGAAAATTTTTTCTTGTTAACATTCTCGTCTGCTGTTGAAATACACACACAAACACCACTCATATTTTGGGGAACTTCACTCTTAAACGATATGTTACCAATCGCTGTTCATCAACAACTGTCTGTGGCAAACTACCAGATCCAGTAATGTACAAAAGGTCCTGTAAAACCCAATAAAGTAAAAATTAAGAACTGAATAAATAATACTCACTGACGATGGCACAAAGGTGCTGAAACATGTTTCGGTTTACATGGAAAAATAGCTGTTTGTACAACAGGTGGGCCTTATATCAAGCGATTAGGAGTAAGTTGTTAGAGACCACTGAATTTTTTAATATGTATGATGATATACAATTAAGGCTGAATACTTTTAGAAAAATTGACTTTTTACAACTCGTGATAAATCAGATCTGAAGATGATGAGGTGATCGAAATTAATAATAATTAATGACAATTTGCAACTAACACCATTAAAATATATGGTTTTGCAATTTTTTTGGTTTTCACAAACATTGTAAAACAAAGAGTTTTCCACAACATCATGTAATTTTACTTCGTGGTGCAGTAGTATGGCACGATACCGGTGGTTATCGGCTACTCACGTATGGATGTGTGTTACTGAATTGATCTAGATATGATTGGTTTCCCAAATACATCTGATGATGATGATGGAAATTGTATTCACAAATCGACAACATATATTGTATGAAAAATCAGCTAATTAAAGTGCAGCCTTAGGAAATAATGTTTGTTTATCTTTATAATTAATCTCTAAATATCATGCATTTCGGTTACTCCATCCTTACTTCCTAAGGAAATGAGTATCAGCTACGTTTGTGCCAAGAAAGCAACTATTTTCGGAAGAAACTTTCTTTTCTTTTCTGTGATTTGACTACGCACTGACAGAAGTGCGTCATGCAAGGATTTTAATTAAAAATTAAAAATAATTGTCCCATTAAGACGAAACACGTAATAACTGCCTCCGCTATGTGTGTCAAAACCATTGCGTGTCCCTTGCATATTTTGCTCGTGTATCGTAATTGAAAGAAGGCGTCTGCGGTTGTAATTTTCTGTACAAATCTACTGGATGTTTGTATGCTTCGCGACGAAACGCTCACTTTTTAAAAATAACTGTCTGAATCAATGGTCTGCAATCTTTGACTACTCGAAGGTGGAATTGCCAAACATCTTACTATTGTAAAGGCACTGAATTATGAATAATTTAAAATCCAACGTCTTTGTTTCTCTTGTTGCGCTGTTAAAAATTAGCTTAATACGAAACATGTACAGTAATTCAATGAGCAAAAGATATTTAGATGCCTATAGAAAATATTTTTTCAATAGAGAAAAAAAAATATGCAATAGATTTTATAACTATGGAGGTGGGAGAATTTGCATAAAAATCAGTGTTATTACATTTCAAGAAAAAACTGAACACAAAAGAAAGGTAAAAAGCAAAAATTTATTAATAATCGGCAGTTCTCTTTGCAATAGCATAATTTTGGAATTATCTTTCCAATCTGGTATTCACTAAGCACAGTGAATCCAAAACAAGGGTATAAGTAAAACCATAGAAGCAAAGCGAGGCCTTTAAAATTTATTTGCACCAAGGACGAAGGCAGTTCACGCTGCCAAAGACCGTCAGTGATTACAGAAGAGCTAGCGTTCGTGCTTGTGTCACTGTGGAGGCCACACGGGTTTGTTGACAACACAGTCACGCTGCGTTGGAAAACCGGATCCTATTTCTAATTGGTTATTTATAAACGTATTTGCTGGCGTGAAATACGCACTTACGGTCTGTCTTAGTCTTGTTCCATGTACCATGGCAAAACAATGTTGGTTCCGGCGACGAACAAAATTTTTTCACCCACTCCGGGTTCTCGACCGTTGCGTTTATTGGTTTTGTTTATTTCTAACATCATTCTATGACTTTTTTTAACTAATGATATCATCAGATCTTGTAATTAAGATCAAGAATAACGTAGGAACGAGAACTGTTACAAATACCAATTAATAAACATAGAAACTCTCTCACCAGAATTAAATATTGGGAAAAAAAATTCAACTTTACTTGCGTTAAAGCCTGTGCCGAAGGTGGGCGTCAACTGAAAGTCCAACCCAAAACTTTAAAATACAAGTGCTAGCGGAGCAGAGACAGTATTGGGAAACACATTGCCTTCATTTCTCTGGTTATGTGCATATGAAGTGCCAGAAATTAAAACAGCAATAATGTGGATCAAATTACTTGACTAAGTATGTACGATTTAACAACAATAAAAGTTGCATTTCAAATTGCCATCATTGCGTACATTACATGCATTTGGAATTTATCTCATTGTAACAACAAGTATTTATCGTATCTTGCTTGTAATCGCAATAGTGGGGTCCCTCCAGAAATTGATTTCCTGGAATTGTAAGTTTAGTTATTAGATGCAGCGTGATAGACTTTGTTGTTTTTTACCATAGTGGAACAAGAAGATTTGCTCATACTTTGGTCGTTGTTTGCTGCACATCCATGAATCCAAAATTTACTATATAACTGCTAAATAATAATTGGAAGTAGGGTTTCGCACCCAGCTATATGCGTAACGATATTTATCTTTCCCACGGCTGACTGTGATTATACGTAGCACATCCATTAAGCGCACTTCCGCTGTCCACTGTACGCATGAATCCACCATAGACGGAACCCCAGAAGCAGTCCACCATGAACAAAATAATGTAACCAACAGGCTTTTTCACAACTATAGTACACAAAGGGTGGATATGTTGGCTCAACTTGCAACATCAAACATGCTTACCCATTATTGTTGAGTCAAAAAAAAAAAAAAGTTCAAATGGCTCTGAGCACTATGGGACTTCCTCTAGAACTACTTAAAACTAACTAACCTAAGAACATCACATACATCCATGCCCGAGGCGGGATTCGAACCTGCGACCGTAGCGGTCGCGCGGTTCAGGACTGAAGCGCCTAGAACCGCTCGGCCACAGGGGCCGGCAGTTGTTGAGTCCATTGATTCAGAACTGCACTACCGTGAAAAGTCTCAGGCAGCGTAGCGATGACTAACCAGTGTATCGATCTTCAACAGATAGGAGGAATACTCCAAAACCAGACCAACACGTCAGAATGCGCTGTCTGCAGGCGTTAAGTGGAGTAATAGGAGTAGTGCACGGTCGAATGATAACAGAAATCTACATTCCGGGTATGTGGATTCGTAGTCCATCTACACTTTGTCTACCTGTTCTACCCGCTCTTACTAGGTCTGCAGTTGTTCTTAAACTGCGCTCAAATAGGTGTGGCATAGTTATCGGTACTCTTTCTACTAACTCAACCCAGTTCAGGAAGAAGGTCGTACACCACATCCAATTCTGGTAAAAACACTATATTGTTGAGGCCCTACGTCCTCCTAACAGTTCGGTGTGCAGGAGTAACAAGTCAAATGCAAAGATACAATTGCCACGCACCAGAAATCACAGAGCCTCTTCGGTAGCCGTTAATTCCGGTTGGCAAGAAACACTTTTACGTTTAACTTACTAGCGACTCACCTCTGAGATCATAATGATACTTCTGCCACGCAGTGTTTAGAAAAGAGAACGTCAGGATAGTTCTGTGTCTGCTTGTGTTCTGTCTAGACAAGACAGCCTAGACACAATGAGAGGAAGCCGAAAGGCACGCGCTTAAACTCACGCAGGCTGGCGTGAGGTCTGAAACAGGATACGTAATGAATGCTATAAAGAAAAGTACGTAGCTTCTGGAATACTTAACTTTAATCCACATTTGTAGAACATCGCTCTTGATGATACATTAACAGAATCTCAATATCAAATGAATACGGCGCCTTGCTAGGTCGTAGCAAATGTAGCTGAAGGCTATGCTAACTATCGTCTCGGCAAATGAGAGCGTATTTGTCAGTGAACCTTTCCTTGCAAAGTCGGCTGTACAACTGGGGCGAGTGCCAGTACGTCTCTCTAGACCTGCCGTGTGGTGACGCTCGGTCTGCTATCATTGACACTGGCGACACGCGGGTCCGACGTATACTAATGGACCGCGGCCGATTTAAAGGCTACCACCTAACAAGTGTGGTGTCTAGCGGTGACACCACAGCTTGGCTACCGCGCACCCTGTTCTCCAAGACGATAAAAATTGACTTCCATAGTTACGATTAAAATGTCATCAGCGACTGTTTAACGCAACACTAAGAAAATTTACAACAGGATAACAAGCAGCGTCCTACTTACCATCAGAAAGGCTGAGATGTTATAGTCAAAACGTAACTTCAAAACACTAATTAAAGTCACTTCCGAGCTGGCTTTATATTTTGTGTTTGACAACGTACGATGAACGATAAAAAGCTTTTATTGCTCCACTGACGTGGAACCTCCATCAGTTACAGGTCTGTTTTCAGTCAACGCCCATAACGTTCTGCCTCGAACAAGAGCCTACGGCCCCTATTTATCGCTTTTTAGCCACGTGTGATGACACATCACTTCTCGTAATTTATATAATTTTGATATGATTACGCTGCACACTGGTTCCTAAAGTACCAACTCTCTAGTCACACATCCTAAAATAATTTTACAATCTTGGTACCTTCACAAAAACGTACTTTACTGGATGCACTACTTTTGAGTATCCCTTCGTTCAGGGCTGAGGGAAGTCTGCCCCTAACAACTGCGTTCAGTTTTTACTGTCTTCCGCACCGAAACATTGGAATCCGTCTAATGCTTCGCTCCGGCCCCGTCTTGGCTCTGAGCACTGTGGGACTTAACTTCTGAGGTCATCAGTCCCCTAGAACTTAGAACTACTTAAACCTAACTAACCTAAGGACGTCACACACATCCACGCCCGAGGCAGGATTCGAACCTGCGACCGTAAGCACCGTCATACGTGACTTGCCTTTTCTCTAAGCGTTTGGCAGCTCTCAGTACTATACGCCGTTCCACCGACAATGGTGGTTCGCGCATGTCGAGGGACGGACGGGAATGACATTTTTGACGATTCCAAGCAACAGTTACGGTACGCGCATGCGCCTGCTTTCCGCTTGGAGGAAGCATATATCCTGCAAATAATGTCTCTCGCTTGCTTATGCTGAATTTATCACTTACCGTACCACCAGCAATGACAACTCGCAACAAATGAAATAGAAATTCACTAAAGAACTCTCTAAAATCACGTTTAATGCTCGCATTAACTATGCCATTCAGAGCAGATCGCTCAGAACACTACTGAACGGTCATTGGCTGTTGGAGTATGCGTGACGTAGGTGCGCAGAACAAGCCTAAACTCGACCGCCATCGTTCGTGCCTTCAGCCATAAAATGGTCGGACGCGGCCGACACTCGCTCTAGCGAATTCTGTTGCGCTCGCTCTATTAAAATTCAAATATCTGCCGACACAAAGGTGTGGTTTGCAACGATAAATATTAAATTAAACAGAGCTCGTACTGAGAATATGTTCCAGTATCATGTCTTCCTGTACTCGATTACTTTAGCGTAAGGAAATGAGTGTTGTCAATGGGATAGCAGATCACTGCCATGTCTAAAATTCTTTGTACTTTTGTTAAAACGTTAATGGACTAGAAAATGTTTAACATGGCACATTGTGAAGCTTGAATTGAAACATTTTCCAAAATGAAACAGAGGTTTATTGAAATAAAGGCCAAATTGCGAAGACTGCTGTTTCCCGTATATACATCACATAACGCAGCTGAAAGTGCGTTTGATTATCGTCATGAAAAAACAGGTTACTTGAAATAGCAGCACAATTAGGAAATCTTATAGTAGTATGAATATCTTTGTAAGGATTACGCAAAAACTGTGACATTAGTCGTCATCTTCTTGGTTCTTTCTTATTAAAGGGAATAGACACTGAGAGAAGAGTCATTTATACAGTGACTTTAATATTTTAGGATTAAACCATTCGTGTTATGCAGTGCGGACTCGCACTTGTAAGGACAGAGCTGTTCTTTTTAGAGTCTCGTCGCTATACGAATTAAAACATTTACATCTACATCGATTACTATCCCGTTCACAATTAAGTGCCTGGCAGAGGGTTCATCGAATCGCCTTTAAGCTACTTCTCTGCCGCTCCACTCTGGAACAACTCGCGGGAAAAACACTTAAATCTTTCCATGAAAACTCTGATTTCTCTTATTTTATTGTGTTAATCATTTTTCCCTATGCTGGTGGGAGCCAACAAAATATATTCATCCTGTGAGGAGAAACTGAGAAGGCTCTACCGCAGAGAAAAACACCTTTTGTTTTAATGACTGCCGCCCTAATTTGTCCATCATATCTATGACTCTGTCTCACCACTTCGCTATAGTACAAAACGAGCTGCCCTTCTTTGAACTTTTTCGATGTCCTCCGTCAATCCATCTTATGCGAATCTCCCAGAGCACAGCAATACCCATCTTATGTTTTTATCAGTGTTTAATGTTTGTATGTGCATAAACATCTGGTTCACTCTTCCCAATACACTGGCATGAGAACAGCACTCAGTCTAATAGTGGCTGACATTAATATCATCAACACTTCACTGACAGTGTTGTCTTGTTCAGCTACTGAATGTACAGTCCGTCAACAGACAAATTTCTCTTTATTTCTTAACGGATTCCTAACGACTTCAACAACAAAAAATCAATTAAAACTTGGTTCTAATCTTATTAAAATTACTGTCCTTGCGCTAACGGCAGGACTCGTAAGACGAAAAATTACTTGTTGGCTATCATTGTCGCTTAGCTATTTGTAATACTGGCTTCTTCCCCAATTACTATTCACAGAATACCAAGTTGGTTGCTATATCTGAGACTCTCTGGTAAGAATTTATGCAGCAATTCCACACTTTTTTGTAATTTCCCTTCACACTGCAATGCAGCGTAGTTTAGCTTTCTATTTTAGTAGTTTTAAAACATTAAATATCAGCAAGGAAACAGTTGGCTGGAAGTAGTGAATCTGACACCACGTTGCCGACTGCACGGCAACGGTGCTGCCTCTGCCATGAAGCAGCTTGTTAATTTACCTCATGAATCCTGTTTTCAGACCCACTTAACTCTAGAAAAATGCAGTACAGACAGAGAGGGAGCAGAGCTAATAATCAGGAATGTGGTAGATGGGGAACTAATTTCGATCCCATCTTTACCATCGCTACCAATGGAATGACAGTATGTACTTTAATTCACGATGTAAACCGACCAGTAGCGATAGTTCATCACAATCATTGTTTTATCCTTTTACCAAAGAGTGAAACATAATTATAGCCTGCAAGTCCACAGAAACGTCGACGAACACTTTTTCCCCATTTACAAGCTCTTGTAGTGACAGCAGATCTGTATACGACGTGTAATAGTGGATACACATTTCGTCTACAGTCGTATAACGAAACCAGAAGTGCAGACACGGAGCACGTTACATGTTCGTTAGTATAAGTGAGCGCCAGCTAAGAAAAATCTCAGACCCTAATGCGACAACGTTCTATCACGGAATGAGTGAGTCGGCAATTTCTTCAAACCGAAAGTGCCAAATCTGCAGTTCTTACATAACCAAGATTTAAATCATGAAAGGTAGTAAAAGTGCTTACTGAATTTTGCTCAATTTGCATCCGGCTCTCAGCCCTGCGGGATATTTGTCTTCGTCTTTTTGTACGGAAAGTGAGACACCGGTGTCGACAAAGACGGTTAACGTATCGTCGAGAACCAAATCATTTTGGACGGAGCACACTGCAGCTAGGACATGAATGGGGAGGGAATTAAAACCGTGGGAATGGGTCGTGAATCGTGCTTGGGTAGCTCAGGTGTAGAGCACTTGCCCGCCAAAGACAAAGGTCCCGATTTCGAGTGTCGGTTCGGCACACAGTTTTGATCTACCAGAAAGTTTCATATCAGCCAACACTTCGCTGCAGAGTGAAAATTTCATAATGGAGAAGGAAATTAACGACGTTCTTTGAAGTTGTCTTAAGTGACTTTGAGGAACAATGGAATATATAAAGTTGGGTTGATATTTTGAACCTCCACTATTTCGTACGCGGGTTGACTGCATTCTTCACCGCTGAATTTGACATCCCGACGTTTAAAACGCTATAAGAATTATTACATCCAACAAAACCAACATAATTTCCTGGTCTTCCGTAGAAAATTAGCGGCCTTAACAACAAAGACTGGATTCGAATGTTGACCAGGCCTTGCATAATTTAGTAGTTCGCTTATTTTTTTGTTTACTTCCGCGCACACTCCTGCAGTGTTCTAGAAATGACAGCGTTTTCCGTCTGGATTGTCATTAAACGTATTTATCGGAGTCACTCTAATTGAAAAGAGCGTTTCCATCTGGCAATCCTCCCAAAATCCCCATTCACCCACGCGCCGTGTCACAGACCTTTCTAATTGTTGGCTCCAGTACGATATTAACAGTGAGCAGTAACCATCGCTTACCGTTTATTTGTGCGATTTTAAAATCTGTATCTTGTGAACTACGAGATTCGTTATGTAATACGGTTTCTAAATGAAAAAAATTCCCATCTGTCAAAATTTACAGACAATGAACAAAGTCTGACCAAATTCGATGAATGAAGATTCATTTCGAAAAGTGACAGTTTGTTTAACGTCATACGAACGAGCAGCAACGATTAACGATCAGGTTGACCTTTAGTTGTGAGGATTGAGGAAAAATTCACAGGGTGCGCGTTTAACAATTGATGGTCTCAGCTAGTGCTTTCTTGAAGTTTCACGATCAGTTATCAAAGTGTTAGTGGTAATTTGGCATATAAAAAATTACCGTTTGTGCAAGTCGGGTTCCTCGACTTTTTACGGGTACCGTGGGGACTGCTCTGACTTTTCTCATTCGTTACCACGTGGTCTGGGTTCCGCATAAAAGTCAACTAATTGAACGTCATCACAGACGATCCTCAACAAAACAAAAAAAAAAAAAAAATCCCAACGAATTCTGAGTACCAAAATGCTATGGGTACAGTGTTTTCAGAACAAAAGAGGGTCCTACTGATTGCTCTTAGGCGTAGAGAAGAGACCATAAATGCAACGCCGTACTGTCAGACTATTCACCAACTACGCAGCGTGGTCCAAAAGACGTGGGTTGTCGTCCAGAGGCATTGTGATTCCTCATCACAACACTTGCCGCATTCTGCTGCGTTGACGAAGGATTTCCTTCGACAGTTTCAGTAAGAAGTTTTTGAGCATCCACCTTATATCGTGGACTTGGCCCAGAGTTGCTACTGTTTCTTCATAAACTGAATGTCTTCCTGGGCGGAAGCACTACGGAAATGGAAACGACATGAAAGAGAATGTTGGTGAGTGGTTCAACAACTTTGTGGCAACTGACTATCTAAAAGGCATAGCTTGCTCTACGAAAAATGCTTAAATTTGAACTGCAACTACATAAAAATAGCTAAGATGTCAAGTGTGTTGTAAAATAAGTTTTCTTTCCTTACTTTGAATGAAAGCGCCTGAAGAAAACAAATGTTATTTACTTTCAGAATGACCCTTGTATTTTCGATCGCGATACAGACTACTATGCCACTTTGATGAAATACCTCACTATGAAAAGCGTCAATGCATATTCATTCCTGACGATATCCTGTTTAAAGAAATAAATGTGTATTGACGTACTTCATAATAAGGTATTGTATAAGAAATTCATAGTTGACTAAATCTGAAGGGGGGTAAGACGTCAAAGGAGCCGTCTTGGAGCAGGAGAGGCACCAGAGGACATTTTAATTTCCATTGTCTATACTTTTACAAATAAATTCAAAAAACTTCGTCAGAATTACCAGAAAGGATTCAGGATTTACACTCATAGCGGTGGAAGTTCAAAAATATAAGAACATATTTTTTTACATATGAAATTTCACTTTTTTCACTTACCATTGGCTGCATTTGTTGATATAGGTACACTTTTCTGCATAGGTAAGGAAGATTCTTTGCTGAATTTTGCACCGCATACAAATCATACTTACAGGTGAATGAAACACTAGAATTTTCCAAATCTATTAAAAACTGTGGTAAAAATTGAGATAATTAACTATAAAATTTGAGTTATTTCTAAACATGAAGTTTAAAATGTAACAGCACATTCATTTTTTCATAAATTAAATAATTTCTAGAGTTTCATACACCTGTAAGTATGGTTTGTATGCTGTGCAAAATTCATCGAAGAATCTCTCGTACTTATGAAGAAACGTGTGCTTATAGCAACAATCTTTGTTGTTTTGATGTTGTTGTTGTTGTTGTTGTTGTCTTCAGTCCTGAGACTGGTTTGATGCAGCTCTCCATGCAACTCTATCCTGTACAAGCTTCTTCATCTCCCAGTACCTACCGCAGCCTGCATCCTTCTGAATCTGCTTAGTGTATTCATCTCTTGGTCTCACTCTATGATTTTTACCATCCACGCTGCCCTCCAGTACTAAATTGGTGATCCCTTGATGCCTCAGAACATGTCCTACCAACCGATCCCTTCTTCTTGTCAAGTTGTGCCACAAACTCGTCCCCAGTTATATTCAATACCTCCTCATTAGTTATGTGATCTACCCATCTAATCTTCAGCATTCTTCTGTAGCACCACATTTCGAAAGCTTCTATTCTCTTCTTGTCTAAACTATTTATCTTCCATGTTTCACTTCCATACATGGCTACACTCCATACAAATACTTTCAGAAACGACTTCCTGACGCTTAAATCAATACCCGATGTTAACAAAAGTCTCTTCTTCAGAAACGCTTTCCTTGCCATTGCCAGTCTACATTTTATATCCTCTCTACTTCGACCATTATCAGTTATTTTGCTCCCCAAATAGCAAAACTGCTTTACTACTTTAAGTGTCTCATTTCCTGATCCAATTCCCTCAGCATCACTCGAGTTAATTTGACTGCATTCCATTATTCTCGTTTTGCTTTTGTTGATGTTCATCTTATATCGTCCTTTCAAGACACTATCCATTCCGTTCAACTGCTCTTGCAACTCCTTTGCTGCCCCTGACAGAATTACAATGTCATCAGCGAACCTCAAAGTTTTTATTTCTTCTCCATGGATTTTAATGCCTACTCCGAACTTTTCCTTTGTTTCCTTTACTACAGCAACAAACACAGCCAATAGAAGTGAAAAAATGATGAATTTTCACATGCAAAAAAAATTATTTTGTTATGTCTTTGAACTTCCACCGCTATGAGTGTGAATGCTTAATCCTGCCTGGTCATGCTGACAAAGTTTTATGAATTTATTCGGAAAAGTATGGACAGTGGAAATTAAAATGTCCTGTGGTGTCTCTCCTGCTCAAAAGACGGCTTCTTTGGCGTCCTACCCCCCCACCCCCCACCCCCGCTGTAGTGGTTAGTAAAAAAGAAAAAGAGAAGAAAATAAAAGAAAAGGTTGAAAATGGTGGGAAGAAATGGTGAATGAAAAGGGGGTTTTAAAATCGTAAATGACAGTGAAAATGGGAAAGAATGAAATGCAAATCGGACTTCGTATTACAGAAAAGCTATCGGACTTCGTGATTCGGAAAAGCTGTTGTTGGGGTGGTCCTTGTGGTGTTTTTGAGCAAAAGTTAAACCAATTTCCACTACAAAAATTACTGAAAAAGAACAGAGAATAACAAAATGCAACTGACAGGGGGAAATGGCGTAGATAAGAGTCCATCCTTTACCATATTAACATGTCTTCTTTCGTGCGGCTTCCAGGTCTTCAAAAATCTCCTACTTCATTTCTGCATGAAAAGTCTGCTCCGAAACCTTGCAATCGTTCAGGAATCACTAATTTATACAAATGAAAATCATCTTGATACTGAATGCAATTTAATTTACTTTGCTACTTCCATCTTCTGAATTTCATAACTTCCACAATATGTCTACACATTAAAATCAGATCACGACTAGCTAATAAGCTTTTTACGTCTTCATCAGATCACGTCTGCCTTAAGCTTCCGCTCTCGAGAGAGAAATGAAACGGATAGAAAAAAAAAAGTTACAATTTTAGAATTTTCTCTGCCGTCGAGCGCTCATACCGCTGCGACGGTATAATTTATGTCTGAGGGAACGAGTGTAGCGCGGTGAAATTCAAAGTCCCGCTACACCGCCTTAAGTAAATTTAAGACTTAAATTCGTGGACAGTACGCTTCTGTGTCAGTATGATCTGTAAACATTAATGTAGCACGAGGAGGATTACCATCGTCACATTGTTGTGATTTGGAAAAGCAGCCGCGCCGTAGGGCCATCGAATGAAACAGACTTGCGGCCTTTGAGATATGGGAGACGGACTTCGTGTAGGAACTGATGAACAACCGGCGCCATCGATTACCCAAACTACGTCGCAGACCGCAGGTCGGGAACCGCGGCAATCGATGAGATAAGCTCCATGTCCCCACTCGTCGTTGTGGCGAGCTATGTGGGCAATGAATACGACAAAAAATTGGCTCTAAGCACTATGGGACTTAACATCTGAGGTCATCAGTCCCCTAGACTTAGAACTACTTAAACCTAACCAACCAAAGGACATCGCACACATCCATGCCCGAGGCGGGATTCGAACCGGCGGCCGTAGCAGCAGCGCGGTGGCGGACTGAAGCGTCTAGAATCGCTCAGTCAATGAATACATCTGAAGGTAAAGGGTATGCACATAATTTGGCCGATGTACATAAGTATCATAAAGATAACTTCGAGGACGTTTAAGTTAACATAAAAAAATACTTCAACTGATCGACAGAAGAATGAAATGAAAAACTGTTCATGAAACGTAAGGAATACAGCACTATAAGTCACTTAGAAATGAAATCAGAAGGAAGCGCAAGGAAGCTAAGAATGGAGAAAAAAGAAGAAGAAACTGTAAAAGAAATGGGTGTCGGAACAGTAAATAATTAAATATCAAAATAACATACGGCTGTATAAGCAGTGCAAACGAAATTCCACAGTTAAACGCAGAGACGAGGTGTGAGGATCTTTCAAATAGAAGATATGGATGTCGATTAGTAAAGCCCAGGGTATCCAACGTTGCACAGTTTGACCGACCTTTGGAACATTGACACAACAAGGAAGAAGTGGCAAATAAAATTAGTTTTAAATTGCTGAAATCATTGGTGAGAGTGGCAACGAAACCAATATTCTACTTGGTGTGCCAAATCTATGAGACTGGAGACTTTCTGGGTCTATGTGAATGTGCGACTTTCGGAAGAATATTATCCACGCCATTCCGAAAACGGAAAAAGCACTTCAGTGTGAGGCCTACGGCACAATTAGCCTGCCAGCGTATGCATCCAAATTGCTAACCAGAATAATGCAAAGAAGACGAAAATGAAGCTGATGATGTGGTAGCTGACGGTCAGGTAAAGGCATCAGACAGGCAGTTATGACGTTATGCATAACGTATCAAAACCTAAGAGAGACACTTTCATAGTACTTGCCGATTTCGAAAAAGGAAGAGGAAAACTAAGCTTTAACGTACGGTCGATGAGGTCACTGGAGCGCAAGCTCGGGTTTGGTGAGGACGGGGAGGGAACCGTCCCTGGAATTATCTTGTGGGAAGCCACGGAAATCCTGAATCCAGATGATCAGATGGTGTTTCGAACTGTCATTCTACCGGATGCCACTTCGATCAGTCCTAAGAACAGGCTACGACTACGTGACACAGTCATGGTGTTTAAATATCTGGGCGTAACGCTGCAAAACCATATAAAACGGAATGAGCATGTGAAGATTGTGGTAAGGGAGGTGAATGATCGACTTTGATGTATTGGAAGAACTTTGGAAAAGTGTGGTTCATCTATAATGGATGCTGCATGTAAGACGCTAATGCGACCTGTTCTTGATTACTACCCGAATGCTAGGGGAACCGCACCAGTCCCGATAAATAAATGTAAACGTCGTGTGACTAGGGCCTCCCGTCGACCGTTAGGTGGGTGAAAGTCTTTCGATTTGACGCCACTTCGGTGACTTGCGCATCGATGGGAATGAAATGATGATTAGGACAACACAACATCCAGTCCCTGAGCGGAGAAAATCTCCGACCCAACCGGGAATCGAACCCGGGCCCTTAGAATTGACATTCTGTCGCGCTGACCTCGCAACTACTGGGGGCGAACACTAGTCCAGCTTAAAGAAAGACATCGGAGAAATTCAGAGGCGGGCTTATAGATTTGTTACCGGTTGGTTAGAACAACACACAAACACTACTGAGTAGCTTCGGGAACGCAAATGGGAATCCCTGGAATGAAAGCGACGATCTTTTCGAGGAACTCTTTCGATAAATGTATAAAATGCATGTTTGACTACCAGCTGTTTTTATTTTAAACCCAAATATCGACCGGTTTCAGTCATAAACCATCTTCACGGGTAAGGGTTAAAATTGTTTAGGCCACAACATTAATAAATTTGTCTTTATTTAAATGATATGTAGAGCATGTCATGAATATCAATGTAGATACTGGATTTTTAGAAGCAAACATACTAATACCAAGCGTACACAGAGCACTGAGAAAATTTAGAGAACCGGCATATAAAGCTGACTGTGGAACGATTCTTTTGCGGCCAACATACATTTTCCGTAAGGACCACGTAGATAAAATACCCGGAAATTAGGGTTCATATGGAGGCATATAGATAGTCGTTTTTCCCTCACTCTATTTGAGAATGGAGCAGGAAAGAAAATGACTACTGGTGGTAGATGGTATCCTCCGCCACGCACCGTACGGTGGGTTGAGGAGTACGTATGTAGAGGCAGACTAAAACCAGCTACCTGTTGATTGACCGACTCCGTTACTAATGACATCACATACGAAGACCGATAAACCTTAAATATGGCTATCAGCTGTCACCAACTGCTACACCCTACAGGAGGATATGTACGTAGAAAAAGGAGCTCTTTAAATGGTTGGGCAGTTACCAAGAATGTGTGGCAGTTGACAGCGAGCTACATACAAGATCCCATTCAATAATCTTCAAGTAGGAGAAGGAGAAACACCGTGATTTAATGACGAAAACGTTTTATGAAAGTAATGATAGTTATGGAGTCGTAGCAGGACAGTTATTACAGCTAGGGTGTCATGTTCCGACCGGTTTGTAACATATCGTAAAATAACTGGACATAATCCTTTGAAGGTTGGAGGAAGCGGACAGCGACCGAGAAGTTCTCCGCGGGAAACGCTGCAGCACAAGTTTCAACCTTGAAGAGACCACGGTGTTCATTCCGTAAATATGCAGTATGGTTAGACACGACTGTGGGAATACTCAACGAATACACTACCCAAGAATTTAAAGTCATTTTCCTAGACTGAAGTACAACGATGACTAGTGGTGTTTAGCGTTTTTTCCCGTCTGAGTTTCCTCATCAGTATCTCCTAGAGACTCACTGTCGCAACATTTCATACAGATCTTGGTTCTTCATTCGTCTGCAGCCACGCACATTTCATACTGGACCAAAGAACACATTCAAGATATTTTGTAGAAAAGTCAAGATTTTTGCGGCGTCTGCCCCCATATAACATCATTTAAAGTAATTTTGCACTACATGTCGTCATTTTGGTTGTGACGGAGATTTATGTGAATTCGTAATCTATTACATTCTGAAGTATGCATGTTCTGCATGCATTAATAACAGTCTTATCTCCAACTTTTTGTTATGGTTGTTGATCTAGACCAGGGGTCTCCAAACTACGGCCCGCGGGCCGAAACCGGCCCGCGTTAGCTGGCCGGAAATCCCCGGTATCCGGCCCGCCAAATATTTGAGGTGGTACCTATACTGTTATGTAGAAGGGAAAAGGAAGCGAGAAAGGAAGAGATTCCAGATACTGGATGACATGGTGGACGGTACAACATACAGCAGCCATAAGAAGGAAGCAATGGTTCGCAGAAAATGGAGAGGCAAAGGACCTGCTAATATAGCAGATAACTGATGATGATGACCTATACCGCCAACAATTGAGTTTCGAGGCCTATCGCGAACAATACACCGCTACGTTGTCGGAGGTCTACCTTTACAAAGCGGAAGGTCATGGTTAAACTTGTGGCTATTCACAATAAACAGACAGACCATTCTCCGTGCGATAGTGAAAAAAAAACGGTTAACAGACTGGTTTGGCGAAAACATTTTAAGTAAAAAATTCTTTGCATTTTATTCTATTCACAAGTCTGGTGCAAGTCTTTCAAATGGACGCCACTTCGGCGACTAGCCTTAGTAATCAATCGTTATGGAAGATGCTTCTTAAGCAAGGTTTCACTTTCTTTTGATTACGTGGTAAAATACATACAGAATGTGCAGTGACATACTTTTTTGTCGGTGAAATTCGCCAGAATAAAATTCGCCAGAATAAAATACGCCAGAATTTCGGTCAGGTACGTCCACCAATCAAAATTATATAATTAAATAAAAATCGTAGTTCGTTTCAGTGCTAGCTATTTCCACAACCTTAGATTTTTGCGATTTCATCTTTCCTTTAGCCTTATATTACGGATCATGGAGTGCTAGCTAGGGTGCTTTAATCCCACGAGGTAGATCTTGGCCCTTATGCCGCGGACTAAAAAGTTTGGAGACTCCTGATCTAGACGCCCGGCTACCTAGGGCCCTGTAGTATATCCAGAAAACCCAAGATGCCGGAAAGGTATTCTGGGCTGATCCTCTAGAAAACATCGTAACTTCCGCAGTCTCCGCATAGATTTACTGGCCGACTTTGCTTGCATTTTTCCCTATGTATATTACTGCGACTGCCATCCAAGCTCTTCACTCCAAATACTTCCGAAACACTGTAAGATACCATAATTTTGTTTTGACGCGCATTGTTCATGAGGAAATAGCTGTATTAACTGCAGGGCTATGTTGTCTTCACTCTTACGAACAGAACTGTGGTTATTTTGTTAGTAACTGAAATATTCGGCTCCAACTTTATAGCACTCTCCGAAAGTCGATAAGTAATTCCGAAGAAGTTACAGTTTTTAAAACAGCGAAAATATTTGCTGTGAGCATCAAACTGCTTACATTAATTTATCCGTGATAGAGGTGGTTGCGGTCTGTGGCTAGTTTGCGTGTCCCCACAAGTCATGCGCAGAAGTTCGTGTTGTCACCAACTGTGACTGACATTCCGGCATGACGCAGCTAAGAGAGTCCTATTGAAAACTGGAAGTGGTAGAGAATATAAAGTGCGTTCCTTAGTTTTTGCATCAAACATCTGTGGGTAATAGATCGTTTCATGGGGAACAACTGTCAGAAAATTGTCTACATTGTTATGCTCCTGAGAGGCAGCCGGGCGTAGGCACTCTAGACATTGTGCGTACGCCGGGTTTTTTGCCTATAATCCGGTATTTGTTCCGTATGGAAGGGGATGGTTCCAGCAAAATTGAAGCTCCTGATTCGCTTGCAGAATACACTGATCAGCCAGAATATCACGACCACCTACATAACAGTCGGTATATCAACCTTTGGCACGTGTAACAGCGGCGACGTTTGTGAAATGGAAGCAACGAGGTCTTGGTAGGTCGCTGGAAGGAGTTGGCACCACATCTGCACACACTTTAAATTCCGGGGAGGGGGACGATGAGCTCCGACGCCAAGTTTAATCACATCCCAGATGTGGTCGATCGGGCTCATATGTGGCGGGATGGGGGGCCAGTGTGTAACACCATAGCTCTAATGCTCTAATGATTTATTTTGCCTTTTGTTTTATTTAATGTTGAGCTTCTGTAAATGTGTTTGAATCGAAATTGTATACTCCTTCCTTTGTTAAAACTTTGATGTCATGATTTGATTCTATGCAATGTAGTATATCTGTCATTTAAATTCTTTGTCTCAATTGGAGAGAGACAAAATTTACTGTATACATTTGGAATTTGGGGGAATAATTTTTTGTAGAAATACTAATATGTGCAAATGTTCTGTTTTATTTAAAATCTTTGTTTGCTGTTATGTAAACTGCTGACCTTGACTCAGGATTCTTAGTTATGTGGTCTGTAAAAGGTAGTGTGGTTCCCCTCGGGAACGGAACTTAGTAGCGCGCGCAAATTGTGGTTGACCTAGGTAGAAAAGGTGGTACCAAGAGTCAGTCGGGGACGAGGTACCAAACTGTGCACTGCCCATGTAAAAGTTGTATATTGTGCTGGTTCCGAGAGAGGCTTTTCCTGCCGCTTACCAATGCCTCGGATGGATGGAGAAAGAGCTTGAACGATTGTGGAACTGGTATCCATCATCACCACCAAGAAAGGACAGAGTCCAGCAATTCTGCCTGCAAATCCACCTACCAACATGCAGTTGCCACCACATTGCGCAATCACTGTAACGGAATACTATAATAATGTACAGTGAAGGATCAGCTTATTGGATGTTTTAGTGTGCACAAATATAAGGTAACTTACAACAGAATTTTTGTCCCAATCTTGATTTTTTCCCTATCACAATACTTCTCAGGTTCCTCTCCATTTGAACTATGATTACTGCGTGTCCTAGTTCGTGGAAAAAATGAAAGCCTCAAAGCCAAATATTTAATCAAATAATGTTGTTTGATCTTTGGTAAGAAGAGAGTATTCTGACTTACTGTGGATTTAGTGAAATTGTGGGAGGTAGTAAATGTGAAAGACTCCCAGTCATGGAAACAGTCCAATTTAAAGTTTTTTTGGAGTTTCAAAGTCACCTATTTAATCATTTACTTGAAAGTAGAAGACTGAGGCTTATAAAGTTTTGCTTAGTTAATGATCATAATGCTGCCTGTAGTAAATTTTAAAAGATGAGTCAGTTTCTTGTAAATTTGTCAACATTGTGTCTCACTGCAGTAAAAGTCGTGAATTGCATTTGTGAAAAGTCGGATGCTTGCTAAGCACTTGTTTCTCTGAATATTGAAAGCGCATATTAATAGTGTAATAAGATCCACAGGTTATCCTTTACCATTATTTATGAAAACATTAATTTCTTTATTCAAAAGACAGTGAGAAGTAACCTGTTAGAGAATTTCATTAAACTTTCATTCTAAATAGAATAGTATTTAGTTGAGGGATATTTCACCTGTGATCAGTTCATAATTTTGCAGTGAACTACGTTTATAATTTTACGTCAGCTAGGAAAACGTTTGAACGATAATACTGAACCTATGTTCAATTAATGATTCTGCAGTGAATGTTAATAGTAATGTTATTAAACTTATTCGGTTTGAATAAGCCCTGAAAGTAATATTGTGTTTCGTTATCTGTAATATTTATGCAAATAGTTTGTTCTGCTCTGTTAGCTTCCAATCTAAATCGTGAACATATGCAGGTGTCAAAGTTCGTTGCACTCGCGTGTGGCA
This sequence comes from Schistocerca piceifrons, assembly GCF_021461385.2. Classification (NCBI taxonomy): domain Eukaryota; kingdom Metazoa; phylum Arthropoda; class Insecta; order Orthoptera; family Acrididae; genus Schistocerca; species Schistocerca piceifrons. The sequence goes on along the minus strand of NC_060142.1, from coordinate 509,423,879 downwards.
AAATATAGGTTGTGTTTGTCCGTTAAGGTTACTCATACTTAATTTCTTGAACAAGAATGTAAATCATCGTCTTGCCTAATTAGGCTGGCGACCGTTTTCCTTGTTCTTTGAACAGTGTAGATAGGTGAAAGATTGTTTGTACTGTTCAAATATTTACGTAATTCTGACTTCCACTTCCGATAAGCCACCCCCGTTAGGTACAAAACGGTCAACATAACAAAATTCCTCTCAGAGGGTAACACTGCTCTGTTGCTTTATACCATAATTGCTTTAACTAGATAGTTTTATTTTACAAACTGCCTCCAGCTTCGAGGTTATGGTATAGCAGTAGCGGACAGAAGCGTTATAAGTGCATCAACTGGAACTCAACACCGTTCGTTGAACCACTTCATCACATACGCGGTTTTGTGAAACGGCGTATTATTTGTTGGAAAATGGTCGTCTGCAACCAGTGTACGATATTCATTGGCCATCATGACGTCTTGCACGAGCTCTACTGGAACCATGGATGCCCACTTGAATGTTCCCCAGAACATACTCGGGCCGCCGCCAGAACGTCTCCGTCCCGCTGTAAAGATTTCAAGGAGCTGTTCCCCTGGAAGACGACGGATTCGCTGCCTCCCATCAGCATGATGAAGATGGTATGGGGATTCATCAGACCATGCAACGCTCTGTTACTACGTCAACATCCAGTGCCGATAGTCACGTGCCCGTTTCAATCATAGATACCGATGTCATAGTGTTAACATTAGTACATGCATGGGTCGTCAGCTGCGGAGGCCCATCGTTAGGAATGATCGGTGCACTGTGTGTTTAGACATACAGTAAAAACTCGATTAACCGTCAGTCTTTAAACCGTCGCCGGCCGAAGTGGTCGAGCGGTTCTAGGCGCTACAGTCTGGAACCGCGCGACCGATACGGTCGCAGGTTCGAACCCTGCCTCGGGCATGGATGTGTGTGATGTCCTTAGGTTAGTCAGGTTTAAGTAGTTCTAAGTTCTAGGGGACTGATGACCTCAGAAGTTAAGTCCCATAGTGCTCAGAGCCATTTTTTAAACTGTCAGTTACTATTAACCGTCACTGCTGTAACAGCATAATAATACTGTAATAACAGAATGCTCTATGGTGCAGTGACGCGTTCGCTTTGTTTATTTACTCTGTTTTAGTGGGAAGTGAATGTACCCGCCCGCCGTAGAATGGTAAATAAAATATGACCTTCAGTTGACGTGCTAACACATCTCCTCCTTTTCTCGTCTTTGTCTCACTTGTAAGTCAACAATTACCACTGGATCGGTTTCCAGTTGTGGCGAGAAGACTGTAATTGTCGCAGTGTATCTAGCGGGCTGTGCCGTGTTACGTGTTTTCCACTTGAATAAGCTTTATTGACTAATATTTTGCACTACCGTATTTAGTGCAGGTGTGTGTGATACAGTGACTTGATAAAATGTCTGAAAAACGTAAACGTGTTTTTTTAGGACTTAATCAAAAACTTGAAATTACAAAACGCTTAAGAAAGGGCGAAACTGCGACAAGTGTAGCGCTGATTTATGGTATTGGAAGAACAACAGTTAACGGTATAAAACGTGATGCTGATAAAATAGAATAACATGTGTCAACAATGCAGAGCATGGATGGAGATGTGCGAACAAGAAAGACAATGAAACCTGCAAAATATGATGAATTGGACACTGCAATGTACCGATGGTTTATACAAGCAAGTAGTCAGGGGATTCCACTTTCAGGGCTTATAATAATGGCCAAGGCTGTTGAAATGAACAACAAACTTGATGGTGACTCGTCTTTTAAAGCAAGTATCGAATGGCTCGACAAGTTTAAATTTCGTCATGGCATTCACCAACTTGATATCAATGGAGAAAAACTCAGCGCGGATAGCTCTGTAATTGCTGAGTTTAGGGAACAATTTAAAGAAAAAATGGCTGAATTAAATCTTGTTAGGGAGAAAGTTTACAATTGTGATGACACTGGGCTTCATTGGAAGGCTTTACCACAAAAGACATTAGCATCACTCTCTGAAAAAGCTGCTCTAGGTTTCAAAGTACAAAAAGATCGCATCACTGCTATGGTTTGCGCAAATGCGACCGGCAATCATAGGCTACCCCTACTTTTGATTGGGAAATCAAGAAAACCTCGTGCATTCAAGAATTTGAATTTGAATGCTCTCTTTGCACAATACTATGCCCAGAAGAGTGCTTGGATGGATCAATCAATTTTTTCTGACTGGTTTCACAAACAGTTTGTACCTCAAGTTAGAGCACATTTGGCTGAAAAAAAGTTGCCACAGAAAGCGCTATGGCTATTAGACAATGCCCCAACGCACCCTACTTGTGAAATGAAAAGTGATGACGGCAACATAACGTGTCTCTTCCTTGCAGCAAACACAACTTCGCTTATACAGCCGATGGATCAGGGAATCATCGAAAACATGAAACATCGTTATAGAAAAATATTTATCGAAAGTTTGCTCTTATCTGATGAATCAACATCTGTAAAACAGTTTTGGAGGCCTTACAGTACTAAAGATGCCATTTTCAATGTTGCCAGTGCATGGAGTGATTTGTCAGTGTCAAATCTCAAGAACGGCTGGACTAAACTCTGGCCTCAACCTAGAGGTGAAGAATCGGAGGAACCTGAGTGTGTGACAGTTGACGAGATGGTCAATTTGTGCAATAACATACAAATCAGCACAAATTTGACGTCAGAAGAAGTATCAGAGTAGTTAGAGTGTGACAAAGTAGACGGGGGTTTTCAAATTTTGAGTGATGACGAAATTGTTGCCAGCTTAAGTGCCACCAAAGAAGAAGAAGAAGAAGGGGCTGATGAAGACCAGTGTTCAAACCATAAAGAAAAACAAACTATTAGCCATTCAGAGGCCGAAACAATGCTGTCCAAGTGTATAGAATGGTTTGAAAGTCAAGAAGAGGCTAATGCAACGCAGGCACTATTGCTCCGAAAAATACGAAATATTGCCGCGGTGAAAGCTCGAACATCAAAAAGGCAGAAGAAATTGCCTGGCTATTTCCAAGCTAGATAACCTATTTCACCTGTAAGTTTATAGTACAGTACAGTACTGTACATTACGGACGAGGGCAGTTCAATAAGTAATGCAACACATTTTTTTTCTCGGCCAATTTTGCTTGAAAAAACCGGAAATTTCTTGTGGAATATTTTCAAACATTCCCGCTTCGTCTCGTATAGTTTCATTGACTTCCGACATGTGGTAGCGCTGTACGGAGCTGTTAAAATGGCGTCTGTAACGGATGTGCGTTGCAAACAACGGGCAGTGATCGAGTTTCTTTTGGCGGAAAACCAGGGCATCTCAGATATTCATAGGCGCTTGCAGAATGTCTACGGTGATCTGGCAGTGGACAAAAGCACGGTGAGTCGTTGGGCAAAGCGTGTGTCATCATCGCCGCAAGGTCAAGCAAGACTGTCTGATCTCCCGCGTGCGGGCCGGCCGTGCACAGCTGTGACTCCTGCAATGGCGGATCGTGTGAACACACTCGTTCGAGATGATCGACGGATCGCCATCAAGCAACTCAGTGCTCAACTTGACATCTCTGTTGGTAGTGCTGTCACAATTGTTCACCAGTTGGGATATTCAAAGGTTTGTTCCCGCTGGGTCCCTCGTTGTCTAACCGAACACCATAAAGAGCAAAGGAGAACCATCTGTGCGGAATTGCTTGCTCGTCATGTGGCTGAGGGTGACAATTTCTTGTCAAAGATTGTTACAGGCGATGAAAGATGGCTTCATCACTTCGAACCTGAAACAAAACGGCAATCAATAGAGTGGCGCCACACCCACTCCCCTACCAAGAAAAAGTTTAAAGCCATACCCTCAGCTGGTAAAGTCATGGTTACAGTCTTCTGGGACACTGAAGGGGTTATTCTGTTCGATGTCCTTCCCCATGGTCAAACGATCAACTCTGAAGTGTATTGTGCTACTCTTCAGAAATTGAAGAAACGACTTCAGCGTGTTCGTAGGCACAAAAATCTGAACGAACTTCTCCTTCTTCATGACAATGCAAGACCTCACACAAGTCTTCGCACCCGAGAGGAGCTCACAAAACTTCAGTGGACTGTTCTTCCTCATGCACCCTACAGCCCCGATCTCGCACCGTCGGATTTCCATATGTTTGGCCCAATGAAGGACGCAATCCGTGGGAGGCACTACGCGGATGATGAAGAAGTTATTGATGCAGTACGACGTTGGCTCTGACATCGACCAGTGGAATGGTACCGTGCAGGCATACAGGCCCTCATTTCAAGATGGCGTAAGGCCGTAGCATTGAATGGAGATTACGTTGAAAAATAGTGTTGTGTAGCTAAAAGATTGGGGAATAACCTGATGTATTTCAATGCTGAATAAAACAACCCCTGTTTCAGAAAAAAAATGTGTTGCATTACTTATTGAACTGCCCTCGTATTTTGCAACTTTTGTAGCTACTGTACGGACGTCTTTATCATGTAATAACTAGTTTTATTTGCTATTGCAATCGTGTTTAATTTGTTTTCGCTCCGAAATATTATTATATTACTGTGAGAGTGATGTGTGTCTATACATAAAATAATTGATTGAGGTTATGTTTTGGAGGAATACAGTGTTTCTGTTATCCGTCTATTCGCTCAACCGTCACGACCACGGTTCCGAAGATGAGGGTTAATCGAGTTTACACTGTACTTATACTTTGCCCAACATTGAACTCTGACGTCAGCTCCGCCAAAGCTCTTCGCCTGTCCTGTTCTACCTGTCTGCCCCGCCTACGAAGTCCGACATGTGTAAGGAGGGATGGCCGTCCAACCTCACGACCTCTGGACGTGGTTTCACCTTGGTTTCGCCACATGTTGAACACATTCACCACAACACTCCTCGCACACAGAAGTCGTGCAGTTCCTAAATGCTCGTGCCTAGACTCTGGGCCATCGAAATCTGCAATCAATCAATCTCAGATAGATAGCACACCTTCCCCATTCCACATAAGGACAGCAGGTTCATTGATACCAAGTGCACCCTGTATCTGTGTGACTAGCAGTGATTCCTCGTCATGTGACGCAGCTATCTCCTTGACGGGTTTATATCGATAGTAGGTCGGTGGTTGTAATGTTCTGTACGAGGTGCATTCAAGTTCTAAGGCCTTCGATTTTTTTTCTCCGGACTGGAAAGAGATAGAAACATGCACATTGTTTTAAAATGAGGCCGCGTTCATTGTCAATACGTCCCAGAGATGGCAGCACTGTACGGCAGATGGAATTTTACCGCCAGCGGCGAGAATGAGAACTGTTTTAAATACTTAAAATGGCGACGTTTTCCTTACTTGAAAAGCGTGCAATCATTCGTTGTCTGAATTTGCGTGGTGTGAAACCAATTGAAATTCATCGACAGTTGAAGGAGACATGTGGTGATGGAGTTATGGATGTGTCGAAAGTGCGTTCGTGGGTGCGACAGTTTAATGAAGGCAGAACATCATGTGACAACAAACCGAAACAACCTCGGGCTCGCACAAGCCAGTCTGACGACATGGTCGAGAAAGTGCAGAGAATTGTTTTGGGGGATCGCCGAATGACTGTTGAACAGATCGCCTCCAGAGTTGGCATTTCTGTGGCTTCTGTGCACACAATCCTGCATGACGACCTGAAAATGCGAAAAGTGTCATCCAGGTGGGTGCCACGAATGCTGACGGACGACCACACGGCTGCCCATGTGGCATGTTGCCAAGCAATGTTTACGCGCAACGACAGCATGAATGGGACTTTCTTTTCGTCGGTTGTGACAATGGATGAGACGTGGATGCCATTTTTCAATCCAGAAACAATGCGCCAGTCAGCTCAATGGAAGCACACAGATTCACCACCACCAAAACAATTTCGGGTAACCGCCAGTGCTGAAAAAATGATGGTGTCCATGTTCTGGGACAGCGAGGGCATAATCCTTACCCATTGCGTCCCAAAGGGCACTACGGTAACAGGTGCATCCTACGAAGATGTTTTGATGAACAAATTCCTTCCTGCACTGCAACAAAAACGTCCGGGAAGGGCTGCGCGTGTGCTGTTTCACCAAGACAACGGACCCGCGCATCGAGCTAACGTTACGCAACAGTTTCTTCGTGATAACAACTTTGAAGTGATTCCTCATGCTCCCTACTCACCTGACCTGGCTCCTAGTCACTTTTGGCTTTTTCCAACAATGAAAGACACTCTCCGTGGCCGCACATTCACCAGCCGTGCTGCTATTGCCTCAGCGATTTTCCAGTGGTCAAAGCAAAGAAGCCTTCGCCGCTGCCATGGAATCATGGCGTCAGCGTTGTGAAAAATGTGTACGTCTGCAGGGCGATTACGTCGAGAAGAAACGCCAGTTTCATCGATTTCGGGTGAGAAGTTAATTTAAAAAAAAATATCGGAGGCCTTAGAACTTGAATGCACCTCGTATATCAGAAAGGGAATGACTGAACCTTGTGGAACTCCATTAATGATTTCCATCAGATATTTGTCGCTTTCAACAACGAATGGTGGATACAACATTGAGTCAATAATATGTGACTCGCAATGTTTTATTGTTTTACTACCTACTTGGTGAGTTTGTAAACGACAAGGCAGCTCTCAACATCCGCATCCCGTAACGAACGTGTCCGCATGATCTCTCTATTTGCACATGATTACTTTGATTTTGTCTTCTTGAGTTAGATATTATAGAAGGTGGAGCTTAGATACTCGCTTCTATTCATAGCGTACCATTACGGCTGAGTAAAGTTGTTACATAAGGAAAAGAGGGGTCCGATGTGCGTCATCTTCCTTAATTGGCAATCGCGAACAATGTTGACCTAATTTGCTAATGAAACTGCTTGTTACCGCAGAGAGCTCTCAACAAGTAATACATGATACACTCAGCTACGGATTTTCTGGGTGGCATCTGGTACTCATTCTCAAGTAGAACCTGGTCGAGAGCAGGTCAATATCTAAAAAACGGCTATAATTAGAGAATTTATTTGTATAATATTGTAAAAACATAATTGTTAAGTCATAGACTACAGTAATAGTGGTAAATTTATTTGCAAGTCTTTGCAAACGTCCTGAAGCAAAGCAGAAGTAATGTTATCTACTGTAGTATTTTTTCGCATTATAAATTCCCCCTGAATGAAACTGGCCATTCTTAACTCTGTTGCTGTTCCATCACATTACCCGCAGTCTTCAAGTTTTAAGTGATGAGCAAGAAGGCTATTAGATAGCAAAAAAGGCAGAACAGATTTTCTTATCTTCTTGTAAGGCATTTTGGTTCACTCGTAAGCAGATTACTAAAGTTGTTCAAGTTCCATCACATCCTTTATAAATACTGTAAAACACCAGTTAGGCATTCACAAAACTAGCTGACAACGCAACTTGCCACATCCCCATATTAAAAGACTTACATAGCAGCCGCGGGATCTGCTGTTGGTACACTGTTAAGCACTATATATGAAAGAGGAGTTATGCGTAGAAGATTACTTCACACTGGCCCTGCATTCTTAATTAGGTTTTATCCCATTTCCCTTAAATTGTTGTGAGACAGCAGACAGTGACAGAGAGACACGAGGTGGGCTGAATGAGTGATAGAGAATATGAAGTTAGGAGTGGATGGGTATCAGCGATTTACAAAAAAGTATCCGAAGCACTATGGGACTTAACATCTGAGGCCATCAGTCCTCTAGAACTACTTAGAACTACTTAAACCTAGCTAACCTAAGGACATCACACACATCCATGCCCGAGGCAGGATTCGAACCTGCGACCGTAGCGGTCGCGCGGTTTCAGACTGAAACGCCTGGAACCGCTCGGCCATACCGGCCGCCTGAGCGATTTACACAGTGGACTAGTGGGTGTGAGCGAGTTACAGTTAGGGCAACTTGTGGAAGTGATAGGTGAGTTGCACGTTAAAAAAGCGCGCGAATATGTTCGAGAGCCAAACTTTTTGGGAAAATTTCTGAAGGTGCTGAGGAAGTAGAATGAGTCAGCTGGTACCCAGTTCTCAGTCAGAGACTTTTAAACAGGAGCATATTCGCCTTTTTGTACGCTCGTCACGTAATATCCCAATTCCTCTCTCTAATATATGATTATTCGTATATACTTGTAGGGTTTCAGAAGACAAGTGCACAGGAACCACAAGACATAGAGAAAAATGACACATATCAGAATATAGAACGCATCTACAAGTTTCTATTCGTTTTACGCGCTACGGCGTAGTTGCATTAGAGTGCACTCATGTCACAACCTGTAGACAAATCATCTGTTCCCTGTTGTCGCAGCTAATTAGATCGCGCCTGCAGATAAGCAATACAATGAACACGCTTCCAAAGCAGGCTGCTGGCGCGCCTTCCTGACGAATCCTGTCACGACATAAATGAATGGAGCGCATCAGAAATGACACCCATATTGAGCACGTGGTTTATAATATAGGGGAGATGCACCATTCACTGATATGTGTCTAATTTCTGTACGTCTTTGTATTTTCTGTGCAGTGGTAGTCTGAAACCGCTGAGGTACTACATATGGATGACCCCGCGTACTCGAAAAAATCGGAATGACGATAACTACACATCACCTTAGGATCGAGGTTGGAAGGTCAAGTGCAACAAGTATGAAGAAGAGCAATGTCTTAAATTTGAAACTCTTATATGGGAATATGGAACTGATAAAAGCCAATGGACAAAAAATGGTTTAAGTGGCTCTGAGCACTATGGGACTTAACATCTGTGGTCATCAGTCCACTAGAACTTAGAACTACTTAAACCTAACTACCCTAAGGACATCACACACATCCATGCCCGAGGCAGGATTCGAACCTGCGACCGTAGCTGTCGCTCGGTTCCAGACTGAAGCGCCTAGAACCGCTCGGCCACAACGGCCGGCGCCAATGGACAGATACTGAAGATAGTTGCATACTATGCTTAAAACTAGTGTAAATAGGGTGTGAATCTAAATCTTATTCCATCAAATACTACATATATGTAGTAAATTACTCAAAAGGGTCACCGGGTAAACTATTACTTAAGCCCTTAAAAGACAACACTGGTCGCATTGGAGCACTGTAGATGATGTGGAACATACCGTGCCGTGACCTTTCACTGCTGATGTAATACACTTACGGGCCAAAGAAACTGGTACAACTATCTAATACCGTGTAGGCCCTCCTCGAGCACGCAGAAGAGCCTCAACACGACGTGGCATGGACTGGAGTAATTTCTGAAGTAGTGCTGGAGGGAAATGACACCATCAATCCTGCAGGGCTGTCTATAAATGGGGATAGAGATCTCATCTGAACAGCCTGTTGCAAGGCATACAATTTATGTTCAATAAGGCTCATGTCTGCGTTTGGTGGCCAGCGGAAGTGTTTTAACTCAGAAGAGTATTTCTACTGCCACTGTGTAGCAATTCTCCATGTGTGGGGTATCCCATTGTCCTGCTGGAATTGCCCAAGTCCATCGGAATACACAATGGACATGGATGGATGCAGGTGATCAGACAGGATGCTTACGTACATGTCACCTGTCAGAAACGTATATAGATGTATCAGAAGTCCCTTTCAGTCGAACGGGAAAATCTCCACTTCATCGCTACCTCGGAGATCCTGTATCCCACTGCTCATTCGCGACTAGAAGACCACGTTCAGACTCACTGAAATCTTGATAACCTGCCACTGCAGCAGCAGTAACCGATCTAACAACTGCGCCAGACACTTGTCTTATAAAGGCGTTGCCAACCGCAGCTCGCTCGCGCGCTGAACAACACTGGTTACATATGTCATGTGTGTAGGCAGTGAAGCAGCTTAGCTTCTGTTCTTTCGTTGATCTAATTTGTTGGCTATGGGTCCTACCGGTCCGAAGTGGCCTCAGTCAGCGTCTCTTGCTTTAGAGACGCTCTTTACCGACCGCAGAGCCGTATACTGCCTGTTTACGTATCTCTGTATTTGAATACCCATACCTGTACCAGTCTCTTTGGCGCTTCAGTGTACGTCAATAAAGATGCGAATTCCCATGCCCTATGTTTCTATTCCCTCTCTCCAGCATAGTTTATATCTACCTGTGCGTCATCCCAACCTCACATTAAAGAAATTTCACTTCCATCTTATACATGATAGTAAAAAAAAAGTGAAGAACCAAAAGACATGGTCGGATGTCAATGTAACTTTGCACACGTGCGCACCATCGGCTGGTATATGAATGATTAGAGCTGCAAATCTCTGTGACAGGTGGAACGGACACAAGAGTGCATTAGAATCACCACTCTCCATAACTACCGCGGTGACATTGGTACAGTAACCGTAAAAGATCTTTAGATACAGTAAAAACAATCTTGGTTGCACTAGATAGGTTTATTTAATCGTCACACGGGACGCGTTTCACCTGTTATAGGCATCATGAGAAAACCGATAAAAACTCTTGCTAATCGTAACCGAGGTGTCAAACGTAGTTTAAAGTCACATAGTACCGGGAGGTAACAGGCACATAGCAGATAGTCACAGTCAATGCTTCACTACGTCACAGATAAAATTCTACCTATTCGTAACTGAGGCGTCAAATGTGAATACGAGTCCCAAGGAACTGGGTGGAAACCGTCAGACAGCCACTGCCATTGCTTTATTGCATCACTGTTTACAACACTGGCCTGTTTACAACACTATGTGCACGCGCTGTCATGCCGTCAACTTGGCACCTCGGTTAGAAGTAGGACGAATTTTATCGGTGATGTAATGAAGCACTGACTGTGGCTGTCTGGCTGTTATTCTCGGTTCTAAGGGACTTTTAATTATTTTCGATTCCTCGGTCACGACTAGTGAGAGTTTTTATCGATTGATGATACCTAGAATAGGCGAAACACGTCATAACTGAAGATTAAATAAACCTATCTTATGCAACCAAGACAGTTTTTTCTATATATGGAGAAGGCAGAAAATCCTAAGAAATTTTGGTCTTATGTCAAAGCGGTAGGTGGATCAAAACAAAATGTCCAGACACTTTGTGACCAAAATGGTACTGAAACAGAGGATGACAGACTAAAGGCCGAAATACTAAATGTCTTTTTCCAAAGCTGATTCACAGAGGAAGACTGCACTGTAGTTCGTTCTCTAGATTGTCGCGTAGATGGCGAAATAGTAGATATCGAAATAGACGACAAAGGGGTAGAGAAACAATTAAAATCGCTCAAGAGAGGAAAGGCCGCTGGACCTGATGGGATACCAGTTAGATTTTACACAGAGTACGCGAAGAAACTTGCCCCCCTTCTGACAGCGGTGTACCGTAGGTCTCTAGAAGAGCGTAGCGTTCCAAATGATTGGAAAAGGGCACAGGACATTCCCGTTTTCAAGAAGGGACGTCGAACAGATATGCAGAACTGTAGACCTGTATCTCTAACGTCTATCAGTTGTAGAATTTTAGAACACGTATTATGTTCGAGTATAATGACTTTTCTGGAGACTAGAAATCTACTCTGTAGGAATCAGCATGGATTTTGAAAAAGACGATCGTGTGAAACCCAGCTCGCGCTATTCGTCCACGAGACTCAGAGGGCCATAGACACGGGTTCCCAAGTAGATGCCGTGTTTCTTGACTTCCGCAATGCGTTCGATACAGTTTCCCTCAGTCCTTTAATGAACAAAGTACTCCGGTTCGGACGCGATTCAAAAAGCAAGGTGTCCACACACACGACAATACCGGCCAGAGCTCAGAAGTTCCGGCGAGAGAAAAGGTGGCATAATTTTATCCAAAATACGTATTGTTGTCCTTCCATATTTGAGTGACGCTCTAGCGTTCGTATTGACCGTACCTGAAAAGCATATAAAAAAGTTTTAACTAATGCATTCTTGTTATTAGCAGCCAAAAAGTGGTGACAACGATTATTCTATCGGCTGAATACATTCTACGATTTGTACAGATTCTGTTGGTCACAGGATAAAGAGGATAAATTGATCTCATGTTCATAACCCTGCGAGATATTCTATCTGTCTTAAAGTCAATGAATTATTTTGCTGAAGTGGTTACTGAAAATCACAGACTGTTTTTGTATTACAGTATTTTTATCGATCGATCCAATTGTATTTCCTTTACAGATTACTAGCGGAAAATACCTGCATACTGCTTCGTCAGTCAGTTGCCGTCTGCTTGGGAGATGTATGTTTCCCGGTGACAGGAGCAGCATCTGCCGGTCTTTCAATAGGCTGCTGCGACTCTGGAGGAGAAGACGGCTTTCTTGCCTGGGCCGTGCTGCGCTCCGCTGTACTGTGCTGGGGGCCTTAACGGCTCGTAAGGCAGTTTTTATCGCCGCTAATGCCCTGGAAGAGAGTTGTTACGCCGCTCCTACTTGGCGGCCAGTGTAGCGAGGCTTACTGGAAGTTAAACAAGTTTCTTCCTCGCCCTTTTCGCCTCCCGCCGCAGTTTCCGCACACTATTAAGTCGTCGGCTTGCTCCTTCTATAGCCGCGGAGGGCTCAGAGAGGCAAGCAACTTGCTAAGACCGGAATACTCCTTACTGCAAGTATTTTCTTTACGTCTGCTTTACTGAAGAAGTACTTTCTCCAGAACATTTTGACAGAGCACAAAGACAACATTGCACAAGTAATTCTACCAAGAAAACCACAATTTTTTTTACTGAATAATTGCTGGCTCAGAACTGGTTCATTTAAAATGGACATGTTTTAGTACTGCTTTGAATATGTATTTTATATGATACGTACTTAATCCTGGCAATGCTGCATGTTTTATAAACACTGCGCAACCTAGTAAAAGGGTAACTCTTTCGCAAACCCGTAGTTACCTCCCGTTGCGATGCAGAAGTTTGAAAATTGGCTCAAACTTGCCTACAGCCTTCCTCTCTAATGACGCAAAAGCATGGCACCCTGTGACGTCACTCTCGTCCTCGGCGACTATTCAAACAACAAGGTGTGGACGCGTGTGAAAGATAAAAGACCAGAGCTCAGAAGCTTTTTGACGTGTAAGGTGGGTTAATGACGTCACATTGGCACCAGATTCCACCACAGTTCGTCCCAACGCCACTGTGGACGTTTGACACGATGGGAAGGTCGTCACACCTCCTCTTACCCAATTCCCTTCTTCTATTGACGCTTCTGTGATGGAGGTCCGAATCGCAACGCTCAGTGTTGAAATCACGCAGTTTTCTCATAGATGGAAGAGAAAAACATTTCAGGCACATCGCCTCTCAGTACTGACAAGGAAAGGCCGCAGTAAGAGGCAGAAAGGCTGTCAATGAAACCAACCCTTCTCTGGTGACGTCGATTCCCACAGATTTTGCAGTAGAAAACGACCTCAGTGTAGTGAGCAACGGGACGACGTGATTGACAACGTTCAGTGCTGCTGATACAAGTCGTGGACGATTCAACCCGTTTATGAGGACAACGTGGTGTGACGCCTTTGGAGGATAGCACAACCACAATTTTTGCTTTGGTTCAGGGTGCAACCACTAGACCCCGTTCAAAATCATTCGACGAATTTTAAAAGTGATGCGAAGCAGAAAAGAGTGTTTATGATTTTTCAGCTCTTCTGTTTCGCACCCTTTAATGGAGTGATCACGGAAGGGGGGCGGGGCAGGGGAGAGAGCGTCATTGTGACATGCATGAATAAAAATGCAAAGCGCCCGTTAAACATCCCCAGTTCGGCAACACCCTCGACGCCACCCACCTTTGTAGAGTACTTTAAAATTGTACCTTTTCAAAGACGGTCAGTCACGGATTACTAGGCACTGGCGTAACAGCTATCCCTTTCGACACCCCTTACTGGGCGGTTGTTCTGCTACACAGCGCCATCAGCTTAGGGGTGTCGAAATGGCTGCCTGTCACCTGCTAAATAGTATGTATGAATTTTTAAGAGCACAACAAGGGCGCAGAGATGGCATCAAGGGCGCTTCCGAATTGATAGTCTTGAAGGGACACCTTGCCGTTTTATTCACGCTTATGTCAAAGTCGTACCCCCTCTCCCCCCCCCCCCCCCCCCCAATCCCTCCTCGCAGCCTCGTCATCCCCGTCATCCCGCCACAGGGGGACTGAAAAAACATACTTTGCTGTTTCTGATCACGTGGTTTCACACTATCCAGGGTGTAAAATTTTAAGTTGACAAACCAGAGTAACTCAAAAAATAAGCTTCATACGAAAAAATGTGTAGAATCCAAAATTGATTATTTTCGAGGGGCACTGCTAAAATTAGCCCGCCACCCCAGCCCCCTGGGGGTGGGGCGGAAGGAAACTTTAAAATTTCAAATGGGAACCCCCAATTTTTTATTGCAGAATCAGATTCTTCATAAAAAACAACGTACATTTTGTCTTTAACATTTGTTTTGATTCTTTGTAGTTGACGCCGTAATTAAAAAAAATCCATGTTCTCTTTTTTGCGTGGAAAATGGTTACGGATAAATAAAAATACTTGTTTACTTCGTAAATTTTGATTCGCTAAAACTAAAACTCTCCCTCTCTTCCCATAGGGTGGGGTCTGAGAGAGAGGAAATAGAGTTTTACAAATGTTGACCCAAATGAGAACATGGATTTTCTTGAATTAACGCGCTAACTGCCAAGAATCAAAATAAATGTTTAAGACAAAATGTATATAGTTTTTATGTAGTTTTTTTGTAGTTGACGCCGTAATTCAAAAAAATCCATGTTCTCTTTTTTGCGTGGAAAATGGTTACGGATAAATAAAAATACTTGTTTACTTCGTAAATTTTGATTCGCTAAAACTAAAACTCTCCTCTCTTCCCATAGGGTTGGGTTTGAAAGAGAGGAATTAGAGTTTTACAAATGTTGACCCAAATGAGAATATGGATTTTGTTGAATTACCGCACTAACTGCCAAGAATCAAAACAAATGTTTAAGACAAAATGTGCATAGTTTTTTATGTAACGGAAAGTTGGTTAAAACCGGAAGTGAACAGTAACGAAATCCTAGACACAGAATGGAATATATACCGCAAGGATAGGATAAACGCCAATGGTGGAGGAGTATTTATAGCAGTAAAGAATTCAATAATATCCAGTGAAGTTATTAGCGAATGCGAATGTGAAATAATCTGGGTTAAGTTAAGTATCAAAGGTGGGTCAGATATGATAGTCGGATGCTTCTATAGACCACCTGCATCAGCAACCGTAGTAGTTGAGCGCCTCAGAGAGAACCTGCAGAACGTCGTGAAGAAGTTTCGTGATCATACTATTGTAATAGGGGGAGACTTCAATCTACCAGGTATAGAATGGGATAGTCACACAATCAGAACTGGAGCCAGGGACAGAGACTCTTGTGACATTATCCTGACTGCCTTGTCCGAGAATTACTTCGAGCAGATAGTTAGAGAACCAACTCGTGAAGCTAACGTTTTAGACCTCATAGCAACAAATAGACCGGAACTTTTCGACTCCGTGAATGTAGAAGAGGGTATCAGTGATCATAAGTCAGTGGTTGCATCAATGACTACAAGTGTAATAAGAAATGCCAAGAAAGGAAGGAAAATATATTTGCTTAACAAGAGTGATAGGGCACAAATCGCAGAATATCTGAGTGACCACCATCAAACGTTCATTTCTGAGGAAGAGGATGTGGAACAAAAATGGAAAAATTTCAGAAACATCGTCCAGTACGCCTTAGATAAGTTCGTACCGACTAAGGTCCAAAGCGAGGGGAAAGATCCACCGTGGTATAACAATCATGTACGAAAGGTACTACGGAAACAAAGAAAGCTTCATCATAGGTTTAAGAGTAGTCGAATCATAGCTGATAAGGAAAAGCTGAACGAAGCGAAAAAGAGCGTAAAGAGAGCAATGAGAGAAGCATTCAACGAATTCGAACATAAAACATTGGCAAACAATCTAAACAAGAACCCTAAAAAGTTTTGGTCATATGTAAAATCGGTAAGCGGATCTAAATCCCCTATTCAGTCACTCGTTGACCACGATGGCACCGAAACAGAGGACGACCGAAGAAAGGCAGAAATACTGAATTCAGTGTTCCGAAACTGTTTCACTGCGGAAAATCGTAACACGGTCCCTGACTTCAGCCGTCGCACGGACGCCAAAATGGAAAATATTGAAATAAACGATATCGGAATTGAAAAACAACTGCTATCACTTAGTAGCGGAAAAGCATCCGGACCAGACGAGATACCCTTAAGATTCTACAGTGATTATGCTAAAGAACTTGCCCCCTTTCTATCAGCAATTTATCGTAGATCGCTGGAAGAACGTAAAGTACCTAGCGACTGGAAGAAAGCGCAGGTCGTTCCCATTTTCAAGAAGGGTCATAAATCAGATGCGAATAATTATAGGCCTATTTCGCTTACGTCAATCTGTTGTAGAATAATGGAACATGTTTTGTGTTCTCGTATTATGACGTTCTTAGATAATACAAATCTCCTTCATCATAACCAACATGGATTCCGCAAACAGAGATCATGTGAAACTCAGCTCGCCCTATTTGCCCAAGAAATTCACAGTGCCGTAGACACTGGCGAGCAGATTGATGCCGTATTGCTGGACTTCAGGAAGGCATTTGATACGGTTCCGCACTTACGTTTAGTGAAAAAAATACGAGCTTACGGAATATCGGACCAGGTTTGTGATTGGATTCAGGATTTCCTAGAAAAAAGAACACAACATGTCATTCTTAACGGTTCAAAATCTGCAGATGTAGAGGTAATTTCGGGAGTACCGCAGGGAAGCGTGATAGGACCTTTATTGTTTACAATATACATAAATGACTTAGTTGACAACATCGGTAGCTCCGTGAGGCTATTTGCAGATGACACGGTTGTCTACAAGAAAGTAGCAACATCAGAAGACTCGTACGTACTCCAGGAGGACCTGCAGAGGATTAATGCATGGTGCGAAAGCTGGCAGCTTTCCCTAAACGTAGATAAATGTAATATAATGCGCATACATAGGGGCAGAAATCCATTCCAGTACGATTATGCCATAGGTGGTAAATCATTGGAAGCGGTAACGACCGTAAAATACTTAGGAGTTACTATCCGGAGCGATCTGAAGTGGAATGATCACATAAAACAAATAGTGGGAAAAGCAGGCGCCAGGTTGAGATTCATAGGAAGAATTCTAAGAAAATGTGACTCATCGACGAAAGAAGTAGCTTACAAAACGCTTGTTCGTCCGATTCTTGAGTATTGCTCATCAGTATGGGACCCTTACCAGGTTGGATTAATAGAAGAGATAGACATGATCCAGCGAAAAGCAGCGCGATTCGTCATGGGGACATTTAGTCAGCGCGAGAGCGTTACGGAGATGCTGAACAAGCTCCAGTGGCGGACACTTCAAGAAAGGCGTTACGCAATACGGAGAGGTTTATTATCGAAATTACGAGAGAGCACATTCCGGGAAGAGATGGGCAACATATTACTACCGCCCACATATATCTCGCGTAATGATCACAACGAAAAGATCCGAGAAATTAGAGCAAATACGGAGACTTACAAGCAGTCGTTCTTTCCACGCACAATTCGTGAATGGAACAGAGAAGGGGGGATCAGATAGTGGTACAATAAGTACCCTCCGCCACACACCGTAAGGTGGCTCGCGGAGTATAGATGTAGATGTAGATGTAGATGTAGATGTAGATGTAGAATCTGATTCTGCAATAAAAATGGGAGTTCCCATTTGAAATTTTAAAATGCCTCCCGCCCCACCACCAGGGGACTGGGGTGGCGGGATAATGTTAGCACCAGCAGATGTCCCCCTCTAAAATAATAAACTTTGGATTCTACACATTTTTTCTTGTGAAGCTCATTTTTCCAGTTATTCTGGTCTGTCAACTTAAAATTTACACCCAGTATATCAGAGAAAAAGTTGCAGTTTCTCTAGACTATAGGTGTGCGATCACCTTCAGTGGGGTTTCAGGACCTCGACGTCCTTAAAAAGGGTTAAAAAGGGTGTTAGGTATGAGGAGAGTGGCCTTAGCAGCGTCGAACGTTTTCAATAACATAGTTTGTGCTGCGAGCTTTTTCGGCCGCAAAATTTGTGGGAATCAATGGCGCAACGGAAGGGCTGGTTTCGCTCCCTCCCTTTATGCCACATCCTGATGCCTTTTCGTTCCGCTACTGAGCGGCGGTAGGTCTGAAATGTTTTCCTCAGCCATCCATAAGCAAAGCGCATAATTTCAATGCTGGACGTCACGATCCTGACTTTCATCGCAGAGGCGTCAAATGAAGGCGTCGAATGTGGGTAAGACGAGGTGTGAAGACCTTCGCATCGCCTGACACGTCCGCGGTGGCACTAAGCAGAATTGAGATGAAATTTGTTTTCAGTGTGACATCATTAACCACGTTACAGCTCAAATGAACTATTGTTCCTGTATTTTCTTCCCACGTGTCGAAAAGTTGCTGTTCGAAGCACTGCTGAGCGCCAGTGTAATATCGCAGGAGGTCTTGCTGTTGCATCATCACAGACGAAGTTTGTAGGCAACTTTAAGACAAATTTCAAACTTCTGCGTCACAATGGAGGAGAAAAAGCGGTCCTTTAATTTTGTTGCGCAGTGTATATGTGTTCAGATAAAAATAACTGAACACTTTGAACGATTATAGATAGGGAGTTCATATTCACGGGACATGTACATCATTATCTTGGTGATGATATTTGGTTTGTTACGCTCTCAACTGTGCAGTTATCAGCGTCAGGGTGGTGCGACCCGACCTATCTCGTATCTCGTAATGGCCTTCCGTGAACCATTCTGCACTTGCTCATTGCACTGCCGAAGCACTTCTTCCCAAACGCAATTTTCCGGATGGGTGCATCACCTTTTCTATGCCAATATTGTGCCCTCTTTCAAATCCACAGAGGTTACGGCACATTTCGCGCATACGTGTTCCAGGCATCCTGCACGAGTGCTCAAGTCACACTGATCCTCCGGTTTACAGTGACAACGAGAGCCGCATGCATATTTAACCGGTAGATGGTGTTGCACCGCGATATCAAATGATTCAAATGGCTCTGAGCACTATCTGACTTAACTTCTAAGGCCATCAGTCCCCTATAACTTAGAACTATGTAAACCTAACTAACCTAAGGACATCACACACATCCATGCCCGAGGCATGATTCGAACCTGCGACCGTAGCGGTCTCGCGGTTCCAGACTGTAGCGCCTAGGATCGCTCGGCCACCCCGGCCGGCACCGCGATATCGATGTTGAACCGCGGGCCGACATGGTTCTAGTGCTAATCATTTCTGCGGAACATACTAATGGACATGTCCTATCAAGGTGTTCAGTTTTTTTTTCTGAACGTGAGTGTACATACATATCAGATGTAAAAATTCGCCGTCCCCAGAAATATCACACCGATATCTTACAACTCCAACTGAAGTCTGTGGAGGAGGGAGTCCAAGATTTCTGCAGGTGTGACACATAGACGAAGCCACTAATTGATAATTAGAGCCCATAGAGCTTTAAAACTGTAGGGATGTTGAATACTACGCTTCAAATGTCGGGTGGTTTAGTAGCCAATCGAGGTGATATACGTTGCCTGAGTTCCGTCTCAGAAACTTAGACATGCAGCCCTGTGACCACGGCTGTTGTCATCTTGGAAGCAGGAACATCCATAGCATAGTCATCATGAAAAAGTAAGAAAATCGGACAAAATGCTGAATTAACAACGTTTATGCTAAGCCGACGATAGGGCCCGAGTTGTTTACGAAAAACACCCCCAAAACATCACAGAATCACCTCTGGCCGGAAAGGCATCCTGCACACTCCACGAGTTAAACGCCTTATCGGGTCATCGGTTCAGCCGACGCCTTAAATCGTTTGAAAAGAGAGAAAATTCGACTCGTCGGACCACGAAACACACCTCTAGTCAGCTGTTGCCCATTTTCATTGTTGTGTAGCTCATTGAAGATATGAAGCTTTATGTAACGCTATGACCAATGGCCTTTTGCGAGGTATGTATTTACTAGTGTACACTGCAAGCGGTACTCCCACGATGTTTGCTCGAAACTGGGTGAGATAAACCTGCGGTTATTGGCTTCAGCACTGCCTGTCGGAGGTGAAACCAATTGCTACTGACAAGACCTGACCCTAGTCTCCGTGACCTAGTAATTTAGATCTTTTCCCGACCACTGTTCTCAGAACTTCCTTCACACCTGCGAATGGTACAGCATTTATTAGAGGCACGTTGGACGGTTGACATTATTACACCAACAAATTGGCCAACTTCATCCATTGTGTAATCATGGTTACCTCTAAACACGATAGTTCCCTTCTGCCTTTCTGTCATGTCACACATTTGCGCGTCCTACTGCACTAATTCTATCTAACTGGTTGGTATACACACAATACCTCATGATTACGATAGCGGGTGGGAAGGGAGGGGGAAGTCACAAAGCGACAGATGTAGTCTTTTAATGGGGTAACTTTTATGTTGTACGGTATGGTAAAATCTCTTGCTTTGTTACTGGGGCCGGCCGAAGTGGCCGTGCGGTTAAAGGCGCTGCAGTCTGGAACCGCAAGACCGCTACGGTCGCAGGTTCGAATCCTGCCTCGGGCATGGATGTTTGTGATGTCCTTAGGTTAGTTAGGTTTAACTAGTTCTAAGTTCTAGGGGACTAATGACCTCAGCAGTTGAGTCCCATAGTGCTCAGAGCCATTTGAACCATTTTTTTTTTTTTGTTACTGGGAAGAATTTGATCATAGATAATACACTTATTGTGCCATTTGCTGTGGTCTGTTCTGGACATCAAAGCTGTCACTATCCGAAACAGATTCCTTTCTGGTATGTTTATGGTTCATTGGGCTATGTGTGTTTATCCGTAGGTAGCTCCACATGACGAGGGTGCAAGAACAAAAGCAGACGGTCGTAATTTATCTCATGATTGTTTAACGCTGGGCATGGCTACCCCTGTGATACCATCTATTCCAAATCATTATTGACACTGGGAATATCAGTGCACGTATAATAAGCTTATTAACAGAATCTTCCGTCGGTTCTTGGTAGAACAACATTATAATAAACGAAAAGCACCACTTTGCTTATGTTTTACAATATTACTTTTATTGTTAACCGCTTTTCGACTTACAGGGCCATCTTCAAACATTTATCACAAATTTTTTTTCTTTTTGTGGTGATAATACTCAATAAATGTCTGAAGATGGTCTTGTAAGCCGAAAACCGGTTAACAATAAAATTAATATTGTAGAACAAAAGCAAACTGGTGCTTTTGTTTTATTATAATAAGCTTGTAAGTCGTTAGCCTTAATTTGTTACTCAAACAATATTTCTCTAATTGAACATCATTCTGTGTTCTTCCGTGGTTACTAATAATATAGTAAGCGCAACCCATGCGTGCGGTACGAATTAGCGCAGTTTATATTGTTTTGATACTAGCACATGACTCCCTCCTTCCTCCACCCCATCGCAAGGTACTACCAGCAGGCAGTTAAATGAGACATACCAGCCGCACAGAGTTTGGCACCTTTTCATTCTGATGGCGTCGACAACGCGTGTGGCGTGGGCTTTACGAGAATTCAAAAGCAATAGAGGAGACATCCTGAATTATGACCGCTCATCCGCAGCTCAAGATGCAGGGAGATTGATGGAACTGGTTCCAGGACAGGCACGTCACAGGCGAGCGTAAT
This sequence comes from Schistocerca piceifrons, assembly GCF_021461385.2. Lineage (NCBI taxonomy): Eukaryota > Metazoa > Arthropoda > Insecta > Orthoptera > Acrididae > Schistocerca > Schistocerca piceifrons. The sequence goes on along the minus strand of NC_060142.1, from coordinate 509,402,269 downwards.
ATATAAATGAGATCCGGTGGACTGGGTGGTCACCATTATAGTAGGTATGACGCTGCTCTGGAGGTGCGTCTTTTGCAGAAGCCCAGATTAACCTGACGTTGGTGTATTCAAAGTAATAGTTGTCCGTACTGTGAGGAAGGTCCTAAATTGCTCGGTGGCGAGAGATCGTGGCACGTGTAATAGCAGCCTCATTTTATCCCATGCAGATTTTCCGTGCAACATAAGTCGTTGCCACCTGCATGTACAGCAAGTGTCATTTTGCTAGAGCCTGTCTCTTTTTGCATGTTTCATCAACGGGAAAAAGTCCGCGGCAGGTGCGCAACGAGCACCAGTGATGTCACAAACAGCGGCAGGGTCGTATAAGAACGCCAACAGCATTCACATGGCAAGCACCTGTCAGTGGCCGAAGAGTTCTTGGCCGAAAGCTTTTGGACATTTAACGTTTGGCGTGACTGGAAGCTTCAGAAAATTTTGTGAGAACAACGTTTACTTTACATAGTTGAGTGGTACCGAGTGTACTTCATAAACGCAACGAACGCTGTCCCATCGCTGTGGGCGTTTTAAAACTTATGTATACGTCTGCACTCTGAATTGTGTTGTAATTTCGCTAATATTCTGTGACCTTGTTAATTATTTAATTTAATACTAAGTTTGACGCGGCAAGTAAACCAAGAACTTTTTATGTATGGACTCCGTCGCGAAAGATTTCGTAGTTCAAAAATGGTCCAAATGGCTCTGTGCATTATAGGACTTAACATCTATGGTCATCAGTCCCCTAGAACTTAGAACTACTTAAACCTAACCTAAGGACATCACACCCAGCCATCACGAGGCAGAGAAAATCCCTGACCCCGCCGGAAATCGAACCCGGGAACCCGGGCGAGATTTCGTAGTCATAATACTAAAGGTGTTTATTTGAGCAAACCGTCGCCAGGTATAAATAAAAGGTCACTCAATCTGTTGTAGGATTATCTTTTTATAATCAGTCGTAGCAATTCAAGAGGTCATACTATTTATTTATTTATTCGAATAGCACTTTTTCAGAGCACATTAAATCTATATTTTAATTCTTACTGCAGGCATTCTTCTCCCTCTTTGTGTACACTCTGCTTCCGTAACTGTTCGATGTTATGAGACTGCTTTGGTTTTCTGTCTTGTTCGTCCCTAAAGACCATTTCCTGAATGTTGTTCCTAAATAATTTCCTGCTATGTTTGTCCAGTATTTCGACGATTGCTCCTCTGAGGTCATTTGGTGACTGTGTAAAGCATGCAACTCGTCCTTTCAGCTTCGTAATTCTTCTGAAAGTTTGTTTGTCAGTCTACCATCATCCACTCTAGTCAACTGTCCGAAAAACAACATTCTTCTTTTGCACATTGTTTATTTTTTGTTCTTTTATTATGTTCTCCACATTTCCATAGATTTCTTTGTTGGGTCGTGGCCTGTTGCACTCTGTTTCTACTGTCCTTCGTCATAGAATGTTCCTGTTCAGTCTTCTTTCTATTTCATTAATTTTGTTATGCCCCCTTCCCGCACTGGTTTTAGTGCTTCGCCGCTATGCAGAGCCTCAAGTGTCAATACTGTATTTTGATCTCCCACAATGAAGCCTTTTTTCTTGTGTATGGTTCCGGTGTCCTATAACTCTATGATCATCTCATCTGCAGATACTTCTATATTGCCTATCTCATTGTTGTATTTGAATGAGCTGTCTCTCTCGATTTATTTATTCATTTATTTATTTATTTTTTGATTCAGCAGAAATTTCTGTGGATAATTTTTTACGTTCGTTGCAAAATCTGTCTTCCAAAAAAATTTGTAAACCGACTTTTCCTGCTTCTGCCTCTGTTTAGAGGAAGTAAATTAATGTAAATTAAGAAAAATAATGAGCCTAAAATTGAACTGTAGGGAATCTCGCAGTTTCCAGTTAGTGTCCAAACTGTTGCCTCAACTGCTCGTTGTGGAAAGAAGTAATACTATGATTTACACTTAGCGCCCAGAGTTTCCACCATCCAGTCCCCAAAGAAAGAAGTAATACTATGATTTACACCTTAGCGCCCAGAGTTTTCACCAGCCAGTCCCCGAAGAGAGCGGTTTTAAACACACTGGTACAGAGAGCAATATCTGTTTCTAACGAGGAACATTTGGATTCCGAAGTTAATCATCTGAATTTTGTGTTCCGAAAGAACGGTTATGGGTCACGTGATATCAAGTCGGCGTTCTCCAAGAAAAGGAAATGTGAATATGTGGAACATTCACGTGATGTGCCACCACTTGCATTCGTTTCTTTTTGTTGCGCTACGTCTACCAAAGTAGACAGAGTCCTGGGAAGACAAGGTATAAGATCTATTTTGCGACCTCCTAAAAGGATAAAGGACATGCTAGGCCCTGATAACGACATTCTCGGTCTCAGGATCCCTGTGAATTACAACATCCTTTGTGAGCGCGGAAGCAATTGCATTGGTCAGTCCATCTGCAACGTCTCCGACCGTTGTGCAAAACAACTGCGGTGAATTAAAAATCGAGAACAGCAGAAATCGGCAGTTGCTGAGCACAGAGTTGTAACTGCAACTGGGACGGTCGCGGGGTTGAAATGACGGAAAGCGCGGCGGGATCCGCGGAGAGGCCTGCGAACAACAACATAACGGGAGAGGACGGACACGACCAACGAAGGACAGAACGAACAACAACAAGATCGAATAACGGAGTCACAAGGAAACCTAACAACCACGTCCACTCGTACACTGAACTAGTAAGTAAGCTGTCTAACGCGAGGCGATGTGTCCACAGACGTACGCGAGATTAGACTGACTGGACGAGCTTCTTTTTTTTCCTTTGTTGAATTTCGATTCCCTGGGAAGCGGTCGGGCTGGCAGCAGCTTATTACGCTGCTCTGCAGCCTACAGACTTTTTAAAACGTAAAAAGAAGATAAGAAACAATAAAAGCAAGCGATAAAACCGTGACTTACATTGTAAAACGGCGGGAAATTGTGGAAAGTTAAAACATAAAGCAAAGGGGTGGCAATGCTAATAAAATACAGAGGAAGCAGACAGGTAACATAGTAGACAGACAATTAAAGAACATGGCGATAGTCTGGTTTGTGTTCCCAAGAGAGATAAAAATCACACCCAGCGACAGTATGATGTCCGTTCGCAACACTTCGGAAAATACACACAACACTGAACACTCACTGTAAACACTGCACTAAAACGTCGGCACAAAGATGACACACCATAGCCAAGGGCAGATGGGGGGCCGGGGGAGGGGGGGGGGGACTGGACAGATGAGGTGGAAAACAAGGAGGGAGGAGAGGAAAACTGGACGAGCGAGAAGCTGGCGCATCGGGGGCGCCACTATTGGCCGCTGGAACCACGTGTCCCCCAGTGGCGCCCTCACACTAAACGAGGCGCACGCCGCCACAGCTTACGGCGCGATGGTGCAGAGACCTCTATGGGTCTTCAACGTCCATGATGTCTGGCGGGGATTCAAATTCCGCGGCGCGCGGTACCAGACACAGCTTCACGAACAAATATAAAATGTCTTTTCAGGAAACAAAAATTTTGTCCCAGGATCTTAAGTACTGGATTTCTGTAATTAAAGAGGCTGTAGGAATAAAATGGGTTCAGTCTGTGAAAGCGGAAATAATCTTAGAAGTGCATGGAAGCGAGCTCTCGATACAAAGAAGAGCCAGAGATATTCGTAGCAAGGTTTACGCTACAGCCAGAGCGGTGGCACCATCAGCGCAGACGTTGACACCATCTGCGGCGGCACTATGCCTAAGTAATTACCGGACGTCTGTGGACTACATAAGGCTACCATTGCAGCAGGTTTGATAGTCCGTTGCTCCTGACGAAGACGACGGAGGTAATCGTCGAAAAGGCCGAGTTTACACAAAATTATTGTGTTACAGAAAATTTCCTACTGCCTGTTACACTGGACACTCTAGAAACAGCCACCTAAATGTTTCAAAAGTGAGCCTTTGTCAGTAGAGAGACACTTTCGCTCTTCGTGATTTACCATAATGGCGCGAGTTACGCCCGCAGTGGCGGCGTCGTTCAGCAGAACCAGCGCACGCGGACACAGAGAGATGCCATTCTGCAGCCGGGCTATTTTGCGGATCCCGGGGGGAGACGAGGGCGCCTCATTAAAAACGGCGCCCAGCCGAACCGCACCTGCGCCCTCTCACTCCGCCGCTGCCCACCCCGAGCACCGGCCCACGCTGCTGACATTGATCGCTGTCCGCCGTCAGTTTGCTCACGGCGACAATAAAAAACGGGGGCGGCACGCCGTCTGGCTCCCAGGGCCGCCCCAGTCCACTGGCCCGCACTGCCTGCTGTTATGAACAACGCGGCTACGAGTCGGCTATCAGTGCACGTTCGTTGTCTGTCGTTTCACCCGGCAAAGGCATAGGAAGGAGATCTAAAAGATTCACCATATACACAAAGGTGACAAAAGTCATGGGACAGTAATGTCCACATATACACTACTGGCCATTAAAATTACTACACCACCAAGATGACGTGCTACAGACGTGAAATTTAACCGACAGGAAGAAGATGCTGTGATATGCAAATGATTAGCTTTTCAGAGCATTCACACAAGGTTGGCGCCAGTGGCGACACCTACAACGTGCTGACATGAGGAAAGTTTCCAAACGATTTCCCACACACAAACAGCAGTTGACCGGCGTTGCCTGGTAAAACGTTGTTGTGATGCCACGTGTAAGGAGGTGAAACGCGTACAATCACGTTTCCGACTTCGATAAAGGTCGGATTGTACCCTATTGCGATTGCGGTTTATCGTATCGCGACATTGCTGCTCGCTTTGGTCGAGATCCAATGACTGTTAGCAGAATATGGAATCGGTGGGTTCAGGAGGGTAATACGGAACGCCGTGCTGGATCCCAACGGCCTCGTATCACTAGTAGTCGAGATGACAGGCATCTTATCCGCATGGCTGTAACGGATCGTGCAGCCACGTCTCGATCCCTGAGTCAACAGATGGGGACGTTTGCAAGACAACAACCATCTCCACGAACAGTTCGATGACGTTTGCAGCAGCATGGACTATCAGCTCGGAGACCACGGCTGTGGTTACCCAGGAGCGTCTGCGATGGTGTACTCGACGACGAACCTGGGTGCACGAATGGCAAAACGTCATTTTGTCGGATAAATCCAGGTTCTGTTTACAGCATCATGATGGTCTCATCCGTGTTTGGCGACACCGCGGAGAACGCACATTGGAAACGTGTATTCGTCATCGCCATACTGGCATATCACCCAGCGTGATGGTATGGGGTGCCATTGCCTAGACGTCTCGGTCACCTCTTGTTCGCATTGACGGCACTTTGAACAGTGGACGTTATATTTCAGATGTGTTACGATCCGTGGCTCTACCCTTCATTCGATCCATGCGAAACCCCTACATTTCAGCAGGATAATGCACGACCGCATGTTGCAGCCTGTACGGGCCTTTCTGGATACAGAAAATGTTCGACTGCTGCCCTGGCCAGCACATTCTCCAGATCTCTCACCAACTGAAAACGTCTGGTCAGTGGTGGCCGAGCAGCTGGCTCGTCACAATACGCCAGTCACCACTCTTGATGAACTGTGGTATTGTGTTGAAGCTCCATGGGCCGCTCTACCTGTACACGCTATCCAAGCACTGTTTGACTCAATGCCCAGGCGTATCAAGGCCGTTATTACGGCCAGAGATGGTTGTTCTGCGTACTGCTTTCTAAGTATCTATGCACTCAAATTGCGTGAAAATGTAATCACATGTCAGTTCTAGTGTAATATATTTGTCCAGTGAATACGCGTTTATCATCTGCATTTCTTCTTGGTGTAGCAATTTTAATGACCAGTAGTTTACAAGGCATAAAAGGCGGAGCTGTCACTTGTTCTCTGGTGACTCACGTGAAGAGGTTTCCGAGTTGCAGGCGACGGGAATTAACAGACTGTGAGCACGGTATGGTAGTTGGAGCTAGACGCATGGGATATTGCGTTTCGTAAATCATTATGGAATTCAACATTCCGAGATCCACAGTGTCAAGAGCGTTCGAGAATACCGAATTTGGCTCTAAGCTCTAAACACTATGAGACTTACCATCTGAGGTCATCAGACCCCTAGAACTTAGAACTACTGAAACCTAAGTAACCTAAGGTCATCACATAGATCCATGCCCCAGGCAGCATTCGAACCTGCGACCGTAGCAGCAGCCCGGTTCCGGACTGAAGCTCCTAGAACCGGTCGGCCACAATGCCGGCTAATACTGAATTTCTGGAATTACCTCTAACCATGCAGAACGGAGTGGCCGACGGCATTCACTTAACGACCTGAGCAGCGGCATCTGGGTAGAGTTTTCAGTGCTGACAGACAGGCAACTCTGCGTGAAATATCTGCATAAATCAACGTGGGACGTTCGACGAACGTAGCCATTAGGACAGGGCGACAAAACTGGGCGTTAATGGGCTATGACAGCCGCCGACCGACACGAATGCCTTTGCTAACAGCACGCCATCACCTGCAGCGCCTCTCCTGGACTCGTGACCATATCGGTTGGACTCCAAACGATTGGAAAACCGTGGCCTGGTCAGATGAGTTCCGATTTCAGTTGGTAAGAGCTGATGGTAGGGTTCCAGACTGGTGCGGACCCCACGAAGCAATGGGGCCAAGTTTTCAATAAGGCACTGTGCAAGCTGGAGATGGCTCCATAATTGTGTGGCTTGTGCTTACGTGGAATAGACTGTGCCCTCTGATACAACTGAAGTACTTGGAGACCATTAGCAGCCATTGATGGACTTCATGTTACCAATTGGATGGAATTTCTATGGATGACAATGCGCCATGTCACCAGCCCACAATTGTTCGCGATTGGTTTGAAGACCATTTTGGACGATTCGAGCGAATGATTTGGGATTTTGTCACCCAGATCACCCGACACGAATCCCATCGAACGTTTGTGTGACATAATTGTCAGTTCGTGCACAAAATCCTACACTGGCAACACTTTCGCAGTTAAGGACGGCTGTAGAGGCATTGTGGCTCAATATTTGTGCAGAGGGCGTCCAACGACGTGTTGATTCTATCCCACGTCCACTAACTGCACTATGCTGGGCAAAAGGTGATCCGACGTGCACATGGTTTCTGTCTTCCAGGTGCATAACAGTCAAAATAACTTCCCGTGGAATTAGAAACAAAGTAGTCAACATTTAGACTGCAAAAGGAGTTACTATGTAAAGCGTGGAAGTGGAAGGAGCATATTGAAGGGAGACACCACAAAACAACAAGTAAAGATGTGTGTAGAAAACACCGGGGATCTAGTTGTAGGTACTGACATTGACGGAGCTCTGGAAGTTTTGTGAACAAACAAGGCAGAAGGTGGTTGACAAAACTGTTGGTATCTACAGAAGAATCGAAAAGAAACGTGAGGATTTATCAAATAACGATCTGTTTGGCTTTACGAAAGGTAAAGGTACAATAGGAACAGATGGATAAAGTATAATGACCCAGTGAGAATGGAAGAAGGACGAAAGGGCAAGAATGCAGTATTTCTCTCCTACTTTTCAAACTGTGCATCAAATAAGCAGTGACGGAAATGAAATAAATGTTCTGAAACGGTATCAAAATCCACGCTGAATAGATATCGTAGACAAGATTCGCTGATGACAATTCTATCCTCAGTGAAAGTGAGAAGAAATGCAGGAGCCGTCACTTGGTATCAACATTCTAATGAGCAAAGAATATGGATCGAGATAAACCATAGGAAAACGAAAGTAGTCAGGAGTAGCAAAAATGAGATTAGGCATAAGATTAACCACTAAACGGGAGACCACGTAGAGGACGAAATGAGTTCTGCTCCATAGGAAGCAAAATAACACGTAGCGTACAAAGCAAGAAGTATATGAGAAGCACGGAGAAATGAAGTACACCGAATTGTTTAGGAAAGGAATATGTGGCAAATGACTAGAAGAAGGGGCGGAATAATAGGACTTGTGTTAAGACATGATAGAATAACTTTCATCGCAATGGGGGAAATAGTAGAGGGCACAAAGTTTAAGGAAAGACAGAAATTGGACTATATCCATATATCCAACAAATAAATGAAGAATTTGGTTGCTACTCTGAGATGAATATGTCGGCACAAGAGAGAAATTCATGAAGGCCGCATCATACAATTTAGAAGTGGATGACAAGAAAAACGTTATTTTTATTTTATTTCTTAAGAATGATATAATGTTAGAAAATGGGGCAAGATTTAAGAAAAAACACACTTTCTTAGGATTTCATCAACGTAAAGTGGTTCAATACGTTTGGTATCCGTTAAAAACTTCATAGTTCACCCTCAAGAGGTGATCGTGCATGTGTCTTTATTACGACCAGTCTCACTCGTCAGACCGTCGTCACATTTCATAACATATTTTAAACAGCTTGGTTCAAATGGTTCAAATGGCTCTGAGCACTATGGGACTTAATATCTGTGGTCATCAGTCCCCTAGAACTTAGAACTACTTAAACCTAACTAACCTAAGGACATCACACACATCCATGCCCGAGGCAGGATTCGAACCTGCGACCGTAGCAGTCGCGCGGTTCCGGACTGAAGCGCCTTGAACCGCTCGGCCACCACGGCCGGCTTAAACAGCTTAAATGGTGGTATAAATCCTATGGCGTCAATTATGAAATCCACTGTAAATCGCTGTTGTCATGTTGTGGAATATATTACTTTTTTGGTAATAAAACATACCAAACACTGCAGTCCTGGAGCTTCGCAAATTCTTATTGATACGATAGATGAGTCCATACCTACGTACGATGTGTTCACCCAAACGAGTAATCGAAGACAGTAGTCACTGCACTACATATGACTTCCAAGTGTCTAGCGGTTCTAGGCGCTCAGTCCGGAGCCGCGCGACTGCTACGGTCGCAGGTTCGAATCCTGCCTCGGGCATGGATGTGTGTGATGTCCTTATGTTAGTTAGGTTTAAGTAGTTCTATGTTCTAGGGGACTGATGACCATAGATGTTAAGTCCCATAGTGCTCAGAGCCATTTCACCCATTTGAACTTCCAAGTACTTTTCATACATATCCATTATAGCACTGATACAGCCTTCATATTACGTAAAAATGGGCACATACCTCTTACGCGACTTCACGTCACACCTGTCGCCGAGTAGAATGGTTTGAACGCGACAGGGAGCTGCACGTTTTACGAACTGAGTGATCAAAAGTCACTGTCACGGGTTATGGTGCGAGTGTACACGCCATTTATAAACAGTCTATTGCTAATGTACGCTTTAACTAGACACATCTCTGATTGCTGAAATTCGGCTGACCTAGTGCCACTCCGGCATGTTTACTCTCATTGCCGATTTTAACTACTGTGCACGGTAGAAATAAGCAAATATTCTGAATATATTTTCGTGTGGCATTGTACATAGTGGTTATTATTATTATTCAGAAAAATAGCGAAGACACTGTAGCTGGTCCTTCTGACGATTCGCCATTAGCTTCCGTCACACTTCTGCGAGACGTTAACTGCTACATGTTCGTTTGTTGGCTGCCCTGGAAGAAGGAGGCGGAGCTTGTCCTACCACCCAGCGCGTTACTAGATCATCGCAAATGCTCGCTCCCACCACATTTCACATAGAGGATAAGGAAAAGGGTGCGGTTAGTACAGACATATATTTAGTGAATATGGTAACACGTCGCGAAGTGACCGACTTTCAGCCTTGGAAGATAATATGTGCAAAACGCATGGGCGATAGAACATCGAAGATTACACAAAAAAAACTTCGCGTTGTCATCATGGTCTAAGGTGATTCTTGAATTCGCAGGGACAAGGTTTTCACACACGTAAACTGCCGTAAAAGATGCCCGTAAATATTTGATGAACGGAGATCGCAGCGCTTTCACAGAGAAGGGGAACATACACTGAAGAACCAAAAAAACTGGCACACCTGCCTAATATCGTGCAGCTCCCCCCACCCGCCCGAAGCACGCAGAAGTGACTCAACACGACGTGGCATGGACTCGACTAATGTCTGAAGTAGTGCTGGAGGGAAGTGACACTATGAACATTGCACGGCTGTCCATAAATCCGTAAGAGTACGACGGAGTGGAGATCTCTTCTGAACATCACGTTGCAAGGCGTCTTAGATATGAATAATGTTCATGTCTGGGGAGTTTGGTTACCAGCGGAATTTTTTAAACAGAGGAGAGTTCCTGGAGCCACTCTGTAGCAATTCTGGTCGTGTGGAGTGTCACATTGTCCTGTTGGAATTGTCCAAGTCCCTCGGAATGCACAATGGATGTGAGTGGATGCAGGTGATCAGACAGGATGCCTACGTACGTGTCACCTGTCAGAGTCGTATCTGGACGTATCAGGGGTCCCATAACACTCCTACTGCACACACACCACACCATTACAGAGCCTCCACCAGCTTGAACAGTCCCCTGCTGACATGCAAGGTGCATTGATTCATGAGGTTGTCTCCATACTCGTACACGCCCATCTGCTCGATACAATTTCAAAAGAGACTCGTCCGACCAGGCAACATGTTTCCAGTCATCAATAGTCCAATGTCGGTGTTGACAGGCGCAGGCAAGAGGTAAAGCCTTGTGTCGTGCATTCACTAAGGGATCATGAGTGGGCCTTCGACTCCAAAAACCAATATCGGTGATGTTTCGTTGAATGGTTCGCACGCTGACACTTGTTGATTGTGCAGCACTGAAATCTGTAGCAATTAGCGGAAGGGTTGCACTTCTGTCACGTTTAAGGATTCTCTTCAGTCGTCGTTGGTCTCGTTCTTGCAGAATCTTTTTCCAGACGCAGCGATGTCGGGGATTTGATGTATTATCAGATCGATGATATTCACTGTACACTCGTGAAATGGTACTACGGCAAAATCCCCACTTCATCACTGCCTGGGAGATGCTGTTTCCCTTCGCTCGCGCGCCGACTATGACACCACGTTCAAACTCAGCAGCAATAGCTCATCTAACAACTGCACCAGACACTTGTTGTCCTATATAGGCGTTGCCGACCGCAGCGCCCTATTCTGTCTGTTTACGTATCTCCGTATTTGAACCTATACCAGTTTTTTTGGCGCTTCAGTGTAAGACCAGCTAATCACGTATTCTAATGAGTCTTAGGTATGTTGTAGAGCGACGTGTACTGAGTACCTGGCTAGCGGCTTCTCATGTGACGGTCCCTAGTTTATGAGATAATCGGTGTTGAAGTTTTATGGATGCCTCGTACACCTGTAACGTCAGTCATCTTTCGACCAAGAGAAAGTAGCGCAGGAGGGAAGGTTCACGGTTGTCGCGTTGGCAGTACAGGTTCAAATTCTGCTACTGAATTTTTTTCGAATTTTGTCTTACAGAATATCATCATATAGTATATGTTATGCAAAATTATGCAAAAATAGTCATTTTCGCAGTAGTAATTTCATTAATAAACCAATCATTATATCACACTTTCTTCAGATACGTATTCTGTTTGTTACAGAATAGATTACAGAAACGTCTTACTCTCTCTCACTTGCATCGTTTGCCTTGTTAGAGCAGAATTCCGGCTGGTATTTGTCGTAGAAAAATCCTAAACACAAACTCGTAGAACACTACGCACATTTAATGAAAGCTAATGCCTTACAGGTACACTGACTTTTCAGAAGCGATACCCAAAAACAGAGCTCCTTCAAATTCAAAAAGATTGTTCTTCCTTCGATCAAAGCGAAACCTGTGCATTTGATCATTCCTGTGAAAGCCGTTGGACTAAACTGATAGAGAACGCATTTCTATGGAACATTCCCTCGAAGCAATTTCTCTATTAGTCTTTCGCAAGTTGGGAGCATTCTGAGTTTTTTTCGTAAAAATTTTAGTCTACCTGTTAAAATTAACGTCAGAAGGTAATGTGAGATAATTTTTCAGTGCAGGTTCATGATCTGTTTTCATCTGCAGAAATTTGATCTTAAAGTGTCTGATCAGTCAGTCTTCCCCACAAACTAAGCAAACGTTGTCCAGTGATATACTGTAGGATGAATCTGAGAAAAAAAGGAAAGAAAGTACACGGGTGGGATATGAACGAGCATGGTCAATGAGAGCAGCTGCGCTAGCTTCGCTTGGTCGAAACATTACTAAAGTTACAGGTATGGGGACAGAGCGAGGTGGCGCGTGTTGGCACATTGGACTCGCATGCGGGAGTACGACGGTTCAAACCCGCTTCCGGCCATCCTGATCTATATTTTCCTTGATTTCCCTAAATCGCTTCAGGCAAATGTCGGAATGGTTCCTTTGAAAGGGCACGTCCGACTTCCTTCCCCATCCTTCCCTAATCCGATGGGACCAATGACATCGCTGTTTCGTACCCTACTCCCCCCCCCCCCCAAGGAACCAACCAACAGGTATGGGAGGCACGCATAAAACTTCAACATCGGTTTTCTCGGAAACTAGGGGTCGTCGCAGCTGCTAGCCAGGTACTCAGGACAGCTCCCTCGACAACATAACTAAAACTCATCAGAATATAATGTGACTCATTCGGGGCAAATGACCTTTTTATTGTGTGTCCGATGGCCTTTGATTTCAATGTGAAGCTTCAGGAGCTCAAGATTGTTCTCAGACAAAATCACCACGTAAGCTGCAGTACCCTACGCTACGTTGTTCACAACGTTTTGAACCTAGTTCTGGATCGGGAAAAGTCCGTCGACAGTCTGGCAACACACTACCGGTATATGTCGTAGTCATTACGAAATGAAAGTCGTCGAGGAGTACCGTGACAAACCAATAAGCACATTTGTAATATCAGCACTGCATGACGAAAGCGCAGGCTGTTCCCCCCCCCCCCCCCCCCGTCCCCCTCTACCCTTCCCCGGCCCCACACACACACACACACACACACACACACACACACAGGCTGCCCATGGGAGCCGGTGTGCGGAGGTTCTTCAGAGTTCGTTAAGAACGTTGTGAACAGAGTGTCGTTGCTTGTCAATCTGTGATCATAAATAAACAAAATGTTCTTTGCCGACGTTGTGCCGTAAATCTTGCTTTAGATCGTGAGACCGACTTCTGCCATGCGTAATAAGATCGATAACCTTCGTGTTGAACTCCATCACTAACGTATTCACGTCTGGGCAGTCTCTGTTATGGACAAGCTCTTGGCCTCACTGCTACGAAAAATTGGAGTTTTTACGAAATAAAAGCAGATTATCAGGTAAGCCATAAACTATTGGAGTTCTGTCTGCGACGCAGCCGAAAGAGAAAGGAGACCAGGATCGAGAATCGCACGGCCAATACCGTGTTTGGCTGTGGGCTGCAGTATCTCGGGCTTGGTGCCAAAAAGCAGGATAAGGCGAGAGAGTTTCTGCACCATGATTCATTTTAGATAACTTGTAGGTCGACTCAGCTCGAACTGAACAGAAAAAAATTTCTGGTGGAAAAGTCAATTAAATCAAAAGTGTATTACTACCGGCGTCATATGTGCTCTAAACGCCGCTATGAGTAAACCTCTAGGTGCTCCACAGGGGGAAAGATAATGGCAAATTTGTTTCTCATGAACTCTATAGAAGGAATTGGAGCTTCACTCAGCGGTTCTACACAGGAAAGCACCACCGTGCTTCATTTTTACGGTTCTATACCTCAGTCGGTAGAAACGGAACCCTCACAGCTTCACTTTGTTGTCAGTCTGTCTGTCTGTCCGACTGGCCAAACCCTTCTTCTCAGGAACAGGTAAACGTATCAAGCTGGCATTTGTGTCACTTATTAAAGTTTGCAGTCCCTTCTGTGATGTAAAAAAATTGAAGCTTCTAAGTCAATGCAGTGAAAAAATAATACCAACGTCGTTGGACAAAAAAGGCACCTAATGCCCGTAATTACCTCGGATAAACTCAGTAAAACCTATAGGGCACTTCCCATTGACCTAGAAGCAAGATTTCGCTCTACAACAGGAAAAATCCGATAATGGTTAATTTGTAGTTCATCTACATCTACATCTACATTGATACTCCGCAAGCCACCCAACGGTGTGTGGCGGAGGGCACTTTACGTGCCACTGTCATTACCTCCCTTTCCTGTTCCAGTCGCGTATGGTTCGCGGGAAGAACGACTGTTTGAAAGCCTCCGTGCGCGCTCTAATCTCTCTAATTTTACATTCGTGATCTCCTCGGGAAGTATAAGTAGGGGGAAGCAATATATTCGATACCTCATCCAGAAACGCACCCTCTCGAAACCTGGCGAGCAAGCTACACCGCGATGCAGAGCGCCTCTCTTGCAGAGTCTGCTACTTGAGTTTATTAAACATCTCCGTAACGCTATCACGGTTACCAAATAACCCAGTGACGAAACGCGCCGCTCTTCTTTGGATCTTCTCTATCTCCTCCGTCAACCCGACCTGGTACGGATCCCACACTGATGAGCAACACTCAAGTATAGGTCGAACGAGTGTTTTGTAAGCCACCTCCTTTGTTGATGGACTACATTTTCTAAGCACTCTCCCAATGAATCTCAACCTGGTACCCGCCTTACCAATCATACGAGAAAAATATTTTTGTCATTTGTTATCGGACTGTCTGTTTGTCCATCCGTCCTTTAAGACTCCTTTTTTCTCAGGAACGGATACGCGCGTCGCTTTGAAATTTATGACACATACATAGCTTTATGGTCCCTTTGTGGTATAACAAAAGCTAGCTCCGATGTCAATGCAGTCAAAAGGTGCAGCCATTTATGTCACACATTTTGATACTCGCATACTCCCTTATTAAAACATGCGGGGTACTCACCCATGACGTAGAATTATGAAATTGGAAACAAAAGTTTAGTGTCACAGTGCACGTAAAGGAAAATACCAAAAAATGTTAATTTGTAATTTCATCACACAAAAAATATGTTTCTTGTCTTTCGTTATCAGTCTTCAAACTTGAAACTAAAACATTCTCGAAAGTCCTGGAAAACCTGGAACCGATATCTTGCCAGTATAAATGTTGCTAATGGTCAAAAATCGTCAAGATCCTCGATTTTCAGAATGGCTGAACTGTCTACATACATTGTACGAAGCCCTCAGTGCGCGGGTCCTGTTCGCATCCGGACTTTTTTTTTTTTTTGTGCTACTTAAATGAACAGAGTGGCTCTTGTCTTGCAGTGCTCCGTGGCTCTTGTCTTGCAGTACTCCTATGCGATGTGATTTCGAACTCGAGAAAATTCCAGTTTGCATCTGCATTTGCAAAACAGTAATGTAAATCTGCATTTCCCCAATTTGGTCTTGACCAGCATTTCTTGAATAATTTACAATTAATATTTCCATCGACGACGAAGTCTTTACAGCAAAGCACAGTTTCATCGAAGAGTCCCCGGGTGTACTGCCGATTCATAGTGTACAATGAGCACAACATTTCAGCGATCGGATACGTCGCCAACGTCAGGTGCGCTGACGAACTCTTCGATCAAGAAATACGTCGGGGGAAACTGAAGAATCACACAAAGCACCAGTTCTTTTGTGTCAAGTGTGGGAAATGAAGACCTTACCAGTTGTATAAAGCTTTAAGGAAAAGGAAGTTTTTCATCGTTATCACTGATGTTTAATTTTTATGTTGAATAGGTAATGAAGGAATTAAAATATTTCTCCGATGTGGCAGTTATTTGGCAGAGACAGAAAATAAGCATCATACACGTCGCTGATGGCGTAGTGGTGGTCACCGACACTGAACAGGGATTGAGCCGAGTGCTTAATGTAATGCAAAAGATGCTAGCTGACGGCTGTAGTATGCACACAAATAAAAAGGGAAATACGGTAGAGGTGTACACGGCAGGTGTAAGTATAGTAGTAGTAGTATTCAAAAAATGGTTCAAATGGCTCTGAGCACTATGGGACTCAACTGCTGAGGTCATTAGTCCCCTAGAACTTAGAACTAGTTAAACCTAACTAACCTAAGGACATCACAAACATCCATGCCCGAGGCAGGATTCGAACCTGCGACCGTAGCGGTCTTGCGGTTCCAGACTGCAGCGCCTTTAACCGCACGGCCACTTCGGCCGGCCCAGTAGTAGTATTGTATTGTATGTTAACCGGGGACCTAGAAACGATGGGGAGGCTCCGTCCCGCCGCAGCCGCAGTGGTCCACAACCCCACGACGACTACCGCAGCCTACGTCACTCCTCCGCCGCCCCACACCGAACCCAGGGTTATTGTGCGGTTCGGCCCCCGGTGGACCCCCCAGGGATCGTCTCACACCAGACTAGTGTAACCCCTATGTTTTCGTGGTAGAGTAATTGTGGTGTACGCGTACGTGGAGAACTTGTTTGCGCAACAATCGCCGACATAGTGTAACTGAGGCGGAATAAGAGGAACCATTCGTCGAGGCAGATGGAAAACCGTGTAAAAACCATCCACAGACTGGCCGGCACACCGGACCTCGACACAAGTCCGCCGGGCGGATTCGTGCCGGGGACCAGACGCTCCTTCCCGCCCGGAAAGCCGTGCGTTAGACCGCACGGCCAACCTGGCGGGCAGTAACAGTAGTAGTAGTAGTTGTTGGTTCAAATGGCTCTGAGCACTATGGGACTTAACATCTATGGTCATCAGTCCCCTAGAACTTCGAACTACTTAAACCCAAATAACCTAAGGACATCACACAACACCCAGCCATCACGAGGCAGAGAAAATTCCTGACCCCGCCGGGAATCGAACCCGGGAACCCGGGCGTGGGAAGCGAGAACGCTACCGCACGACCACGAGATACGGGCATTAGTAGTAGCAGTAGTAGTATTAGTAGTAGTAGTAGTTGTTGTTGTTGTTGTTGTTGGTGGTGGTGGTGGTGGTGTCCTGTGTAGGACTCTGGATCTGTGATTAGCCACTGCAACCTGTATCTGCTAACTGTACTCATCTCTTGGTCAACTTTCATAATTTTTGCCGCTCTCATTTCGTTCCAGTATTACGAAAAGTCGACGATACTTTGACGTCTCAGAATGTGTCCTATTAATCTTTTGCTACTTTTATTGAATATACTGGATGATGATGTTTAGCTTGCACGAGAGACTCTTCAAGAGATGGATGAAAGCGCTGTCAAAGAGAATAACTGGCTAAAAAAGGAAGGTGAAGGAAAGACACAGTAATAATGATAGCAAAAGCAAAAGGGCTGTCAGTAAAATGAAACAGCTGCCAGTCTCTAAAATATAAAAATTCGAACTAGAAAAATATTCACGAAATGCTGTATTTGAGCAAAGCTCTGTATTGGTGCGAAACATGCGTAGTGAGGAAGAGAGTGAAACGAAACCGTTATAAGAGAGTGAAACGAAACCGTTATAAGTCTTTTAAACGTTAAATGAAGAGGTTCTAAAAGCGTCAGGCAACAAAGACACCTAATGCTCGTAATTACCAAGAATAATGAAGTCGATAGATTGGGTGATAGGCTGTATACAAAGACTAAATTTTTATTAAGGATTAGTTTTATCCCGTCGTTTATGAATTTGAACATCAGACATTAGTATGTTCCATGGAATAATTAATTTGAATTATACAGGAAATTACATTTCATTAAATGTTTCTTTGAAAAAATTGCAAGAAATGTTCAAACATTCGTCCCTGAGATTTGTTACATAATTGATTACATCATAGCAAAGAGATTGACCCTGTTAAATTCTTGGAATCAAAAACTTGATAACAAAATAAGTGAGGTGAACATGCGAGAGAACTGCTATAGCCGTTTGAAATGTAAATGCTGTTTGACAAACAAAAGTTATTTAAAAAAACCTGGCTTAATTTGATTATTTTCTTTCCGCAATGCAATAAGATATCGTATTGTGGGAAAACTCATCAAGCTGCAGTTTTGTGTGCCAAACTTAGGTATTTTTGGAGGTGTGAATTGAAGAACATGTTGCAGAAATCTGTTCAAGAACTGCGTATACCAACTACTGCTTCTCAGAAAATTTATTCCGCAGTAAAATCTGTCATAAATAATTCACTGTGTCCATAATTGAAGTTCCAGTTCAAAACGCTGTAGAAAGAGAACTACTGCTCAGAATGACGTCAGATGTGAACAGCATATTATTGACACAAGGGGAAAAGTCACTTAAAAAAATGTAACCAAAATTTTGCCAATAGCTGACGCTGTAAGCGTTTTGACGTAAAATGGTTCGGCTACGAATGATACGTAAATTTCAGTATAACATCCCACGATCCGACCTGTCCATTGTGCAGGAGTGCACAAATTCGGCAGCCAACAGTAGTGTCCCTGTTAGTTTAGTAAGCCCGTCCCCCATAGAAAGGTCGTGTCACATTGGATGAATAAAATCTGTTTCTGATTGTTCTGAGGCCAAATACCGCTTAAAAAGCAAAATTCATCATTTCTTAATTGTCCTGGGCCTAAAAACAGCATAAAAAGCAAAATTACATCGGTTTCTAATTGTCATGAGACTGGCGCAGGACATGTTGAAGATGCGGTCCACTGTTTTCTGCCACAAGCTGAAACCGAGTAACAGCATATCCCACAACAGATCGGATGTCACGTTCAGAAGCTTTGCGCATTCCTTGCCTTCAGTTCAGCTACGTTCGTAATCGGAGCACTGAGCACAACACCTTTCAGATAGTTTCACAGCCAGAAGTCACACGGATTAAGATCAGATAATCTGGACGGCCAGGCTGCAGGGAAATGACGACTGATAATTGTAGCAGCTTTCCGAAACGCCTCTGCAGCAGGAGCTTTAAAGGCTGTGCAAACTGCGCAGGAGCGCCATCTTGCATAAAAATGATCCTACCTTCACATCCACGATGTTGAAGGATCTGAGTTAAGCTGATGCGCAAAAGAATTTCATGGAGCTTACCAACGACGGTACAGCACCTTTGCAGAATGATGTGGTACCGGTTGCTGTATGTGCGGATTTTCCGTTGCCCATATTCTGCAATTCTGCGTATTGACATGTCCTTGGAAATGGGCTTCTGTCCACAGAATGTTCCATGGCCATTCATTGTCCAATTCCATGCGAGCAATAAATTCCAGGGCGAACGTTTGTTTTGCATATGGGTCAGCGGGAGGCAACACCTAAACACTTATAACCCTGTATGTATAGTAATGCAGGATCTTTCACAGGATATTATGCACCGTGCTCGCCAGCATGTCCAACGTTCTGACAATTTCCTGTGAACTGCATGTTTGCACACCACTGCTGGACCCCACATGTAGTTCTGTGGCCACACCTGCGACAGACGTCGAATCAATTGCTTTCCTGCCTCTGCCACACTGCACTTCAAAAGCATCTGTCTCCTCGAATGTTGTAATAATTTCCTTCAGAGCCTTAGCAGACATCGAACGAATACCTTTCTTCATACACTTGAATGTCCAGCGCTTTTGCAGAGCAGAGCTACTGGAGCACAGTCACCGTTCTTGTAAAAAATCTCTGTTCTCAACATGCATTTCCTGCATGGAAACAATCATATTGGGAGTCTCAGACGGAAGCTGGGGAATTGCCGTGTGCCGCGTGTTTGTTGGTGTGCATATTCGGACGCTTACATCGCCATCCTTCCATCTATTGGTCACATTTTCGTTTCTTTTTTCATGGCTTTTCCCCCTGAGTCAAGAACGTGCTGTTCAAATTTGACTTCATTCTGAACAGCGGCTTTCTAACTACTGGAAACTGGAACTTAAATTATGTACACCATGTATATGAGAGGAATTCAAAAAGTAAGTTACACGTTATTATGGCAGGCCAAGTAACTTTTTGGATAGTGCACTATACTTCAAACTGACACAGATACACGACACACTTTTTGACATAGTCATCAAATCTGTATAAAAAATGGTTGGAAAGTTGTGCAAAGTGTTCAGTTCGTCGACGATAGAAATACGATCCTTAATCATGGAGCAATTCGAGAACCTCTCTTTCAGTATCCTCATGTGGTAAAATACCTTTGCCCCTCTGATGTTTTTTAGTCTGTTGATTCCCTGGACAATGTAATCTGCATTTAATGTCGGTGGCCTACCTTAGCCTCACCCACGTCTGCACTGCCTATGTCGAACTGTTGGCTGCATTTGACTACGCTTCTCGGACATTGGATTTCACACATATAGTGACAGAATTTCACGACGAATCTGTATGATATTTAAAAGTTTTCTGCACAAGAATTGTACTATACCGCTTACTTCAACTTTGGAATACGTTTCCAGTTCCCGTGCGATTACACTCGTTCGCTGTGACCATCACCAGTTCGCCGTTCCCAGGCGACGGACCAAAATAACCTTTATCAGTGTCGCTTATGCATGTGGATTTTCGCATTTGCGGCCCGTATCGTCGGCGTGGAATCTCAGTCACTGGAGTAGGATTGCCTTCAGAGCCCCGGTGACCCGCGAAGATGTGCGTTGATACGCTCCGGACAGCTGTGCAATACCAATCTGACTGTAGATAGGAGCGATGGCTTAGGGTTCCATTTCATTTGATTTCAGCACCCCTTTGGTTGTCGTCAGCGACACCCTTACAACACACCGGTGTCTCGACGAAATTTTATTGCCCTTCATGGCAAGCCATCCTGGGCTTACATTTCAGCAAGATAATGACCGTCCACACACGACGATGGTCTCCACTGCCTGTCTTCGTGCTTGCCAATCCCACCGGATCTCTCCTGAGATGAGACGTTTGGAGTTGTATGAACAGGGCCGTCCAATCAACTAGAGATTGGACAGAATTTAGCCGATGTCCTTCAGGAGGACATCCAGTGACTCTGTCAATCAATACCAAGCTGCTTGCATAAGGACCAGAGGTGGATCAACACTATATTAACTTGTTCAGCTTATGAAGTTCTTTGTCTAGAATCAATCGTCGAATTTTTCTAAAATTATAATCATGTCTCTGTCTGTACATCTGCGATTTCCGTCCAGTTCTCATAATTCCTTCGTGGTGCGTCGTTTTTTGTTTGTTTCATCCTTTGCACCTGCTGCGCATGCTCGAAGCTGAAGTAATTCCATGGGAGACGCTACAATAATGGCGCTGTGAATCAACAAGATCCTTACTTTAAAAATTGCAGATTTATATGCCAATACCATTGAAGAAACATCTTCCTTTCCATAGCTGTTATACTAGCTTGTACTGACGGGTTTCGACATAGCTTCTCCCCAGAAACTATCCGCGAATGAATCAGGAAAGAGGAAAAAAAATCATTCATGTTAGGCACTTACCTTTCGCTACCCTCTCGCCGCTCCTCCTTCCGATAGCGAACTACGTATATGGAGGGAGCCTGTTCACAGACAAAATTTCCGGATGTTATTTAAGGATATTTTCTGAGTGGTTTCACATAATGTCGTTTGAATTTCCCGGTGGCTTCTTACAACGTGGTTGTCTGATATTCGGTTTCTTACCCACATTCGCCTTAGTGTCTCTTTTGCACTAAAAATATCTTCACAACACTGTAAATGTCGACGTATGCTATGTGGGTCATGTGTGGAAACATAATTAATTGGTCCATTCACTCACGGTAATTGCTTCTGATATCAGTAACAGCGCTGCTCGCTTCTGTCTCGGATTTGATTTTTCGGCAGTGTTAGTTGTGCTAACAGTGGTACACAGCAGTACTGTGGATAGTTTTACTGATGTAGAATTGGCAGTCATGCACTGGGCTTGTGGGTTCACTGAATGCAATGGGAAAGCTGTACAAAAACGCTAAGGTCAGCTGTTCCAGTAGCGGCGCAAACCACAAGTATTTTTGTATTGTCTGAGGGCAGCGTTTTGTGTTCCACATTTTGGTGGTTGCATATTACGGACGTTTCCACTGAAGAAAGGTACTCTGCCAAAATATGACATGCTGAGAACCGTGGCTGTAATACTACAAGGTTTATAATTGAAACAGCAACTAGCCACAGCTATGGTTTAACTAGATTTTGTTTGGATCAAACCATGACCAGATTCGGGTATTTTACAAATTCATCTTCAGATCGTTGTTACACGTTTCGTTTCCTTTTCTTGCTGGCGCCTCGTTTTGTATCCATTATTGGTTTGCTTCACTAGCCGTAAGTTCTTTGGTCACTATTTGGTAAAGTTTACGATGTATTTATTTCTTATGACATCTATCGAAGCATTTATGAAAGGTTTTTAAAGCTATTAAAACGTAAATCTGGTGAAAACTTCCATGCTATCTGTTCAAGGACGACGAAGTCGCCCAGTTTTTTTTTTTTTTGTTGTGAATTTCGAAATTAATACATTTGTGGATATACACTATGCGAGAGCTGTTCAATACCTTGAAAAACACCGTACTTCACGCCATTCTCTGTTTGATGGCACCACACTCGGTGCACATTTACAAAGCGTGGCCCAACTTCACACGAGTAACACAAACAATGTTGTCAAAGATCTTACAGCCGTAGAGATATTATGTTACCGATCCAGTGGCGTGCATGGGCTTAGTGAAATATGTTTTCGCTAGTGCAACGGAATTCATTTAAAAAAACGAAAACAGAAGTAAAATCGTTTTTCATATAAATACCGAACAATGTGTGTGGTTCATAAGCACAAGAAGATACGTTTTCTACTATAGTGACAAAGCTACGTTTCAACATTAAATCTGTAGTTGCATTTTGTGTTATAATTAGTAATGTTTTAATACATCAGACTGTGGATATCATTTATATATGAGTTTAACACTAGAGGTGCAACTTTTAAAGTATTATAGCTATCTTGAACTATGTGAATATTAAACTGATTTAAACGATAACAAGACATCTTGGAAATTATTTAGGAAGGAGTTGTTGGATGACTGTTTGTGCATTCAGAATGAGAGCATTGTGCCACCCTTATCCGCAAACTGAAAGGTCTGGAGGTTGTTTTCTATACTATCTACTACGTGAGTATTATCTGCAAGTTACACTATGTGATCAAAAGTTTCCGAACACCCCCCAAAACATACGTTTTTCATATTAGGTGCAGTGTGCTGCCACCTACTGCCAGGTACTCCATATTCGAACGTGGTCAATTGATTGGGTATCACTTGTGTCATACGTCTGTACGTGAGATTTCCACACACCTAAACATCCCTAGGTACGCTGTTCCCGATGTGATAGTGAAGTGGAAACGTGAACGGACGCGTACAGTCCGACTTCGTCTGTTGACTAATACAGACCGCCGAGAGATGAAGAGGGTCGTAATGTGTAACAGGTAGACAATCCATCCAGACCATCACATAGGAATTCCGAAATGCATCAGGATCCACTGCGAACACTATGACAGTTAGGCGGGAGGTGAGAAAATTTAGATTTTATGGTCGAGCGGCTGCTTATACGCCACACATCACGCCGGTAAATGCCAAACGACGCCTCGCTTGGTGTAAGGAGCGTAAACATTGGACGATTGAACAGTGGGAAAACGTTGTATTAAGTAACGAATCGCGGTACAGAATGCGGCGATCCGATGGCAGGGTATGGGTATGGCGAATACCTGGTGAACGTCATCTGCCAGCGTGTGAAGTCTCAACAGTAGAATTCGGAGGCAGTGGTGTTATGGTGTGGTCGTGTTTTTCATGGAGGGGGGCTTGCACCCCTGGTTTTGTGTGGCACTATCAGAGCACGGGCCTACATTGATGTTTTAAGTACCTTATTGCTTCTCGCTGTTGAACAATTCGGGGATGGCTACTGCATCTTTCATTATGATAGAGCACCTGTTCATAATGTACGGCTTGTGGCGGAGTGGTTACACGACAATAATATCCCTGTAATGGACTAGCTTGCACAGGGTCCTGACCAGAATCCTACAGAATACCTTTGGGATGTTTTGGATTGTCGACATTGTGCCAGGCCTCACAGACCGACATCGATAACTCTCCTCAGTGAAGCACTCCGTGACGAATGGGTTGCCATTCCCCAAGAAACCTTCCAGCGCCTGATTGAACGTATGCTTGCGAGAGTGGAAGCTGTCATCAAGGCTAAGGGTGGTCCAACACCATATTGAATTCCAGCATTACCGATGGAGGGCGCCACGAACTTGTAAGTCATTTACAGCCAAGTGTCCGGATACTTTTGATCACATGCTGTAGGTAACAGATTCTGACTCGCTTAAGTTGTTCAGCCGCAGGGCAACCAGGTGTTCGTTAAACCCTGTTTTAAATGTTCTACCTTGGTTTGATCCACATACATCTTGTTAAACCATACTTGTGGCTGGCTGCTGCTTTAATTATAAGCCTAGAAAGAAAGGTAATTAGGGAAAGTAACCAACTAAATCATAACTACGTTATTACTCTGCAACGAGCCACCGGAGATCAACTTACGAAATGTTGTCGGTGAATTTCGAGATCGCATTGTGTAAATGTAAACGTTTTTACGTATCAGTGAAGTTGAGAATGTGAATGACGTTTCTGGAATTGCGCAATAATCACATTTAATGAGATGTGTACTAGGGCTAGTTTTGTTCCCGATTGGTAGTCACTGTTCAGGAATCTGATGTCATTAAGTTTTTGTGTGTGATGCAGTATACAGGGTGTTACAAAAAGGTACATTCCTCACACACAAATAAAGAAAAGATGTTATGTGGACATGTGCCCGGACACGCTTAATTTCCATGTTACAGCTCATTTTAGTTTCGTCAGTATGTACTGTACTTCCTCGATTCACCGCCAGTTGGCCCAATTGAAGGAAGGTAATGTTGACTTCGGTGCTTGTGTTGACATGCGACTCATTGCTCTACAGTACTAGCATCAAGCACATCAGTACGTAGCATCAACAGGTTAGTGTTCATCACGAACGTGGTTTTGCAGTCAGTGCAATGTTTACAAATGCGGAGTTGGCAGATGCCCATTTGATGTATGGATTAGCACGGGGCAATAGCCGTGGCGCGGTACGTTTGTATCGAGGCAGATTTCCAGAACGAAGGTGTCCCAACAGGAAGTCGTTCGAAGCAATTGATCGGCGTCTTAGGGAGCACAGAACATTCCAGCCTACGACTGGCGACTGGGGAAGACCTAGAACGACGAGGACACCTGCAATGGACGAGGCAATTCTTCGTGCAGTTGACGATAACCTTAATGTCAGCGTCAGAGAAGTTGCTGCTGTACAAGGTAACGTTGACCACGTCACTGTATGGAGAGTGCTACGGGAGAACCAGTTGTTTCAGTACCATGTACAGCGTGTGCAGGCACTATCAGCAGCTGATTGGCCTCCACGGGTACACTTCTGCGAATGGTTCATCCAACAATGTGTCAATCCTCATTTCAGTGCAAATGTTCTCTTTGCGGATGAGGCTTCATTACAACGTGATCAAATTGTAAATTTTCACCATCAACATGTGTGGGCTGACGAGAATCCGCACGCAATTGTGCAATCACGTCATCAACACAGATTTTCTGTGAACGTTTGGGCAGGCATTGTTGGTCATGTCTTGAGTGGGCCCCATGTTCTTCCACCTACGCTCAATGGAGCACGTTATCATGATTTCATACGGGATACTCTACCTGTGCTGCTAGAACATGTGCCTTTAGAAGTACGACACAAAATGTGGTTCATGCACGATGGAGCTCCTGCACATTCCAGTCGAAGTGTTCGTACGCTTCTCAACAACAGATTCGGTGACCGATGGATTGGTAGAGGCGGACTAATTCCATGGCCTCCACGCTCTCCTGACCTCAACCCTCTTGACTTTCGTTTATGGGGGCATTTGAAAGCTCTTGTCTACGGACCCCCCTGTACCAAATGTAGAGACTCTTCGTGCTCGTATTGTGGACGGCTGTGATACAATACGCCATTCTCCAGGGCTGATCAGCGCATCAGGGATTCCATGCGACGGAGGGTGGATGCATGTATCCTCGCTAACGGAGGACATTTTGAACATTTCCTGTAACAAAGTGTTTGAAGTCACGCTGGTACGTTCTGTTGCTGTGTGTTTCCATTCCATGATTAATGTGATTTGAAGAGAAGTAATAAAATGAGCTCTAACATGAAAAGCAAGCGTTTCCGGACACATGTCCACATAACATATTTTCTCTCTTTGTGTGTGAGGAATGTTTCCTGAAAGTTTGGCCGTACCTTTTTGTAACATTCCTTTATATAGTTCTGTCCTTTAAGAGGTGGTCTGCTAACGACCAAATGAAGCGTTTCTGTGTTGTAAATGTTGCTTTACGTTTCATGGACGTGCCACGCCATTCCTGTCTCTGATGTCCCAATAAGGACGATTGGTCGCTTGATAAATGTCGCTATGGGTCTTTCCTGTGTATTTCAGTGAGCGATTCAGCCGCTTTAAAGTATGACCGCACTGTGTGAAGCCCAGGCATGTAGAACAAGATAAGTTGTTTAGCGTTAGCTCTCCGTAATATATTCGTGTGCTGTTGTTTTCTCTGCGTGTCGTGTACAATCTCCGCCGCGGACTTTTGCAGAATTCAGTTAACGTGCTGCTCACTATGCATACATTTGTTGGGCCAGCCGGTGCAGAAAACATAATACAGCCCGCAGAATTTCACAAAATGAGTGTCTGGAAGTCTGATTAACGCCCTCATTAAAACTCTAATTATTCATCTCTCTCTCTTCTCTCCGCTCTCCCCCTCTCTCACCCCTATTCTGCTTGCCTGTTGCTTCACGTCGTCGCGCAGTAGACCAGAACTTTTGTGTTTCCTGTGCGTAATAAATAATGCCGTTATGATTATGAAACTGTACGAGCCTGGTGATTCGGACGATTTAAACCTTAACCATAAAGGATAGGTTAAACGCGAAGTTTGATCGCTTAGGTCTCAGCGCCCACAGAAATATATATGCAGGGTGAACCAACGACAAAACTTTTCGGATTGTTCAGGGATTCGCTGATGGCAACAGTACTGCCAAATTTACTTTTGTACCTCATCTTGCAAACAGTCTGCTCTGTTCTATTTCTTTCTCTGCCTCGTGATGACTGGGTGTTGTGTGATGACCTTAGGTTAGTCAGGTTTAAGTAGTTCTAAGTTCTAGGGGACTGATGACCATAGAAGTTAAGTCCCATAGTGCTCAGAGCCATTTCAACCATTTTGTTCTATTTCGAGAGTGTTTTTCCAGTACAGTTCCTTAAGCGTCGTTTGTACACTCTGCAGTGATAATGGTGGTCGACAGTTTAAAAAATACCTTGAAGAGTGTATAATGACGGAGAAGGTCATTGCATACAGTGAATGGTTAAAAATTCAATGTGAATTTAATTTGAGTTTGGTTCCCGATCTACATTAAGTGAAACACTCGATAATATCAAATATTTTCTTTAAAATTATTAGATAAATTAAGTCACTGGTGCAATTTCTGGATGTCTTGGAGTTAATTCAGTCTGCGGAACAATGGGCTTCCCTTACTCGATATAAATAAATTTACGTTCAGTAAGTAGAGGATAATCGTCTCGTCAATAAAGTGCACATCCAAAATATTAGTTCTATAGCTATAGGGCAGGTTGAAAGTAGATGACTCACAGCTTAAATTATCACTAATCAAACATCCAATCCGTTCCTACATTGAATATTTTATAAAATAAACCGTTATTTAATCGTTAAATAAACGAAGAAACCTGTGTATATTTGCACAAGGGAAAACGCTGCAGGATGTATCCCACGGGACAAAGATTGGGATGTGAGGGATGAATTACCAGCAGCAACAGTTAAATTCATTTCAACGTGGACTGATCATTTACTTTACTATAGACAGTTAGAAAAGCACGAGATATTTATATAAAAACATAACTGTTGCTGACTCCTGCTTCCGGCCGGTGTGACCTTGCGGTTCTAGGCGCTTCAGTCTGGAACCGCGTGACCGCTACGGTCGCAGGTTCTAATCCTGCCTCGGGCATGGATGTGTGTGATGTCCTTAGGTTAGTTATGTTTAAGTAGTTCTAAGTTCTAGGGGACTGATGACCACTGATGTTAAGTCCCATAGTGCTCAGAGCCATTTGTACCATTTGACTCCTTCCTTAGCAAGCCACGCGAGTGCAAGGAGTAATGAGATACCTTGCCTGATGGGCTGTAAATCATTAGGGCTCCATAAAACACAAATAACTTAAAGATAAGGAAACTCAAACATCCATCGCATTCACACTAACGGACAGGACGCAGAACATAGAAAACAAACTAGGATAACTAAGAAATCCATCACAAAAACATGCAGTCGGCGAAAGGCTTGCTTCAACAGCCTAACGCGGTATGCGGAAAACTCAAGCTGTGGAAATGAAGGAAATGGGATGGCTAATGCATGTCAGGCACTACACACACTTGAGGGCAATGTAATTTAAGCCCTACCAGTATGGAACAAGGAACTGAAAACCGACGAGCTGAGGACTCTTTCATTTAAAAAAAAGTAAAAATAAAAATAAATATACAAAACGTGTTACCAATGCCGTGCAAAGCCAACAGATTAAGAGAACTAAAGGCTCTCCAAATCAATTATATACACATGTGATTGAACTTACAAAGGCATAAGTAACAACGGACAAAAACGAATAACAACATGAATGCAAAGAATGTATAAAGTTTTGGCTACTAAGGGAGCACTCAGCTACTGACTCTTTCTTTTGGTATAATTTATTAAGTGCACCGAAAGTGCGCGGTACTAAAGACGTGGAAAATTCAGTTAAATTTTAGGGAAACATTATGAAGTGGCTCATATTGAGACCTTTCATCGTTAAGGGAGGAGTTCAGTGTTTGCCATGTACAATATACCGACAAAGCAGATTGAACACTCTGTGATTAAAGTGTACGTGTTTAGTATGAGAGCTGTAGTTCTGCTCTGTATCCCTTACAAAGAAATTTCAGGTTAAGCTTGTACAGAGGTTGTACAGTGTGGAATTGATCAAGGTCGGTAAAGTATGGCGTCTGCCTTGGAATGAATATACATCGATGAGCTATGAAATACATAGGTTGGACCTTATTTACAGAGCAGATTGTCTGCAACATACAAAATTCTGGCAAGGGCAGTTAGTTGGTTCCCTCTTAGTTGATGGAGCCGAGTCAGCTGTTTTTCTGTTGGTCTTCTTAATCGTCTATTTGTCTTAGGTGGTATAAAAAGGGATCTATAACAGCAAATCTCTTCTAAACTATGACTGTGTATATGTAAAGAAGACAGCATCATACTAAGCTCCGAACCTGAAAATGCCTGGACAGAAACTTCATGGGTGACTTAAGGGGCTTCCGACGCTGATGCAATGAGAGAAGCCTAAGCAACGTTTTCGTGCCGATGGTGCAAGTGTTGTGCATGCCAGACTAATATACGTCGCTGTCGTGGAAGCGCTACACTGTGACGCAGCCTCCTCCAGAGATACTGTGGCGTGGGTGAAAGCAAGAGTAGCAATGCAGCAATTGCGCGGCATTAACGTGGGTAACGGAATATTAAGTGACATACTTTTATTCAGGTAGTGAAGGGACACGAAAATTTAATAGTCATGGGTGACTGGAATTCAACAGTAGGAAAAGGGAGACAAGGAAACATAGTAGGTGAATATGGATTGGGGCTAAGAAATGAAAGAGGATGGGCTAAGAAATGAAAGAGGAATAAAAGTAGGAAAAGGGAAGGAAGGAAACATAGTAGGTGAATATGGATTGAGGCTAAGAAATGAAAGAGGAATTTTGCGCAGATCGTAACTTAATCATAGCTAACACTTGGTTTAAGAATCATGAAAGAAGGTTGTATACATGCAAGAACCCTGGAGATACTAAAAGGTATCAGATAGATTATATAATGATAAGACAGAGATTTAGGAACCAGGTTTTAAATTGTAAGACATTTCTAGGGGCAGATGTGGACTGATCACAATCTGTTGGTTATGCACTGTAGATTAAAACTGAAGAAACTGCAAAAAGGTGGGAATTTAAGGAGAAGGGACCTGGATCAAGTGACTAAACCAGAGGTTGTACAGAGTTTCAGGGAGAGCATAAGGGAACAATTGACAGGAATGGGGGAAAGAAATACAGTAGAAGAAGATTGGGTAGCTTTGAGAGATGAAGTAGTGAAGGCAGCAGAGGATCTAGTAGGTAAAAAGACGAGGGCTAGTAGAAATCCTTGGGTAACAGAAGAAATATTGAATTTAGTTGATGAAAGGAGAAAATATAAAAATGCAGTAAATGCAGCAGGCAAAAAGGAATACAAACGTCTCAAAAATGAGATCGACAGGAAGTGCAAAATGGCTAAGCAGGGATGGCTAGAGGACAAATGTAAGGATGTAGAGGCTTATCTCACTGGGGGTAAGATAGATACTGCCTACAGGAAAATTAAAGAGACCTTTGGAGAAAAGAGAACCACTTGTATGAATGTCAAGAGCTCGGATGGAAACTCAGTTCTAAGCAAAGAAGGGAAAGATGAAAGGTGGAAGGAGTATATAGAGGGTCTATACAAGGGCGACGTACTTGAGGACAATATGGAAATGGAAGAGGATGTAGATGAAGATGAAATGGGAGAAATGATACTGCGTGAAGAGTTTGACAGAGCACTGAAAGACCTGAGTCGAAACAAGGCCACCGGAGTAGACAACATTCCATTAGAACTACTGACAGCCTTGGGAGAGCCAGTCCTGACAAAACTCTACCATCTGGTGAGCAAGATGTATGAGACAGGCGAAATACCATCAGACTTCAAGAAAAATATAATAATTCCAATCCCAAAGAAAGCAGGTGTTGGCAGATGTGAAAATTACAGAACTATCAGTTTAATAAGTCACAGCTGCAAAATACTAAAGCGAATTCTTTACAGACGAATGGAAAAACTGATAGAAGCCGCCCTCGTGGAAGATCAGTTTGGATTCCATAGAAATGTTGGAACACGTGAGGCAATACTGACCCTACGACTTATCTTAGAAGAAAGATTAAGGAAAGGCAAACCTACATTTCTAGCATTTGTAGGCTTAGAGAAAGCTTTTGACAATGTTGATTGGAATACTGTCTTTCAAATTCTAAAGGTGGCAGGGGTAAAATACAGGGAGCGAAAGGCTATTTACAACTTGTACAGAAAACAGATGGCAGTTATAAGAGTCGAGGGGTATGAAAGGGAAGCAGTGGTTGGGAAGGGAGTGAGACAGGGTTGTAGCCTATCCCCGATGTTCTTCAATCTGTATATTGAGCAAGCAATAAAGGAAACAAAAGTAAAGTTCGGAGTAGGTATTAAAATCCATGGAGAAGAAATAAAAACTTTGAGGTTCGCCGATGACATTGTAATTCTGTCAGAGGCAGCAAAGGAATTGGAAGAGCCGTTGAACGGAATGGACAGTGTCTTGAAAGGAGGATATAAGATGAACATCAACAAAAGCAAAACGAGGATAATGGAATGTAGTCGAATTAAGTCGGGTGAGGCTGAGGGAATTAGATTAGGAAATGAGACACTTAAAGCAGTAAAGGGGTTTTGCTATTTGGGGAGCAAAATAACTGATGATGGTCGAAGTAGAGAGGATACAAAATGTAGACTGGCAATGGCAAGGAAAGCGTTTCTGAAGAAGAGATATTTGTTAACATCGAGTACAGATTTAAATGTCAGGACGTCGTTTCTGAGAGTATTTGTATGGAGTGTAGCCATGTATGCAAGTGAAACGTGGACGATAAATAGTTTAGACAAGAAGAGAATAGAAGCTTTCGAAATATAGTGCTACAGAAAAATGCTGAAGATTAGATGGGTAGATCACATAACTAATGAGGAGTTATTGAATAGAATTGAGGAAAAGAGGAGCTTGTGGCACAACTTGACTAGAAGAAGGGATCGGTTGGTAGGACATGTTCTGAGCCATCGAGGGATCACCAATTTAGTATTGGAGGGCAGCGTGGAGGGTAAAAATCGTAGAGGGAGAATAAGAGATGAATACACTAAGCAGATTCAGAAGGATGTAGGCTGCAGTAGGTACTGGGAGACGAAGAAGATTGCACAGGATAGAGTAGCATGGAGAGCTGCATCAAACCAGTCTCAGGACTGAAGACCACAACAACAACAACATTTTACCTGTCTGGATTATTGCTTTTTTTTGGATTGGTGTTATGGATAGTTAATGAAGTTCGGAAAGTTTCAATATTAATTCACTGCTGTTTCAAGTAAGCGCAAATAACAGTCCTGTTATACACATAAAGCAAAAATAATTCTTTTTCCAGGTGAAAGGAATAGTATAATCATTCCTAATAATCAAAAAATGGCTCTGAACACTATGGGACTTAACATCTGAGGTCATCAGTCCCCTATAACTTAGAACTACTTAAACCTAACTAGCCTAAGGACATCACACACATCCATGACCGAGACAGGATTGGAACCTCCGACCGTAGCGGTCGCGCGGTTACAGAATGAATAATCAAACTAGATGAAATTATACCTATTGTGTTTAAAAATTTTATTGAGTGGTTCTCTGGATATTATCTGGCTTAATTTTTTTTAAAAAAGAAAACTCTACATGCTTGATTCTGCATATGAAATTTAAAACAAGGTCTAGAGACAATAAGTACGATAGATTCTTTTAAATTGGAAAATTTTAACATAGGCTCTGGCGTTTCACATAATTGAAAGAATTGGACAGAAACAACTCAGTAACTTAACATTACTTCCATTGAACAGAGTCAGATCCAAATACACTGAAGCGCCTAAGAAACTCTTATAGGCACGCGTATTCAAATACAGAGATATGTCACAGGCAGAATACGGCGCTGCCTTCGGCAACGCCTATATAAGACATACATCTGGCGAAGCAGTTAGATCGATACTGCTGCTACAATGGCAGGTTATCAAGATTTAAGTGAGTTTGAACGTGCTGTTATAGTCAGTTCAAGAGCGTTGGGACAAAGTATCACCGAGGTAGCTATGAATGGGGATTTTCCTGTACGACCATTTCACGAGTGTACCGTGAATATCAGGAATCCTGTAAAACATCAAATCTCCGACATCTCTGTGACCGGAAAAAAATTCTGCAAGAACGGGACCAAGGACGACTGAAGAGAATCGTTCAAAGGGACAGAAGTGCAGCCCTTTCACAGATTGCTGCAGATTTCAATGCTGGGCCATCATCAAGTGTGAGCGTGCGAAACATTCAACGAAACATCATCGATATGGGCTTTCGGAGCCGAAGACGCACTCGTGTACTCTTTTTGACTGCACGACACAAAGCCTTACGCCTCGTCTGGGTCCGTGAACACCGACACTGGACTGTTGATGACTGGAAACGTGTTGCCTGGATGAGTCTCGTTTCGAATTGTATCGAGGGAATGGACATGTGCGGGTACGGAGACAACCTCATGAATCCATGAACCCTCCAGGTCAGCAGGGGACTGTTCAAACTGGTGGAGGCTCTGTAATGGTGAGGGGCGTGTGCAGTTGGAGTAATGTGGGACACCTGATAGTCTAAGCACGACTCTGACAGGTGACACGCAAATAAACATCCTGTCTGATCACCTGCATCCATTCATGTCCATCGTGCATTCCGACGGGCAATTTCAGCAGGACAATGCGACACTCCACACGTCCTGAATTGCTACAGAGTGGCTCCAGGAACACACTTATGATTTTAAACACTTCCGGCGGCCACCAAACTCCTCAGACATGAACATTATTGAGCATATCTGGGATGCCTTGCAACGTGCTGTTCAGAAGAGGTCTCCACCCTACGTTACTCTTACGGGTTTATTGACAGGCCTGGAGGATTCGTGGTGCCAGTTCCCTCAAGCAGGCGTTAGTCGAGTCTATGCCACGTCGAGTTGCGGCACTTCTGTGCGCTCGGTTGGTGGTGATTTTCGGGGATTGGGGGGGGGGGGGAGGGGGGGAGGGCTACACGGCATTAGGCGGTGTACAAGTTTCTTTGGCTCTTCAGTGTACATTCTAGGATAATTATCTTTAAGAATGGAAGATTTCCTTGCCTAAAAGCGTAGCACAAGCAGCTCACCTCGATCGCCTGGCAGATAACGATTGGGCTCTGTAACTACATCGTCACAGCATATACCTTCCCTCATGAAATTTATTGTAAGTTATTCATTGCAATTCAAAAGATATAATAAGGTCTTAATTGCAATACTAGAAGAAATACTGGCATTCATACTCATCGCTGAAGTTTGATTAAGCTCAGAAAAGCGCTAAGAGTACTCCTATCAAAATTTTTGATCATGTACCCAACCATATTAAGTGCTAGAGGAATAGCAAAGCTGTCTTTTAAAAAACCTTAAGATTTTCCTTCTGGGCAACTCCTCCTATCCCATGAGAAATTTTTTATTTAAAAATGCAAAATCATTACGCACATATTTTTGTTAGTGAAATAGATATTCTTCTCTCGTATGTGAATATGTGAAAGGTCTTATTTATAAACAAACTGTGCTCTGACAATATAACTAGTGTGGACGCTTAATTTTATTAACCATATTGATTTGCGTTATGCAAGATATGCAATTAACTGAGAGGGCTGGCAACCCTTATGTCTGCGTGACGAAGACTTGCGTTATGCAGGATATGCAATTAACTGAGAGGGCTGGCAACCCTTGTGTCTGCGTGAGGAATGTGTTAACAGTATGGGTAACGCTAGTTATATAACACTTCCTGAAAACGTGACGTGATTTTGACGTCAGGCGCACGTGACCGCCTGTCGACTTTGTGAAAAGGAAGAATATAACTATTACTGCTCCTAGATTCACTCACAACACTTTAAGCTGTCCTCTTAGGTTCCGTCCAGCCACACATTCGAAGTCGCCACATATTGGGAAATAAAGAGCCAAATATTTGTGAAAAGGCAGAATATGAATTTTATTTGCTATTCGTTTCAGTCGCAGCAATTAATGCTGTCCTGTTAGGTTCCTGCCTAACCACTTACTCGGATATCTCTAAATATCTATTTCATCCTTCGTTCTCAGATCAGACAATGTAAATAACATCGAATATTGCTGAACACCTTGTATTACATTCATAGGAAAGTATTAGAACGTGTTAAGAAAGCTAAAATGAACAAAATTTTTGCATTTGACGGGATGCGTACCCACAAATTTTGACTGTAGAAGCGACGATGTTATCCTCTATTCTAGCACTTGATAATGTGTTATTCGCCTCCTGTTTCGGTTATCGTAATCTCTCTTGAAGGCTTATGCCGTTGATGCGTTATTAAGCGATATTTAATGATAATGGTGACATGTTTGTGATAAATTTTCAGTAGTCCATTATTTGAAGCGGCATACTGCAAATTATAAAACAAGCATATATCAT
The DNA here is from genome assembly GCF_021461385.2 of Schistocerca piceifrons. Classification (NCBI taxonomy): domain Eukaryota; kingdom Metazoa; phylum Arthropoda; class Insecta; order Orthoptera; family Acrididae; genus Schistocerca; species Schistocerca piceifrons. The sequence goes on along the minus strand of NC_060142.1, from coordinate 509,367,180 downwards.
GCTTAATTGTACACTATTGACAGTAACAGCTCACTTGTGAGAGAGCACTCTTATATGAACTGTCGATAAATTGTTGTATGAAATTTTGTTATGGCAATAACTATAATAAATCATTCGAAGAATGAGTTGTTTTTTTTCAATCTGCGGTACGCGCGCATGAAGTCTTATTAGAGGCCCGTATCGAACGCTAGCGAAAATCCGATCATGCGATCCTCGATATAGCGTGTAGCGACAGAATGTCGTCACGTTTGCGGGAAGTGTTGTGGAACGAGCGTTACCCGAACAGCAGCTTTGTGCGTTCTCCTTGCTTTTGTAAGATCTCCCTGTTTTCGCTCCTGAGTAATTTGTTCCGCGAATATCGCTGCTAATTAAAGTAATAAAATAATAATGCTTACGAAGTCGTTATTCCGTTGTGGATTATAGTTCCCACAATAGAACAGCTTTTTTTAAGAGTAATTATTGTTCCCCATTTCGTGTCATATTCTTCAAATCAATAAATATATTGTAATATACACTTTTGAAAGTAGCCTATGTGTTAATTCAAATTATAAGCTACTTCCACTCTAATTTTTTTCCAAATCTGTCCAGCCGTTTCAGCGTGAAGGAGTAAAAACCTTTTTTTTTTTTTCTTGTCCGTCATTCTTCTGACTGGTTTGATACGGCCCGCCACGAATTTGTCTCCCGTGCTAACCTCAGAGTAGCACTTGCAACCTACATCCTCAATTATTTGCTGGATGCATTCCAGTCACTGTCTTCCTCTACAGTTTTTGCCCTCTAGAGCTCCCTCTAGTACCATGGAAGTTATTCCCTCATGTCTCAACAGACGTCCTACCATCCTGTCCCTTCTCCTTATCAGTGTTTTCCACATATTCCTTTCCTCTCCGACTCTGCGCAGAACCTCCACAGTCCTCGCCTTATCAGTCCACCTCGTTTGTCTGTAACACCCCATTTCAAATGCTTCCATTCTCTTCTATTTCGGTTTTCCTACAGTCCATGTTTCACTAGATACTCAAACACAAACCATCGCATTTGTAACATACCCTGTGTGTGGGATTAAGTTATTAGATTGTTATAAACTATAAACTGACGCGTTCCGTGGCATTATGTTAAATCGTGCAAGGGACTTGGGACTGATAAGTAATTAACTAACTACTAAAAGTACAGGGTAAGTTCTAAAAGTATATTGCTGAAGGTGATCAAACGGTGTATGTATGACGTGTAAATGTGCCTTAGTTGAAAACAGAAGAAGGGTTTTTTTTCCAGCCAATGAGTCAACGGGAGGCGCTGGAAGCAATAGTAATCGTCTTTGTCAGGGTCGCTTGTAACTGTTGCCGGGAAGCATGCCTTGAATGCTGTAAATATTCGGGAAGCGTGCTACACAGATGTGGCTCATGAAATTTTAATGGATCCATTTTGCCTTTTTATGGGGTACTCCCACGCAAGAATTATCAGACAGCAGGGTCTCCGCCAACATAATTTTCACGTTGCTTCCTTGATTTGCCTTTATGTATGTATCGTGGTATAGTTGAGGCTGTTTCACTATAAAAAGACACCTATTGTTCACGTCTCAAGGTCACGCGACGTACCTGAAGCCATGTTTACTTTATGAAAGGGTGATTGGAAGTCCTACCGTAATTCAGTGCGTCTATATTACTTTTCGCAGATTCTACATTTTTCAATTAAATTCTCTTCATTATATTCCTCTCCGGTCTGAACGTTCGTTACTGCACATTTATGTGTTACTATTTGTCCATAAAACTAATTCAGAAGGTATTACAAGAATGATTTCAGTGCTCACGCTTTCGGCATTCATACTGTATTTCCCGCTACGTGACTAACGCCAATCACCATTAAATGTGTATACAAATTAAATATCCCTTCAAATATCCGCGTAACTGAGAAAAACTTCCTCTACTGCGTTGTTAACCATGGGTATAAGGACACTTTAATGGAATCACTATATTACCACACAAGAGGCTGAGTAGAAGTATAATATGAAAGTATACCCTTAACAACTGCCGTTATACTGAAATATAGATTATTGACAATTGATGGTCCAAAAAATAAAAATTAATTTATTCCTTACGAAACCTACATATGCGATCGAAAATGATATGCTTGACGGAATGACATTCGAAAATTTTTCGTCTATAGATCAAATTTCGTCAATGAAGTGAAACTTCGAAGATCATTGCGTATGACACGGTGTCCCAGTACATCCTAATGTACACTCCTGGAAATTGAAATAAGAACACCGTGAATTCATTGTCCCAGGAAGGGGAAACTTTATTGACACATTCCTGGGGTCAGATACATCACATGATCACACTGACAGAACCACAGGCACATAGACACAGGCAACAGAGCATGCACAATGTCGGCACTAGTACAGTGTATACCCACCTTTCGCAGCAATGCAGGCTGCTATTCTCCCATGGAGACGATCGTAGAGATGCTGGATGTAGTCCTGTGGAACGGCTTGCCATGCCATTTCCACCTGGCGCCTCAGTTGGACCAGCGTTCGTGCTGGACGTGCAGACCGCGTGAGACGACGCTTCATCCAGTCCCAAACATGCTCAATGGGGGACAGATCCGGAGATCTTGCTGGCCAGGGTAGTTGACTTACACCTTCTAGAGCACGTTGGGTGGCACGGGATACATGCGGACGTGCATTGTCCTGTTGGAACAGCACATTCCCTTGCCGGTCTAGGAATGGTAGAACGATGGGTTCGATGACGGTTTGGATGTACCGTGCACTATTCAGTGTCCTCTCGACGATCACCAGTGGTGTACGGCCAGTGTAGGAGATCGCTCCCCGCACCATGATGCCGGGTGTTGGCCCTGTGTGCCTCGGTCGTATGCAGTCCTGATTGTGGCGCTCACCTGCACGGCGCCAAACACGCATACGACCATCATTGGCACCAAGGCAGAAGCGACTCTCATCGCTGAAGACGACACGTCTCCATTCGTCCCTCCATTCACGCCTGTCGCGACACCACTGGAGGCGGGCTGCACGATGTTGGGGCGTGAGCGGAAGACGGCCTAACGGTGTGCGGGACCGTAGCCCAGCTTCATGGAGACGGTTGCGAATGGTCCTCGCCGATACCCCAGGAGCAACAGAGTCCCTAATTTGCTGGGAAGTGGCGGTGCGGTCCCCTACGGCACTGCGTAGGATCCTACGGTCTTGGCGTGCATCCGTGCGTCGCTGCGGTCCGGTCCCAGGTCGACGGGCACGTGCACCTTCCGCCGACCACTGGCGACAACATCGATGTACTGTGGAGACCTCACGCCCCACGTGTTGAGGAATTCGGCGGTACGTCCACCCGGCCTCCCGCATGCCCACTATACGCCCTCGCTCAAAGCCCGTCAACTGCACATACGGTTCACGTCCACGCTGTCGCGGCATGCTACCAGTGTTAAAGACTGCGATGGAGCTCCGTTTGCCACGGCAAACTGGATGACTCTGACGGCGGCGGTGCACAAATGCTGCGCAGCTAGCGCCATTCGACGGCCAACACCGCGGTTCCTGGTGTGTCCGCTGTGCCGTGCGTGTGATCATTGCTTGTACAGCCCTCTCGCAGTGTCCGGAGCAAGTATGGTGGGTCTGACACACCGGTGTCAATGTGTTCTTTTTTCCATTTCCAGGAGTGTATATTTGGTCATCCGTCTCTTCACATGAAAGATTCAGTTCTTTAAAATTGTACGGTGGTCCAAATAAATGTTGTAAATTGTTTTATACTTAATAGTGAACATAATAGGAAACAAAACTGATTTTGTGATTTGATCCATTATAAATGGTTTTTGATCTGTCAGGTACGGTTGTAAGAAGCCAAAAATAAAGAAGATAAAAACATCTTCGCTGGGTGAGCAGGCACAAAAAAAAAAGAAAAACTTCCAGAAGATTCCACCTCAAACACTACAGTTTCTTCTTACTGTCATCTTGCATAACACATTGTTTACTAACCAACTGGCTGTCCTTGTAAATGGAGACACTTTTGAATGCTGTTAGGCATATTTCTTACTAAACAGTTCATATAACGCTCCACTGCGACCTCTGTAGTGCCATGTAATGTCTGTGGTGGGACAGAACAATTGCAGACCGCTCGTTCCAGCATGGCCGTGCATTTTCATTACTGGTGTGATCGGGAGAATATAGCGGCGATTCCATCTGACTGATTCTATGTTCCAGTAGGAAGATGTTCACAAGATTGTGACGAGCGGGGCGCGCATTGTCATCCGTCAGCGTGAATCCCGCTCCAAAATGTGTTTCGTGTTTCAAGAGGCACACTACCGAAGATTTATACCGCATACATGGAAAGCGGAAAAACGTCAAGTACTAAGTCACAGTGCAGACGAAAGTGTACGCTGAGTGATCGCGACAGATGGTCATTGAAGAGGTTTGTGAAGAAAAATAAGAGGACGATGGCTGGAAAAGTCATTGCAGAAGCAAACGTCACACTTGTGAATCCCGTCAGCACCAAAACAATACAAGCCTGCGAACTGGAATTCCAGCGAAATGGATTTCCAAAACCAAACGCTGGAATTCCAAAACTAAACGCTGGAATTCTAAAACCACACGACTGACGCCAATACTCGTAATCGGAAAGCATGGTGCCAAAGCCACAGATCTTGGTTTACGAACCGATGGAAGAAAATCACTTGGCTGCACATTTCTTCTTTCACAATGGTTCCAAATTCTGGTTTACTTTACATCTGGCGTACGCTGCCCCGAGACTGCTGTGGATTGCTGCCAAGAATGAAACATCCTGATCGAAGGGGCCTGGGTTCGATACCCACCCGAGTAGAGATTTTCTCCACTCAGGGACCGGATGGTATGTTGTCTTTACGTTCGTATCGTCGTAATTCACATTACGCTATTGAGATGGCTGTATGGGCACGTCCCGAAAGCCAATTTTTAAAGAAAAGGAAAAAGAAAAAAAAGAAAGAGAGAGTCAAACATGGCGTGGGTTCAATGTTGTGGTATTCCTTGGCGTCCATTATTCCACAGCAAGGTAGCATCCTTGTCAAGGTTATTGGCTGACGATGTCCCCCATGGTGCAATTTTTGTTCCCCAATAGTGACTGTGGTGCAAGACGACAAGTCCCCTAGTCAAACAGCCTGAATTGTTCAGGACTGGTTCTGTCTGCACGAGTATAAATTATCGCATCTCTCCAGCCCACTACAGTCGTCATATTTTGGTATTATTGAGCCTTTGTGACCTACTTTGGAGAGAAGGGTGCGTGATTGCTGTTGGTTCAAATGGCTCTGAGCACTATGGGACTTAACATCTGTGGTCATCAGTCCCCTAGAACTTAGAACTACTTAAACCTAACTAACCTAAGGACATCACACAACACCCAGTCATCACGAGGCAGAGAAAATCCCTGACCCCGCTGGGAATCGAACCAGGGAACGTGATCGCTGTTCACCTACATGATTGTTACTTGAATTTGACGCTATTTTGCAGGAAGAATGGCGTAAGGTTCTCTTGGAAACCGTCCAGGATCTCTATTTATCCGTTCCGAGACGACTGGAAACCGTTTTTGATTCCAGCAGTTTCCCTACACCGTACTGGGCGTGGTAATGTGTTGTGTTTTTGGTGTTTCCATAGTTTTTATATCACTATCTTAACTATGTGCCAATGTTCTATTAAAAAAATAACAAATTGTTGCTTCTAACTCGGTGACCAATGTGTTGTGGCGTAGCAAGACAGCCACGCCACGGAAGTAGCCGAAAGGCACGCGCTAACCTCACGCAGATGGGCGTGAGGTCTGAAATAGGATACGTAATGAATGCTATAAAGAAAAGTACGTAGCTTCTGGAATACTTAACTTTAATCCATACTTGTGGTACATCGCTCTTGACGATACAAGTGAGACTCTGTAGATACATGCAATGTTACTAATGGCGCCTTGCTAGGTCGTAGCCATTGACTTAGCTGAAGGCTATTCTATCTGCTCTGCAAATGAGCGAGGCTTCGTCAGTGTGCATCGCTAGCTACGTCGTCCGTACAACTGGGGTGAGTGCTAGTCCGTATCTCGAGACCTGCCTTGTGGTGGCGCTCGGTCTGCGATCACACAGTGGCGACACGCGGGTCCGACATGTACTAATGGACCGCGGCCGATTTAAAGCTACCACCTAGCCAGTGTGGTGTCTGGCGGTGACACCACACAATGAATGTGAAAAAAGCCATTGATCTTTGTTACATGATCGTGTTGTGACTCTTCTACTAGATGAAAAGAGACTAGAAACAGTTTTAATGGATCAAGACTTATTTGAGGTGCGTCAGTCTGCCCGTGCGTGTGTCTGTCAGTAATATGAACAAGCAGCTTATCCACTGAAACTATTACTTCGATGTACGGTATAATCTTCTACAAACAGTGTTGAAATGACCAACGCCCAAACCTAACAGGTAAGAACCGATAATAATTAATTGAACCTCGGTGTTGTAAAGTTCCTTTCTTAGGATTTGTTGCTACGCACCACCACCACCACCACCACCACCACCACCACCACCACCACCCACCACTACCTAAATCGTTCGCATCAGTTGTCTTTCCCATATTCTGTGTGGTTAGACGGTGGGATGTGTTGCCTTTGACCAGATACTCAGAAAATATCTGTTCCCTTAGTTTGCTGCCTGTGAAGCTCTAAAGCGAAGACTGGCTCACACTGAAGTAGATAACGATTTTACGACCGCACCTGGCATCGCGTGCTCCGGTAAAAGGGCTTGCGTGATGATGCGTCTAAAAAATTGATACCCGGCGGTGGCATTCCCGTGATGACAGATATACCAATGGGTCGTCCTTGGTAGAGGTAGCAGTCAGAAGTATACCGCAACAGAAAGTACGCCACAGAACCTTATCTCAACGAAATTTAAACGCGAACACATTAACCCTCGCGTTTCCCTGTAGAATGCGGCATGTAATGCCAAGACCGCAGGCTCCAACTGCCTGTATAGCAGTTGTCGGACGCACAAGTGTCTTGCAGTGGTGCTCTTTCGGATCACGCTCACAGAAGAAATTTATATTAGTGTGTTTTTCAGAGGGTCTCAAACATTTTTAGATATAAGAATGGGCCTCGGCTGCCTAAATTAAATCGCTGTCCTACCGGAATTTGTAGCGGTGAGGACGAGTGACGCTGTTGATGATGTTTCATCCTTCTAAGAGGGAGATTAAACTTGGCTGTCCCATCACTGCCCTTGTAGGGGTATAGATGCGATGCGACTCAGGGTTTCATCTCCTCCATTCCTTCCATTTCATTTGTGAGCTGTGTCAACACAAGCAGAACGCTGCACTAAACAACCTACATTTAGACATACAGAGTGAAGTGGAGAAGTGACTAAGGCACTGGTTCGTGAGGGTGGTTGTTTACATTCCAATCTGGCCTATTCAAGTTTTCTGTGGTCTCCTTAAATCGCTTAACACTAGAATCGCTGGTATTTGGTCATACCTAGAACTGCGGCTGGGTCGCTTAAGACCCAGGTAGCTTAACCTTTTATTATCCCGCTTCAGTGGGTTATTGTGGCTACTAATGGATCTATTCTTCGAACTGCTAGATATTTTATTATAAAATGCACAAAAAAAGTAGCTTTTCTCAAAATATCAATTATTACTAAGAAAACTTAGAGTCATTTCCTGGGTTCCGTTACACCTTAGTATGATGTAATGAACACAAATAATAGTCTTTGGATGCGTATCTTGATGTTCAGTTTTCTTAATTATACGATACTTTGCAAACGATTTGTTTCCAGAGCAGTCAAACTTTACTGGGCAACGTGTTCCGTTTTCTTATCAATCAGGAATATCTTCAGTTGCGATGCAGCGACTAGTTTTCTTGATGGCTGTCTACTTGTCATCAAGCTCCTCCCCCAGCTGAAGTCCCTGCGTTTCAACTTTTGCTCGTCTGGACAATTTTAGATTAACCAACTATTTATCCTCGCCAAATCCAGCAAGTTGTAAATTTGTGATCAGGTCAACATCTGGATGGCGGTTTGACTGAGTATTTGCAAGCCATTTGATCGACCACGTCCTCTCAATATTTTGAAGAGTGCTAAAATCTGACTTTATCTGGCTTCTTTTCCAAACCAGCCTCAGTTTTCACGTAAGAATGCAAAGTGCTGAGAATCAGGACATTCTTGTTTCTCTTTCTCTGATAAATAGTGAATGTTGTATCATTCTTCTTCGCCAACACTGTGCTATATATGTATAACTTTTCCGCTGGCGTCCTGACAGACACTGTTATTTCCCTGCGTTATCGACAAATGGTACCCACAATTCTTGTAGAATTTGCTTTCAAGGTTTCAGAGAAAGTTAAGTAGATGAAAAAATTGTCACATGTGTCCGGAAACGCTTAATTTCCATGTTACAGCTCATTTTACTGTCGTCAGTATGTACTGTACTTCCTCGATTCACCGCCAGTTGGCCCAATTGAAGGAAGGTAATGTTGACTTCGGTGCTTGTGTTGACATGCGTCTCATTGCTGTACAGTACTAGCGTCAAGCACATCAGTTCGTAGCATCAATAGGTTAGTGTTCATCACGAACGTGATTTTGCAGTCAGTGCAATGTTTACAAATGCGGAGTTGGCAGATTCCCATTTGATGTACTATATGGATTAGCACGGGGCAATAGCCGTGGCTCGGTACGTTTGTATCGAGACAGATTTCCAGAACGAAGGTGTCCCAACAGGAAGACGTTCGAAGCAATTGATCGGCGTCTTAGGGAGCACAGAACATTCCAGCCTACGGCTGGCGACTGGGGAAGACCTAGAACGACGAGGACACCTGCAATGGACGAGGCAATTCTTCGTGCAGTTGACGATAACCCTAATGTCAGCGTCAGAGAAGTTGCTGCTGTACAAGGTAACGTAGACCACGTCACTGTGTGGAGAGTGCTACGGGAGAACCAGTTGTTTCAGTACCATGTACAGCGTGTGCAGGCACTGTCAGCAGCTGATTGCCTCCACGGGTACACTTCTGCGAATGGTTCATCCAACAATGTGTCAATCCTCATTACAGTGCAAATGTTCTCTTTACGAATGAGGCTTCATTCCAACGTGATCAAATTGTAAATTTTCACAATCAACATGTGTGGGCTGACGAGAATCCGCACGCAATTGTGCAATCACGTCATCAACACAGATTTTCTGTGAACGTTTGGGCAGGCATTGTTGGTCATGTCTTGAGTGGGCCCCATGTTCTCTCACCTACGCTCAGTGGAGCGCGTTATCATGATTTCATACGGGATACTCTACCTGTGCTGCTAGAACATGTGCCTTTACAAGTAGGACACAACATGTGATTCATGCACGATGGAGCTCCTGCACATTTCAGTCGTAGTGATCGTACGCTTCTCAACAACAGATTCGGTGACCGATGGATTGGTAGAGGCGGACCAATTCCATGGCCTCCACGCTCTCCTGACCTCAACCCTCTTGACTTTCATTTATGGTGGCATTTGAAAGCTCCTGTCTACGCATCCCCGGTACCAAATGTAGAGACTCTTCGTGCTCGTATTGTGGACGGCTGTGATACAATACGCCGTTCTCCAGGGCTGCATCAGCGCATTAGGGATTCCATGCGACGGAGGATGGATGCATGTATCCTCGCTAACGGAGGACATTTTGAACATTTCCTGTAACAATGTGTTTGAAGTCACTCTGGTACGTTCTGTTGCTGTGTGTTTCCATTCCATGATTAATGTGATTTGAAGAGGAGTAATAAAATGAGCTCTAACATGGAAAGTAAGCGTTTCCGGACACATGTCCACATAACATATTTTCTTTCTTTGTGTGTGAGGAATATTTCCTGAAAGTTTGGCCGTACCTTTTTGTAACACCCTGTATAATTTGTTCAGCTGTTATACATTGTTTTCTGTCCTACTTTATTGTACACTATTTTCTTAGGCTACTTTTCCTTCCTTTATTTCCAGATATGAATATGATTGTAGAAAACAACCGAATGCTGTAACTGTATACTGAAAATAGCGGTGTAGGTATAAAAACTTTCTTCCAATTTTTTTTATTTAATAAATTACATGTGTCAGGCTTCACTAAAAACTAATCTTCGCTTAGTAAGAAATTTTAACAAACTAAAACTCTTTAGCTACACATTTCTTTACGTATTTCAGGTGAAGCACTTCCCTGTTTGACGAACTATGTACAGGATCGCCGACTTTTTCTTTAAGAACTTGTTCGTGCTGTGGGATAAATTGATTTCGTAGTAAAGAGGCAAAATTACTCAGGATTTTTCCAGACCTAGTCTTGCTTAGTGGCGATTCGTGTTTTACGACGAGAGGATTTCTAACTGACGCAGCACTCGTATATGGATCGTCAAATCACTCCCCCCCCCCCCCCCCCCCCCCCACCGAATTTCGTCGATAGAAGTTACGATTCGCGATAAACACTTCATCCGTGTGTTATTGGATACACTTTATTATCGCAGTTCGTTTCACTGGTGCACTATAATACATCTTCAAAATGGCTTGTGTGTGCTGTTGGTGGACTTCATTTTGTAGTTCCTGACTTGTACGAGTGACGCAACCGTTAAAGCAGCAATCCCAACCCCCCCCCCCCCCCCCCTGTCAAGTGATGGTGGCAGAAGAAAGCTTCGAGCTTGAAATCCTATCTAGGATGAGGTCTTTAGAAACAGAACGGAGCTCGTATTGCATAAGAATAGGAAAGAAAATAGGCCGTTGCCACTCAAAGCAACTACCCCACATTAATTCTAATTGAGAATGGTCGGACTGAGACGTGAATCCTGTTCCTCTCGTATAAAATCTTAACCATCGTACCAATTCGTTCGCTCCCCCAATGACTTTAGCTTGATAATCCTAAAGAAATGGCTCTGAGCACTATAGGACTTAACATCTGTGGTCATCAGTCCCCTAGAACTTAGAACTACTTAAATCTAAATAACCTAAGGACATCACACACATCCATGCCCGAGGCAGGATTCGAACCTGCGACCGTAGCAGTCCTTGATAATTCTGTAGCAAATTATAAGACCGTGATACTCTCAAGTACTCTTTTGGTGTTATAACTACAATTCCGAGGTTGTCTCACCGCGGGAAATCGTAATAGGGTTGCTCTTTTCAGTTATCCCCTGAACGTCGAAAAATATTGAAGTAAGTAATAAGAAAGCAACTAAAAACGATTAATATTGGCAAGGCACCTTCCCCGGATGAAATACCTCTGAGATTCTGAACAGATTATTCGAAATAACTTCTAGCAGCAGTTTATCGTAAACCGTTACATCAACGAAAGGCACCAAGAGACTGGAAAAACAAAGGCCGTAGGACAGTTGCGTATTGTTACAGACATATTTTGCCGACGTCAGTCTGTCGCAGAATTGCGGAACATGCTACATCCACACGTAGTATTTGGAGAACTAAAATTTCCTCCATTAAAATGAACATGGTCTCTGCGCAACAGCTCGCACTGTTTTTCAATGAAGTCCTGAGTGCCGTACATAAGTGTTCAAGTTGATGTCATATTCCTTTCTTTCCGGATGGTATTCGATATTGTTCTAGACTGTCCTTCAGTGTACAAGAAACAAGCCTACCGGGCGTCGGATGAGACTTGTGTTGTCGGGAGTACCGTAAGCGAGTATTATAGGCCCCGTTATTCCTTACCAAATGTAAGAGGGAATCAAATGAAAACGAGGCAGATGGAAAAAGTAGGTAACCTGTTAGTTATTTCAAAACTAATCACCATAACTGTTAATATGCCACTGTGAGTCAAGACGGTCAATGCGTTCATAGAGAAAAGTTTTCTATTGCCTACAGAACCATGATTGTGTCCAGCCGGGCACCTCTCCGTCCGAGGCACATCGGCGGTCACGAATGTCTTTCTACAGAACTCAAAAATGTGGAAATCGTATGGTGAGGGATCGAGAGTTAACGGAGAGAGTGTAAAAACCTCCCAGAGAAACTGCTGTGGGCCCGATCGGATGTTGCCAAGGTTGTTTCGACTGCGGTGCCGACGTATTGTTGGGAAGCCCTTACACATTGACCATTCCAGATTTCTGCCAGTACAATTTCCATATTTTCGAAGCCCTGAAGAAAGACGTCCGTGACCGTCGATTTCTTCCGGACGAAGAGCTGCACGACTGGGTACAATCATTGTTCCGCAAGCAACTACAAACGTTTTTCTATGAAGGCAAAGATCGTCTTGTCTCACAGTGGGGTAAACCTGTTGACAGTTATAGCGATTATTTTAAGATAACAAACAGTTCTTTTTTTCTATCTGTCTCGTTTTCATTTGACTGCCCCTTATATTATAAACAATCTAGTGAATAACGTTGCAAGCTCCACAAGGCCGATGGCTCACAGACTGAGGCGTAGCGCCTTGCTTCCTGCCTGATAGTCGGACGAAAGGAGCTAGCTCGTACACACAGTAGTCACAACTTTCGTAACAGGTGTGCGCTACCAATGGAGCAGGTCCATGTCGTAACGGCACTGACGAAAGGAGTCAGCATCTTACAGACTGTGAAATCTTGAGCAGTCTAAACCATGTTCTTCGGAAACGAAACATCTGTGACTATTGGATCTTTTATTAATTATTGCTGATTTAATGTGTCTAGTTATATGTGGATGAAGGTGTGAATGCGAAATAATAAAATAAATGAGTGTTGTTATGTATACTATCTGAGTAGATGAAAATGGAAATGCTGTGTGGCTAGGTTCTCCCGTCGGGTAGACCGTTCGCCTTGTGCAAGTCTTTCGAGTTGACGCCACTTCGGCGACTTGCGTGTCGTTGGGGATGAAATGATGATGATAGGGACAACACAACACCCACTCTCTGAGCGGAGAAAAATCTCCGACCGAGCTGGGAATCGAACCCGGTTCGTTAGGTATGACATTCCGTCACGCTGACCGCTCAGCTACCAGGGGCGGACATCAGAGTAGATGGTAGCGTTGGAATTGTGTCTGTACAGAAAAAGTTAAACATACGCTCTGGGAAAATTTGTAAAGTGCAATTCGCCGGTTTAAGGTGCTCAGGAAACAAGAATCATCGATATTTCAGTTATTTAAAGAAAGAAGTAATTTATTATTTGTAGGTTTTGCTCATAAAAGGTGTCAAGTTGCGACTGGTGCAACGTAAAACAAGCACAGGTTTATAGTGGCAGATCACAGGCTGTAGAGCCTTATATCTAGTGAGAAGAGAGTTGTTCGCGTGTGTTTGGTAGGCTAGATAATCTCTTTGTGTAGTTTAGGTTCGCGTCGGAGCCGAGCCTTCGTCATGTTTGGACGCCTGTGTTAGTCCTGAACAGAATTACGACTTACATTTGAGCACGAGTGCTGCAAAGTAATCGTAAACGAGTGGGAAAGACGATTACATGAAATGTCTCATTTTCTGTGTTAACTGTGGCTTTTGAATTGACTAAAACCCCTGTCGCATATTGTGCAAGGCCAAAGGGAACGAGTTGTGATATATTTGAGCGAGCGTTCTCTCAAAGATAACACGTTTTGTTGTCTTTTTCGTAACAGCTTCGGTTAGTTGCCATTAGCTTGCTATAATGAGTGATTGTGTTAACGTGTCAATGTTGAAATTGTAACTTCAGAATAGCACGGATCTGACGGTTTTTTGTATAAAAGAAGTAGCAATATATCGAAGATTTTCATCAGAAACGATCTAACTTTCAATAGCTCAGTTAACCTCACCGTACAAAACATTTGTTTCAACCTCTAGAAAAGTGTAGTGCGACTTGTTCCCAATACAGCTTTCTCTAGCCGACGAAAATTATTCATTTTCTAACAGATCAGGTGTGGACTCGACAGCAAAAGACGGCAGGTTCACGGAAAGGTGAGTGGACAATTTTTTGTGCGAATAACATTTAACCGCGACGTCGCAAGACGACAGTGTTGTCTATAGGAAGGTTACCATGCCAGAAGAGTGCAGCGGAATGCAGGACGACTTGCGGAGGATCGATTGATACAAGACTGGAACTTGTCCGCGAACGAACTTATTCCGGATTAGTAGGCTAAGAGATCCTCTACAGTTCGATCACGCTTTTTGTGAAAAATCACAAGAAACAATAACAACCGTAAAATACCTAGGAGTAATTGCGTGGTGCATTCTAATCGGAACGACCAAGTAAATTTCTTTGTAGGAAAACAAAATGCCAGACTGAAATCCATTGGAAGAATCTTCCGAAAAATATCTTTCATCGACGAAAGAAATGGCTTCCAAAGCACTTGTAAAATGAATTCGTGGGTATTCCTCGTACTCTGACGTCCTTATCAGGTACGGTTACTAAAACAGATACGGGAGATCCAGTGAAGAGCTGCACGTTTCGTCACGAGGTCTCTTACTGCTGAAATTCCAAGGGCATCCCTTGCAAGAAAGGTCGGGCAACAAGTTGCTTCTTACGACGTATGTAACGTGAAATGACCTACGGCGAGAAAACCAGAAATTAAATATCAAATGGAGGTTTCTGAACAACCGTTCAGTCCACGAACCACTTGCGAATGAAAGGGGGAACTACTGATATGACAGTGGTATCGGAGATACCCTTCGCGATACACAAAGGTACAAATGGCTCTGAGCACTATGGGACTTAACATCTGAGGTCATCAGCCTCCTAGACTTAGAACTACGTAAACCTAACTAAGCTAAGAACATCACACACATCCATGCCCAAGGCAGGATTTGAACCTGCGACCGCAGCAGTCGTAGGGTTCCAGACTGAAGCGACTAGAACCGCTCGGCCACAGCGGCCGGCTTGCGAGCATGGGTTTAGACGTAAATGTAGATGTTGGGCCTCTATGAAGAACGAGTGTTTGTAGGACAATTAAACTTTGTGAAAACATTTGCCGTGGAGAAATAATGAGTAAACCATTGAAAAACAAACATTTTAATATCCATATAAGAGGGTAAAATTTGCTAATTGTGTACCACGTTGCGTTGAAGGTCAAACACGTTGCTCAATGTGATGACCATCTGTATCTACGATAGCCTATAGATTGCTTTACTGCTGCCCAAAACATCGCAAGTGAAATGTTGTCTACCTCCGTTGCAACGCTCATTTGCAACCTATAATGTGTGTTAGTCTCCCGTTGATAAACCCTGGTCCCCAAGTAAACCCGCAACCAGAAATCACACGGGTTAGAATTCGTGATCTTGGTAGCCACTCAGTTTGGAACAATAGACCACTGATTCGGTTTTTTTTCCAGATATGTTACGGAGTAACCGGGTGACCTAAAAAGAGATGTGAGGTGGAGCTCCATTCTGCATCATAACAGTTTGAGTCCGACGCACCTTTCCCGTAATGCAGGTATCACATGTAGAGGAAGCAGATCACAGTAACGTGTGCCGTTCACGCTGCATCTTCTTGATCCTTCGGGTCCGAGTCCCATTACCACTAACGGCGCATAACGGCAGGTCATGACACTAATACTACGAACCACGCAAACCCTGCAGCGCACAGTGCGAACATCATTCCTACAAAATTGGGTAGCCATACGATAAATAGTTTCCTGTCCACACTGGCTCAGATATCGAAGGTTTAATTATAACCACCCTGTAGCTGTAGATACCGCTTTGCACAGCAAACAAGCTACACTCGCTAACACGATGTCAGCAAAATAAAATTTTAGTGTCCAAAACGCAGAAATATTACTAATATAGGCAGGAAAACTGAAATCATACTTCGTGGTACTAACCTATTGCTCGTGTGTCTGCATCTGACACAATAGAAATCTTGTACATACGATTATTTTCAAAGCTAATAATAATCCATATTTTAAACATACAAGTAAAACACAACCACGCTCACAAAACAGAGTAAATTACACAATTCAAAATAATACGAGAAGATTATTAATGTCGACTATATTCTGGGACTGGATCATAAGACACTGTAACGTTTTTGAGATTTTCGGTACCTCCCGAAATTATAATGAAATTTGTAACTTGCATCTGCAATGGCAGCGATTTCATTACTGTTGCAATAATTCTTGTCGCTACATTTATATCCCGATAACGGGCTGAGTATTGATAATATTGTAGTATTTCCTATTTGCACTCAGAAATCACTAACTGAAATTCACTTCGAAAAGCAGTGGAAAGCTTCTGATGATTGGTATTTATTGAGCAGGCCCGAAAATACTCTGTGCTACACCACTGCAGTAATGAAGCTCAGCATTTTCCTTAGGTATATTCTCGATTTCTCTGTGACATCTCGCCACTGTCTGTCCATTTCTGGAATGGAAACCGAAGCGTTAAATTACGGTAATTGTTTCATTATGGGGAGAGAACATTCCAAAATCACCATGACAGTACAAGATGCTTGTTTATTGAGTTCAGAGATGCTGAACATGCATGTCGCTGCATACCAGTTGAAATTTGAAAGCATAGAGGTTCCCATCACAATTCCTCTTTTTCCAGTTTAGCATAAAAATAATTTGCATCGTTTGCTGACAATTTTAAATCGTTAACACAAATAATATGATTAATTTCTGGTTTTAATAACAAAAAAAATTTAATCTTGAGCCTACTGTATTGTCGCAGGTGCCACATGGATCAACTCTGGCTATGATTGAATAAAGCTTTTTATGGAGCCAGTATCGGCACAAACAGTGAATGAGCTTATAGATAGCATCTTCCGAGTTTCCTGTGCCAGTATGAATAGTAGACTCCTTACAGAGACTAACAAAAAAACCTTTCTGTTGCAGCATTACATGCAGTAATTGTGTCGGTTTTCATTTAGAACATTTTCCGTTTAAAAAATAAGTGCGTCTTACTCCTACCGTAATAGTTAACATGTACTAAGTAATATTTGTACCAATTTTTGTTGCAATCGCTCCTTCTTCCAGAGGTATGATGGAGCACAATCTCTCTCACATAAACAACTGTACAAACAAAGTAACTTTCTTCTTTACTACGTTTTAATTTTGTTCTTGCATCCTGATTAATTATATGCATTTTTTTTCTTTTCAGGTAAGGACACGGAATGTCACCAGTTATAAGAAATTCTTATGGAGGCTGATTCCGTCCGTAGAAACTTCTGCTAGCTGGAGGAATAATGCACCGTCTGCAAACCTGATGAGTATTTTTGTTTTACACAGAGCAATAAAAGTTTTAAATTTATTACTTTTCCAACACGTCTGCTTTCTCCCTTCGCGGCTGCCACTATAATCATTGTTCTGCGAAGTTAATGTGGCTATTTTAGAGTTCTCACATGAAGAAATAAAAAGAGCTATACGTGCCAAAATTATGAGTATGAGGAAAATGAGTTTCAACTGTGCTAGGTTTTTAATGCCTACAGTTGCGTTATTAATGGCTTTTATTTGAAACTTAAGCTTAGCGTGGATATAGTTCTCAAAGGAAATACAAACACCGTATTGCAGTTGTATGAAAAACTTACTGAAAGTGGAAATGCAGTGAAAAGCTCAGAGTGCCATTGTGCAATACTCAGTAGAAAGATAGTAAAGGGGACAATCGAATGAAAGAAAAATGCTATAGCTCATACACTAAAAGTTCATTCCGCTTCTTTAAAACTGCATGTGGTTATTATCTGTCAAGTACTGCATCATTTCAGTCAAATCTTTCATTTCTTCTTCACAGATGTTGCTTACAATATTCAAGCCAGGCAACTGCGTTGTCATGATATGCTGTACTCGTACACCTTTTCCCAGGCCTTAATTTCATTTAAGCTACTCTTGGCCTTACCTATCCGAGACATGTTTGTCGAACCATAGCCTTGTACTTTGGATACGTTTAGATTTGCAGTGTTTATATTACAGTCAGCTGCTTTTGGGCTTGGCATGTAGATCCCATTTCAAACAACACTTCAAAATCCTATGTTATGGCACTTAGAGCCTTTTCAAGTCTTCACGTAGAACCCTGCCCCTCTCGCAAATAAGATTACATTTTCGTTTTACAACAGAAATAGATAAGTAAAAGTAAGACAGTTTTAAACATGACTGTTACTCAACAACCTTATACTAGTTGAAACGTAGGATTACAAAGCCAACCGGTTGCTCATAACTGGTAGGTACATTGACCTAAGTTTCAACACCTACGGCTCACAGTTTTAATCCAGCAATGAGGTTCAAAACATTTTATTATTTATTTATTATTATTTATTTAACTTACTGCCATTTACATGTTACCTGCCAACTAGTAACAGACAGACAGTGTTTTCGCAATATTAAACTATATTTGTATAGAAAACGAAACTTATTTGGTTTCGTAGTAGATGAACAAAGTTGCAGTTTTATATACTTCGAAATATCAAATTATTTAGGAAATGGGAAAACTTAAAATTAACAGTTTATCTATAAGCAAGATATGAAAATACACACATAAAAAAAATTTTGCCTCGCCCCAGTTCCCAGAAGTCCTGAAGATAGAAGTTGACTGTGGATATTGTATCACAGACACAGTCCCTTTGACTGTTCAGAGATGTCACTGAATCCGCCCAAAGAAGTAAACAACATTGCATGAGCAGCACCTATTAGATGGAGGGGGTCCGACAGCCGATCAGTTCCAGTCATTCCACCAGGAAGAAGGTACGCGGCTCGTGTTGTCTGTAGTTCAACCATGCCTAGACGGTCAGTACTGCGGTTAGATCGCGCCCCCATTGTTACTTTGTGCCAGGAAGGGCTCTCAAGAGGGGAAGTGTTCAGGCGTCTCGGAGTGAAACAAAGCGATGTTGTTCGGATATGGAGGAGATACAGATAGACATGAATTGTCGACGACATGCCTCGCTCAGACAGCCCAAGGGCTAATACTGCAGTGGATGACCGCTACCCACGAATTATGGCCCGGTGGAACCCTGACAGTAACGCCACCATGTTGAATAATGCCTTTCGTGCAGCCAAAGGACGTCGTGTTACGACTCAAATTATGCGTAATAGGCTGCATCATGCGCAACTTCACTCCCGACTTCCATGGCGAGGTCCACCTTTGCAACCACGACACTATATAGCGCGGTACAGATGGGCCCAACAACATGCCGAATGGACCGCTCAGGATTGGCGTCATGGTCTCTTCACTGATGAGTTCCGCATATGCCTTCGAGCAGACAATCGTCAGAGGCGTGTTTGGAGGCAACCCTGTTAGACTGAACGCCTTAGACACAATGTCCGGCGAGTGCAACAGTGTGGAGGTTCCCTGCTGTTTTGGGGTGGCATTACGTGGGGGGACGTACGCCGCTGGTGGTCATGGAAGGCACCGTAACGGCTTTACGATACGTGAATGCTATCTTCCGACCGATAGTGCAACCTTATCGGCAGCATATTGGTGAAGCATTCGTCTGCATGGACCACAATTCGCGCCCCCATCGTGCGCATCTTGTGAATTACTTCCTTCAGGATAACGACATCGCTCTACTAGAGTGGCCAGCATGTTCTCCAGACATGAACCCTATCGAACATGCCTGGGATTGATTGAAAAGGGCTATTTATGGACGACGTGACCCAGCAACCACTCTGAGGGATCTACGCCGAATCGCAGTTGAGGAGTGGGACAATCTGGACCAACAGTGCCTTGATGAACTTGTGGATAATATGTACGACGAATACAGGCACGCATCAGTGCAAGAGGACGTACTACTGGTAATTAGAAGTACCGGTGTGTACAGCAATCTGAACCACCACCTCTTAAGGTCTCGCTGTATGGCGATACAACATGCAATATGTGGTTTTCATGAGTTTTGTGGCGGTGTTCGTAGCGACAAGCAATTCGCTGTAGAAACGGCTTACGAAGTCACCGCCACACTTTTAATAGCGGGCCGACCGGTCCGCTGGAACAGTGAACAGAAAGATGAAAACCCAAACACTCTGATTAAATAAAAGTCGGTACTTATCTTTATTAACGAAGATACACAGACACAGTAGTGAACTCCGTGTCTACAGAAAATCTGTCTAGTTCGAGTCGGAGCGGCTAGGTCAGCGTCGGCTGACGACAAACAACAACTCTGCTGCGATGAACACACAACTGACTAGCAAGTACACAATTCGGTGGCGAGTATACAACTGAGCGGCGAATACAGAACTGTCCTAGCGCTCGCGACTCCAGCGCTTAAGAAGCCAGAAGCCAGCGGTGGCGCGCGCAGACTTGCGGCGATTTCCTGTCTCGCTGGCGCTGCTTATGCGGACGGTGTCCGGACTTTGATGCTGCCAACCTTTTTGGCAGCGGGCTCGGGTGGAATTACTGGCTAGGATATAACAATGAGCAATAAAAAGGGCGGAAATGATGTTTAAGTTGATCTCTATTCCAGTTTTCTATAGAGGTTTCGGAACTCTCGGAACCGAGGTGATGCGAAACTTTTTTGATGTGTGTAGTAACATAGGTAAGAGTTAAAATGTTTAGAATGCTACCACCGATGCTGTCCAGGAGAGAGAGTGCCTCAGAAAGTCACACTCTCCTGGGCAACCACCGCCCAGTTTACTACTACTCGCAGAGGACGACGACCTCAGCAGCAGTCTGAACGTCTCGCGTTCACATGGTGTGAGGCTACATCCAGGTTATGTTGTATTACTCATTTGCTCTACTCTTTAGTGTGTGCTGTCCTCTATTTCTACACCTGTCTTACAATAAAATATTAATGTATAGTGTACACCAGTTTCCTAGGGACTACGGTGATTATAAACAGTCACGTTTAATTAAAATCGTGTTTACAGTTTCTTTAGCTCTCTACCATGTGTGTATGTGTGAATATTTTGTGTCTTATACAAGAAAATGAACAGTATTATCCTTTCCGAGGGACATAAGATTCACCTCAATTAGTAGGCAGAATTTCTATCGTACTTTCCATTTAGTTGTTATTCTACGTCGGTTCGTCTTTATGCCGATGTAGTCTCATTTGCTATCAGTAATACTGTTGTGCATATCGCTAGCGTTCGTTGTTTATGCTCGTTGCTACCTGCACTCCGATCACTGTTTATATTATCTGATCAAAAGAATCTGGACATCTCTGTCTAATTCGGAATCGACAAGCAGGCGTCCCGAGAGGGATGACCTGCCGGTGTAAAAGGAGGCGATGAGTACTATGCCGACAGTAGATAAGCAGTAACAGCAGGAAATAACAGTCACAACAACTTATTGACTTCGAACGTGGATTAGTCATTCATTGTCACATTTGTAACAAATCCATCAGGCATCTTTCAAACCCTCTACAGCTGCCCACGTCGGCTACTGGTGATGTAATGGTGGAGTGGAAACGCGAAGGAACAACCACAACTAAATCAAGACGAGGCAGGCCTCATATACTAAGAGACAGGACCATTGACCATCGGGGAGACTGGTTCTAAAAAGTTGCATGAAATCACCAGAAAAAATCAAACGTTACTTCCGAAGTGCTATCAACAATCCTGATAGCGTAGTGACCGTGCGTATTGAATTACAAAGAACAGGGTACAGTAGCTGATCAGCTTCTCAGAAGCCACACATTTCTATAGTCCACACTGACGCTTGAGATGGTGTGAAGAGCATTGGACAGTGGATGACTGGAAAATCTGATTTGGAGTGACCAATCACGCTGTACCCTACGGTACTATAGGGTCCGGGTTTGGCGAACGTCTGGAGAAAACTGCCTGCCATCATGTGCGGTGCCAACAATGAAGCGCAGAGGAGATGATGATATGGTATGCGTATGCTTTACTTGATTAGCCTTATTGAGTCTACAAACGCTAAATTTGGAACGATATGAAGACTTTTTACAGCACTGCACACTGCGTATAGAAGAGGAACAGTTCGGAAACGATGATGTTTGTATGAGCGTAATAAGAGACCCTGTCAGAAACCAGAATCCGTCAGGCAATGATTTGTGGACAATAACATTCCTGAAATGGACTGACCTGGCTAGAGACCCAAAGTGGACCCAACGGAACACCTTTGGATTAGTTAGTGCTTCGATTTCGCTCCAGATCGACGTCAATGAAAATGTCTGCAACAAAGTTGAAGCCCTCATAAAGGCTAAGGGTGGACAGACCCCACATTCCACTGAGATGGAAAAAGTCATGGGCTACCTCCTAATATCATGTCGAACCTCCTTTTGCTCGGCGTAGTGCAGCAACTCGACGTGGCATGGAGTCAACAAGTCATTGGAAGTCCGCTGCGGAATACGAGCCATGCTGCCTCTACAGCCGTCCGTAACACAGAAAGTGTTTCCTGTGCAGGGTGTTGTGCGCTAATTGCCCTGTCGTTTGTGTCCCATAAATGTTAGACGTCGAGCGATCTGGACAACCAAATCATTCGCTCGAAATGTTCAGAATGTTCTTCAAACCAGTGACGAACACTCGTGGCCCGGTGCCATGGTGCATCATCATCCAAAGAAATTCCATCGTTGTTTGGGAACATGAAGTCCATGAATGGCTGCAAATGGTCTCCAGGTAGCCGAACACAACGATTTCCAGTCAATTATCGTTTCAGTTGAACCAGAGAACTCAGTCCATTCTACCTCAACGCAGCTCACAGCATTATGGAGTCACCTCCAGCTTGCACAGTGCCTTGTTGACATCTGTGATGCATGGCGTCGCGGAATCTGCGCCACGCTCGAACCCTACCATCAGCTCTTACCAACTGAAATTGGGACTCATCTGACCACGCCACGGTTCTCCAGTCGTCAATGTTCCAACCGATATAGTGGCGAGCGCAGGAGAGACGCTGCAGGCGATGCCGTGCTGTTAGCAAAGACACTTGCGCCGGTCGTCTGCTGCCATAGCCCATTAACGACAAATTGAGCCACTGTCCTAAAGGAAACTAAAATCTGGTTTCACAGGACAGAGCGGATCAGGTTGTGGAAAGGGGCCAAGGTCAATTACTGTTATTGGTACAAGAACACACACAATTTTATTCCTTAAACCAATGCACAGTTTTCTCTTTAAAACAACAAAGATCAATTCACGGCTGAGGGCCCAAGTAACTTCTCCATAATAAGTTTAAATGATTGCTTTTAAAACACCAGGATTTAGAGTAACGGCTGAGGCCTTCTTTCTTCTGTTGTGGTCAATCCAAGGTTTGGTTTGCAACAGCTACAATGGCATTCTCTGCCTCTTTCAGCTTTTCTCTTCATTTCTTTGTAGGTGTTACATACCACATCTTTCACGATTTGATCCATGTACCTCAGCCGTGGTCTTCCTCTTGGTCTTTTTCCCTCGACATATCCCTCTATGATTATGTTTAGGAGTCCTTTATGTCTTAATATATGGCCTGTAAATTGCACTCTTCTTTTAACAACGAAACTCCAGAAGCTTCTCATCTCACCTGCTCTTTCCAGAACCACTTCGTTTGTGACCTTGTCGATAAATTTTATTTTGAGCATGCGTCTATAGCACCAGAATTTAGCTTCTGGTCTTCCTCTGTCCCGAGAGTCCATGTTTCACACCCATAGCATGCCACACTCTACACATATGATTTCAAAAATCTTTTCCTGATTTCAAGGCTGATGCTCTTAGATGTTAAGTTGTTTTTCTTCTTGTTAAAAGCAGCCTTTGCTTGAGAAATTCTACTTCTCACTTCCATCTCTGGTAATATTACTGCCCAGATAAGTAAATTTATCAACTTGTTCAAGCAGTTCATTGCCTACATGAACTTGGAGTTTCACTTCATCTTTTTTGTCGCATGGCATTACTTTTGTTTTTGCTTTATTAATTCTCATATTATATTCTTTCCCCATAATTTTACCCATTCTATTCAGTAGGACTACAAGATCTTCTTCACTTCCAGCTAGGACAGCTATATCATCGGCATATCTTATCATATTTATTCGTTGGCCATGAATTACTACACCTGTCTGTGAATTTTCCCTTACTTTTTTCAGCGCCTCTTCAATGTATAGATTAAAGATAACAGGGGATAGTGCGCAACCTTGTCGGACACCTTTCCGTATCTGCACCCCTTCTTGTTTTGTCCGTCCACGGATAACTGCTGTCTCGTTTTTGTGCAGGTTCCATATCATTTTTCTATCTTTATAGTCTATTCCTATTTTTTTGAGTACCTCAAACATCTTATCCCGTTTAACATTATCAAAGGCTTTCTCTACATCTACGAAAGCTATGCATGTTCTCAGGTTCTTATCTAGTCGTTTCTCTATTATTAGTTTTAGAGCAAATATTGCTTCTCTGGTTCCTCTATCTTTCCGGAATCCAAACTGGTCTTCGAAGAGTGTAGCTCCGACTTTTTGTTCTATGCGTTTCAGGGTAATTGAGGTTACTATTTTAGAGGCGTGAGTAACTAGGCTGAGCGTCCTATAATTTTCACATCTTGTAGCATTTGCCTTCTTTCGAATGGGGATCATAATGTTTTTCTCAAAGTCTGTAGGAATTTTACCCTGCTCGAACATGTTGAAAACAAGATTATACAACTCCTGATTCAGTTTTGCTCCTCCAGATTTCAGAAGTTCAGCTGGGATATTGTCTATACCAGGCGATTTGTTGTTTTTCAGTTTTTTCAGAGCTACTTCAAACTCTTCCTTTAATATAGGTTCACCTATGTTGTGTGCATCTAATTCTGTTTCTTCTTCCATGATGTTTTCAGACAGTTCTGGTCCGCTGTACAGTTTTCCTATATATTGTTTCCATCTTCTTGCAACTTCATCATCGTCAACCAACATATTGCCATTTACATCCATCACAGCCCTTCTTTCTTCTGTCTCCAAAGAAATGTCTCACACATTTATAGGCCTTGTCAATATTTCCCTTTCTCATGTTGTCCTCAACTGAAATACAGAGATCATCAAGGTATTTTTCTCTTGCTTGTTCTGCCTCTCTGTTGATTCTGTTTTTCAGATTCTTATATTTCTCTTGGTCTTCCCTCTTCACAGAACTTTTTAATTTCCTGAAGGCCTTACTTAAGTAAAATTACAATGTCTTCCACCTAAAGGCCATATTAAGGAAATTTCAAGTTAATTCTTCGGCTGAAATCCCAATTACAAAAACATTCTTACATAATAAAAGAGAGACTTCAAGACTAAGCCTCTACACAGTACAACAGAATAACATCTTAAGAAGACTTGAAGTATCTTGTCGGCTGAAGACCCAAGCAATTACTCAAGAATAATTAAAAACAACCTTAAGATAAACATTTATAGAACACGGCTGAAGGCCGTTTCAAGAATTCAGAATAATTAAAGAAAAACCTTACAGACGAAGATTTACATATTAAAGCCACAGATTCTGAAACAAACGCAGCTGAAGGCCTAAATACAGAGCAACAAGAATTTTAAATGAAACACGGCTGAAGGCCTAATCTTAAGTTGTTATGAAGTTTGGCTGAAGGCCATTTACTAACACAGACAATATACTAACACATACTAAAACAGACAATATTAATACACGGCTGAAGGGCCTGGCACAGTACCTGCAACCAAATAAAATGACAATCACTAACAACAAACAGTAGTGCTCAGAAGTGATCCAAGGGTCGACCTAGGGAGGAAACTCTAACCACAGCTTAGGTGAGACAGGCAGCCAAGCGTAACATTAAACAATCGGGTTGCAGCACGACCTAAGGACGGCTGACGAACCAACCAACCGCCTAATCAATTCTGTTCCACCTAACCAACAGCTCGACAACCAAAGACCAGCGAAGACGAAGATCTCAAGAGGATTATGTCTTAATAATTGGTGTATAAAACACAGTTGGCGCACAATAAACACTCAAAGAGTAAAGGGGAACAACACCAAGCACTCAAACTACACGTCATGCCAGATAGCATCAATACGGCGAGGAAAACACACTGCCACAAAACTACGCTAATGACCAGGGCAGGTAACCGGAACGTCAGCGGCCACAAGGCAAAAGATACCGCTGGTGCACTTTACTAACAAATTATAATCATTTCAAAGGCTCAGCACCATACAGGGAGACGGCTGCAAAGTTTTGAAGACTCCAACACAAATGTTCAAATGTATGTGAAATCTTATTGGACTTGACTGCTAAGGTCATCAGTCCCTAAGATTACACACTACTTAAACTAAATTATCCTAAGGACAAAAACACACACCCATGCCCGAGGGAGGACTCGAACCTCCGCCGGGACCAGCCGCACAGTCCAAGACTGCAGCGCCGTAGACCGCTCGGCTAATCCGGCGCGGCATTCCAACACATCATCACATTGCTACTTGCGGGGACACCCAGGATGCAACAACCAGCAATCAACGAAAAGATGTCACAAGGGTTGAGCTTTGATGACAGGTTCACTGAATACTCAACTCGAGTATGCAGATGTGGTGGGCGGCGAACGTTGCAGTTCTCGGAGCTAGTGCCACACAACTCTGACCGCGTGTGCACGCCACCAGCAGCCCTGGAATGATCACAGGCTGCAGAGACTTCCTCGCTGCACCGCCGCAACCGACTAATTGACACACACACCATGACATGGAACTATACACTACTGGCCATTAAAATTGCTACACCACGAAGATGACGTGCTACAGACGTGAAATTTAACCGACAGCAAAAAGATGCTGTGATATGCAAATGATTAGCTTTTCCGAGCATTCACACAAGGTTGGCGCCGCTGGCGACATCTACAACGTGCTGACATGAGGAAAGCTTCCACCCGATTTCTCATACACGAACAGCATTTTACCGGCGTTGCTTGCTGAAATGTTGTGATGCCTCGTGTAAGGAGGAGAAATGCGTACCATCACGTTTCCGAATTTGATAAAGGTCGGATTGTAGCCTATCGCGATTGCGGTTTATCGTATAGCGACATTGCTATTCGCGTTGCTCGAGATCCAATGACTGTTAGAAGAATATGGGATCGGTGGATTCAGGAGGGTAATACGGAACGCTGTGCTGGATCCTAACGGCCTCGTATCACTAGCAGTCGAGATGACAGACATCTTATCCGTATGGCTGTAACGGATCGTGCAGCCACGTCTCGATCCCTGAGTCAACACATGGGGACGTTTGCAACACAACAACCATTTCCACGAACAGTTCGACGACGTTTGCAGCAGCATGGAGACTATGGCTGCCATTACCCTTGACGCTGCTTCACAGACAGGAGCGCTTGCGATGGTGTACTCGACGACGAACCTGGGTGCACGAATGGCAAAACGCCATTTTTTCGGATGAATCCAGGTTCTTTTTACAGCATAATGATGGTCGCATCCGTGTTTGGCGACATTGCGGTGAACGCACATCGGAAGCGGGTATTAGTCGTCGCCATACTGGCGTATCATCCGCCGTGATGGTATGGGTGCCATTGGTTACACGTCTCGGTCACCTCTTGTTCGCATTGACGGCACTTTGAACAGTGGACGTTACATTTCAGATGTGTTACGACCCGTGGCTCTGCCCTTCATTCGATCCCTACGAAACCCCACATTTCAGCAGGATAATGCAAGACCGCATGTTGCAGGTCCTGTACGGGCCTTTCTGGATACAGAAAATGTTCGACTGCTGCCCTGGCCAGCACATTTTCCAGATATCTCACCAACTGAAAACGTGTGGTCAATGGTGGCCGAGCAACTGTGTCGTCACAATACGGCAGTCACTACTCTTGATGAACTGTGGTATCGTGTTGAAACTGCATGGGCAGCTGTACTTATGCACGCCATCCCAGCTCTGACTCAATGCTCAGGCGTATCAAGGCCGTTATTACGGCCAGAGGTGGTTGTTCTGGGTACTGAGTTCTCAGGATCTGTGCAGCCAAACTGCGTGAAAATGTAATCACATGTCAGTTCTAGTATAATATATTTGTCCAATGAATACCCGTTTACCATCTGCATTTCTTCTTGGTGTAGCAATTTTAATGGCCAGTAGTGTAACTGCCACACCAAAGAAGTTACAGCAATACCAGTATTGATAAACGCTGCTACTGCCACTGACAGAGGCAAGTGAAGAACTCGTTCAGATAGCAACTGAGGGAGTAATAAGACCCCACTCGGTGGTGACAAAATGCCCAAAAGGAGAAACGACATTAACGTGAGCCGACCACGGTTCAGATATGTCCTCCGCATGCCCCACATTGATATCTGCGATTATTTCATGCAGTTTTGCTTGTCTATTCCCAATGAGAACTCTGTGCATAAGCCTCTGCTCTCGGTCGTTACGTGAAGGCTGTCGGCCACTACGTTTTCCATGGTGAGAAGTAATGACTGAAATTTGGCACATTCTTGACACTATCGATCTGTGAATATGAATCCCCCCAAAGATTCTGGAAATGACATGTTCCACGCGTCTGTCTCCAACTACCATTCTCCGTTCAGAGTCTGTTAACTCCCTTCGTGCGGCCACAATCACGTCGGAACGTTTTGACATGAATCGCCTGATTGAAAACAACAGCTCCGCCGACCCGCTACCCTTTTATACATTGTGTACGCGATACAACTGATGTCTATATATGTGTATATCGCTATCGCATCAGCTTTCTTCACCTCACTGTAACGCCCACTAACAGGTGTATGTATGGTGGGTGATCAAAAAGTCAGTATAAATTTGAAAACTGAATAAATCACGGAATAATGTAGATAGAGAGCTACAAATTGACACACATGCTTGGAATGACATGAGGTTTTATTAGAACTGAAAAAATACAAAAGTTCAAAAAATGTCCGACAGATGGCGCTTCATCTGATCAGAATAGCAATAATTAGCATAACAAAGTAACACAAAGCAAAGATGATGTTCTTTACAGGAAATGCTCAATATGTCCACCAAAATTCCTCAACAATAGCTGTAGTCGAGGAATAATGTTGTGAACAGCACTGTAAAGCATGTCAGGAGTTATGGTGAGGCACTGGCGTCGGATGTTGTCTTTCAGCATCCATAAAGATGTCGGTCGATCACGATACACTTGCGACTTCAGGTAATCCCAAAGCCAATAATCGCACGGATTGAGGTCTGGGGACCTGGGAGGCCAAGCATGACGAAAGTGGCTGCTGAGCACACAATCATCACCAAACGACGCGCGCAGGAGATCTTTCAAGCGTCTAGCAATACCGGTACTTTTTTTTTTCGTTCTGTCTCTCTGTCTGTTTGTTAGCTTCCAGACCGAGGTTTGCACGTAGCAGTTGAGTGCGATATAGACAGTGGCCGGTTAAGAATTTCAAAACAGCGCACACTCCGCTGCAGAGTGAGATTTCCTGTAGAGAATAGTTGCTAGCGGCACGCCGCCATAGCGCGGCTTTTATGGCGGCGCGGAGCGGATCACTCAGCAGCGGCAGCAGCGAGTATTGGGCGCGGCTGTTTATTAGACGGCGGGGAGCATTGTAATCCCGGCGCCTCCGCTTCTGTCTGTCCAGGGGATTACGCCTGTAGCCGGCGCCAGCGCCGGCAGATAGCGCCACACCCCTCCCCAGGGATTATGGAAATCTGGCGGACCAGACGCTACCGCTACCGTCTGCCGCCTTTGAGGCAAATCGCCGTCTCTGCGGCCACATATGCTACTTCCTCGCTTCCCCGAGGCACGCCAATAAGCTCCAGTGGCTCTTCCCTCGCGAGCTGCTGTTGCGTAATCCATAGTGAGACCGTGTAAATACACTATTGGTCATTAATGTTGCAACACAGGAACGGGCAGCAAACAACGCAGATTTACTTGCTGCATGTACACAGCACAGGAGGACGAATATAAGATTAAATTTTCTCGTATTGAGAAAAGAGAAGGAGCGATATGTTTTACATAATAAAAAGCTTTCTAAATACCAGGTGATCCAAAAGTCAGTATAAATTTGAAAATTTAATAAACCACGGAATAATGTAGATAGAGAGGTAAAAATTGACACACATGCTTGGAATGACATGGGGTTTTATTAGAACAAAAAAAAACCATATTGCTAGACGCGTGAAAGATCTCTTGCGAGCGTCGTTTGGTAATGATCGTGTGTTCAGCCGCCATTTTCATCATGCTTGGCCTCCCAGGTCCCCAGACCTCAGTCCGTGCGATTATTGGCTTTCGGGTTACCTGAAACAGCAAGTGTATCGTGATCGAGCGACATCTCTAAGGATGCTGAGAGACAACATCCGACGCCAATGCCTCACCGTAACTCCGGACATGCTTTACAGTGCTGTTCACAACATTATTCCTCGACTACAGCTATTGTTGAGGAATGATGGTGGACATATTGAGCATTTGCTGTATAGAACATCATCTTTGCTTTGTCTTACTTTATTATGCTAATTATTGCTATTCTGATCAGATGAAGCGCCATCTGTCGGACATTTTTTGAACTTTTGTATTTTTTTGGTTCTAATAAAACACCATGTTATTCCAAGCATGTGTGTCAATTTGTACCTGTCTATCTACATTATTCCGTGATTTATTCAGTTTTCAAATTTATACCCGGTATTTCTTTATATTCAACTACCACGTTCAACAAACTTTGCTGGTCTTCAAAATTTTTGTTAAGAAATGTGTTCCAACTCACAAAGAACACGTGTTTATCCTCGGGATGACTGCGTGTTGTGTGATGTCCTTAGGTTTGTTAGGTTTCAGTAATTCTAAGTTCTAGGGGACTGATGACCATAGATGTTAAGTCCCATAGTGCTCAGAGCCAACACGTGTTTAGCAAAAGTTTTGAAGACCTGAAGATGACAGCAAAGCCTGTCGAACCCGCTTGTTGAAAATAAAGAAATAGTGACACAATCTTTGGTTTAGAATGTTTTTTGTTAAACACATGATTGCATTTTTGGGCGTTTTGTGGGTGAACACAGGGCCGAAATTTAATACACAGAGCAATCACATCTGTC
Organism: Schistocerca piceifrons; assembly: GCF_021461385.2. Lineage (NCBI taxonomy): Eukaryota > Metazoa > Arthropoda > Insecta > Orthoptera > Acrididae > Schistocerca > Schistocerca piceifrons. The sequence goes on along the minus strand of NC_060142.1, from coordinate 509,336,533 downwards.
AGCATACAATTCCACTATCTGCAGTGATCTGAGACAGATACAGGTACGTTATAAATTTTTTGCGAGTTAATACAACCTTAGAGTTTTTCCTCGAATTCTAGCTTCCAGTCTTTTACCTTTCCAGTCTTCCGGCTGAAAATCCCCCTCTGAATTCATACGGTTTTCATTACCATAAAAAAGCCTTTGATAGCTTTCCCTTATGTAAATTGTGAACTGCAGTGTTAGAGAAAGGAGTGAGTCAACAGGTGGAATTAAAGTAGTTACAAAAATAACTGGAGGTCGAAGTGGTCACGACAACGATACGCGAAAGCACCTGCACTGTTTAAATATATTTGAATTCTGCCTTAAGGTTATGGAAATATTCCTGTCGTAGTACGGATGTGTCTGTAAATAATGACAGGCTATCCACATTGCATTTTACAGATGACCAAGTCATTTTTGCGTAGGATGAGGATGATTTGGACTACATGCTTAGGAAGTTGCACAGAGAATATTAGTAATGGGTACTGACCAGTCTGACCAATAATTTAGAGAAAACGGAGTATTTTTTATGGGGGGGGGGGGGGGCGGAAGGGGCAGGTAGTGAGTGAAGATCTGACATTAGACTCTGGAATGGCAACGTATTCATATAAATATTTAAGAGATGTTATTGATAATGATCCAATAAAGACAAAATTAAGAACCGCTCTGGACAAAGTAGAGGAGCAAACAATTAAATGGAGTTTTATGGAGCACACATATTAGAGGAGAAATGAAGATTAAGATATTCAAAACTACTGTTGAACGTATACCAAAGTATGTGGCAGAAACGTGGGAAATAATTGGGTAGAGTGAAAAATGAAGATATACGCAAGACGATGAACCTGGGGACCACTGAAACGGATACAATGGAAGCAAAACAGCTGAAAATTATCTGGACATGTATGACACAATCGAAGCGAAAAGACTGAACTGGTGTGGGTATGTATGACGATTTCGTGCGGACGGTTGGGCTAAGAACATGATGGAATTGATTACGAGTAATGGAAGAAGAAGAGGACGTCATTCCATGCCAAAAGGTGAAACACTTATCCTGATCGCCAAAGGAGTTTTGTCATCTCATAAAGTATTTCGGGAAAACTTCACCATCAGGTCTTCTCAAATCAATGCAAGGTATATTTCATAAAACCTTTATTAACGGTTCCGTCAACAGTTGCGGTACTTATACTAGGTGACAAGTTACAAACCTTACAGGTTCATTTTCAGGCCTGGCCTGATAGTGCCTGATCTTAATAATAAACACCGAAGATCAGGCACTCTCAGTGCATCCTTTGTAAACCAGGTTTGAAACCAGTCGCCTAATACAAGTAACTTATTATAATTGTTGGCAGAATCATTAACAAACGCTTTATGAAATTTACTAAAGTTGCTGGTTTCCTGTCGACAAAATGTTGAAACTGCAAAGTATTTTGTCGCTTCCTAATCCACGTTGTTGACGGGACATTGAACGCTAATGTTCTCTTCCTTCGAGTGGCCCAGCGGTTCTAGGCACTACATCTGGAACCGCACGACCGCTACGGTCGCAGGTTCGAATCTTGCCTCAGTCATGTTTGTGTGTGATGTCCTTAGGTTAGTTAGGTGTAAGTAGTTCTAAGTTCTATGGGACTGATGACCTCAGAAGTTAAGTCCCATAGTGCTCAGAGCCATTTGAACCATTCTCCTCCTCCTCCTCCTTCTCCTCCTCCAACCTTTTCCATTCTCTGTCACTTAAGAGTTCTTCAATAGTTGTGCCTGCTTGTGGTGGCGCGCCAATCCTTCGGCACCCCTACGTAATGCTGTATTGGTCACTAGATGTCACGAGAGGCCTACCCGATGGTGTAAAAGGAGGCGGGTAGTGTTGTGTTGTCAGTAGAGAATCAGTAACATTAGAATAGGTCGGTCAGGTCATATTGATTTCGACGTGGATTAGTCATTAGAGGACTGTTGATCATGTGAATGTGAAGCGAAAACGAGAAGAAACAGTCCAGAGTCAATGTTTCATTACATCAGTGTGACAGTGCACCCTCCCATAGAGCAGCATCTGTGATACAAGGATTTGTGGACAATAAAATTCCTGAAATTTGCTAACCTACCCCGAGACCCCATCTGAACCAACGCAACACATTTGGCACGAGCTAGAATGTCGATGTAGGCCCGCACCAACAGTGTTCAGCATACCTAATCTGGTCTCGGCTCTTGAGTGAGAACGGGCTACCATTCAGGCACAAAACTGAAGGTGTCTCCTGAAGAGGCCGTTGTAAAGGCGATGGCTGACCGCAGCCCGTATTAATGTCCACTAAAATATGTCCTGATACGTTTGATCAGGTAGTGTACGCTGGCGCTAGTAGAATCGTTCTGCAGTCAGCCACAAATATCAGTTCTCTAAATTTCCTTGTAGTGTTCCACGAAAAGAATGTCCTTTTTACTCCAGGGACTCCCTTATAAGTTCACGAAGCATCTCTGTAAAACTCGCATTTTGATCCAACTTCCCAATACCAAATGTAGCTGCACGGCTCTCAGTTTCTTCAAAATCTTCCTTCAATCCGACCTGGTAGGGATCCCATACATTTCCTCAAGAACGGATCGCAGAAAACCGAAATCGACCTTTCGCCATCCTCTTAGTCGTCCCGATCTATTTCCATTTCATGTTGCTTTGCAACGTTATGCCTAGGTATTTAATCGACGTAACTGCATGAAACATCACTCACGGAATGAGGTGGCGCACTGGTTTCACACTGGACTCGCATTCTGAAGGATGACGAATTACACCCGGGTCCGGCCATCCTGATTTGGTTTTCCCTGATTTTCCTAAACCGCTTCAGGCAAATCCGGGATGGTTCCTTTGGAAGGGAGCGCCCGATTTCCTTCGCCATCCCTCCCTAATCCAAAGGGATCGATGACCTCGCTGTTTTCTCGCCCACCGAATCTACCTACCAACCAAGTATCACGTCACTGTTACTGAAGTCAATCATCATAGGATTGTTTTTCGTACTTGTGTGCATCAATTTACATTTTTTTACATTAATATAAGCTGCCATTCATCAATCTAAATAAAAATTCTCAGTCATCCTGTATTCTCCTAGTCACTCAGTGATGACTATTTCCCGTACACTCCAACTGTTTTTTTTTTCGTTGTCCTTGTTGCGCGTTATTTTCCTCTTACTGTAATTATTGTATTATTCGTTTTTGTTGAAGTTTATCTGCACTACAGAAAAACAGCACAAGCTCATCAACAAAATGAATGTGTTTCACAATGCGCCCTTCTCTCACTCAAAGATCCAAAAATTTTCTTTTCGACTGTTGAGATTCGGAATCCACTCCTGAGCCACCATTCAATTCTAAATTTGTCACCATTGTAATGGATAAATGCGAGTTCTAGTACACGGGTATTTAACATTCTGTATACTGTAACATAATTCTATTCAATTTGGATTTTCCATAACTCGGACATATATTGTAACGAAACGATCGATTCCAGATCGCTTGCTTTTTTTCGTCATAACATAAACTCTTTCGAAGTCGCAGTGCTGCGAGAAATAATCTGCTTAGGAATTAACTGGTAGACATTTTCACCTGAATTGGTGCTGGATTAAATGTGCACAACGGATGAAATTAATATGTAAGAAGTTCGCGGTCCTAGCATGGAAACTCAAGTTGGGGTATTCACAAGTTACAGCACTGATCATGACAGAGTATTTACTAACTGCAAGAATAAATGGCATGATTTGAATGAACTATGAGTTTATTACAAAGATTTAAATGCAAAAAAATGTGAAATTATTCGATTCACAGTAAAACATCGATTACGATGAAACTGAGAATTCAGATAACGGTTGGCAATGTTAATTCGTGAGGAACTGGAATATTCTAAACATCATCCCCCTTTTCCAGTGAATTTCTGGAACCGTCCTACGTGTTAATAACAGCCAACACGAGATAGACGAAACGAAAATAATGTTGAATCACTAATATTCCTTCCGTCCTAAAATGCCGGTGCTGGAAGGTACCCTCACGATACTTGTTGATGTAACGTGAGCATACTGCTGATGACATACCTGGCTACCATTAAGTGCGTAGCTATAAGTGGTCTCTCTGAAGTCGTACATTGGACTCCCATCAGTCTCCAGCACTGTAGAGAGCTGGTTTTGAAGTCTACCTTGCCAGTTGAGAGCGAAACCCAGTCTCTCCCTTATCGTAATGCCTCAGCAGCCAGAGTCATCATGTTTTAGAAAATGTAGATTATGTCCTGTGCGCAGATAATTTAGTCTATAAATCCTCAAAATGTCACACTTTCTCCGCCAATAGCGAAATTGTTTTGTTGTTAAAAATATCCCAGCAGAAGCTGGCAAAAACGTCAGATCCAATAAGCTCACTTTCCGCCCCTCTGTTCTCGAAAAATTCAGTTGAATCGCTGCGTCACTCTTACGTCACTGTTACACCTTTGTTAGACACAAAAAATGTGTTTGGACGCTCTGCATAAGTTTAATTACGTTAAATCAACTCGAAGTATCAAAAATGGCTCTGAGCACTATGGGACTCAACTGCTGTGGTCATAACTAACCTAAGGACATCACACACATCCATGCCCGAGGCAGGATTCGAACCTGCGACCGTAGCGGTCGTGCGGTTCCAGACTGTAGCGCCTTTAACCGCTCGGCCACTCCGGCCGGCAACTCGAAGTATCAAGATGAATGAAAAGATTCCAGCCGAAACAATTTTACCCTTTTCACTCTATGTAATAACAGTCGTTTCTGATGTAATACAAAAGTTACTTTCTGCCACTAAACTAAATAGCTTGAAATTATCCGCCCCATTCCATATCAGTCTTATCACTTACAGTTACTTAACAAGTTTCTTCGTATGGTTCTGCTACATACGCAGTCAGCTGACCAGGACGATTCTCAGGCTGTATGGAAACAAACTTTATTTCCTGTCAGTAAATACAAATTCCTTTTTAGTGGTGGTGACCATAGCTGTAGGGCGAGATAAGAAACAATAATTTGCTGATGGCCCACATACAACAAAAACAAATAAATTTTGGCTAAATGCCCAGACAGCATAACAACTTTTGACAGAATGCTAAATGTAATAGAACAGTAGTTAATATCTCTACTAAATTGTCTGGCGGAAGGCCGATGTTGAAAAGCACTTGCGTTGTCAACGTAATTCAGAAAATACACAAGTATGGCAATTATGTTTTCTAGAGTTAGTCATTAATCACTGATAGTCAGTGTCCACAATAGGGGAGTAATTTTAGAGCCTGATGCAACCAAAGTCGACAATCCGTGTAATTTACAAATCCATACTGAGATACAGCGTCATAGGCCACACGACGACTGGTAATGACCCGGAGCGTAGTAGTGCCCGGGTGGACGTCTCTGTGGCATAGTGGCGGTGGAATGCGACGCGTTTTCCTGGATGCACTGAAGTAAGTCCCTGGTCGTGGAGAAGTGACTGCTCTAGGTGCCTGGCCCAACGGCTTATTCGGCGAAGACTACCTTCTATGGTTTGTGCACGGCCTTAAATGGGCTGCCCGCGGCAGAATAATATGCCTAATATACTGAAGAGCCAAAGAAACTGGTACACCTGCCTAATGTCGTGTAGGGCCCCCGCAAGCACCCAGAATTGCCGCAATTCGACGTGGCACGGACTCGACTAATGTCTGAAGTAGTGCTGGCGGGAGTTGACACCATAAATCCTGCGGGGCTGTACATAAATCCGTGAGAGTACCGGGGAGGGGGAGGGGGAGGGGGGGAGTTGGAGATGTCTTTTGAACAGCACGTTGCAAGTCATTCCAGTTATGCTCAATAATGTTCATGTCTGGGGAGTCTGGTGGCCAGCGGAAGTATTTATACGCAGAAGAGAGTTCCTGGGGCCACTTTGTAGCAATTCTGGACATGTGGGGTGTCACATTGTCCTGCTGGAATTGCCCAAGTCCGTCGCAATTCAGAATGGACATGAATGGATGCAGGTGATCAGACAGGATGCTTACGTACGTGTCACCTGTCTTGAGTCGTGTCTAGACGTATCAAGGGTCCCATATCTCGCCAACTGCACACACTCCACACCAGTACAGAGCCTCCACCAGCTTCGACAGTCCCCTGTTGACATGCAGGGTCCACGGATTCATGATGATGTCCCCATACCCATACTCGTCCATCCACTCGATACAATTTGAAACGGGATTCGTGCGATCAGGCAACAAGTTTCCTGTTATCAGCAGTTCAATTTTGGTGTTGACGGGCCCAAGCGAGGCGTAAATCTTTGTGTCGTGACGTCATCAAGGGTACACGAATGGGCCTACGCCCCGAAAGCCCATATCGATGATATTTCGTTGAATTGTTCGCACGTTGACACTTGGCCCAGAACTGAAATCGGCAGCAATTTGTGGAAGGGTTGCACTTCTGTCACGTTGAACGATTCTCTTCAGTCGCCGTTGGTCCCGTCCTTGCAGGATCATTTCCGGCCGCAGCGATGTCGGAGATTCAAGTTTTACCGGTACACTCGTGAAATGGTCGTATGGGGTAAATCCCCCCTTCATCGCTACCTCGGAGATGCAGTGTCCGACCGCTCGTGCGCCGACTATAACACCACGTTGAAACCCACTTAAATCTTGATAAACTGTCACTGTAGCAGCAATAGCTCGTTGTCTTATATAGTCGTTGCCGACCACAGCGCCATAGTCTGCCTGTTTTCGTATCTGTATACTTGGATACACATGCCTATATGTTTCTTTGGCGGATCAGTGTATTTTAAAACACGTATATATGCGAAATAAACTAGACCGCGTACGTGGTAACCTGTATCTGTGCCTCCTGGCGGCTGTCGGCGTAACCTGTAGTCCGCTTGGCGACCTACAGGCTGGCCCCTGCTTGGTCCGGGACCCGCCTGACAGATATGTTGTGCAAATGGCCAATATACATAGGCGTTCGGCCGAGATACCTCAGGTTCAAGTTTGCCGATTTGTTTTGTCTTTTAGAAATTAATTCTAGCTTTACTAACATATAGGTACTTACAACTACGTCCTTTTCGCAGTGACATTATAGGTTTCGTGAGGGATAGCTACCATCAACTAATTCTACAAGGTCTGACACGAGAACACTGCTGATCTTAATTTTGTCACTTATAAAGAAAACGCATTCGTAGCATTTGATGTATTTCAGTCGATCAAAATATTTCAATTATAAAATTAAAAAATATTAATCAATTGAAACATTGCCAAAGGTTTTCGTAATACTTTGCATTACAAAATCTATTTTCTTCATCCTCTGAACAAACAACACCGCGATAACGTTATTTGCTTTTTATTATAACAATCTCTAGTGTTTTATTTTTCTGTATGTATTTAGACCTTTCTACCGTCCTTCTCAAACCGAGTCAAATAGAGTATTACGAACGCAATTTCCATTCGAAAAAGCAGGCAATTTGTGACGGCAGTACGATGTGGATGCAGTTAGTTATCTGTATAACTGGCCACCAACGTAGCTTAAAGTTACATGAATCTTAATTTATGTCGTAAGTCACGTCGTAATTCTGACGTAGGGCTTTTCTGACACCTTGGGAATGACGTCACTATCTACTACAACAGAATCAGCATCCAAACTACTTTTCTGAAATCTTTTCTGCTTACAGTTAGCAAATTTTACAATTTCGTTAGTTGTTTTAATAAAGGTGAAGCATTATTGAAGGATTGTACAGGGTGTATCAAAAACAATCAACAGATTTTTTAAAAATCATAGCTATTATTTTATTTGGGTATGTGTGAGAACAACGTACTGTAGGAAAGAATAAGCTCTCGAATTTTCCTTGGTTCCCGCTAGGTAGCAGCATTGTGCGCCCATTTCGATTCTGGCAAAAATGGTGTCGGGACAACAGAAGGTGTTTCGTGTTCTACGTTCTGCGCAGCGCAGGTCAGTAATAACTGTTCAGCGTGACTTTCGTGCTAGATATGGTGTGGATCTTCTTGCAACACAGAGCTGTAGACGATGGCATGAACGTTTCCGGGAAACAGGTTGTTTGGGTAAAGGCAAATCGCCAGGCCGTCCTCGAGTATCTGACACAGACGTCGAACGCATCCGCCATAGTTTCACAAGGAGTCCGCAGAAATACGTTCGCCGTGCAGCTCGACAGCTCAATATGCCCCTGATGCCCCTGATGTCTGTTTCGCCCATCTGCCAACAGGATGGGCACCGCCACACTGGCTTCTGGAAGTGTGGGTATTTCAAAATCAAAGAATTACTGAACTATGGATCGGTCGCTTCGGACCAAATGATTCAGCCTTACATTACTGGTCTCTGAGGCCACCGGACCTGACTATATGTGATAATTTCTTGTGGGGGTTTATAAAAGACCCTGTTTATGTGCCTCCGTTACCAACAACAGTGAATGAACTAAGACATCGCATAACAGCAGCTGTGGAAACTGTAACTCAAACACGCTCGCTGCAGTGTGGGAACAATTTCAATACCGCATTGACATATGCCGTGCATCTCAAAGGGGGCATATTGAACACCTATCAGAAGACATGGAAACAAAGCTTCTCGAGTATCCTGTTCATCAAAAAACCAAATTCATTGTATATGTTTATTAGTTTCAGAAATATAGAGGTGCCAAATCGGATGATTCCTTTTGACACTCCCTATTTTTAAATGAACAGTACTGAGCAAAATATTTTACAGATCAAAGTAAATAGATTGTACTGGAAGTAAACGAAGTCTATGTCTTATTGTGTATGACAGCGTCTTTTGTTGTTATCCGCAGGACCCTTACAGCACAGAGATACGTCGAAGAAATTGCACACTCCTATTTGTTGCCCTTCATGGCAAGCATTGCCGGGCTTGAGTTTCAGCAAGATAATGCCCTTCCGAACAATTCGAGAGTTTCTACTTTTTGTCTTCGAACTTGCCAAACCACACCTTGACCAGCAAGTTAGTCGCATGTCTCCCCAATAGAGAACGTCTGGAGCATTATGGGCAGAGGCCTCCAACCATCTCGGAATGTTTACCATCTAACGCACCAATTGGGCATAATTTGGCACTATATCCTTCAGGAGGTCACCAAACAATTCTTTCAATCAATACCAAGCTGAATAACTGCTACCATATGGGTCAGAGGTGGACTCACGCGTCATTGACTTCCCCAGTTTGTGAAGCTCTTTCTCTTGAATGAATCATCCCACTTCTTTTTAATTGTAATCATTTGTTTGTGTTTTTGTCTTGAAGTGTAGACATCTCTAAGTTTTCTCTAAGTTTGTCAAAAATCAGTTCTTAATTTTGACTACGAAGTCTTTCACGACGGAGTCCTTGCACCAAACGTTCTCGGTTTACTTGCCGTGTCAAATTTGGATCAAATCCCGAGCTTTCGATGACTACCTCCGTCGTCTTTGTCAGTCTTACCCCTGCCTGAAAGTTTAAAAATACGAAATTTTTCTGACCCGGAAACTACTTCTATTGCAAGGAAAAGTAACTCCGGTCTCAAACAAAATTAAGAACTTGCATAAAAAGTTCTCGGTTTAGTTGCTGAGTCAAATTTGGATAAAATCCCGAGCTTTCGATGACTACCTCCCTCATCTTTGTCAGTCTTACCCCTGACGAAGATGACGGAGGTAGTCATCGAAAGCTCGGGATTTTATCCAAAGTTGACGCGGCAAGTAAACGGAGAACTTTCTATGCAAGTTCTTAATTTTGTTTGAGACTTGAGTTACTTTTCCTTGAAATACACTACTGGCCATTAAAATTGCTACACCAAGAAGAAATGCAGATGGTAAATGGATATTCATTGGACAGATATATTATACTAGAACTGACAGGTGATTACATTTTCACGCAATTTTGGTGCATAGATCCTGAGAAATCAGTACCCAGAACAACCACCTCTGGCCGTAATAACGGCCCTGATACGCCTGGGCATTGAGTCGAACAGAGCTTGGATGGCGTGTACAGGTACAGCTGCCCATGCAGCTTTAACACGATACCATAGTTCATCAAGAGTAGTGACGGGCGTATTGTGACGAGCCAATTGCTCTGCCACCATTGACCAGACGTTCTCAACTGGTGAGAGACCTGGAGAATGTGCTGGCCAGGGAAGCAATCGAACATTTCATGTATCCAGAAAGGCCCGTGCAGGACCTGCAACATGCGGTCTTGCATTATCCTGCTGAAATGTAGGATTTCGCAGGGATGGAATGAAGGGTAGAGCCACGGGTCGTAACACATCTGAAATGTAACGTCCACGGTTCAAAGTGCCGTCAGTGCGAACAAGAGGTGACCGAGGGAAGTAACCAATGGCACCCCTTACCATCACGCCACATGATACGCCAGTAAGGCTATGACGAATACACGCAACCAAGATGCGTTCAACGCGATGTAGCCAAACACGGTTGCGACCATCATGATGCTGTAAACAGAACCTGGATTCATCCGAAAAAAAATGACGTTTTGCCACTCGTGCACCCAGGTTCGTCGTTTAGTACACCATCGCAGGCGCTCCTGTCTGCGATGCAGCGTCGAGGGTAACCACAGCCATGGTCTCCGAGCTGATAGTCCATGCTGCTGCAAACGTCGTCGAATTGTTCGTGGAGATGGTTGTTGTCTTGCAAACGTCCCCATCTGTTGACTCAGGGATCGAGACGTGGCTGCACGATACGTTACAGCCATGCGGATAACATGCCTGTCATCTCGACTGCTAGTGATACGAGGCCGTTGGGATCCAGCACGGCGTTCCGTATTACCCTCTTAAGCCCATCGATTCCATATTCTGCTAACAGTCATTGGATCTCGAGCAACGCGAGCATCAATGTTGCGATATGATAAACCGCAATCGCGATAGGCTACAATCCGACCTTTATCAAAGTCGGAAAAGTGATGGTACGCATTTTTCCTCCTTACACGAGGCATCACAACAACGTTTCACCAGGCAACGCCGGTCAACTGCTGTTTGTGTATGAGATATCGGTTAGAAACTCCATGTCAGCAAGTTGTAGGTGTCGCCACCAGCTCCAACCTTGTGTGAATGCTCTGAAAAGCTAATCATTTGCATATCACAGTTTCTTTCTCCTGTCGGTTAATTTGCGCTTCTGTAGTACGTCATCTTCGTGGTGTAGCAATTTTAATGGCCAGTAGTGTAGTAGTAGTTTTCGGATCAGAAATTTTTTGTTTTTTTATTTTTTTTAACTTTCAGGCAGAATAATTTTAGCAGGTGATGTAGAAAAACTGCTGTAGCCCATGCTACTACGGTTGATTGACGCCGAAACAGGCCATCCCCGCCAGCTGTCACGCGCCAGCCACTTTAAATGGGAACGCAGCATTGGGGGTACTGCAGCGGAGCGATAAGCGGCTCGCGCGGCTGTGGACAGTAGACAGGGCCGTGTCGGGTGGCCCGGCTGTGGGTGCAGCAGCCAGGCCGCTGCCCGCTGCCGCTGCCCGCTGGTCGGTCAATAGAGCGCGCATCCTGCACTGTGCCGCGCGGCCGCTGCCGGTCTGTGCGGACCTGTGGCACGGCGGTCCCAGGCGTGGCCCGGCGAGGCGTGGAGTAGCGTGGCGCGCTGCCGGGACACCAACCACGACCAGGATAAACGTGCGATCAGTGCGACAGTAGCAGCTATGCGCCTGTCCAGTGGCATTTCTTCATTGTGAAGGGAACGGATAAAAATGCAGGAACATCGCGAGAAATGCGTGCTGGAATATAAACGCAGACTCTACCCAAAACTGCAGGTCGTGCTGCTGTGTTTGAGCACGAACAGCACCTGTGCAACGCCCTCAATCTGGACTATGGAGAAATGGAAGAGTCTTGTTTCACACCAACTTGTGGCCGAGTTTGTGTGGCTCACAGCGTCCTAACCGTACAATGCAGAGTGCTGTTGCTAAGAGTGAAACGTGGCGGGGTTTCGGCGAGTATTTGGGCTGCCATGTCGTGGTATTCCTTGGGCGTCATGCTTACTTGCTAGATCCCATTCCTTCCAAGGAGTCTTTGACCATTTTGGCTGATCAGGTGCATCGCATGGTACAAGTTTATTCCCAACGCTGAAGCTATGTTCCACACACAGGTCCCCTGTCACACAGCTAGCACTGTCCAGGACTGGTTTTGAGCACGAGAATGAATTGTTGAATCTACTGTGACCATCACAGTCACCATGTCTCAGTGTTACTGAAGCTCTGTGGTCTACTTTGGAGATATGTGTACGTGATGCCTGTCCACCTCTATCATTGTTACGTACACTTGCCACTATTTTGGATGAAGAATGAAATATGATACCATACACGACCCGAATTTATCAATTCCGATACGACTGGAAGGAGTTTTGAATGCCCATTGATTTTCCTACGCAGTATTAGAAATGATAATGGGTTGCGCTTTGGTGTTGAAAAACTCTTCCCCACCTGTTGTAGGAGGATAAGTGGGGGATAAGAGCCGTCCGAAGACAGTGCAGTTTTTTTACCTAAGTTTAAGTCGACGAAGCAACTGTAAAATCAGAGAATGTACAGCTAGAATATCGCCCTACCAGCCCAATTTTTTCATTGTCGGTCAAAATAAGTAGTAATTTGAAACACATCCGAGTGTCAGTCGTGGTCAGAACAGTGTTCTATGTACACTGAAGAGCGAAAGGAACTGGTACACCTGCCTAATGTCGTGTACGCCCTCCACTAGCATGCTGAAGCTCCGCAGGACGTCGTGGCATGGACTCGACTAATATCTGAAATAACGCTGGAGGGAACTGACACCATGAACCCTGCAGGGCTGTGCATAAATCCGTAAGAGTACGAGAGGGTGGAGATCTCTTCTGAACAGCACCTTGCAAGGCATCCCAGATATGCTCAGTAATGATCATGTCTGGGAGTTTGGTGGCCAGCGGAAGTGTTTAAACTCAGAATAGTGTTCCTGGAGCCACTCTATAGCAATTATGGACGTTTTAGGTATCTCATTGTCCTGCTGGAATTGCCAAACTCTGTCGGAATGCACAATGGATATGAATGGATGCAGGTGATCGGACAGGATGCTTACATACTTGTCAAATGTCAGAGTCGTATCTAGACAATTAGGAGTCCCATATCCCTCCACCTACACACACCCTACATCATTACACAGCCTTCACCAACTTTAACGGTCCCCTGCTGACATGTAAGGTACATGGATTCATGAGGTTGTCTCCATACCTGTACAAGTAAATCCGCTCGATATAATTTGAAACGAGACCCGTCCGATCAGGCAACATGTGTCCAGTCATCATCAGTTCAATGTCGCTGTTAACGGATCCAAGCGAGGCGTAAAGCTTTGTGTAGCGCAATCATCAAGAATACACGAGTGGGCCTTCCGTTCCGAAATCCCAAATCGATGATGTTTCGTTGAATGTTTGGCACGCTGACACTTGTTGATCGCCCAGCATTGAAATCTGCAGCAATTTGCGGAAGGGTTGCACTTCTGTCACGTTGAACAATTCTCTTCAGTCGTCGTTGTTCCCGCTCTTGCAGGATCTTTTCCTGGTCGCAGCGATGTCGGATATTTGATGTTTTACTGGATTCCTGATATTCATGGTACACTCGTGAAATGGACGTACCTCATAAATGCTGCGTCCGGCTGCTCGTGTCCCGACTGAAATCCCTGGGCTAGCAGCACAGAGCGGATGCGGTTATATTTGTGGAAAGGGGCCAAAATAAGTTACTGTCAGTTGCACTCAACACATAAACTTTATTTCTTAGAACAGACAATCACACAAGCAATAATCAGGTACATGAGTGCTTCTGGAGGTCTCACTTCTTTAGAAAAAAATTTTTAGTCTTCAGTATAAATAGGCTGAAAGCCTTAGCTTAAATTTTTCCCATATAACTAGGCTGAAAGCCTCACATTAATCAAGAACAGTGTTACGGCTTAAAGCCGAGACAAAGATTTTCAACGTTTAATCTAAATAGGCTAAAAACTTGGCTGAATACTGCATATCAACAAAACAATTTAACGGCTTAAGGCCTAGGCAGAAGAGCTTTCAATTTGAAAAGGCTGAAACCTTATCTTAAAACATTTCGTGTAAAACTCGGCTGAAGGCCTCATACTAAAGAAAAACAATCTTATGACTTAACGGCAAGACAAGGATTTTTAATTTTTAATTTAAGAGAGATTAAAACTCGGCTGAAGACCACAAACCACGCAGAAAACAATTTTACGGCTTAAGGCCTAAAGGGAAGAGCTTCTGAATTTCAACTAAAATAGGCTAAAGTCTTTATCCAAAAATGCTTCACATAACTCTCGGCTGAAGGTCACATACGAAATCCAAACAATCTCACAGTTTAAAGTCCAGAAAAAGAAATTTCCAATTTTTGATTTAAGCTGGAAAACTAGAAAATATTTCTTACGGCTTAAGGCCTAGACAAAATTTTTCAACTTTTGATTTGAAAAGGCTGAAAACTTGAAACCAATTTACAGCTTAAGGCCTAGGCACAAGGAATGAAACTCGGCTGAAGGCCACATACCAAACAACAAACAATTTTTTCTTTTTTTTACGGCTTAAGGCCTAAGAAGAAAAGCCTTGCAATTTTAATAAGCTAAAACTTGGCTGAAGGCCACACAGAGTCTCTCTCTCTCTCTCTCTCTATTCGTTTAGTCGGTTCCGACTCTTCGTGACCCCATGAACCAAATCACGCCACTTTTTCCTGTCTTGCACTTTCTCCCGCAGACCTTCCAGGTTGGAACACATTGCTTCTGTGATGCCATCGATCCATCTCATCCTCTGACGTCCTCTTCTTCTAGTTCCTTCAATCTTCCCCAGCATTAATGTTTTTTCCAGCGAGGTATGCCTTCGCATTGTGTGTCCAAAGTAAGTCAGCTTTTGTTTTGACATTAGACCTTCCAGGGAGAAATCTGGTTCAATTTGCTCCAATATTGATCTGTTGGTTCTCTTTGCAGTCCATGGAACTCTAAGAAGTTTCCTCCAACACCACAATTCGAAGGAGACAATTCTTCGCCGTTCAGCCTTTCTAATGGACCAGGTCTGACATCCATACATCACAACTGGAAAGACCATAGCCCTCACAGTACGGATCTTTGTTGCTAGTGTTATATCTCTGGACCTTATAACCTTGTCAAGGTTTGACATCGCCTGTCTACCGAGCAACAGGCGTCTCCGAATTTCATGGCTGCAGTCGCCATCAGCAGAGATCTGGGAACTGAGATAACTGAATGTGGTCACTACCTCCATGGCTTCTCCTGCTATATCCCACGAATTGGTAGATGTAGTTGCCATAATTTTCGTTTTCTTCACTTTCAGGGTAAGACCGGCCTTTTCACTTTCGTCTTTCACCTTCAGTAAGAGTGTTCTCAATTCTTCTTCACTTTCTGCCAACAAGATCGTATCATCCGCGTACCTGAGGTTGTTTACATTTATTCCAGCTATTTTAATTCCTGTTTCTCCTTCATCTAGCCTCACAGAGTACTTAAGACTAAAAAGGAAATCATTATGTAAAACACAAGGAGCGGCGCTCAGAAGGTTCCAAGGGTCGGCCTGGGGAGGTAACACTAACGCACGTTTAGGTGAGACAGGCAACCAGACCGACAACCTCTTAATCGGAAGGCAACCCAACCGAAAGCCAGCCGACATACCAACCAACAAGATCAGTTCTGCTCCACCCGACCAGCAAAACGACAACAAGATGTCAATAGCACAACGTTGTGTATACTGGTGCCCAGTCCAGCCAAGTCAGGAAAAACGCCCAAAACTACCAACAACACCTCAGCTGTCGAACTACACGCCGTCCTGGACAGCATCAACGCGACGAGGAAAGTACACTGCCGAAAACTACGTCAACGACCAGGGCAGGTCACCGGAACGTCAACGGCCACAAGGCAGAAGATACTGCTGGTACACTTCATTAATGAAGGAATGAATTAAACTAAGTTAAACACCACACAGGAAGACGGCTGCAATTCTAGCCGACTTCAATGCACACACGTTGTTGCTCGGGATCAAACGAAGAGATGTGGTAGCAGTTGAGGCTTGATAGTAAGTTAAGTGAGTACTCAACTTTAGTGTCCAGGATAGGTGGGCGACGAACTTCCTAACCCTCGCAAGAAGCGCCTCACAACTGCAACCGCGCGTGACCGCCGCCAGGGGCTCCGGCCTGACTACACGCCACGGAGACTTCCTCGCTGCTCTGCTCCAACCGACCGACTGCCACGCACCACACACCCGGAAACTATGTCCGCCACACCAAAGATAGCACAGCAGTACTACACTCCTGGAAATGGAAAAAAGAACACATTGACACCGGTGTGTCAGACCCACCATACTTGCTCCGGACACTGCGAGAGGGCTGTACAAGCAATGATCACACGCACGGCACAGCGGACACACCAGGAACCGCGGTGTTGGCCGTCGAATGGCGCTAGCTGCGCAGCATTTGTGCACCGCCGCCGTCAGTGTCAGCCAGTTTGCCTTGGCATACGGAGCTCCATCGCAGTCTTTAACACTGGTAACATGCCGCGACAGCGTGCACGTGTACCGTATGTGCAGTTGACGGACTTTGAGCGAGGGCGTATAGTGGGCATGCGGGAGGCCGGGTGGACGTACCGCCGAATTGCTCAACACGTGGGACGTGAGGTCTCCACAGTACATCGATGTTGTCGCCAGTGGTCGGCGGAAGGTGCACGTGCCCGTCGACCTGGGACCGGACCGCAGCGACGCACGGATGCACGCCAAGACCGTAGGATCCTACGCAGTGCCGTAGGGGACCGCACCGCCACTTCCCAGCAAATTAGGGACACTGTTGCTCCTGGGGTATCGGCGAGGACCATTCGCAACCGTCTCCATGAAGCTGGGCTACGGTCCCGCACACCGTTAGGCCGTCTTCCGCTCACGCCCCAACATCGTGCAGCCCGCCTCCAGTGGTGTCGCGACAGGCGTGAATGGAGGGACGAATGGAGACGTGTCGTCTTCAGCGATGAGAGTCGCTTCTGCCTTGGTGCCAATGATGGTCGTATGCGTGTTTGGCGCCGTGCAGGTGAGCGCCACAATCAGGACTGCATACGACCGAGGCACACAGGGCCAACACCCGGCATCATGGTGTGGGGAGCGATCTCCTACACTGGCCGTACACCACTGGTGATCGTCGAGGGGACACTGAATAGTGCACGGTACATCCAAACCGTCATCGAACCCATCGTTCTACCATTCCTAGACCGGCAAGGGAACTTGCTGTTCCAACAGGACAATGCACGTCCGCATGTATCCCGTGCCACCCAACGTGCTCTAGAAGGTGTAAGTCAACTACCCTGGCCAGCAAGATCTCCGGATCTGTCCCCCATTGAGCATGTTTGGGACTGGATGAAGCGTCGTCTCACGCGGTCTGCACGTCCAGCACGAACGCTGGTCCAACTGAGGCGCCAGGTGGAAATGGCATGGCAAGCCGTTCCACAGGACTACATCCAGCATCTCTACGATCGTCTCCATGGGAGAATAGCAGCCTGCATTGCTGCGAAAGGTGGATATACACTGTACTAGTGCCGACATTGTGCATGCTCTGTTGCCTGTGTCTATGTGCCTGTGGTTCTGTCAGTGTGATCATGTGATGTATCTGACCCCAGGAATGTGTCAATAAAGTTCCTCCTTCCTGGGACAATGAATTCACGGTGTTCTTATTTCAATTTCCAGGAGTGTAGTATCGATATACGCTGCTGCTGCCACTCACGGAGAGAAGACAGCAACGTTATGGCGGTAACCGAAGAAGAAATAAGACACCACTGGACTACAACCAATGATAAAAAAACAAGGCACGACGCGAGCCAGCCACAGCTCACCGACTATAGCATCACTTTGAAACGCACTTAAATCTTGGGTCACCTGTCATTGCAGCAGTAACCAATCTAAGAACTACGCGAGATCTGTATTGTCTTATACAGGCGCTGTCGACCGCAGCGACATATTTTGCCTGTTTATATGTCTCTGTATGTGAATACGCATACCTACACCTGTTTATTTGGGGCTCCAGTGTCGTTGTGTCTGCATTGTGTCGGAGGTAAGTGAATTCGAAGTTGATCGAATTGCAGATGTTCGTATGGTGGTCGCCGCCACAACCAATGCAGCTGAACCCTTTGGTGTTTCAGGAGGCACCGCATCGCATAGTTACACGGCATGCAGAGGAAACGAAAAAACGTCATATGGTAACTCACAACGCGGTCGAAAGCGTGTATTGAGTGGTCGTGACGGACGGTTGTTGAAGAGGATTGTGACGAAAAATAAGAGCACGATAGCTACAGAAGTCGCTGCAGAACTCGGTGCCGCACTCGCAAACCCTGTCAGCGCCAATGGAGCTCCACAATTTTAGGTCGAGATGGAATTCCAAAACCAAATATCTGTGATGCAAATGACCATAACATAACAAACGCGCTTCCGAGATCATAAAACCTGGACTATGGAGAAATGGAAAAGTATTGTTTCACACCAACTTGTGTCCGAGTTTGTGTGGCTCACAGCGTCCTAAGCGTACAATGCAGAGTGCTGTCGCTAAGAGTGAAACGTGGCGGGGGTTCAGCGAGTATTTGGGCAGCCATGTCGTGGTATTCTTTGGGCGTCATGCTTATTCTGCTAGATCACATATCCTTCCAAGGAGTCTTTTGGCTGATCAGGTCCATTGCGTGGTACAAGTTTATTTCCCAAAGGTGAAACTGTGTTCCACACACAGGGCCCCTGTCACACAGCTAGCACTGTCCAGGACTGGTTTTGAGCACGAGAATAAATTGTTGCATCTACCGTGGACACCACGGTGACCACGTCCCAGTGTTTCTGAGCCTCTGTGGTCTACTTTGGAGATATGGGTACGTGACGACTGCCCGCCTCCATCATTGTTACCTACACTTGCCACTATTTTGCATGAAGAATGAAATATGATACCATGCGGGACCCGAATTTATCAATTCCGAGATGACTGGAAAGAGTTTTGAACGCCCATTGATTTTCCTACAGAGTATTAGAAATGGTAATGGGTTGCGTTTTCGTGTTTCAAAACTCTTTCCCACCTCCTTTAGGACGATAAGTGGGGGCATAATGGCCGCCCGAAGACCGGGTAGCTCTTTTACCTAAGTTTCAATCGACAAAGCAACTCTACTCAAATGGCTCTGAGCACTATGGGACTTAACTTCTGAGATCATCAGTCCCCTAGAATTTAGAACTACTTAAACCTAACTAACCTAAGGACATGACACACATCCATGCCCGAGGCAGGATTCGAACCTGCGACCGTAGCGGTCGCGCGGTTCCAGACTGAAGCGCCTAGAACCGCTCGGCCACTACGGCGGGCCTACTCTAAAATCAGAGGTGTACAGCCGGACTATCTCCCTA
Source organism: Schistocerca piceifrons (assembly GCF_021461385.2). Classification (NCBI taxonomy): domain Eukaryota; kingdom Metazoa; phylum Arthropoda; class Insecta; order Orthoptera; family Acrididae; genus Schistocerca; species Schistocerca piceifrons. The sequence continues at coordinate 509,317,197 of NC_060142.1, read as the reverse complement.
ACAGCTTAATTTTTTCATTGTCGGTCAAAAGAAAAGCACATAAATAGTAATCTGAAACACATCCGAGTGACCATTGGGCCCGACGTGGTAGTGCATAATGGAAATGTAGTTAAAGAGGGCTAATTAAATTGAGAAAACTAGTTTTAGCTTTGAAAGCGTTTACTGACAGATAAAAGAACTTATTTACAGTAAAAATTAATGTTGAAAGTAAAAAATTAATTGTGATTCTTCCATTTCTCCAGGCGTATTCTATGACGAAATAAATCTCGGGTGATCAGCCTGGTATGAGTGTGCTTAGGACACAATATTTCGCCAATCGACCACGTTGCCATCATCAGGTGCGCTGATTTACTGACCGACGGTGGGCCGGCGCCAAGTATATGTAGGACAATCTCCATCCCGCTCCTCACCGAGCGAGGTGGCGCAGTGGTTAGCACACTGGACTCGCATTGGGGAGGACGACGGTTCCATCCCGTCTCCGGCCATCCTGATTTAGGTTTTCCGTGATTTCCCTAAATCGTTTCAGACAAATGCCGGGATGGTTCCTTTGAAAGGGCACTGCCGATTTCCTTCCCAATCCTTCCCTAACCCGAGCTTGAGCTCCGTCTCTAATGACCTCGTTGTCGACGGGACGTTAAACACTAACCACCACCACCACCACCACCATCCCGCTCCTCCCTCAGGCGCTTCCTATGAGTCGGTGCGGTCCGCGCCCCGCGCGCGGTCCAGCTACAGCGTCCGTTCTCCCGCCGTCTGGGCGCTGCGTCCTAGGTCTTCTCGTTCAGGGGGGTCTGCCGGCACCAATCTCGTTATTCTTCCCTTCCCCCCGAAGTGGTACACTCTGGGAAATATTCTTTTTCTTCTTAATCTGGGTGATCGCGGGTTCCCACGCCTTGCTAAGGATGTAACCGCTGTCGCGATTTAGTTGTGGCTCCCTTACTCGAATCTGTATGGTTTCTTTGATGACACAGTCCCAGTATTTGGAAGTCTGTGTCAGGACTTTGGTTTGGTCATTATCCATGCTGTGGATTTCCGACAGGCAGTGCTCAGCCATTGCCGACTTACTGGGCTGTTGCAGTCTAGTGTGCCGTTGATGTTCTCAGCATCGGTCCTCAATGGGGAGGAAGAACCGCAAACATCAGCAGCAGAAATCCCCATTTAAGAACAAGCAGTCAACTGGACATCACTGACCGTTGTGAGGCTTTGGAGTGACGCAGAACCTCTGTCGCTCAATGTCATCGCAGTCATAGTAAAAGTCAGTGTCATAATGAAGGTCGACGCTCAGGAGGTGCCAAAGAGGCGCCGCCTCTATAGTCAGCATTGTCACTATCGTCGGCCGCCTTCAGCAGGCAGCTGCCTGTAGTAGGAGTCATCACCTATCGACTCCTGGGACACTGTCTCCACACTCGCCGTGAGGGTGCGAAGCCGGAGGGCCAGACCCGGCAACGCCAGACAACATTCGTCGGGATTGTCAGTGACACGGATCACTGAATCAGTGATCTGTTCCACTGCCGTCGCCGTCCCCCCTCCCCCCTCCAGCACCCAGAGGCCCGCGGCGCGTAGTTCCAGCCGCCACGGTGTGATCCAGCAAGTTCGTAGCGCCGTTGCGGGGCAGCGGATTCCGGTTACTCCAGCGCAGCTGTAGTCGCAGCAGTGTGCGCATGTGTGAGCGTGCGCAGGCCTCCTTCGACGCCGCGAGAGTATGTGATCGATCACAGCGCCTCTCCAAAAGCACTGCATCTTACTAAGAAATATTGCACGCACTCTGTTCCTAAAGTTTACGAGTCCAGTGCCTCCTTCTCGCTGTCACACGAGTAGCTGAATGGCTCGTAACATACGTATATCCGCGACTGTCGCCGTTCTTCATTTCCCAGGTGTTATGCAGTGCGTTTGTAACGCCGGGCAAGGGAAAGAGTGTGGGCGCTGGTCCTCGGGACAGAGAACGCAGTTACACTACAACCGACAATTTAATTCTCCTGACATCCTCAAAAGAGCAGTGACACTTCCTCTGTGTAAAAGGTTGTACGTTCGTGTCTCTTCGTAGAGCCAGACGGCGCGTAAACAGTCACCAAAAAGATATCCCCACAGTCAGAGCAACACCTCGCGTCGATAGTAAGTATTCGACATCTTCTGCCACTATTTCTTCTCGTAACAGTATGGCTGTGCCATCGCTAACATCGGCAGCTATTAAACGATAGACATCATAACCAAACACTCTATTGGGACATCGCTTCGTACCTCCTGCCGAAAAATTATGGCGATGTCCGCTGTCCGCAGCATTTGGATCTCTACTGTGGTATAACGTCTGAAATTTTCTCGGAGTGTTTCTTCTTCCAATAATTTTCGAGTGTACAGGCTGATACCCTCGACATTCTGCCACGATATTTCGGCCAACTCTTCTGTGGTGCTAATACCACTGATCTTAAATGTACAGATACGGTAGGCGTGGCACATCGTATCGGCTGTGCACTGCTAGAACGTCACGCACCAACGAATCGGTTGCCTGCAGAGTATTCTTCCTGGAGGTTTATCTTATTGGCTGTTGTGAGAAAGGTGGCTTCTCTAGTCATTGTCGATGGGAGTTAGTGACTGAATGTCCACCTCCTGCATCTCGTCGGTTTCGTCCATTTGTTGTGTCCAGTTTCCCAATGAATTGAAGGGGCGCTCACTGTTGATGGGCGTTCGTGTCTACTACTGACAGGTGGGACGTCATCCTGTTGCATAGTTGTATCCATCACGTCTCCCTGAGGTTGTGCCGCCTACATGGACTGTAGCACAGGCTTTGCAAACAGACCGTGATTATTCCCACTATCTTGTTCGTCGCATCGGTTGTGGTGCTCGTCTTCTGTGGCCAGATTCCGCTTCTTCGGTGACCGCTTATTTCGTAGTCGCGCCTCCACGTCTGCTGAGGGATGCTGTTCAGTGCAGTCCTCTTACGGATACACTTCCATATCTGAAGGTGGGTTCAACGGGTGTGTGGAAGGACCCTGACTCCGCAACTGGTGTGGCGTCTGGCTGATGGAGCGACAATATCATCTGCGCCTTCAGCGACGTGGGCTCGGAGGCGATACCTGTAGACACTATGCGCAACTGCCCGTCATTCCTTTCGCCCATGTCGTAGCGCTTCCACGTACGTAATATCCGGCGATGTCATCTGTTGTGACGTTGTTGGATGTCTGGGGGTAGCTGTACTAGACGTTGCTGAAGACAGCCAGTTCGGACGTGACCTTCCTGTCCGCAGTCAGAGCAGGTCCTCCGTTGACCATCGTATATGACGATGGCTCGACATCCACCAATTGACATGTAACATAGTATGTGCTTCTGCAGTTTAATCCTTATTTGGTGCACACCGGTGAGTACGGGATACGTCTAGAAGCTGGTCCATTTCTCCGCAGCAGGATTAAGTACGTGCCGTATGGGCGAATTCCTGCGATAACAATGTCCGCAGGAACTTCTAACGGAAGTTCCGGCATGACCAACAGAAATCACTCCCATGTTCCCGTCGGCGAGGCAAAAACGGTAACCGTCGTTGGATCGACTAATTAATCTGTCGCACGCAGCCTCGTCTATAAGTTTGACATATACGACTCTGGACACCATGCACAGGTGAATTCCTATCAGATTCCGTGGATCTAGCTTCTCCACATAGCTCATGAAAAATTCGATTTCGTGTGCTTTTCGTCTCGTATATTGTGCATCTACCATGAACTTGATCATCACCTCCTGGTGAGAAAGAGCTATCTTGATCTGTTGGAATCAGTACACCGCCATACGAAGCCTCACGGCTGTAAACAAAGCTCGCGCTAACGAAGTGCGGCAGGAGCCCTAGGCACGTCCGTGACGCAACAACGCCGAAGGCGGACTGCCCTTAGACCATGGGTGCGCTGTGATACAATGGACTAAAAATGACAAGTATTTATACGGTCCTGGCCTGTCCATGTTTTGCTAGAGCATAGCTCCTAATCATATACTCCACAATAAGTGCTTGGTTTGGATGCGAAGCAACTGTGCCACCAACACTACATGGCTCTGCCTTCCTCCTACGTCACTGATATTCTCACTCTGGCTACACCCTGCGTTACAGTAACCGTCTGGTGTCGTAGAGCAGTTCTTGTTATGTCAGTTTAGCAGTCCCGAATGCAATAACATTAAGTCGGCTGAGGTCTGACCCGTGTTCCTGCCGTCATTTGCATTAGCTGTGGCAGGTGTCTTAGTTCTTACTCAGTAGGGACCGATTAATTATTTGTAATGCAACAGTTAGCTAATTCGCATCTCTCGTCTCCTCTCGCATCAGACATAGAAAGCATAGGTCGTCGCCAGCCGGAGTGGCCAAGCGGTTCTAGGCGCTACAGTCTGGAACCGCGCGACCGCTACGGTCGCTGGTTCGAATCCTGCCTCGGGCATGGATGTGTGTGATGTTCTTAGGTTAGTTAGGTTTAAGTAGTTCTACGTTCTAGGGGACTAACGACCTCAGAAGTAAAGTCCCATTATGGTCAGAGCCATTTGAACCATGGGTCATCAGTTCGCAAAGATTGCACTACACGGAGAGGTTTTGGTGAATGCGGCGTATAGCTTAACTGTCTGACTGCAAAATCATTTTGGACCCATTAATTAATTACACGTTTAGGTAACTTCAAAAGCATATATTCTAAAAACTCGCAATTATGTCAGTTAACCTTTGGTGTTAGGTTAGTTGGCAATACTCCTTGGGGTGAGTTGGCACAAGCTGATATGGATACGGATACTCCGACAGAACACAGCAATTTTGCGAGGAAAAACATTTTATTTTATGAAAAGTTTACGTAGCTTCAATTTCAAAGAATAAATGGTTCAGAAACTAAATTCCCCCAGAAAAAGTAATACGCAAACAGAAATAAATTCCTCTTACATGTGTAAACAGAAGTATGTATTCAAATCTATGAAAAAAAATGAATTCTTCAGGAAAAATAAATTCTCCTTATTATCATAGCTATCTCAGGTGTAGCCATATATGGAAGTGAAACATGGACGATAAATAGTTTGGACAAGAAGAGAATAGAAGCTTTCTAAATGTGGTGCTACAGAAGAATGCTGAAGATTAGATGGGTATATCACATACCTAAAGAGGAGGTATTGAACAGAATTGGGAAGAAGAGAAATTTGTGGCACAACTTGACTAGAAGAAGGGATCGGTTGGTAGAACATGTTCTGAAGCATCAAGGGATCACCAATTTAGTATTGGAGGGCAGCGTGGATGAGTAAAAATAGTAGAGGGTGACCAAGAGATGAATAGACAAAGCAGATTCAGAAGGATGTAGGTTGCAGTAGGTACTGGGAGATTAACAAGCTTGCACAGGATAGAGTAGCATGGAGAGCTGCATGAAACCAGTCTCTAGACTGAAGACCACCACAACAAGGGTTTTAAGGGTTCAATTTCCACACAATTTTTCTTTAGTCATGCCCAACTGAATAAACCTCGTCCGGACATCTCCAGTCCTTTCCCCCCTTTCAGTCATAGTGGAAAAATGATCCGTTGCCATCAGTTTCAGCAATCTTCCTACTATACTGGTGGACATGGTAGTTCGCCAAAATGAAGTTATTTACATGGAACTCACTCTTATGAGGAGATCTCTGATCAGGAGGCCCTTCAGATTGCGAGGATCTCGTTGTTGATTTTGTTCTATGTGACCGGTTAGCAAGTGTTTCAGGTTCTCCAGCGTTTGTGGGAATTATCGAATAAGAACGCCCACCATCATCCTGGTAGGAAGCTGAGGCTGAATGTTCGTCGCTATGGAGAGGTTCTTCAGCCTTTGAACTATTATCAAGGAAGCCCAAGCTGTTCTAACTTGTAGCACAGCTACAGTCTACAGGTAATCACCAGAATCCATAGAAAAAATTCAAATCGATGTTTTTTGGAAAGTCACTTTGTCAATCTTAGTCATATTACCATTCGTGACTGCACACGATTTTTTCTTGTTATTGGTTGCCTATTCTATCTTTGATGGGACTGTTTGTTAGGATAGCAATAAACCTTCTTTTTCGGCATGGTTGGACTGTTGTCGTGCCTGGCTGTGGGTAAAGGGCAAATTTCTTCTGATGAGACGTGTATTTACTCATTTTTAATTTTTTTTCTTTTTTAATGAACGGTGTTGGAAGATTTAGTTGATGCACATGTGGAGCGAAGTGCCTTAGGTATGTCAACTGACTCCATACCTAAATATGCCAACTAGCCCCTTAGGGATATCAAAAACTAAATGGATACTAAACAATTCCAATCAAAAACAAAATATTATGTGCACAGTTAACAACTCTTCTGAAAACAGCCACCAACAGTGCCTCAGTTCATATACATGTTCACCAGCACAAAAAATGTATGGTGAAAAAATTTACTCACTGGTGAGGAAAATGGAGAAAACAGGGATCCTTCCTTCATGTCTCTTCCATGCAGAATGAGTTTGTGGTGGCTGGTGCGCCTTTACATACACTCCACATCACCAGGATGAAAGCACTCTAGCTCGAAGGTAGCAGGAAATTAAAGCTGTGTCACATACCCCCTTTTGCCCAATGGCCCCAGACTCCCCTACATTCCTTTTCTATCACTTTCTTCATTTTTCGTCAGTTAAGCTGTTTGGATGTCGTATGACACATCTCAAACACCATCGATGCAAATTCTACTCAGATTTCTTATTACAGAGTCTGGCCAGCCTTCTGACGGAACATGCTGAGCTACTGTGCCAGGGTACTGGGCTAAGCAAAGGAAGAGTCCAATTAGTGTGGACACACAACCATTTGATTCTTTGTCCATCATATGGGGCACGGAGATGCAAGTTCCTCAAGTGTGCTGTTGCAGTTTTATTTTGAAAGCCACGACCGATTTCGGACTTCAGCGCTATCATCCAGTGGCTATACACTGCCGGAAAAAATATTGGAGGTTTACAATTCACTCGAGATGTATTGTTGCAATAGTGCATATGGTGGATTTTGTGTTAGCAGAAGAGCCAACACCGTGTTACGAGTGGACGCCGAAATGCACGCGTTTTAGCTCACGTAGGCTGGCGTGAGGAGGGAAGAACTATACTGACGTGAGGTCTGGAACATGACAGGGAATGAGAATTAAGAATGCGGACGTAATTAGATTGATACTTAACTTTAATCCATTAATGATGAACGTCGCTCTTGACGGTACATGATTCACAATATTATCTGTTCAGAATACATTCTTGAAGATAGTAATTATAGTAACTGAATATGGCGCCTTGCTAGGTCGTAGAAAATGACGTTGCTGAAGGCTATGCTAAACTGTTGTCTGTGCAATGTTTGTCAGACCTGAAACTTCCTGGCAGATTAAAACGGTGTGCCGGACCGAGACTCGAACCCGGGACCTTTGCCTTTCGCGGGCAAGTGCTCTACCAAGTGAGCTGCCCAAGCACGACTCACCCCCCGTCCTCACGGCTTTACGTCTGCCAGTACCTCGTCTCCTACCTTCCAAACTTTAGTTCTGCAAGGTTCGCAGGACACCTTCTGTAAAGTTTGGAAGGTAGGAGACGAGGTACTGGCAGAGGTAAAGCTGTGAGGACGGGGCGTGAGTCGTGCTTGGGTAGCTCAGTCGGTAGAGCGCTTGCCCGCGAAAGGCAAAGGTCCCGAGTTCGAGTCTCGGTCCAGCACACAGTTTTAATCTGCCAGGAAGTTTCATATCAGCGCACACTCCGCTGCAGAGTGAAAATCTCATGTTGTCAGACCTGATAGTCATTCTGTATTCTCTCAGTAGGTCTGACATTTCGCTTCGTTCTGTATACGTTCAGTGCAAACTGGCCTCATGACTGTCAGTAGCAAAGCTTTAGGAGAAGGCCGGTGTTGTACGGTTAGGGAAGGCGGGCGTGTCGAGAAAGCGAGCGCTTGCGGAAGGAAAGGGTTGGGTGTAAGTCGTGTGCAGCGCCAGCGCCAGTGCCAGCACCAGCCGGGGTAGGTCTGCAGGTTAGGCTAACAGGCTGCAGCGGGCGGACAAAGCGGCGCTCATTAGCGCTGCCAGCGGCTTTGTGGCCGCCGCACAATGGCCGCAGCCGGCGCCGGGCGCGATTAACGACGATGGCGATAGCCGCAGCGTCTGCGGGCTGCGGAACGCGTCCGTCACACGCCTCGCCTCACCTCGTCTGCTGCCACTGGCACGTTGTCCTAGCCCAGCAGCCAAACGTTTTAGTGATTCTTTGACAAGGATTGAAGCTGAAATAATGAATTTCTGTCACGGCCGGGACTTGAACCCGGGTCTCCTGGTTACTACGCCACTGCGCCACGGTAGCTCCTGCACCGACTACTCTAGTCCAATGACCTCCCTAACACAAATTTCATGCTTTCAGCTCATTTTTTATTCATTGTCAAGTAGGGAGCAAGACAGGGTTGTAGCCTCTCCCCGATGTTATTCAATCTGTATATTGAGCAAGCAGTACAGGAAACAAAAGAAAAATTCGGAGTAGGTATTAAAATCCATGGAGAAGAAATAAAAACTTTGAGGTTTGCCGATGACATTGTAATTCTGTCAGAGACAGCAAATGACCTGGAAGAGCAGTTGAATGGAATGGACAGTGTCTTGAAAGGAAGATATAAGATGAACATCAACAAAAGCAAAACGAGGATAATGGAATGTAGTCGAATTAAGTAGGGTGATGCTGAGGGAATTAGATTAGGAAGTGAGACACTTAAAGTAGTAAAGGAGTTTTGCTATTTGGGGAGCAAAATAACTGATGATGGTCGAAGTAGAGAGGATATCAAATATAGACTGGCAATGGCAAGGAAAGCGTTTCCGAAGAAGAGAAATTTGTTAACATCGAGCATAGATTTAAGTGTCAGGAAGTCATTTCTGAAAGTATTTGTATGAAGTGTAGCAGTGTATGAAAGTGAAACATGGACGATAAAAAGTTTGGAGAAGAAGAGAATAGAAGCTTTCGAAATGTGGTGCTACAGAAGAATGCTGAAGATTAGATGGGTAGACCACATAACTAATGAGGAACTGTTGAATAGGATAGGGGAGAAGAGAAGTTTGTGGCACAACTTGACCAGAAGAAGGGATCGGTTGGTAGGACATGTTCTGAGGCATCAAGGGATCACCAATTTAGTATTGGAGGGCAGCGTGGAGGGTAAAAATCGTAGAGGGAGACCAAGAGATGAATACACTAAGCAGATTCAGAAGGATGTAGGTTGCAGTAGGTACTGGGAGATGAAGAAACTTGCACAGGATAGAGTAGCATGGAGAGCTGCATCGAACCAGTCACAGAACTGAATACCACAACAACAACAACAACAACATGTCAAATAGGTAAACTTCTTTTTCTTTGGGTCATCAGTTGGTTGGTTGGTTGGTTTGGGGAAGGAGACCAGACAGCGTGGTCATCGGTCTCATCGGATTCGGGAAGGATGGGGAAGGAAGTCGGCCGTGCCCTTTCAGAGGAACCATCCCGGCATTTGCCTGGAGTGATTTAGGGAAATCACGGAAAACCTAAATCTGGATGGCCGGACGCGGGATTGAACCGTCGTACTCCCGAATGCGAGTCCAGTGTCTAACCACTGCGCCACCTCGCTCGGTGGGGTCATCAGTCTTCTGACTGATTTGATGTGGCTTGTCACGAATACCTCTCCTGTACCAACTGTTGTGTTGGCAGAAGAACCAACACCGTGTTACTAGTGGAGGCCGAAATGCACGCGTTTTAGCTCATGTAGGCTGGCGTGAGGAGGGAAGAACTATACTGACGTGAGGTCTGGAACATGACAAGGAATGAGAATTAAGAATGCGGACGAAATTAGTTTGATACTTAACTTTAATCCATTAATGATAAACGTCGCTCTTGACGGTACATGATTCACAATATTATCTGTTCAGAATACATTCTTGAATATAGTAATTATAGTAACTGAATATGGCGCCTTGCTAGGTCGTAGCAAATGACGTAGCTAAAGGCTATACTAAACTGTCGTCTCTGCAGATGAGAGCGTATGTAGACAGTGAACCATCGCTAGCAAAGTCGGCTGTACAACTGGGGCGAGTGCTAGGGAGTCTCTCTAGACTAGACCTGCCGTGTGGCTGCGCTCGGTCTGCAATCACTGACAGTGGCGACACGCGGTTCCGACGTATACGAGGTGCGGCTAGAAAAAAACCGGACTGATGCTGGAAAAAACATTTATTTGCAATTATTTACAATTCCATGTTATCTCCTTCAATGTACTCTCCTCCTCGGTCTGTACACCGCTCCATACGAATTTTCCACTGTTCATAGCAATACTGCAGATCATTTTCGGTAAGTCCATACATTACTTCCGTCGCTTTTTCTTTTACTGCTTCAACAGTCTCAAATCTAGTTCCTTTCAAAGCTGACTTGACTTTAGGGAAAAGAAAAAAGTCACAGGGGGCCAAATCAGGTGAGTAGGGTGGATGATCTAAGATGGGAATGTTGTGTTTTGCCAAAAACGTCTTCACTGACAACGCACTGTGAGCTGGGGCATTGTCTTGGTGAAAGATCCATGACTTTTTTCTCCACAAATCGTTCCGTTTTCTCCGTACTCGCTCACGTAGGGTAGCCAGGACGCTGATGTAGTAATGCAGATTCACTGTTTGTCCCTCTGGTACCCAATCAATGTGCACAATCCCTTTGATGTAAAAAAAAACAATCATCATTGCCTTGAATTTCGATTTTGACATTCGTGCTTTTTTTTTTGTCGTGGAGAACCAGGAGTTTTCCAATGCATCGATTGGCGTTTAGTTTCGGGATCGTAAGTAAAAAACCATGATTCATCGTAAGTAATAACATTTTGTAAGAAGGTGGGATCACTTTCAATGTTTTCCAGGATGTCAGAACAAATCATTCTTCGGCGTTCCTGCTGTTCAGTTGTGACACACCTTGGAACCATTTTTGAACACACTTTGTTCATGTTGAAACTTTCATGAAGAATCTGCCTAACACTTTCCTTGTCAACTCCTGTTAACTCAGACACTGCTCTGATCGTTAAACGGCGACCTTGTCGAACAAGTTTACCGATTTTTTCAATGTCTGCATCAGTTTTTGCTGACAATGGTCTGCCAGTGCGAGTGTCATCACTGGTGTCTTCGCGGCCATCTTTAAATCGTTTAAACCACTCAAACACTTGTGTTCGCGATAAACAATCATCGCCGTACACTTGTTGTAACATTACAAACGTTTCACTTGCAGATTTTCCTAGTTTGAAACAAAATTTGATGTTAACACGCTGTTCTTTCTGTACACTCAACATTTTCCGACGCACAGACAAAACGTCAACTGCTTAAAACAGACGCCACGGGCAGACTGAGTGCAGGAGGCAGATGAAACTCGAGCAGTAGGCGGAGCGAGAGTCACGTGACAGGCCACGCGACTTTGAGCCTTATTGCATTCGTTTTATTGTTTCACCAGTACTAGTCCGGTTTTTTTCTAGCCACACCTCGTACTAACGGACCGCGGCCGATTTAAAGGCTACCACCTAGCAAGTGTGGTGTCTGGCGGTGACACCACACCAACCTCTTCATCTCAGAGTACCACTTGCAGCTTACGTCCTCAATTATTTCCTGGATGTATTCAAGTCTCTGTCTTCCTCTACAATTCTTGCCCTTTACAGTTTCCTCTAGAACCATGGAAGTCATTCCCTGATGTCTTAACAGATTTCCTGCCCCTTCTCCTTGTCAGTGTTTTCTACATATTCCTTTCCTCTCCGATTCTGCGCAGAACCTCATCATTCCTTACCTTATCAGTCCACCTAATTTTCAACATTCGCCTGTAGCACCACACCTCAAATGCTTCAATTCTCTTCGATTCGTTTTTCCCACAGTTCACGTTTCACTACCATACAATGCTATGCTCCAGATGTACATTCTCAGCCGAGAGGTCTAACGCGCTGCAGTCATGGACTGTGCGGCTGATCCCGGAGGAGGTTCGAGGCCACCCTCGAGCATGGGTGTGTGTGTTTGTCCTTTGTATAGTTTAGGTTAAGTAGTGTGTAAGCTTAGGGACTGATGACTTCAGCAGTTAAGTCCCAGCTGGTCGGGGTGGCCGAACGGTTCTAGGCGCTACAGTCTGGAACCGCGCGACCGCTACGGTCGCAGATTCGAATCCTGCCTCGGGCATGGATGTGTGTGACGTCCTTAGGTTAGTTAGGTTTAAGTAGTTCTAAGTTCTACGGGACTGATGACCTCAGCAGTTAAGTCCCTTAGTGCTCAGAACGATTTGAACCAGTTATGTCCCATAAGATTTCACACACATTTGAACACTGTACATTCTCAGACATTTCTTCCTCAAATTAAGGTCTATGTTTGATACTAGTAGACTTCTCTTGGCCAGGAATGCCCTTTTGCTAGTGCTACCTGCTTTTGATGTCCCCATTGCTCTGTCCGTCATTGGTTATTTTTCTGCCTAGGTAACAGGATTCCTTAACTTCATCTACTTCCTGACCATCAATCCTGATGTTAAGTTTCTCGCTGTTCTCATTTCTACCACTTCTCATTACTTTCGCATTTCTTCGGTTTACTCTCAATCCATATTCTGTACTCGCTATATTGTTCATTCCATTCAGCATATCAAGTAATTCCTCTCCACTTTCACTCACAATAGCAATCCCATCAGCGAATCACGTCATTTGTATCGTTTCACATTGAATTTTAATTCCACTCCTGAATCTTTCTTTTTTTTCCATCACATCTTCAATGTACAGTAGGGGGGAAAGACTACATCACTATCTTACACCCTTTTTAATCCCATCTGTTCGTTCTTGTTCGTCCACTTTCATTATTCCTTCTTGCCTCTTATACATATTGTATGTGCCCCGTCTCTCCTGATAGCTTACACCAATTTTTCTCAGAATTTCGAAAGTCTTGTACGATTTTACATTGTCGAGCGCTTTTTCCAGGTCGAGAAATTCTATGACCGTGTCTTCTTTTTTCTTTAGTCTTGCTTCCATTATCAACCGCAACGTCAGAATTGCCTCTCTGGTGCGTTTACTTTTCCTGAAGCCAAAATGATCGTCATCTAACACATCTTCAACTTTCTTTTCAATTCTCCTATATATTATTCTTGTCAGCAACTTGGATTCATGAGCTGTTCAGCTGATTGTACGGTAATTCTCTCACTTCTCAGCTCTAACAGTCTTCGAAAATGCATGGATAATATTTTTCCGAAAGTGAGATGGTATATCGCCAGACTCATATACCGGGTGATCAAAATGTCAGTATAAATCTGAAAACTGAATAAATCACGGAATAATGTAGATAGACAGTTACAAATTGACACACATGCTTGGAATAACATGGGGTTTTATTATAACCAAAAAAATACAAAAGTTCAAAAAATGTCCGACAGATGGCGCTTCATCTGATCAGAATAGCAATAATTAGCATAACAAAGTAAGACAAAGCAAAGATGATGTTCTTTACAGGATATGCTCAATATGTCCAGCATCATTCCTCAACAGTAGCTGTAGTCGAGGAATAATGTTGTGAACAGCACTGTGAAGCATGTCCGGAGCTACGGTGAGGCATTGACATCGGATGTTGTCTTTCAGCATCCCTAGAGATGTCGGTCGATCATGATACACTTGCGACTTCAGGTAACCCCAAAGCCAATAATCGCACGGACTGAGGTCTGGGAACCTGGGAGGCCAAGCATGACTAAAGTGGCGGCTGAGCACACGATCATCACCAAACGACGCGCGCAAGAGATCTTTCACGCGTCTAGCAATATGGGGTGGGGCGCCATCCTGCATAAGCCTCGTACGTTCCAGCAGGTGTTTATCGGCCAGGCTGGGGATGATGCGACTCTGTAACATATCGGCGTACCCCTCACCCGTCACGGTAGCAGTTACAAAACCAGAATCACTCATTTCCTAGAAGAAAAAAGGCCCGATAACGGTAGATGTAGTAAATCCAACCCATACCGTGACTTTCTCGTCGTGTAATGGAGTTTCTACGACAGTTCTAGGATTTTGGGTAGCCCAAATTCTGCAGTTGTGGCCGTTGACAGACCCTCGGAGCGTGAAATGAGCTTCGTTGGTCCACAACACGTTACTCAACCAATCGAGATCTTCCGCCATCTTTTGAAATGCCCACACCGCAAATGCCCTCCGCTTCACTAAATTCCCAGGTAACAGTTCATGATGCCGACGGACTTTGTTCGGATTGCATCGGAGGGTACGCCTCAGTGCCAACCAAACAGTTGTGTATGGAATGCCGGTGCGACGTGCGACTGCACGAGCGCTGACTTCCCCGCTACAGTCTCCATTTCTTCCTGATCTGTCTCAGCAGCATTACGCCTTGTGCTCGGTGGGCCACTACGGGGTCTAACGTCTAAACAACCCGTGGCTTCGAACTTCTAAATCATTCTCGCCACAACCGCATTTGTCAACGGACCTTTACCCGTTCGAATCCCTTTCCTATGGCGATAGGATAGTAACGCCGAACTAGCACATTCCCCATTCTGATAATACAGCTTCACTAAAAGGTAACGTCAACATGCTGCGACTGCTGGCGCATCTGATTCTCTCTCTCATTACAGCTCCATTTACACACGATAGCCTGCCGGTGTGGCCGTGCGGTTCTAGGCGCTTCAGTCTGGAATCGCGTGACCGCTACGGTCGCAAGTTCGAATCCTGCCTCGGGCATGGATGTGTGTGATGTCCTTAGGTTAGTTAGGTTTAAGTAGTTCTAAGTTCTAGGGGACTGATGACCATAGATGTTAAGTCCATAGTGCTCAGAGCCCTTTGAACCTTTTTGTCACGCGCAGTCACTGACGTTTTGAGGTCCAGCGGCCTCTGTCGGACATTTTTTTTTTCTTTATTGTGATTTTTTTCACCTTACACAAGGCGGGCTGTCAGCAGCTGAGTACGCCGCTCTTCAGTCTTGAGATTTACAGTAAGTAATAAATAGAGGGGACACAGAGAATACAATCAAAATGGCGGGCAAAACAATGTAGACACCAAAAAACAAAAAACACGGAGCCGTTCACGCCTGACGAGAAAACATCACTGACACTAGTTGACACGGCGCACAAAACAGGGATGATGGCGATGGTACACGTGAACAGTGGCGGCGTTTCGGCGAACAAACACTAAACACAAACGAAGGCACACACACGAGACACTAATGGCGATGACCTCCGGCGCGCGAATGTTCACTGTGCGTGTGCGAGTCCGGGGACCTGCCAAGAGAGGAGGAGGAGGAATGGGAGTGGGAGAGCGAGAGGGGGGGGGAGCAGAGATGCCACGGGCAGGGGAGATAGGGGGAGGGAGGAAGGGGGAGGGGAAGCCCGGGGGAAGAGGGGTGGAGGGACGGGACGGGGGAAAAGGAAAGAGAAGGGAAGGGAAGAGAAGGGAGGGAGGGTGCCTAAAGGAAAGGACACCGGAAGAGGGGGGGCAGGGTCAAAGTTGATAGGAGGGGTAGATGGAGGGGAGGAGAATATCATCAGGGAGGGGGAGCTGGTGGAAGCCACCTGGGGGGAGGGTAAGGAGGGTTGAGAGATGGAGACCGGGTGGGATGTGGGAATACAGGCGCGGCAGCGGGCGGGGGTGGGAGAGGATCGGGGAGACGAGCGGGTGAGGAGGATCGAGTTTACGGGAGGTGTACAGGATCCGTCTCCTTTCAAGGAAAAGGAGGAGGTGGGGGAAGGGGATGAGATCGTACAGGAGCCACGTGGGGGAGGGGAGACGGATGCGATAGGTGAGGCGGAGAGCATGACGTTCAAGGATTTGGAGGGATTTATAAAAGGTAGGGGGGGCAGAGATCCAAGCCAGATGGGCATAACAAAGGAGTCGGACATTTTGCGAAGTTTGTTTTTTTGTGCTAATAAAACCCCATGTCATTCCAAGCATGTGTGTCAATTTTTCCCTCTCTATCTACATTATTCCGTGGTTTATTAAGTTTTCAAATTTATACTGACATTTTGATCACCCGGTATTCTACAGGGTGGTCCACTGATAGTGAACGGGCCAAATATCTAACAAAATAAGCGTCAAACGAAAAAACTACAAAAAACGACACTTGTCTACCTTGAAGGGGGAAACCAGATGGCGATATGGCTGGCCCACTAGATGGCGCTGCCATAGGTTAAACGGATATCAACTACGTTTTTTTTACAAAGGAACCCCCATTTTTATTACATATTCGTGTCGTACGTAAAGAAATATGAATGTTTCAGTGGGACCACTTTTTTCGCTTTGTGACAGATGGCGCTGTAATAGTCACAAACGTATAAGTACGTGGTATCACGTAACATTCCGCCAGTGCGGACGGTATTTGCTTCGTGATACATTATTCGTGTTAAAATGGACCGTTTTCCAATTGCGGAAATGGTCGATATCGTGTTGATTTATGGCTATCATTCCCAATGGGCGTGTGCTAGGTATGGTGCTCGGTATCCTGGACTAGATCACTGAAGTGTCCGGACCGTTCGCCGGATAGTTAAAGTTATTTAAGGAAACAGGAAGTGTTCAGCCACATGTGAAACGTCAACCACGACCTGCAACAAATGATGATGCCCAAGTAGGTGTTTTAGCTACTGTCGCGGCTAATCCCCACATCAGTAGCACACAAATTGCGCGAGAATCGGGAATCTCAAAAACGTCGGTATTGAGAATGCTACATCAACATCGATTGCACCCGTACCACATTTCTAAGCACCAGGAATTGCCACTGGGCACAAGAGAAATTACGGGACGATGACAGATTTTTTGCACGCGTTCGATTTAGCGACGAAGCGTCATTCACCAACAGCGGTAACGTAAACCTTCATAATATGCACTATTGGGCAACGGAAAATCCACGATGGCTGCGACAAGTGGAACATCAGCGACCTTGGCGGGTTAATGTATGGTGCGGCATTATGGGAGGAAGGATAATTGGCCCCATTTTATCGATGGCAATCTAAATGGTGCAATGTATGCTGATTTCCTACGTAATGTTCTACCGATGTTATTACAAGATGTCTCACTGCATGACAGAATAGCGATGTACTTCCAACAAGATGGATGTTCGGCACATAGCTCGCGTGCGGTTGAAGCAGTATTGAATAGCATATTTCATGACAGGTGATTTGGTCGTCAAAGAACGTTCACCGGATCTGACGTCCCGGGATTTCTTTCTGTGGAGAAAGGTGAAGGATATTTGGTATCGTGAACCACCGACAACGCCTGACAACATGCGTCAGCGCATTGTCAATGCATGTGCGAACATTACGGAAGGCGAACTACTCGCTGTTGGGAGGAATGTCGTTACACGTATTGCCAAATGCTCTGAGGTTGACGGACATCATTTTGAGCATTTATTGGATTAATGTAGTATTTACAGGTAAATACGCTGTAACAGCATCCGTTCTCAGAAATGATAAGTTCACGAAGGTACATGTATCACATTGGAACAACCGAAATAAAATGTTCAAACGTACCTACGTTCTGTATTTTAATTTAAAAAACCTACCTGTTACCAACTGTTCGTCTAAAATACCGTCTGCACTGGCGGAATGTTACGTGATACCACGTACTTATATGTTTGTGAGTATTACAGCGCTATCTATCACAAAGCGAAAAAAGTGGTCCAACTAACTCATTCATATTTCTTTACGTACTGTGTAACGTAATATGTAATAAAAATTCGGGTTCCTATTAAAAAAAAACGCAGTTGATATCCGTTTAACCTATGGCAGCGCCATCTAGCGGGCCAACCATAGCGCCGTCTGGTTTCCCCCTTGAAGCTAGACAAGTTTCGTCTTTGTAGTTTTTTCGTTTGACGCTTATTTCGTGAGATATTTGGCCCGGTCACGATCAATGGACCACGCTGCATACACGAACGTGAATAGTTGTTTTGTTGCCACTTCTCCCAATGATTTTAGAAATTTTGAGAAAATTGTATCTGTCCCTTCTGTCTTGTTTGATATTAAGTCTTCAAAACCTCTCTTAAATTCTGATTCTAATACTGGGACCCCTATCTCTTCTAAATCGACTCCTGTGTCTTCGTCTAACACATCAGACAAATCTTAGCTGCCAAATATTAGCGAATCCCTTAAGAGAGCGTGTTCACCTCCGTAGTTCAGTGCTCAATGTGTCTGGCAGCAGTTCAGGTACCTGGGTTGGTTTCCCAGTACTACCAGGGATTTGTTCTTGCAGGGAGAAATGGAACGGGGTGCACTCAGTCCCCTCGTGGTATTTGAGTCCTTCAGTTGCAAAAATGCTGAGGACAAGTTGATTGTTTTGAGAATTTATGCAGTAAAGTACTAGTAAAATCTCATAAATTCGATATTTCGTGTACATCCACTGTAATTTTCTTTATTTAGGGAAGTCATTGTTTTCAAATATTCCTAATTTTTTTTTCAATTCATAATTTTATTCTTAAAAACATTGTTTACTTGATCATACACAGATGATGTGCCTGAGACCTATTGAGTCTCACCTTTAACTATCACATTGATGTAGGCTGAAGCAATGAATTAAAAGGCGAGATTCAATATGTCTCAGGAACCTCTACTGTATATGAGTAATATATCATCAGCACCTGAGGTACAGGTAAGATTAACCTCCAATTCACTCATTCCTAAGGTGCTGTTGCAATGCCGGAGAGGCTCAGCAATGCTGATGTTAGGTTAGAGGGGAACAGCAATGGGCTCAGCTGTGAATGGAAATTTGTATCAGGGAAGGAGATGTTGTCGGGTAGTCTGTGCAGGTGTGTAGCCCGAGTGCCAGTGTAACACAACAGAACGCGCACCTACCTAGCACGCAGGAGAGCCACATTCGAATCCCACCCCGCTGTTCATTTTTCAGCCTACTTCATCATGTACGACCATTTACTTGCAAAATGAGTGCTCTCAATGTAGGTTAGCATTGACTTACCATTGCCCCCAGGGGCTCAGCATTCATTTGCTGAGTACGGGCATGGCGACCCCGGGGTCCTGAGCTGGGGACTGGTCGGCGCCGCCAGTCTCCTGTCACCGTAACCCCCGGACATGCTTCAGCGACCACCGTATGGCGCGGCGGTGGAATGTTGTGTGCTGCGGGGAATGGTAATCTTGGCTTGACCGCCTGGATTGGGAGGAAGGCCGACCTCTCTAAAAACCCCTCAATCTTCCGGTGTGCTCCGCGCCTATGAGATGCATGGCTGTTGGGGTGGAACAGTCGCAAGCGGGCAACCTCTGGGGCACCTGCCGCACCCCAGTTGTATTAGGCTTACTCAGGCATGCGGGGCCCTGTCTGAGCGGACCTTTAGTTCCCTAGCTGCTCGTGGGACCGCAATGGACCCTTCGACCTCTACATTTCCCCCTGCCAGTGGCTTGGGTGGGCCACTGGTAGGAAAACACACCCCATCGAAGAAGCGACTTCGTGCTGCGAGTCCTCCAGCGCCTAGTGTTGATCGAGATTTGTCAGACTGTCGTAACAGAGCACATGCTGATAATCAGAATGTGTTTTTGATTATTAAACGGAAGGAGGGTAGCTTTGAGAGGGTTTCTCCCTTTTACATCCACAAGGGTCTTGAGGGAATTGCAGGAACACTTAAATCTGTGAAGCGACTTCGCAATGGGACTCTGTTAGTTGAGACATCTAATTCCCGTCAAGTCGCTTCTCTTCGGAAAGCAACCTGTCTCGGTGAGTACGCTATCGAGACCGAGCTTCACTCCACTCTGAACTACAGTAAGGGTGTTGTGACATGTAGGGACCTGGTGGATATCCCCACAGACGAGTTAAAATCTGAATGGGCTGATGAAGGTATTGTTGACGTGCAGCATATTATGAAACGAGTCGATGGGGACCTAGTCAAATCCGACTCGTTTATTCTCACGTTCAGTTGCCCACGACTCCCAGAGCATGTTAAAGCGGGGTTCTTACGTTTGCCAGTAAGGCCATATTTCCCCAACCCAATGCGCTGCTTTAAATGTCAGCGCTTTGGGCATACTACGTTGGGGTGCAATGGGATAGCCACTTGTGGTAAATGTGGTCAGCCTGCCCATGAAGGAGCTGATTGTTCGTCGCCTGTGAAGTGCGTGAATTGCTCTGGGAGTCACCCTGTCTGGAGCCGGGTCTGCCCCATCTATCTCGACGAACGGAAGATACAGGAGATTAAAACATCTAAGCGCATCCCCTATGGTGAGGCCAAGAAGCTCTTTAAGGCCATGCAACCTCCTGTGTTTACTACATCTTTCGCTTCCGTTCTGAAAAAACCGGTACCAATGGCCACTGTTGCTACGCAAACGGAGGTTGCTAGTGTTAGCACTAATACCTGCATTTGCCAGTGCACTTGTGCTGCTGCGGTTGTTTTGCAACCTGCGGCTCTCCCCGCAACGTCGGACAAGGCTGTGGTTGCTGACATTGGGGTACTTCCTCCCTCTCCCCATATGGGGCCTTCTGCCCAGGCGAGTAATGCTCCACCTGTTGACACGGCTCTGCCTTCTAAGCCCCCCAAGACGAAGACGCCGAAGCTGAAGGTTTTGCCACCTGCGGAGACTAGTCAGGGTCGGTCCGATGACGAGGCCATCGTACTGTCTGACGTCTCCCGTGGGTCGTCATCGGAGCTGATGGACATTGACGTCGACCGGGGGCGATCTTCTCGCCCCAGGAATAAATCTCTGGCCAGTACGGGCTCTCCTCCAAAGCACAGAGGCAGGGTGAGAGTTCAGCCCCCCTGATCACTGGCTCCCATATTACAGTAGAACCTGAATGGGTTCAGGACGCATGTGGCCGAATTACAGCTCCTTGTACGAGAGTGCCCTTTGTTCTTATGTCTCCAAGAGACACATTTTCGGGCCACTGATGCTCCTTCTTTACGGGGCTATACCGTCTATCGGAAAGATGATCTGACGGGGGAAAGGGCGAAGGGTGGTGTTGCGGTTTTTGTCCGTGACATGCACCCCTCCTCTGAGCTCCCTCTCGTTACAGACTTGCAAGCAGTTGCAGTTGACCTTCTTGTGGGTCGGAGGCTCACAGTCTGTTCACTTTACTTACCACCTCAGGATGCGATAGACTCTGAGGCTCTCGCAGACCTTATTAGCCAACTCCCCCGCCCATTTCTTCTTTTGGGGGACTTCAATGCTCATAATGTCTTATGGGGCTCTTCGACTACTTGCCCCAGGGGTCGCATTCTGGAAAGCCTCATGATGTCTGAAGAACTGTGCATCCTCAACTCTGGTGCTCCCACTCATTTCTGTACTGCTTCTGGGTCGTCATCAGCTATTGACCTTTCCTTTTGCTCTCCAGCACTCGCGGATTCTGCTCTGTGGGAGGTTGCTGCTGACCTCCATTCTGGTGACCACTTTCCCCTTTGGATTCGCCTCCTGGATGAGGCTATGGCATTTCCGGTACCGCCCCGGGGCACCTCTGCAGGGCTGACTGGACACTTTTCAGCCAACTGGCTGTTTTGGAACACCGTGCCAGCGTCCACGAATGGGTAGACCATGTTACAGCCGTGATCTCCCATGCTGCTGAATTGTCAATCCCACGGTCATCCGGTCATCCCAAGAGGCGTCCTGTCCCTTGGTGGACCACTGAGTGCCGCTCAGCTATCCGAGGTCGCCGTGCAGCTCTGCGCCGCTTCAGGTGCCGTCCCTCAGCTGACAAACTTGCGGCCTTTCGGGTGGCAAGGGCCAAGGCGCGGCGAGTGGTTAAAGAGAGCAAACGACGGTCCTGGCAATCGTTCTTGAACTCCATCTCCCGCTCCACTAGTTCTACGAAAGTATGGGAAGCCATCAGGAGAATTTCCGGGAAACTCGGCCAGCTACCTGTCACGGCATTGCTGCATCAGGGAAGTCTCCTCACGGCGCCGAGAGACATTGCCCAGACACTGGCCATGCATTTTGCGGAATCTACCGCTACTATTAACTGTGATCCGGAGGTCTGCCGGTACCGCACTGCCATCGAGAGGGGTCACTTGGACTTCCGGTCTCCAAATTCTGAACCCTACAACTGCCCCTTCACAATGTGGGAACTGGATTCGGCCCTGTCTGAGGCTCATGATACTGCGCCTGGCCATGATCAAATCCGGTACAGCATGCTGCAGCACTTGTTACTGCCTTCCAAGGAAGTTCTCCTGACTTTTTTTAATATGATATGGTTATCTGGCACGTACCCTGACTCGTGGAAGGAGGCGATTTTGATCCCCCTCCTCAAACCGGGGAAGGACCGCACGCATCCCAGCAGTTACCGAAGTATCGCTTTGACGAGCTGTGTCGGGAAGACGTTCGAACGCATGGTCAACCGTCGCCTGGTTTGGCTGCTCGAAACCAGACAGCTCCTTAGCCCCTCGCAGTGTGGCTTTCGGAGATGTCGTTCAACTATAGACAACTTGACCCTGCTTGAGGCGGCCATCCAGCAGGCCTTCCTCCGTAACCAGCATTGTCTCGGTGTCTTCTTTGACATTCATAAGGCGTATGACACTACTTGGCGCCGCCATATCCTCAATCAACTCCATGAGTGGGGTTTTCGTGGCCGTCTCCCCATCTTCCTTCGGTCCTTTCTTTCCCACCGCCTCTTTCGATATAGGGTTGGTAATGTGCTGTCTGATTTGTATGTGCAGGAGAATGGTGTTCCTCAGGGAAGCGTTTTAAGTGTCACCCTCTTTGCCGTCGCCATTAACAGTATCACGTCCACTATCCGGAGTCCTGCCCAATGCTCCTTGTTTGTGGACGATTTTGCTGTTTTCTGTTCTTCCTCCAGTCTTGTCACTGCTAGTCGGCAGTTGCAGCTTACGATACAGCGATTAGAGGCATGGACTGTGAAGACGGGTTTTACCTTTTCTGCCGACAAATGTGTGTGTGTTCATTTTAATCGTTCTCGACATCTTTTTACCTCCCCTGAATTGCGTCTGAGGGACACCATTCTTCCTTTTAGCGACACTGTGCGGTTCCTGGGCCTCACTTTTGATTCCAAACTGTCGTGGTTGCCTCACCTTAAAGACCTCAAGGTGCGGGCCCTGAAGGCACTGAATATTTTGAAGTGTCTGAGCCATCGGTCCTGGGGAGCAGATCGGGCACGTCTGCTGCAGTTTTATAGGGCTTTCGTCCGATCGCGTCTGGACTATGGTTGCACCGTGTATGGGTCAGCAAGGCCTTCGTATCTGAAGATTCTTGACGCAGTACACCATGAGGGTATCAGGCTGGCCACTGGTGCCTTCCGTACCAGTCCCATCCCCAGCCTGTGTGCTGAGGCAGGGGAACCGCCGCTCGCCATCCGGCGGCAACTCCTCATGGTGCGACGGGTGTGTCAATTTCTTGCCTGTCCTACATCCCCTGCGTACCCTACCGTTGCCCGACCGCCTATGGAACGTCTCTTTTCCAGTCGTCCCAGGGCAACGAGACCATTTGGGATTCGTGCCAAGCATTTGCTTGAGTCCCTTGGTGTGGAGCGTGTGGCCCCCCAACGACAAGGTTTTACTCGCCTGCCTCCCTGGTTGCTCCAGAGGCCCAGCGTCCTTTTAGACTTGTCGGAGTACCGGAGGAGCTGCACCCCTGCGTTTGTTTTCACCGCCTTATTTTATGATATTTTAAACCAGCATCCCGACCATGTACCAGTATTTACGGATGGCTCTAAACAGGGGGACTCTGTTGGTTGTGCTGTTGTTTTCCCTGATCGAGTCGTCAAGTTACGGCTTCCTGCGGCGTTTACCATCTTTGATGCCGAATTGTTTGCGATCTTGCGGGTATTGGAGCAGATGAGATGTGTTCCCAGTCGTAAGTTCCTCATCTGTTCTGACTCCCTGAGTGCCCTTCAGACCATGCAACACTTGTACCCGGCGGATACGGTCGTCCAGAACATCCATGATGCCCTCCTCCACCTGCAGCGGCAGAGGAAGGAGGTTTCCTTCTGCTGGGTGCCGAGGCATGTAGGTATTAGGGGAAACGAGCTGGCGGATGTGGCTGCCAAAGATGCATGTTCCCTCCCTCACGTTGTTGAATGTGCCGTCCCCCTCCATGCTGTTACCTCCCTCCTGCGTTTTCGCGTTATGCGTCAGTGAAAAGAGGAGTGGCTGGCAGTCAGTGAAAATAAGCTACGTCTGGTCAAGGCCACCACGCGGCCATGGCGTACGTCCTACCAGTCATGCAGGCGGGATGAGGTTCTCCTCACTCGCCTCCGCATCGGGCACAGTCCCTTCACACATGGTTTTTTACTCCGGCGGGAGGATCCCCAAATCTGCAGTGCTTGTGGCGTCCAGATTACTGTCCGCCACATTTTACTTGACTGTCTTTTATTCTCTGACCAGAGGGCGGTGGTTTCTTTGCCACCGGATTTGCCCTCTATTTTGAAAGACGACGCAACGTCTGTGTTTAAGGTTTTACGGTTTTGTGTCCTGTCCAATTTGTTGCCTCGGATTTTAGGGAGAGGGTTTTAATGTGCTGCTGGGTGACTGGCTCACCCAGGTTTTAGGTAAGAGGTCAGCCAGTCACGATTGTTTCCCTTCAGTTTCTGTTCTCTTTTCCTTGTTTCCCTTCCTTTTTAGTGTGTTCCTTCTCCTCTTGTTTTGCCTCTGTATGTGAGGATTTGGACCTGCGTCAGGTCTGTGTCTTTTAGCCATTCTCCTTGTTCGCTGTTCGTCTTAGTCCCTTCCCTGCATGTGTTCCTGTTTTTATGCGTTCGGGCGCTGATGACCCCGCTGTTTAGCGCCCGTAAACCTCAAACACACACACACACACACACACTTACCATTGTTTACTTGCTGGGCAAGCTAACAAAATTTCACTGTGAAACCTCTCAAAAACACAAATTTAAAAGTTCCGAATTGTTTCAGTCTGTGATACTAAGATTTCCATTACCTGTTTTTGTAATAATGAAGTACAACACCCTCAAACAATACAAAATTGATTTCACCGTCGCCTTACTACAGGACGTGACTAATGTTAAGGATGGTCACCACATTATGACATAAATTCGCATAAACTATGGTAAGGGACACTACTTCATATTGTGTACTTGCTTAAATTATTAGCCAAAGTTACCTGATGAACAAGAAATTTTGAAGCGCATTTGCATTCAGGAACATATTCAGGATTTTTATCTGAGTCATGCATATCCATATCAGCGTAGATTTTGTCTCTGAAGATGACTTTACTGGCACAAACGCTGCACACGTTATTCCCACCGGCAACTTTTTTTTTTTTTTGCACTTACCACTGTTTATATGTACACATCCTGATAAATGTGATAAATATGCTATTAGTGAGAATCTGAAGGTAAAGCTTTCATTCCTCAATCTATCATATAACTATTAACTCATTCGAATAAAGCGTATTACATATCGTGTTTCACATGCAATAGCTCTTTCTTCCATCGACTAAACCTTACAGTTGTTTACAGCTGAGATCTACAGTTGAAGAGCTTCCAGTCAGTTCATGTCGTCCTGGGGCTTTCCGTTTTTACGAACAGCACACTGATTATTTTGGAAAATGTGTGCAAGTAGGTGGTCTAGAATTAGTACTAGAAGTCATGTTATAGACATGAAGCGGTGGGACTGGTTGTATGGAATGAGCGCAATAATATGGGTTTAGGTTAAAAATGGTTCAAATGGCTCTGAGCACTATGGGACTTAACTTCTGAGGTCATCAGTCCCCTAGAACTTAGAACTACTTAAACCTAACTAACCTAAGGACATCACACACATCCATGCCCGAACCTGCGACCGTAGCGGTCGCTCGGCTCCAGACTGTAGCGCCTAAAACCGCACGGCCACTACGGCCGGCTGGGTTTAAGTTAAGAAGCGACAGACTAGCATAAATTATCTACCGTGATTTTACAACTCATGACCACATCGTGAATGGAATTGCTCGATACGTTGATGTATCGACATGGAGACTTCAGTCTGCCTGCAGGGAAAGGTGTACTACTCTCAACAACGTAATACAGCGTAAGAACAGCAGTTGTGAAATGGTCCTAACTAACAGGGACTGGAGACGAATTGCATGCCTTGGGAGGAATTCGAGTGTTAGCCTCCATCAACGACAACCGGTTTCAGATCTGATAGGAATCGCTGTTACCTAAGGATGCAGGTTCATCTCAACCAGCTTCGAAGCATACATTGCGAGGTGAACTGCATGAATACACATTTAGAGTCGGACATCAAGCAAAAGGCTGTTGCTTGTAACGTCAGATAATGTACTACTGAGTGAAGCAAGATATAAACTCGACATCAGATGACTGACAGCGTGTAGTTTGGTACAGCGAGGGGGGATTTTGCCTCTTACGCCAGCTGTTGAATGCATCAACGACTCAGTGTGGCGTTTAACCCCCAAGTGTTCGGACGGTGTAGTTCAGACTGGAAGTGGTTCGGTGAAGTGTTTGGGGTTCTTCTATACCATGACTTGGGTCCAGTTATTCAAGTTATCGTGAACAAGGATTTTTTCGTTCAGCATTATCGGTGGCCAAGATGAAGCAGCTATGTTCAAGGAACTGCAAGCATACTTGACAAGCAATTGAAGCAATGAGGCACCCATTTGTTCCTCGACTGGCACGCTCTGTCGCCAAGTTTTTAATACCGCGAAAAGTGTCTATTGGGAATAGTGAGTGAAACACAGAATTTAACATCTTCACAATTGGTAGATCTAGGACAGGGGTGGTGACAGCCTGTCTCGTCTTTGTTTGGTCCTTCTCGATAGAAGCCGGTACAACACGACATTTCATTTAGTTCTACGGTTCGGCATTTTTCGGTCGGCACGACTTTCTCAAGTTCGATGGAATCGTGGTACCAGTGCTGCTTAACTTTGCTATTTCTCGTGGTATGAAGGATAGTTGCAAGTCCAGTGGTTGTTTGCACAAAAAGAAGCATTCTTGCTATCTATCGTCACAACCCTTTAATTATATGCATTATAAGAATGCGTGGTGTTTCTTCTTTCGGACTTGTCCGAAAGAACAGGCACCACAAAGAATCCGTTGCTGTCCGAAAGAACAGGCACCACACGGAATCCGTCGCTGTGAAACATTGTAACACCCCACCCATAACTTAGCTGGTTTTGGCGTGTGATCACCCAAACTGATTGACTAACAGATCAATAGAGAGTGCAAAACTGCCGCAATATCGGATAACGCAAAAAAGTAATATGGCCCTGTGACTCCTGATTGAACTGTGGTGGCAGTGTTGACATTAATTTATTCAGAATTGATCACTTTCAATTAAGAAGGGATGCACATTGATGTTATATTCAGCTATTGAACACCAGATGCAAATGTTGAACATAAAATTAATTAAGAAAGTGACGTGGGATTTCAACTATTTGATTGAAAACAGATGCAGTCGATTAGCACAAATTTATTTTAACTCAAGACCTTCAATCATGACATTACAAGACTCTCCTATCAGGCAGTGGTAATAAATTGCGTTTGCGTGGAGTAAAACCCGATACTCAAAACTAATTTCTATCGACTGACCTGGGCGTAATGCAAAGTGCGAGAAGAGTTCTACAATACACAGCCCATGAAACCCTCGTGGAAACTTTGCCGACGTGATCCAACAAATTAATCAGTGGCCGGAGCGGGCGCAATATCACCGAATACAGCGTGGCGGAGTGGCATCATTGTGTGGACGTCGGCCGATCTCATGGTGCTGCAAGGCTGCGCTCGTCTATTCACTTCTAGCTATCTTGCTCAGTACATAGCTCAACCAAACCTTCCTATCTCCAAGCTCAATTGCTCCCTTTGCTAAGTCCTAAACTGCAGAGATGCTCACTCTTTCTCAGGCAAGCTGAGTCAAGAACGCCACGTTTGCACTCTAGGCAAGCGGGGAATGGAATACCTCTACGGAGACTTCTCATAGTCCGCTCTTCGCCTCAGTTTCCCCTCCAGCAAAATCACTTACGCCAATTGCAGCGCAAGCTGCGTTAATTATGCGTCGCTTCCCAGCACCAACCAAATCCTGCTCTGGGAAGTGAACAAATTCCCACAAAATTTCCCTTCCTCTCAACTTCTGCTATTTCACTCCTCCCAGGCCACCCATCAAGGTTAGCGTCTGCACAAACACCAATTTTTCCGGAATTCTGACTCCCAGGAGAGTACTTCAAATCCCTTGGGCCTACGTTCCCATCGGAGGCAGGCATATTTCATGCTGTCGCTCTTCACCTGATTTACTTCAGGCTCTGCAGACTGTGAATTCACCGTGAAGTTGCTATTGTCACGAACACGCATATTTTGACCTCTGTTGACCGCTCCAGCGTAGCTTTGCGCGGCTTTCTCGCATGTTCCACAGAAAACGGGATGACGGACATTTATCAACAGGCGTAAAGTTCTCCGTCTGTTTCCCGGTACACCAGCATGGAGTCGGGGTCAACCAGCCACTCACTGTCACTCATCTTAAGATGGCTGGAGGCCACGCCACATTACTGTTTCTCAGAGCTTGAGCCGCCCTAAGCTGCCTATTGTCACTTCCCTTCGCCATTCCCCAGCCAACCACGGTCAACTCTAAATGCTTCCCTGGGGTAAACTAGCGTCCAGTAAATCGACTCGTTTCCACATAGTTTTCATGTCGTGTGAATTACTTTGAAACCATCACCCGACAGTAATTACTCCAATACGTCCATACTATACCCTCTACAAGATGCATTGTGCTTGTCAGTCATTTTTTGTTCAGCCCTACTGTTCGCTCAACGTGAGTTAGGTGATTTTTAATGACTTCACGTAAGGGGCATAGTTCTTGCCATCTTACAACATTATATGTAAACTGAAGGAGGAGGAGGGGAGAAATGAAAGGAAAGGGAATGATGAGCCACCGTCATTGGATTGCAAGAGGAGTATTTCCGCTCTAATGCCGAAGAAGAGAGTAATTGGCAAAAACTCTTGTGGCTACCATTGGTGGGCCGTTGTTTCGAAAGGAATTTTTATTTTTCCCGCAACATGTGCTGGAGAAGACTTATTGGTTGTAATTTCTCCTGCTGCTGTTGGTGGGTGCATATCATTGGATAGAAGAGAAACGGGCAGAGCATGAGAGGGGGAATGATTATCCAAATATTATAGTCTGCAGAGGTGGCTTCCAGAGGGCTATTTGTACTCCCAGCACGTTGCGGCCGCGTCTTCAGTTTTTAGAAAGAGGGGAACCACGATGCAGGAAGCCTCTCTACTGAAGTTACACCCTTTCTTAGAAATTTCAATCGCTTGTCATACTTTTATACATTTATAAATATTGGTTTCCTTAGCCAACACACGTACTTTATTGAAATCATGTCAAGCCCACAGCTCTGGTAATGCTCTGCGACCGCCGATTTCGCACTTTGTTTTAGTCATGTGTGACGTTCGTGTTCCTTAATGCGTTCTTTAACAGTCCTTCCCATTTCGCCTATATACAGTCCGCCGAAAGCACACGTTTTTTCAAACAAATCATTAGTGAAGTACTAAGAAATACTTCTTTATCCTACATCTGTGAAAATAACGGTATTTGACTTCTCAGTTACAAATAAAAAAATTCATGTTTCATTGTTTCTGGAAATTCATCCGCCCAAGAGGTAAAACAGGGAATGACAGTTTTTATGGAAATATTTCAGTACGCAGTATTTTTGAAACTAAGTCTTTGAAAATTTGTATTGGGCTTCTCAGACACAAATAAAAAAAAACAACATGTTTCAGTGTTTTTTGAAAATTCAACCTTTAAGGGGGTGAAATAGCGGATGAACAGTTTTACGACTATATTTCGTAATATTAAAACACTTATAATGCTAAATGTATGAAGACTGATATTTTACTTCTAAAGAAATATACGTTGTAAGTTTCTATGGAAACATCACCACATAAACTCAAAAGGCAGGATTAATAAAGAACTCCGACTCCAGCCAGCAGACTCGCTTATTTGGTTAGAAGTACATTAAGAAAAGGACGTGCTTCTATGGCCCCAACCAGCGTGAATAGTTTAAAAGGTGTTACAGTTTTTGAACAACATAAACATTTGAGTAAAGAAAAACAAAAGAGTCTGTGCAGACAATAGACTCTACACGATCGAAGCAGCGGACGCTAAGCTAATTAATCTAATGTAAAGCAAATTATGACGATACTGGATCATGCCACATGCAAAGTAATACGAGTAGTTGCGACAGACATAGGGAACATATTTTTATTTCAGCGGAAACATACCACGAAGCAGTATTTACAATGTTCTTCGGCTCTCTCGCTTTCCTGTTCCTATCGAGTTACACTACATCGTCGCAGGCGACCGCAGGAGCCTCAGTAACATCGTTAAGAAACATGGGAACGAAATTAGCTGGAAACGGAAAGTAAACTAATTAAAGGGAAGGCTACCCTGGCGAAGGGCCACTGCCGTGAATCTTCCCACTCCCTTAGAACCGTTCTCTCTCTCTCTCTCTCTCTGTGTGTGTGTGTGTGTGTGTGTGTGTTCGTTCCTCATTCACTCCAGCCCAGTCGCGTCATGTGACTTCATTACACAGTATACTCGTAGTCCGCTTCTTTGGCTTCTACGTGTAAAATGGCGTTTGAGAAACACTTGATGTAACTACCCCATTTGGAAAGCAAAGATACCTTGCGTAATATTCACTATGGGGTACCACCCTACAGAGAAAATCCATCAGTACGTTGCCAACTACTGTAAAGGTAGCGGCGGATGATACATGGTGTGCTAGTGTTATTCCAGACCAATTTTATTCCTTGTTCCTCGGCTCTTGGAAAGTGCTCGATCGTAATTTGAACAG
This sequence comes from Schistocerca piceifrons, assembly GCF_021461385.2. Classification (NCBI taxonomy): domain Eukaryota; kingdom Metazoa; phylum Arthropoda; class Insecta; order Orthoptera; family Acrididae; genus Schistocerca; species Schistocerca piceifrons. The sequence continues at coordinate 509,286,592 of NC_060142.1, read as the reverse complement.
TAAGTTTTGTCTAAAGCTCCTTCTTATTCGTCTGTTACTCAGAAAATATTGTGAGTTTCTGTGGCACTCGCGGCTCCGATTGAACGAACACGTCACGACCGACAAGTCTTTTCTTAGAATACGAGTTATCTTCAAAAAGTAATGGAATTTTTAAAGGAATACTATTTACTAATGTACATCATATTATCCCCTTCAAAATACTTCCCATCAAATATTACTGAAGTACAACAGCGCTTTTGCAATATCCGATACACTTCGCTACTCAATCTTTGGAATAGCTTTTAGCTGTGTCACCGATCAGTTTTAATCTCCTGAATGTGTATAAATGACGGCCCTTTAATGTAGAGTATGCGCGTAATAAGTAAAATTTTGTTATTTGTTAGCCTTTCTGGTGTTTCAGCTTTTTAGCCAACTCTGTGTGCATTTTTAAAGCGGCTGATACTGATATTTACCCGTCTTTCATTTTAGTTATTGTATGCACATAGTGCCTAAAACGAGCAGAGAGAAAATACCGCTCAGCGAATAACACTTTTACTGTGTCATGGAAACCCATAACAGATCAAACACGCTGCCTGAAAAAAAAAAAGTGAAGCACCTAGAAGACGTGGTCGGATGTCAAAATAACTTCGTGCATAAACACACTATAGACAGATATTTAAATAATTATAGAGCCGCAATTCTGCGTGGCAGATTGTGCATTAGTGTGTTTCATGCCCTCCCGCTGGAGGTTCGAGTCCTCCCTCGGGCATGGATGTGTGTGTTGTTCTTAGCATATGATAGTTTAACTACTGTGTAAGTCTAGGGACCAATGACCTCTACAGTTTGGTCCCTTAAGAACTCACACACATTTGAACAGTTGTGTTTCATGTTTACGTTGTTACCAAGCCTGATAGAGAATAAACGGTGACGGACATTGGGATGCAGGGTACTCGTGTGAAACAGCGTTATCAGCACTTGACAGAGTTCGATTAGGTGATTTGTTGATTTGGGGGAGGGTATCAAACAGCGAAGTCATCGATCCCATAATATTAGGGAAGGATGGGGAAGAAATTCGGCACCTCCCGGCATTTGCCTGAAGCAATTTAGGGAAAGATAAATCAGGGTGGCCGTGCGCGGGTCTGAACCGTCGTCCTCCCGAATGAGAGTCCAGTGTGCTAGCACTGTGCCACCTCATTCGGTACAGAGTTTGAAAGGGTCCTCATTGTGGTCTTTACATTATCGGATGGTCAAATTAGGCCATATCTGGGTTTTTCCGTATTGTGCACCAAGCGTAACGTAACATCTTCATTTCTGCACCAGCTATCCGAAAACAATTAAAGGACTCCATTCAAAATTCTGTCATTCCGCACCACTTGTCGGAGACTAGCAACACAGACAATTACCGTCCCATGCGTAGGCTGCCGTTATTGCCACAACACTGACAGCTGCTTTTGAGTTGATGCCATGACAGGGACTGCTGATGAACGGAGTCATACCGGTATCGAGTAATTTATTGCGGCTCCGCACTACCCCGGACTATCGTCGACGACGAATACGTCGGCAATGTTACACCTGGTGTGAGTAGTCACCGGGAATGATTTCAGGTCACAGCTGGTAGTGTTACCTCGCCTGCGAATATATCGTGTTGCAAATTTTCAGCAGGACAATGCACATCCACACTACAAACTGTGTGCGTGATGTTAAGGTATCCCCATGGCCAGCAAGATCTCCAGATCTCTCGCCGTCTGTATGGGAGCACCTTGGACTTCAGCGGCATCCCAGGGTCAGCATCCAGGATATCAAGGACCAGTTACTACAGTTGTGGGCCAGCTTAATTCAGGAAGGGATACGACTGTCTTATGACGCTCTTCCCTACCGAATCAGTCCAGGTATCCACCTCACAGGGTGTGCAACGTCATACTGGAAAGTGGGCTCATTCTGACAAGTCGTTTGTAAATTTGACTCGATATTGTAATCACTGAAATAACATAAAATACTGGAACCCGATCTATGAATATATTTCAGCTATCTAAACGATGCGTTTTTAATCTCATTTATGAAACTTCATGGCAGATCAAAACTGTGTGCCGAACCGAGACTCGAACTAAGGACCTTTGCCTTTCGCGGGCAAGTGCTCCTTCTTGCTTGCAAATGACGGGCCTGTGAGGTTGTGTAGACGCACAATAAGAAATATTTCACTATTCCCAACGTTCCAGGTATTTCTATACAACGTAAATCACCTAAAACTACCACCGCAAATATTGTCCAAATGGAAAGTGTGAAACTTCCCCTTAGAAAAATTTATGAATGACTATGCAGGTAAACCTCTACGTTATTTGATTTTCAAACCGCTGACCAAAACTGAACCTACTCAGACATTTCTCTCTTTACTTATTTTAGTGCAACGCAATCTGACTTTCAATAATCCCTACAAAAGAATGCCCCTGACTAACAATAATCTATACCTTTCATGAATGACTTACCTCACAAAAATCTTCGTTACTCGAATTACTGCAATACAGCGAGCGCCAATACTGCCAGCTAAATAAAATATTCTAACTACTGAAGGTACTATATACTGATAGGCATAGTTAGCAAATCAAAGATTTTGCTAGAGAACAAACAATGTATTTACCTTAATAGTGTTCAAAAGTCATTATACATATATATATATATATATATATATATATATATATATATATATATATATATATATATAATTTGTGACATCCAGTTTGCCAAATTTCCTTTTTCTGACGGAACACGTCCAGGTCGTCCGTTCATATTAACATCTCAAAACTCTGGCTTCTCTCTCCCCACATCCACCACTGCTGGCGGCTCACCTCCAACCGCACAACGCTACGCGCTATTCACATCCAACTACCCAACACTACAATAGCAAACATTCCAACAATGCAAAGCAGCCACAGACTGCACACAGCACAGTCAGGGATTTTCATACAGAGCGCTACGTGGCGTTACCAAAATAAAACCCTAAACAGCCTACTTACAAGTGCTATTGATATGAGGTTTTCACGGAATGGATTTGTAGTCAGGGGCTCGTCTTGTTAGTCAATAAACAGATTGTAACAATACTTATAAAGTGTATTTTGTGTGCAAACACACATTTTTCTTAAATAAAACAATGCCTATGAACATTTAACAAGCTAAAAGTAGGGTACATTAGAATGTTAGTGGTATTCGTTGCAGGATTCTTGTGCGATTCGTTTACGAGATATCGTATTTCGAAAAGTTTCCACGCCGACACTTGTTTGTGTCTTTCAGGCTGTGTAGTTGCTAGGCGCGATGTTGTTATGTTTCCTACAGTGTGCTTGTGTGTTCCTCGAGTGCAGTCCGACTCGCTAGTCAGTTAGTGTGTGACAATCCAAGGAGCGGGTCGTCAGTGGACGAAGGAATTTGCCAAAGCAAAGAAGCTGACATGCACCTGATGTATGGGGAGTGTAGGAAGAATGCAATTCGTACTTGTGTGTATGCGGCAAGCATCCCAATAGAAGTCAACCATATCGACAGTTATTTATCGATCTCTTGGAGCAGTCACGTGACAATGGTAGCGTATCACCTAGGCAATGTACGAGGTGCATCCAAGTTCTAACGCCTCCGATTTTTTTTTTAAATTAACTACTCACCCGAAATCGATGAAACTGGCGTTACTTCTCGACGTAATCGCCCTTCAGACGTACACTTTTTCACAACGCTGACGCCATGATTCCATGGTAGCGGCGAAGGCTTCTTTAGGAGTCTGCTTTGACCACTGGAAAATCGCTGAGGCAATAGCAGCACGGCTGGTGAATGTGCGGCCACGGAGAGTGTCTTTCATTGTTGGAAAAAGCCAAAAGTCACTAGGAGCCAGGTCAGGTGAGTAGGAGAAAAAGCGAAAAGTCACTAGGAGCCAGGTCAGGTGAGTAGGGAGCACGAGGAATCACTTCAAAGTTGTTATCACGAAGAAACTGTTGCGTAACGTTAGCTCGATGTGCGGGTGCGTTGTCTTGGTGAAACAGTACACGCACAGCCCTTCCCGGACGTTTTTGTTGCAGTGCAGGAAGGAATTTGTTCTTCAAAACATTTTCGTAGGATGCACCTGTTACCGTAGTGCCCTTTGGTGCGCAATGGGTAAGGATTACGCCCTCCTGTCCCAGAACATGGACACCATCATTTTTTCAGCACTGGCGGTTACCCGAAATTTTTTTGGTGGTGGTGAATCTGTGTGCTTCCATTAAGCTGACTGGCGCTTTGTTTCTGGATTGAAAAATGGCATCCACATCTCATCCATTGTCACAACCGACGAAAAGAAAGTCCCATTCATGCTGTCGTTGCGCGTAAACATTGCTTGGCAACATGCCGCACGGGCAGCCATGTGGTCGTCCGTCAGCATTCGTGGCACCCACCTGGATGACACTTTTCGCATTTTCAGGTCGTCATGCAGGATTGCGTGCACAGAACCCACAGAAATGCCAACTCTGGAGGCGATCTGTTCAACAGTCATTCGGCGATCCCCCAAAACAATTCTCTCCACTTTCTCGATCATGTCGTCAGACCGGCTTGTGCGAGCCCGAGGTTGTTTCGGTTTGTTGTCACACGATGTTCTGCCTTCATTAAACTGTCGCACCTACGAACGCACTTTCGACACATCCATAACTCCATCACCACTCCTTCAACTGTCGATGAATTTCAATTGGTTTCACACCACGCAAATTCAGAAAACGAATGATTGCACACTGTTCAAGTAAGGAAAACTTCGCCATTTTAAGTACACTCCTGGAAATGGAAAAAAGAACACATTGACACCGGTGTGTCAGACCCACCATACTTGCTCCGGACACTGCGAGAGGGCTGTACCAGCAATGATCACGCGCACGGCACAGCGGACACACCAGGAACCGCGGTGTTGGCCGTCGAATGGCGCTAGCTGCGCAGCATTTGTGCACCGCCGCCGTCAGTGTCAGCCAGTTTGCCGTGGCATACGGAGCTCCATCGCAGTCTTTAACACTGGTAGCATGCCGCGACAGCGTGGACGTGAACCGTATGTGCAGTTGACGGACTTTGAGCGAGGGCGCATAGTGGGCATGCGGGAGGCCGGGTGGACGTACCGCCGAATTGCTCAACACGTGGGGCGTGAGGTCTCCACAGTACATCGATGTTGTCGCCAGTGGTCGGCGGAAGGTGCACGTGCCCGTCGACCTGGGACCGGACCGCAGCGACGCACGGATGCACGCCAAGACCGTAGGATCCTACGCAGTGCCGTAGGGGACCGCACCGCCACTTCCCAGCAAATTAGGGACACTGTTGCTCCTGGGGTATCGGCGAGGACCATTCGCAACCGTCTCCATGAAGCTGGGCTACGGTCCCGCACACCGTTTGGCCGTCTTCCGCTCACGCCCCAACATCGTGCAGCCCGCCTCCAGTGGTGTCGCGACAGGCGTGAATGGAGGGACGAATAGAGACGTGTCGTCTTCAGCGATGAGAGTCGCTTCTGCCTTGGTGCCAATGATGGTCGTATGCGTGCTTGGCGCCGTGCAGGTGAGCGCCACAATCAGGACTGCATACGACCGAGGCACACAGGGCCAACACCCGGCATCATGGTGTGGGGAGCGATCTCCTACACTGGCCGTACACCACTGGTGATCGTCGAGGGGACACTGAATAGTGCACGGTACATCCAAACCGTCATCGAACCCATCGTTCTACCATTCCTAGACCGGCAAGGGAACTTGCTGTTCCAACAGGGCAATGCACGTCCGCATGTATCCCGTGCCACCCAACGTGCTCTAGAAGGTGTAAGTCAACTACCCTGGCCAGCAAGATCTCCGGATCTGTCCCCCATTGAGCATGTTTGGGACTGGATGAAGCGTCGTCTCACGCGGTCTGCACGTTCAGCACGAACGCTGGCCCAACTGAGGCGCCAGGTGGAAATGGCATGGCAAGCCGTTCCACAGGACTACATCCAGCATCTCTACGATCGTCTCCATGGGAGAATAGCAGCCTGCATTGCTGCGAAAGGTGGATATACACTGTACTAGTGCCGACATTGTGCATGCTCGGTTGCCTGTGTCTATGTGCCTGTGGTTCTGTCAGTGTGATCATGTGATGTATCTGACCCCAGGAATGTGTCAATAAAGTTTCCCCTTCCTGGGACAATGAATTCACGGTGTTCTTATTTCAATTTCCAGGAGTGTATTTAAAACGGTTCTCATTCTCGCCGCTGGCGATAAAATTCCATCTGCCATACAGTGCTGCCCTCTCTGGGACCTATTGACAATGAACACGGCCTCATTTTAAAACAATGCGCATGTTTCTATCTCTTTCCAGTCCGGAGAAAAAAAATCGGAGGCCTTAGAACTTGAATGCACCTCGGAATTTACCCTGCTTTTAGTTTGTTAATGTCAGTTGTCATTGTTCCATATAAAAAAGTGTATGGCTGCACAAGAAAAAATTTTCTAAGTATTATTAAAATCTGTTGGTTGGCTAACAACACAAGCCCCTGAATAGCAATCCGTTCTCTGAAAACCAAACATTAACTTGCGGGGCAAGATTTAGGTGTTTCGCCCTATATAAAAGCGAACGGTGTGTTGGTCTCATATTTTTAAAGCGGCTGGTAGTGTGACACTTGCCCTTCTTTCATTTTAGTTACTGCATGACCCTAGTGCGAGTCACACTTTTAGCGTGAGACCTAAGGCCGCAATAGATCAAATATATTTTCTTGTTTCATAATAATGGAAGGCGCCATCGAAATGCGGATTTCACAGACTGGAATGGTAGCACCCCATACACATCGTGTTATGAGTTTCAGATGTGTATTTATTTATTTATTTATTTAGCATTTATTTTACCTGGCAAGATAAGGGCCTTCAGGCCCCCTCTTACACCTAACCAGGCATACTCAGATTGGACGAAGTTCAGTTTGTACAGAACATTGGACATACCACGTGTTATACAGTATTAACGTGAAAGAAAAAAATGGAGATTATAACAGTAGTACAAGGATAATTATAACTGTCAATAATAATAATAATAATAATAATAATAGTAATGACTATGTATATGAAACTAAACATATTTATCTTTTATGAATGTCAGTCCTTTTGCTAGTTGGGAATTTTCTCGTTATGTTCTTGCAGCTTGTGAGCTATTCACATCGAGCAGGGACATAAGACGATAGAATGGGGTGAGAGAGATATAGAAGAGGTAGCTAGGTTAGAGGAAGAGAAATAGAATGGTGAAATTCGAAGCTATGATGGAGAAAGAAAGAGATGAGAGGGGCACAACAATGGTGGCTATACCGTCCCTAATATGTAAGTTTTGAGTTCCCTCTTGAATGTTGAGTGGTTCTGGATAAGACGCAGATCACAGGGTAACGCGTTCCATAGTCGTATGGCTGAGATGAAGAATAACACGGAGAAAGAGTTTGTGTTATGTAAAGGGACAGCCAAGATGCTAGACGTATCCGATCTGGTATTGCGGTTGAGGAATGATGATAGGTGTTTAATGTGAGAAGATAAGTACTGGAGGCACCAGTGACTAAGAAATCGACGAAGTAAGCACAAATCTTGTGGAGATCGCGTACCTTATGTGGGCGTATCCAACCTAGCTGGAAGTATGAAGGACTGATATGATCACACAATCGTATATTGCATACGTATCTGACGCAAGCATTCATCACTAGCTGGAGGGATCTCGAATTTTCACTATTTGTGCCGTGTTGAACTACACCAAAGTAGTAAAGATTAGGCAAGACTAGTGTTTGGACTAATTTTTGTTAACATCGGTTGGAAATATTTTTCTAAATTTTTGTAATGCATGTAGGGAGGAGAGCGATTTCCGGCAAGCTGTGACTGTTTGTTCTTCCCAGTTTAGGTGTTCATCCAAGATTATTCCAAGGTCTTTTACTGTTTTTTGGTATGGTAGTTGGGTACCATTGAGGAGTATTTGAGGGACTGTTTCGCGAAAGTACCGGCTGATTAACTGTGGATGAGATATAAGAATGACCTGGGATTTCTTGGGGTTTAGTTTCAGACCTAGGTTCTGTGCCCATCGAGAAACAGAGCAACAATCTGCGTTCATACTCGCTACTGCGTCAGCAATGTTCTTGGGGCTTGCACTTATGTGCAGTTGGATGTCGTCGGCATATAGATGGTAGTTTCAGGAGTGAATCACTGAAGAAATATCATTAATGTACAGTGAGAAGAGTAATGGACCAAGGACGGACTCTTGGGGAACTCCAGAGCGCACGTTTTTCCATGATGGCTTCTGCGACCCACAATTGACTTGTTGACTTTTGTTTTTGAGGTAGCTGTCGAACCAGTGTATTGCGCTGTTTGAGAAATTCAGCTGTTTTATTTTCATTAGTAATATATCAAAGTCAACTGTATCAAAGGCCTTGCTAAAGTCAATCAGTCTTAGGATGGTAGCTTCACGTCTGTCCATAGCATGTTTAATGTCATCAGTTACTTTGATTAATGCAGTTGCTGTACTATGGTGCTTTCGGAAGCCTGACTGATATTTACCATGGGTGTTATGAGTTTCGAGGTAATCCGTCAGCTGTTCATGAACGATGTATTCTAGGGCTTTAGATATTGCAGGTAGTATGCTGATCGGCCTGTAGTCACCTGGCGACTTTGGGTTGTCAGTCTTGGGTATAGGTTGAATTAAACTTGATAACTGGAATAATAGTGTCTACAACGTTCTTAATCATGCCAATTCCTACTGGCTCGGAAGAGATTCTCATAACTGCCTTGTGTACTGTGCCTGTAGTGACATGTTTTAGGAAAAACTGGTCTCTCGAGAGATTGATATCTTGGGGCTGCTAATTTGTCGCTGCGTGACAGTTTACAGCTGTTGAGAAGAAATCGTTTAATTCTTCTGCAGAGGCTTGATAAACAGTCAGATCTTCGCTTCCATATACCGAAACTGCGCAGCTTTTTCCACAGTGCAGTAGGTTTGGATATGCCGCATACGACAGAGCGGGTATGTCTGATTTTGGCATTCCTCACGCATTGCTTGGTTCTGTTTCGGAGTTTCCTGTACGCTTCATACGCCTCGTGAGTTGGGTTACGCATGAAGGCCCTATGTGCAGCATCACGTTTATTCATTAACTGGCGTAATTCAGTGGTGAGCCACGGAGCGGGAGTTCTCTTTAACTTGACATTGCGTTGAGGAGCATGTTTCATTGCTTATATCACGCCAAGGGATGTCTGAGCAATCCTTTTGAAGAGCGTCATGGTTAACATGTTTTAGGTTTCAGTAGGTTACTAGGTGAGATTTTTCTTTGGTAGTATGCATTCAGTAATTAATATCACGTCATGAGCAGAGAGTTTCGGAGAGGATGTCTGATTGGCGCGAATTATTTTATCTGATGGCTTTGTTGCTATTATATCTATGAGTGTATGGCTGTGTGGTGTGTGATGGGTTGGGTCCAGCGGTGTTATATCATTGGAGTGGAACAGTTTCCTTAGTTTTTCTGCAGAGGGAGATTTTAGGCCGGCCGGGTGGCCGAGCGGTTCTAGGCGCTACAGTCTGTAACCGCGCGACCGCTACGGTCGCAGGTTCGAATCCTGCCTCGGGCATGGATGTGTGTGATGTCCTTAGGTTAGTTAGGTTTAAGTAGATCTAAGTTCTAGGGGACTGATGACCTCAGAAGTTAAGTCCCATAGTGCTCAGAGCCATTTGAACCATTTTTGGAGACTTTAACTGTAAGTCGATGTTTGTGTCGCCCATAACGATTGTGTGTTCATACTGTGACACGAGCTAGGACAGGGCAGACTGAAAGGAGGACATAGTACCGACGTTTGGAGGTTTATAGATTACTCCAATTAGCAGTTTCTGATTTGATGTATTTATTTCGAAAAACAAGAACTTCTTCTTCGCCCTTTGCAAAAAAAAAATGCTTCAAATGGCTCTGAGCACTATGGGACTTAACTTCTGAGGTCATCAGTCACCTAGAACTTAGAACTACTTAAACCTAAGTAACCTAAGGACATTACACACATCAATGCCTGAGGCAGGATTCGAGCCTGCGACCGTAGCGGTCTTACAGTTCCAGACTGAAGCGCCTAGAACCGCTCGGTCACTCCGGCCGTCTCGCCTTTTGCATCCGATGTGCATAGTATAACAGGTTTCAGATCAGAGCGAACACAGGCGCCCACACCACCCCCGCGTCGTGTTTCACGATCTGCCCTTGGGAGAGAGTAACCAGTGATTCGGATAGCGTCGGAAGAAATGTTTGGTTTCAACCAAGTTTCAGAGACGAGGATAATGTGGAACAGCGACTGGCAGAACAGGTCATTGAACTCGTCGAAGTGAGCCGTTGGCGACTGCGCCTTCGCGTGGGCCACAAAGAGCCCGCCGCCGGAACCGGTCCGTCCCATTGTGGCCGCCTGTAGGACCGAGCGCGCTCCGTTTACCTGCTGGCCGGAAGAGGGACAAAAGCTGGAATTCGCGGGGGAAGACATATCTGCAGGTGTGTCCAAGATCGTGGCTGACTCAAGCGTCTGTGGGCTAAAGATGAAAAACAGGGTGGAAGTTATTTAAAAATTGTTAAAATATTTTAATGTAACAACGCCTATTGACAGTATTACAATCAAAGTAAACTAAATTAGAACGTCAATTGTTTTCTGCAGGAGTCTGGTGCAAGTAGTTTACGAGATATTGAAGTTTGAGCATTGGTTGTTCCATATTGCAGCACAAACTGTAGCGCCCCAACGACCACCTTAAAGTCAATTAAGAAAGAACATGAAGTAGGGAAAGTTATCTTGGCAGTTACGACATCTTTGCCGATGAGCTATCACGAAAGAGGTTTGTCAACAACTACGTTGTACACCACTGAGCATATTTGTTAGTGAAAGAGAAAGAAGAAACATCGTATTTCAGCAATGGACAAATATCCATGTGACAAATGTGAAATTAATATCTCAAAAGTTAAGTCCAAAGTAATGTCATCAGAGATAACTTCTATGTGGAAGACAGTTGTAAGCGCAACGAAGAAATTCAATGCGCCTACAATGCTCTTCCACAGAAGAAGTCGCTTGCTAGAACTCATCCAGTGCAGACGTACGAGAGCAGTTCTGATCTGAATTATTGAGATTGCGAATCGTGACGAGATTGTTTTTGAGTTTAGAAATGTTTGTTGCGTGACAGGATTCACGGCTTAAGAAACTGATTTTATGAACTGAGACAGGAACAGATAGACTCATTTAACCGTGCACTACGGGTTAATTGAAATCTAATAACGGAATTAGTGAACATTGGACTTCACTTTAAATTAGTTGGACCTTAAGGAGAAGTGAACATTGTATGAAAGAATACGCGCAATTAGTCTTGAGTAGGACCCAAGTACACGACATGATGAAGATAAAACAATTACGCTAAAGTGTTGAGTTGTGGTAATTGCCAAGAAACTATAACTCAATCGGACTGACTTAACTAAACTATTCCGTGTGCGTGTGGTACGGGGGTTATAAGTATTTAGTGACAAAATAACAATATCATGTCCATTATAATTATCCGGGCTGTTATGCCGTGGCCGGTTGATGAATTCTGTGTCGATTCCCAACGTTTCGTCTCCGACTGCGGGAGACATCTTCAAGGGGGTCCGTAGCTCAATGGAAGTCCAACACATCCACTGGCTCGCTACTGACTGCCGCTAAATTCCGTGTCCGCGCGCTCCCACGCCGCAGCGTAACGTCACGTGTTTTGAAAACGTCAGTGCAATTGGCCGCTGTCCGTCGCCGTCGGTCGCCGTTGCCATCACCCAGCAGTGGACGGGTGGTACACATCTTCTTTAACACCGGCATCCATATACCGTTTAATTTCACACCCTCCTCCTTTCGGTTGAAATTATTTGGGTGTTTAGCGATTTCGATTGCCTCCCTGTAGAGCCTTTCGTAATATCCGCTTGTGGCCGCTAATACTTGCGTCTCCTCGAAACGAATATTGTGGTTCCCTGGCTGGAAAGCATGCTCCGCAATTGCACTGACGTTTTCAAAACACGTGACGTCACGCCGCGGCGTGGGAGCGCGCGGACACGGAATTTAGCGGCAGTCAGTAGCGAGCCAGTGGGTGTGTTGGACCTTCCATTGAGCTACGGACCCCCTTGAAGATGTCTCCCGCAGTCGGAGACGAGACGTTGGAAATCGACACAGAATTCATCAACCGACCACGGCATAACAGCCCGGATAATTATAATCGACATGATATTTCCGGCCGTGAAAGTCTACATTTGAGTAAAATAACAATAAACTTGTAGTGACCTATTTCTGACAGTCGATCCCTACAAGTGTACAGTGCTTCATAAACATTCCGTGAAGTGTTAATTTACGTGCAGTGATATAGTTATTCTTTGACTTAGCTTTAGTTAGTTATTCCGTGCTGTTCATGTCTACACAATTCATTCATGGGTGTAGTGTTCAGTTATTGCTAAATATATGTGGGAATAAAGGAACTGTTTTCTCCAACACCCACATTTGGTGACACCCGACGAACTACGTAACATCCGCGTCGGCTTCAGCTTTTAACGAAGTTCCGCAACTCTCACGTTTGTAACTTCCGCGCCAGCCGCGTCGCGCTCGTTCCAGCACGATAATGACCGATTCGCCAGTCTCAATTCAACCTGAAGCCAGCAGTGCAATTAACAGGGTGACAATAAAACCTCCACCATTCTGGTTACATAATCCTCTACTGTGGTTTGCCCAGTTAGAAAGCCAGTTCGTCCTCGCACAAATATCGGCGGACGAAACTAAGCACAGCTATGCGGTTGCAGCACTTACAGAAGATCTAGCAGCAGAAGTACAAGATATCCTAGTCGCACCACCGGATGCCGATCGTTATGCACCCATTAAAAACGCATTAATAACGCGTTTGTCACAATCAGAGGCAAAACGGCTAGAGAAGCTACTGCGCACTGAACAACTCTGAGATCGCACTCCATCACAACTCTTACGACGTTTGCGCACACTGGCAAGTAACACTGTAACTGATGATGTGCTACGAAATATATGGTTGTCTCGGTTGCCGCCAGATACTCAAAAAATTCTCACGGTACGTGCAGGCGATTTAAACGTACTGGCACAAACGGCCGACAGGTTAACTGAAATGTATCCCACATCAAGTGTCTCAACATTAACGCCGCAACAAGAAAATTCGCCCACAGTGACGCTAGTCTCCCTACAATCACAACTGGCAGAGTTGGCCGCACAGGTAGCTGCATTACAAACAACGCACAACCGCCAACGGCCACGCCGCCGACGGTCACGAAGTCGCAATCGATCACCATTGTTGTGTCTAGGCTGTCTTGCCTAGACACAACATATTTGGATCCCATCCTCGTCGCCACTTGTTATATTGCTAGAGAAGGCCGAAATGCACGCTATAAGCTCACGCAGGGTGGCGTGAGGTCTGAAACAGGATACGTAATGAATGCTATAAAGAAAAGTACGTAGCTTCTGGAATACTTAACTTTACTCCATCATTTGTATACATCGTTCTTGATGAGACATGCTTCATACGATAACTATCAATTGCTATGGCGCCTTGCTAGGTCGTAGCCATTGACTTAGCTGAAGGCTATTCTAACTATCTTCTCTGCAAATAAGCGAGGCTTCGTCAGTGTTGCATCGCTAGCTAAGTCGTCCGTACAACTGGGGCGAGTGCTAGTAAGTCTCTCGAGACCTGCCGTGTGGTGGCGCTCGGTCTGCGATCACTGACAGTGGCGACACGCTGGTCCGACATGTACTAATGGACCGCGGCCGATTTAAAGCTACCACCTAGCAAGTGTGGTGTCTGGCGGTGACACCACAACCATCACTACAGAACTTATGCTGGTACCACAAGACATTTGGTAATGATGCACGAAAGTGTACGCCACCTTGCAAGTGGAAACATGAAGCAGACACCGTAGCAGCGATAACTTCCAGTGCAAACACTCGCCGACTTTTTGTGACAGACCGCGAAACAAAACTACAGTTTCTCGTCGATACAGGCGCAGAAGTGTCCGTATATCCAGCAAACCGCCTATCACGCCGGAGCTGCGACGAGTGTTATCTATACGCCGCCAATGACTCCAAAATTAGAACATACCGTCGAGTAACATTATTCCTTAATTTGGGGCTACGCCGTGTGTTTGAATGGCAATTTACAGTGGTAGATATATCACAGCCTATTATCGGAGCAGATTTTTTGTCCTACGACTTACTGCCAGATCTGCGACGCCAGCGACTAATAGATTTGACTACTAGTCTGCATACAACAGGAAAAGTCCGTTGTATCACACCACTAGAGGTACGCACAGTCACAGGCGACACATCATATATACGATTACTGAAAGGCTACCCCGAGATCACACAGCAATCACCTACTCTCCCACCAGTCAAGCATACAACCGTCCACCACATTTTGACCACGCCAGGGCTGCCAACTCACGCTCGGCCTAGACGTTTAACGGCCGAAAAGCTAAAAGTGGTATAGCAGGAATTTCGCAGCATGCTGTCACAAGGTATCTGCAGAGTTTCTAGTAGCAGTTGGGCATCCCCAATTCACATCGTGCCTAAAAAGAAGAATGGATGGCACCCCTGCGGTGACTATCGCCAACTCAACGCAAGGACCATTCCAGACCGGTACCCAGTTCCCCATATAGAAGACTTTTCTGCAAATGTTCACGTAGGACTATATTTTCTACCATTGATCTAGTTCGAGCTTACTATCAGATCCCTATAGCTGCAGAAGACATTCCTAAAACAGCGGTGACAACACCATTTGGTCTATTTGAATTCACCCGAATGCCATTCGGACTATGTAATGCCGCCCAGACCTTCCAACGTTTTATGGATGAGGTTACAAGAGACTTAGATTTTTGCTATGTGTATATAGATGATTTATTGGTGATGTCTGCATCGGAAAAGGAGCACTTACAGCCTTTGGCACAAGTGTTTGACCGCCTACGCACACATGGACTAGTAATTAATCCTGCCAAGTGTGTTTTTGGTGAGAAAGAGGTCCACTTTCTAGGATATTTGGTGAATGCACAGGTTATTCGACCACCACATAGTAAAGTAGAGGCCATAAACAAATCCCCCCTCCCTGTCACAGTCAGAGAATTACGACGATTCATTGGAGTAGTGAATTTCTACCAACGCTTCATTCGCAATTATGCACTGATAACTGCACCATTGAATGAACTACTTAAAGGCGCACCTAAACCTAACCACAGTGTGCATTGGACTATCGAGGCGGACACCGCGTTTCACGCCATAAAAAAAGCTATAGCAGAGGCCGCGCTATTAGCACACCCGGTCGTGCATGCTCCACTCGCTCTCATGGTTGATGCTTCGTCCACTGCCATTGGTGCCGTACTTCAACAACAAATTGATCAGTTATGGCAGCCCATTGCATTTTATAGTCATAAGTAGTCACCATCTCAGCAACGTTGGGCAACATATGACCGCGAGCTGTACGCCGCTTATGCGGCAGTAAAAAAATTCAGACACGCATTAGAAGGGCGACAGTTCACGATTTAGACAGATCATAAACCGATTACCTATGCCTTTAAGGTAAAGCCAGAGAAAGCATCGCCCAGGCAGCTGCGACACGTAGATTATATCAGCCAGTTCACGACCAGCATTGTGTATGTGGAAGGGAAGCTAAATGTTCCAGCTGATGCACTTTCTCGCATAGAAGCAGTGTCCACAGTAGCAGATGACATCGCACAGGTGGAAGCAGTGACAAAGGCCATTGATTACGACGCCCTCGCGCATGCGCAACAATGTGATAGTGAGTTGCGTGATCTATTGCAACAAGAGAAAGGATTGAAGCTACAGCTCGTGACATTTCCTGAAGCAAGCATTGAGTTGTACTGTGACGTAGCAAGAGGAAAGATACGTCCATTTGTGCCACAGCTATTCAGAACACAGGCAATTGCATCAATGCACAATCTGTCACACCCAGGAGTAAGAGCCACACTCAGATTGGTCAAACAAAAATTTGTATGGCCATGTATGCACACAGACTGTAAAGCATTTGTGAAGCAATGCTTGGCGTACCAGAGGAATAAAATCACACAGCACGTCAGGGCACCATTAGGCACATTTCTTCCACCAAATCAGCGTTTTGACCATGTGCATGTTGACATCATCGGCCCACTCTCGGCATCGGAAGGCTACAGTTATTGCCTCACGGTGATTGACAGATTTACTAGGTGGCCTGAGGCATTTCCAATGAAGGACATCACTGCAGAAACTATAGCTCAAACATTTTTTCGTGGTTGGATTGCCCGGTTTGGAGTTCCACTGAGAATTACAACTGATCAAGGACGACAATTTGAAGCCTACGTTTTCAAAGCATTGGCTACGTTACTAGGTACGAAACGCATACGCACCACGGCATACCACCCCGCATCAAATGGCATGGTTGAGCGTCTTCATCGACAGTTAAAGGCAGCACTGAGATGTCACGCAACACCGAATTGGACAGAGACACTACCTATCGTACTTTTGGGTCTACGAACGTCATTCACAAGTGATCTGAAAGCAACAGTAGCAGAACTGGTGTATGGACAAACGTTACGCCTACCTGGAGAATTTCTGCACAGCATGGCAGATGATACAATCACAACCTCAGAATTCGCCACAAGATTAAGAGAGCATATGCGCCAATTGAGACCAACAATGCCCAGAAACCAGCTTGGAAGACACTCGTTCGTTTTTGCGGAGCTAGACAAGTGCACGCATGTATTCTTACGCAGTGATACTGTGCGTAAACCACTGCAGCCACCATATGACGGACCATATCTGGTAGTCAGTAGGGATACCAATACTTTCCGCATAATGATTAACGGTACACCCACCACAGTTGCAGTGGACCGTATCAAGCCTGCATTTCTGGACGCAACAGACACCACAGCTACCAATGAACACAAACCAGAGAAGACAGGAGAAGCTACAAGATGTGTTCCCCATGAACACCACAACGCTCAGCGAACACGTCACTGCAACACCAAGACCGACGTCGAGGACTACTACACCACTCCCTGACACAACCACTGACACACGTGACGTACCGCCCGGTTTCAAGAAAGAAGTAGTTACAAGAGCTGGACGGCGTGTGAAATTTAATCTGCGGTATCGTTAGCATTAAAGGGGGGAGTCATGTAGTGACCTATTTCTGACAGTCGATCCCTACAAGTGTACAGTGCTTCATAAACATTCCGTGAAGTGTTAATTTACGTGCAGTGATATAGTTATTCTTTGACTTAGCTTTAGTTAGTTATTCCGTGCTGTTCATGTCTACACAATTCATTCATGTGTGTAGTGTTCAGTTATTGCTAAATATATGTGGGAATAAAGGAACTGTTTTCTCCAACACCCACAAACTGTTCGTTACCAGTTAAATACCCGGTGTGGACTACATCATTAAATAGTTTGATAAATGACTAAATTAACGACTACTCATGAAAGACTATTTCATTGAAGTGCAAATATTCACGTCATTAATTGATAAGTGAACTTTAAAATATTTTCGTATTACGACGCATTCTTACAAAGACTGAATCAAAGAGTATCTCTGGATCTCGCTGCATACCAGCATAACAGTTCCATAGCAACGAGACAGCGTAAACAAAAACTGTTAACTAAAATATTTCCTCGCAATCAGTGGTGCGTGCTATACGAACGAGAGAAGAATTAATAACTACTGCAAATCCGGGCAATTAACAATACAATATTAATAATAAAAAGCGTCAATTATACGAGTTCGCGTAAGTGGAAATGCTACGGACTTGTAATTGAGATACAACGTCTACGCGAGGAACGCCTTTTCGGAAGTTTTTCAGGTTTTTTCTCCCGTTAATCTACGGGGAATGACGTTATATCGCATCGTGTCTCTACTCTGCCGCGAGAGCTGTGTCAGTAGCAGCTCTACGGCGTCGATTACACCAGCACGCTGTTGGAGTCCGGGGGCACGCGCCACACAAAACGACTGTGAATTTCACATGAGTGCGTACGTGTAGCCCTTCACAGATGTTAATGTCTCCGGAGGCATCGTGTTGTTAAACTGGACATTGCCTAGGACAAACGAAAGACAAACAAAGGTAAATAAGTTACCTCTGTGGAGCCTGACACGTAAATAGCCACTGTACGCTCAAAGCCTCCACTCAAAATGACCACCTCCAGCTTCAATAGAATCTTGTAGTCTGGCACGCAACGACTGCTGCACACGTTATAGCATTTTAGCGAAAACTGCAGCGCAGGCAGCAATAATATGCCGTTTCATCGTTTGTAATTGTTTGAAGAGGTTGAGGTCTATTGGGGTAACATTCGGCGTATACACTACGCGAATGGACGGCATGCATTTACAATACTGTAAACCATGAGCATGTCCGCGTCTTTCGCACTGGGAAATAGCATGTTCCACGCACGTCCTACTCCGTCTATTATCACACAGTAAATGACAGAAAAGTCACAATGCAATCGCAGAGTACGCGCAACACAAGGTAAAGAAACATAACATCATTGCCTAACGTCTAAGCAACTGGATAGATCAAACAGCTGGTTACAATGTTTGCAGTACTGTCGTATTACTCGTAAATCATTTACACTAGCTTCCTGCAAGAACGACCATTCACATTCTCATTTACGCTACTTTTAGGATTTTACTGTTAATAGGCATTGTCTCATTTAAAAATTTGTAACTGTTGTAAAAAACTGCACTTTCGTTAACGCCTCAAAATACGTGTATTTTACGTAAGTACGTGCCCTTGTCTAAAATTCAGATCAGTGAAAGAAAACCGTTTTTCGATAGTGCCTTCCATATCCGAAATATTTGCGGTGCAAGTGTTTTATTATTCAACCGGTATATTAAGAAAAGGAGTGCACATAGTGTCAGAAAATAAATAAATAATAATGATGTGACTGCGTAGGCTTCCTCGGCATAACAATTCTTGATGATCTCCTCGGGTTTGCTACCGGATCCTAAAATCAATATGATACAAGGGTCACTCCAAAAGAAATGCACACTGTTTTTGTAAAAATACAGTTTTCATTCCGCATGTGTGAAAGTTTTACAGTGTGTAGATACATCCTTCCCGCTTGTTTTCAAACTTAGTTCAACCTATTCCCGTGACTGGCGGCGTCACAGCATGTCTTCATGATGGCTGGTACACTTGACGTTCGTCAGAAGCAACATGCTGTCATAGAATTCCTGTGCTGTGAAAACGAGACAGTGGGAAACATCCACAAGAGGTTAAAAAAGGTGTATGGAGATGCTGCTGTCGATCGCAGTACAGTTAGTCGGTGGGAAAGCAGGTTACGTGATGAAAAATGGTTCAAATGGCTCTGAGCACTATGGGACTTAACATCTATGGTCATCAGTCCCCTAGAATTTAGAACTACTTAAACCTAACTAACCTAAGGACAGCACACAACACCCAGTCATCACGAGGCAGAGAAAATCCCTGACCCCGTACGTGATGAAAGCGGGCACGGAAATATTGAGGATTGTCCTCACAGCGGCAGGCAATGTGCAGAGAATTAACGAATTGGTGACTGCTGACAGACGCATCACAGTGAACGAATTGTCACGCTACGTTGGGATAGCGGAAGGAAGTGTTTGCAGAACACTGAAAGTGTTGGGGTTAAAAAGGTTTGTGAAAGATGGGTTCCCAGGATGTTGACAGTGGCTCACAAAGAAACAAGAAAATCGGTATGCAGCGAACTTTTGGAACAGTACGAGAATGGTGGAGATGAATTTCTTGGAAGAATTGTGACAGGTGATGAAACATGGCTCCATCATTTTTCACCAGAGACGAAGAGGCAATCAATCACGTGGCATGATGCAAATTCCCCCAAGAAAAAAAAATCAAAACCACACCTTCTGCTGGAAAAGTTATGGCTACGGTGTTTTTCGATTGCGAAGGACTCTTGCTTGTGGACATCTTGCCAAGTGGAACCACCATAAATTCTGATGCATATGTGACAACACTGAAGAAACTTCAAGCTCGACTGAGTCGTGTTCGATCACATCGGCAAAAGCAGGATGTTTTGCTTTTGCACGACAATGCATGGCCACATGTTAGTCAAAAAACCATGGAAGCGATCACAAAACTCGGATGGACAACACTGAAACACCCGCCTTACAGTCCTGACCTGGCTCCATGTGACTATCATCTCTTTGGGAAACTGAAAGACTCTCTTCGTGGAACAAGGTTTGAAGATAATGACTCCCTTGTGCGCGCTGCCAAACAGTGGCTCCAACAGGTTGGTCCAGAATTTTACCGTGCGCGTATACAGGCGCTGGTTCCAAGATGGCGTGGGGCAGTTGAGAGGGATGGAAATTATGTGGAGAATTGAAAATATTGTTCCTAAAGGATGTGTCTACACACTGTAAAACTTTCAAACATGTGGAATAAAAAATGAATTTTTTTTAAATAGTGTGCATTTATTTTGGAGTGACCCTCGTATTTTGGCAATCCATCTGTTTGCCATTGTCATGAGAGATGCTGCTGTCCATTCCCTTAGCGGGACAGTTGCGTCTTCTTCCGTTCTGAAGATGGCAGACAGCACTACCATAAATTTTAGTTAACTTCGTGCTGTAGACGCTAGCGAATTGCTCCGTAATACGATTATGAATAGCTGTCGCCGGCCCTGAATGGCGGGCTGGGAACAGTCGGGGTCTCTGCCGGCTGTCCGTCAGACACAACGCGCCGGCTGCTCCGAGGTTTGCGGCAGTAATTAGCCAGAGTGGGGAGCCGTGACAGCTCCGATATCGCCGCAGTACGCGCCGGCCGGGCGCGGCGGATCACGTGCCGGCCGCTACCAGCGTGGTAAAGTGGATGAACCCCGTCTACACGACAAATGTGTCAGCTCTCGGCGGGGATTTGACTTTCCGTCTCTGCCTGCTTGCCGAACGTCCCATGTATTTTGCTGGACGCCAGTATGCCACAGATCCATATCAGAGAAACAACGAACGGCATTTTCAGTAGGCAGATGGGATCTTTCCGGGTGTCCAGCAACCTGGCGGTTGTGGCACTATTGAGGTTAAATTAGTATTTATTAGTAAAATTGGGCTCTGCTTCTGTTCGTCGGATTTATGTACGTACAATGCGTCAGCCCAGTTTAAAATAAAACTGTAAAATGGTTTCTGCCATCTGGTCAGAATTCTAATAACTGTTACACCTACATCTGTATCTACATACTTACTCCGCAAGCAACGGTACGGTGCATGGTAGAGAGTACCATGTACGACGACTAGTCGTTTCCTTTTCTGTCCCACTCGCAAATAGGGAGAAACTTCTATATGCCTCCGTATGAGCCCTAATTTCTCGTATCTGATCTTGGTCCTTGCATGCAATATGTGTTGGAGGCAATTGAATCATTCTGCAGTCAGCTTGAAATGGTAGCTCTCTAAATTTTCGCAGTAGTGTTCCTCGAAAAGAATGTCGCGTTTCCTCCACGGATGCCCATTTGTGTTCCCGAAGCATCTCTGTAACACTTGCGTCTTCTTCGAAACTACCGGTAACAAATCTAGAAGCGCACCTCTGAATTGCATCGATGTCTCCGTTTAATCCGAGCTGGTGCGTAGCCCAAACACTCTAGGATTTCTCATGTGTGTGAAATCTTAAGGGACTTAACTGCTAAGGTCATCAGTCCCTAAGCTTACACACTATTTAACCTAAATTATCTTAAGGACAAACACACACACCCATGCCCGAGGGAGCACTCGAACCTCTGCCGGGACCTGCCGCACAGTCCATGACTGCAGCGCCTTGACTTCTCGGCTAATCCCGCGCGACTTTAGCATTTCTCAAGGACAGCTAGCACTAATGTCCTATATGCTGTCTCCTTTACAGATGAACCACCCGTCCCAAAAATTCTACCATTCGCCTTCTCTACCTCAATCTTCAGATGCTCGTTCTATTTCATATCGTTATGCAAAGCTACGCCCTGATATTTAAGCGACGTGACCGTGTCCAAGCAGGACATTACTAATGCTATATCCGAACACTCCCTGCTCATCTTCATTAACTTACATTTTTCTGCATTTAGAGCCGGCTGCTATTCATTATAGGAACCAGAAATTTTTTTTAAGTCATCTTCGGCACCTTTCGAGACACCACAGCATCATCACTAAACAATTGCAGACTGCTTCCTACCCTGTACCTTTGTTATCTGGTTTTGGTTCTTATTATTTTATATTTTTTTATGAGGTTGGCTCTTTTAGTTATCCCTTCACACTTCCCTAGGGCTCTCCTGACTATACCTTTGTCTCTGATGAACACTCACCGTCGATGACAACACGCTATGGTGGGACACGGTGCAGATTTTAAATCACTAACGCGAGTTCAAGTGATTTAAGTTTTACATAAATCAAATTTATTGTCCAATCAGCGCACTTTATTATCTATAGTCATTAACACAAGTTATTGTGCAGCAATAAATGATAGGACTCGAGCCCCCAGTGCTGGATAACAACGCACCATAAATTCAATAAATTAGTAAACTAGCTGGGAAAACACCAGACTGTGTTCACAGCTACAAATTACGGTAAATCATCCTTACTAAAACCAATGGCCGCGTTAGATTGTCAAAACCACGAGCTGGCTGGAAGGCCCTGCCCATAATGCTCCCAACATTCTGAACTGGGGACAGATTCAGCGAACTTGATGGCCAAGGCAAGGTTTGGGAAGCACGAAGACAAGCGGTAGAAACTTTCGCCCTGTGGCGGCGGGCATTATCTGGCTGAAATGCAAGCCCCGGATGGCTTACCTTGCAGAGCAACAAAACGGGCCGTAGAAAATCGTCGATGTACCGCTGTAATGTAAGGGTGTCACCTATGACAACCAAAGGGATCCCGCTATGAAAAGGAATGGCACCCCAGACCATCACTCCTGGCCGTAAGGCTGTATGGTGGGCGAGCGTCAGGTTGGTATACCACCGCTGCCTGGGGCGTCTCCGGAAAAGTCTTCGGCCCAGAATCTCACTGACAGTAGTAGAACTGTCTTCAGCACTGAGTCCCACCTCGAACAAAGCCCAGATGATCATCGAAGACGTGTATCGAGACGCCCCGGACAGCTTTGGAGTACCGTTGCCAGCCATGCGGCCCGATAACCGGGTACCATTTCATTTCATAGGAGGACCTCTTTGGTTGTCATCTACGGTACCCTTACGGCACAGCGGTACGTCAACGAGACCGTACTCCTCGTTTTGTTTCCCTTCATGGCAAGCTATGCTGGGTTTACATTTTAACAAGATAATGCCTGCTCGCACACGTCAAGAGTTTCTACTGCTTGTGCTCCTGGTTTCCAAACCCTACCTTGGCCAGTAAGGTCGCTGGATCTCTCCCCATTTGAGAAAGTTTCGAACATTGTGAGCAGAGTCCTTCGACCACCTAGGGATTTTGACGTTCAAACGCTCTGATTGTACAGAAGTCGACACAATGTTCCTCAGGATGACATCCAACAACTCTGCCAATTAATGCCAAGCTGAATAACTGCTTGCATAAGGACCACAGTTGGACCAAGCGTTATTGTCTTGCTCAGTTGCGCATTTCATGCTCCTTAAGACAGGCAACCCGAGTAGCATCATCCTCAACTGGGGCAGATAATTTATGCTCGGTTGCTTATCTTACTGTACATTATAATGGTCGCCCAGTCGTAGATATTGCCATAATCGCACTATTTCACTCCCATTTACGGAGCTTGTTAGCACTTGATGTTAGGTTGGCGCCATTAAAATGCATTGTGGTAATCGCTGCTGCTTACTGGATCGCTGCTGTGTCTCGATGCTAATGCTGGCTCTAAATCTGGTTGTCTAGGGGTAAAAAGATGAGGTCCCGTGTTTTTGATGATAAATAATGAGCGAAACCAACAAATATTTAAACTTCAAATATTTATTACTCTGGTGGCCATCTTAATTCCACTGTCCACCGAAGACAATGACACAACACAAAGTAGCACTTCTTTTACATGTTCTTTGCAATGTTTATCCATCTCGAACAATAACACACATACACTTTACCAAAGTGACATTCAGTCTCCGCTCCCGACCCTTCTTGCTGCTTGTATTTATAACCTTCTCAAAGAACTACTAAAAAGAGATATAGTTTATAAGTCACATGTACATCTGTTATCGTAATTTGTGCAGAAAAGTTATTAATTTATATCGAGTGACATAATTTAACAGGTTATTAAAATGACAGACAGATTTGTTGGCTTGACAGAATAATTCTTTGTTACAAAAAGGCCGTTTTTTAGAAGTTTGTCAATTGACTTCTCTAATTTGCATAAATAAGTAAATAACAAGAATTATTAAGAATTACTTTGGTTTTCGTCTAAAATAGGAGTGTTTACGTGAATACTGAGTGAAAACGGTCCTAGTGAACAAATAGGTTTCACTGGGTGATTTTTATTTAAGGAGATCCAAAATACGTAAGTTGGCTACTATTTTTCGTACTTCATATTAATTATTTAAGATGAACTTAGTGTTTTTACATGATGACATTTGCTGTATCAGCGATCAAGTGATATTAACTTTCGTGTGGGTCAGTTATTCAGTATAATTTAATGGGTTGACTGTTTATGGAGACATGTTATGCAATCGTTGTTAACATACTCAATAACTTTTCTATAATCATAAATACTCCTTAAACTGGTTGAATTTGGAGGGTATCGCATACTTCGGTAAAGTAAAGCCTTTAATAGGTTCCGTTAAAAAATGAAATATTTTCATGGCTAATTTTGTTTTGTTTACGCTGTACAACGACAGAGAGCCATATGTGGTTTTAATTTCGGAAACAGTGCGTCAGAATGTAGCACAATTTCCCAGTTTCTGTGCTGCCTGAACTTTCTGAGGAGCCTAGCTGCCCCTTGTCACAATACTGAGGACAGCGGATGAAACTGTGTCTGGAGCCCACTGCAGATGCGCGACATCGAAATTCTGGGAACTGCTGCTGCCGTAATCCGTCGAGATGGAGCTCCGGGATGTTTACGACAGCGCTTCCAAATGGCGATATAACCGATGTGGAGATCCATCGCTGTGTGAAGGGGTTTCAGCTGGACGGATACAGCTATGGTGGTGCATCCATGTTAGTCAACAGCTCTCGCAGCTCCTACCTCGAAACTGTAGGTAGAACGATTGAGTAATAATTTAAAGATGCAGTAGAAATATTGAATTGAATTCTGAATTAAGGAAATGAGAAAAAGAAAACGTTTTTCTCCAAATTTTAAAAATTTGAATGTTGACTTGGATAGAATACTATTTGTGTGTGATTGTTCGGTTACGGGCCCACAAAATAAAGCGTAAATCTATTTATTAGCTAACATTTATTATGTACAGATATGTATTGCATGTATCATGTAAGGAAATATCAGATATCTTCAGACGTCAATTTTTTCCCTGCCTCTGATATTTTGTTGCAAAGCGTTTGTTTTTACCCTTAGCAATCAAGTACGTAAATTTAAATATCTCGGAACAATTGTAAATGAGGAGATTGAAAGCTCAGAAGAAATTAAATCGAGAATAGGACAGGCCAGAAGTATCTTTAATAAGATGAAAAATCCATTCTGTTCGAGAGACATTTGTTTAAACACAAAAATGAGGTTGCTAAGATGCTATGTATTCTCAAAATTATTATACGGAATGGAAGCGTGGACATTGAAAAAGAAGGACATGAACAGTTTAGAAGCTTTTGAAATGTGGGCATATAGAAGAATACTTAGAATTAGTTGGGTGTCGAGGATTACTAATCAAGATGTCCTAAGAAGAATGGGAAAGGAAAAAGAATTAATTAAAATTATTAAAGTAAGGAAGCTACAATATTTAGGCCATGTTATTAGAGGAGTAAATTACAAAATATTGCAAATAATACTAGAAGGGAAAATTTGTGGGAAGAGAACGAGGGGTAGAAGACGGACATCCTGGATTGACAATTTAAAAAATTGGTACAACTGTTCAACGTCAGAACTCCTTAGATCAGCCAAATCAAGATCAGAAATTGCCATGATGACAGCCAACCTTCTTAGAGGAGACGGCACATGAAGAAGAAGAATAATCACTTATTGTGACACTGCTCTAACCTTCTGAAAGATGTTTAAAGTCTGCATATTGAGTTGTGTTGTCAAGTTCCTATTTTTGGGGTAATGAAGAGTGGGGTGGAAACGACATGAATATATCCACACAGGCTCTGTAATTTAAAAACTTCTTGTTTGTTGACAAGTGGAAAAATGTGCTTTTATATTTCTTGAAAGCTTCCTGCTACTGCAGGTAACTAAATGAAGGTAAGCTGATGTAAACAAAATATATCTGTAGACCATTCTGTATAAGAGTTAAATTTTACAAATTTTTTCAACCATCGGAAAGCGAAAAGGGTCATTTCCTTAGATTATAGGAGTAACTTTGTGACAGCACACATACCTGCAGAAACAACTGTTTCAATTGGGATTTTTGAAAACAAGTCTTATTAGGGAAATTATGGACATTTGCATATATTGTAGTAAAAAAAGGATAGTTGTATATCACACAATAACTTTGTTCCTAAATACGAGCATAACACACAGTGGCTTGGAATATTTCATTAAACGCGTCATGACTTTGTTTTCCTAATACCACTGAACTTGTGTCCAAATACCTTGCTTAAACGGCATTGTGTTAAATGTAACTATTCTGACCTATTCTTCCTCATATGGTTCCACTAAAAGATGTGTAAATAAGAGTATAAATGTTTTGTGTAATTATCTTGCATAATGTAGTTTAATTTTTCTTTTACTTTCTTATTTTGTTTCATTGAGGGAAGGCGTATAATTATTTGGATTTTAAGAAAATTATAAAAATAAATCGGAAAAAATTGGCAAACATTAAGACAAATGGTTTTCACTTTATGAATAAAACAGCACTCATAAACCTTGCCAAACTTTTAACATAGTTATACCCAAGGAAACACTGAGTTAAACCACTGGACTCGCATTCGGGAGGACGACGGTTCAATCCCGCGTCCGGCCATCCTGATTCAGGTTTACCGTGATTTCCCTAAATCACTCCAGGGAAATGCCGGGATGGTTCCTCCTTCCCTAATCCGATGAGACCGATGACCACGCTGTCTGGTCTCCTTCCCCAAACCAACCAACCAACCAACCAACTGAGTTAAACACTCTGCTTTTCCTGTCTTAGACTACACGTAACAATGTTCTCCTGAGACAGGGGGGTAGCGTATTTTTAATGGTAATTATATTCCATATTCCGAATATATCATTCCATATAAAACTTCGTTGCTTGCCAAACTCAACGATAAACGTTATAAAATTTTACATATGTGGAAAATAAGTGTCGCAGTACTTTTTTTACATAAGCTTACTTTACAAAAAGTGCTAAAAATGACACAAGGTTACCCAATTTTACGATAATACATTCGTAGCAAACTAAATTACAATTTGCTACTATTGTGGTGATGGCTTGTGCAACACATACGTTCCCTGCATCTGCGTCACCGTCATTTTCATGACACACCACGAAACTTATTACCTTATTATCGACGCTGCTCACTTCAGATCTCTCCCGCGGTTGACATCTGTACCCTCACATAAGGGGCATACACACTAGAGCAGGGCCGCACAAGGTGCATGCACCGGTGCATCGCACAGTGCAGAGTGCACAAGACGGCTGCGCTATGTTGACGACGGTGCAGACCCCCCACTCGTTGGCTTTGCGCAACAGCGCTGCTTCTCACTTCCTTAGCTTGTGTCGCTCGCGCCGCCTGTCTCGACCTGTTTCAAAGCTATTACCCTGTTGTCTTCGTCATTGCCAAATACTAATTTACACTGGGTGGAGAGCTTAGTTTGGTGTACCGGTACAAAAGAGATTTATATAATGACTGTAATGGTAACAATTTTAAATTTGGTTCCAACACAAATGTATCTTCCTATGTGCTCTTTATTTTATTTGCAATTATGCTACTAAGATCTGGAACAAGAGATTGGCTGACAGCAATTCTGAGAGAATTTTTTAACTTACAATTAGAAATACTCGCACGCAATCTAGTTTTTGTACAAGACAAAAAAAGAAAAAAACCTTTCACATACACAAGTGGAACCAAACATAGAAATAATATTCGCTGCTTCTCTGTGTAACTTGGGAAATTCTTCCTTCGGCAAATTCTGGTAGAATTCGAGCAAACCTTTTGTATTGTAAAACACACCCTTTCGGTGAACATCAAATGGTTCAAATGGCTCTGAGCACTATGGGACTTAACATCTATGGTCATCAGTCCCCTAGAACTTAGAACTACTTAAACCTAACTAACCTAAGGACAGCACACAACACCCAGCCATCACGAGGCAGAGAAAATCCCTGACCCCGCCGGGAATCGAACCCGGGAACCCGGACGGGGGAAGCGAGAACGCTACCGCACGACCACGAGATGCGGGCTCCGGTGAACATCGCTTTGCAAATCAATTAGTTCGAAATGTAAATTTGAAGGCGCACTTTCAATATCCATCGAAAAAGGTTTCACAAAAACATGGAGAATTGGCTGCAGGTAGGTAATTTCCTGAAACAATAAAAAAAGCCAATGTTAATAAATAAAAGTAATGTAAGCCGTTGTTTCGAAGTACTAAAATGCGATAGATTTTAATAAACATGTAATGTGTACTATTGGTTTTAATGTAATGTTACACTTGCATATGTAACGCAATCTCCTTTATTTAGCTGTATGTCATATACCGGCACATTACCTGGAATCGGTCGTTAAACGCATTTTCAAGGGATTGTAGCACCTCGACGTATTTTTCAAAGAGCGCTCCTTCCTGTACAGATGCTGTCAAACAAAAACATAGTACCGTTTTGATTAGAGCGGTTATAAAAATCAGGCTGTTTTAATAAAGGTACAATTTATATCTCGCTTACCTAGTTCAGGAAAGTATTGCGTATTTTTCTCTGAAAGGTTGTTTCTGAGGAGCTTCAGTTTATACTGGAAAGCGTTTATTTTGCTGATCATATCGTTGATGAGATTGTTTTCTTTGTGGAGTTTCAGACTTAAATCATTTAGGAGAGCCATAATGTCTGCTAAAAATCCTAAATCAGCTACCCATTCAGGGTCATGAAGATGTGGCTCCAGACGTCCTTTGCTCTCCAAAAACTGAGCTAGTGTGGCGTAGTCCAAAAATTCGGGAAACCACTTTCCCTTTGCTCAGCCAGCGCACCTCAGCGTGGTAGGGAATATCTGGATACTCCTCTTCAAAGGAAATCAAAAATTCTTTGAATTTACGATGAGTGAGTCCATGAGAACGAATGTAGTTCACGATACGCACCACTACCTTCATCACATCTTGAAGACCGATAACTTTCGCACAAAGAGGCTCTTCGTGTGCAAAACAATGAACGGAAGGTAAATTCGGCATGTTAAGTTTTTTCCGCAGTAGGCCAATAAACCCTTTTGCTTATCCGCGCATTGCTGGTGCCCCGTCTGTGGTTACGGAAAACAGCTTTTCCCAAGGGAGTCCTATTCCTTCAGCTGCCATTTCAACAGCTGCTAAAATATCCGCCCCTGTAACAGCGTCCTTCAACGAAATGATATCCAGGAGCTCTTCCGTTACATGTAGGTCGTCGTCCACGCCACGCAAAAATATTGCTAACTGAGCCGTGTCGTTAATATCAGTGGACTCATCAAGTGCGATGGAGTACGCTAGGAAGTTTCCAATTTTGGTTGCCAGTTGTTCATGCAAATTCTCAGCAATGTCGTTGATTCTCCCATGCATTGCCATTCTGGAAAGTGGTATTCTACTGTACGCGGGAGCTACGTCCAACATAACATTTTTTATTAATGGCCCGTCCATAAATGGCCTCCCAGCTCTTGCTAAACGTAGAGCAACTTTGTAACCAGCTCTGAGAGTCCTTTCGCAACACCCCTCATCTTCTTCACCCTATACTAGAGAAAAAAATATATGTTAGAAATAATGTATGCGAAAACGAAAACTAAGGAATCTAAACAAATGTTATTTCGTTTCGCATGACCTTTAACCAAAATATACATGCTAAAGTACTTGCAACAAACCTCGTTTGTAGATACAGAATTCTCTTCTGCAAGAGTTTGCAACTTCCGTAATTCTTCCTCTCGGGCATCCCCTGTTATATCACTATACTTTTCTGAATGCAATCTGCTGTAGTGCCTTTCAATAGACGATTTTCTGACACACGCAATTAGTATACCGCAGATTAGACATTTGGCTTTATCGTCACAACGTACAAAAAAGTAGGAGATTTCCCATTCCGGTTTAAATTGACTTTCGGCAATTCCCTTTTTTTGGAGCAGATGGTTCCATTATTCCGGTAATTGTCTTACGCTTAAGTATTCCAATGTTGACTAAGCCGTCTGCAGCGCATTCGGCAGCGCACAGCGTCGGCCTCACCTAGAAAGCCGAGTTGAGGCGAAGTATGCCGAGGTGAACCGATGCACTGTGCAGGCACTCGCTGCACCTCGCTTTGCACGTGTGCAGTTTTCCGTGTTTGTGCGGCCCTGCACTAGAGCAATGAACGACAGCCAACCGCTTCTTTGGCTGTGATTTGCTTGGTGTGTACGGGCGGCAAATCGGAGCCAGCAAAGCGGTTGACCTTGTTTGCGGGACGGTCTGTTGGCGGTAACATCAAGTCATTGGCGGATGGTTGATCTTTGGACCCCTTTACTACTGTGGACGTCGGGTCGAATACTCGTTACGTCAGTAGCGGTTTGTTGCGTCTTTTGAACGGGCGTGTGTTTAAGTATTTCATAACAGCCACCAGTCGCACTGAAGTATGTTTTATTGACCGGTTTCGCTCTTTAATTTAGAAAGAGATTCATCGGAACTGTGGAATTTACAGTTTAAAATAATGTAGTTGGCTGTTGAATTAAACAAGAAAACCTGTGATTAAAACGTGCTGAGTGCGACTTGTGACTGTACTGAAACACTGAATTTGGTCGCTGTTTCACCTGCTCTCGCTAAGGGCGTGTATTTACTGTGGTTACTAATACTGGACTATAGGGTGGAATAAGGAGAGGTCATTAAAGCTGATAGATTTTTATCGTGAATAGGAATGTTTATGAGCCCCTACGAACTGCGATTATAAAAGAAAACTGAAAAGACTACACGCTTGGAGGGAAATAACTCACACATTGGAATGTGATATGCATGATGACGAAAAGAAAATGGTGTCTTTATTATATTTTTGCAGTGAACGACAAAGACAAACAAACAAAACTCGGAGTGACCATTAATCTTTCTGCTACACGTGTAGCTCACCTAAAAGAGGTGTCATCTGCGGAAATTTTTGTGCTTACACAATTCAATCTGACATCGTCCATATTTCAATTCAGCTTTAACATCAGACATTAGTTTTGTTCCACCACACCGCTCCTTACTAGTTGAGAGAGAGGTCATCCGCCGCGCCGTGTCACTAATTGCGCGGCCCCTTCCGCCGGAGGTTCGAGTCCTGCCTCGAGCATGGGTGTGTGTGTTGTTATTGGCACAAGTTAGTTTAAGTAGTGTGTAAGTCTAGAGACCGATGACCTCAGCAGTTTGACCCCTTAGGAATTCAAACACATTTGAACATTTTGAAGAGGTCATCCACCAGCGACGTCTCTTCTTACTCTTATTCTAATGATCAGCTTCTTGCAGTAATATAAATTCTGCACATGCAAGGACTGCTGAATCCCCTGCTTACCTTATAAAATCTATTGCTGAAATTGTGTTAAAACGCTTCTTTATTACAACAACAAAATGCTAGCAACGTCGGTAAGTTATCAGAGCCATCTATGATTCCACATGCTCAAATCCCTTAATTTCGCCGAATGCCAGTGCTTTGACAATCAACGATCGGCCGAATTCAGACTCTGTCTTTCGTTGGACTAGTATGTACGCGCCAATACGCCCTCTCCTCTGGAAACGTCTCTCTGGTCTGTGTCCCAGCCACTGCTCGTAATATTTATTCGAAACTGTCTAGTTAATTCCCAGATATGTTGTTTGTTACTAGATTCACTTGCATACAGGTCTCAATATTCGTAATTAATAACCATGTTCTTCAGCCCACCTGAATATCCGACCCCCCACCTCCCCACCCAAATTCTATAAGTCCCTCCACATCCTCGAGTGCCATGCACTCCGCCTCACCTTCCGTATACGCCTCCCTTCTCCCATGCAAATCCTCTATGACCTGACTCCTTAGCCCCATCTGCTCCTATTCCTCGAACGTGTCCACGTCCTCTACACATCCCACCGCCTTGATGCCCCTCATCCCCTGGTTGCTCCTCTCCTCTCCAACCCCCGCCATATGCCGCACCTTCACCTTATACCCGTTTATCATCTGCATTTCTTCTTGGTGTAGCAATTTTAATGGCCAGTAGTGTATTTCTGCCGGGGACATACGACGACTTGTTGAGTCCATACCACGTCGATTTGTTGCACTACGCCGGGCAAAAGGAGGATCGACACAATATTAGGAGGTATTCCACAGCTTTTGTCACCTCAGTGTACCGTCTGTGGCGCGCCACAATTAATGATACATCAAGTGTGCTCTGCCACTGTGGAACCTGATGCACAGACGTGTTGTTAATATGTATGTTTGCATCGAACCATGTTATTGCCTAATCCCTAACATACTGTTAATTCTTGTGGGTGTAATACCGTCTACGGCGCGCCGCTGTCAGTGGTATGCCATGCGCCGTCTGCCACGTTGGTACACGGAGTAGAGACGCGCTGTTAGCGCGTCGGCAGCAGGCAAGTGATTACGAGAGTCGGCTGCTGATAGCCGGGAGGCGGCGCTGCTCGCCAGCTGAGCATTTGGCGGGGGTGGCGATGCGGCGTCCCGGCCGCCGCCCCCTGCCGCTGTATCGACGTATCGAGCCGCCGCCGCCGCCCCCGCCCCCGCCCCCGCCGCAGCCCCCGCTAGCGGCGTCCCTGACCCGCAGTGGCCGCTATCTGGGTCAGCGTCGCCGGCCCCCGGGGTGGAGCGCCGCCCCACGTGTCTGCCGCCTCCCTGACCCCGCCTCCCGGCCTCGACTAAGCCGCCCTGCCGCCGCGCTCGCCAGCAGCAAAACACGCTGAAATGAAAAGTGCGCGCGCTCTCCCGCGATCGGGCACTGCCTGATGCCGCGCAACAACTGTACTGTGCTCTTACTACTTCAGTCAGTCGCTTACACAGAGTGCATGGCGTAAGATATCACATACATTTTCATTTAGCCAATATTTCAAGAAACAGAAGAGAAGCGTGTCTTCGTAATGCTTACTACCGTATTGACCCAAAAAAATAAGCCGCACTTTGTATCCAAATTTCAACCTCAAAAAGTTAGGATCCGACTTATTTCCGCTTTTTTTTTTTTTTTTTTTTTTTGTCAGTCTACTGACTGGTTTGATGCGGCCCGCCACGAATTCTTTTCCTGTGCTAACCTCTTCATCTCAGAGTAGCACTTGCAACCTACGTCCTCAATTATTTGCTTGACGTATTCCAATCTCTGTCTTCCTCTACAGTTTTTGCCCTCTACAGCTCCCTCTAGTACCATGGAAGTCGTTCCCTCACGTCTTAGCAGATGTCCTATCATCCTGTCCCTTCTCCTTATCAGCCTTTTCCACATATTCCTTTCCTCTCCGATTCTGCGTAGAACCTCCTCATTCCTTACCTTATCAGTCCACCTAATTTTCAACATAGCACCACATCTCAAATGCTTCGATTCTCTTCTGTTCCGGCGCAGGTTCGAATCCTGCCTCGGGCATGGATGTGTGTGATGTCCTTAGGATAGTTAGGTTTAATTCGTTCTAAGTTCTAGGCGACTGATGACCTCAGAAGTTACGTCGCACAGTGCTCAGAGCCATTTGAATCTTCTGTTCCAGTTTTCCCACAGTCCATGTTTCACTACCATACAATGCTGTACTCCAGACGTACATCCTCAGAAATTTCTTCCTCAAATTAAGGCCGGTATTTGATATTAGTAGACTTCTCTTGGCCAGAAATGCGTTTTTTTCCATAGCGAGTCTGCTTTTGATGCCCTCCTTGCTCCGTCCGTCACTGGTTATTTTACTGCCTAGGTAGCAGAATTCCTTAACTTCATTGACTTCGTGACCATCAATCCTGATGTTAAGTTTCTCGCTGTTCTCTTTTCTACTAATTCTCATTACCTTCGTCTTTCTCCGATTTACTCTCAAACCATACTGTGTACTCATTAGACTGTTCATTCCGTTCAGCAGATCATTTAATTCTTCTTCACTTTCACTCAGGATAGCAATGTCATCAGCGAATCGTATCATTGATATCCTTTCACCTTGTATTTTAATTCCACTCCTGAACCTTTCTTTTATTTCCATCATTGCTTCCTCGATGTACAGATTGAAGAGTAGGGGTGAAAGGCTACAGCCTTGTCTTACACCCTTCTTAATACGAGCACTTCGTTCTTGATCGTCCACTCTTATTATTCCCTCTTGGTTGTTGTACATATTGTATATGACCCGTCTCTCCCTATAGCTTACCCCTACTTTTTTCAGAATCTCGAACAGCTTGCACCATTTTATATTGTCGAACGCTTTTTCCAGGTCGACAAATCCTATGAAAGTATCTTGATTTTTCTGTAGCCTTGCTTCCATTATTAACCGTAACGTCAGAATTGCCTCTCCCGTCCCTTTACTTTTCCTAAAGCCAAACTGATCGTCACCTAGCGCATTCTCTATTTTCTTTTCCATTCTTCTGTATATTATTCTTGTAAGCAGCTTCGATGCATGAGCTGTTAAGCTGATTGTGCGATAATTCTCGCACTTGTCAGCTCTTGCCGTCTTCGGAATTGTGTGGATGATGCTTTTCCGAAAGTCAGATGGTATATCGCCAGACTCATATATTCTACACACCAACGTGAATAGTCGTTTTGTTGCCACTTCCTCCAATGATTTTAGAAATTCTGATGGAATGTTATCTATCCCTTCTGCCTTATTTGACCGTAAGTCCTCCAAAGCTCTTTTAAATTCCGATTCTCATACTGGATCCCCTATCTCTTCTAAATCGACTCCTGTTTCTTCTTCTAACACATCAGACAAATCTTCACCCTCATAGAGGTTTTCAATGTATTCTTTCCACCTATCTGCTCTCTCCTCTGCATTTAACAATGGAATTCCCGTTGCACTCTTAATGTTACCACCGTTGCTTTTTTTTAAATGTCACCAAAGGTTGTTTTGACTTTCCTGTACGCTGAGTCTGTCCTTCCGACAATCATTTCTTTTTCGATGTCTTCACATTTTTCCTGCAGCCATTTCGTCTTAGCTTCCCTGCACTTCCTATTTATTTAATTCCTCAGCGACTTGTATTTATGTATTCCTGATTTTCCCGTAACATATTTGTACTTCCTCCTTTCATCAATCAACTGAAGTATTTCTTCTGTTACCCATGGTTTCTTCGCAGCTACCTTCTTTTTACCTATGTTTTCCTTCCCAACTTCTGTGATGGTCCTTTTTAGAGATGTCCATTCCTCTTCAACTGTACTGCCTACTGCGCTATTCCTTATTGCTGTATCTATAGCGTTAGAGAACTTCTAACGTATCTCGTCATTCCTTAGTACTTCCGTATCCCACTTCTTTGCGTATTGATTCTTCCTGACTAATGTCTTGAACTTCAGCCTACTCTTCATCACTACTATATTGTGATCTGAGTCTATATCTGCTCCTGGGCACGCCTTACAATCCAGTATCTGATTTCGGAATCTCTGTCTGAGCATGATGTAATCTTCCCGTATCTCCCGGCCTTTTCCAAGTATACCTCCTCCTCTTGTGATTCTTGAACAGGGTATTCGCTATTATTAGCTGAAACTTGTTACAGCACTCAATTAGTCATTCTCCTCTTTCACTCCTTGTCCCAAGCCCATATTCTCCTGTAACCTTTTCTTCTACTCCTTCCCCTACAACTGCATTCCAGTCGCCCATGACTATTAGGTTTTCGTCCCCCTTTACATACTGCATTACCCTTTCAGTATCGTCATACACTTTCTCTATCTGTTCCTCTTCAGCTTGCGACGTCGGCATGTATACATGAACTAACGTTGTCGGTGTTGGTCTGCTGTCGATTCTAATTAGAACAACCCGGTCACTGAACTGTTCACAGTAACACACCCTGTGCCCTACCTTCCTATTCATAACGAATCCTACACCTGTTATACCATTTTCTGCTGCTTTTGATATTACCCGATACTCAGTTGACCAGAAATCCTTGTCTTCCTTCCACTTCACTTCACTGACCCCTACTACATCTAGATTGAGTCTTTGAATTTCCCATTTCAGATTTTCTAGTTTCCCTATCACGTTCAAGCTTCTGACATTCCACGCCCCGACTCGTAGAACGTTATCCTTTCGTTGATTATTGAATCTTTTTCTCATGGTAGCCTCCCCCTTGGCAGTCCCCTCCTGGAGATCCGAATGGGGGACTATTCCGGAATCTTTTGCCAATGGAGAGATCATCATGACACTTCTTCAATTACAGGCCACATGTCCTGTGGATACACGTTACGTGTCTTTAATGCAGTGGTTTCCATTGCCTTCTGCATCCTCATGTCGTTGATCATTGCTGATTCTTCCGCCTTTAGGGGCAATTTCCCACCCCTAGGACAAGAGAGTGGCCCTGAACCTCTATCCGCTCCTTCGCCCTCTTTGACAAGGCCGTTGTCAGAATGAGGCTGACTTCTTATGCCGGAAGTCTTCGGCCGCCAATGCCGATTATTTATCAAAATTTAGGCAGTGGCGGGGATCGAACCCAGGACCGAATACGTTTTGATTATGAACCAAAGACGCTACCCCTTTTTTTTTTTTTTTATCCAAATGGATATAACGATACATGAGGCAGACCAGATGATTTTAGATCAGATTGTCTCATTCGTTTATTATTTTTTTAATTCATTAATTGCACATAAAGTTAATTTGCGAATAATGACAACATTATTTCAACATAAATTAGAAAAAAACATTCGTAGATTATTCTGATAGAGAGGCAGGAAAAAATAATAAAAAAAGAACAATATGGTCTCGAACACGGGAATCAAAGTTAAGAAGGAACGAGGTAGCCACCTTTTTTTTTTTTTGCCAAAAAGATAGAAAACAAAAGATTTTAAAACAAATCACAAATTGAAAGGAACAGGGATGTTGTTTTTATTTATTTATTTATTTATTTTCAATAAAGACCACTCTGTTAAAAGGAACAGATAGACCATTTCATCGTATAGTATGTGTATTACGTATTGAGTGGTGAGAGAAGCGTGAGGTTCATCATCAGCTGTCAAATGTGCACACCGACTGCACCCGGCACATCCCAACTGCGTGGGGGGTCAAGGAAGACTGCCTGAAGATAGTTGGCAATGGTTTTCCGATAGTGTGACCATCTATGAACCTCATTGTGTGCTTGCTGCAAGAAATACCAAAAGTCAAGTCGCGACGTGGCAGTATCCCCATAGAGGTACGCGATTGTCCAACCTTTGATCCAGATGATCGACTGTGATTTAGTCGCCGGAAAGTAGTCACTCTCCGGATGTAAAAAGGAAGCAGGTGTAATATGTTGCGGGGTCACGCGGAGATAGCAAGCCACCATCTGTCTTCCTAGGAGCCAGACGTCCTCCACCGCGATACAAGTTAAGCGGTGATGGTCGTCATCCACTTGGTGACATTTCGGGCATAGTGGAGTGTCCACTAGTCCAATTGCATGGAGCCGTTGGTGGGTGTTGAACTTGCCACAGGCGACAGAGAACCACAGTGCCCGAACGAAGGTAGGAAAGAATTTTTGGTGCACATGTCTCCAAATCTTCGGCCAATGCAACCTGGGGTGTTTCAGTTCAATTACATTACAACTTATCCGTCGTAGCAGCCAAACATAAAAATCCTTCGCGCATGGCGGTCTCGTGCGCGGAAGCTCGTCTCTGATATAACTAAGTTCCACGATAAATGTTGAGACATGCGCAAAATGTGGCGTAATGTTGCCCACCACCACCGGAGGTGTGAGGGACGCTGGAACCAGGAGATCCAGTAGGCGGGATGTGAGGGAATCACGCCCGCTACGCCATTGTTTGTACATTGTGGCTAGAAGGAGCGCCGTCGCACGGCAGTGAACATTCGTAAGTCCGAGTCCCCCCTTGTCCGTAGGGAGAGTGGGCGTTTCGTATCGCACCTTGAGGGGCGATCCAATCATCACGAAATAGCCTAGTGCTGATTGAAGTCGACGTCCGAGCGTGAGTGGTAAGGGCAGGATCTGCGAAATATGCACCATTCGAGAAACCACATAAGTGTTCAGGTACTCGACTCGCTGCAAAGGATCAAGGCGCCGTAGCAGATGTTGTCGGACCATGGTACGTGTTGTCTGTAAAATACGTCGGTAGTTAATTGCTGCAGTATGTTTTACAGATGAGGTAAAGTCTACGCCGAGATAGCGGAATCGTTGCACATAAGGAAACGGACTGATTTCTTCCGGCGTAAGGCCCCTTCCCACCGGCATTGCCGCCGATTTGTTCATGTTCACTGCACTACCCGCCGTCACACTGTGGTCCAACAACAGTTCAAGGACCGTCTTCACCTCTTCCTCAGAACGAACGAGCAGCAGGAGGTCGTCCGCATAGGCACGACATTTGAAGGTGTAGCCCCGTAGTTCCATCCCAGAAAGAGAATTGGTGAGCCTCCCAATTAATGGTTCCAACGCTATCGCGAACAGCAGCATCGAAAGAGGGCAGCCCTGGCGAATGGATCGTCGAATTTGAATGGGCCCTGCTATACGCCCATTAACCTGTACCAAGGATTGTGCGCCCCCGTAAATCCTTCTAATGAGACCAGTAAAACGGTCTGGAAAACCCATTTGTTCCAGTACAGCATACAGATAGTTGTGGCGCACCTTATCAAAAGCACTGTCAAAATCAACCGCCACCATCGCCGCTTTAAGCCGGCACTCCTCCGCCAGCGCTATCACATCACGGCATTCGCCAGTAGCTGTTTGCACATTCACCGATCCACCCGGTGTCGTCTGTTCCGGAGAGAGAACGCTACGAATTAACATACGACATCGGGACGCCAGCAACCGTGCAAAGATCTTATAGTCGGCATTAAGCAGGGTGATGGGGCGATAATGTGTGACCGTAATTCCTGGCTTCGGTTTATGTACTGGCACCAGAAGGCCTTCCATAAAAGCCGGTGGAATAGGCGCATCGGAATTTAACATCTCGTTGTACATTTCCGTCCAATGCGGTGCCATTTCGTTGCGAAATTCGCGATAGAATTCAGCAGGAAGCCCATCAATGCCTGGGGACCGATTCAACGCACCTTGGGCGATCGCATCATGTACTTCCTCACAGCTAATGGCTTCCAGTAAGGTTCCCGCGGCTTCCACCGTCAGTGTACGGGAGACGGACGTGGCTATACGGTCGAGGTCATCGAAAGAGGCTGCTTCTTCCCGATAGATCCGTTGGTAATGGTCGACGAATGCAGAGACAATGTCCGCTTGACGCGTCACTCTTCGGTCTTCGCGGGTGATTAACTCCCGTACCAAAACGCGTCGTCGGTGCTTTCGTTCATTCACGACGTGGTGCATGGAAGGAATCTCGTGCCTTATCGTATCGTGACATCTGGCGCGCACCATGGTTCCCTGAAGATGTTTCCGAGCTAAAGCCACTAGTTTAGCTTTTATCCTTTTGCGTTCGATCCAGATGTCCTGTCACGGCGGGCCATCATCCAGGTCGCGCAGTGCTGCAAAATAAAAGTCGGTGGTACGGCGGCGCCATTCTGCCATTTCCCTGCTATATGAGATGAACGTACGGCGAAGCGCCGGTTTAGCACAAGTCAGCCACCAATCAAGCATCGTCGCATACGTTCCAACCCTTCGCTCGCACATCGTCCATGTCTCAAGGATCCGTTGACGGCATTCAGGATCATGTAGATGTTGAATGTTTAGTTTCCACGGGGCCTTACTGTTCCACACCTCTCTACGGGGAAGAAGCACCGTACAGATGTAAGCGCTGTGATCGGAAAATGCCAATGGCCAGCGTTCCGCGTCCTGGACATCATTTGCATGAGCCCGTGAGATATAAATGCGATCTAATCTGCTCGCCGAATGACTTGTCACATAGGTGTATCCCGGTGCAGCTCCATGTCGTAATTCCCACGTGTCACTAAGTACAAGGTCGTTGACAACGATTCGCAACTCCTGGCTGATGTTTGCTTGCGGCCATTGGTCTTTCTGGCTGAGAACACAGTTGAAATCTCCACCAATTATTACACATTCAGAACGTCCATGGAATAGTGGAGCAATGTCTTCTGCATAAAATCGCGCCCTTTCCCGCCGCCGATTGTTTCCCGACGGTGCATAAAAAATGGCTCTGAGCACTATGGGACTTAACAACTGTGGTCATCAGTCCCCTAGAACTTAGAACTACTTAAACCTAACTAACCTAATGACATCACACACATCCATGCCCGAGGCAGGATTCGAACCTGCGACCGTAGCAGTCGCGAGGTTCCGGACTGAGCGCCCAGAACCGCTAGACCACCGCGGCCGGCGGGTGCATAAAGATTGATGATGCGTCTCCCAAACGTCGTGAAAGCCGTTCCCCTGGCCGACGGAAGATAACACACGTTTTCCACTGGGAAGCCATCTCGCACGTAAACTGCCACCCCACTCCCATTGTGATCTCCATGAGACGAATAGGATTGGTAGCCTGCGATGTATGGGAGTTCAGCTATGTGGACTTCCTGCAGCAAAGCAATATCCACATCAGATGCCCAAACCGTTTCCTTCAATAGGTGTATTTTGGCCGGTGAACGCACGTCATTTATATTTAAGTCGCAATACGGTTCGCATGGCGTTGAATCCCACTCTGTCGAGGCGCAACAACATCTCCCTGCACCGGCGCCGGGGGCTGAGGTAGAAGACGTTCTCTCGCCCCTCTCCCTTCACCTTCAGCAATTATTAGGCCGTCGTCGTGAGTGCCGGCCGCCTCTGTATGACGTCCGGCGCCTCCTCAATATCCTCATACCACATCTTTTCAGGCTGTGATATATTCGTGTCTATAGCCACAGCATCTGCGTCTGGAGAGCCAACTGGCTGTGATTTCTCTTCAGCATCACCACGTCCCGGTACCGTCAATGTGACAGACCGCTGTGGGTCGGATCGAACAGTTCCCAGTGCCTCATCCTGTTTCGTAGAGGCTGTTGTGTCGTCTTGGTCCACAGGCACATCGTCGTCGGGGCAAGGGGAGTCATCCCGAGGAGATGTCGTGCGACGCCGCCGTTTCCTCCTTTTCGGGGAACGCTGTTTGCGTGATCTTCCGTCCGTGTCCTCAGATTGCAGGGAATCACGGCTGCCCGACAGAAAAGCATCCGTAGGAACTGGAAGTGTTTCGAGTCCCATCGTTGAACTTGGCGGGAGTTCGGTCGAAACTAACGATGTCGTCTCAGAGTGCGTTTCAGACGGAACAGCATCCGTAGTGGCTGGAACTGCTTCTTGTACTATCGGTGTGCTTGGTGGGAGTTCGGTCTCATCTGATGTTGTCGCCGTAGATTGTATGCTCGACGGAGCAGCATGCTCTGTCATCCCGACGTCTGCTACAAGGTTTCGGAGAGTGCCATCTTGATCTTCCACTGGGGCTGTGTCCTTTCGGTCATCAGCGGACGCAGTGAGGGCTTTGGCATAGGTGATCGGTAGTATTGTCATCGCCGGCGACGGCTCCCGCACATCTGAAGGCAGTTGCGTAATCCGCCGTTGCATACAGTTCGACATGAGGTGTCCCTCCTGGCCACATCCAGAACATTTCCGTGGTTGACCATCGTAAATCACCACCGCCCGACAACCACCAATTGTCAGATAGGACGGTACATGCTTCTGAAGATCAATAGTGATCTGCCGCACTCCGTTAAGAACGGGGTATGTGGCGAATTGTGTCCAGCGTTCTGCTGTGTGACCATGTACTGTGCCGTATGGCTTAAAAGCCGCGATAACTTCGTCAGCCGGGAGCTCAAATGGCAGCTCAAAAACACGTATTGTCCGTATACCCAGACCAGCATGTTCTACAGTTACCGTGCCGACATTCCCGTCACTATGGCAAAATCGGAGACCTGCTTTTGTCGCCTGTAGAATTCTCTCACACGCCGCGTCATTTACCACCTTAACATACACCGTGGGACTAACGATGGATAGGTGAATTCCGATAATATCGTTTGGCGGTATCTTGACGTCCTCTCTAATGAATCGTTCCACTGCTAAAGCCTTTGGTCGTTCGTAGTCTTTGCAGAAATTGAATCGTAATGTAGTTTTCCTGTACTTGTTCGCCATGATCGTTGTTACTAGCCCGCGTGCAGACTAAGTCCACAAGTAAACAAACACTAGCACACGCCGCACAGGCGGAAGTATCGGACCTCCGCGTCGCACGGCCGCTAGCGCCGAACTGGAGACCACGGGTTATTTCTGCTATCTTGTCTTTTCACAAACAATTTCTGTGGAAAAGTAAAGGTCATTTGTAACAATACAACTTTCTTTTGAAAGAAATTTCCGTCATTTTACTGTTGAATGGTCATTTATTTTTACACATACATGATTTCGGCTTTTGGAGCCATCCTCAAATGGATGTTGAAATATTACAATATTCCTGTCCTGTCTGTGATATGTTCCCGCCGAAAAAACATATTTCTGATCTTATAGACCAGTAGTCCTATTACGGGATACGTATATATATGGAAGGCACATAATATAGCTAACATTGTGTAGCGCACAAAGAGAAACAAAAGTAACGTACTGTGGGGGGTATTTTGACAAGTGTATATGGTCCTTTGATAGTGACCGGGCCAAATATCTCACGATATAAGCATCAAACGAAAAAACTACAAAGAACGAAACTCGTCTAGCTTGAAGGGGGAAACCAGATGGCGCTATGGTTGGCCCGCTGGATGGCGCTGCCATAGGTGAAACGGATATCAACTGAGTTTTTCTTAAATAGGAACCTCCATTTTTATTACATATTCGTGTAGTACGTAAAGAATATCAAGAGCTTTGATGGAAACCCAGTTCTAAGAAAAGGAGGGAAAGCGGAAAGGTGGAAGGAGTATATAGAGGGTGTATACAAGGGCATGAAATGGGAGATACGATACTGCGTGAAGAGTTTGACAGAGCAATGAAAGACCTAGGTCGAAACAAGGCCCCCAGAGTAGACAACATTCCATTAGAACTACTGACAGCCTTGGGAGAGCCAGTCCTGACAAAACTCTACCATCTTGTGAGCAAAATGTATGGGACAGCCGAAATACCCTCAGACTTCAAGAAAAATATAATTCCAATCCCAAAGAAAGCAGGTGTTGACAGATGTGAAAATTACCGAACTATCAGTTTAATAAGTCACAGCTGCAAAATACTAATGCGAATTCTTTACAGACGAATGGAAAAACTGATAGAAGCCAACCTCAGGGAAGATCTGTTTCGATTCCGTAGAAATGATGGAACACGTGGGGCAATACTGACCCTACGACTTATCTTAGACGAAAGATTAAGGAAAGGCAAACCTACGTTTCTAGCATTTGTAGACTTATAGAAAGCTTTTGACAATGTTGATTGGAATACTCTTTTTCAAACTCTGAAGGTAGCAAGGGTAAAATACAGGGAGCTAAAAGCTATTTACAATTTGTACAGAAACCAGATGGCAGTTATAAGAGTCAAGGGGTATGAAAGGGAAGCAGTGGTTGGGAAGGGAGTGAGGCAGGGATGTAGCCTACGCCCGATGTTATTCAACCTGTATATTGAGCAAGCAGCAAAAGAAACAAAAGAAAAGTTCGGAGCAGGTATTAAAATCCATGGAGAAGAAATAAAAACTTTGAGGTTCGCCGATGATATTGTAATTCTGCAGGGACAGCAAAGGACTTGGAAGAGCAGTTGAACGGAATGGACACTGTCTTGAAAGGAGGATATAAGATGAACAAAGTCGGGTGATGCTGAGGGAATTAGATTAGGAAATGAGACACTTAAAGTAGTGAAGGAGTTTTGCTATTTGGGGAGCAAAATAATTGATTATGGTCGACGTAGAGAGGATATAAAATGTAGACTGGGAATGGCAAGGAAGGCGTTTCTGAAGAAGAAAGATTTGTTAACATCGAGTATAGATTCAATTGTCAGGAGGTCGTTTCTGAAAGTATTTGTATGGATTGTAGCCATGTATGGAAGTGAAACATGGACGATAAATAGTTCGGACAAGAAGAAAATAGAAGCTTTCGAAATGTGGTTCTACAGAAGAATGCTGAAGATTAGATGGGTAGATCACATAACTAATGAGGAGGTATTGAACAGAATTGGGGAGAAGAGGAGTCTGTGGCACAATTTGAGTAGAAGAAGGGATCGGTTGGTAGGACATGTTCTGAGACATTGAGGGATCACCAATTTAGTATTGAAGGGCAGCGTGGAGGGTAAAAATCCAAGAGGGAGACCAAGAGATGAATACACTAAGCAGCTTCAGACGGATGTAGGCTGCAGTAGGTACTGGGAGATGAAGAAGCTTGCACAGGATAGGGTAGCATGGAGAGCTGCATCAAACCAGTCTCAGGACTGAAGACCAAAACAGCAACAACTTAAAGAAATACAAATGTTTTAATTGGACCACTTTTTTCGCTTTGTGATAGATGGCGCTGTAATAGTCACAAACGTATAAGTACGTGGTATCACGTAACATTTCGCCAGTGCGGACGGTATTTGCTTCGTGATACATTACCCGTGGTAAAATTGACCGTTTACCAATTGCAGAGAAGGTCGATATCGTGTTGATTTATGGCTTTTGTGATCGAAATGCCCAACGGGCATGTGCTACGTATGCTGCTCGGTAACTTGGGCGACATCATCCAAGTGTCCGGACCGTTCGCCGGATAGTTACGTTATTTAAAAAACAGGAAGAGTTCAGACACATGTGAAACGTCAACCACAACCAGCAAGAAATGATGATGCCCAAGTAGGTGTTTTAGCTGCTGTCGCGACTAATCCACAGATCAGTAGCA
This sequence comes from Schistocerca piceifrons, assembly GCF_021461385.2. Taxonomy (NCBI): domain Eukaryota; kingdom Metazoa; phylum Arthropoda; class Insecta; order Orthoptera; family Acrididae; genus Schistocerca; species Schistocerca piceifrons. The sequence goes on along the minus strand of NC_060142.1, from coordinate 509,241,636 downwards.
GACGAAGAGAATCGGGAATCTCAAAAAAGTCGCTGTTGAGAATGCCACATCAACATCTATTGCATGGTGACGACTCTGAACGTCGTGTACAGTTCTGCCACTGGGCACAAGAGAAATTATGGGACGATGACAGATTTTTTGCACGCCTTCTATTTAGCGAGGAAGCGTCATTCATCAACAGTGGTAACGTAAACCGGCATAATATGCACTATTGTGCAACAGAAATCCACGATGGCTGCGACAAGTGGAACATCAGCGACCTTGGCGGGTTAATGTATGGTGCGACATTATGGGAGGAAGGATAACTGGCCCCCATTTTATCGATGGCAATCTAAATGGTGCTATTTATGCTGATTTCCTACGTAATGTTCTACCGATGTTAATACAAGATGTTTCACTGCATGACAGAATGGCGATGTACTTCCAACATGATGAATGTCAGGCACATAGCTCGCGTGCGGTTGAAGCGGTATTGATAGCATATTTCATGACATGTGGATTGGTCTTCGAAGCACCATACCATGGCCCGCACATTTACCGGATCTGACGTCCCCGGATTTCTTTCTGTGGGGAAAATTGAAGGATATTTGCTATCGTGATTCACCGACAACGCCTGACAACATGCGTCAGCGCATTGTCAGTGCATGTGCGAACATTACGGAAGGCGAACTACTCGCTGTTGGGAGGAATGTCGTTACACGTACTGCCAAATGCATTATGGTTGACGAACATCGTTTTTAGCATTTATTGCATTAATGTGGTATTTACAGGTAATCACGCTGTAACAGCATGTGTTCTCAGAAGTGATAAGTTCACAAAGGTGCATGTATCACATTGGAACAACCGAAATAAAATGTTCAACCGAACCTACGTTATGTATTGTAATTTAAAAAACCTACCTGTTACCAACTATTGCCGGCCGAGGTGGCCGAGCGGTTCTAGGCGCTACAGTGTGGAACCGCGCGACCGCTACGGTCGCAGTTTCGAATCCTGCGTCGGGCATGGATGTATGTGATGTCCTTAGGTTAATTAGGTTTAAGTAGTTCTAAGTTCTAGGGGACTGATGACCTCAGAAGTTAAGTCCCATAGTGGTCACAGACTTTTTTTTCCCTACCAACTGTTCGTCTAAAATAGTAAGCCTTATGTTTGTGACTAATACATCTATCAAAAAGCGAAAAAAGTGGTCCAACTAAAACATTCATATTTGGGGGGGGGGGGGGTTCCTACTTTAAAAAAAAAAGCGCTGTTGATATCCGTTTGACCTATGGCAACGCCATCTAGCGGGCCAACCATAGGCCATCTGGTTTCCCCCTTCAAGCTAGACAAGTTTCGTGCTTTGTAGTTTTTTTCGTTTGACGCTTATTTTGTGTGATATTTGGCCCGGTCACGATCAATGGACTATGTGGCCTGCATTCATCAGTTCTGTTCATCATCTCAACACTACAGAAATGATGAGTGCGAGTCAGAAGAATATATTATCGTTAAATACGTCATGGTGTATGTTACTAGTTTCTCATTGCTCACATTGTGATCCATATTATGTATCTTCCGTATGTACTCGAATCCTATAATATGACAACTGCTCTATAAAACGAGAAATATGTTTTTTCGACGCTGACATGTCACAGACAGATCAGGCGTATTTTAATATTTTAACATGCACTTGAGGAAGGCTCCAAAAGCCGAAATCATGACTGTAAAAATAAATGAATGTTGAAGTCAAAGGGCGGAAATTTCTTTCAAAAAAATCTGTATGTCTGTGGTCCCCCACGAAGAAAATATCAATAAAAACACAATTAGCGTCTGTAGCCAAAACTGCGACAATGCATTTTGTTTACGCAACTGGGCACACTGTCACCGGTGTTTTATTGGTGTTAACATTGTGTAGATCTACCAGAATTGTTCGTTAGTTTATAATTCGGTTTCAGTTGGATACTGGTAAGAAAACCTAATTTATCACAAAATGAACGACCATTTAGAGCGAAAAGCAACATCAGGCCAAGGTTCAAATGGTTCAAATGGCTCTGAGCACTATGGGACTTAACTTCTGAGGTCATCAGTCCCCTACAACTTAGAACTACTTAAACCTAACTAACATAAAGACAACACACACATCCATGCCCGAGGCAGGATTCGAACCTGCGACTGTAGCGGTTTCGCGGTTCCAAACTGTAGCGCCTAGAACCGCTCGGCCACCCTGGCCGGCTTCAGGCCAAGGAATTATAGTTGTGCGTTATGCCAAAACCACAACTCAATACGCCACATTGGGTTGCTTCAGAATGAAAAAAAATGGAAGAAAGCAGTTCCAAGGAGAAAAATGTTCAATGGACCGAAATGTGGCAAGTATCCGAAACTTGAAGTTAAGGTTCTTTCCTATGGGCAAGGTAAGAGGAAGGATGGGATTTTTGTCTCTCGAGAAATTATCCATCTGTACATCTTGGAAATCGCAGAAGCCTTAAACCTACCACAGCGAGAATTTTGTTGGTTGGCTTCGTCGGTTTATGCAGAGAAACGGCGCCGGCCTGTGTGGCCGTGAGGTTCTAGGCGCGTCAGCCTGGAGCCGCGTGACCGCTACGGTCGTAGGTTTGAATTCTGCCTCGGGCCTGGATGTGTGTGATGTCCTTAGGTTAGTTAGGTTTAAGTAGTTCTAAGTTCTAGGGGCTGATGACCACAGATGTTTAGTCCCATAGTGCTCAGAGTCATTTTTGAAACGGCCTTGCTCTTTCGAAGTACTACTCTAGCGCAGACAATGCCAGGCCAGATTTCTAGGAGAATCTGGTCAGCCCTACTGTTACTTTATCGAGTTGCAAAAGGGTCACTCATAGCCTTTTCATCAGACTGGCAGTGCTCACAAAACGCCAGTAGTTTCTAAAATGCCGAGCAGCCCGACAGAAACATGAAAGGGGCAAAATGTATCTGATTAGGAGGAACTGGGAATGAAAAAAGTAGAATAACTGTGATGTTTGCTGTTACAGCCGATGGGGGAACGTTACCTCCTTATGTCATTCTGAGCAGAAAAACCATGCCAGCTTAGTAATTCGCAGTCAAGAAAAGGGCTGGATGACAACGCAACAGATGGTTGACTGGTTGTCTACTGTTTGGATCGCACACCTGGGACACTGCTTGCTAAGAGATCCATGGTGCTTTTGGATGCTTTTAAGGGACCTGTAACTGCTAAAAGAAAGGATAAACTTGCTGCACAAAGGACAAATCTTGTCGTAATACCTGGAGGAATGCCATCAAGGCTACTGGTTCTAGATGTGGCCATAAACAAAAAAATTGTTCAAATGGCTCTGAGCACTATGGGACTCAACTACTGAGGTCATTAGTCCCCTAGAACTTAGAACTAGTTAAACCTAACTAACCTAAGGACATCACACACATCCATGCCCGAGGCAGGATTCGAACCTGCGACCGTAGCGGTCTCGCGGTTCCAGACTGCAGCGCCAGAACCGCGCGGCCACTTCGGCCGGCTGGCCATAAACAAATCGTTCAAGGGCAACCTCTGAAAATGTATACAGATTGGCTCCTTGAAGAAGATCAAGTTATTACACCATCTGGTAAGATAAAGAAGCTACCAGTCACCCTTTTGTGCGAGTGGAGTCTTGCTTCATGGTCCTCAATACAATCATAGTCCACCACGAGGGGTCCAAAAAACGCTGGGAATGGAATGCGCTGGATGGCAGTGAGGATGACGTATTGTGGGTAAATAAGGCAAAATATGTTGCCAATTGTATTATGTTAAATGTTAGAACATTTACGTCTTACATTCAAATACAAACCAGTTTTCGGTAATTTTTCTTCTCTCAATCAGTATGCAGCATATTTTCGCTCGAAATCTTTTTTTTTTTTTTCTTCGTCTTAATTTAGGGGTGCGGTTTATGTGCGCTGGCCGCGTACTTTGGGCCTATATGGTAAGTAGATAGTGATAAAATCAGCTAGACTGAGAGGCCTTACCATCATACCCAACACGCGTCTCCTGTGCCAGTTCTTCCGCTAAGGAGACGTGCGTCAAATAGATGTTTATTTACGGAGCAAATGTTTCCTGTTTAGATATCACGTACACTCATAATGGCAGCTCGAAGTGTACAGACTTCGTTGCTAGCAGTGACTGCCATCTAACGATTTGCAGAAATGCGCAACGACACTGATTGTTGGGGCATTTTCAAGAACACACCCGCTACGATTGGTTTGAAAAAATGGTTCAAATGGCTCTGAGCACTATGGGACTTAACTTCTAAAGTCACCAGTCCCCTAGAACTTAGAACTACTTAAACCGAACTAACCTAAGGACATCACACACATCCATACCCGAGGCAGGCTTCGAACCTGCGACCGTAGCGGTCGCACGGTTCCAGACTGTAGCGCCTAGAACCGCTCGGCCACCCCGGGCGGCGATTGGTTTGAGGCGGCGCCAAATACTTCATCTATATTTATGTCAAAACATTTCATGCAAGTGCTATTGGCTTCTTCGTAAATTATTCCTTTCAAGTTTTTTAATTTTCTGGCAGATTAAAGATGTGTGCCCGACCGAGACTCGAACTCGGGACCTTTGCCTTTCGCGGGCAAGTGCTCTACCATCTGAGCTACCGAAGCACGACTCACGCCCAGTATTCACAGCTTTACTTCTGCCAGTATCTCGTCTCCTACCTTCCAAACTTTACAGACGCTCTCCTGCGAACCTTGCAGAACTAGCACTCCTGAAAGAAAGGATATTGCGGAGACATGGCTTAGCCACAGCCTGGGGGATGTTTCCAGAATGAGATTTTCACTCTGCAGCGGAGTGTGCGCTGATATGAAACTTCCTGGCAGATTAAAACTGTGTGCCCGACCGAGACTCGAACTCGGGACCTTTGCCTTTCGCGGGCAAGTGCTCTACCATCTGAGCTCCCGAAGCACGACTCACGGCCGGTACTCACAGCTTTACTTCTGCCAGTATCTCGTCTCCTACCTTCCAAACTTTACAGAAGCTCTCCTGCGAACCTTGCAGAACTAGCACTCCTGAAAGAAAGGATATTGCTGAGTCGTGCTTCGGCAGCTCAGATGGTAGAGCACTTGCCCGCGAAAGGCAGAGATCCCGAGTTCGAGTCTCGGTCGGACACACAGTTTTAATCTGCCAGGAAGTTTCATATCAGCGCACACTCCGCTGCAGAGTGAAAATCTCATTATGGAAACATCTCCCAGGCTGTGGCTAAGCCATGTCTCCGCAATATCCTTTCTTTCAGGAGTGCTAGTTCTGCAAGGTTCGCAGGAGAGCTTCTGTAAAGTTTGGAAGGTAGGAGACGAGATACTGGCAGAAGTAAAGCTGTGAGTACCGGGCGTGAGTCGTGCTTCGGTAGCTCAGATGGTAGAGCACTTGCCCGCGAAAGGCAAAGGTCCCGAGTGCGAGTCTCGGTCGGGCACACAGTTTTAATCTGCCAAGAAGTTTCATATCAGCGCACACTCCGCTGCAGAGTGTGAATCTCATTCTTTTTAATTTTCCTTATCACTGAAGTGGAAACGTTGTGCCTAGCATATCACAGGTTGGATTCCAGAAGTATTGCTCGACTGAGAACGCTATTTATACAAGCCTGAAATAATAGTATATCACCAGCTGGTATTTGTTGTGATCTTCACAAAGTGTTTAATTTTGTAAATCATGTTACTCTCTTAGCAAAATTTAAGTTTATTGAACTGATGGCTTTACACACAGCTGGTTTGAATCATACTTAAGAAACATAATGCGAAAGGCTGTGCTGAGTAATTCAGACAATGTCGGAACGGAAGAAAATTTTAGTGACTGGGAGAAAATAAAATCACAGACGAAATCCCACAGCGTTCGCTTTTGGGTCCACTCCTGTTGTTTATATGAGTGAATGACCTACCACTTAATATTCAACAAGCAAAATTGGTAGTGCTGTATTGAATCCCATTAGAGAGAAATCAACAGAAGAGTTCTTCAATGATTTTTGCAAAAAATTATTCAGAGATTCTCTGAAAATCGGCTCTCTCTAAACTATGAAAAACCACGCTACATGCAGTTCTGTACAACAAGACCAGTAATAGATGCAGCACATGGGTAAGAGTCAGTGAACAGGGTAGTGTGTTCCAGATTTTCGATTGTACCTGGGTTGGTGAAAACTTGAACTCAAAGAAGCATATGGCTGAGCTTCTCAAACAATTACGATCAGCTACTTTTACTCTTCATGTAATTGTCAATCTTGGAAATATACGTATCAACCATCTGACGTATTTTGCATATTTCCACTCAATAATGTCTTACGGAATAATTTTCTGGGGTAACTCATCACCTAGAAAGGAAGTATTGATTGCAAAAAAAAGAGCAGTACGAATAATATTTGCTGTTCGCCAACGGAAGTCATGGAGGTACCTCTTCGAGCTAGGCATTTTAACTGCGCCGTCACATGCCATTTATTCGCTATTGAAATTCATCATAAATAATCCATCACAATTTGAGAACAACATTGATGTCCATACCTATAACATTAGAAGGAAAAATGATCTTTATTATCCCATTGTTAAATCTGTCAGTGGCCTAGGAAGAAGTTCAATATGCAGCAACAAAAATTTTTGATCATTTTCCAAATAACATAGAAAGTCTGTCGCAGCGAAGCAAGTTTTAAATCTAATTTAAAATCATTTCTCCTGGACAACTCTCTCTATTCTATTGAAGAATTTCTATTTAAAAACTGGTTCGTCTACGTCTACGTTTACGTGCATACTCCGCAAGCCATCCTATAGTGTGTAGCGTAGAGTATCCTGTGCCAGTACTAGCCATTTCCTTTTCTGTTCCAGTCGCAAACAGAACGAGAGAAAAACGGTTGTCTATATGCCTTCGTACGAGCCCTCATCTCTCTAATCTTATCTTCATGGGCCTTACGCGACAAGCACGTTAGCGGCAGTACAATACTTCTCCAGTTAGCCTCAAATGTCGGTTTTCTAAACTTTCTCAATAGTGCTTCTCGAAAGGAACGTCGCATTCCCACTAGTGATTCCTTTTAAGTTTCCGAATCATCTCCGTAACACTTTCGTCTTGCTCGAACCTACCGGTAACAAATCTAGAAGCTCGCTTCCGAATTGCTTCGATGGCTTCCTTTAATCCGATCTGGTACGAATCCCAAACACTCAGACAGTACTAACCAATGGATCGCATTGGTGTCCTATATGCGGTCTCCCTTACAGATTAACTACCCTAAAATTCTCCCGATTAACAATAGAATAAATAGGAAAACAAAATAAAATAAGTGCAGTGGCAAGTAAAACTAAAAATAACCATTTCTTCATTACTATTAACACTAAATTATGTATACATATCCTGCAAAGTGACTCGCTCCACACCATTTCGATGAAAGAATCTCTCAAACATCTAATAAATATGTAAAAATGTAATTAACTAACTCATTATATCATAGACTTCTGGAAACGTGCAATACTTATAATTTGTATAATACTCACTGTACTCGAATAAATAGTTCACGTTGTCCTACATAGCGCTCGGCTTTTCGTACCAAAGTTAAGCACACTTTTACATTCGTTTCGAAAATGAAGCGATGGAGGTAACACTTTCACAGTCAGTCTCGAATACTGGTTCACTGAATTTATTCAACACAACTTCGTGAGACCAGTTTCGACTTTGAATCAATGGTACAAGTTGCGTTCCCTGAGCATCTCTGTTACGCTTTCGTATAGCCAATACTAACCTCTCAGGTGTCTCTGAATTTTGTTTCATGTTTTTTTCTTTTTTTGGTCCTAATCTACAGTAAGTCCAGATAAGGTAGGGCTAGTAGTAGAGGAAAATAAGCCAGAGTAGCGTCTACATACGCACTTTTCTTGACACACACACACACACACACAAAACCTTCCAGAGCCGGCCGCTGTGGACGAGCGGTTCTAGGTGCTTCAGTCTGTAACCGCGCGCCTGCTACGGTCGCAGGTTCGAATCCTACCTCGCGCATGGATGTGTGTGATGTCCTTAGGTTAGTTACGTTTAAGTAGTTCTAAGTTCTAGGAGACTGATGATCTCAGATGTTAAGTCCCGTAGTGCTCAGAGCCATTTGAAACCTTCCAGAAAATTCCCTCCATCTTAAACGCCTTCCATTCATCTCCCCTACATGTCGCCTCCTACTCTTAGCTGTTCAGTGTGAAACAGGATGCCGAAGTTTACCACGCAGTCATGTACTAGAGGATACTTTTTCTAGGCGCTTCAGTCTGTAACCGCGCGCCTGCTACGGTCGCAGGTTCGAATCCTACCTCGCGCATGGATGTGTGTGATGTCCTTAGGTTAGTTAGGTTTAAGTAGTTCTAAGTTCTAGGCGACTGATGACCTCAGAAGTTAAGTCGCATAGTGCTCAGAGCCATTTGAACCATTTGATACTTTTTCTTTGTCATAGACATTACCACTTGTTTATCCACGTTTAAAGGGAGCAGCCATTTGGTACATGGAGTACGTTTATTAAAATCATTCAGTACTGTTTCTTTGCTGCAAACAACTGTTTCCTAGCCGAACAACCCGACAGAGCTGCTGACCATAAATCTGATCGATTTTGAGTATTTTAGCAGCGCTTGTGGTAAAACTTATAGAACTTTTCTTTGTGTTGATTATTAGCCGTCCATCCTCAGGGACTTCGTACAATCAACCATAAATATATCCAACCAGTCATATATTGGTGAAGATACTCCTATGAATTATAAGGTGTTCGGAAATTCCCGTTACAAACTTTTCAGATTTGCTTGTCCTGGTATGCAACAGGGTAGACATGATAAAGTGTGCCACGTCAAACGTCACACGTAGTTACTTAACGTCTGCATCTCAGCATACGGTATGGTAAAAGATAGATAGGCCGAGATGGTCCAACAGCGTGGCCACCACGATCGCTGGATTTAATTCCTTTGGACTACTTCTCGTTCGGTCGTACGCGAAATTTGATTTACGAGACTCCTTTAGTGACAGACGGAGTTCTGTTGGCACGATTTTCTGCCCCTGCACTATAAATTGAAGATACACCAGCTGAGATGGAGGGTGTGTACCAGAAAATGCTTCTAGGTACAGTGTTTGAAACAACGTTAGTGGTCGCCACATTGAGCCGCCGTTGTTTACATCACTAAGTTTCTGTAGGTACAGTATTCTGGGCTCTTTTTTGTTTTGGAATAATGCAAACACGTAATTTTTAAGTGCTGATGCAAATAAATGTGTTTAAGTGATGTTTAGTAATGTTAACTTTCGAACTGTTACCTAATAATATTACCTCTTCACGCCTAATTGAATTCCTCAAGCAGAAATGGACGAGTGAATCATATGAATTGAAATCGTCTTAGAACGGAGGCGGTACATTTCCGGACATGGGTTTCTATTCGAAATATTATGTACTCACTCCCCTAGTCCTAGAAGATTGTAACGGGAATTTCCGAACACACTGTATATCTTGGACATCACAAAGGAGTGTATGGAACAATATCGAATCCAGAACAATCAGTGTCAACTGCCAAACTTGAACGCCTGCCTTTAACACATGTTTGTGCTGTGTTGATGAACCTACAGTCTTGTGAAATCATTCGACAGTTCTCACCTTCAAATGTTGCCTATAATGTCATGCTCTTTCATAACAAACTGGCTCATCAGATTGCGTAATATCGTAAGTAGATTAATTTTTAACGAATTTTTTTTCTCTCTTTCTTTCAGGTAAGCGATTCCACAGAATGTATAAGAATACCGTTTAGTGCCTGAAGACACCGCTGAAAAATTTCGTCCAGATGGAGGAGTAATTCTTCTATAAATCTGTTGAGTATTACAGCCTGTACTTTTTGTATGACACTGAATTGTGCAAATAGATCTGAGCAACCACTTAGATCGAATGCCATTTATTTGTGTATTATAACAACATTCCGTATTCTAACAACATATAGTTCTGCCACTGTCTCCACCATACCTCGGCAGCTCAAAAATTCTATGGACTCCAACTTTTATTTTTTTCCTTGTGACCAAGTGTTTGAGTATCAATCCAAAATGCGCTCTCCCCTATACCCATGTGTTAAATTTCGCCCGTCTGGGAGGGCCCAGATCCGCCCCCCCCCCCCCCTCTCCCCCACTAAAACGTGTCATTCATGTTTTTCATTTCCCTTGCCTCCTCTGCCTTTTGGTCCCACTGCTTCTATCTGCACCCATCTGTCTTCCTCTTTTAATGACACTGGTTCTCACTGATCATCACTATCTATCTCTCTTTGTCTCCCATTGCTATTGTCTACATCCATCCCCCTCTCTTTCACTACCAGTTTCTCTATTCCACTATCACTGTGTTTTCTCTCTTCCCCCGTCATTGCCTTACTGCCCGTATCTTTCAGCACAAAAAAGCGCGAATATGTTCGCACGCCAAAGTTTTTGGCGAGGAAGGCGGAACGAGGATTGATGCAGCTAGTTCCCCATTTCTCTGTCAGTCGTTTAAAGGGAAACGTATTCTCCTTTTGTGTGCTCCGACAGAAGTGTTTTTCAGTTGATTTCAGTTTTTTCCCTGGTACAGTAGGGTGTGCTGCGTATGTGACACGAATTCCTTTTGTTGTGCGCCCTAAAACACTAATCATCATCATCATCATCACGAATTCCTTAGGTCAGTAAAGTTTTCATAGTTTACCTATATACTTCGACAAAAAAATGCTTCGAATGGCTCTGAGCACTATGGGACTTAACTTCTGAGGTCATCAGTCCCCTAGAAAGTAGAACTACTTAATTTCGCGTCTGCCCAAGGCAGACCGCTACGGTCGCAGGTTCGAATCCTGCCTTGGGCATGGATGTGTGTGATGTCCAGACTGTAGCACCTAGATCCGCAGGCCACTCCGGCCGTTAAACTGCGACACATTTATACACTTTGAAGTATATAAACAACAAATATGTAAGCATAATATAAAATTAACATAAAATTGTTTGCTTCACCCTTTTTTATTGATACCTGCTCATCGATCGCAATTCATCGAAAAGGTCGGGCTTGTAATTAGTTTCTCGAAATAGTAAAAATATTGTTAGAAATATTTTACTGAATCTGCAGTATTTCTAGTTTTGCGTAATTTTTGACACACAAATTTTTTCTTTTCAGGTATATTCAGATGCTTTTCAGCCCTTTTTTGTCACTACAGTACCACTTTGGATATATTCGTGTAGGCGTGAAATTTTCTTTACGCAGAGACATGAAGTTTTAAAAAAAGCTGACCAAGAAAATAGTTTGATGCCTTCAGAACCCTTGTGATGATTCTAGAGCCGTTGCTATAAGTTCACTACGCATTTACGCCTCGCATCAGATATTACATGCTTATTTTAAGTGTATAACAACGATAATTTTGAACCGCTGGCAATCAGTAACGGATAATGATGTATAAAAAGTTTCTAGGTTCCCCGATAACGTCATCTTAAGGATATATGATAAAAATTTCGACTATTTACCATGAATGGGAATCCCCACAATTGGTACTTTTGGTACCAAAACGTCAGTTGCCGCTGTATCTTGATAAAAGATACAGGCTTTCGAAAACGAGGAAAAGGTATTTCTATATGAATGCCTAAAGCATGTACGGTTGAAATTTGAGCCATTTGATATTGTTAGTTATTACGGTCCACGGTGCAAAAACGGCTACAAAAACCGGTTTTTGCGGTTTTCTGCCTAAGTACTGTAATTTTGAACCTCTAGATAACAGTGATGGATAATTATATCGATAAACTTTTCCAAGTTACCCGAGAAAATCACCTTAAGAACACATGGTAAATATTTCGCAGAGCTGTCTTGAATAGAAATTACAGAAGTGACCATCCTCACAATTTGTACTTTTCATATCCAAAAAATAACGGTTTTTCAAGCATTTCTCAGGAACCGCTCATAAACGAATCGTTCTTTTATAAGCCGTCCCCCACCCCTCCCGCCCCACCTAGATCACATCTAACGCAGAAGAACCAACCGATGGATGTGCTCAGTTTGCCTGGGCAGGAGGAATTGTGTACTATTTCAATTTTCATCTGTACTGTAGGATACCGTTCTTCCGACAGGTATACACATGGTCCTTAGGTCAAAGGGCTACCCAAAACTGCCGGCCGCTGTGGTTGAGCGGTTCTAGGCGCTTCAGTCAGGAACTGCGCTGCTGCTACGATCGAATCCTGCCTCGGGCATGGATGTGTGTGATGTCCTTGGGTTAGTTAGGTTAAAGTAGTTCTAAGTCTAGGGGCCTGATGACCTCAGATGTAATGCTTAGAGCCATTTGAACCATTTGAGCTATCCAAAACAGTTGACCTCTTATCTCTGTGATGAACAGAACTGGAGATATCCCCCCCCCCCCTCCCCCCGAAAAATCGCATTTACAAAGGCGGCATTTTGTAACATACTGGCACCGTGCATTGTCACGTACGGACCGATTACTATTGTCCTTGACACTAAAGAAGCATTGTTCTAATTATTTGTTCCTACACCACGGAAAGTGTACCTCATTGGACTTATGGACTTATGTTTCTATTTCACTCTAATCTGCACTTCCTAGACGTTGGAGGAAGTCGTGCACGGGTGAATCAAACGTCAGAGAACTGATTATCTAAGAAAAATTATACAACACTCTCTCTACTGACCTAATACTAATCTATGGATCATTCTCAATTGTGCTAGCTTTTTAAAACCTCATACCTATATCCTAAGGTTCTACAACCTCTGCTTAGTAGTCCGACATTTTCAGCTCTACTTCCTCTTCTACATTACTGCTTCCGACGCTATGCTACCGCCCATGCATTTTTTATTTAACGTCACCTAAAAGCCCCTTCTTCTAGCATGTGATATTTTCTTTGTAATACATTTCTTGGTTGATTCTCAGCCACTTTTGGATATTACTAGATTTACTATCTGGTTGGAACTTGTTTCATCTGCTACTGGTGTATTTCTTGCATGTATAACCACGAAATATTGCTTTCCACTAAAAAAATCTTATTAAATTATCTTTCGAACTCATTCGCCTATTTACTGAAGTATTATTTTCCTCTCTGCTTGCCTTTTGGCTTTGTTTTTCTGATCTTTCATTCGTGGCTAGTGTCGAACAACTAACCCAGAGGTTCACGTTTTGTTCTGTTTTCTTATTTATTATTGTCGTTAATGTGTCTTTCCCCTTTGCTAATTATACATGCAAAATATCTAGTATACGTGAAGATGGCAATATCTGTCGTAGTAAAAATTCCACGACAAACTACGTTATATGTTGAGCTTCATCATTAAGTACTGCCACTTTTAAATCCCTAGTCTCATAGAGAACAAAATTAGAGCGAATATGCTTTAATATCGCAAGAAATGATGTTGTGGGATAACTCATGTTTAACAAAGAAAGTCCCATTACACAAAAGCGTGCAGTAAAAATAAAAAAAAAAACGGTTTTCAACCGCTGTCTTTTGTAGACAGTCATGGGATTACGGAATTAAACTATAGGGATTTATGTTCTATTATAAAGTTAGTTGTAAATAATACATTACGGTTCAGAAGGCGTAAAGATTTCTATGACTCCAGTGACAGATGAAGAAATGAACTACATTACAGTATTGCAATGAACGTGCAAATGACACATCGAATACCGAACACATTTAACTGCACAGACACCGAGTGAGGTGGCACAGTGGTTAGCATTAAGAGGGACCGGGGTTCAAAAACCAGTCACGCCATTCTGAGTTAGAAGTTCTGTTGTTTCCCCCAAGGTGAAAGACGGATAAATCCTTTGAAAAGGACAGGATCGATTTGATTTCCCATGGTTGTTCTATCGAAGCTTTTGCTCCGTTTCTAGAGACCTTCGCTTCTGACCGTTCTCTCCTGCTCTGAGAAGCAAGTCAGGGCCACACACCCGCCATTTGAGTAATAACGACTGTGATGTTCCAGACAACCTTAGTTTCGATGAACTGCCAATGTCAATGTACCTTTAGATGATGTCTTATTTCATTTTGAAGGATTGGAGTGTTTGGGGGAAGAGACCAAACAGCGAGGTCACCGATCTCATCGGATTGGGGAAGGACGGGTAAGGAAGTCAGCCGTGCCCTTTCAAAGGACCCATCCCGGCATTTGCCTAGAACGATTTAAGGAAATCAAGGGAAACTTAAATCAGAGTGGCCGGACGCGGGATTGAACCGTCGTCCTTCCGAATGCGAGTCCAGTGTGCTTAACCAATGCGCCACCCCGCTCGGTTTATTTTGAAGGCTACCAGTTTCAACATTTCACTATGCCATCTCTAGGCCCCATATGCATCTCTCCAAATAAACGAGAATGTCCTATAGAGCCACAAATCTCTGGATGTCTTGAATTCGGTCGTTACACTAAAACCTCATTCCAAGACTTGAGAACAACTGAAACTGACTCATTTGCTATCAAGTCTTCGAATGACGCAGTACTGTAACGATTGAACGCGCAACATCCAGAGATTTATGGCTCTATGTGACATTTTCGTTTATTTGGAGAGATGCATATGGGGCCTGAAGATAGCATAGTAAAATGCTGAAACTGGTAGCCTTCAAAATAAAATAAAATAAAATAAAACCTTAAAACACACGCCTTTTGGTGAATTTCATTGACATTGACAGTTAATTAACCTGATGATGTCCCCTGTCCATGATGGACCAACAGAGACTTATTTAAGAAGAACGCTACTCTTATTTGACAGGACATTAAACAGTAATATTCCATCCTCTTTTATCTGTAGCCAGAATTTCTAAGTCGTCCCTACTTTCACACAGAAATTTAACTGTGATACACTGCTCCCTTGCATGTTTTATTGGTATGCTGAAGTTTTTATTACATTATTCTTTCATTGTCTGCATGATGTAAAGCCTTAAGAAATGGAGCAGAATGTTACAGACCTGTTATTATAAAGGAACAGGAACAGAGTGGCCGGACGCGGGATTGAACCGTCGTCCTCCCGAATGCGAGTCCAGTGTGCTTAACCACTGCACCACCCCGCTCGGTTTATTTTGAAGGCTACATGTTTCAACATTTCACTATGCCATCTCTAGGCCCCATATGCATCTCTCCAAATAAACGAGAATGTCCTATAGAGCCACAAATCTCTGTGTTTAAATAATTTGGATGTCTAGGGACATACCTCAGCTGAACGACACAGCAAATAACAATTTTCTTCGGATATGGTATGTTCAACTGTGTGCCTGTAAGCTGAAAAAAGAATGATACTGTTCTGGCGAAATCCTGCTTGTTGAATTTAATGAGCGGCGAGCGATGTATGCCGGCCGCTGTGACCGAGCGGTTCTAGGCACTTCAGTCCGGGACCGCGCTGCTGCTACGGTCGCAGGTTCGAATCCTGAGTCGGGCATGGATGTGTGTGATGTTCAAATGGCTCTGAGCACTATGCGACTTAACTTCTGAGATCATCATTCGCCTAGAACTTAGAACTAATTAAACCTAACTAACCTAAGGACATCACACACATCCATGCCCGAGGCAGGATTCGAAACTGCGACCGTAGCGGTCACTCGGTTCCAGACTGTAGCGCCTAGAACCGCACGGCCACTCAGGCCGGCTGTGTGTGATGTCCTTAGGTTAGTTCGGTTTAAGTAGTTCTACGTTTAGGGGACTGATGACCTCAGCTGTTAAGTCCCATAATGCTTAGAGCCATTTGAACCATTCATACACCGGGCAACATTTCTGCTGTCTCGATCTAGCATTTTGCGTAAATAAGAGAACAATACATAGTGCAAACATACAAACAAGAAGGAAGGTGGGTTACAGTTCAACGTCCCGTAGACATCGAGGTCATTAGAGAGAAAGCACATTTCAAAGATGGGTAAGGAAATCGGTCGTTTCCTTTCAAAAGAACAGTCCCAGCATTTGGGCATAGCGATTTACGGAAATCATGGACAGCCTGAATCAGCATGGCAGGGAATGGGTTTGGGGTTTGGAAATGTGTCTTCCAGAATATGAAACCACACACAGTGTTGCCGCCGTATGCTTCCTAATGTGAGCTATGCACCTGCCATTAGGCTAGTGTTTTACGTTTGTCTCATTTTTGCGAACCCAGAAAAAATATATCTAGTCCATCCACCAGTCGTCCGGTGGTTACAAGCTCTAAGTGATGTGCTGCCTGTGGGAGACAAAGTGTGGATATAGTTTCCAGAAGAATGGCGCCACTCCATTTCGGAGGAGACAGCGCCGGCCTCCTGATCCTAGCAGGGTGGCGGCGCGTTATTAGGTGGGGAAGGGCCCGTGCAGGGGTCCTTTGTTACGGCCAGCGGACAGCAGGCTCCAATATTGCACGCAGCTCCTACTGAAGAACACTCGCGCGCGAAGTTGTAGTTAATCTGAAAGCAGTGGTAGAGCGGGAGATTCACGTGGTACTTTTCACATCATTCTGAGGGTAGACTGGAGGTGTTCAAAAATGTTCAAATGTGAGTCAATTCCTAAGGGAGCAAACTGCTGAGGTCACCGGTATCTAGACTTTTTTTTTTTTGTCATCAGTCTACTGACTGGTTTGATGCGGCACGCCACGAATTCCTTTCCTGTGCTAACCTCTTCATCTCAGAGTAGCACTTGCAACCTACGTCCTCAATTATTTGCTTGACGTATTCCAATCTCTATCTTCCTCTACAGTTTTTGCCCTCTACAGCTCCCTCTAGTACCATGGAAGTCATTCCCTCATGTCTTAGCAGATGTCCTATCATCCTGTCCCTTCTCCTTATCAGTCTTTTCCACATATTCCTTTCCTCTCCGATTCTGCATAGAACCTCCTCATTCCTTACCTTATCAGTCCATCTAATTTTCAGCATTCGTCTATAGCACCACATCTCAAATGCTTCGATTCTCTTGTGTTCCGGTTTTCCCACAGTCCATGTTTCACTACCATACAATGCAGTACTCCAGACGTACATCCTCAGAAATTTCTTCCTCAAATTAAGGCCGGTATTTGATATCAGTAGACTTCTCTTGGCCAGGAATGCCTTTTTTGCCATAGCGAGTCTGCTTTTGATGTCCTCCTTACTCCGTCCGTCATTGGTTATTTTACTGCCTAGGTAGCAGAATTCCTTAACTTCATTGACTTCGTGACCATCAATCTTGATGTTAAGTTTCTCGCTGTTCTCTTTTCTACTACTTCTCATTACCTTCGTCTTTCTCCGATTTAATCTCAAACCATACTGTGTACTCATTAGACTGTTCATTCCGTTCAGCATATCATTTAATTCTTCCTCACTTTCACTCAGGATAGCAATGTCATCAGCGAATCGTATCATTGATATCCTTTCACCTTGTGTTTTAATTCCACTCCTGAACCTTTCTTTTATTTCCATCATTGCTTCCTCGCTGTACAGATTGAAGAGTAGGGGCGAGAGACCAGAGCCTTGTCTTACACCCTTCTTAATACGAGCACTTCGTTCTTGATCGTCCACTCTTATTATTCCCTCTTGGTTGTTGTGCATATTGTATATGACCCGTCTCTCCCTATAGCTTACCCCAACTTTTTTCAGAATCTCGAACAGCTTGCACCATTTTATATTCTCGAACGCTTTTTCCAGGTCGACAAATCCTATGAAAGTGTCTTGATTTTTCTTTAGCCTTGCTTCCATTATTAGCCGTAACGTCAGAATTGCCTCTCTCGTCCCTTTACTTTTCCTAAAGCCAAACTGATCGTCACCTAGCGCATTCTCAATTTTCTTTTCCATTCTTCTGTATATTAGTCTTGTAAGCAGCTTCGATGCATGAGCTGTTAAGCTGATTGCGCGATAATTCTCGCACTTGTCAGCTCTTGCCGTCTTCGGAATTGTGTGGATGATGCTTTTCCGAAAGTCAGATGGTATATCGCCAGACTCATATATTCTACACACCAACGTGAATAGTCATTTTGTTGCCACTTCCCCCAATGATTTTAGAAATTCTGATGGAATGTTATCTATCCCTTCTGCCTTATTTGACCGTAAGTCTCCAAACTCTTTTAAATTCCGATTTAATACTGGATCCCCTATCTCTTCTAAATCGACTCCTGTTTCTTCTTCTATCACATCAGACAAATCTTCACCCTCATAGAGGTTTTCAATGTATTCTTTCCACCTATCTGCTCTCTCCTCTGCATTTAACAATGGAATTCCCGTTGCACTCTTAATGTTACCACCGTTGCTTTTTTTTAAATGTCACCAAAGGTTGTTTTGACTTTCCTGTACGCTGAGTCTGTCCTTCCGACAATCATTTCTTTTTCGATAGCTTCACATTTTTCCTGCAGCCATTTCGTCTTAGTTTCCCTGCATTTCCTATTTATTTCATTCCTCAGCGACTTGTATTTCTGTATTCCTGATTTTCCCGGAACATGTTTGTACTTCCTCCTTTCATCAATCAACTGAAGTATTTCTTCTGTTACCCATGGTTTCTTCGCAGCTACCTTCTTTGTACCTATGTTTTCCTTCCCAACTTCTGTGATGGCCATTTTTAGAGATGTCCATTCCTCTTCAACTGTACTGCCTACTGCGCTATTCCTTACTGCTGTATCTATAGCGTTAGAGAACTTCAAACGTTTCTCGTCATTCCTTAGTACTTCCGTATCCCACTTCTGTGCGTATTGATTCTACCTGACTAATATCTTGAACTTCAGCCTACTCTTCATCACTACTATATTGTGATCTGAGTCTATATCTGCTCCTGGGTACGCCTTACAATCCAGTGTCTGATTTGGGAATCTCTGTCTGACCATGATGTAATCTAATTGAAATCTTCCCGTATCTCCCGGCCTTTTCCAAGTATACCTCCTCCTCTTGTGATTCTTGAACAGGGTATTCGCTATGACTAGCTGAAACTTGTTACAGAACTCAACTAGTCTTTCTCCTCTTTCATTCCTTGTCCCAAGACCATATTCTCCTTTAACGTTTTCTTCTACTCCTTCCCCTACAACTGTATTCCAGTCGCCCATGACTATTAGAGTTTCGTCCCCCTTTATATGCTGCATTACCCTTTCAGTATCTTCATACACTTTCTCTATCTGTTCATCTTCAGCTTGCGACGTCGGCATGTATACCTGAACTATCGTTGTCGGTGTTGGTGTGCTGTCGATTCTGATTAGAACAACCCGGTCACTGAACTGTTCACAGTAACACACCCTCTGCCCTACCTTCCTGTTCATAACGAAACCTACACCTGTTATACCATTTTCTGCTGCTGTTGATATTACCCGATACTCATCTGACCAGAAATCCTTGTCTTCCTTCCACTTCACTTCACTGACCCCTACTATATCTAGATTGAGCCTTTGCATTTCCCTTTTCAGATTTTCTAGTTTCCCTACCACGTTCAAGCTTCTGACATTCCACGCCCCTACTCGTAGAACGTTATCCATTCGTTGATTATTCAATCTTTTTCCCATGGTAACCTCCCCGTTGGCAGTCCCCTCCCGGAGATCCGAATGGGGGACTATTCCGGAATCTTTTGCCAATGGAGAGATCATCATGACACTTCTTCAAATACAGACTTACACACTACTTAAACTAAGTTAAATTAACTTACGCTAAGAACAGCACACACACCCATGTCCGAGGGAGGACGCGAACCTCCGCCGACCGCTGTGGCCGAGCGCCTCTAGGCGCTTCAGTCCAGAACTGCGCTGCTGCTGCGGTCATAGTTTCGAATTCTGCCTCGGGCATGGATGTGTGCAACGTCCTAAGTTAGTTAGATTTAAGTAGTTCTAAGTCTAGGGGACTGATGTTAAGTACCATAGTGCTTAGAGCCATTTGAACCATTTTGAACTCGAACCTCCGACAGGAGGGGACCCGAAATCCGGCATATGGCGTCACAAACCCCGCGGCCACTCCGCGCGGCGACTAGACGTGTGAATAAGCGCCAAACGTAATAGCGGTTGTCAAGCAATGAAGAATGTGAGCAGGTGGCAGAAAGTGGAGATGTACACTAAGGTGACAGAAGCCATGGGATACTTCCCAGTATGGTGTCGGACCTCCTTGCTCCCGGTGTAGGGCACCAACTCGGCCTGGCGCAGACTCAACATGTTCTTGGAAGTCCCCAGCAGGAATATTGAGCCATACTGCGTCTATAGTCATCCACAACTACGAAAGTGTTGCCGGCGTAGGATTTTGTCCTCGAACTACCCTCTCGAGTATCTCTCATAATTTTCGATGGGATTCATGTCGGGCGATCTGGGAGGCCAAATCATTCGCTCGAATTGTCCAGAATGTTCTGACATGCCGAAATCCATAAAAATTCCATCTTTATTTTGGAACATGAAGTCTATGAATGTTTACAAATGGGTTCCAGGTAGGCGAACGTAATCATTTCCAGTCAATGATCGGTTCTCTTGGACAAGAGGACCCAGTCCATTCCGTGTATACACAGCTCTCGCCATTGAGGATCCATACCAGCTTGCTCTGTGTCTCGATGACAACTTGCGTCACGGCTTCGTGGGGTCTGCGCTATACTCGAACCTTACCGTCAGCTCATACGAACTGAAATCGGGGCTCGTCTCACCAGGTCCCTGTTTTCCAGTCGTCTAGGGTCCAACCGGTATGGCCACAAGCCCAGGAGAGGCGCTACAACCGATCTCGTGCTGGTACCGAAGGCACTCGCGTCGGTCCTGTAGGCTACTAACGCCAGGCATCGCCGTACTGTCCTAACACATATGGCCCACGTTGATTTCTGCGGTTATCTGAAGTAGTACTGCTTGTCCGTTAGCAATGAGAACTCTACGAGATCGCCGCTGCTGCCGGTTGCTAAGCGAAGGCCGTCAGCCACTTCGTTGTCCCTGGTGGTGGGTAACGCCTGAAATTTGGCATTTTCGGCACAATGTTGACGCTGTGGATCTCAGAATATTGAATTGACAATCGATGGAATGTCCCATACATCTAGCTCCATTTCGTTCAAGGTCTGATAATTCTCGTCATGCGGCGAAAATCAGGTCGGAAACCTTTCGAGATGAATCACTCCAGTACAGATGACAGCTCTGCCAACATATTGCCTTTTCATACCTTGTGTACCTGGTATTATCGCCATCTATATACAGGGCTATTACAAATGATTGAAGCGATTTCATAAATTCACTGTAGCTCCATTCGTTGACATATGGTCACGACACACTACAGATACGTAGAAAAACTCATAAAGTTTTGTTCGGCTGAAGCCGCACTTCAGGTTTACGCCGCCAGAGCGCTCGAGAGCGCAGTGAGGCAAAATGGCGACAGGAGCCGAGAAAGCATATGTCGTGCTTGAAATGCACTCACATCAGTCAGTCATAACAGTGCAACGACACTTCAGGACAAAGTTCAACAAAGATCCACCAACTGCCTCCTCCATTCGGCGATGGTATGCGCAGTTTAAAGCTTCTGGATGCCTCTGTAAGAGGAAATCAACGGGTCGGCCTGCAGTGAGCGAAGAAACGGTTGAACGCGTGCGGGCAAGTTTCACGCGTAGCCCGCGGAAGTCGACGAATAAAGCAAGCAGGGAGCTAAACGTACCACAGCCGACGGTTTGGAAAATCTTACGGAAATGGCTAAAGCAGAAGCCTTACCGTTTAAAATTGCTACAAGCCCTGACACCCGATGACAAAGTCAAACGCTTTGAATTTTCGGCGCGGTTGCAACAGCTCATGGAAGAGGATGCGTTCAGTGCGAAACTTGTTTTCAGTGATGAAGCAACATTTTTTCTTAATGGTGAAGTGAACAGACACAATGTGCGAATCTGGGCGGTAGAGAATCCTCACGCATTCGTGCAGCAAATTCGCAATTCACCTAAAGTTAACGTGTTTTGTGCAATTTCACGGTTTAAAGTTTACGGCCCGTTTTTCTTCTGCGAAAAAAAGTTACAGGACACGTGTATCTTTCAACAGGATAGGTTGCGGATTGCCAACTGTCGACTTGGAAACTATGGGTCACTGCTGTCATTACGTCATCGGCCTGCTTCCTTCTGGGCAGTGGGGAAGAGGTGGGGGGGGGGGGGAGATGGAGTCGTCGCTGACCGCACTTCCATCATGATGTTCGACATTTCTTAAACAGGAGATTGGAAAACCGATGGATCGGTCGTGGTGGAGATCAAGATCAGCAATTCATGTCATGGCCTCCACACTCTCCCGACTTAACCCCATGCGATTTCTTTCTGTGGGGTTATGTGAAAGATTCAGTGTTTAAACCTCCTCTACCAAGAAACGTGCCAGAACTGCGAGCTCGCATCAACGATGCTTTCGAACTCATTGATGGGGACATGCTGCGCCGAGTGTGGGAGGAACTTGATTGTCGGCTTGATGTCTGCCGAATCACTAAAGGGGCACATATCGAACATTTGTGAATGCCTAAAAAAACCTTTTGAGTTTTTGTATGTGTGTGCAAAGTATTGTGAAAATATCTCAAATAATAAAGTTATTGTAGAGCTGTGAAATCGCTTCAATCATTTGTAATAACCCTGTACGTGCATATCGCTATCCCGTAACTTTGTCACCTCACTGTGGTCATGCGTCGGTACAGAACAAGTTCAAGAATGATGATTGCATCGGATGTGAGTTTAACCGAAACTCCGGCCTAATTGGGAGTGCGAAGATGACTAGGAAGCATGGGGGAGCAATATGGATGCATTTAGTAGAAGGCCATAACGCACCGAGAATGTATGAGATAACGTTTACGCAGTAGCAGATTTCAAACGTGTGATGATATTGAAACACGGCGTCAGTTACCGTTTGCATGCTCCCGAATGTGCTCCACTATGTCTTTTTCGTATTTACGGGAGGTACTAGATGGAGGCAGTAAAATTGTTGAGCACTGTACATCACAAACCGTCCACTAAAAACAACAAGCAGGATTTCGTGAGAATCAGTATCACCCTACTTCCAACTTCGTCACAGAGTTCTACGTAGCATATCAGAAGAGTATTATTGTTTGATATCTCGGTCAGCTCATGTATGCGCCTAGGCATCAGAATTCAATTAAACACTTTGAAAGGACTCCTGTAGCGTTTCGTTCCATGTGTTGAGCCTTTGTATCATACTGGCAATGGGAGACTAAAAATTGCAACCATTGGTTCCGAACAAAACTAGCAAGGGAAAACTGTACCATAGTCAACGTTCTATGTTAAAATTGGGACGACTTTGTTGGACTGTCAAGTCGAATGTCCACGTCTTCTAGCACGGTTACGGGTAAATGAACATGAAAGGAATGTTACTGTTCAGTGCCCTGTCAAGTAAGAGTGTGTGTATAATAAAAAGTTACTTGCTGTAATAGTCTCACTCTACGCCTCTGCAGTTATATTTCCTTATCACGATGCGATTTGTGGCTCAGAATGGTACCGCACTAATATTAACCTCTTTCTCTTACGCCAACAACTTCGCCGCAGTGGTAACACCTGTTCCTATCAGATCACCAAAGTTAAGAACTGTATGGCTTGGTTAACACTTGGATGGGTGACCTTCTAGGTCCGCCGAGCGTTGTTAGCAAGCAGAATGCACTCAATCAATGTCATATCAATTGAGGAGCTACCTGGTTGAGAAGTAGCGGCTCTGGTCCCGAAAACTGACAACGGCGGGGAGAACGGTGTGCTAACTGAATGTCCCTCCATATCTGTTTCCAGTGATGCCTGTGGCCGGCGGATGATGATTTAGCTGTCGGTCGGTACCATTGGGCCTTCAAGGCTGTTCGGACTGATTTAGTTTATTCCTTTTAGAGGGGACAAGCAGGACGAATGGATGTCGGTCCCCGTCTCACTCGACGTCATTAAGAGAGCCACTGATGGGAAAAAGATTGGAATCACCTGCTCAGTAGCGCTTACGTCCATTTTTGGAGCACAATATAATAGCGATTTTGAGTAGATGACACTAGATGTCACGGAATTACCAGAAATTACGGACCGGTGGATCGTGGGTACCAGCTTGTACCCGGTAGCGTCTCAGATTTGTTCCATCGTGCTCAGACCATGCGAATTTCGTAGTCAAGACATCAACATGAGTGCCCCTCAAACCACTGTAACATGATTCTGCACTTGATATCCTGATGAAAGATGCCACCGCCTTCAGAGAAGGGATGTGGGGCTTCCGCAACAACGATCGTGTATTCCTTAGGGGTCATAGTGCCATCGATTATTACCACAGATCCGATAAATGCCCAGTTGTATGTCCCCCACTGCATAACACTGCCTCCACTGGCGTACCTTAATAGCCCAGCGCATTTTGAAAACATCCATTCGCCTGGATAACATCGTATTCTGTAGACTATATCACTCCTGAAAAACTTGTGGAAACGTCAGATGACTATAGACTGCTTTTTGAATTCATCATTCCTTGAACACTACTTCCAATACAGATGCTGCCCTACACCGCAGACAACACTGTTATCAAAACGCAACGCATTTAATTTGTAATATAGCGATTTAATGCCATTTTCTCATTCAAATGAGCAAAAAATAGAATAAATAGGCTTTTTTTGAGGCGATGAAAAGACATGTAAAGGATCTGTTTGGGGATTATGGCTAATCATAACTTGAACTTTATTTTAGATTTTCAATATAAAAAAATAAATACAAAATGGCCATCGTAATTATAGTTTGATCACGGGCCTGCGAGTTTGAGGTACGCTAACTGCATGCAGTGTAGCCCCTCAGGGGTTACCTAAAATCAAAAATGGATAACATCAGTCGATACTACATGAAATTTATGGAAGCTTATACTTAAGCACAATGAAAAACCCTCAATTTAACGATATGGTGCTAACTCGAAACTTGCTTCCATTTTTGGGGGTTTGTTTCACTCTTTACAGCTCTACAAAAAATAGTTAATATTAACAGATTTCATACAGTATAAGTATAAGCCTTATACTATATGAAATCTGTTAATATTAACTATTTTTTGTAGAGCTGTAAGGAGTGAAGTATAAACCAAAACTGGGACCCGTGGTCTAGGGGCGCCGGCACGGTAGCTCAGCGTGTTCGGTCAGAGAGCCGGTTGGCCTCTGTAATAAAAAAATTGAGTGGAAGGATCAACCACCGAACTTTAACAGGATGTCTTGCGACGTCCGCAACGATCAAACACAACGATCAATAACGAATAAATTGCAAAAAAAAAAGAAGGGGAAGCGTCTTTGATTCATAATCAAAACGTCTTCGGTCCCGGGTTCGATCCCAGCCATTGCCTAAATTTTGATAAATAATCAGCATTGGCGGCCGAAGACTTCCGGCATAAGAAGTCAGCCTCATTCTCACAACAGCCTTGTCAAAGAGGACGGAGGAGCGGATAGAGGTTCAGGGCACTCTCTTATCCTAGGGGTGGGAAATTGCCCCTAAAGGCGGAAGAATCAGCAATGATCAACGACATGACGATGCAGAAGGCAATGGAAACCACTGCATTTAAGACATGTAACGTGTATCCACAGGACATGTGACCTGAATTTGATGAAGTGTCATGATGATCTCTCCATTGGCAAAAGATTCCGGAATAGTCCCCCATTCGGATCTCCGGGAGGGGACGGCCAACGGGGAGGTTACCATGAGAAAAAGATTGAATAATCAACGAAAGGATAACGTTCTACGAGTCGGGGAGTGGAGTGTCAGAAGCTTGAACGTGGTAGGGAAACTAGAAAATCTGAAAAGGGAAATGCAAAGGCTCAATCTAGGTATAGTAGGTGTCAGTGAAGTGAAGTGGAAGGAAGACAAGGATTTCTGGTCAGATGAGTATCGGGTAATATCAACAGCAGCAGGAAATGGTATAACAGGTGTAGGATTCGTTATGTATAGGAAGGTAGGCCAGAGGGTGTGTTACTGTGAACAGTTCAGTGACCGGGTTGTTCTAATCAGAATCGACAGCAGACCAACGCCGACAACGATAGTTCAGGTATACATGCCGACGTCGCAAGCTGAAG
This sequence comes from Schistocerca piceifrons, assembly GCF_021461385.2. Lineage (NCBI taxonomy): Eukaryota > Metazoa > Arthropoda > Insecta > Orthoptera > Acrididae > Schistocerca > Schistocerca piceifrons. Next base: position 509,215,823 of record NC_060142.1, on the reverse strand, counting down.
ATGAACAGATAGAGAAAGTGTATGAGGATATTGAAAGGGTAATGCAGTATGTAAAGGGGGACGAAAATCTAATAGTCATGGGCGACTGGAATATAGTTGTAGGGGAAGGAGTAGAAGAAAAGGTTACAAGAGAATATGGGCTTGGGACAAGGAATGAAAGAGGAGAAAGACTAGTTGAGTTCTGTAACAAGTTTCAGCTAGTCATAGCGAATACCCTGTTCAAGAATCACAAGAGGAGGAGGTTTACTTGGAAAAGGCCGGGAGATACGGGAAGATTTCAATTAGATTACATCATGGTCAGACAGAAATTCCAAAATCAGATATTAGATTGTGAGGCGTACCCAGGAGCAGATATAGACTCAGATCACAATACAGTAGTGATGAAGAGTAGGCTGAAGTTCAAGACATTAGTCAGGAAGAATCAATATGCACAGAAGTTGGATACGGAAGTACTAAGGAATGACGAGATACGTTTGAAGTTCTCTAACGCTGAGGAATTAAATAAATAGGAAGTGTCGGGAAACTAAGACGAAATGGCTGCAGGAAAAATGTGAAGACATCGAAAAAGATATGATTGTCGGAAGGACAGACTCAGCATACAGGAAAGTCAAAACAACCTTTGGTGACAATTTTAAAAAAAAGCTACGGTGGTAACAGTAAGAGTGCAACGGGAATTCCATTGTTAAATGCAGAGTAGAGGGCAGATAGATGGAAAGAATACATCGAAAGCCTCTATGAGGGTGAAGATTTGTCTGATGTGATAGAAGAAGAAACAGGAGTCGATTTATAAGAGATAGGGGATCCAGTATTAGAATCGGAATTTAAAAGAGCTTTGGAGGACTTACGATCAAATAAGGCAGAAGGGATATATAACATTCCATCAGAATTTCTAAAATCATTGGGGGAAGTGGCTATTCACGTTGGTGTGTAGAATATATGAGTCTGGCGATATACCATCTGACTTTCGGAAGAGCATCATCCACACAATTCCGAAGACGGCAAGAGCTGACAAGTGCAAGAATTATCGCACAATCAGCTTAACAGCTCATGCATCGAAGCTGCTTACAAGAATAATATACAGAAGAATGGAAAAGAAAATTGAGAATGCGCTAGGTGACGATCAGTCTGGCTTTAGTAAAAGTAAAGGGACGAGAGAGGCCATTCTGACGTTACGGCTAATAATGGAAGCAAGGCTAAAGAAAAATTAAGACACTTTCATAGGATTTGTCGACCTGGAAAAAGCGTTCGATAATATAAAATGGTGCAAGCTGTTCGAGATTCTGAAAAAAGTTGGGGTAAGCTATAGGGAGAGACGGGTCATATGCAATATGTACAACAACAATGCTCGTATTAAGAAGGGTGTAAGACAAGGCTGTAGCCTTTCGCCCCTACTCTTCAATCGTTACATCGAGGAAGCAATGATGGAAATAAAAGAAAGGTTCAGGAGTGGAATTAAAATACAAGGTGAAAGGATATCAATGATACGATTCGCTGATGACATTGCTATCCTGAGTGAAAGTGAAGAAGAATTAAATGATATGCTGAACGGAATGAACAGTCTAATGAGTACGGAGTATGGTTTGAGAGTAAATCGGAGAAACACGAAGGTAATGAGAGGTAGTAGAAATGAGAAAAGCGAGAAACTTAACATCAGGATTGATGGTCACGAAGTCAATGAAGTTAAGGAATCCTGCTACCTAGGTAGTAAAATAACCAATGACGGACGGAGCAAGGAGGACATCAAAAGCAGACTCGCTATGGCAAAAAAGGCATTTCTGGCCAAGAGAAGTCTACTAATATCGAATACCGGCCTTAATTTGAGGAAGAAATTTCTGAGGATGTACGTCTGGAGTACAGCAGTGAAACATGGACTGTGGGGAAACCAGAATGTTGAAAATTAAGTGGACTGATAAGGTAAGGAATGAGGAGGTTCTACGCAGAATCGGAGAGGAAAGGAATATGTGGAAAAGACTGATAAGGAGAAGGGACAGGATGATAGGACATCTGCTAAGACATGAGGGAATGACTTCCATGGTACTAGAGGGAGCTGTAGAGGGCAAAAACTGTAGAGGAAGACAGAGATTGGAATACGTCAAGCAAATAATTGAGGACGTAGGTTGCAAGTGCTACTCTGAGATGAAGAGGTTAGCACAGGAAAGGAATTCGTGGCGGGCCGCTCAAACCAGTCAGTAGGCTGATGACCAAAGAAAAAAAAAAAGGATAAGCCGCCAAAGAAAAGTGTTTACTTTTATGGGGTACGAGGTAGAAGTCAACAGGTTGAACCGTTTCTGTTTTTACGCTGCACATAGTTTGAAAACTCTGTAAAAACGTGTTTATAGTGAAGGGGAAACTTTTATATGTGTAAATAGCTCACTTTACATAAAAACTGCATGTGAGTACATATTTTTGATATCGCTGAACACAAATCTGAAGTTTCAAAATTCAAAATGGCTTATCCGATATGGTGGACCAAAAATTACGTTTTGACCAGCTTTTGACCAAAATTAGGGCAAAGAAAAGTGTTTTCATTACTTATGTTTAGTCTGTAGTTTCAGGACGATATATCAACCCTACCTCTAACTCGAATTGTTCCTGGAAATCAATTCCCTCGTTGTTCTTCGCGAGAAGAGCCGACCAGGTTGAGGTCGATATACTGCGTTCGACAGCCTGCACAGGTTAAGCGTCATTTTTATCGGCGAATATATTTGCATGCTTATTGCAGTATAAAGCATTTTGTGAACGACCAGTTTTCTATCTGATCCGGGACCCCCGGCTGAGAGCGTCCCACAGCAGCCGAGACACTGCTTCGAACAATGGACTGTAGTAATTTTTGTAACGAACGGAATAAAAAACCCCAACATTCTAGACACATAGACCTTTCAATAAATGCTATTAAAATCGAATTTGCAATCGTTTTGTATGAGACCCTGGTCTCGACAGCATAAAATAAAGTTCAAGGTATGTGGTAAGCAAACAAAAAATTTTACATTTTGCTCACACATTGTAAGTAGGCTGTTTAGGTTTCTTTATTGGTAACGCCACGTAGCGCTCTGTATGAAAATCACTGGCTGTGCTGTGTGCAATCTGTGGCTGGTTTGCATTGTTGTTTGCTATTGTAGTGTTGGGCAGTTGGCTGTTAACAGCGCGTAGCGTTGCGCAGTTGGAGGTGAGCCGCCAGCAGTGGTGGATGTGGGGAGAGAAATGGCGGAGTTTTGAAATTTGTAAGACTGGATGTCATGAACTGATATATATATATATATATATATATATATATATATATATATATATATTATGACTTTTGAACACTATTAAGGTAAATACATTGTTTGTTCTTTATCAAAATCTTTCAGTTGCTAACTATGCCTATCAGTAGTTAGTGACTTCAGTAGTTTGAATCTTTTATTTAGCTGGCAGTAGTGGCGCTCTCTGTATTGCAGTAGTTCGAGTAACGAAGATTTTTGTGAGGTAAGTGATTCATGAAAGGTATAGGTTATTGTTAGTCAGGGCCATTCTTTTGTAGGGATTATTAAAAGTCAGATTGCGTTGCGCTAAAAGTATTGTGTGTCAGTTTTTTGTTGATCAGAATAAGTAAAGAGAGTAATGTCTGAGTACGTTCAGTTTTGCTCTGCTGTTTGAAAAGCAAATAATGTAAGAGGTTTATCAGCACAGTCAATCATAAATTTTTCTAAGGGGACAATTCATAAGCACGTTTTGTGGCTGCCAGCGGTGTGAGTCATTGCCTATTGTCTCTTTGTTGGCACGCGTCGTTATTGAGATTTGGAGATCTAACTTCTACAAATTCATCTTGTCGAGAGGGCCCTTCCCTGTTTGAATCCCGCCAGTTCTGTTGAAATTCAAGTCTGTCGTTTTGTCGGTAGTATACATAGTTTCTTTTTTGTCGGTCATGTGGTGGAGAATTTCTCCCGGAATCGTTTCTGCACGGTGGACCGTTGCGTCTGAAGTCATTCTGTCTCCCTTGATAATAATTACTTTGGTTCCCATATTGTCTGTTTCTCTGATTGTCTCTGTGGTAGTCATTACCGTGGAGAGGCGATCTTTCTCTGTAATTCTTGCTACTGTGCCAACGGTTGTCATACGAGTGGTGTCTGTTTTGGTCACTATTTACGTTGTAAGAATACCCTTGTCGTGTCCAGTTATTATTTCTGTCGTCGTGGAATTGTGACGGATGTAACCTGTAATTGTTGTGCTCCTGATTTCGCGTTCCGCGATTGTCAGTGTCAATTTCCAATTCTTGTAAGAGGCCGTGGAAAGCTTCAATGTCGTCTTTGCAACGTCCTGCCAAAATAATATGTCGTAAATGTTCAGGAAATTTGATTAAGCAAATGCGGATGAGTTCTGAAGGGCTGTATGGGTTTGAAAGGTACAGATTCTTATGTAACATGTCTTCAAAACATTTCACAAGACTGGAAAATTCAGATTGTTCGAAATGTTTCATCATTATGATGTGATGTTTTACTCAGTCTTGCGTAGCTTGAGACCAATATGCTGAGAGGAAGGCATGATAAAATTCTTCTTTACTGTGACAATCGTCAATGACCGATCGCATTCTTACAGCTGGTTCATTCTCTAAGTAAGCACACACAAATTCTAACCGGTGCTCCAATGACCAGTTGGGAGGAGAACAATGAGAGAATTGATGGAGCCATGCTTGTGGATGAATGTCGTTGTCAGAATTCTTAAATGTTTTGAATTTACATGAAGTAATGAACAGCTTATAGTCAAAATCATCATGTCGGCAATTCGCATATCGATCATTGTTACTTCTTTTCGGCGGTTCCATCTCAAAATTCGGTGTACTGTGCCAATTTCTTTCATAATTTCCGAAGTGCCCTGTGTTATTATTTTGTGGCTGTTCCGTATTTCTATGTCCCTCTTCCCGAATTGGAGCGCGATTGTCCTCTGAAATATGTAATTATTGTATTACCTGTGTCAACTGATCTTGTACTTCCCGGATTTCTCTTTTGTACTGTGTATTCATTTGATTTTGTTTGTTCTAATTTGTTCATACTCTTCTGTGTCAGTGAAGGCTACAGGTCTTGTGTCATTCAGATCATCATCTACCTTTGTAGATAAATTAGTGAACTGATCCGAAAGTTCGGCTACTTTCTCCGATAGTGAACTGATTTCGTCAGTGTGTTTTTCTGAACCAAGTTCCAGAGTGTCCATTTGTGTTGAAATCGTATCTACTGTGTCCTTTAAGTTTTCCTGATTTTTTGCAAGGTGCGTAACCGAATTGGTAGGTGCAACTGAGTCAATTTTAGCTTGCAAGGTGTCATGATTTTCATGAACAATAGTTGGCATTTCTTTTATGGCTGCTTCGTGATTCTGTAATGCATTTTCATGACCCGAAAAAATGGGTTGAAAATATCACAAATCTGCGTTTTTACGTCATTAGAGATTTTTCAACATTTATATTCGATTTTAAGTAACTCTGCTGTTAAATCTTCACGTGTTTGTTCAAGCGTTTGTTCTATTGAGTCTAGCTTTTGAAGCTGTTGCTGTGTTTGTCTCTGGTGTTGTTCCATTGTATCTAACTTTTGAAGATTTTGTTCCATTTTGTCTAACTTTTGCTGTGTTTGTCTCTTATTTTGTTTCATTTCTTGCATTAATTGCAATAACAACGTATTAGTGTCTGGAATCTGTTTCTCTATGCTTTTTGGCAGTGAATTTTCACCGGCAACATTCACATTTTGACAAGCAGAAAATGTGTCTTGACTCATTTGAGAAAACGGTGAGGACCCAAAACCTGAATCTGCAGTATTTGCAAGATTGTGTCCTGTCATTCCCGATTCCTGAGGCGGGCTGTTGCCGACCGATTGCTCGATAATGCTTCCCTTTTCACTAATTGTTTCACTGTCCACACCATTGTTTGCCGCCCGCTTCATTTCCCTATGCACAGTTACCAAATTACTATGTTGCACATTAGGTAATTCATTACACAGTGGCACTAACACACTGCTTTCGTCTTCATTGTCATTTCTCAGTTTACTTTGGAGCCTAGTATTACGTTTTTCACACGCCATAATTGTCACAATATTTCTAACGATAACACAGAAAAGCTCAATTTGAAGAGCAAAAATGAGAAAACACATTAACATAGCACTGAAAATAATATCTAGTTAATCGCAAGCACAGCTGCGAAAAACTTGGTGCAAATCTACATGCATGCCACAATTGTTTTACTGTACAACAATGAAAGACTGCAACTACAAAGGAGATTCTCTCTAGCAATAAACAAAAGCTACACTAATTACACAAACTACAAGAAAAAATCAGAAGATTCCAGTGAGGTATCCTCGGCTAAGGGTCGACATATGAAACGTCCCCTTAGAAAAATTTATAAATGATTGTGCTGATAAACCTATTACATTATTTGCTTTTCAAACAGCTGAGCAAAACTGAACATACTCAGGCGCTACTCTCTTTACTTATTCTGATCAGCACTAAACCGACACACAATATTTTTAGCGTAACGCAATCTGACTTTTAATCATCCCTACAAAAGAATGGCCCTGACTAACAATAACCTATACCTTTCATGAATTACTTACCTCACAAAAATCTTCGTTACTCAAACTACTGCAATACAGCGAGCGCCAATACTGGCAGCTAAATAAAAGATTCTAACTACTGAAGTCACTAACTACTGATAGGCATAGTTAGCAAATGAAAGATTTTGATAAAGAACAAACAATGTATTTACCTTAATAGTGTTCAAAAGTCATAATATATATATATATATATATATATATATATATATATATATATATATATATATATATATATATATACACTCCTGGAAATTGAAATAAGAACACCGTGAATTCATTGTCCCAGGAAGGGGAAACTTTATTGACACATTCCTGGGGTCAGATACATCACATGATCACACTGACAGAACCACAGGCACATAGACACAGGCAACAGAGCATGCACGATGTCGGCACTAGTACAGTGTATATTCACCTTTTGCAGCAATGCAGGCTGCTATTCTCCCATGGAGACGATCGTAGAGATGCTGGATGTAGTCCTGTGGAACGACTTGCCATGCCATTTCCACCTGGCGCCTCAGTTGGACCAGCGTTCGTGCTGGACGTGCAGACCGCGTGAGAAGACGCTTCATCCAGTCCCAAACATGCTCAATGGGGCACAGATCCGGAGATCTTGCTGGCCAGGGTAGTTGACTTACACCTTCTAGAGCACGTTGGGTGGCACGGGATACATGCGGACGTGCACTGTCCTGTTGGAACAGCAAGTTCCCTTGCCGGTCTAGGAATGGTAGAACGATGGGTTCGATGACGGTTTGGATGTACCGTGCACTATTCAGTGTCCCCTCGACGATCACCAGTGGTGTACGGCCAGTGTAGGAGATCGCTCCCCACACCATGATGCCGGGTGTTGGCCCTGTGTGCCTCGGTCGTATGCAGTCCTGATTGTGGCGCTCACCTGCACGGCGCCAAACACGCATACGACCATCATTGGCACCAAGGCAGAAGCGACTCTCATCGCTGAAGACGACACGTCTCCATTCGTCCCTCCATTGACGCCTGTCGCGACACCACTGGAGGCGGGCTGCACGATGTTGGGGCGTGAGCGGAAGACGGCCTAACGGTGTGCGGGACCGTAGCCCAGCTTCATGGAGACGGTTGCGAATGGTCCTCGCCGATACCCCAGGAGCAACAGTGACCCTAATTTGCTGGGAAGTGGCGGTGCGGTCCCCTACGGCACTGCGTAGGATCCTACGGTCTTGGCGTGCATCCGTGCGTCGCTGCGGTCCGGTCCCAGGTCGACGGGCACGTGCACCTTCCGCCGACCACTGGCGACAACATCGATGTACTGTGGAGACCTCACGCCCCACGTGTTGAGCAATTCGGCGGTACGTCCACCCGGCCTCCCGCATGCCCACTATACGCCCTCGCTCAAAGTCCGTCAACTGCACATACGGTTCACGTCCACGCTGTCGCGGCATGCTACCAGTGTTAAAGACTGCGATGGAGCTCCGTATGCCACGGCAAACTGGCTGACACTGACGGCGGCGGTGCACAAATGCTGCGCAGCTAGCGCCATTCGACGGCCAACACCGCGGTTCCTGGTGTGTCCGCTGTGCCGTGCGTGTGATCATTGCTTGTACAGTCCTCTCACAGTGTCCGGAGCAAGTATGGTGGTTCTGACACACCGGTGTCAATGTGTTCTTTTTTCCATTTCCAGGAGTGTATATCAGTTCATGACATCCAGTCTTACAAATTTACTGTCTCTGATGGATACACGTCCAGATCATCCGCTCTCAAAACTCCGCCATCTTTCTCCCCACATCCACCACTGCTGGCGGCTCACCTCCAACTGCGCAACGCTACGCGCTTTTAACAGCCAACTGCCCAATACTACAATAGCAAACAACAATGCAAACCAGCCACAGACTGCACACAGCACAGCCAGTGATTTTCATACAGAGCGCTACGTGCCGTTACCAATAAAAAAAACCTAAACAGTCTACTTACAACATATCTAAGACTCATTTTCGAGTATAGCATCCAAAAAATATGTTGCTTTTAACTGTGGGGATGATTGTAATTTCAAATGCTTTTTTTTTTCAAAAAAAGTCAGAATACGAAGTAAATCCCACTAGAACATTCTGATACCATCTTTTTGCGTCGCCCAACAAGTCAACGCACATCTCTTTACGAACATACTGCTCACAACAGCTGTATCATACATACAAACTCTAGCAAAATAAGCCAGTAATAACCTCTCAAAAACCTCATAGAACAGTTGCTCAGTTCTAAGCCCCTGGGGTATGGAATACGAACTGCAAACGTATCCGATGCAATGAATTAAGAAATAGCCAAAAACACTGTACAAGAATGGCGTTGTGACCCACCCATCCTTATCATAGGAAGCTCTGGCCGGCGCGTTTCCCGGATAAAAAATTTAAAAAATGTGGAAAGGGTGTGGCTTAAGGAGGAAAAATCTGATTGGAGAACTCATATGGCAGCAAAATACTCAGCTGTAAGTGGAGTCAGTATGCGTCTATTGTACGTTCCCGTAGCTGAGTAGTCAGCGTGTCTGACTGCCATTCAGTGGGTCCGGACTCGATTCCCGGCTGGGCCGGAGATTTTCTGCGATCTGGTACTGGGTGATATGTTTGTCCTCATCATCATTTCATCATCATCATCGACACGGAAGCCCCCGTTGTAGCATCAACTGAAAGGACTTTAAACTCGGCAGCCGAACTTCCCCAGATGGGATGGCCATCAATGTCATAAGATCATTTCATTGTGTCTTCTGAAATGCAGTTAGCTTAGGATCGTTGTAAATGGCTGTGTTATTTTAATTTTTCCCGAATATTTCCAAGAAATTAGAGGAGAGGAGGGGAGGGACAGCTAAGAGGCATGGGGGAGTGGTGTGATTTGAAAATGGGCGCGTGGCTTAGAAGATGGCAGGGGAAAGATGACACGCGTTCGCCCCTGCGCCTCGTACAATTACCTTCAGGAAAAACATTCTGACATTTAAATTTGTATCGCTTATCAACAAATTTATCTTTTTTAAGAAATGCTTTTCATGCTGTTGTCAGTCTGCATTTTATATCCTCTTTGTTTCAGACAACATCATTCATTTCGCTACCCATATAGTAAAATGTATTTACTACTTTTAGTTTAACATTTGCTAATATAATTCTCCTCGCATCTCCTGATTTTATTCAACCACATTCCATTGCGCTTGTTTTGCTTTTATTGATCTTCATCTTGTAACCTCGTTTCAAGACTATCCACTGCAGTAAACTGCCCCTCCAAAACCTGTGCTGTCTCTAACCGTACTTCAGTGTCATCAGGAAATTTCAATTTTATAAAAAATGTCTTCTTCCTGAACTCATATTTCCTTTCCTAATTTCTCTTTGTGTTCCTTTTCTGTCTGCTGATTTACATGGAAGATAAGCTTCAATCCTGCCTCATTCCCTTCCAAATTAACGTCCTTTTCGTGTTCTTCGACTGTGAGAACTGTAGTTAGGTTTCTTTAGAAGTTATACATTATGAGATTTTCACTCTGCAGTGGAGTGTGCGATGATATGAAACTTTCTGGCAGATTAAAACTGTGTGCCGGACCGAGACACGAACTCGGGATCTTTGCCTTTCGCGGGAAAGTGCTCTACCAACTGAGCTACCCAAGCACGACTCACGCCCCGTCCTCACAGCTTCAATTCTGCCAGCACCTCGTCTCCTACTTTCACAACTTCACAGAAGCTGGTAGAGCACTTGCCCGCGAAAGGCAAAGGTCCCAAGTTAGATTCTCGGTCCGGCATACAGTTTTAATCTGTCAGGATGTTTCATATCAACGCACACTCCACTGCAGAGTGAAAATCTCATTCTGGAAACATCCCCTAGGCTGTGGCTAAGCCATGTCTCCGCAATATCTTTTCTTCCTGGAGTGCTAGTTTTGCAAGGTTCGCAGAAGAGCTTCTGTGAAGTTTGGAATGTAGGAGACGAGGTACTGGCAAAATTGAAGCTCTGATGACGTGTCGTGAGTCATGCTTCGGTAGCTCAGTTGGTAGAGCACTTGCCCGCGAAAGGCAAAGTTCCCGAGTTCGAGTCTCCGTCCGGCACCCAGTTTTAATCTGCTAGTAAGTTTCAAATTATATATTGTCCAGCATCTGTACATTGATAGCAAATTTCTCGTATTGTTTTTTAAGATAAAAAGCCCGTTAGCTTTATTTATTAAAATATAAATAACTAGTTCACGGTTTACGCTGATTTCGCAGCCGTTGATGACACGTGCCTTTAAGGAAGGCTTAGGAATGGTGAGCTTTCGGTGTAGTGAGAGTGTGCGCTTGGTGTAACATCAAGTGTTTTTTGTTTGAAAGTTGTTTTGGAGAGGAAAGGGGTAGACTGTTGCTGCCCTGAAAGATGCCGTGTTCTTTGGCCTTTCTGGTATTCAACTGTATTTTCGTGTTCTTAGATTCTTATAAATCCATTGTGGTTTCTGTAAAAGTTGTAATTGACTTCGCCCCCTGTATTTTATCCCTGTCGCCTTCAGAATTTCAAATCCACATTGTAAAAAGCCTTCTGTAAATACTGTAAACGTAAGTTTAGCTTTCCTTAACCTATTTTCCAAGTCGCCGCAATGTTATTTCTTCTTCAGTATTTACAATAGTGCGACACTGTAGGGGTAACAGTTCGATTCCGCGACTGGAGAAATCACGTGGTTTTGAGGCGAAGAACTGGTCGAGCCACGTTCGGAGCGCATTTTCATCCGGAAAGGATGTTCCTTGAAGATCGTTCGATAGAGACTGGAAAAGGTGAAAAATCTGAGGGTGCAAGATCAGGTGAATAAGGCGGGTGCGGAATGACTTCCCAGTCCTACTCCTGTATTGAGCTTTTTGTCTGCCTAGCAGAATGCGGGCGGGTGTTATCTTGGAGTACCATCACATCGCGCAGTCTTTCTGGTCATTGTTCCTAGAGTGCGTCAGCAAGACGCCTCAGTTGTCGACAATAAATATCAACAGTGATGATTAAACCTCGCGGATGCAATTCGAAGAACACTACACCGTCGCTGTTCCACCAGAATCATAGCATTATCTTTTGTGGCTGCGGGCAGCTTTTTATACGGATGGTCGCTGCTTTGTTTGGCCTCAAACATTCTTTTGCTTATGTTAGCATGAAGACAGCATTTCTTGTCATCAGCAACGATACAGCACAGGAATGATCGGTTGTTCAGGAGCCGGTTGACGAGCAAGCAGAATGGCACTAATTTTTGTGATTTTGGTTTAGAGTATGCAGCATCCATACACTATATTTTTGAACCTTTCCCACTGCACGCAAATGTCTCACGATGGTGGAATGATCACAGTTCATCATATCTTCAGTTCTTGAGTACACTGATATGGATAATTGTGGATTAGTAAGTTTAAACAATATTCTTCAAACACCGAAGGTCTTCCAGAACTGCAGAGTCATAACGAGTCGAAACGATCTTCCTTAAAACGAGAAAACCATTTTCTTGCGTAGCTTTGTCCAATGGCGTTATCCCCTTGCATGGCGGAAATGTTTCTGGCTATCTCGGCTGCTGTCAACCCTCTATTGAGCTCAAACAGAAGAATACATCTGAAATTTTTCGATTTCTTCACTTGGCATTCAGTTTTGTAACGTCCACTGCTCCACTCACTGTCTCCATATGACAAAATGACAACATGTAAACTCAAATAGTAGCAGTGAGGTACAAATACAAAATGACAATTCAAAAATAAAATAAATCCATAACAACTGGAATACCAACATGCACAACAAACCTAATTATTAGTCTATTACTTAAACTGGCAGTTCGGTAATGCTCACACCTGTAAGCTTCTGATATTTTCGAATCGGAATTATTAAACTGTTCTTAAAGTCTGAGCGTATTTCACATGACTCATATTTCTACATCTGCATATATACTCCGCTAGCCACCAAGCGGTGAGTCGCGGAGGGCACAATTCGCGCCAAAGTCTTATTTCACCCCCCCCCCCCCCCCCCTCTGTTCCAGTCGCGGATCGCACGAGGGAAAAACGACTGCCTGAACGCCTCAGTACGAACTCGTATTTCCTTTATCTCAACAACAACATCCTCGGTGAAGATTTGATTTCGGTATTTAGTGAGCAACCCCTCCTGTTTAGTCCATCATCTATCTGTAAGTATGTCCCATTTCAAACTTTCCATGAGATTTGTAACGTTCTTGCAATGGTTAAATGTACCAGTCACGAATCTTGGCGCTCTTCTTTGGACCTTCTCAATCTCTTGAATCAGACCCAACTGGTAAGGGTCCCATACAGACGAATAATACTCTAAGACTGGACGAACAAAAGTATTGTAAACAATTTCCTTTGTTGAAGGACTGCATCGCTTCAGGATTCTACCAATAAACCGCAATCTAGAATTCACCTTACCCGTTATTTGTGTAATCTGATGGTTCCATTTGAGATCATTTCGAATAGTCACACCCAGATACTTGACCAATGTTACCGCTTCCAAAGACTGTGCATTTATATTGCTCTCGTATATAAATGAGGATTTTCGCTATGTTATGCGCAGTAGCCTTCATTTACTAATATTGAGAGATAACTGCCAGTCATTACACCACGCATGTATTTTCTGCAAATCCTCATTGATTTGTTCACAGCTTTCGTGTGATACTACTTTCTTGTAGACTACAGCATCATCGGCAAACAGTCTAATGCCGCTGTCAGTACCATCAACCAGAGCTTTTATGTAAATCGTAAAAAGCAGCTGACCTATTACGCTGTCCTGGGACACACCTGATGTTACCCTTGTTTATGTTGAAGTCACCCCATTCAGGACGACATACTGCTCTCTGTTTGTTAGAAAACTTTCTATCCAACCACATATGTCTTCGGATAGAGTGTAAGGGCGCACTTTTTGTAGCAAGCGACAGTGCGGAACTGAGTCGAACGCCTTTCGAAAGTCGAGAAATATGGTCAACCTGGGAGCCGCTATCTAGAGCCTGTTGTATATCGTGCACAAAGAGGGCCAGATGTGTCTCGCATGACCGCTGTTTCATAAAACCGTGTTGGTTTCTGCAGATGAGATTCTCAGAGTCTAGAAAGGTCATTATGTCTGAACACAAAATATGTTCCATGATTTTACAACGAATCGATGTCAGTGAAATTGGCCGGTAATTATGTGCATCCGATTTTCTACCGTTTTTATAGACTACTATGACCTGGGCCTTCTTCCAGTCCCGTGGAACTTTCCACCGTTTCAATGATCCCCGATGGATGACGGATATGAATGGTGCTATATTTGTAGCATATTTCATGGTAGGTGGAACAGTTTTGTCACTGGTGGCCCTCCCAAGGGCAGTGATGATTTTGAGGTAATGTCGTCTGCTGTAGGGGCCTTTTTTCCGCTTAAGTCTCTCATTCTAAATCAAATTGCTCTCGCAGTATCTTGCACTCCATCTGATCTTTATCATGTCTTCTTCCCTTTGTGTAACATTTGCTTCATTCCCCCTGTATAGCTCTCTATACATTGCTTCCTCTAGTCTCGTGGGTAGAGACAAAACCGACCTCTGCAAGCCCTGTCTGCGAAGTGACATCTTGCTCGGTAACATGCAAGTCACGTGCAGCGGAGCTCCCTTAGTGGGAAATGGGGGCGGGGCGGGGGTAAGTACCTGCGGAGGCCCGCCGTTAACGTCTGCGGCGGATCACGGCGGCTGGAGGTCGCTTTACGAGCGCCGTAAATCTGGCCGCCCCACTGCCTCAATCTGCCGCGTCGCCTCTCGCTCTTCTCCGGCACCTCTATCCTCCGTACGCCGCGCCGGTAGTTACTGCCGCCATTCAGGCGACACCGTTTCCCACTTGTGTGTGTGGGGGGGGGGGGGGGGGGGGGAGGGGGGGGACGACGACCAGTCACACTGACGCAGACTGTGATCAGTGGCACGTGAAAAGTTAACTCGTCATTTAGCGCGCTGAATGAAGTTCTCATTCAGAATCTAGGGCAGCCATTTTGCACTCGAGGAATGCCTGAACCACACATAACTGCAGATACATTGTTGTGGGTGCCCCGTGGAATAATAACAGCGGCATTAATGTTCACCTGAGGCAGGAGGTTTCAGGCGTCGTACCTGCAAATCTGATGAACATCAAGCCTCACATAGAAAATAATTTCTGTTAAGGAACGTCTTTTTAATCTGGCATTTGAAACGACTGGTTAAATCCGCAGGACAGAACAGGTTGTTGGAATTGTGGAAAGGGGCCAAAAATGAGCGGCTGTCAGTTACACTCGAACACATATAATTTTATTTAGTTACCCAAACATTACAGCGCAGATTCCGAGCTTAACTATCGACTGAATATGTCACACAATCTTATGGCTTAAGGGCACAACCTCTTTAATTTTTATAACGGCTGAAGGCCCATGATTTAAAAACACAGCTATAATACATTTTCAAAGGCAGAAGGCCCAAAGCTTTATTCTTAAATAATTTTAAAAAAGGACGTTGAAGGCCCAAACAATCTAAGACTTAACAATAAGGAATTTTAAAACGGCTGAAGGCCTATGATTCAAAACACAACCACAATAAATTTTTACAAGGCAGAATACCCAAGGCTTTATCCTTAAATAATAAGTGAGGCTGAAGGCCCAAACAGTCTAATATTTAACAAGTAAGGTTCAAAAATGGTTCTGTGCACTATAGGACTCAACTTCTGAGGTCATCAGTCCCCTAGAACTTAGAACTACTTAAAACTAACTAACCTAAGCACATCACACACATCCATGCCCGAGGCAGGATTCGAACCTGCGACCGTAGCGGTCGCCCGGTTCCACACTGTAGCGCCTAGAACTGCTCGGCCACCCCGGCCGGCAACAAGTAAGGAATTTTAATTTTAAGACGGCTGAAAGCCCATTATTGAAAAACACAACTGCAAGCTATGAGCCATTAAAATGCACAATCAAACACCAGTAAGGAAAGGCAGTACAGCCAGCGAGGCTCAGAAGTTTCCTGGGGTCGGTCTGCACTTGAAACATTAACGTTCGCTTGTGGGAGACTGGTAGTCGGCCCAACTATATCCGATCCGCCGGCAACCCAACCAAGAGACACTCAACGCACCCATCGACAAGACGACTTTCTTTCCACCCGACCAGTACACAAGGAACTCCAAAGCCAAAACGTAAAAGGCGTAGCCGCCCACAACTATGTACACATAAGTTGTCAAAACTACACACACGTGTTGAACTGCGACAACACGATGAGGAAAGGACACTGCCAGAATTTTACGTCAGCGGCCAGGGCAGTTACCCGTAACTCTAACGGCCACAGAAAATTCTGCTGGTGCACTTGGACTTCAAATAACCAAAATACAGTTAAACTCCACCGAATGGTGGCCAAACTTTCGCCAACGCGAACACTCGCTGTTGCTCACGGGAAGACCCCCAACGGTCAACCATGAATACCAGCGGCACAATGTGAACAGACTGGCTTCGGTAATTATATCACCACTCAACTTTGATGTCCTGGGTCGGTGAGCCACGAACCTCGTAACAATCGGAACAGCTCCCACACACTCCGACACTGCGTAGAGACAGCCCGCGGGCCCGGCCAACCGCGCCGCGCGGAGATTTCCTGGCTGATCCACACCAACCGACCGACTGCCGCACACCGGCTAGCCGGAAACAAGCACCAGACCAAAGATAGTAAAAGGTACGAATATCGATACACACCGCTGCTACCACACGTAGAAAGTGGAAGACCCACTGCATAACCGCAATAACCGCGGGAAACAAAACGCAGAGTAACAGTCACGGCTCAGCATTTAAGAAAGTCTGCACTTCTTCACAAGGATTTTAAATAATGTCATTATTCAGACGAAACTATACGGTCCCAGAGACCTTTTCAATGCAGACTGAAGCAACCAATGAAGATTTGTTCCAAGGCCTGGATTCTAACCTTTGTCTGCTGCTCACTTTTTCTTCTTAAAACATTAATACACCGAGAATGCCAGGAAACCAGCTTGGCAGGGAGGAGGTTGCTGCAAGGCGTCAGACTCATTGAGACTATCAACGTATAGTTTTTACGAGAAGAACATTCCGATAACCAGAGAATTTATCGGTTCTTGCACACTTAGAAAATGGTTCAAATGGCTCTGAGCACTATGGGACTTAACTTCTAAGGTCATCAGTCCCCTAGAAGTTAGAACTACTTAAACCTAACTAACATAAGGACATCACACACGCCCTTGCCCGAGGCAGGATTCAAACCTACGACCGTAGCGATCGCGCGGTTCCAGACTGTAGCGTCTAGAACCGCTCGGCCACCTCGGCCGGCTCCACACTTACAAGGGAACCTCCCCATCGCACCCCCCTCAGATTTAGTTATAAGTGGGCACAGTGGATAGGCCTTGAAAAACTGAACACAGATCAATCGAGAAAACAGGAAGAAGTTGTGTGGAACTATGAAAAAATAAGCAAAATATAGAAACTGAGTATTCCATGCAGACGATAGGCAACAACAAGGATAATGTGACCTGCGGAGCACCGTGGTCTCGTGGATAGCGTGAGCACCTGTGGAACGAGAGATCCTCGGTTCAACTCTACCCTCGAGTGAAAAGTTTAATCTTTTGTTTTCAGACAATTATCAAAGTTCAGGCACTCACACATCAATTTCGCTCTCCAAAATTCCAGGACATGTTCAGATTTGCTTGGACATATGCAGGATTTGACGGTCTACACAAGGAAAAATTTGAAAACGTTAAAAACATATGTTTTGACAGAGCACAGGGAAAACTGTACGACTGTGAAACTGTTGCATTCATTTGTTGCAGTTTGTGTGACAAACTCTTATGTTTTCATCACTTTTTTGGGAGTGATTATCACATCCACAAGAAAACCTAAATCGGGCAAGGTAGAAGAATCTTTTTACCCATTCGCCAAGTGTGCAAGTTAGGTGGGTCGACAACATATTCCTGTCATGTGACGCACATGCCGTCACCAGTGTCGTATAGAATATATCAGACGTGTTTTCCTGTGGAGGAATTGGTTGACCTATGACCTTGTGATCAAATGTTTCCGGTTCCTATTGGAGAGGCACGTCCTTTCGTCTACTAATCGCACGGTTTTGCGGTACGGTTGCAAAACACAGACACTAAACTTATTACAGTGAACAGAAACGTCAATGAACGAACGGACAGATCATAACTTTACGAAAATAAAGAAATTAGAATTTTCACTCGAGGGAAGACTTGAACCACGGTTCTCTCGTTTTGCAGCTGCTCATGCTGACCACGGGACCACGGCGCTCCCGAGCTAAGAGAGTCCTTGATGTTACCTATCTTGCGCATGGACTATTCAGTTTGTATATTTTGTTTTTTTTTCATAGCTCCACACAACTTCTTCCTGTTTTCTCGATTGATCTGTGTTCAGTTTTTCAAGGCCTATCTACTGTGCCAACTTATAACTAAATCTGAGGGGGGTGCGATGGGGAGGCTCCCTTGTTAGAACCGATGTACGTATGATAGGAACATCCCACCTCTCGGGTGGGTTAAGGAAGACACTGCAAAAGAAATTGGAGAAAAATTGTCTGTATTTTGGACTGGGGACAACTGCACATGGCGTTCATTAAGGAACCGCCAGGAATCAAGATACGTTCCTCACCATCAACAAACAAGAAGTAATCTGCACAAATCCACAGAGTTTGTCTTCGCTTGCGGGAAGTTAATTCTGCATCCGGAAAGAGGAGCAGTTGAGTAGGTATCTGATGAGGAGTCTTACGGGTAGTTAGGGACAACATCACTTCCGCTGCACATCAGGCGGTGCTCATCTGTGTCGAAAACATCACAGGTGACACGCAACGGGGTATCTGCGAGGTGAATCCTGTGAAGGCGTGGCCGGCATACTTGCTTCCCATTGACAGTAAGATACCATGCAGACTGGACGTCACTGTCAAGATAAGGCGTGCACACCGATCTCCACATGGCACGCCAGTCGACGTGGGGAAGCTTCCCCTCAATCACACTCATTGAACTGTGCTGATGAAGTAAACCACAACTCATCTTCGTGGATGTCAAGTGCGCTGGTAGTATTGCAGTACGGACGATGCTAAATTCGAGGAAAAAGTTGCGGAAGTAAAAGAAGGGTGGCGGGACTTCTGAAAGCTGGATAGGTGCTGAGAGAGTGAGTGTTGCAAGGGCCTCTAGCTGTAGGCTGGTAAGACACGTAGGACAACGGCGCCACAACACCATGTGAGACCCAATGAAAAGGGCTACCGCTCTGTCAGGCACATGATACAGACCTAAACCGCCCCCGCTCCGCGGGAGGATGAGGGTCTCGTATCGTATCTTGAACAGCAAGCCTTGGCAAACAAATGAACCCAATGCTGCTAGCATGGGGCGGCCATCACTAGACAAATGCGGTAACCACAGCGGCTTTGCATAACTGCACATACTTCTGCATCACACCTCCTTCCTCAGTCCAAATTCCCATTCACTCTCCAGCCAACTGGTATTCCCCCTAAGTTCTAACAGCTTTGTAGAAGCTCTCCAACAGTGTTGGAATAGTACCTCAGCAACGAACGAAATGGGCGATCTTCAGTTCTGGTCTGTTTCTGACTGGTTCGCTGCAGCCCCAAATAACTTCCTCTTCCTCTCCAAGTAGCATCCTGAGTTCTCAGTTATTTGTTGGCCGTATTCCAATCCCTGTTTTCTGCTACAGTCTTTACCCTCTACAGCTCCCTAGCACCATGGAAATCATTCCTTGATGACTTGACACATATTCCACCATCTTCCTCTTGCAGTTTTTTCTACACATTACGTTCCTCTGTCTTAATGCAAAAAACCTCATTTCACGCACGTCACCGTAATTTTCAATTGCTTCTGTAGCATTAACCTCAAATGGTACAATTCTGTTCCACTCCAAGTTTCCAATCGTGCGTGATTCACTTCCATATAAAGCTGTGTTCCAAATATACATTGTCAGTGTGCAGTGTAGTTACATTTAAACGTTCCCAACCTGAGCCAGTGTAGACAGAAATCTATTTTCAGTACGGATACCTAATTTTATAGGAATATAGTCAGACTATCAGCTGCACGATTTGCATTGTTAGCAGTGTTAGTTGTCATGACTTGCTGTTTGGCGCCGGTACTTCTACGGCGACAAAGGGTTAGAACACAAGCATCGGTGTGCGTCACAGTTGCAGAGAGTTCACATTGGTCTGGACACGGTAGCATGAATTTACCCTTAAAACCGTTTTATCAAAACAACAGTAGAAGTCTTCCTGCCCTTCCAGAGTATCGACGCATTGCTCTTGAGGTCACTCGATTTCTCCGTAACGCATATGGAGAATAACGAATCATTGGCCGATCGTTCCAAATTGCGTAGTCACCAAGATTACCAGATTGAACGTGTATGATTTCTGGCTGTTCTCGAAAATTCGCAGCCGCTACGAGCACTGAAAGGAGCTTGTTACATTAGTGGGGCAACATTTCGGTGGTTGATTTTACATTCTATTAGAAAAACTGAAAATATTCTTCTGCTTCTTATATCTTTCTAAGAGCCTTTTAGGGACCACATTCCAATTTCAATTCTTCATCTGTCGTTGTTCCTTTATTTTCTTTAATTATTTCTTAATTGTTTCATTGTACTTATTATTCCTGAAGGACACGGCTTATCAACGGTACAGCAAAACGGGTTGGTGTGAAATTACAATGAACTGGATACCCCAAGCTGCATACAGGCGTTGATATAAGTCAAGGGGGACAGTTGAAAAATGTGTGCCCCGACCGGGACTCGAACCCGGGATCTCCTGCTTACATGGCAGACGTTCTGTCCATCTTTTCTTTTTTTTATTTTTATTTTTTTTATTTTTAGGATGGTCAGGACGTGGTACACGCCGCACTATCAGTGGGGTCTCTTCACGGCACAGCCAGTGCGTCGAGGCCCAAACCCCTCCCACCCCTTGTTTCATGTTCCCTGTTGGGTCATAGCACTAAGTGTGCAGAAATCTTAACACAAAATTCTCATTCTCCGATGTAAGAAAGACAAAGAAACCTCTTCTCTGAGTAGAAACTGAACACTGATAAAAACTTAACAATTTCTTCTTGAATCACACAAATACTTTGGAAGTCAAACACGAGTAATTCTGAACAAAATGTTTTGAAAAAAAAAAACTTTTCGTGTAACATAGAAGTTCCGGAAGCAAGATAATAGTAAATAATAATAAGAAACCAAGTGACTTTTAATTTTCTTCTGTTCGTTCTCGTTCAAAGTGTTGTAGTGGTTCCACATATTTAACCAACACCCATTCTTTCAAAAATGATCTTCAGCATGTTGCCGTAGTGCTTCTTGTGGTTGCGATACGTGCTGATTTTTGCATATTCACACTTCATGTAAACGCGGAAATCTATCTCGTTGTCCGACCCAAGTTTGTGGATGACATAACTAACATATTTTCCCAGTAACCAGCTAATGGCGTTGATTTTTGATTTCGGAAAGTATGTCACGTCTGGTCTCAGGAGGAGCGATGGCGTTATATATTCCGTAGAGGATCTGGTGAGAAAGGCGATTTGTTGCCTGATCCAATTCCAGTTATGCACATTGCCACCACAGGTGAATCTGTGGATGTGTGCATCCACTAGATTGCATTTTCCACAAAGGTGTGTCTGGTTTAAACCGATCCCATATAGTCTCTCGTTGGTGCTGATGACATTGTTAACTGTTTTGTACCATGCGGAAATAGCGTCTGTAGATAGCCCGGCATAGTTGATGTTCCGCCATACAGCTTTCCAGTCACAATTTGGGAATTTCGTTTCAAATTTGTTTCTGCCATCATTTAACTTCCTTTCAAGTATGATGTCGCCCGCTGTGATACATGTGTTGCTTCTGATTTCGTCACTAACATAACTTGCTTCGAGGAAAAAGTTCCTCACGTACTGCAGACGGGCATTAATCCTTCGCACATCAATCGGTGCTTGCAGGCTATGGGGTGTCACAGTCTCAAAGAGCTTTGCGGTTATACACTGTGGAAGTTCTCGGAGTATATGGAAAGTCCTTTTGAGGAACAGAGCAGACGCTTTATTGCGAATATCCACCAAACCGAGGCCCCCGTTTCTGACATCCAGTATAACGGTAGTCGCACCAACCCTGAATATGTCTCCTCGCCATAAATAATTGGTAACAGTGGACATGATCACTTTCGCTACTAGTTTAGGGATTGGAAATACCTGTGCAGTGAAATACGCTTTAGACAAAACTCAGGAGTTGATGAATCTAACTTTTTGCACCAGGTCCACAGTTCGATGGATGTTCTCCATTACAGCACCATGAACTTTCCTCCTAGTTTCCGCCCAGTTAAAAGCAGCCATCCTCATCGGACATGCCATTAAGGTTATTCCCAAAGTTTTATGTTTGTTGTCTTGTTTTGCCCATGCCAGTCGGAGGTGCTCTAGGCCCCGTAGGTTCAATATTTTACTTTTGTTTTCATTTGTTGTCGCTCCCGACGCTAGACAATACCTTTGGATTTCCCTTTCCAGTGTAACTGTCTCCTCCTTATTCCTTATTACAACGCCCACGTCATCAGCATCTACATCTACATTTATACTCCGCAAGCCAGCCAACGGTGTGTGGCGGAGGGCACTTTACGTGCCACTGTCATTACCTCCCTTTTCTGTTCCAGTCGCGTATGGTTCGCGGGAAAAACGACTGTCTGAAAGCCTCCGTGCGCGCTCGAATCTCTCTAATTTTACATTCGTGATCTCCTCAGGCGGTATAAATAGGGGGAAGCAATATATTCGATACCTCAACAAGGAACGCACCCTCTCGAAACCTGGCAAGCAAGCTACACCGCGATGCAGAGCGCCTCTCTTGCAGAGTCTGCCACTTGAGTTTGCTAAACATCTCCGTTACGCTATCACGGTTACCAAATAACCCTGTGACGAAACGCGCCGCTCTTCTTTGGATCTTCTCTATCTCCTCCGTCAACCCGATCTGGTACGGATCCCACACTGATGAGCAATACTCAAGTATAGGTCGAACGAGTGTTTTGTAAGCCATCTCCTTTGTTGATGGACTACATTTTCTAAGGACTCTCCCAATGAATCTCAACCTGGTACCCGCCTTCCCAACAATTAATTTTATATGATCATTCCACTTCAAATCGTTCCGCACGCATACTCCCAGATATTTTACGGAATTAACTGCTACCAGTGTTTGTTCCGCTATCATATAATCATACAATAAAGGATCCTTCTTTTTATGTATTCGCAATACATTTGTCTATGTTAAGGGTCAGTTGCCACTCCCTGCACCAAGTGCCTATCCGCTGCAGATCTTCCTGCATTTCGCTACAGTTTTCTAATGCTGCAACTTCTCTGTATACTACAGCATCATCCGCGAAAAGCCGCATGGAACTTCCGACACTATCTACTAGGTCATTTATATATACTGTGAAAAGCAATGATCCCATAACACTCCCCTGTGGCACGTCAGAGGTTACTTTAACGTCTATAGACGACTCTCCATTGATAACAACATGCTGTGTTCTGTTTGCTAAAAACTCTACAATCCAGCCACACAGCTGGTCTGATATTCCGTAGGCTCTTACTTCGTATAAGCTCGTATGACAGTTTTCTCACCACTCAATGTTATGCCTGTTAATCTTGCGTGGACAGTGCGGAGGAAGGGCTCTAAGGATACGGAAAATAAAAACATAGATAAGGGACTGCCCCGTGGAACCCCTCGCCTTATCTGTATGGGTTTAGAAGTTTGGCCATTGATTGATATTTTCGCATTTATACCTGTTGCAATATTTCTTAGCATGTTGACAATCTGAGGGTGGAAAGCCATTCTTGATAGCGTCGCAAAGAGGTATCTATGACTAACGCAGTCAAAAGCTTTGTTGAAATCTATAAAGATTAAAGCACATTTTATTCTTGCCACTGAGGTAATTGCAATGACGTCTCTGTATACAGATAGACTTTCGAATATCGTTCTGGTCCGAAACAAGATTGATGATGACTCAATATTTTGTTGGAAAAGGCAGAGAGTCTTTTGTTGATAATATGCGAAATTATTTTGTAATCAGAATGTAGTAGCGAAAGAGGCCGAAAATTGTTTAAGTTGGTTTTGCCTTTGCTCTTAGGAATCAGTACTATTTTACTTCCCTTAAACTCTGCAGGGACCGTTTTTCCGTTCAGGACCTCATTTGCCATGGAAGTGATCTTGTCCCCAATTATAGACCAGTAACGGGCATAAAACTCCGCAGGGAGACCGTCAAGTCCCGGAGATTCTTCGAGAGGTGAGTTACGCACTGCCTCATGCACTTCATCTTTAGTAATAGGTGACAGGATGTCAGCGTTGTCTGTTCCCGACAATTTTGGACCTAAAATAGTGAGAAAGTCCTCGAGAGCTGCATCTTCCACTGTGGTAGGGGCATATAAGGTTTCATAGTACCTGTGGACTTCGTCCAGTATTTCTGCCTGGCATGTGAGCCTCGTACCAGTATGCGTCTGGACTTCATCAATAAAAGTTTGACGTCTCTTGTTAGCATGCAGCACTAAGTGATACAGAGGAGCTGTTTCAACTGCTACGACTGATGTGGCTTTAGATTTAATTTTTAGTCCCTCCATCTGTTGCCGTTTAATGCTTAATAACTTGGCTTTAATTTTTTTTATATCATTCAGACGAATTACGTCATCATGTGCCTGTTGATATAAGTCTCTTAAAACTTTATAATAAAACTCCATTGTATTCCGCAACTCCCTGTGCCTCGCTGCACTAAACTGCATGACAACTTTCCACAGCCTTGGTTTTGCCCTCCTAGTCCACCAGTCAATGACTGTTGGGTGCTTGTCTACTGTGCGGAGGCACACAGTCCACGCTACTCTTATTTCCTGTTCCAGGTCTTCGTCAGTTAAATTCCATTGGCCTCTGAATCGACGGGTTGGCTGTACACTTAAATTAAAACAAGTTAAAAGTGTACTGTGATCGCTAAAATACACGGGAATAGTTTCAACGTTTAATAAATAATTTTGCAAATTTGGTGACACGTAAATTCTATGTAGTCTGCTGGGGGAGTGGCTGGTTATATACGTGAACCCAACTGACGTTGGGTGCTGAAGTTCCCACACATCCTTAAGGTGTAGATCACTTACTAACTTTTTTAACTGTGGCGAGTAGTTGAAATTGGGTTGTTGATCTTTCTGGTTTAAAACACAGTTAAAATCTCCACCTAGTATAAGAGAACACGGATTTTTCCTCAATAAATAAATCAGTTCATCTTGGAAAAACTTCGCACGATCCAATTTGTGGGAATTTCCTGATGGGGCGTAAAGGTTAAGCACTGTCACATCGAAAATTTTTTATGCCTATGGCTCTTCCTGATTCTAGTCGTTCGATTTCAGTCACCGGAATGCCTTCCCTTATAAGAACGGCTGTACCGATATTGGCTTCCGTAGAAACATTAACAATTTCAAAAAAGCCAGGGATCCGAAATTCCGTTATCGCAACTTCTTGTAACAACGCGATATCTTTCCCAAACTGGTACAAGAATTCTTGGGTGCTGCCAATTTCAAGGGTGACTGTATTTTATTAATGTTAATAGTAATAATGCTATAAGCTTGCATCACAGACATACCAGAAGAAGCTATTTGGGATGAGGATCGGTATGATTATAGCAGCAACGTGCTTCTCTACAAGTCACGATCTTTACAAGCTGTGTGCCCGTAACATGTACTAACTGCCTAGAAAAATTTTCACCGCTTTTAAACAAAGTGCTTGAGAAGAAAAGTATCCTGAAATCCTGACAATGCATTGCTATAAGTCACTGTGGCCCTTCTCTTTCTCCTCTTCAGTGTTGGCCCTGATGACTTCATATTTAATATTCTTTTTCTTGATGTCTTTCTTTTCTGGTGTGGCTTTCGCTTGATGACGCGTGACAGCAAGACGCGGTTTCGGTCGCAGCCGCCGGTAGTGGTCGTCTGGCGCAACGGCGGTGGCTTGCGAGTCGTCAATATTGGGTTCCGGCGTGGTGTCTTGCTGGCGAGGCGGTGACGCTTGTTTATTTCCTCCTTCGGCGCGGCGTTGCGCTTCGGAGTCAGCAGGTTGTTTACTTGGTGCTTCCTCGTACTGTTCGCACTGTATGGGCTGTGCACTTGATGATGTTATTGCAGCTGTGACCTCAGGCTCAGGGTCACATTTCCGTGAAAGGTCATTACCAGCTGCGTCACTATCTGTTCGTGGCGGTATAAGTCCTTGTGCGGAAGTGGGGGCCACATCGATCTGCATTTCATCTCCTTTTTCCACTTCCAGCAGATCTTCAGGACTGGGCTTCGGCTTCCTGGCAACGGGTGTTTCACAGAAAGAGTCCTCATCAACATTTTTTTTCAGTGTCCTCTAGAGGACGCTTTTTAGTGGGAATCTCGCTGTCACGGGACGGAATTTCAGCAGTTAATGCAGGTTTTAAAGACGGAAATTCATTAAGTGCAACATTTGCAGAGGTAGTAACAGGATCCACGACAGCCGCCGGCTCTGTTATATTACTGGCTGGCAACAAATCGTTGAATATTAATTTCCGTTGTTGCGTAAGGTTATTTGTTAGCACAAAAACAAGGCGAGGGCAGTCCTGACGGAGGTGACCAGACTCGTTACATACATGACATGTAGGGGTTTGCCCTGAGTAAATAACATGCGACTTGTACCCGTCAACAAAGATGTGGGAGGGAATGTTTGCCTTCACTTCCATCTCCACGGAGCGAATGCCGTTAAAGCACTGCAGCTTGAAATGCGAAGCCCACCTTTCGTTGACTATTTGCCTGACAACCCCATACTTTGAAAGGACATCTTTAATTTTCGAGTTGTCTACTTCTATGGGAATATTCAAAACCCTAACATTCCTAATTACAGACTAGGAATTCCGGAGTTTTACAGTACTTTTAGTACCATCACGGTGTATAAATTCCGTTTCATAACCAAATTTTTCCAGAAAGCGGTCTACACTCACGGAATCGTTAAACTTTACAAAAATGCAGTATTCATCAGAGTCTAGCTGCACGGTATGAACAGATTGAGAATGAAGGCCTATTACCTCGGTAATCCAGTCGTGTATTTCAAGTGCAGAGGGTTCTACTCGACGGGAGTACTTGTTGAAGGTGAAAATCACGGTGTTTTTTCTCATGGAGTTTGCCATGGTGTTCTGCAGCGAAGAAATCTCGGACAACGCCGAAATCCCAACGGCACTACGTAGAAAGACGACACGAACGAAGACCAAATGCTCAATTGATAACGCTTAATTCACGTGGAAAATGCCAATAAACGATCACGAAACACGAAAACACTGCCGTAAACACTGAACGTTCACGGAGCAAACTTGAGGGGCGTGCGACCGCTGCGACAGCTAAAGCCAGACTGGGATCCATCTGAGTCACCGAGGACACAGAGGATAGTGCCACTGCAGGGACTTATCTCTGGCACGCCTCTCGTGAGACTCACATTCCTAGCTTATTGTCCCGCACTATATCCATAGTGCCCCTGCCCATTATACTCATTACTCGCGGATTTTTGCCTATTCCCCTAAGAGCTCGGGAACTGTTTGTGCACCCGCACGGAAGAAGATGGTCAAATGACAGGTGAGCCTTAACTATATATTCAGGGTGGTCCATTGATAGTGACCGGGCCAAATATCTCACGAAATAAGCATCAAACGAAGAACTACAAAGAACGAAACTCGTCTAGCTTGAAGGAGGAAACCAGATGGCGCTATGGTTGGCCCGCTAGATTAGTACGTAAAGAAATATGAATGTTTTAGTTGGACCACTTTGTCCGCTTTGTGATAGATGGCGCTGTAATAGTCACAAACGTATAAGTACGTGATATCACGTAACATTCCGCCAGTGCGACGGTATTTGCTTGGTGATTCATTACCCGTGTTAAAATGGACCGTTTACCAATTGCGGAAAAGGTCGATATGGTGTTGATGTATGGCTGTCGTGATCAAAATGCCCAACGGACGTGTGCTATGTACGCTGCTCGGTAACGTTGACGACATCATCCAAGTGTCCGGACCGTTCGCCGGATAGTTACGTTATTTAAGGAAACAGGAAGTGTTCAGCCACATGTGAAACGTCAACCACGACCTGCAACAAATGATGATGCCCAAGTAGGTGTTTTAGCTGCTATCACGGCTAATCCGCACATCAGTAGCAGAAAAATTGCGCGAGAATCGGGAATCTTAAAAACATCGGTGTTGAGAATGTTATATCAACATCGATTGCACCCGTACCACATTTCTTTGCACCAGGAATTGCATGGCGACGACTTTGAACATCGTGTACAGTTCTGTCACTGGGCACGAGAGAAATTACGGGACGATGGCAGATTTTTTGCACGCGTTCTATTTAGCGACAAAGCGTGATTCACAAACAGCGGTAACGTAAACCGGCATAATATGCACTATTGGGCAACGGAAAATCCACGATGGCTCCGACAAGTGGAACATCAGCGACCTTGGCGAGTTAATGTATGGTGCGACATTATGGGAGGAAGGATAATTGGCCCCCATTTTATCGATGGCAATCTAAATGGTGCTATGTATGCTGATTTCCTACGTAATGTTCTACCGATGTTACTACAAGATGTTTCACTGCATGACAGAATGGCGATGTACTTCCAACATGATGGATGTCCGGTACATAGCTCGCGTGCGGTTGAATGTTCAAATGGCTCTGAGCACTTTGGGACTTAACTTCTGAGGTCATCAGTGCCCTAGAACTTAGAACTACATAAACCTAACCAACCTAAGGACATCACACACATCCATGCCCGTGGCAGGATTCGAACCTGCGACCGGAGCGGTCGCGCGTTTCCACACTGTAGCGCCTAGAACTGCTCGGCCACTCCGACCGGCATGTGCTGTTGAAGCGGTATTGAATAGCATATTTCGGGACAGGTGGATTAGTCGTCGAAGCAAGTTCACCGGATCTGACGTCGCCGGATTTCTTAGTGTGGGGAAAGTTGAAGGATACGTGACCCACCGACGACGCCTGACAACATGCGTCAGCGCATTGTCAATTCATGTGCGAACATTACGGAAGGCGAACTACTCGCTGTTGAGAGGAATGTCGGTACACGTATTTCCAAATGCATTGAGGTTGACGGACATAACTTTGAGCATTTATTGCAATAATGTGGTATTTACAGGTAATCACGCTGTAACAGTATTCGTTCTCAGAAATAATAAGTTCACAAAGGTACATGTATCACATTGGAACAACCGAAATAAAATGTTGAAACGTACCTACGTTCTGTATTTTAATTTAAAAAACCTACCTGTTATCAACTGTTCGTCTAAAATTGTGAGCCATATGTTTGTGACTATTACAGCGCCATCCATCACAAAGCGAAAAAAGAGGTCCAACTAAAACATTCTATTTCTTTACGTACTAAAAAATGGTTTCCCCTTTTAAGCTAGACAAGTTTCGTTCGACGCTTATTTCATTTGGACCGGTCACGATCAATGCTCCACCCTGTATATGAAGATGGTATCTGTTCTTTCGGACATCTTCATATATATATGAATTTTATGCAGATTATTAAAATACCACAAAGTTTGATTTTTGTTAGGCTCCATTGTGAAACAGGTTGGATGGTGAAGACGAACATAGCGAGAGAGGTGGCCAACATCTCACCTGCGATGTTCCGGGCAGCAGTAGAGCAATCTATTATAGTGGGGTTCCAGGTTGCCGTAGATACATATGGTAGTCCATTGAGCACCGTTTGTAACCTAGAACCTAAATATGGTACGCAATTAATAAATTTTACCCTCTAATGTGGAAAGTAAAATGTGTTTCTTGCAGTGGTTTATTCGTTATTTCTCTTCCACATATCCTTACAAGTGTTTCGATAAATTTTCACGGTCCCCGGATAACTCGTTTTTCATGGGGGCTCTCTCAAGTAGCGAATGCTTAATTCAGTTATTAACAGACAAAAGCTCAGTGAAAAACAATTGAAATCAATCCGAATCGCCAGCCGGATTATCCGAGCGGTTCTAGGCACTACAGTCTGGAACCGCGCCACCGCTACGGACGCAGGTTCGAATCCTGCCTCGGGCATGGTCGTGTGTGATGTCCTTAGGTTAGCTAGGTTTAGGTAGTTCTAAGTTCTAGGGGACTGATGACGTCAGAAGTTAAGTCCCATAGTGATCAGAGCTATTTGAACCACTTTTTTTTCAATCTGAATCTGATTGACAAGCCCTTAAAAATGTCAAATATGTACTTTTTTGTGTTCATTAGATATGTACTTCCGCGCTATTAATATTTTGTGCAGTGTATTTAATACTTGGAAAGGCTAGAAGTTTTTTCTGTGATCTAATACACATGGGTATTTTAGTTTTGAAAATATTGTTATAAAGAAATAACGATTCGTCACTCCTTTTTTTATTTACAAAATCTGGCAGCCATACCGTGAAGGCACAAGCGCAGATTATCAATAGTGAATCACCTGTCTGCTGAATTTTTTCCTCAGTCCTTGTTCGTGTGCTGTTAAACATAATGTACAATTTTAGAAAAGAATCTTCGTTCGTCATTTTTCCACAATCTAAATTTCCTTTGGGCACCTCCTATTTGGCGGGATTGTCACAAGTTCTAAATTCTTACAATTGAACGGTGAACACTCTTTACTTCTCGCTGTTAGCGTCACACAGGCACCAACGATTAGGAAGGTGTATGACCCAACGGCTGGGGTGAGAGAGGAATTGTGCGCTTCGTCCGGTCAAAAGTCCTTTACTTTTAGCACGACCCTCGTATTTGGAATGGTCAACTGCCTCACTCTGTAGTGTATATGACCAATAGTTGTCCCATAACATTTTTTGCAATATTCAGCCTGAAGTTTAACTTGTAAATTAATTTTTAACTAGTGGCAGATTGTCTGTGAGGTTCCAGCGTGACGCTTATCGTGCAGACTGAACACCGCAAATTGCGTGTATCTGCCTGTCAGCGACCACGGTGCGCAGAATGGGTGGCAGATAGAGAAGTGACTAAGTATCGACATGGAGCAGGCTGCATAGCTCCACTTGTTGCTCCGTTGGCGGCAAGCCAACCTCCAGTGAAATATTTAAAGGAAAGAGGACATTGGTGAGAGCTGCCAATGTCGCGCTATAGTACCACCATTGAAAAGTATACGCGCGAAATACCGGCGACCATACATTCGAGATATTGAGTGATTGAAGATTAAACCGACGATGTAAGGTTTCGTAAATCCTTTCATCATTCATTGATTATTTCTCGAAAATTCGCGGCCGCTAAGAGTACTGAAAGGAATTTTTTACGTTATTCGGGCAACATTTCGATGGTTGACTTTACATCCCATTAGAAAAACTGAAAGGATTGTTCTCCTCTTCCTTTCTCCCTAAGAGTCTTCTACCCAGCACTTCAAATATCAACCCTTCATCTGCCGTTGTTCCTTCATTTTCTGTACTTATTCCTTCATTGTTTAACTGCACTTATTTTTCCTTTCTTCGGGCCACGGATGTAATATTTTGCTTATAATTACTCTTTCTAATACCCCTAATCTTTAGTACTTACAATTCAGTAATAAGTTTTCGCTAGCAAATAGGCATTACTGTTTCACTGCTATTTTGTAGTAATTCATTTTATGGTTTAAAGATAGGCGTTTTTTGTTTATTGTATTATTTGTTATTTCGTAAGATCTTTTCGTGTTGTTTGTCCTCTTTTCCTTAGAAGATTTTTATAAATCCTGCTGTTGGATTTTCAAATATTTAATTTTTGTACCTCATTCAATGAACCAATATCTACTCCGAAACATTTTGCAGCACTTTTTTATATTCGTCAAAATTTTTGTTTTCTCTATAGTGATTCTTAAGCCTGCCATGTTCGATGTCTATTCGAGCAGACTAACTTCTCTTTTGGTATTTAGCATGTTATCAAAGAAATATGGAAAAATCGTCGGAAATGCTAGGGAATTTATTGAAACACGTTTGTTCTTTCTTCCCAGTGTGTCTGATATTTGTTGTCGAAATGGATGGAACTGCTATACAGCACTAAAGCTCTACTACACAGAGCGTTGTTCTGACAGATTAATGACCATTTACATATTATTGTGTTAGTGCAGTACTGAATTGTCACAAGATCTTGTAACGGTCATATGTAAAGTATTTTCATTAAAGTTCTTGTATTTTAATTTTTACTATAGGAATAATTTAATTTAAGTAAACACTTCTGGTTATGAGTGACTGCATCATTTCCATTTACGCATATACTTCGCAAGGCACTGGATAGTTCGTGATGTAGTATACTTCTCTAACTTATTCCACCCGCTACTGAAGCTGTGAACTCTAACTCACTGTACATTTCAGATCGCACCCTGTTGTCTCTTGTTTTTTGTTACGACCACCCTGGTATGTAGTACGGTAAGTTCATAAAATTATTGCATGATCTATTTATAAAATTAGATCTCTAAATTTTTCCCTATCAACGTCTCCCGAGAGACATAGTGTAACGTCCTCCAATATTCCGACCTGTGTCGCAGATGGTCTTGACCATCTTGATTAAGTGTCCGGAAAGACCGGAATAATTTATTCAGATTGACTGTGACTACGAAGACCTGTCCTCGCATATGCGAAGGCCCAAGTGTGCCACCTACTAAGAAATGTAAAAAGAGCATTTTCGCAGCTCAGGACACTATGCATTTTAGAATTTTGAGATTCTCTTGCTGTCGTTTATCAAGGATTGCTATTTAGATAGCTCGTTTAAAAGCTGTTGTTTAATTTACATTAACCCTTACGCAGGAATACACATGGTTCCCACACGCGCCTGTCATGTAAAACTCACGTTTTCTTGTTCATTTGAGATCTAGACGTGAAACTGTACTGCTCGGTTTAAGTTTGGATTACCCGTGCAATAAATCCGAATATTCCCTAATTTGGAAAAGCTATACCATTTCTCAGATAAAATTATAAACCTTGGATCATTTTTAGGAACGCAATCTGACTACAAAAGGAAGTTACTTGCTTTAAAAACACATCGGTTAATAATAGGTACAGCAAGAAGTAATTGAATTTAAGTGAGTATAAGAAATTGTATCTAGTAACTCGGCTAAGTGTTTAAGCAACGTAGCATGTCGGTACATGCCGCGCAGACGGGATGTCAGCCCCAGTTTGTGATAATAAAACTCAAATATAACGCATCGAACATACACACTTCCGTGGAACAAAGCATAGCGTTTCCGCAATCTGTATCAGCGTCAAGACCTACCTTATCTGCCGACACTCACGCAAAGAACAAGATGTATAATGTCCATGGCAGTGGATCCTAGTTGCCATGTCAATCTTGAGTTGTACGGACCACAGGCTGGAGGGCAATATTACAGTTCTGCTCGAACGAGGGTTTCATATGCTACCATTTTTGTGGGTGGATTACTTTTTCTGGAGAAATTCTTCAAATGAATCTCAGTCTGCCAGCTGTTTTATTTGCCTTTAGTTTTATGTGGTGCTCCCACTTGAAATCGTTCCGTAAGCATATTCTTAAGTATTTTGTGCATGGTACTCCTTCCAGTGATTGTTCTGCAATTGTGTAATCATGCAATACTGAGTCTGCCTGTTTATGGGAAATACGTTACACTTGTTTATGTTGTGGCAGCGTTGTTACTGTGGCTCCAAAACAATCCTTCATCATAGCTGTCAGAAGCAATTCGTGAACCAAGCGTCTGTCCTCTGCAGGCCTTTCTGAATTTCGCAACAGTTCTCTAGCGTTGCGACGTCTGTGTCTACAACAGCATCAGTGTGAAAAGCCTTACTAAACTTCGAACATCACCCACTAGATTATTTGTAAACATTCCTAGAAGGGTTTAAGACTTCACCTCGAGAAATGTCTCAGCTTAGTTAGGGATTCCGTAGAAGATGGTATAAGAGGCGTACAGTATGACTGGCCGTGCTTTTCTATCCGAGAGTAGCAGAGATTAAGACAGCCCGTCCTTGTATTACCTTACTGGATCGTCGTGTAGGATATCTGCCCGCATCTCGTGGTCGTGCGGTAGCGCTCTCGCTTCCCACGCCCGGGTTCGCGGGTTCGATTCCCGGCGGGGTCAGGGATTTTCTCTGCCTCGTGATGGCTGGGTGTTGTGTGCTGTCCTTAGGTTAGTTAGGTTTAAGTAGTTCTAAGTTCTAGGGGACTGATGACCATAGATGTTAAGTCCCATAGTGCTCAGAGCCATTTGTAGGATATCTCCCTACCAGTTTTGCCGCAAAGCTCTCGTAGTTGATGTCCTTCACAGAATCAATATTACCGCCATCGGATTCTCTGGAAAATGCAGTTCTATATCCTGCAATTTCCAGGAGAACACCGATATATTAATGTTGTAACTTACTTAGTAAACACTGTCGCAGTCGCATTTAAGTTCTTAATTTTTATTTTTAGATTACCAGTTTCGATATTTGAAAGAGATCATCGTCAGATCTACATTCTTGAATGACAGTAGGAATCGAGTACATGTCCACGCCACCACAAACGGACTTGCTCCACGCCATCAATTCCTATTGTCATCAGGGAATGTAGATGTGATGATGATCTCTTCAGAAGATCGAAACCGGTCATCTAAAAATAAAAATTAACAACATAGATGCGTCCAAGACTGAAACTTCCAGGAAGATTAAAACTGTGTGCCGGACTGAGAATCGAACGCGGGACCTTTGCCTTCCGCGGGCAAGTGCTCGATTTCCCTAACCAATCACGACTCGCGACCCATCCATACAGCTTCAATTCTGCCAGTACCTGGTTTTCTACCTTCCAAACTTCACAGAAGCTCTCCTGCAATCCTTGCAGAACTAGCAAATGGTTCAAATGGCTCTGAGCACTATGGGACTCAACTGCTGTGGTCATAAGTCCCCTAGAACTTAGAACTACTTAAACCTAACTAACCTAAGGACATCACACACATCCATGCCCGAGGCAGGATTCGAACCTGCGACCGTAGCGGTCGTGCGGTTCCAGACTGTAGCGCCTTTAACCGCTCGGCCACTCCGGCCGGCTGCAGAACTAGCACTCCTGGAAGAAAGGATATTGCAGAGACATGGCTTAGCCACAACCTGTGGGATGTTTCCAGAATGAGATTTTCACTCTGCAGCGGAGGCAAAGGTTCCGAGTTCGAATCTCGGTCTGCGACCAAGACTGTTTATTAAATAAGCTATAACAACTAAGTGATGAAGTGGGAAGATAAATTACTTGAAATAATGTTCGTGGGCACCATTAAGAAGTGTTTATTCACGGAAACAAGGTAATCTGATTGTAAATGAAACATCCATCACTTTTAACTCAAAACTAGCTATTTCCCAAGAGCAAGGTCTTACGACAGAAGGCACCCTGTCGGACACTGGTGACTATGGCGCGCAGTCTGGAACTCGTACTTAAAATCGTGGAATATCATAGCTGTTCGTACAACTTCGTTACCTTAAATATTGCCCATTTGTTTACTGAAACAACTGATTTTTTTGCGTAGTAATATTGTTGTAAGAATGCGCCTATCTGCAGTAGACTTCACGTAATATTTGTAATGGGAAAATGGCTTTTATTACTATAGATACATTAAAAAAACATTACTTGGTTCATGCCAGAATGGCTATGGTTTCACTACGTATCGAGCGGTTGTGCACCCAACTAGCTACCGGCAAAATCACATGGTCCAGTGGCCACTCCAGCCAGCGTAGGAACTGAAATCTTACTCCCTACTATGCGTTTAGCAGTGCTGCCTGATCTTATTGGTTGCTACTGATACCTGCGGACTCGACATTAAATGTAAATCTGGAAAATAAGCAAATGAAACATAATCTGCAAATAGGGGGAACCATACTAGTATCGCGAGAAAAATGAAATTAGAGAGATTCGATCTCAGAAAGAAGCTTACCAGCCATTTGCGACTGGAACAGGGAAGGGTAGAGGTGACAGTGGTGTAAAAAGTAACCTCCTCCAAACACCGTAATGTAGCTCTCTGAGTATATATTTAGATGCAGAAGTAGCTATAATAGCTACAATAGCTTCTTAGGAAATAGAATATGCTAAATGTGAATATCTGAAAAAAAGTCATATTTCGTAAACATCATGAGCTAGGATAAATCGACATTACCTATCAGATCCGATCACCTGACTATCATCAGGTATCATATACACTATGTGGTCAAAAATTTCCGGACACTTGGCTGAAAACGTCTAACAAGTTCGTGCCACCCTCCATCGGTAATGCTGGAATTCAATACGGAGTTGGCCCAACCTTAACCTTAATTACAGCTTTCAACCTCATAGGAATACGTTCAATCAGGTGCTGGAAGGTTTCTTGGGGAATGGCAGGCCATTCTTCACGGAATGCTGCACTGAAGAGATGTATCGATGTCGGTCGGTGAGGCCTGACACGAAGTCGGCGTTCCAAAACGTCCCGAACGTGTTCTATACGATTCAGGTCACGACTCCACGCAGGCCCATTACAGGGATGTTATTGTCGTGTAACCACTCCGCCACAGGTGCTCGATCCTGTTGAAAGATGCAATCGCCATCTCCGAATTGCTCTTCAACAGTGGAAAGCAAGAAGGTGCTTGAAACATCAATGTAGGCCTGTGCTGTGACAGCGCCATGCAAAACAACAAGGGGTGCAAGCCCCCTCCATGAAAAACACGACCACATCACAACACCACCACCTCCGAATTTTACTTTTGGCACTATACACGTTGACAGATGACGTTCACCAGGTATTCGCCATACCCACACCCTGCCATCAGATCGCCATATTGTGTACCGTGATTCGTCACTCCACACAACGTTTTTCCACTGTTCATTCGTTCACTGTTTACGCTAGTTACACCAAACGAGGCGTCGTTTGGCATTTACCGGCGTGAGGTGTGGTTTATGAGCAGCCGCTAGACCATGAAATGCAAGTTTTCTCACCTCCCACCTAACTGTCATAGTACTTGCTGTATATCCTGATGCAGTTTTTAATTCTTGTGTGATGGTTGTGATAGATGTCTGCCTATTACACATTACGATCCTCCTCAACTGTCGGCGGTCTCTGTCAGTCAACAGACGAGGTCGGGCTGTATGGCTTTTGTGCTGTACGTGTCTCTTCACGTTTCCACTTCACTATCACATCGGAAACTGTGGACCTAGGGATGTTTACGAGTGTGGAAATCTCGTGTACAGACGGATGACAAAAGTGACAACCAATCTCCTGACCACGTTCGAAGTCCGTGAGTTCCGTGGAGCGCCCCATTTTGCTCTCTCTCTCTATGTCTACTGACTACTGAGGTAGCTGATATGGAGTACCTGGCAGTAGGTGGTAGCACAATGCACCTAACAACGTTTGTTTTGGGGGGGGGGGGTGTCCGGATACTTTTTATCACATAGTGTATGGGTGAATTCGGCCACGGTGTTTGCCCTCTACTTTGATTCGTAACAAGTCGCGTGACTGTCAGAATTATGGGCCACTTAATACGACAGGGAGGACCGTATCCACTGACGCTAGTGAGGCAGTGAATGGGACGCGCTGCTGGCTTCAGGCGGTTTGCCGCTTCTGAGCCGTTCGGCTGGGAATAATGGGAAGGAACAAAGCATCGGAAACAATGGAGAAAACAAGTGAAGAACGGAAAAGGCGAGCTGCGGCAGTCAGGGAGGGCTGACGGAATCATTGCGGAGCGTGCCTTGTCACCACAAACAGTTCCCATTTATTTCTGCTCTGACATCCTGATTAAGCCTTGTCCTTGGCTTTAGAGAGCTCGTGTTCTGCGTCAAAACACACCGTATAACAGTCGCAGTGTCGCAGGATAATTTCGGTATGTTTTCAGGCCTATTTTTGTATGGTTAGATTAGCCAAATCTTCGCTGTACTTTAGTCTGGTGGTATATGACTTGTGAATATTTCGCAGTAGTTTATTTCGAAGTTAACCAGTCGTATGCATATGGTGAAGAACGTGAAATGACATAGCAGAGACAGCAGCTTAGTTATCGTAAAAGCACTATATGATCTGTTCATAGTATGTGAAAGCTATGTCGACAGATTTTTTACTCGGTTTCCTTATTACGGAATAAAAAAAGTACCCACACATGCCTCTTGTTTTACGATTTAAAGTTAAACAGTGCAGTGAGCTCTGTTTCATACGAATTGTCGTCTGGCATGTCAAAGCGAGTTACAAAATGGTGAGGAACATTGAATTTCACTCATTTACTGTTATGAACAGCCTCTGGAGGAAGTATGAGCGACGTAATGCATCCATTTATCACCGATGGTGCCTCTTAATCCACTTTACAATCCACAGACATTCCTGAGCAAGTGCTTGGACGAACGAGTTTGGTTTAAAAGTCTCACGGGGACCAGAGACTCAACTGCACCATGCATGAGTTATACCAACCTTGCAGGGCCAGGCATATTCCGCTACTTAGAACCACGCTGTTCTGCGGTTGACAGGGTAGATAACGGTTCTAGGTGTCCCTTTCGCTCAGCCAAAATGGGTCCGGCGAATTCTGCTGGCCCACTGGTACCTTTCAAATGGCTCTGAGCACTATGGGACTTAACTACTGAGGTCATCAGTCCCCTAGAACTTAGAACTACTTAAACCTAAGGACATCACACACATCCATGCCCGAGGCAGGATTCGAACCTGCGACCGTAGCGGTCACGCGGTTCCAAACTGACGCGCTTAGAACCGCACGGCCACACCGGCCGGCACTGGTACCTTTACGGAGGCCGTATTGTTAGTATGACATGGTATCCTTATTGAGCTGCAGTCATGGACTTTGCGGCTGATCCCAGCGGAGGTTCGAGTCCTCCCTCGGGCATGGGTATGTGTGTTTGTCCTTAGCATTATTTAGGTTCAGTAGTGTGTAAGCTTAGGGACTGATGACCGTAGCAGTTAAGTTCCATAAGATTTCACACACATTAGAACATTTATTGAGCTAACTGTTACACTCTGAAGTTAGGCTACATTATTTTGTCGTGTAGTACATTGAATCGATTCTCATTTTACTGCTACAATTCAGTGGTTCTTTTCGTTTTTATATTTTCGGTTCAATTTATCAATTTTCTCGTGTAGGTGTTTTAGTATGTTAGTCATTGTCTGTGAGGAAATGTTCCCATGTGCGCTTAAAGGGCAGTGAGCTTCGTGTTTCATGCTTTAGCTTATTTCTAAATTCAAATAAGTGTCTGTACATTTTAAAATGTATGCTTGTGTTTTAGTCTCTATCTTTTTTGGTGACCACACTACGTGACTCAATAGTCGATAAAAGTTCATCGTGAAGTGTTTAATTGGCTGTATTATCGCCTTAAGCAATTGCTTTTAGTGTTTCACAGCCGCCTGTCAAACAATGTTTTACTCGAATTGCGAAATTTTCCTTCGATGGTGCACATAGTAGTTACTGGCAGAATATGCCACTCTTCTTTCTGTTTGTTAGCACCAAACAAATACTGCTATGCATCACACTGTCTTACGTGAACTTACGGACAGAGCTAGTACCAACATGACCAATAAATTTTCCCTCGTTTGGATTTTATAGAAAGTGTTTTTCATCGGTACGATATTTGGCAAGTGACATACCCCTACTCGACCTTTTCCAACCCCACTTAGTTGGATTGTTGTAACTGAGCATATATAGGTCACTAGCAATTTCTATCTCTGAAACCTATTTTACTGGTTCTCATGAGTATAGAATGAAGCTTTTCCGTTAACAATGTGTCGTACCACTCTTTTTGTCCACCATGCATATAATCTACGTCTTCAGTAGTGCTAGATGGCATGTGGATTTTTTAATTAAAGTTGTGAAAAAATGGCCTTGTTAATCTAACATGAATAAATCATAGACCCTCCAAAATAGTGAGAGACTAAATCTTTAGCTACGAAAGAAAACAACATTCGTAATTAATTCACTTATTTCACCAAATGAAATCACCTACAAAAATCGACATTATCAAACTATTAACTCGGCAAATCTGGGTAAGGAATTGGGAGCCTGAGTCTAATAATCGCATCTCCATGTAAATATATAGTATTGGTGAATTTGTACCGTGATTGCTGAAATTTTATTGTAAAATATAGATAGCACTATAGAAGGGTATTTTTTTATATCTGTGGCCGGAATTGAAAGCATATCAGAGCGAATTTTGAAAATTACTGAAACTCAGTAGTAATGATCTGACTTTCCCTATGATTCGCCTCGTTGTTGCAGCCATGTTTATCTGCAGATAGAGGCTGAAGAGGCAGAAAAATTGGTTTCGCACCAAGAACCGGCGCCTGGGGCTAATTGTAGCTCAGCCCGAAGTGCTTCCAAGTCCCCCACGCTCATCTGAACAGGGAGGCCGTTGATTGCTCGGCTGACAAGGTGCGGAGAAGCTCTGCGATGAAGTCTGGCGATGCAGAGATTTTCTTCCATCTGCTTCCGGAAAGGATTGGCTGATCTAGAGTAAAAAGGTGCCTTAAAAGAAACTTGTTCCCCCTCCGTCGCCGAGTTCAGTCAGTTAACCAGAAAAAGTTTCTTAACAATTGCTGTGCCCCCCCCCCCCCCCCCCCCCCCCCGCTCTCCCTCGCATGAATCACGGAGCTTGCCATCGGTGGGGTGTCTTGCGTGCCTCAGTGACACAGATGGCTGCTGAACCGTAGGTGCAGCCCCTACGGAGGAGTATCTGTTGAGAGGTGAGAGGACAGACAAACGTGTGTTTCCTGAAGAAGGGCATCAGGCTTTTCAGTAGCTGCAAGGATAACAGTCCAGGTTATTAACTGATCTGGCATGTAACATTAACCAAAGCGGCCTTGCTGTGCTGGTACTGTGAATGGCTTAAAGAAGGGGAAACCATAGCCGTACCTCTAGTGTATGTTATCTCTACTGTACTGTTAAGATACAATGGCTTCCTCTTGGGTAAAAAATTCCGAAGGAAAAATAGTCCCCCATTCAGATCTCTGGGGCAGATTACTCAGGAGGATTTCGTCATCAGGAGAAAAAAAAAAAAAACTGGCGTTCTACGGATCGGACTGTGGAATTTTAGATCCCTTAATCGGGCAGGTAGGTTAGAAAATTTAAAAAAGAAACGGAAAACTTGAAGTTATAGTGGGAATTAATGAAGTTCGGTGACATGAGGAACAGGACTTATTGTCTGGAGAATACATAGTTATAAATGCAAAATCAAAGAGTAATAATACAGGTGTGTTTAGTAATAAGAAAACTGGAATGCTTGTAAGCTACTATGCACAGCATAGTGAACGCAATATCATGGCCAAAATAGGCACGAAGCCCATAACTACCACAGTAGTGCAAGTTTGTCAACTAGGTCTGCAGATAATGAAGAGATGATGAGATAAAAGAACTTATCCAGATATTTAAAGGAGAAAAAATTTAACTGTGATGGGAGACTGGAATTCTATAGTAGGAAAAGTAAGAGAAGAAAAAAATGGTGGGTGAATGTGAACTAGGGGAAAGGCATGAAAGAGAAAGCCTCCTAGTAGAATTTTGCATAGAGCATAATTTAATCATCGCTCATAATTGGTGTAAGACTCGCAAAAAAAGGTTGTATACGTCGAAGAGATCTGGAGACATTGGAAGGTTTCAGACTGATTATACGACGCTAAGACATAGATTTAGGAACCAGATTTAAATTGCAAGATATTTGCAGGGACAGATATACGAGTAGACTCTGGCCACAATTTATTAGTTATGAACAATAGATTAAAACTGAAGAAATTGGGAAAAGTTAGGAAATTGAGGAGATGGTACTTCGATAAGTTGAAAGAACAAGATCTTGCTGGGAATTTCAGAGGGAGCATTAGGCGACGGTTGACTAGAACAGGGGAAAGCAATACAGAGAAGGCGAATGAGTAGATTTAAGAGATGAAACGGTGAAGGCAGCCGAGAATCAAATACTTAAAAAACAAGGCCTACTATAAGTCCTTAGGTAACACAAGAGGTAGTGATATTAATTGGTGAAAGG
Source organism: Schistocerca piceifrons (assembly GCF_021461385.2). Lineage (NCBI taxonomy): Eukaryota > Metazoa > Arthropoda > Insecta > Orthoptera > Acrididae > Schistocerca > Schistocerca piceifrons. The sequence goes on along the minus strand of NC_060142.1, from coordinate 509,174,368 downwards.
AGAATATATAAAAATGCAGCAAATGAAGAAGGTGAAAGGGAATGCAACATTCAAAAAATGAGATTGACAGGAAGTGCAAAATGCCTAATCAGGAACGGCTAGCAGTCAGATATAAGGATCTAGAAGCATATTTCACTAGGGGAAAGATAGATACCGCCCACAGGAAAACTGAAGAGGCCTTTGGGGAAAAGAGAAGCGGATTGGTGATTATCATGGCCACAGATGGGAAACCCGTCCTAAGCAAAGTTAGGTAAGCTGAAAGGATGAAGGAGTATACAGAGGGTTAATACAAGGGAGATAAACTTGAAGGCAATATTATCGAACTGGAAGTGGACGTAGATGAACATGAGACGGGAGATACGACACTGCGGAAAGAATCTGACAGTGCTCTGAAAAATCTAATTCAAAACAATGCTCCGGAAGTAGACGATATTCTGTCAGAACGTCTCATAGCGTTGGAAGAGCCAGCCATGACAAAACTCTTCCATCTGGTGTGCAAGTTGTATGATACAGGCGAAATACCATCAGACTTCGAGAAGAACGTAATATTTCCAATTCTGAAGAAAGCAGTTGGTGGCAATTACCGAAAATAAGTTTAATAATTCATGGTTGGAAAATACTAACACAAATTCGTTATAGAAGAATGAGAAGACTTGTAGAAGCCGAAGCCGACCTCGTGGAGATCAATTCGGATTCCGGAGAAATTTAGGAACACGCGAGGCAATACTGAACCTACGACTTGTCTTAGAAGATAGGTTAAGGAAAGGAAAACCTACGTTTATAGCTTTTGTAGCCTTACAGAAAGCTTTTAACAATGTTTCCTGGAATATTCTCTTTGTAATTCTGAAGGTAGCAAGAGTAAAATGCAGGGAGTGAAAGGATATTTACAACTTGTATACAAACCAGATAGCAGTTTATAAGAGTCGAGAAGCATGAAAGCGAAGCAGTGGTTGGGAAGGGAATGAGACAGGGTAGTAGCCAATCCACGATATTATTCAGTTGGTACATTGAACAAGCTGTAAAGGAAACCAAAGAAAAACATGGAACAGGAGTTAAAGTTCAGGGGAAAGAAATGTTAACTTTGAGGTTTGCCGATAACATGGTAATTCTGTCAGAGACAGCAAAGGACTTGGAAAAACAATTGAACGGTATGGACAGTGTCTTGAATGGAGGATATAAAATGAATATTAACAAAAGCGAAATAAGGATAATCGAGTCTAGTCAAATTAAATCAGGTGATTCTAAAGGAGTTATATTAGGAAACGAGACATTTAAAGAAGTAGATAAGTGATGCTATTTGGGCAGCAAAATAACTGTCCGCCCCCGGTAGCTGCGTGATCAGCGTGACAGACTGTCAATCCTAAGGGCCCGGGTTCGATTCCCAGTTGGGTCGGAGATTTTCTCCGCTCAGGGACTGGGTGTTGTGTTGTCCTAATCATCATCATTTCATCCCCATCGACACGCAGGTCGCCGCAGTGGCGTCAAATCGAAAGACTTGCATCAGGCGAACGGTCTACCCGACGGGAGGCCCTAGCCACACGACATTTCATTTCAGCAAAATAACTATGGTTCGAATGGCTCTGAGCACTATGGGACTTAACATCTGAGGTCATCAGCACCCTAGAACTTAGAACTACTTAAACCTAACTAACCTTACGACATCACACACATCCATGTCCGAGGCAGGATTCGAACCTGCGACCGTAGCAGCAGCGCGGTTCCAGACTGAAGCGCCTAGAATCGCTCGGCCATCCCGGCCGGCAAATAATTGATGTTGCCCGAAGTAAAGAGGATATAAAATGCAGACTGTCAGTGGAGAGAAAAGCATTTCTGAAGAAGAGAAATTTGTTGATATAGAATACAGATTTAAGTGTTAAGAAGTCTTTTTCCGAAGGTATTTGTCTGGAGTGTAGCCATGTGTGGAAGTGTAATATGGATGATAAACAGTTTAGACAAAAAGAGAAAAAAGTTTTCCAAATGTGGTGCTACAGAGGAAGATTAGATGGGTAGGTCACGTACGTAATGAGGAGGTACTGAATAGCGGTACTAAAGAAGAATGTTGGAAGTTAAATCGGTATATCACGTAACTTATGGGAAGGTACTGAATAGAACTGGAGAGACAAGAAATTTGTGGCATAACTTGACCAAAAGAAGGGATCGCATGATAGGACACATTCTGAGATATCAAGGGATCACCAGTTAAGAATTGGAGGGAAGTGCGTGTGTGTGTGTGTGTGTGTGTATGGGGGAGCAGGGGGCGGGGTTAAAATCGTAGAACGACCCAAGAGATGAATACAGTAAGCAGATGCAAAAGGGTATAGCCTGCAGCAACTATTCGGAGATATAGAAGCTCCCACAGGATAGAGTATCATAAGGAGCTGCATCAAACCTCTTCGGTCTGAAGACCACAACAACAAACAAAATTTGGGGCTGAAGAACTGCGTTCTCCTCTCTCTGTCTTTTTCTGTGCCCAATGAGGACGTCCTCGACAGCACAGCTGAGTCTTTCTTTCTAACTGCTAATTTATGCCGGCCGGAGTGGCCGAGCGGTTCTAGGCGCTACAGTCTGGAGGCGCGCGACCGCTACGATCGCAGGTTCGAATCCTGCCTAGGGCATGGATGTGTGTGATGTCCTTAGGTTAGTTAGGTTTAAGTAGTTCTAAGTTCTAGGGAACTGATGACCACAGCAGTTAAGCCCCATAGTGCTCAGAGCCATTTGAACCATTTTGCTAATTTATTTACGTTAGCCAGTCCTGGCGTTACATTGTGTTAAACATTTGGTTTTTAACTCTGATTTCATATTAGTTGCGGGAAAGTTTTGGAACAAACAATCGCTTAACAGTAGCATCACCATGTTATTGAATTATTTTAGGAGACCATGTAATTATGACTTTTCCTCGCTGTCCAGTTTTACTGGCTGAAGCCGTTCTTACTGGCGTTTTATTTGGCCACAGTTTGTCTTTAAGGACAATAAATGTCAATTTCCAGGATTACTTAACTGTTATTTTCTATTAATGAACCAAGTAGATCCAAACTACACCCCACCCCCAGACTCACTTGTTATCACGACTTAATGAGTACCAGAAAGGCAGATGATATCAATTATTGAGATGCATGTAAAATTTCCTCCACAGTGATATCTGTAGTTAAAAATATACTACATGTGTTAATAAAACTATTGTTTTGATACTGGCATATACTGTTAAAAGAAAATAGATATAAAACACTTAAGCAACGAGAGAGGCGAAATATCACATCAGACGTATGAACAAATATGTAAGATACGTACTAATTGCTATTATATTAGGGCTTGCAAAAGGAATAAGGGAAATCCTGCAACTACAGTATAAAGGCAAAACGCATAACATAAGGGAATATTTATTATTATTAAGGTGAATTATGGGGTAAAAGACGACGTCTGTAAACGTGCCATTGTATCATTAAGAACTAGGTGTGTAGTTACTGAATGGGGAGATAGAGTCTGACAAAGAAAAATGTAAACCATAGAATAATAGAGGACAAATGGAGGTAATATGTTATATGGTTCAAAACTGGGAATACAGCAGGAATTGCATTATTAACGTGACAGTGTATCGTAGGGCGGTTTGTGAAAGAACTGTATACAGCGAAATGACGGTAACCACTGTGTTAGGTAGACGTAATGTAGAGAACATTCACTCATGGGATACTGCCGTAAAGTCGTCAAACTCAAAACTACTATATAGTGCCATAGTCGGCATAATAACAGAAGAAATAAGTATGAGAAGGTTCAGAAACCTTTAAGTAACTCGGAACTCACCCTTTTAAAATGGTAATTTGTCAAGTCCAAAAAAACCTTTGAAATACAACTAATGAAAAACATTTCTGTCTATCATTAATATCAGTCTGTATTTCTAGATGAAAAGGGGAAAGAGATACGTCAGCTATTCAGACGAAAAAGGAGTGGGGTTCGAAAATGAAAGATAAGGGCCATATCTAACTCAAAGAATCACTACCGAAAAACTACTCATTGTGCCAATGAAAGAAATCTGCATTTGTAGACATAATGAGAAAAGGGACATGTCTACCATTTATTCGCAAAAAGGGTGGGGGAGGGGGATATGGGAGTCCCTGTATCTCTATGAAATGTCTGCATTATGTTAAGGCACTTAAACATCCATCAAAATGTACATGTTCTAACATGTGTGGGATCAGCCAGGACGTTCGTCCCAGAGTCAGTATCCAGAATGTCAAGGACCATTTACAACAGTTGTGGCTAGCTTACATCCGGAGAGGATACAGTGGCTTTATGACATCTTTCCCAATGGGATCAGTGTAAGCATCCAGACCACAGGGAATGCAACGTCCTACTCGTAAGTGGTTTTATATCGTTAAGTTCTTTGTAAATTGGGCTCACTTTTATAAACATGGAAATAACGTCACAAACCCTTTGAATCTCTGGTTATGGGTGCTATATTTTTTAGGTATTGTACATCAGAAAAGTGTCTAAATAAAATGTCTTCGCCATTTTTTCCTCCTGGATACAATGCTGCAATTAAAGCTTTGTACAGACTGGAACAAGATGATGATAGAACATGTGCTAATACATCAAGGAGTAACTTGCAAGTTAGTTGTGTGAGTTGTAGAGGGAGACAGAGACTAAATCAATGAGGAAAAAAGACAGAAGAAACAATAAAAGGTAAAAAAAATTCTTACGATGCTGGAATTAACATCCTCATTTCAGCTTTACAACCACGCATATGACATTAACATGACAATCACCCAGTTGTTTAATAATGAATATGATGTTCTTGATATGAAATGTAAATAATTCCGGTAGGGCAGCAATGGTGTGTTACTTTTAACACTGTACTCGGTACAACTTTTCGCAGTGTAAATTGTAATGCTGTAATAATATACTAAAACTGAAATATGTACGTATGTTAACTGCAGAACCAGTTGACTAACCTAAAAAGTTGAAACAGCAATAATGTATCGATAAGCATATAAAATTGCGAAAGAATGATATTTATACAAGTCTGTATGTTTGTGAGTCCTAACAACAAAATTCAGCCGGCCGGAGTGGCCGTGCGGTTCTAGGCGCTACAGTCTGGAACTGAGCGACCGCTACGGTCGCAGGTTCGAATCCTGCCTCTGGCATGGATGTGTGTGATGTCCTTAGGTTAGTTAGGTTTAATTAGTTCTAAGTTCTAGGCGAGTGATGACCTCAGAAGTTAAGTCGCATAGTGCTCAGAGACATTTGATTTGAACAAAACTAAATTTCTGAAAACGACTTTGTTACAGAAATCGCTTTGTTCCTTTAACAACATTTTTCGTTAAGTTATTAAAAATTACAAGCTGTATACGTGTACCCAAAAGATATTCTTTGGGTATCAAGATTCTGATATCCAGCTGGTCCATCTGAAGTTTGATGCGTCTGATCGCATTGCACCGACCTTTATAGTGAGCCATAGTTCGCAGTTTGGCCAAGATAGCGCCACAGTCGGGTGAGTAATGCAGTTGTCAAGAGTTCCATAACGAAATTTTAATACCATTCCGCCTCCCACCATCAAAACCTGTGGCGGGTAGGATACACTTTGTTAAAAATATAGCTTAATTCGGCGTAAAGAAAGAATTGGTGTACATTTTGTATCGATTTGATGCGTCCTTCTCGGATTATTCTAAATAAATCAGAGTTCTTCCCCTATTTTAATTTTTCTCGATTTCAGCACCATCTGTCAATGGTTTAAAAAATGTTTCAGACAAAACTTGACTACTTTTTTATGGAGAATCCGAATCTGGAATAAAAAATGGGGGTTTTCATTTAAGATTTATAAGTTGACCTCTGCCCCACCCAAGGGGGCGGGGGCTGGGGGTCACGTGTAGTATCATTTGATGTCCCCCTTTGAGCTTACGAATTTGTCTTACCCACTATTTTTACCGGATGTATAGTTTTCGAGATAATCTCATCCGAAACTTCAGATGGACAACCCTGTATATGTCCCACCTCATGTCTGCCTTTTTACAATGAGAACCAAAAGCTGGTTTAGTGCTATCGATGGTACAAAGTTCTCTACAGCGGACATCAATAAAATGTGCCGATTTCGAATATGTAAAATTTCGACCAGGCACCACGTTTATTACGAACAACTCTTTAGTCATGCCGCTATTTTATACTGAAGCTGATTGCCGGTGAGAATTTGACGAGAACGTAGGAGTGATATGGGAGGGAGGGAGAGAGAGAGAAAGAGAGACAGAAAGAGAGAGAGAGAGACAGAGAGAGAAGTGGATCAGTTCTCAGTTTCCTCCGCGAAGTCTGACTGCAGCATTTACGAGATGGTGGTGTAACGTGCGCTAACGCCACCACAGCAATTCCCTTGTTAGCTGCTGTGCTGCGAGGAGATGCGCCCGCCATTTGCATTCGTCCCGATTCCTGCAACAGGCGCACATATCCGCCGGCTGGATAGAGCATCGGCTCTGTGTGTGTGTGTGTGTGTGTGTGTGTTTGTGTGTGTGCGCCCCTGGCAGACAGGCTGCCCGCACGTACTCTTGGCTGTAGCGGTTGCCGGCGGTGGTGAGCGACGGTCGTTGCAATTTGCTCAGAGAGCGGTCTCGTCTGGTCTGTGGCGGTGCTCCAGACAGGGCCGGTGGCGCTAGCGGCCGGTCTAATTGACGGCCATTAGAGGTGCCGTTAATGCGCCCGATCCCCGCGGAGCCGCGCGGCTGCTGTTAATACTGCCTGCCCGCCGTCGCTGATGAGGTGGCGGCTGGAGGCCCCAGGTTACAATTGCCAGCTCGTCGTACAAGACGGAGCTTGCAAAAATGTACTTTACAGACATTAGGAAAATGTCTAAAATTATACTCGCCTCTCACTTTACCGGGATGCCATGTAAAAGCTGACTGGTACTAATTCGCACTAGTTCCTGACTATAGCAGCCGTCACGAAAATAGCCATCTCAAGGTCATCTGACATTCCTACAGCATTTTCAGCTAGTAAAAATTCTGAAAAAAATGAGATATTTGTCTCAACATGGAAATCACACATCCAGACGGTTGCAAAAAACTGTTTGGTATAATGAGGTCTTTATCAGGATGAAATTTAAAGAAACCGTAAACCTGCTTTGCGAGAAATCAACGGTCAAACTTTCGAGCAAGTATGCTCAAATAAACAATTAAAATCAAACACGTTCAAGCCTATGGCGCGTACGCTTTACTGGGAACAACAGCGGACTCTGATGTTGTTCCTAGCAAGGTATACATGTCAAAGGCCTGAACGTTTTTAGTTTTAATTTTTGACTTGAGCATACCTGTTCGAAACTTTGAGCATTCCATGAGACTCTGATGTTGTTCCTAGCAAGGTATACGTGCCAAAAGCTTGAACTTGTTTAATTTTAATTTTTGACCTCATCATATCTGCTCGAAACTTTTGATCATTGCTTTCTCGCAATGCAATTTTAGGGTTTCTCAGAAATTTCATTTGATGAAGACATCCTTAGAGGTGTCGAAGCCTAGATCAGTGTACCAAACAGTTATTTGCAACCGGTTGGCTGCGTGACTCCTATGCAGAAATGTTTGCTGAGAGGCAGCCATGTTTAAGACGGTATGATACATCTGTATTTTTAGCCTAGAATATGACGGAGTATTTTCCAAAAGAAAAGTCTTCCCATCTGCTGCGAAAAAAACAATAACTAACAATACAAGAAATATTGAAGAATATCGTTTTTTAATTTAACTTGTGGAAAAATTACTATCATTTACATATTTGGATTGAAAACAATATATGAACGTTCTCAAAGTTTATAAATTCATGTGATACATATTTATCATGAAGACTTAAAAGTATTCCTCAACAAAAAATTAAAACACCGTAGAGATGTGAAACTGTTCCTACTGTGTAGCGAAAAGTGTCATCGCTGATGAATTTGCGTGCTGTTGGGTCTTTTAGAAACTTCCAGGGTGAAAGCTGTTAATAAGACTATGAAATTAACTTTGATAACATCTTGAAACATAATTACTGTCTCGTGTGAAGTATGAACGCATTTTATTTACGAAAGACACAGTCCGCCACCGCACGCGAGTACTTTTAGGCTGCCGCCTGCCTATTAGCTCCGATGGTTCGCCTTAATATAGCCGATAATATTCCCTACTTCCATAATTTGTTTTATTTCTAGCTCTTTCTGACCCTTCGTCACTGCACCCATTACCCAGATCGCCGATACACGCTAGACAAAAGTACCTATAGGTACTTTCAAGCCAAAATTCTGGTCGAAGTTGAGCAAAATATGTTTGCCTGTGGTCTTCTGAAACCCAAGATTTATCAAAGTATATTACAGGACTACAGTCCTCAGAACGCAGCAAGTGCATTTTAAACAAAACTTCGTTCTTTCTGCTGCATTGTTTCTGCATTCTAATAAAAACTTTTGTCCTTCATTATACTTTCGGAATCAAAAACCAAGTGAGCGGAGAAGACAAAGGACGAAGGTCTCAGACCCAGAATAATAATTTTTTTCACGGAGACAATGCTGTAATTTTTTATCCGCCGGATACTCTCCTCTGTTATAGTACCGCAGTGCAGTTCTACGCACAAATTTTTTGTCAAATTCTGTAATTTCCGTTTCCATTTATATCCCTTTCTTAGAGAGTCATAACCACATGCTAACATCTAGATCTTCTGCCTATGTTTCTGCCCTGTTAATAAGGAATATAGTCGATCCGGGAATACGACAATGATTTGTTATCAGTTTCTGAACTTGTGCAAGATTTATATTATTCTTGTTTTCTTCACTGTTGGCAAGATCAGCAAGAAATCTTTAGTACGCTAGCTAGTTTAGATTGTTTTTGAATGTCTTTTCGTCTTTTATACACACCAACAGGAGTAGTTTTACTAATATGCCGTTACTCCTGCGCCGGCCGGAGTGGCCGAGCGGTTCTAGGCGCTTTAGTGTGGAACCGCGCGACCGCTACGGTCGCAGGTTCGAATCCTGCCTCGGGCATGGATGTGTGTGATTTCCTTTGGTTAGATAGATTTTTCTGAGTTATAGGGGACTGATGACCTCAGATGTTAATTCCCATAGTGCACAGAGCCATTTGAACGTTACTCCTGCATTTCACTAACTACCAAACAAATGTCAATGCACCAATCCATCGAAGACTGAAACCACGTGGGAACACATGATATGGCACGGAAACACAGAACATTCAGCTAGTGCTGACCTAATGTTCTGTCAATATTGTACATCCGGCAGCAAAGCAATGAGGCGGACGAATCACAGCGCTGCAGAGAGTGGATGTGATCTTCAGGTATCTTAATTTCGTGACGACCCTTCTGGTGGCTTTCTCCAAGGGATGCCAAGCATAAACCAGCTGATGCAGTGACTACTTGAATTGCTACTGTGATGAAGGTAGCTAGAACAACTTAGACTCTATAATTCCTGAAGTCAGAGTTCATTAATAACATCGTTCTAATAATGTTGTACTGCATAATGAATAGAATAATAGGTCGTTTATATTTTTATAGGGCAACGGCCTTGCCGCAGTGGATACACCGGTTCTCGTCAGATCACCGAAGTTAAGCGCTGTCGCGTGTGGCCGGCACTTGGATGGGTGACCATCCGGGCCGCCCTGAGCTGTTGCCATTTTTCGGGGTGCACTCAGCCTCGTGACCGCAATTGAGGAGCTACTCGACTGAGTAGTAGCGGCTACGGTCAAAGAAAACCATCATAACGGCCGGGAGAGCGGAGTGCTGACCAGGCGCCCCTCCTATCCGCATTATCATCTGAGGACGACACGGCGGTCGGATGGTCCAGATAGGCCACTTGTGGCCTGATGACGGAGTGCTATATTCTTATAACTTCCGGTGTACCCCGTTAACGTTGTACATTTCTTACCATTTACCATGTGGCATGTACTTTATATTTTTGCAACATGGTAATTTCGTTAAATAGAAAGAATTAATGGATTTGGTTCATAGGTGGGTACGCTGCTATACGAAATGTAGTTCACACATTATCCTCTATGTGATCAAGACTATACGGATATCTATCTATCGACTGGGTGTGAGCACCGTTACCCTTTATGACGAACTGTCATGATGACACTTTGAGTGAGTTATCTGAATGTCTGTTGAGGAATGGAAACCAATTCTTCAAGAAATGCCATTCTTCCTGAAGAGCCGAAACAAGACAAGGCCTGGAGCGAAGTCGACGTTCTAACTCATCCCAAAGGTGTTCCATTGGGATCAGGTCGGCACTTTGGGCAGGACAGTCCATTTCTCGAATGTTGTTCTCCACAAACTGTTGCCTTATACGTACTGCTTGATGACAGGGTGCGTTGTCAAGCTGAAACAGTTTCTCTACCAAACGCAGTACACAATTTCTTTAAAGTACACAATTCTGTAAAATGCTACAAGTACCTGACATTGTCGGCTGGAGAGCGAGCAATGAATTCAGTATAAAGAAAGCTCCCGACATAAGGTTTTTATTGCCTTGATCGCTGGATTACTAGTTTCCACAGGACTTAGTTGCGACCTTCAGATCCACAGTGTACAGGATATGAAACCACGCTGTGCAATAAACACAGAAGCCGTTCTTTCTTTCAGCGTTGTACTCTCTTCTTCATATGAGTCCGTTACGAAGGTACGAAAACAAATGTGCAGATTACCGCGCAGCATGGATTCATGATCTGTACATTGTGTATCAGAAGACAGCAGCTTATCCCTGTCCGAACTAGTAATCCAGTGTACCTACACGCGATCAAGGCAATAACAATTTCATCGTATGAAGTCTTCTTTAGGCTGTAAAATGTGTTGAGATCCTGCCGCATTTAGTGATTTATTAAGCGCCGAAAGGGGACCACACCCTAATCAAGGGAAACACCACTTACCGTAGCACCACCTCTTCTGTGCTTCACTGATTATAGTACACATTTTTATGTCCGTAGATTGCTCTCAGTGGTTGATGGTTCCAAAGCTAGTCTGAAAGCTAATATTTATTGCAATCTCACCCGCGAAAGGTAAAATTCGACAAAAATAAAATAGTAAGAGATATGCTCGTCCGTGAACAACGTGAACATACTATATGAAGAGTTTGTCGTGGTCTGACGCGTGACATAATCACTACTGCGTAACTACTCCGTAGTACTGGGTCTCAGGGACAGTGCTGATGGCCTTAGGGTGGGGCAACGAAGCGATGAGGCGTGGTGGAGTCGGCTGTGTGTGGGAGGTTGCTGTATAGCGTCACTGGTTTAGAGATCTGTCTTGACGTAGGAGTTAAAGCTTCCTATATTACAAGGACATCAGTACGGTAATGAAGTCATTGTATTGCTCGTTGAAGATGTGGCGGTGGGATTCGAAGTGCCGTACCACCCTCTGGCGGTGAGTGTTCAGTGTTGTTTGTATGAAGTGACACAACTACGGTGGTAATTATAGGAATGGTCGTGGGAAGGATTTCACATAACGAGTAGTTATTGTTGTTGTTGTTGTCTTCAGTCCTGAGACTGGTTTGATGCAGCTCTCCATGCTACTCTATCCTGTGCAAGCTTCTTCATCTCCCAGTACTTACTGCAACCTACATCCTTCTGAATCTGCTTAGTGTATTCATCTCTTGGTCTCCCTCTACGATTTTTCCCCTCCACGCTACCCTCCAATGCTAAATTGGTGATCCCTTGATGCCTCAGAACATGTCCTAACAACCGGTCCCTTCTTCTTGTCAAGTTGTGCCACAAACTCCTCTGCTCCACAATTCTATTCAGTACCTCCTTATTAGTTATGTGATCTACCCATCTAATCTTCAGCATTCTTCTGTAGCACCACATTTCGAAAGCTTCTATTCTCTTCTTGTCCAAACTATTTATCGTCCTTGTTTCACTTCCATACATGGCTACACTCCATACAAATACTTTCAGAAACGACTTCCTGGCACTTAAATCTATACTCGATGTTAACAAATTTCTCTTCTTCAGAAACGCTTTCCTTGCCATTCCCAGTCTACATTTTATATCCTCTCTACTTCGACCATCATCAGTTATTTTGCTCCCCAAATAGCAAAACTCCTTTACTACTTTAAGTGTCACTCTATGAATGGCCGTACCAGGGTTATCGTTAGGCATGGTCCAAATCCGAACCCTCGAGGATGGTAAGAGAAGCAGGGTGGCGGTGCCAGTGCCTAGGAGTCGTCGTATCAATGTTCTGCAAACCACAGGAAGCGTTCACTTTGTCGTACAGGCGCCTCGCCTTCTTTCGAAGGGTCGTCTTTAGAGGGACCATGTTTGTCTCCTCGTGCGAGGTAACAATACTCATGGGTGCAGGGGCATTCAGGCTCCATCGAAGCACCTTATTCTGCATGCGATGGAGGGTATCCATCTGGTCCAAATGAAGCACTATGGGACTTAACATCTGAAGTCATCAGTCCCCTAGACTTAAACCTAACTAGCCTATGGACATCACACACATCCATGCCCGAGGTAGGATTCAAACTTGTGACCGTAGCAGCCGCGTGGTTCCCGACTGAAGTGCCTAGAACCGCTCCGCCACAGCGGCCGGCTAGTCTCCACCTGGAGGCGCTAATTGTGGCCCACTCCATGGAGCCATATATGAGGGAAGGGTGGACAACCATGCGGTACAGTCGGAGATCGGTACATAAGTTCAGATCCCTGCTGTTCAAAAGCGGGCACAATGCTTTCATCATCTTCAACATGTCAGTGAAAGAGCAGTTTGTTATCCATCTGGACTCCTAGATATTTCGTATCCGGGATCGGACCTGGACGCCATCAATAGTGATGTTGTAGCGAAGGATAAGGCGCCGTTTGGTGAAATAGACTGCAGTAGTTTTGGAGGCTGTGAGGACAATCTTGTTTGAATGACACTAGGTGACTGTTCGTCCACCTGCCTCTGGAGATGAGCAATAGCTGGTCGGTGTTGCGAACGGTCGAATACAGCGCCATATTGTCGGCATATTGCGCGAGGTGGCAGTGTGGGATAACTGGGATGTCATTAACATAAACGTCAAAGAGAAAGCGAGGACCGCAGAGAGCCTTGAGGCGTACCCAGCGACATGTGTCGCATGCTCGAGAATTTTCCTTTCTGAGTAACTAGGAGGTCCTATTGTGGAGGAAATCATCCACGGTCTTAGTACAGATGTTTGGGATGGTCTTCTGCATTAGCATTTTGTACACGAGATTATCATGCCAAATCCTGCCGTAAGCATTTTGCAGGTCCAGAAAAACCGCTGCCTTCAATATGGTGGAGTTAAGGCCCTTCCTGATGTTTCCTGTGGTCCTAAGGGCTTCAAGAGGGAAGTGAAACCGAACAGTTATTAACAGATTGTCCCAGCCACAGTGGAGTATCATACACTCCTGGAAATGGAAAAAAGAACACATTGACACCGGTGTGTCAGACCCACCATACTTGCTCCGGACACTGCGAGAGGGCTGTACAAGCAATGATCACACGCACGGCACAGCGGACACACCAGGAACCGCGGTGTTGGCCGTCGAATGGCGCTAGCTGCGCAGCATTTGTGCACCGCCGCCGTCAGTGTCAGCCAGTTTGCCGTGGCATACGGAGCTCCATCGCAGTCTTTAACACTGGTAGCATGCCGCGACAGCGTGGACGTGAACCGTATGTGCAGTTGACGGACTTTGAGCGAGGGCGTATAGTGGGCATGCGGGAGGCCGGGTGGACGTACCGCCGAATTGCTCAACACGTGGGGCGTGAGGTCTCCACAGTACATCGATGTTGTCGCCAGTGGTCGGCGGAAGGTGCACGTGCCCGTCGACCTGGGACCGGACCGCAGCGACGCACGGATGCACGCCAAGACCGTAGGATCCTACGCAGTGCCGTAGGGGACCGCACCGCCACTTCCCAGCAAATCAGGGACACTGTTGCTCCTGGGATATCGACGAGGACCATTCGCAACCGTCTCCATGAAGCTGGGCTACGGTCCCGCACACCGTTAGGCCGTCTTCCGCTCATGCCCCAACATCGTGCAGCCCGCCTCCAGTGGTGTCGCGACAGGCGTGAATGGAGGGACGAATGGAGACGTGTCGTCTTCAGCGATGAGAGTCGCTTCTGCCTTGGTGCCAATGATGGTCGTATGCGTGTTTGGCGCCGTGCAGGTGAGCGCCACAATCAGGACTGCATACGACCGAGGCACACAGGGCCAACACCCGGCATCATGGTGTGGGGAGCGATCTCCTACACTGGCCGTACACCACTAGTGATCGTCGAGGGGACACTGAAAAGTGCACGGTACATCCAAACCGTCATCGAACCCATCGTTCTACCATTCCTAGACCGGCAAGGGAACTTGCTGTTCCAACAGGACAATGCACGTCCGCATGTATCCCGTGCCACCCAACGTGCTCTAGAAGGTGTAAGTCAACTACCCTGGCCAGCAAGATCTCCGGATCTGTCCCCCACTGAGCATGTTTGGGACTGGATGAAGCGTCGTCTCACGCGGTCTGCACGTCCAGCACGAACGCTGGTCCAACTGAGGCGCCAGGTGGAAATGGCACGGCAAGCCATTCCACAGGACTACATCCAGCATCTCTACGATCGTCTCCATGGAAGAATAGCAGCCTGCATTGCTGCGAAAGGTGGATATACACTGTACTAGTGCCGACATTGTGCATGCTCTGTTGCCTGTGTCTATGTGCCTGTGGTTCTGTCAGTGTGATCATGTGATGTATCTGACCCCAGGAATGTGTCAATAAAGTTTCCCCTTCCTGGGACAATGAAATCACGGTGTTCTTATTTCAATTTCCAGGAGTGTAGTTCCCAGGATCTTCGCCATACTATTCAGAAGGCTAAGTGACCTATTGTTGATAGGGACTGTAGGATCCATCGATGGTGGGGACTGCTGTCAGTTTGGTCTGCTTCCACTGTGGATGGAAAAGTCCAGTCGTGAGACAGCGTTTCAGATTGCGGGCGAATGAAACCAGCAGTTTTTGCGAGAGGGCTGACAAAGGTGTTCGTTCAAGAAGCCATCCAATCCGGGAGTCATCTGCCCATGCTTCCATCGGAGGATCCGTTGCACCGGCCAGGGACATAAAGTGAGGGGCATTAAGAGATGACCTGTTTCTGAAAGGTAATGGCCGTCAGAGTATTGTTTTCATCCTGGAGTCCATCAGGCGTGAGGTTCTAGGCTAGCAGCTGATTCTGGGCTTCAAATCATCGGCTAGAGTTTTCACCACATGGAGAGCATCATAAATTAAACATTACACCGTACATCTGGGATGGTTGGTCCTCAGTGTGGAGTACCTCAAGGCTCGGATAATAGCCCGTTCCAACTTATATTGGAGCAGAAGGGTGGACATTTTGTCGTGTCATTGTTCCGTTTTTCAATTAGCAAGGAATTGGCAGAATTCGTGTTGGAGACGTGTTATGCGATGCTTGTCCCAGAGGCCACGAAACTGCTTCCACCACCAGCGGTAGCGGTTTTGGATTTTCAGTTCGCGCAATAGGGGTTAAACCCACAGGCGCAATCGAAGTGGAGGCCTTCACTGCCAACTGCATTTTCGTGGTAGAGGAAGGCAAATCACCCAGCGGGATAAAAGCCATAGACCGCAATGGAAGTAAAGGCTTCATTACTAGTTTTTCGTCGTTAGGTAAATGACAGCGCTAACGAGATTGACAGGCTTTTTCAGGTAGAGGTTTTGTCGGGTGGTGGTGTTGAGGACCTTGTTAAATTTGTCCAAATCCGTGATGGTCATGATACGACGGACGTCGAAGGACAGTGCTACATTTGTAAGGTGCAGGAGCACCAGGTCGTGTTATGACGTCAGTTCATAGATCGTTTCCAACGAAAATTGCAGCGAGTTTGCTGAAAATGGCCACATCCAGAAAGTCCAGCTGGCAGTTAGAACGGACTCGTATATGCGTGGGAGCGTCGCGCCATAGGCATTGCCAGAGCATGTTCCGGTTCGAGGAAAAGATTGCCCTTACCATTAGCGACGCGGGAATACCAAGGATGATGCTTGGCATTAAGACCAGTCCCAATGATGAGCCTTCCAAACGACATCAACTTGCGGATGTATGCTTCGAGAAGTGGCATATTAAGGCTCTAATACGCTGCAGCAAAATTGATGTCACCAAGGTTTGTAGAGACAGTGTCCACTGTGGCCTCTGCACACCGATCAGCCAGACCATGACGACGACCTACCTAGTAGCCGATATGCCCACCTTTGGCACGGACGCGTCATGGCACATAAGCATTTAGACATTGTTAGGTCGCTGGATGGAGTTGGCACCACATCTGAACTCATAGGTCACCTAATTCACGTGGGAGCAATGAGCTCTGATGCCATGTTTATTACATCTCAGATTTGCACCATCGTGTTCAGATCTGGCGAGTTGGGGGGCCAGTACAATTGGAACTCGCCACTGATCGTCGAGCAACTCCATCACACACCTGGCGTTGTGAAATGGCGCATTATGTTGTTGAAAAATATCACTGCCGTCGGGAAATGTGATGAGCATGAGGGGGTGCACATGGTCTGTAAAAAGTGTGTGATATCCCTAGCCGTGGTGCCTGGCACTAGCTCCACTGGACCCATGGATGGCCACATGAACGTTCCCCAGAACATAATTGGGCCACTGTCAGCTAGTCTCCATCCCACAGATTGTCACCCATTGTCATGATCAAGAAGGTATCGGGATGCATCAGATGATACAGTGCTCTGCCACCGAGTCGTACGGTGCGCGTTTTAGTCGTAGCTGGCGATGCCGTGGTGTTAACATTGGCACAGGCATGGATCGACAACTGTGAAGGTACATCGTTAAGAGCGTTTGGGATACTGTTTGTGTTCAGATACACTTGTACTCTGCCCAGCATTAAAGTCTGAAGTTACTTCGCTGCGTGGCCTGTTTTACCGGTCTGCACAGCCTACGACGTCCGACACCTATAATGAGGGGTGGCCGCCTAATTCCTCGACGTCTAGACGTCTAGACTTGATTTGGCCACGTGTTGAAGACACTCACCCTAGCACTCCTCGAGCACCCAACAAATCGTGCAGTTTGCGAAACGCTCGTGCCCACTCTCTGGGCCATAACATTCTGATCTCGGTCAAACAGAGAAAACGTGGTCACTGGTGCTACATGCACTCTGCGTGTGTCGACTAGCAGCCATTCCTCGCCAGGTGACGCTACTATTGCCTGGACGGATTTATATCGATAATAGGTCAGTGGTCATAATGTTCTAGCTGATCGGTGTATGTTCCGGTTGTTGGATAGCCTCGTTTGGCGAGAGGCTGGTATGTGCGAAAGCAAATCATGTTGCGAGGCGAAATCGTCCACCAGTTTGAGGTGGGTTTCTGTAAAAAGCAAAATGTCCACATGGTATTCCTAGAGGAAATTGTTCAATACAGACTTCACTTGCTTAATGCCAATGGCATTAAAAAGATGACTAGGCCCATGGGGACTGGTGGTTGTGCGCTGGGTGATTCGCTATTACGACAAAATCTGGCGGAGCCATTCAACCACGGCGATGACTTTTGTGAGCCTGTCCTCCATCCGGTGGATATTCTGTTTCACAAATGCCAGCCCCGACGTGGTGCTGTGTGAACACGGAGATGACCTGGAGAATCTATGACATATCAACTCAAAAAGAAGCATCTGTTGCTATGGTCGCAGGTTCGAATCCTGCCTCGGGCATGGATGTGTGTGACGTCCTTAGGTTAGTTAGGTTTAATTAGTTCTGAGTTCTAGGCGACTGATGACCTCAGAAGTTAAGTCGCATAGTGCTCAGAGCCATTTGAACCATTTTTTTGAAGCATCAGTTTCCACCACTGGGGGATATCCCGCGTGGGCTGCTTCAACCTTCAATGGGCAGGGAAGGGTGTTGTGACAGGATACAGTAACAGAGGGTTGGACACTTCAACAGGTGGAGGTGAGGACGCTGCAAATGGTCTTTCTGTGTGGAAGGCGTCGGTGTTCGTCATAGGAGAAGGGTGAGCAGCTGCGGCAAAGGTGGTCGTAGGGGACTGAACCGGAGGAGGACCCTGTGTCGCAAATGTATCAAATGCTTCAGCAACTGCGGATTGATGGTTGTTCGTTTGGCGCTGTAAGAAAGGGAAGTGGATGCAGTCCCACGGCGGAAGGGAATGGCCGATGACTGATGGAGCATGCGCCATGGCCTAAGTACACCATGGCGAAGGAATATCTGCTGTCTCTCAAGATTGACGTGATCCACGGTCGTAAGTTAGTCAGTGACAGCAGCGCCTGTGCTCTTGCTGCTTGCGCTGCTTGTGTACGATGGTAGCAGTCCCTGGTGGTGCTTGTTAACTCTGAGACCGTAAACAGAATATTTACAATCAGCACAGGAAATACTGGCGAGTCGCTTAACTGTCTCCGAAGGAGGAGCGCCTGCCAGAGTGAGGCGCGGCAACCTGCAGCGCGCCAACGTCGTGACAGAAGAGGAGTGGAAGGGGCCCAAACTTGCGTATACTCCATACAGGATGGAGTCCTCTAATCGGATCGACAAAGAGTATGATGTCATCATCACTTCAAATCATTCGGTTCCAGTCCAGTGGCGTCGCTCATTGCATCACCTCAAGCGGTGTTTAAAACTGACTGCAGAAATGTGTGGCTTCTGAGGGGCTTCTAATCCACTGTACCACATTCTTTTGAAATCTCTGCGCACAGTCATTATGCCAGCTGCACCGCTGGCAGCGCTTTGGAACTCGCGAGTGATTCCTTCCACTGATTTCGTGCAATTTTTTGCGTCCACACTCCGCAATGATCGACACTTTCTGTCCGTCAGTACGTGAGACCTGTCTGGCTTTGGTTTAGTTGTGGTTGCTCTTTCGCGTTTCCACTTCACAGTCACTTCACCAACAATCGACATGGACAGATTTAAAAGTGCTGAAATGTCCTTGATGGGTTTTTTAGTGATGTGACATACAGTTTCCTAGTCACTGAGCTCTCCCGACCAACCCATTCTGCTGTTATCGCTTCTCCATCCTACTCCGTCACGCCTTTTACACTGACGTATCTGCCTCTCATCAAGTAATCAAGTCTGCAGTACATAAGAGCGTCTGGATACTTTGCGAAACAGTGTAGAATACAAGCCTACTTCTATCCTGTCTCACATTTTGTGCTGGTGGCAGTTCAACCTCCTTGATAGATCACGTAACGTTCAACAGTTCCAAAATACTCATTAGTGTAGTACTGAAACATTCAGAGAGATGGTCGGGAATGGATTTTCACTCCGTAACCGAGTATGAGCTGATTTGAATTTCCCGCAGATTAAAGCCGTGTGTAGGACCGAAATTCGAACCTTGGACGTTTGACTTCCACAAGCAAGCGTTCCACCGACTGAGTTATCCAAGCATAACCCACGCCCGCCCTCACGTGTTTACTTCCGCTAGTACCTTTTCTCCCAAGAAGCAGAGACGTGACTGGGTGCTCTATAAAACGAGCGGGGACTGAAAGTGGAGAAAAAGCGCACGTTTGGCCAGCTTGCCGCTAACCTTCGTAACCCCGAACCTCGTCAGGAGACTTTGGAAGGATGCTTTTGTGAAGATTTGTTCCTTACGAACATAACATAATCTCCTAGCACCACACCACAGCCGTCCCAAGATCTCTCAGCATTACACATAGATAGTCGGCCCCATAATTGATGGAAACAACCGAATGAAAACAGTCGATTCAGTTGACTGTAGGGAAACAACCGATACATTCGGTTGTAGTTTCACTTATCTATTGAAGTATTCATCCATTCTTAAGCATTCATTCTTGTGACTGAAATCAGTCTGTGAGAGCAATCGTACGAAAACCATAGATTCAGTCGATTCTAGCTGTACGTATCAGTCCTCACTTTTGAGTGAGACCTGTGTGTAGAAGCAACCGCTTGAAAATAATCGGCTGTAGTTTTACGTATCCGTAGACTTATTATACATTCATTTCTTGCGGGTGGAACCAGTTTCTGTGAGCAACCGAATGAAACATTCGACACAGTCTGGCGCATTTAGTTCTGAACGGGAACATCCGATCGTTTCGCCACTTGCTGACTGTACTGTGTTCTCATCTGTCGTAATTCTTATTGCCCTTTCGATATCTGCTTTTTATTGAGTGCCAATACGTAGTTTTTAATTTTTCTTCCATATTTATGAATAAGCATTATGAACATTACAAGTATTTATGAATAAGCATTTCATTAATATCAACTTTGTAGTTGCATCAGAACGTCAAAACGCTAAGTGGTGTTAGGATGGAAGAAATCACATAACTGTACAAAAACTGATCCTCGAGATAAATTCAGTGAGTTATGCAGTGTCTGTATTGATGATTCGCATTATGAAACCACATTAATTAAAGAAATTCAAAGAAAACTGATGAACGAAGAGAAACATTTCTCGAAAAAGAAGAAGAAAAAGATACTTCCGATAAGTGACAGTATATTTTTAAAAAGCAAAGCGATTAAGTCACCTCAGCTTTTAACGACGCAGGAGTATCAACTATCGATCGATGTAAACCAATGGAAAAAAGAAACAGAGCTTCAATAGGTTTACATAAAAAGTACTTGTTCATTAACTTTTAAAAAAATCCATATTTAATGCCACAAGTACAAAAATGTATTTAAGTAAATAAATTCATAAATTTTGAAAATACATCGTGTAACGTACTTTTCATCTACCTCTCCTTCAAATCCATATTTAATCCCACAAGTACAAAAATGTATTTAAATAAATAAATTCATAAATTTTGAAAATACATCGTGGAACGTACTTTTCATCTACCTCCCCTTCAAATAAGATACGCTATTTTTCTCTCCTTTGACAATCCTAGTTATGGATTGTGTGTAACCGAAGATGCTGGAGAAGTGTGTAAATGAGTCTGGGCAAATAACAATGATATAACTTACCTACACCTTTGGCATCGTCAGCTTGGGGGCGATCTGCAGCATTAAAAAATCTGAATAAATTTTCAGCTACTAAGATCGCTAAAATACATCACCGGTTTCGAAATTCGCTGTTGCCATCTTCGGATCTATGTTTACATCACTGCACAATCTTCTCCTTCAGTACAGTAAGTGGTGCTAAACATTGTATACCTATGCTGGTACGTGAGCTACACTAGAAACTGGCCTGTCAGTTTTAATATAACAGTTATGTACACACTTCGGCGCAATAACAAGTGTGTATGCAGCTGTTATTTTGAAATTTACCTGCCGATTTCTAATATAGCCCACTATACCAACTTGGACACATGTTATTTAGCACCTCTTACTGCATTGCAGGAGAAGATTGTGTAATGATATAAATAGAGATCCAAAATTGGCAACAGAAAATTGCTGAAGCCGGTAATCTGTATGAATAAATAATTTTAGCGATCTTCGCAGTTAAAAATTTATTTAGTGTTCATTGATATACTTGTCGTAGCTGTCAGAGTTTTGTGTCAGTTGGTTGTCTCACATAAAGCAAAACCACTCAAAGAGTGAGTGAAAACACCCATAAAGCTGAGATGTCTGCAGGCACTAATTTCATTCAACTGTTTCATTCGACAGAAAACCGACTGAACAGAAAATCAATTGTTAAATCCAATCGATTATCCTACCACTACGCCGCCTTCTCCGTCATCATCAGGACAGGTCTGATAACACTGGAAGCGTCTGCGCCAGCTAACCAGAGCAACAGCTGGTGGGGTATTGTTGTCGTACTCTGCACCAGCTCAGAAACGATTGTTGCAACATCGTTCCCTTCAAATGCAGAAAACGCATTACCGCACGATATGCCACTTTATCGTTGGCCTGATAGACCGAGCCATTTGGTTTGGCTGCTCTAACGCCAAGGTGCAGTTCTGTGCTATGGGGATTTAAGTGTGTACCAGTATTACAGACATGTACATATCAACATAAAAAATTAATTACGTAACTTGGTTATTTTCGAGGTGATAATTAAGATTTTATGACTACTCTTTGTGCGAATGTAGAATTATTTAGCACGTCCGTCACGACATTTCTGCGTTAATATGTATTTTGTACTCTGGTTTGTGAAGTTAGGTAAATTGTGTACTGGGTTTTCAAATGACAACAAAATGAAGAAGCGGAGAAACAAGCGAAGCTAAAATAATTTTGGAAGAAAGATCCTGTACATGTGTTATCTTTAATTAGAAACAATGAATTTATGACTTCGTGTTAAGTTTGAGTGTTTTCATGCCTTAGAACCTCTCGAAATATTTGGCGATGAAAGATCGATAAATAAAAAGCAGTTACTGCAAAAAGCTACTCAAATATCGTCAGCTCATAATAAGATTAAGCTAATAACAATTGCGGAAAAAAAGCCCTGTACATATGTTATCTTTAACTAAAAACAATGAATTTGTGACCTCATGTTAAGTCTGAGGGTAATCATGTCTTAGAATCTCTCAAAATATTTGGCGATGAAAGATCGCTAAATAAAAAGCACTCTTCTCAAATATCATCAGATCGTGGTAAGAGTTCAGAGTTGTGTAAAGGAAGACAACATGTTTTACAACGGAAATGTAAAACTGTACGCCTTATATACACCGAACTCTCGCTAATCCGACCTTCAGTAGCCCATCCAATCACTAAACCGGCTCACATCCGCAATGGCGTACAACAATGAATTATTGTGCACAACAATGTTTTAGTGAATTAAAGTATTAAACAATGCTATGTATATCCCAAACAGTGGCGTTCTGTACAGTGCAGTATCTTGTCTTCTGAAAGAAAACACTTTATGCTAGAACTCAAGCACAAACTCGAAGTTGTAAATACATTGAATCAAGATTCTTCGCAGAAAGCCGTTGCTGCTGGGTACAAAACTGTACGTGCAAATGTTAATGACATTAAAAATAAAGAAGATGGTTAGAGAATTGGGAAAACGGAAGTTCGGTCTTGTAAACCGGAAATAAATCTAGTCCCTTTTAAATCTCAGGGGTAAGAAAAGTTTTCTATCCTTGGTCCCCAAAAACGATGTTTTAATAAATTGGTTAATCGTATAACATCCGTCACGGGGTATGTTCCTCGTTATGGAATGAAACACCGCCAAGTTCTTTGAGTGTAAGGACCTTAACTAATAGTACCAAGTATAACAGTATTTACAGACTTCTTTAAGAATACTGAAACTATAAATATTAATAGTTCAATTAATTATCAATAAATAACAATATCTAATCTGGAACCGATTATTATTCATGGAATAAATTCTCTTTCTGGGAGAAAGTCTGAAGTTCTTGTTATTACTCGTACTTCTGTATCCATAGATAAAACAGTTCGATTGTTTACATCCGGTAGTCAAAGTCCACCATTCTGGATTTGAAGCAGCAGCATGATACTGAAACTTCTCGAAAGAATTAGAATGAAGAACTGGGCTTATCTGTTTATAAATGGTTCACACAATACCACAGTAAAGGAATTCCAGCCAGTGGCCCAATAATAAGGGAAAAGCAGCAGCATTGAACAGACAACTTGGGGATAGTAACTCGTTTGCAGCAAGCGAGGGTTGGCTGTCAAACTGGAAAAAACAACATGGCGTGCGGCAGCTGACAGGCAATGGGGAAAGTCACACAGCTAAGGAAAAAGATGTAGATGAGTTAGTAAATAAGCTACGGAAGATAATACAGGAAAAAGATTTAAGTGCTGATTCTTTAACAAAGCTGAAGAAACAGGGCTGTTTTACAAGATGTTTCCTTCGAAAACATTACCTGCCAAAGAAAGAGACGGAAGCTCATGGATACAAGCAACCGGAACATCGCATGACTTTTATGGCCTGTTGTAACACAAATGTGAGTAATAACCTACCGCTCATGGTAATTGGGAAATCTCATGATCCATGTTGTTTTCGACACAGTGACATAAATACATTACCAGTGCAATATTGCGCTCAGAAGAAAGCGTGGGTGAACAGAGAAATATTCTCTCGATGGATCTACAAACGATTTGCAGTGAGCAGTAAGAAAACTGCCGAAGAAGAAAAATCTTCCACTATAAGATATCCTTTTTTATTCACAATGCTCCTAGTTATCCCACCGATGTAAGTCCGGTGGTATAGAAGCTCTTTCCTCCCCCCAGTGTGACAGCCCTGATTCAGCTCATGCACCAGGGAATTTTAGAATCAATTAAACGTCATTATCGACATGCACTTCTTGCTCTTTGCTGAGAAAATGTGAAGATGATTCTACCGAGATTGTGCTGAAGGTGTATAAAGCAATTAACTTCCGTCATGTTGTTTTCCAAGCGACAGAAGCATGGAATAAAGTGGAGAGCGCCACCATAACAAAGATCTGGAGAAAAGGTGGCAACCCTTTGATGCAGAGTTCCAGGCAGAGACAGCGATTACCTAGTCAGCTCGGAATTATCAGTTGCTGATTCTTTATACACTCATATGTTCCACAAGCTTCCAGGAAGAAGAGAAATTGATAATGAAGATGTTGCTAAGTAACTGAATGACAAAAACTGTAAGACACAACAAACTTCAACAGATGAAGAAATATCACACGTATACAGAAATATGCTGATGAAAGTGCCGAAGAAGAGAACATAGGAGGAGAGAGCATAAAGATTTCTCACTCTGCTGGTGGTGAAGCTGCAGACGTCTTCCTGAAACACATTACGAAACAACCGTTCATACGCACTACCGATGTGATGTTTGTAAAGCGGTTGCGTGATAAAGCGCGCAGCTATCGCGTTTCATTATTGTGCCACTTAAAAATTCGGGAAATGCTTCATAGTGAGTGAACTACTGTATAATTACGAACACATTCAACGGCAAAGTTTTCTCTGAAAATAAGTGTATCTGTGGATTTAATAAATTGTATCCCATACATTTTTAAAAATTGAGTCTTTGGATTTAATAAATTATATCCAAAATGTTTTTAAAACTCATTCTCAATAATCCATCACTTCCGCTAACCCAGCACAAAAATGTGCAAGAGCTGGCCACATTAGCGAGAGGTCTAGTGTAAGTCAAAAACATAATACACCGTGTCTACAACATCACCACTGAACAACATCAGTCATTCGTACATTGACATTGCCTGGCAGAAAAGGTGAAGGACCAAGATTGGGGGGGGGGGGGGGGGGGGGGAAGGTTCAGGGTTTCAATGGGTATCTGATGTCATATCTTCAAAAAAAAAAAAAACAGATGCCATCAGTGTGCTGTCTGGTTTGATGCGGCCCCGACACATTTCCTCTCCTGTGCCAACCTCTTTATCCCAGGGTGACACTTGCAACCTATGTCCTCAATTATTTGCTGGATGTATTCCAGATTGTGCTTTCAGCGACAATTTTTCCCTCCACGTGTTCCTCTAGTACCATGGAAGTTATTTCCTGATGTCTTAACAGGTGTCCTGTCATCTTGTTACTCTTTCTTGTCAGTGTTTTCCACATAGTTCTTTCAAAATGGCTCTGAGCACTATGGGACTTAACTACGGAGGTCATCAGTCCCCTAGAACTAACCTACGGACATCACGCACATCCATGCCCGAGGCAGTATTCGAACCTGCGACAGTAGCAGTCGCGCGGTTCCGGACTGAGCGCCTAGAACCGCTCGGCTACCACGGCCGGCATAGTTCTTTCCTCTCCGATTCTGTACAGACCTTCTCATTCTTATCCTTAACAGTCCACGTAATTTTCAAACTTCGTCTGTAGCACCATATCTCAAATGCTTTGATTCTCGTGACCACCTGTCATGGTGTCACGTATCTCGCTGTTCTCATTTCTGGTACTTCTCATTACTTTCGCCGTTCTTCGATTTTTCTCAATCCATTTTCTGTACTTTTGGACTCTGCATCGAATTCGGAAGATCCTGTAATTCTTCTTCAGTTTCACTGAGGATAGAAATGTCGTCCTTTCACCGTGAATTTTAATTCCACACCTGAACATTTATCTTATTTCCACCATTGCCTCTTCGATGTATAGATTAAACAGCAGGGGTGGAAGAGCACATCCCTGCCTTACACCCTTCTTAATCCGTGCACTTCGTCCTCGGTCATCCACTCTTATTTTTCCCTATTGGCTCTTGTACATGTTGTATATTACCTGTCTCTCCCTATAGCTTACCCCTACTTTCCTCAGAACGTGGAACGTCTTGCACCATTTGACATTGTCCAACACGTTTTCCAGGTCGACAGCTCCTGTGAACGTGTCTTCATTTTTCTTTAGTCTTGCTCCTATTATCAACCGAAACGTCAGAATTGACTATGTGGTGTCGTTGCCTTTCCTAAAGCCAAATTCATCGTTATCCCACACATCTTCAATTCTCTTTTGCATTATTCTGTATATTATTCTTGTCAGCAACTTGGAAGAATGAGCTATTAAATTGACTGTGCCGTAATTATCGCACTTTTCAGCTCTTTCCGATTTCGGAGTTGTGTGAATCAAATTTTTCCGGAAGCCAGATGTATATCGCCGCAAGCAATGATTCGGTTGTGATTGGTGTCATAAAGCCATCGTTACCACGGATGTAGTAAGTGGTTCTTCGTGTCCTGCTTACTGACACTAGGACGGTGTTGATGTGTCGAGCTTCTTCCACGCATGTTTTATCGATGATAAATCTGGAGATCTTGCTGCTGACTGTGGGAGTACCTTAATATCAAGCAAACAGTTCATGTGTGGGCGAGCAATGTCATGTTGAAAAATGGCCGCCACATAAGACATAACACGTGAGGATGTAGGATTTCCGTGACGTACCATTGTACATCAGAATTTCCTCAACGCTATCATCCATGAGCTGAAATTATACAGGAAGAGTTCCCTGAGCCGTGCTGTGACTCGCATTGGTGCTGTTTCTAGGTTTCCGCCGACTGTTCGAGGCCAGACCGTATCGTTTAGTTGGTATGGTTGCGGTTGTTTCTCTTCTTCTCGTGTTGACTGGCGCCACTCTGTTTTGCAAGCGCTGCCTGTCCGCTAGTGGCAACAGCGGCGGTTATCGATATGTAGTAACTGTTTCCCTATCTTTGGGGCGAAGTCATTGTTTTTCCGGGTCGTGTGAGTGTGGAGTCAGTTGGGGACTGAAGAGGAGCCAGGTCTGTGCAGTGCTGGAATACACCGTGACTGCTGGCGGCGGGCATCGACTGCCGGATCGAAGGCCTGTGATCACAAAGGTGCACGACCTCGTCGTAAACCGGATCCTGCAAGCTTTAAGATGAGTGTACTTGAATTCAAATAGAGAAATATCCACTACTGTGATATCTCGCGATTTCCCAGTGACTTGGGTCGTGTTGCTGCACATAGTGTCGCCGAGGTGAAGAGCAGCAAGTGGAGTACTTGAAGAAGGCGGATCTGATTAGATTTCCTCAGTTTCTTATTACTATTTACTGCGTTCAGTTTGTTACAATTTGTTAAGTTCAACCAGGGGTACTTTTCCTACCTGGTGGCCGCTATCGCCCCAGTTACCTACCCTGGGGGTTGGTGTATGTAACGGCAGTGTACGTTTCCTCGCCTTGCCGCTGCTGTCCGGTAAGCCGTGTAGTCTTGACAGCTTTCTTGATTGTAGGCCGGTTGGTGATTTTTCTGCCCTGGTGGTAGTGATTTCTTCTTCACTCCATACGCTCTGAACACAGTATTCTGGGGACGTAGTGCAGACCGCCGGTTCCGGCTTTGGCGTTGTTCCATCATTGCATTAGGTTTGTCGGACGTCAGGTAGCTTCAGCAGGTTATCATTAGTCATTCGTTGGACTGCCAATACTCTGAGTTATCATCTTTTGAAGGGAATACAAGTCTTGGCCACCTATCTCATCGCTCGCGAAAGCGTTTGTTCTCAATGGGCGATTGCTCGAGCACCGTCTGTGACTGGTCCTTGTGTTTTATTATTGTATTATTTATTACCATACCTCGTAATGCCTTCATTAAAGATTATGTATGTCTACGTAATAGTTCTGGTCGCCTTCTGGAATAAAACTAGCAGTGTAAGGTTTGTGTTACAAGATTACCATAATCTTACTTCACCCATTTGGGGTCAGTAGCTTGTTTCTTTTAATTTACCTTTGCTTGTCTTTTCTGTTTTACAGCAGGTTTCTAAATTTTTGACATAATTGCCGTTCTTGGCGTGAAAGGCCTTCAGTAGGGATTATGGTAATTTGCTTTGAAAAAAACAATAATTCGATATTTTTATTTTAGCAGTAAGCCTTAAAAACGTTTCACTGCCATTCCTGGCGTCTGATACCTTCTACTATGTTTGTAGCCACTTAACTTTTAATATTTCAATACCTGTAAGTTATAATTGCAGCGAGTTGTTGAACATTCTTAATTTATTACCCTTATCGGCGTTTAAGGCCTTCAGCAGTGATCACAGTGGCTTTTTTTTAACATTATCTGTATCTGTATTTTATGGTGATTTGCTAAATTGCACTGAAAGCACTATTATTTACAGAGTTGTGTATTCCTTTATTAATAACGTGTGGTATTTTTTATTTATTGTTGAGTCTGAAATTACTGTTTTAAAAATAAATGTGTGTAACTGTAAAAGGCAACCAATAGTAACTGATTACGGCCCCGTCCACAATCGTAACCGAATCCTGCTTTCCCTTGACTATCAAGGTCCCATTCCTACACCATGATGCTGGAAGGAATGATACCTCCCACCGGTCGCCGCCTTACTCGCCGATGATGGTCATCCGAGGTTGTGCAGAAACGGGATTCATCGCTGAACACAATACGACGCCATTCATCAGGTCCATGCTTCGCGAGCACAACACCAATCCAGACACAACCATTTTTGTTGTAGTGTTAGCAGCAGCCTACGTATGCACAGTAATTCTGTAGTCCAGCAGTTCCTAGTCTTCGGCCAATGGTGTGAGATGACATACACTATTGCAGCGAGTCCGTTACTTGTTTTCGGATGGCAGGCACAGTACGAGGTGCTCGTTGCAGAGTACGGCGATCCTCCCTTGTGATGGACAGACGTGGTCAACCCAACCGGAATCTTGACGAGTACGCCTGCCCTCACAATCCAGTGCAGTCCAACAATGGGCCATTGCCACATCGTAATGTCCCTCAGATCTGGATATTGCACGAATTCGACCAGCTAGCCAAATGGAGACGCACGATGAGGCCAGTTTCAAACTCTTCCAAGTGCTGGTAACGCTGTCTCACACCAGTATATGACACCTCCGTCTCCTTCATAGTGACTACTATGACGCCCCATATACACTGACATGACAAAATTTACGTGATAGTGGTATGCTAATATCAGGCTGTAGCAGCGCGTACACAAGGTATAAAAGGGCAGTGCACTGGCGTAGATTTATACTGATGTGATTCTTGTGAAAAGTTGTGCTACGTGATTGAAATCAATGGACTCTGAACGCAGAATAGTAGATGGAGACAGACGCAAGGGAGATTCTATTTCGGAAATGGCTGCCGAGAATTCTTCCAGGTTGCATGGCCGTGGTCCATGTAACTCTTCTATCCCTCACGTTTCGTCCAAAGCTACGTTGGACATCTCCGGAGGTGTCCTGCCTGGTTGTGCTGAGTCTTGCCGACTGACGAGTCGGACGTCGAAGAACGGCCTAAATACCGTGGGAAGTGGGCGTGGTCTGGATTTCACGTTCTTCGATGTCCGACTCGTCAATCGGAAAGACTCAGCACAACCAGGAGCACCTCCTAAGAAGTCCAAAGTAGCTTTCGACGAAACGTGAGGGGTAGAAGAGTTCCATGGACCACGGCCATACAACCCGGAAGAATTCTCGGTAGCTGAAACATCCGGTCGTACGATATTTCGGAAATCTTTGCGAAATTCAGTATTCCGAGGTCCACAGTGTCAAGAGAGTGCCGAGAATACGTTTCAGGCATTAACTCTCACCTCCAACAAAGCAGTGACCCAAGGCCTTCACTTAAGGACCTTCATCAGCGCAGTTTGGGTAGTGTTGTCAGTGCTGCTGAAATAACCGCAGAAATCAACGACGAACGTATCCTTTAGGACAGTGCGGAAAATCTGCCGTTAAATGGGCAATGGCAGCCGACTACACCGCTTGAAGCGCATCTCTCGGGCTCCATATCGGGTGACCCCTAGACGACTGTGAAACCATGGGCTGGTCAGATGAGTCCCGATTTCAATTGTGAAAAGTTGTTTGTAGGGTTTGAGTGTGGCCCCACGATGCCATGGACACAAATTGGCAATACGGTACTGTGCAAGCTGGTGGTGGCTCCATAATGGTGTGAGCTGTCATTATATGGAATGTGTCGTCTAAGGCAGTTTGTACCGCCACAAATTCACGAAGAATGTCCAGATAGCGTGATGCAGTAATCGTTTCGGATCTGAAAAATGGGCCAATGATTCCTTTGGAAGAAATGGCGGCCCAGACCAGTACTTTTTGAGGATGCAGGGACGATGGGACTGCAACATGGGGCTTTTCGGTTCCCCATATGCGCCAGTTCTGTTTATTGACGAAGCCGTCCAGGTAAAAATAAGCTTCGTCAGTAAACCAAATGCTGCCCACATGCATATCGCCGTCATCAATCCTGTGCACTATATCGTTAGCGAATGTCTCTCGTGCAGCAATGGTAGCGGCGCTGAGGGGTTGCCGCGTTTGAATTTTGTATGGATAGAGGTGTAAACTCTGGCGCATGAGACGATACGTGGACGTTGGCGTCATTTGGACCGCAGCTGCAACACGGCGAACGGAAACCCGAGGCCGCTGTTGGATCACCTGCTGCACTAGCTGCGCGTTGCCCTCTGTGGTTGCCGTACGCGGTCGCCCTATCTTTCCAGCACGTTCATCTGTCACGTTCCCAGTCCGTTGAAATTTTTCAAACAGATCCTTTATTGTATCGCTTTTCGGTCCTTTGGTTACATTAAACCTCCGTTGAAAACTTCGTCTTGTTGCAACAACACTGTGTTCTAGGCGGTGGAATTCCAACACCAGAAAAATCCTCTGTTTTAAGGAATAAATCATGTTTTCTACAGCACACTTGCACGTTGTGAACAGCACACGCTTACAGCAGAAAGGCGACGTATAGAATGGCGCACCCAGAGACTGCGTTGTCTTCTATATCTTTCACATCACTTGCAGCGCCATCTGTTGTTGAAATTTGTAACTACTGTAATTTCGAAAGTTTGTCCGCCTGCAAATGTACTGTTGTCCCAAGCATATTGCAACAAACGGTGTATTTCTATCGCTGCTCGTTTAGTTTTTATTGCCGTTTCAAATATACCGGTCATTTTTGAAACACCCTGTACATTCTAGTGGGCGTTCTACCTTTGTCAGAAAAGTACGTGTCTTCTAACCTTCATAACGGTACCAGTCGATGGCTTGTATGTGAACGAAGTTAGATTGACTTCCTACCATTTTTTTTAGTCAGTGTAAGTATCTGACATTTCCACCGATACGCAGTTTGGTGTAGTACGAACACCTATTTCCAGATGATGATACTGATACATGGGCGATAGTACTGTTACTGCTTTACTATTTCCTCATAGCCTGTCGGACGCTTTTATCCAGTGCGCCGTTACGCGGTGGTCGCAGCTGCCGTCCTCGGCGATCGTTCGAACAGTCCGGCCGGCTGCAGGATTCCATTAAGAGTCCGCCCGCTGCTCCGCTCCGAATCGAAAGAGAAATAATAATAAAAGCAATAGCGGTAAAAGCACGGGCCGCGGAGTCGTTCCCGATCGCGGAGGCTCTCCGGGCGGCGCTTCCTCCGTCGTTCCCGCCTGCACTCACGCGCCGCACGTGTTTCACCTCTGTATATGTGAGAGAGAGAGTGTGTGAAATTGGGAGGGGGGAATGGGCACTGGAGGGGAGGGAGGGGGAAGGTAAAGGGAGTGAGTAGGCTCTCTGGAGAACCCTCCATTAACGCCAGTACGAGCCCCTTTCTCGTGCTGAATGGACGGTAATTGCAAAAAGCAGAACAGGCCAGCCGCTGCGGTCACCACCCTATGGAGCACCCCCCGTCAGCCGCAGGTTCCCCGCGCCGACTACATGGCTGCCAGGCCACTCCTGCGTGCAAGTCGGGGGAGGGGTGGCAGTCGCTGCGAGGCTGAGGGGAGACGAGGATCACGGGAAGGAAAGGGTGCGCGAATCTCGCCAGGTGGTTTCCCTCATCCTCTAAGAGCACACAGCTAAAGGTCATTCTCTACAGCAGCGAGAATAGCTGTCAGATGGCGTCTGGTTAGGGCAAGGTTAAGTGGAGAGCGCTTCAGAGGTTAGTGCTAGGACCACTACTGCTTCTCATATGTTTAAATGACATGCTTTCTAATACGACAGGTGCTTCTAAAATATTTATGTTTTGTGACGACACTAGCTTAGAAGTGAGAGGTGTGGAGTGCAACACAGAGCAGTTTAGGACATTAATTCATATCTTTTAAACAATAAATTGGTAGTCTTAGTGTGATATAATATCAATGACATGATGTAGGGAACACATTGCGCTCATGTGGGAGCGATCTAGATGCTTGTAAAACCATAAACTGGTAGCCAAGATCGCAGGAATTCTTTTTATTCCATGATTACCGGTTTCGGCGAAACTAAATCTGCCATCATCGGATCTTAGGACACATACAGGTTATAACATCAAGGCAAACGATGGTGATAGAAAGAGTTGCCTATAACACGCAGGCCTTACAAAATTGTCATAAGTAGCACATAGGCGTCCAAGAGAGATCACATTAGTGCTTGTATGTGATGGACACACTTAACATTTATAACGTCATCTCTCTTGGACGCCTATGTGCTACTTACGACAATTTTGTAAGGCCTGCGTGTTATAGGCAACTCTTTCTATCACCATTGTTTGCCTTGATTTTGTAACCTGTATGTGCCCTAAGATCCGATGATGGCGGCTTTAGTTTCGCCGAAACCGGTAATCATGGAATAAAAAGAATTCCTGCGATCCTGGCTACCAGTTTATTGTTTTACAAGCATCTAGATCGCTCCCACATGAGCACAATGTGTTCCCTACATCATATCATTGATATTATATCACACTAAGACCCACTTTTTAAAGTTCCTTACACACAATCCAGGTAAAATCGACATTTTGATTACGGAGCGTGGGCGTATCATCAGTGAGTGTGGACAGTACAAATTCTTGTGGATTCAGATAAATGGTAAGCAGTCATTGAAAACCAATGGTCAGAGACTTGTTCAGTAACATAATGTTGATGTATTTACCATTAGGACAGTACCTGAACACGAAAATTACTGTACTTCGCGTATTCTCATGAGCTTATGACAGACGGAATTATATTCTGGGGTACATCTTTCCATTCGCAAAGAAGATTTTTGGTTCAGAAATGGGCTGGTCGACCGATATATGGCGTAAGTTCACAAACATTTTGTCGACGCCTGTTCAGGAGTCCGAGAATTCCGACGGACTCTCAATATATATTTTCCTTAGCGTCGATTGCTGTTAACGACATGAGCTTATTCCTAAGAATCTGGAGCTTTCACTCCGTTAATGCTGAGAGTCAACCTGCATTTGCATTGTACCCTCTTGACTCTTGCGCAAAAATACGTATTATTCTGCTGCGTCCATTTTCAGTAAGGTACCACAAGAATTAAAGCATCTTAACTCTAATCCTCGCACTTCAAAGTTCAAATTGAAGAATTTTCTCATGGCGGACTCCTCCTATTTTTTGTGTGTGAATTCCGAAGGGACCAAACTGCTGAGGTCATTGGTCCCTAGCCTTACACACTGCTTACACTAACTTATGCTAAGAACAACACACACACCCATGCCCGATGGAGGACTCGAACCTTTGACGGAAGGGGCCGCGCAACTCGTGACATGGCGCCTCAAACCACGCGGTCACTTCGCGCGGCACTCCTACTATTCTGTTGGGGTATTCCTGGAAATCATTTAGAAAAATTTCTTTGTTGTTATGCAAATATATACTCAGAAGCTTGTCATCTGCGTAAGGTTAGTGTAAATTTTATTTTATTTCTTATTAACTTTCCTGTGTAATGACTCCATCACTATGGATATTGGCCAACTTATTACTACGGAACTAGACGTACAAATAAATAAATGTAAATATATATAATTTTCCCATTCTCAGACAGCAGATTTCTTACGCGCATAGTATGAGACGAATTCCATCTGAATATGTTCTCAAGTCGTCCCACTGTCAAGAGAGGAAAACGCTGCTAGACAGAAAACATAGAACCACTCGCAAAGCAAAAATTAAATAGGATAATGCCTTGTAGGAAATTAAGTAGGATAATGCCCTGATGGAAAGGGAAAATGCAACATCATGAAGCACCGGACCAATACTTAGCAACCTTTGTGGAGATAACATGCAGAAAATGCTTATGTTTCGTTGCAAATGGTTCAAATGGCTTTGAGCTCTACAGGACTTAACATCTGTGGTCATCAGTCCCCTAGAACTAAGAGCTACTTAAACCTAACTAACCTAAGGACATCACACACATCCATGTCCGAGGCAGGATTCGAACCTGCGACCGTAGCAGCAGCACGGTTCTGGACCGAAGCGCCTAGAACAGCTCGGCCGCACCGGCCGGTGTTTTGTTGCATTCAGGACTGATGTCCATCATCAACAGCAGTTTGCAGATACAAGTCGATTCCGTCTACATTCTTTTAGTGGGTGTGTTAACATGGAATGTACTGATGTTTCTGCAGAGCCCAGCGCATTAAGGCAGTTTATTTACTTTCCCATCGGTTGGCTTCGACAACTCGCAACCAAACTGTCACATTGAAACGTAACAAAGAACTCGGCGGAATATGGACGAACCAGCCTGAAACTGGTACAGACAAAATAAATTACCATAACAAAGTGACTATAGCTTTTAGACCTTTCAACTGTGAGACCTCAACCTCATCTTCATCTTTCCTCACATTTTTTAAGCAACGTAGAACCGCATCCCGCGTAAATAATTCAATCTTGCATTCCAGATTTAATGAGGAAGTGAAACAGGAGTGGTTATGAAATTTGATGGGTACTGTAATTAGTTTTCTTCTTGATTACAGCCATCTTTAACCTATTTCCAGCACTACATTCTTTCTTTAATTTCTGCATGGGGAAACAGTTAGTGGAGCTTCGTGTGTGGGCCTTTGAACTCGAGGTTCTCATGGATTCTGACGCAGATGGACCTTCATAGCAAGGTTTCGGCAGGCGACCTCCGGGCGAGACACAAAGAGCCTGGCGATTACCAGAACATGCTAATCCGCTTATAGCCGAACAAAAAGAGGATCTTTGGCCCCAGTTTCTGAGAAATGCGGTCCGCACAATAGTGCAACCGGGTAAGAGGACAGGGTTAGGCGAGCCATTCCCGTTAGGCAAAGTGGAGAGAGTGACAGCTAACCTGAAGAGCAAACAAACATTCTGCTGGAAGGCTGCGGCAGACAACTCGCTAGTCAAAAGAATATCGTCTCGAGGATACTCGGGTATGTAGACTATTCCGTAGGAATGTAGAACATTCAAATTTTCCATTTCTAGATTTCAAATAGTTCAAATGGTTCTGAGCACTATGGGACTTAACATCTGAGGTCATCAGTGCCCTAGAACTTAGAACTACTTAAACTTAACTAACCCAAGGACATCGCACACATCCATGCCCGAGGCAGGATTCGAACCTGCGACCGTAGCGGTCGCGCGGTTCCAGACTGAAGCGCCTAGAACCGCTCGGCCACATCGGCCGGCCTCCGTTTCCAGAAATCTTACAAGCAAAGCGAGGGACCGCCACACCGTAGGAATCGGGCCAGCTGGCCACTGAATCGAGCAAAAATTGCTGATTGGTCGATCCACAGTCACCATTCTGGTGGGGGCCAGAAGTTCATTATAATTCTCTGTAGCTGGGAGAGCGTCGCGGCGCGATTGAACGCGAGGGAGGGACTTCGGCGCTGCTTCAAGTTTAGATGGGAAGCCAGAGAGCGGGTACTAGGAGTTTTATTCCGGCACGGCAAGTGACTTGAACATTCCTGTTGTGAGTCAAGAAGTTTTGCTTTCGGAACCGCATCTGCCACGATGGAGCGCGGAGTCTGAAAGCTCCGCCGCTATACGGGCAATCCTGCGCACACCAAATGCCACAATGCGGCGAACTTCAGGGGCGCACAGTTTGTCGCCAGGCGCGCCGTCCAACGGTGGCAAGACGGCACTGTAGTGCAAGAGATCGGCGCAGAAGTCTGGAATAGTTTGGAGAAGAGAGATCTGGTATCTATGCAGTGTGCGAGTTCAGGGGCACAACACGAGCATTAATGGTGGAGGTAGTCGCGATGTTATTCGTGTCCTTTTCCCTAGCATCCCAGTTCTGGATTTTGCACTCTGTCTTTGTTTTGTACTCAATTGTCAATTTATAAACCTTAATGTCATGCCATTTGTTTAATGACTGCTATTTGGATATTAACTGTCGAGCGATTTCCGCCGGTAGCAACCAATATTTATTCTATACGAATTCAATTTTGTTATTGTTTTACTGAATAAATTATGCTTTGCCAGCTCTACGAATTTAATTTGGTATTTTTAATGTTCAAATGTGTGTGAAATCTTACGGGACTTAACCGCTAAGGTCATCAGTCCCCTTGCTTACACACTACTTAACCTAAATTATCCTAAGGACAAACACACACACCCATGCCCGAGGGAGGACTCGAACCTCCTACGGGACCAGCTGCACAGTCCATGACTGCAGCGCCCTAGACCGCTCAGCTAATCCCGCGCGGCTTGGTAGTTGTAAGGGAAACCTTTTAACATTGATTGCAACGGATTATTTCACAATAAGATAGCGATTATGACCACGATGAAATCTAGTAGACCAGGTGTTTCCTTTATGCACACAGTTGGTTCACCAAGGTGATTGCTAGTTTCTTGGGTTCTCCCTGCAGCACTTGATCTGGCGTGTCAGAGAAAACAACAGGTTGCCTTTTCAGCCCAGGAAGCACTCGTAGAGCAATTGGTTGGTTGAGAAACACCGGCTTCTTGCACAACATATGTTAAAACTAATCCTCAGTAAAACGTTTCGTAAACTACAGCGTGCTATTCTACACAACTCGACAGGAACCAAGCTACCTGTGAAAAGCTGCGTACTCAGCAAGACTCCCAAAGTCTGATGAAATGCTTCTCCCCACAACTGTCGCTCGGTACATGTGCCAGCCCAAGACTTTCAACACCGTCTAAGACGGACCGCCACGAAACCCTCTCTACCTTCCTGTACCTCCGAAAGACGTTCAAAAAACCACATCATTTACTACTAACCAGAATATTGTCATATCTAGTATCTTCACAAATATGTCATTGGCTCAAGAAACACTTCGCTAGTAGAACTCACTACTATTTCTTTATTCCAGTGACATATGACAATCTTTTACAACAGGTAATTGCTATTACCCGTGGTCTTGGGATATCGACTTTAATTAGTAATCAAAAACATCCTTGGTCCTGGGTTCGAATCCCGCCACCGCTTAAATTTTGAATAATAATCGGCATTGGCGGACAAAGACTTCCGTCATAAAGACACCCTCAGTGTCGGAAGGACTGACTAGGCATATAGGAAAGTCAAAAATATTCTCGGTGAAATTAAAACCAAAGCTGTCAGCATTAAGAGTGCAACAGGAATTCCACTGTTAAATGCGGAGATGAGAGCGGATAGGTAGAAAGAGTACATTGAAGGCCTTTATCAGGGGGAAGATTTGTCTGACGTAATAGAAGAAGAAACAGGAGTCGATTTCGAACAGATAGGGTATCCAATATTACAATCAGAATTAAAAGAGCTTTGGAGGATTTACTATTAAATAAGGCAGGAGGGATAGATAACATTCCATCAGAATTACTAAAATAACTGGGAGAAGTGGCAACAAAACGACTATTCACATTGGTGTGTAGAGTGTATGAGTCTGGCGACATACCATCTAACTTTCGGAAAAATATCATCCTAACAATTTGGAAGACTGCAAGAGCTGACAAGTGCGACAGTTATCGCACAATCAGCTTAAAAGTTTATGCATCCAAGTTCCTCACAAGAATAACGTACAGAAGAATGAAAAACAAAATTGAGGACGTGCTGGATGACAATATGTTCGCCTTTAGGAAATGTAAAAGCACGAGAGAGGCAATTCTGACGTTCCGGTTGTTAATGGAAGCTAGGATAAAGAAAAGTCAAGACACGTTTATAGGATTTGTGGACCTGGAGAAAACGTTATACAAAATAAAATGGTGTAAGATGTTCGAAATTCTAAGAGTAATAGGTGTAAGCTATAGGGAGAGACGGTCAATATACAATATGTACAAGAGCCAAGACGGAATAACAAAAATGTACGACTAAGAACGAACCGCTCGGATTAGGAAGGTTGTAAGACTGGGAAGCAGTCTTTCGTCCCTACTGTTTTCTCTGTACATCGAAGAAGCAACGAGGGAAATAAAAGAAAGGTCAGGAGTGGAATAAAAATTCAAGGTGAAAGGTTATCAGTGACACGATTCGCTAATGACATTGCTATCCTGAGTGAAAGTGAAGAAGAATTGCATGATATGGGGAATGGAATGAACAATCTAGTGACTACAGAATACGGACTGAGAGTAAATCGGAGAAAGACGAAAGTAATGAGAAGTAGCAGAAATGAGAACAGCGAGAAACCTAACATCAGGATTGGGGGTTACGAAATAGATGAAGTTAACGATTTCTACTACCTAGGCAGCAAAATAACCAAAGACGGACAGAGCAAGGTGGACATCAAAAACAGAGTAGCACTGGCATTCGTGGTCAAGAGAAATCTACTAACATCAAACACAGGCTTAATTTGAGGAAGCAGTTACTGAGAATGTACGCCTGGAGCACATCATTGTATGGTAGTGAAAACACGGACTGCGAGAAAACCAGAACAGAAGAGAATGTAAGTATTTGAGACGTGGTGCTACAGGCGAAAGTTGAAAATTATGTGTATTGATAAGGTAAGGAAAGAGGAGGTATTGCGCAGAATCGGAGAGGAAAGGAATATGTGGAAAACACTGACAAGGAGAAGGGACAGGATGATATGACATCTGTTAAGACATGAGGGAATGACTTCCATGGTACTAGAAGGAGCTTTAGAGGGCAAAAACTGTAGAAGACAGAGATTGGCATACATCCAGTAAATAATTGAGGACGTAGGTTGCAAGTGCTACTCTGAGATGAAGAGGTTGGCACAGGAGAGGAATTCGTGGCGGGCCGCATCAAACGAGTCAGAAGACTGATGACCTAAAAAAAAATTACTATCGGCCTATGTGTCCATATTCAAGACATAATAACAAATACATATTCTGCCGTGTCCGGCATTTACACTCAGTCCTTGAAGATGTTCATCCTAGAATGGAATTAATTACTTGTTGTAAAAGATTGTGGTCCATAACCGGAATAAAGACATAAACGCTTTGCTGGATCATTGGGCATTTTGCTGCGACTATATCTCAGATCGTAAGAAACTAGTGTGTTATATAGGGCGGCGACTGTGCACGAACGAAACATAAAAATGCTCTGAAGTTATTAATACACATACAAGTGTGTGCTGAAAAGTAATTGCTCCGAATTTTTAATGTGGTAACTCTTAAAGCTTTTCAAATAATACAAACTTCATTAACATTTCACATCTTTATTCATCATATCTATATATTTATTTCTCAACATTGTCAACCTGGCAAAGAACACATTTCTGCCGGGGTGACCAGTTTATTGATACTGTCACCATAGAACGTTTCATTTTGTTAACGGAGTCACAGCCTCACCTCTACTTGCGTCACTATCAAAGTGAAGTACTCGAACGTGTTCTTTTAGTTTAGGAAGAAGATGAAAATTGAATGGGGCCACGTCGGAGCTTTATGGAGACTGATGGGTGGCAGGGAACCACGGGCGACGGACTGCTGCAGACGTCGCAGCTCTCTTGTACGGTATGGCACTGTCTTTCGAAGGAGAGGGTACTCCGTGTGTGGACGAACTCTTCACATTCGAAACTGGATTACAGCACGCTATTTCTCATCCATTGACATAGTTACGTTACGCACCGCCATGTTACACACTATACGTCAGAGCCCAATAGCGGCAGAGCGTTGCAAATACGTGGACATGAAGAATAAAGACGTAGAACGTTAACTAATTTGTTTTATTTAAAAAGCTTTAAGTGTTTTTGCATAAAAATTAGGAAGCATTTCATTTCAGCGTGTCGTCGTACATTATTTATCAGCCAGGAACGGAGTAGCATAAGACAGTTTTTCTGTCAGTTGTTACATGGCCGTTTCTTCACAAACAGTCCCATAACATACGTAATATCATAATGCAAACACAAAGATCGGAATAATTAATCAAGACTAAGAAATGTGGTACATAACAGTATTAGTGATTGTCAGTAGCTGTCTAATGTAATTTACTCTTCAGTTCTAGTCCGCCCTCGCTAGCTAACTGGTCAGCGCGACAGAATGTCAATCCTAAGGGGCCGCTAAGGGACTGGGTGTTGTGTTGACCTAATCATCATCATTTTATCCCCATCGACGCGCAAGTCGCCGAAGTGGCGTCAAATCGTATGACTTGCACCCGACGAACGGTCTACCCGACGGGAGGCCCTAGTCACATGACATTTACATTTTCATTTATCATAATGTTATGACTCATCAGTGTTTCAGATATAGTGAAGAAATACAAAGGTTTCTGTCGTCTGCGAATTCGTAGATGATGTTACGAAAGAAATGACATTTATGAACAAATTACTAAATTAGAAAATCTGCGGTGATTCACTGAGCTGATTACGACATTGCATGTTTCTGAAACATGTTGTAACCTTTTCTGTTTTTTTTTTTAATTTTTTTCAGGAATTATGGGAACACATCTTCCACTTTCTTTCTGTATTTCGGGAGTAATGTTCGTGTTATAAGCAAATTGCAAATATATCCCCAGAAGAAATCAAGCGGCGATAAGTTAGAAAACCGAGGGGCAACGATCCATTCGAAATTACTTGACCAAAGAAACTTTTCGTTCATGCAGAAGAGAGGCGTGAGTGCAGTTTTTCTACATTTGGTATTACAGACGACATGAGCCACTGTGAGAAAAGCATACATTTCCCATTGTCCTCGGTTAGCGACTAAGCAACAGCATTAATACTGTACAGTTACATCTTTAAACTCCTGCGCAGTCTTTCGTGGTCAGTACTAACGGAGGGACAAGACCGGCTAGCTAGACGTCGCACAGGTTTCGTGAACCTCAGAGGATCTGCAACTTACAAAGTTTACCACATCAACTTTTCTGGTGTTAAGACTTGATCGCGTTTAGCCGCATATGATACATTTGCAGTATTTCAGTCCTTATCGCATTGCCACCAGGTGTGGATTAGTCTAGAGCTGTCCAACCACACTTTCTTGGTGAGGTATTTTGATTGTCAACGTAATTGGCACATCTTACTGAGTGTCAACGAATGTAGTGTGTAACCCATATGG
Organism: Schistocerca piceifrons; assembly: GCF_021461385.2. Lineage (NCBI taxonomy): Eukaryota > Metazoa > Arthropoda > Insecta > Orthoptera > Acrididae > Schistocerca > Schistocerca piceifrons. Next base: position 509,133,086 of record NC_060142.1, on the reverse strand, counting down.
CCGGCCGCGATGGTCTCGCGGTTCTACGCGCGCAGTCCGGAACCGCGCGACTGCTACGGTCGCAGGTTCGAATCCTGCCTCGGGCATGGATGTGTGTGATGTCCTTAGGTTAGTTATGTTTAAGTAGTTCTAAGTTCTAGGGGACTGATGACCATAGCTGTTAAGTCCCATAGTGCTCAGAGCCATTTGAACCATTTTTGTAACCCATATGTTTACCTGTTAGACAAGGATCATGACCTCTGAAAAGGTAATTGTCTACAGCTTCTTTCAAAAATAAAATATTTTCGACATTGTAACGAAAATGAACTGAGTACAATATAAATTAAATAGAATGTAAATCTGTCGTTTACGCCACGTGACATCTGACTCAAACTGTCACTGTCATGATTTTTCGACACACAATTTTTGAACACACTTACCTTCTGTATCTCTGTATATAAAAGCAAATGTCCAGACTCATCGTCCCCCATCCTGAAGCAATATGGATAGAAACTTGATATTGGGAGAAGATGTTGAACTTATACTGTAGGCAACCATAGTAAGGGATAGTTCGAAATTCCACTGCTAAGTGGGTGAAGTAGGGAGTTTTTGGAAAAATACTTGAGTATTAAGAAAATTTTGAATCTAGACGTACGAAAATTAGTATTTGGTTTCTCGGCTAGAAACAGAAAAATACGTGCGTCAGCATTTTTGGAAATTCAACCTCTATGGGAGTAAAATAGTGAGTGAATTATTTTTTTAAATAAATCATTATTAAAGTACTACTAAAGCATTTTAATGCTGCATCTATGAAAACTGGAATTTGACTTCTTGGTTAAAAATAAAAAAAATACGTGTTTTAGTGTTTTTGAAAAGTTAACATGTAAGAGAACGAAATAGGGGATGAAAGTCTTTACGAAAATATTTCGTTGTATTAATATATTTTTAAAGTTAAATCAACGAAAACTAGTACTTGACGTTTGAGAAAACATGTGTTAGAGGTGAAAGTTTCTATGGAAATACCACCACAAGAACTGAAAAGGCAGGATTACCAAAGACATACAACTCCAGTTACCGGAAACGCTTTTTGGCCAGAAGTACGTTCAGAAAACACCGTGTTTCGATGGCCTAAATTAGCGTTGACAAATTTATGAACAACATAAAAATTCGAGTAAAGAAAAAAAATCCGTGCAGACCTTGTTATCTACGCGAACGAAGAAGCGGGCGCTAAGCTAGTAGGCGAGTAGGGCATACGGGATGCTGCCACTGGCGAAAAGGAACTCGTGGACGATCGTGGCGATTGTTCACGAAAACCAGTAAATCCGTGTTCGATTCTTTCTGTTTCAAAAATATTCAACCGTAACTACTTAGTCATTACTTCGCAAATTCTTAATATCTGAAGGGCTTGCATTGATACATCATTTCAGTTCATAACCAGGAATCCTTTCATTTCATTTCAGTAAATGTAATTCATTCTATTCTTCTGTAAGGTTGCATCACTTTCTGAATTCACTACAGTGGAAAAGCGTACCTAGGACAAAGGAGAGCGTACGTAGAGTAGAACTAGAGTGAGGGAAGGAGGCTACTGTTATAGTGAAAAATGACGGAATAGCTTTGAAATTTCGCGAAAAACGATTTTGAGTGCACTTGTTACTAGTCTAGTATCCATTCCATGCTCCACTTTTCTTCAGTCCGATGCTGCACTGATTGGTTGTGTGATCGCGTAGGATGCTAGTTCGGTTTGTGGAGACTATTTCTTACTGTAGGAGGGGGAGGGGGGGAGCTTCCTCTTCCCTGCCTCCCCCACCCCCTCACCTCTCTGGGTACAACCATGCTGTGGTGTACCTTGCATGGGGGCTTAATTAAATAAAATGCAAATAATTTTTAAGTTTTAGTCGCTGTCTGTCCGGTTACGAAGTCTCGTAACCGGTTGGCCCTGACTAGTATTACTCCGCAATCTGACTGCATAGAATAACAACAAAGAATGAAAGAAAACAACACAATTAATTAATTAAGTCCCCAGCAACTATAAAACCTACGAAACAACAAAACACAAGTGTAACTGTTCTGTGTGTGGAAGTGTGATTCAACGTACACATCTGGCACGGTTCTTCCTCAAAAAGACAAGATATTTTAAATACCATTTACACTGAATTAATTAAATAAAACTGAAATACTGTACTTGCACATAGAAACCAGAATTACACTCTAATACATGAACACAAGCCAGATGCTTTGTTGACTGAACCTGTGACCAAGAGGCATTATTGTTTAAGACATTTGAAATAAAAAAAAAAAAAATTATTACCTTCATATATATTGACGAAACATACACTCTGATCATTACAACATCCGCAATCGAACAGCATCGGCTGTCTAGCCCATCAGAACAACTGCATACAACATGCTCACAACTAGTCACGGCTACATCGGAACTCCTACTGCCCACTTCTCAATAAGCACGCTCCACGACGACATCTCGACAAGAACTCTCCACTACCACATCTCAACAAGCACTGCCAGTGGAGGCGGCTGAATAATACTCTTTGGCGCAATCTCTGGCGCTGTGACTCCGTGTAGCCACCTTTCAACCTTCAATACCGGTTCAAGGCGACACTACAAATACTTGTTGAGATTCCGCGAAAACTGCTGATAAGAGATACCGTCCTGCAGTGCGGCGCAGAAGCCACGTGCAATTCCTGTAAAAAATATACAGTCCGGGTGCGGAAGCACAATGCTATTGGGTTAGCAGCCCGCCGTGCGTCAATGGCGCGCTCTCGTTCAGTCTGACTTGGCTCTTAGGAATCTGAAGTCACATCTGGAAGGAACACCCGAACAAAGGCAAACTTTTTTTGTCACAGCAGATAGAAAGAGCGCCAGGATACAGCGTAATGGGAACGCCAGATCTCAATTTCCTCTTTTCCTTTTCTCCTCTCTCATGTAGTGCTATCTCGATTGCCGTTCGTTTTTCCGATATGCGAGGACGAAGCTGGCGCTAGATGCAAACGGTGGCGCCGCTTTCTGGGAATATCTGTACAAAAAAAGAGAAAGAGGATTAAAAAAAAGCGACCACGGCAGCAGTAGCTGAACACAACGCAACATTCGGGCGGCCGACGACAATAGATAGGACGGCACAAGAGTCCGCCGGAAATTTCGCATTACAGGCAGCGCACTCACGCCTTGGTTACCGCATGAGGGGGAGGCAAAAATCATATTCGGTATTACCTAGAGGAACCTGAAACATGCATAGCTTTCATCAAACTTCCTAAATTTTGTAGTACTTAGCTGCTCTGGGATGATTACTAGAAGTAGCACAAACTAGCCTAACTTTTTAGAGGCGATTTCATTGGTATCACTTTCATGAAAACCATTATTGTCTTTAGCAAAAGAGCTAGTTATTGAGTCCGAAGCAGAAAGATCAAATTCTGCAGTAGTCCCTTTTTTTTCTAAGCCAGTGAAGTGTATAAAACGAATTTAAGGGAAAAAGTACCTTTCAGGCTCGAACAAGGTTTAAACCATTACTTACGTTGATAATTTTCTTAATGGCGGAATATAAAACTCAAGGACCCTATTAATACAAACAAAAACTATCTCTTATATAATTTGCTAAAAGTTTAGGAAAGGTGGAGGGGAAGGGATTTCGAAATTTTAAATAGACTGACATCTTCCTAGATTTTACGTCGGGTTGCCAATTTTATCAAGTTAGCAATAAAACTGTGTTTCTATATAACAAACAAACGTACTGACACACAAAGCATAATATAGCTCATCTTTCTGATTGACTACAGAGCGAAAGAGACTGCTGTCGATCCGGTTGCACTGTGAGACAGCTGAATTTTGTGCATTGATTGGCGCGGTACAATCGCGCGTTGTGCAGTAGTTCTTCATCGCTGAGTTTGTCGTCTGAAAGGTTGCCTCCCGCACACGAACTGAAGAGAATTCGCTGTCGTCAGTATCTGTTGTAATATGACATCACGTAGGGTAATGTCGGGTAAGAGTACGCGTCTGGTAAATCGCAGTGGCATTTTGTCTTCTTTGGCAACACTAATCTACAACGAAAAACTACATTCAGCTGTTGGTTCTATATTGACGCCATCACATGTAATCATGAAGAGCTCTGCCAGATTTATTGGTTGTCCGATGGGACCGATGACCTCGTAGTGTGGTCCCCTCCCGCCAAATCAATCAACAAACCAAATCACCAGGAAAAAACCAAGAACTTAACACAACTGCTGTTCAGACAGTTGATGTACGAACAGGTGTAGGCCTATCCAGTTTTTATCCACTGCCTAAATATGATAGACCCACAACAAAGAAGAAAATGTCAAAAAATCCGAGAAAAAATGCATTCTTAGACCAACAAGCCAAACCACAGAAAACCAAGAAGAGACAAATTACCAATACCAACAACGCAGAATCTCTAGAGGTAGTCTGGACGTAACCGCGTCATCATCTTGAGGAACAACCCGGACCAAATCTAGGAGGGATCTGATGTTTTGAACTGCCCAGACTGTGGTGAAGTCTAGAAGGAACCTATCGTGGAAGACTGGATTTAGTGCGATAGTTGCTCCGAGTCATGGCAAGAAGAATGCACAGGCTATGAAGGACAAGGGGAATTTTCTTGTGATTTTGTTAGTCCGTACTCTTTGACTACATATCGCGTACTCTTACTAGACGATGCGGCGAACAAGGGAACCTCCCCATCGCATGGACTACTCAGTTTGTATATTTTGCTTATTTTTTTCACAGTTCCACACAACTTCTTCCTGTTTCCTCGATTGATCTGTGTGCAGTTTTTCAGGGCCTATCCACTGTGCTAACTTATAACTAAATCTGAGGGGGGTGCGATGGGGAGGTTCCCTTGTAAGAATACGAACAAGCAGTATTTTACTTATGTTGACATTTAAGGCTTATATTAAAAATTAGAAGCTGTAACTGATACATGTTTTTCCAAAATAAACTAGCAATAATTTGTTATACGAAAAGTTAGTTTTAATCTTTTCGTCTATTAGGAATCAACGGTTAAATATGCTCTTTCCCGACTTTACCGTACGATTTCAGGATGTGGTCCAGTGTCCTATTCCCTTACAGTGTGTCATTTCTGCAGTCCACAAGAAGTGCATGTAGTTGTGGGAGGAAGAATGGCTGGCGGTGACGGCCAATAAAGTGCGGTTGGTGAAGTCAACAACTCGGCCATGGCGTTCCTCCTGCCCGTTGCTCAGGCGGGAGGAAGTGACCCTCATGCGTCTTCGGATTGGGCACTGTCATCTCACACATAGCTTTCTATTACGGCGGGAGGATCCCCCGTTTTGTGATGCTTGTGGTGTGCACATCTCTGTCCAGCACATTTTAACAGACTGCAATTTATACCGTGATGCAAGGGCAGATGCACAAGTTGCTGGGGATCTGCCCTGTGTTTTAGCTAATGATGAGACGTGTGTGTCTAGGGTTTTAAAGTTTTGTGATGTGTCTGGACTCTGGCCTAAACTTTTAGGCTGGAGGTTTTAGTGTATTGCAAAGTGGCTGGCTCTTCCCCTTTTTCCTTGCGGTCAGCCAGCCACTTCCATCTGCTACATTGTTTTAGGTCCCTCTACCACTTTCTTCTTGTGTTGTCCATGTTTTACTGCTGACCGCATGCTTCGTCCCACGTTTCGGTGTGGTTAGGCACATATTTTTCCAGCCTTGTTACCTGTGTTTTACATTCTGTTTTATCCTACTGTTCTGAGTATTTTCTTGACACCCGTCTCAATCTGTTACTGAGCGGGCGCTAAAGACCTTGCCGTCGTGCGCCCATACAATCCTCTCCATCCATCCATTCATCCACAACGGCTGCGAGAAACTGATACGTCCGTAGCTAGGAGAGTTGACTATGGAGCTCCACGGTCGCATCACCCTCATTCGTCTCTTAGTAGGGAACACGACGACGAGTACTCGAAATATGCATCCGTCATACACAAGCAGAGCACCCCGGTCAGAGTACATTATCTCCGCTGAGTGCATACATGAAGCACGAGATATGAAAGTGGTGTGAGCTTCAAACTACTTTTAGGTCCAAGCTGTACATGTCCGGACATATCATTACCAAAATTTATTTTGTAGATGTTACTCTTTACAACTTCTAGAAGCCTGCAATAATAATTGTGAAACATCCTGTACTACTGTAAGTGGCCATGCATAGCGATTTCGGCCTGTTAAATACTGAAGCCAGTAATAAAACAGATTCAGCAGCGGGTAACACGGGGCTGTATTACTGTGTGATAGTGGAAGCTGGTTGTGAAAGAAGAAAAATGATATTGGCCGAAATCTAACGAAATAATGTAAAGTGTTCGCTCTTGTATGTGATTGTGTAATAACATTGACGAAATTTGCGTAACAGGTATAGGCGTGTTGCCGGTTATAGGCCACTTACGTTGACCTTCAACAGCGCTGCACGGTTTAATACCAGTTGCATGCACCAACTTTGTGATGAGGGTAATGAATGGCCTCGGGTATGTATGCACCCGAGAGCTTTAACTCATTAGCTTCAAAGCCTAACTAAACGGAAGTGGAGTAGTTAGGTCGTAGTTGCAACTTGCGCTTTATAGCTTCCTCGATACGTACGAGCGTTTGCTTCATTTGACCGCCACGAGCGAAATCTGCCGTAACAGTTGCGACTGGAGCCAGGCGTCCGTTGAAGAAATTTAAGAAAATTAGAATCAGCAGCGGCAGTGTGTCCTTTAAACAATCAATCCACCTGCCTGAATAGATTTCAGGTTGTCTCCCCTTTCACTCTGCGATGGTAGATGCTGGTTTAGCCGACAAGAGCAGCGTTGACGAAAATTCGACTAAATACTTCCCACGCAAAGGTCACATAACTGCAGTACATGGGCAGCAGCTGAATACTAAACTATCGAGCGTTCGGGATTCTTGCATTACACTTTTGAAAAAAAAGTCTAAAATTTCTTTTAAGTTGGTTAATTGCGTTTAAAATACGGAAAGTAGCTATCAAGTTGGTAACTATGACGACTTCAACTACACATCGTTACTAACTGTCGTTGTTACAAGTTCACACCCGAAAGGAGCAAGAAGAATTTAGTCCGGCCCGCTAATTTGAAGGTCTTTAACAGTCACTGACATACGACTACTTGCGAGTTAACACATTCAGTCGTTCAGTAGGTTTCTTGTGAACAAGTCCTCGCCATAATGTCTCGTAATCTGCACAAAACACGCAATGCGGAGTTTATGTATTACATGAAATGATCACATTTCAGTATCTCCTAAAACAAACCACTCACAAAGCTCAACCTTTAACAGAATATTCAATATTGTAGTCGCTTTTCGTCAACGACATGAGAACCGATCAAACGCGATAATTTCTTCATTTTGGTAGAAACTTGATCAGCGCAGTTTAACATAGATGTTTACCAGAGGACGACTCCCGAGCGACTATATCGATTCATAGAGCTGAGATACAAAGTCCCACTCGAACGCACAGAAAATGTTGAGTTTCCTTTGGCTAGGTGTTAAGCAGCCAATCAGATCATCTCGAGCACTTCTATACTCGCGATTATTTCTAATGTCAACCCATCAGATTACCATAAATAATTTAGACTAGAAATCTCGTAATTTCTAAACTAAATAATATTTAATAAAAACAAAATACGATTTCTTTCCACAAAATAAATTACTAATAAATGTAATACTCAACGCCCCATCTGTCTACCTTTTACCAAATCAAGCTCACTGGGACATACGTCACAAATTCCCCTATTGCACAACAAATTTCTGATGCATACGTTTGCATAATTTTAATAAAATATCACATTCTCACTTCACATATGTCCTCTATTCATTCTCTCAGTCTCTGCAAAACACGATGAAATAACAATTTTCCAAAGTAAATTTAACTAAGTCATAATCTGTGGTAATGAAACTAAAGAAAATTCCCGAAAATTAGATTATATGAACCTATGCTCTTGGTTGTAGTTTCAGTTGTAACTGCAGATGAACACATTACAGTCCATAACAAAGTTTCACAATGCCAGCCCGGTTAGTATGTGATTTAGTAAAAATTTATATCTCCGAAAGTACTGAAGTTATTAATTTGAAATTTTAACAGTGTAATTATGTTAGCCATAGAATTTGGTATACTAAGTCTGAAAACGAACGATTAATATTTAATACTACCTCTTCAGATTGACAGAGAGTATGTGTAACGTGTTGCACGCAGCTTGAAGCAAGTACACTCCTCCCACGACCCAGTGGCAGGCGTCATCTGTGCCAGCGTGAGATCAAAAATCTGCTCTCCTCCCGACTCCACGTAAAGTTACGCTTTCAATGCAAAATGACAATTCGTAATAATTTGCTATGTTACAGCGTGTTTCTTAAAATACACTGCTCACAAGTTGTTAACAAATTTGTACGACTTTAAATCATCTAGAAAACATACTAACTTAAATTACTCGTTGCATCAGGAATCCTCACTAACTTTTTACTGGACTTCCTACCAGATCTAACGCGGAAAGTTCTCATTTACCAGACGGTTCAACACTTTTCTGAGAACATCGTGGAGCTGCAACCACATTGATGTGATCTCATCCCTTTGTAGTGTAGCGTGACTGCAAACATTGTTTTTGTATACATGGTGGAAACTGGCCCGCTAGTATCGCCTAAAGCGCAATGTGCTATCTTCCCAGAAAGTGATGTGAGCTAGGCGCGGAGCGAATCCTCGGGGTGGATTAACGACCGCTGCTCTGGCACACTGATCAGACTACGGATTTTGGCGGTTTTCCGCGCACTTTGTAGGAAATAATGTTCTCTTCCCTAGTCCTCCCTCAGAAAACACAGTTAACAAAGCTGACACTATTTGCCAGCAGACGCCGAACACGACTTCATTCTCTTACGTTAACATCCCACTGTGGCGGCGGGCCTTCACCCGTAATTTTAAAGTAAAATTTGACAAGTACTGAAAATTGTGCAGCACGTAGGACCGTATAAGCGTTAGGACAGAAAGAGCCCAAGTCGTCATCAGTTCGTAGAAAGGCACTGGCATCTGCGATTCCCCGCATTGGCTTCCATTCTCCTTGTAGTTTTACCCCCACCATCAAGTTATTCTTCGAGTATGTCATGGCAACATCGACATCCAAATTTCAAAAAATGTTCAAATGTGTGTGAAATCTGATGGGACTTAACTGCTAAGGTCATCAGTCCCTAAGCTTACACACTACTCAAATAATCCTAAGGACAAACACACACACCCATCCCCGAGGGAGGACTCTAACCTTCGCCGGGACCAGCCGCACAGTCCTTGACTGTAGCGCCCTAGACCGCTCGGCTAATCCCGCGCGGCATCCAAATTTCATGATGTCCACAAGGCACCATGACCATCTTCGATGTATGGGGAGATAAATGCCGTCCATGTCACATTTTTATTTCATTGGATAACCAGTTTCAACCCTTTCTTTCTAGGTCATCTCAGATCCACAAATTATGAGTTACTAGAAATGGCAACTCGTCGGTTGACAAAAAATTAGTTTTAATTTACTGTTTGCCCACTGGCGGCCTGTGCTCCCCAGTAATTCGTAGTTTATGGATCTGAAGACCATCTACAGAAAGGTCTAAACAATTACCCAACACAGTAAAAAGATCCAAACTAATCAGATGTGACAAATTGCGATCATTATTTACGTTACTTACAATACTTCATATCTCCCGTGTGTGCTTGGGGGGGGGGGGGGGGAGTATGAATGTTGTAGACTTATTGCGCCCGAGCGGTCTAAGGCGCTTCAATCACGGACTGTGGGGCTGGTCCCGGCGGAGGTTCGAGTCCTCCCACGGGCATGGGTGTGTGCGTTTGTCTAGGATAATTTAAGTAGTGTGTAAGCTTATGGACTGATGACCTTAGCAGTTAAGTCCCATAAGATTTCAGACACACTTATTGCGCCTACTTGTACAACTTCTGTTATTCGCTGCCGTGGTTACAACATTGCCCAACTGGTCACTTAACATACCACTAGTTTACCCAGTCAGTTCAAAAAGTTAAGAAACTGAATTAATAAAAAGTAATGTGAAGATGATGGATTTAAGCAAGCGTTCACCCGTCGTTGTCTTCGTTCGGGTGTCAAGGTATGCGGAACACTTATGTACACATCTCTACTTCAAAACATTCTGGAGAATGTCTTGGACATATGATTTATAGACGTTGCTTCATTGCGATCTGAAACACAACAACGTCGACACATTACGACCGCACGTCCACTATTATTATTATTCTCGTATCAGAAACATACAGGTAGATGTACATAAATTTTATACACTTACGATTAAATTACTTTTGACCAAAACTTGGCCACTTCCAGTACATTTTCTGTTGCTTGCTGAATGTCATCTTCTGTACAGGAGACTGGACACAATCGACACCGAAGCATGTGCCGCACTGTCTGTTCTTCTCCACAGTTACGCCGAATATCATTTGGATCAGTGTATCCCCATTTTGCCAGGTTAAATTTTGATCTTCCAACTCCGGATCCCAGTCTATTCAGCGACTTCCACGTTGTCCATTCCCTGTCATGGCCTGGAGGTAAAACTTCAAAAACTGTTTTCCAACCAGGGGTAAGGTAGGTCGTAGCCCTCCATAGTTGTAACCTATCTTTTTCAGCAGTTCCTTTGATGTCCTAAGGAAACTCTTCCTTCACTTCAGTCGTTGCGAATGCGGTTCATGCGCGTACAGAGGATGAATAATTTCCTGTTCCACAATCTTTCTTTCCTTGTTCGCAGCAATCTCTCTTCGAACAGGTGGTGGTGCTATTCCCCTGTGGTAGTAAAGCCATTCGACTGGGGTGGGTTTCAAGCAGGTTTCGTTGAGAGCTACATCCACCTGTTTGGCATGAGTTGAATTACACCAAACAGGACAGGAATACTCTGCCGCAGAATAACATAGTGCCATTGCAGATGTTCGGATTGTTTCAGGTTGACTGCCCCACTGTGATGCGGCCAGTTTCCGTAGGAAAGTGTTTCTGGTGGAGACTTTCGACTTGCATTTCATGCCGTGCTTTTTGTAAATGAGAGATCTAAAGTGTCAATCCTTGGTATTTTGGAGTCTCGTAATGTTCCAGTTCAACCCCAGACTACACTACATTTTCAACTTGTGAGTGTCTTCCTTGTTTCTCAAATGAAAAGCACACGCTTGGGTCTTTGAAGGGTTTGGTTTAAACTGGTTTGTGTTTCAGTATTTGGATAGATCTTCAAGGGCATTCGTGAGTTTGTTCTCTATTGATTCAAAATCTGTGCTCTGGGTGGCTAGAGCGAGGTCGTCAGCACAGAAGAAGTTCCTGGTGTTTGGGGCTATAGGTTGGTCGTTTGTGTATATATTAAATTGAATTGGAGCCAAAAGACTTGCTTGTGGGAGGCCATTCTTCTGTAGTCTCCATCGACTACGCTGTCCTTGAAAGTCGACGAAGGGCCTGCGATTCGGCAGAAGGGAGGCGATGAGTCTGGTTAGACCTAAATCTTTGGTCAGATTGAAGACCTTGACTAGTAGTAGCTGGTGACTGACCGTATCGTACGCCGCTGATAAGTCGACAAATGCCACTCTTGTCACCTTCCAAGCTTCAAAGCGATCTTCTATAAACTGTGTGAGATTCAGCAATTGTCCAGTACAGCTTTTACCTGGACAAAATCCAGATTTCTGAGGTATAAGTGAGGGGTCAATTGCAGGTGATAAGCGATTCAAAATCAGTCTTTCCAGCAATATGTAAAGATGACAAAGTAGTGCAATTGATCTAAACTCATTGGATCATTTCCTTCTTTGCCAGGTTTTAACAAAGCAATCACTCGATTCTTACGCCTTATCTTTAGAATTTGGTTTCTGCTTACACAGTTATGGAAAAGTTGAAGAATCCATTTCTTTGATTTGCTCGGTTCGTATATCATCCAAGCCACCAAGCCAGCTGATCTGCCACTTTTACTTTGTTTGATAGCCTTCTACATTTCGTCCATGCTGAATGATGATGTCAGGTCATTACTCTCCTCTTGCTCTTCTCTTTGCAATTTCCGTTTTTGTGTTTTGTGTGTTGGCTTCCCGTTCATCAGTAACTGATGTGCTGTTTGATTGGCAGTGATACGGTCTTAATCGGATCATTGTTTAGGCGTCTCAGAGGTCTCCAAGCAGATTTCAGATCCAAGTTTTGTATAGTTTTTATCTACTTATCCCTTTTTGTCTCCCTTATAGGGGAAATAATAAGCTTGTTCCCTGCTTCCACAGTTGTTTCACTGGAAGGTTTTTTTTCAAATAAGTAGTTGTATTCAGCTAGTAGGGTGGCTTGGTATGCAGTAAGCCCGGGGATACAAGATGTTTGACAGCCGCGAGGAATAGACATTCTCTAATATCTCTTTACAGCTGCCCTGAAGGCGTCATAGCATTCAGGTATTGGTTCTGTATAATATACTTCAATGTCCAGTAATTCCGCAAATCTTGACCAATCGGTCTTCTTAAAATTAAAACTTCTCCGAAAAGATACCTTCTGTGGTTTCATAGCAGCAAATAATTGACACGTGATTGGTCTAGGTTGCGAGTTGGGTATTGGTGAGCAGACAGATTTTTCACATTGTTGGCTGACACTGGTGCTACCAAAAATTAGATCAGGATTGTAAGCTCGCATCCACCTGTCGCTGTTAAAAGACCTAGGTAGTTTTGCATCATGGATTAAAGTCAGGTGACTTGCTTCTGCCCACACTTGTACTGCTGTCCCATTCTCATCTTCATGATCATAGCCTCAAACGGTACTATGGTTGTTGCAATCACTGATCACAATCTTGCACATGTTTATTTAGAAAAATGAATGGTTTGTTAACAGTGAATTCAGCACCAAGTGGTTTATAAAGCGATGCAGTGGTGCAATTAACTGTTTGTAGAGTAAGAATTTCAATGTTCTTCTCCTCTTTGAATGCTGTGGATGAGATCTGGATATCTGGATGAACAAAGATAGCACTTCTATATTTATTGTGTGGTCTTTCGATGGCGAGACGCATTCCGCTTATTTTTGGTCTGTGCATGTCACAACTTCTATGTGTCTCTTGTATGCACAGTATATGGCACTGGTGCTGACTGCATAGTTGTCGTAGCAGTTCTTCTTTGGCTGGTTTCATGTCTTCTACGTTAATAGATATAATCCTTAACTGTGGCCCTTTCTGGTGTGAAAGGATGAGCTGTCAGATAATTTTGAATCACATTCTGATGTTCCCAGGATAAGCCCGACTGCTTTTATCATTTTGATCGCAGATAATCGCAATCTTCACGGAGGCACTTTTCATGTACTTCCGCTCGTCCACTAACACTGCCTGTTCACAAATGGTCGAATGCACATTTTTTTGTACATACGAGGGCTATTTGAAAAGCAAGGAAATACAAAACTGTTTTGTTTGCAACTATCAGATACACCTTCTAGCTACTTCTGTACATAGACGCCACTCCGACTTTGACATTTGTCCTAGCGGTGCACCAACTGTCCCATATCCTCGTCATAGAAGACAGCCTCCTGTCCTTTCCGACAATTTTCTACTATGGACTGCAGCTCGTTGTCTGTACGAAAATGTTGTCTTCATAGCCAGCGGTTCTACTGAACGGAGATGAAAATCAGATGGAGCTAAGTCCGAGTGGTATGGTGGGTGATCAAATGCCTCCCATCAGAAACGCTGCAGGATCTCTTCATTGCCCCTGCATTGCGCGGCCGAGAATTGACATAAAGATGGAAACACTTGACAGTTACGTTACGTGGGGTTGCATGAATTCAGGCGAAATCTCGCCAGGCACCTATATTTGGCGGGAGACACAATTCCGTAGACACTTTTAAAAGCTCGCTGTGAGCTCAGAACAGAAAAGAGCGACTTGACTCTATCTATGGGCATACTAGACACATTGACCAACATTTGTGCAAAGCTTCATTCAATTTTCACTGTGGTGCCCATTTCACGACCGATCGATATGAGGAGGTGCACCTATTCTAAAAACATGTACTAATGTCAAAAGATAAACACAAAATCAGCTCATCACAGTCACATATCAACGAAATATCTTATATACTAGAGTAATTTTGTTAACAGCGCTGGTATTAAAAACGAACTGCCGTAAAATAGCCACAAAATGTTTGTGTCACAAGCTCGTCAGATGTCTCTGTTGTAGGCGTACACACATTCTACAATCATATAGATTAACTGTACGATACGGAATAAAAAGAAAAATACAATCGGTAAAGTCTACAGTAGGCTTGCCAGATGTATAAGTAATTACAGTAAAAAAATGTAGTAAATTAAAACCCGACCAAAGTTAGATTGTTAAAAAGGAAATAGGTGCCAAAAATTACGATACGCTCTTGTGGCGAATTTTAGATAAAAATATAATGACATACATAAGGACAAGCTTACAGAGTTCACAGAATAATACAAAAGTGATGAAACAAATGCGCAACGAAGCCAAATGAATAAAAATAGACTGTAGTAAGTTAACTGCTCCCGCTGTTGACGTGGCTACCAGAATGCAGCGTAGGCGAGAAATGGTCAGAGCCACTTACTCGCCAGAGAGCCCCTCTTACCCAGCGATACGCCGTCACAACAAAAGGATGATGAAACATCGTACTAGTGAATCAACAAGATTATCTAACTTCCTGGCAGATTAAATCCGTGTGCCGGACCGAGACTGGAACTCGGGACATTTGCTTTTCGCGGGCAAGTACTCTACCATCTGAGCTACCCAAGCACGACTCACGCCCCGTCCCCACAGCTTTACTTCTGCTTTCCAAACTTTACAGAAGCTCTCCTGCGAACCTTGCAGAACTAGCACTCCTGGAAGAAAGGATATTCCGGAGACATGGCTTAGCCACAGCCTGGGGGATGTTTCCGCAATGAGATTTTCACTATACAGTGGAGTGTGTGCTGTTATGAAACTCCCTGGCAAATTAAAATTGTGTGTCAGAACTCGGTACCAGTTTGGAAGGTACGAGAAGAGGTGCTGGCAGAACTGAAGCTGTGAGGACGGGTCGTGAGTCGTGCTTAGTAGCTCAGATGGTAGACCACTAGCCCGTGAAAGGCGAAGGTCCCGAGTTCGAGTTTCGGTCCGGCTCACGGTTTTAATCTCTCATGAAGTTTCATAGCAGCGAACACTCCGCTGCAGAGTGAAAACCTCATACTGGGAACAAGATTATCTAGTTAATGAGTGACATCTGGAGAGCTAGTGGCAGAAATATTTTGTGGCTACTGTACGGTAGATTTTTAACAGTAGCGCTGTTAACAAAATGACTCTAGTATATACGATTTTTCATTTATGTGTCACAATATTGAGCTGTTTTTATGCCTATATTTTCACGATGCCCCGGGCTCCATTATACTACAACATGTTTTTAAAACAAGTATGTCTCGCCAAGTTTAAGCTGATAATGTACGTCAGTAATACATTTCATCTTGGCCTATTTTATTGTTTTAAGCTGTAGACAACTCACTGGTTGTACTTGTGAATATACTTGTTGTAGCTAGGATTCACAGTCATACAAAACTTTCTGAAGGACATCATCTTCACGCCAGTGACTGACATAGGTTTTTTATTACACTATTGTAATTTCAACCTTAACTGGATTGACAACGACATACAAATGTGTCAGCTTACATTACGTTGACATGACTTAAAGCCATAATATCACTTGATAACGCACTAAGGCCGAAATTGCGATAGTGTAATAAAAAAGCTATAACAGTCACTGGCGTAAAGATGATGTCCTTCAAAAAGGTTGTACTTGTGTTTTCCCCATGTTTTGCTGCAGATCTGAAGATAGTTACCGCTGAACGAAACCGATAGTCTGAGGACCTAACAAGTTTCTGATCATAGATGGAAATAAAAAAAATTATTCTACATTTCCTAGATCGCTATTCGATTCGCGACCATGTAGCAGTTTGTTGCTGTCGTAGTAACTGCGCTGACGCCGGTTATATGCCGGAATATTTTGGATGGACGGTGGGTACCAGTCATAATGGTGATGAAAGCGGCTACGTTTATAAGAAGTAATCCAACTGGAAACCCAAATTGGTCACTACAGACAGCAGTGCTTTAAGCACCATTAATAAACGCAAAGAGGGCAATACAACACCCTGTACGGCTTACATGGTCAGTAATTAAGTCACCGAAATGGATCCTCTGTAAAAACACGTGTCCGCCGCTAATTTGTTCATCGCATTCCGCACATCGCCATTCTCAAATGGTGGGATAGAGTTTGTCTCTGCCACAAACCCCTAAATTGCAGCCTGGGGGAGGACAGGGGCGGACCGTGCGTGGGCAGAGGCAGAGGCAGAGGCAGAGGGCAGCCGGACCGCGGCAATAATTCGGCATCGCTGCGCCACCGCAGGCCCTAATCCCGGCGATCAGCGCAATTATTGGGACGGAGGCCTGCGGCGTGAAGTCAAAAGTATCGCGTCGCGGTGTGGCTGTGGGTATGGCATGATGGGATTCGGTGCTTAGTGCTGGCGCAGTCCAGCATTCCAGACAAAATACACACACACACACACACACACACACACACAAAAACACACAATATGATCACTTCCAAAACGAGAGACACAACAGTGAAACCTTTTTCATTTCCTGTTTCAAATTCACATTTCCTCGAGACGACCTTTATCGCTGTTAAGCTAGGTACACTACTGGCCATTAAAATTGCTACACCACGAAGATGACGTGCTACAGACGCGAAATTTAACCGACAGAAAGAAGATGCTGTGATATGCAAATGATTAGCTTTTCAGAGCATTCACACAAGGTTGGCGCCGGTGGCGTCACTACAACGTGCTGACATGAGGAAAGTTTCCAACCGATTTCTCAGACACAAACAGCGGCGTTGCCTGGTGAAACGTTGTTGTGATGCCTCGTGTAAGGAGGAGAAATGTGTAACATCACGTTTCGGACTTTGATAAAGGTAGGATTGTA
This sequence comes from Schistocerca piceifrons, assembly GCF_021461385.2. Lineage (NCBI taxonomy): Eukaryota > Metazoa > Arthropoda > Insecta > Orthoptera > Acrididae > Schistocerca > Schistocerca piceifrons. Next base: position 509,116,162 of record NC_060142.1, on the reverse strand, counting down.
GCCAATCGCGATTGCGGTTTATCGTATCGCGACATTGCTGCTCGCGTTGGTCGAGATCCAATGACCGTTACCAGAATATGGAATCGGTGGGTGCAGGAGGATAATACGGAACGCCGTGCTGGATCCCAACGGCCTTGTGTCACTAGCAGTCAAGATGACAGGTATCTTATCCGCATCGCTGTAAGGGATCATGCAGCCACGTCTCGATCCCTGAGTCAACAGATGAGGACGTTTGCAAGACAACAACCATCTGCACGACCAGTTCGACGACGTTTGCAGCAGCATGGACTATCAGCTCGGAGACCATGGCTGCGGTCACCCTTGACGCTGCATCACAGATAGGAGCGCCTGCGATGGTGTACCCAACGACGAACCTGGGTGCACGAGTGGCAAAACATCATTTTTTCGAATAAATCCAGGTTCTGTTTACAGCATCATGATGGTCGCTTTTGTGTTTGGCGACATAGCGGTGAACGCACGTTGGAAGCGTGTATTCGTCATCGCCATACTGGCGTATCACCCGGCGTGATGGTATGGGGTGCCATTGGTTACACGTCTCGGTCACCTCTTGTTCTCATTGACGGCAGTCTGAACAGTGGACGTTACATTTCAGATGTGTTACGACCCGTGGCTCTACCCTTCATTCGATCCCTGTGAAACCCTACACTTCAGCAGGATAATGCACAACTGCATGTTGCAGGTCCTGTACGTGCCTTTCTGGATACAGAAAATGTTCAACTGCTGTCCTGGCCAGCACATTCTCCAGATCTCTCACCAACTGAAAACGTCGGGTCAATGGTCGCCGAGCAACTGGCTCGTCACAATACGCCAGTCACTACTCTTGATGAACTGTGGTATCGTGTTGAAGCAGCATGGGCAGCTGTACCTGTACACGCCATCCAAGCCCTGTTTGTCTCAATGCCCAGGCGTATAACGGCCGTTATTACGGCCAGAGGTGTTTGTTCTGGGTACTAATTCCTCAGGACCTATGCACCCAAATTGCGTGAAAATGTAATCACGTGCCAGTTCTAGTATAATATATTTGTCCAATGAATACCCGTTTACCATCTGCATTTCTTCATGGTGTAGCAAGTTTAATAGCCAGTAGTGTATATACGTTAGAGTTTCTCACTTTCAGAGAGGTTTTGCAAGTAAGATGTGTCGTCTAAATACTGCAGGGAGCCAGCTCGCAGGCATTGTCCGAGAGTGGGGCAAAAATCACACAGACAATACTCTGACATTGATGATCGGCTACATTGTATCTCACATTTCTGCCGTATTTCTAGATCTACATCTACATTCATAATCTTTAAACCACTGTTAAGTGCGTGGCTAAGGGTATGTCTCATTGCACCAGTTATTAGGGTTTCTTCCCATTCCAATCACGTATGCAGCGCTGGAAGAATATTTGAATGTCTCTATGCGTACTGTAATTATTCTAATCTTAACCTCAAAATCCTTTTGTGAGCGATAAGTAGGGGTTGTAATATATTCGTAGAATCATCGCGTAAAGCCAGTTCTTGAAACTTCGTTAGTAGACTTTTTCGGGATAGTTTACGCCTATGTTAAAGAGTTTTCGAGTTTAGTTTCTTCATTACCTCTGTAAAACTTTCACACGGGTCAAACGAACCTGAGACCAATCGTGCTGCCCTTTAGTGTGAACGATCAGTATCCCCGGTTAGCTGTATCTTTTACCGTGCCACACACTTGAGCAGTATTCTAGAATTGGTCGCACAACTGAGGAGTCTTCCAGATCAGTTTCTTCAGCATTTTGTAACCCTTTTCCACAGGTCAGATAAACCTGTGAACATTCGAGCTGCCCTTCTCTGTATACGTTCAATATCCTCTGTTAGTCCCGTTTGGTACGGGTTCCACAAATTTGAGTAATATTTTACAATATGTGGCTCAAGTAATTTGTGAACAATCTTCTTTGTAGACTGCTTGTACTTCCCCGATATTCTACCAGTAAACTGAAGTCTATCGCTTGCTACCGAGCGAGGTGGCGCAGTGGTTAGCACACTGGACTCGCATTCGGGAGGACGACGGTTCAATCCCGTCTCCAGCAGTCCTGATTTAGGTTTTCCGTGATTTTCCTAAATCGTTTCAGGCAAATGCCGGGATGGTTCCTTTGAAAGGGCACGGCCGATTTCCTTCCCTAACCCGAGCTTGCGCTCCGTCTCTAATGACCTCGTTGTCGACGGGACGTTAAACACTAACCACAACAACAACAACAACAACATATCGCTTGCTTTTCCCATGACTCAGCCTTTTTGATCATACCATTTCATATCCCTACAAAGTGTTACATCCACTTATTTGTGGCCGATTCCAAAAGTGACTCATTGATACTACAGTCATAGTATTCTATATTTTTTCGTTCTGTAAAGCGCACACTTTTACATTTCTGAACATTTAAAACAAGTTGCCGATCTTTCCACCACTTTGAAATATTATCAAGATCTGATATTTATGCAGTCTCTTTAACACAGCGCTTTATTATAGATAACTGAATCATCTTTCTAACGGTCTAAGGTTAATATTAATATTGTCCGTAAGGTCATTAATATACAACATGAACAGCAAGGGTTCCAGCACACTTCCCTGCAACACAGCCGAGGTTATTTCCGCATCGGACTACGACTGTCCATCCAAGATAAGATGCTGCGTCCTCCCTATCAAAATGTCTTCAATCCAGTCACAAATTGCACTTGATGACTCCTGTTGTTGTTGTTGTTGTTATTGTTGTGGTCTTCAGTCCAGAGACTAGTTTGATGCAGCTCTCCATGCTACTCTATCCTGTGCAAGCTTCTTCATCTCCCAGTACCTACTGCAACCTACATCCTTCTGAATCTGTTAATGTATTCATCTCTTGGTCTCTCTCTACGATTTTTACCCTCCGCGCTGCCCTCCAATACTAAACCGGTGATCCCTTGATGCTTCAGAATATATCCTACCAACTGATTCCTTCTCCTAGTCCAGTTGTGCTACTTATTTCTCTTCTCCCCAATTCTTTTCAATACCTCCTCATTACTTACGTGATCTACCCATCTAATCTTCAGCATTCTTCTGTGGCACCACATTTCGAAAGCTCTTCTTGTCTAAACTATTTGTCGTCCACGTTTCACTCCATACAAATACTTTCAGAAACGACTTCCTGACACTTAAATCTATACTCGATGTTAACAAATTTCTCTTCTTCAGAAACGCTTTCGTTGCCATTGCCAGTCTACATTTTATATCCTCTCTACTTCGACCATCATCAGTTATTTTGCTCCCCAAATAGCAAAACTCATTTACTACTTTAAGTGTCTCATTTCCTAATCTAATTCCCTCAGCATCACACGATTTAATTCGACTATCACTCGATTTAATTCGACTACATTCCATTATCCTCGTTTTGCTTTTGTTGATGTTCATCTTATAACCTCACTTTCAAGACACTGTCCGTTCCGTTCAACTGCTCTTCCAAGTCCTTTGCTGTCTCTGACAGGATTACAATGTCATCGGCGAACCTCAAAGTTTTTATTTGTTCTCCATGGATTTTAATACCTACTCCGAATTTTTCTTTTGTTTCCTTTACTGCTTGCTCAGTATACAGATTGAATAACATCGGGGATAGGTTACAACCCTGTCTCACTCCCTTCCCAATCATTGCTTCCGTTTTCATGCCCCTCGATTCTTATAACTGCCGTCTGGTTTCTGTGCAAATTGTAAATAGCCTTTCGCTCCCTGTATTTTACCCCTGCCACCTTCAGAATTTGAAAGAGAGTATTCCAGTCAACATTGTCAAAAGCTTTCTCTAAGTCTACAAATGCTAGAAACGTAGGTTTGCCTTTTCTTAATCTAGCTTCTAAGATAAGTCGTAGGGTCAGTATGATAGGTTAAATACCCTTCGGAAATCAAGAAACATAACATTACCTAACTGCCTTTCAGAATGCCATGTCGGACTCCCTGCTGGTTGCCATGGAAGAAGTCATTCAGCTCAACGTACCTCATTATGTTTGAGCCCAGAGTATGTTTTAAGATTCTACAAAAATCGATGTCAAAGATATTGGACGATAGTTTTGTGGATCACTTCCACTACCCTTGTTGTAGAACGGTGTGATCTATGCTTTCTTCGAATTGCTGGACACGGTTTTCTATTAGAGGGATCCACGATAGATTATAGTCAGAAGCGAGTACTCTACCACATCTTGGAAATATATTTTGCCATACTCATGCACAGATTAAATAAGCGTACTCACGAAACTGCGTCTTTGGAGCTATATGTGGTCTTGGCATGTTTCTGAGCGAATAAATCATGTTTTACCTCCTTAACGAAAAACACGAGTAGTTGGCCTACTTCGAATGTTCTAGACTTAAACAGCGTTACGCAACAGATAAAATATAAAACCATCATAGACATATTACGTAGAATTAACAAACAAAAATAAAAAATCGTCACTGAAGAGACTCGATACCACGTTCATACGAATGAGAGACAAGTGTGTTACCCACTGCGCAACATCAACACTACAGCGCTCCTATCAACGCCTACGCCCATTGTCAAGGCAGTTGAGGCTACTGCCGCGATGGATACGCACTGTAAGCAGGAGGCGGAGATTGGTGATTAAAGTCTCGTCGACAACGAGGTCATTAGAGACGGAGCACAAGCTCGGATCAGGGAAGCATGGGAAAGGAAATCGGCCCTGCTCTTTCACAGGAACCATCCCGGCATTTGCCTGAAGCAATTTAGGGAAATCATGGAAAACCTAAATCAGGATGGCCGGACGCGGGTTTGAATCGTCGTCCTCCCGAATGCGAGTCCAGCGTCACCTCGCTCGGTGTGCTGAGAGAGAACGTCGGTAATGTCGGCAAAAAAACGCAGTGAAGAAAGCTGCCAAGAAGTGGACTCAGCGTGAAGTTGGGATTGAATTAGTTGGTACGATGAATGGCCAGCATTATGGAATGTACAGTTAATGGACGACAGGAGCTTGGAGGTAAGAAACAAAGTTTGTTGGCTGAAATCGGTGCAGTTTTTTTAACAAATCCACAATAGAAATTTACCAGAATATCCACAATTCACGGATTCAGGTAAAGTATTTCTATAATAAAGATTAATTAACATACAGAAATAAATGAAGTTATGTTTAAGAGTAATCGTTTTTAAAACACGGAAAAATACCATTTAACTTCAAGCAGTACAGCTGTATCTAAAGTCTTACATGACGTGGTATTTACTGATTATATTATTATATTGTTTGCTGAAGACTACACCTTCAGGATTTGACGACTGGTTTCTTAAATCAATGTAAGAAAAAATGTTCAAATAATTGTAGGTCCTGACATGCTGCATTTATCCGATATCCGACCTGTTTGCCTTTTGAATGTCTATGGGTATCAGAATGAAACTCGTATAATGTTATTTATGCGTAATTGTTGTTTTACCATTTTTTGTATTAACGATAATAAAAGTAAAATAACCACAAATGTTAGTGTCCAAGCATTCTATCTTGAACCCTAATGGTTTATACATAATAGTTTCTAGATTGGCAATTTTGGATCCAATTATAAATAGTATTTCTCCCTTCTCTGTCGCTGTCGTTATCGTCAAATTTCGATATTCTTGTGGATTTTCCGTCACAAGCTCTACGCTGAGATTCTTTCATGCTCCCAACGTGGAGAATGTCGTTTAAGTTTTTCGTTTGCCACTAAAAGTATTAAAAGTGTAGCTGCAGCCCGACGCTCTTCTATTGCAACGTCTTCCTTCACTCGCAGAACTACGACAGAAAGATTTCGCGGGGAGTGAACTGTCAGCTCCCACCCTGCTGTGTGTAAACGGAAGTCTGCTCTCGAAACACTCTGACACTTAGGGAAAGTACTTGCAAGGAACTATCAGTAGCTATCAGCGAAAATTCGCTCCTTGTGTCAACAGCTGTGCGAGTACTATCAGAGCAAAATACTCTTACGCGCGTCCTAGCCTATGTCTTGACATCAGGAAGATGCCATATACAGTTACAGTTACGAACTGTAAGAAAATGGGAGCTTACCGAGTATCGGACCAGATTTGTGACTGGATCTAAGATTTCCGTGCAGGTAGAACTCAATACGTCTTTCTTAACAGAAAAAAATTTACAAATGTAATTTCAAGACGGCGATCAGTTTGGCTCTAGCGAAGGTAAAGACACCTGAGAGGCACTTCTGACGTTGCGGTTGATAATGGAAGCAAGACTGAAGAAAAATCAAGACACGTTCACAGGACTTGTCAACCTGGAACAAAGAGATCGACAATGTCAAATGGTGCGAGATGTTCGCAATTCTCAGAAAAATAGAGGTAAGCTATAGAGAAAACGGGTGATTCACAATATGTACAAGAGCCAAGAGGGAACAATAAGAGTGGAAGAGCGAGAATGAAGTTCTGGGTTTAAAAAGGGTGCGAGACAGGGATGTAGTCTTCCACCCCCACTATTCAATATATAAATCGAAGAAGCAACGACGGAAATAAAAGAAAGGTTTAATAGAGAAAAAAATTCAAGGTGAAAGGATACCAGTTTTACGATTTACTGATGGCATTGCTGTCCTCGGTGAAAGTGAAGAAAAGTTAATTGATATGCTGCATTGAATGAAGAATCTAATGAGTACAGAATATGGATTGAGATAATTCGAAGGAAAACGAAATTAATGAGAAGTAGCAGAAATGAGACAGCAAGAAACTTAACATCAGGATTGGCGATATAGATGAAGTTGAGGAATTCTGCTATCTACGCACAAAATAAACCATCACGGACAGACCAAGGAGGACATAAAAGGCAGACTAGCACTAGAAAAAAGGGCAGTCTTGTCCATGAAAAGTCTACAAGTATCAAACATAGCCCTTAATGTGAGGAAGAAATTTCTGAGAATGTACGTTTAGAGAACCGTATTGTGTGGTAGTGAAACATGGATTGCGGGGAACCCGGAAAAGAAGAGAATCGAAGCATTCGAGATGTAGTGCAACAGGAGAATGTTGAAAGGTGGGCTGAAGGTAAGAAATAAGGAGTTTCTAAGGAGAACTGGCGAGGAAAAGAATATAGGGTAAAAACTGACAAGAAGAAGGTACAGTACGACAGGACATCTATTAAGGCGTGAGGATATAACTTCCATGGTACTAGAGGGAGATATAGAGCGTAAAAACTGCAGAGGAAGACAGCAAATAATTGAGGACGTAAGTTGCAAGTGCTCTCTTACTCTGAGATGAAGAGGGTGGCACAGGAGAGTGTAATGGTACTTGAATTACGTAACCATTACAGCACCTCACCTCAACCTCTCGGTACTAGCAATATTCTACTGTGTTTCTGTAAAATATTTAACGCATTTCTGTGACAACATTCAGACTTGATTTCATTATTATAGAGGTACTTCGATACATCGATATGTATATATTGCAATGATATTATTCTTATGTGTATTCTTTCTGTTGTCACTATGATCATTGACGTACTTGTAACTCTGATTTTTGGGCGCGTAAGCGGTTATTGGAGAGTCAAGCTTTGGTCGTCATGTTAAAAAGACGCAAATTGTAGTCAGTCTATGAAATGTGAACTTTAACAGTGAGGAAGATATTTTCAAGTATATTTTATATTGTGAAGTGATGTTTTGGAACGAGTTCGAGATATTGTAACAAAAGTAATAAAAAAGAAGTGTAACTTAAATTCGGAGTGCTGATTACTTTTTTTACATCACCATTGTCCTAACTTGCAAAAGTTTAATCTTCAAGAATGGTTTATGGAACACATCTATAAAACTTTTGAATATCGCAGAATAACACCTAGACCTCTTTGCATACGAGCTTGGAATCATCACTACCTAGATTTTCGACGATTGAGCCATGAGTTCACAACAAGACCAGCGTGGGAAACACGAAAAGATGAGTGCCTAGATTATCCATTATTTCAAGAAATGACTTTATTAACTGTGCTCTTATGACACCTGCCACATAATATAACTTTGTTGTTGCCCGAAAACGCAATATTTAGCAGCGTGAGCAACACTACAATCATAATTAATTTTTGACCTTTGTTGTGGTAGGGTTGTAATAAGAGGCACTCACGGCGGGAGTGTTACAATTTATATTAATGGTCTAGTGGGTAACGTTGAAGAATCTGTGAGCTATTTTGCAGACTATCCTGTTGTCCGTAAGAAGGTTGCATCGAAGGAAAAGTGCAAGATTACCTACAAAGAATCGATGATTCGTCCAAGAGCTGACTGTTGACCCTGAACGTAAGTAAATGTAAAGTGCTGCCCATAAATAGGGAAAGAAATGGACAGCTGTTGATGACACTATTGGTAACAAGTCACTAGAAACAATAACTATCGTCAAATGCCTAGCAGTTAAGATCTAGCGACATGAAGTGGGACGACCATATAAAACATATTGTTCGAAAAGCAGATACTAGATTCTAAATGGGGTAATCCTAAGAAATTCATTGGCGAAAGAAGTGGCTTACAAAACACGTGTCATACCGATTTTTGACTGCTGGGATGCATTAATAGAACATCCAACGAAGATCGGGACCCTCGTTACGTGATTGCGTAGTCGGCGAGAGAGCTTTGCGGAGATGCCTAACGAGCTCCAGTGGTAGGCGCTTCAGTACTGGTGTTACGCATCACGCAGATGTTTTCCGCTGGAAGCGGCAGCGTATTACTTCCTGCCACATCCTTCTCGCGAAATTACCACGTTGAGAAAATGAGAAAAATTAAAGCTAATACAGAAGTTAATCGAGGTTCATTCACCCAAATGCTGTTGAGGAATGGAAGAGGGAATGTGGAAAGAATTGTTGTATCAGATGTATCCTCCGCTACACACAGTGAAGTGGTTTCTAGAGCTTTATCACTCTCTTTGTTCTTGTACAAACCGTACAGTTTACTGTAGCGTATACTAATTTTTCTAGGGATCATGTTTCACTTCACGTTGTCAAACTTTTTTTTTTTTGCCGACATATGCTATGAAACTAACTTCAATTTTTTTAAGTCTTGCTTCCATTAATAGGCGCAACGTCAGAACTGCTTCTCTAGTGCCTTTAAATAGCGTAAAGCGGAAGATATCGTCATGTAGGAAACTTTTTGTTTTCTTTTCCATTGACCTATAAAGTATTCTGGAAAGCAACTTTGGCACAGGACCTTATGTGACATACCGTCCTTCAGCATTTGTCCTTGGGTGTCTGCAACAAACTACAGCGTCTGAGATGTGGAAAGGAGCTTCTCTTACTTTGAGCAATGTCACTATCAGCGACTGTTCAAAGAGAAACTTGCATATCATTCCTTTCAAACGTAATTTACGAAAAACTTGTTAGTAAAAAACCAAAAATCGAAGACTGTGGTTTGCTATGCGTATCAGGGGACTGGGCGACGACACATTGACTAAAATAAGTGGTACGCAGCACAGTTAAGATGGAGCAAATTGGATGAAATAAGCCGGAGCGAATTGCAAAGCGATTTGAAGAAAAGAGAAGCTCCCTCCACAGCGGTCCAGGTTGCTTCCAGCTACAGAGAACAGATAGATAAAAGAGAATGCGCTGATGCCAGCATGAAAATTAACATCATAGTGTCAGACAGGTGGAGGGGAGCGACTTAATGTAAACTACTGGCCATTAAAATTGCTACACCACGAGAATCACGTGCTACAGACGCGAAATTTAACCGACAGGAAGAAGATGCTGTGATATGCAAATGGTTAGCTTTTCAGAGCTTTCACACAAGGTCGGCGCCGGTGGCGACACCTACAACGTGCTGACATGAGGAAAGTTTCCAACCGATTTCTCATACACAAGCAGCAGTTGACCGCCGTTGCCTGGTGAAACGTTGTTGTGATGTCTCGTGTAAGGAGGAGAAATGCGTACCATCACGTTTCCGACTTTGATAATGGTAGGATTGTAGACTATCGCGATTGCGGTTTATCCAATCGTGGCATTGCTCTTCGCGTTGGTCGAGATCCAATGACCGTTACCAGAATATGGAATCGGTGGGTTCAGGAGGGATCCCAACGGCCTTGTGTCACTAGCAGTCGAGATGACAGGCATCTTATCCGCATCGCTGTAACGGATCGTGCAGCCACGTCTCGATCTGTGAGTCAACAGATGGGGGCGTTTGCAAGACAACAACAATCTGCACGAACAGTTCGACGACGTTTGCAGCATCATGGACTATCAGCTCGGAGACCATGGCTGCGGTTACCCTTGACGCTTCATCACAGACAGGAGCGCCTGCGATGGTGTACTCAACGACGAACCTGGGTGCACGAATGGGAAAACGTCATTTTTTCGGATGAATCCAGGTTCCGTTTACAGCACCCTGATGGTCGCATCCGTGTTTGGTGACATCGCTGTGAAAGCACATTAGAAGCGTGTATTCGTCATCGCTATACTGGTATATCACCAGGCGTGATGGTATGGGGTACCATTGGTTACACGTCTCGGTCCCCTCTTGTTTGCACTGACGGCACTTTGAACAGTGGACGTTACATTTCGGATGTGTTACTAGCCGTGGCTCTACCCTTCATTCGATCCCTGCGAAATCCTACATTTCAACAGGATAATGCACGACCGCTTGTTGCAGGTCCTGTACAGGCCTTTCTGGATACAGAAAATGTTCGACTGCTGCCCTGCCCAGCACATTCTCCAGATCTCTCACCAACTGAAAACGTCTGGTCAATGGTGGCCGAGCAACTGGCTCGTCACAATACGCCAGTCATTACTCTTGATGAACTGTGGTATCGTGTTGAAGCAGCATGGGCAGCTGTACATGTACACGCCATCAATGTCCAGGCGTATCAAGGCCGTTATTACGGCCAGAGGTGGTTGTTTTGGGTACTGATTTCTCAGGACCTATGCACCCAAATTGTGTGAAAATGTAATCACATGTCAGCTCTAATATAATATATTTGTCCAATGAATACCCGTTTATCATCTGCATTTCTTCTTGGTGTAACAATTTTAATGGCTAGTAGTGTAGATTTACATTGTGATTGTGACCATATAGTGCTGCCAGTGATACACTACAATAACTCACTGTTGCCTTGTAAAAAAAGGTCGGCTATTTCTTTGCAGAGACCTCATGTGTTTGTGAAAATTGCTCTGTAGATTTGTAAAGTCTCCAATAAAGAGTTCTTCTCTTTATATAATTGTATTTTAAGCGAGTCCGTAATTGTTGTGTCTTGCCTACTTGCCAAAATTGGGGTGCCTAGGAAACCTTCTTTCGCGGATCTTTAGACAATAATTCCAGCAAATCGTATTAGAGAGTTTTAGTACAGCAAATAAATGACAATACTTACCTTCGAGAAACTGTGCGGCGAGCATAGGGCTACATGCAAATAAGAAAATCTCTTCAGCATATATAATTCGAATTCCAAGAGAAGTAATACAGTGAATGCTTCTATCCAGGTCGCTGATCTTGACGCTTCTTGCAGAACTCGCAAAACCGGGCTGCGGCCAGACGGCACGGCGCTTATGTCCTCTTCGTGTAGAGGGCACTGCCGTCGCGTTGTCATCCTGGAGAAGGGTCGGTCAGCGTGCGATTGGCAGACATCGTCTCACAGTCCCCTCTGGTCAAACGTTCCTGCCTGGCGTGCCGACGCTTCACTTAACATCGGAACAGTAATAAGACATCTTCAGCGCAATAGTTGAACAGTTATTCAGTAACAGCTCTTTAGATGTATCACTCCATTTATTCGCTGTTTCAATTACATTCATCGCAAGAGAATTCATCATCTGTGTTAATACTTAAAAATTTGATTATTGCGACATGAAAGGGGTGCATTTGACTCAGTTTAGCAACAGATAGCTGGCTGTAAGAGTGCAGAGCTGTGAAGCGGACACTGAAACAAGGGGACGGACATTCACCAGTGCCGCTGTCAAGCTAGAAAAGATTTACTAATGGTGGCATCAAGCCACCAATAATTATAAATAATTATTAATTACAGCCGATAACATTACAACCTTATGGAACCCCACTGCTTATTCACTATGCCACAGTGATGTTCAGTAGCTATTATTTCTAATGTGCACGAAGGTATGAACCGTTATTCAAAATGTAGTGGTGTAACAAATTAAGGCAGTCTTTGTTCAGACATGACGTTCGTAAAACGACGAGCTCTTTCAGATTCTAACATGTAAGACAAGGAACAACGATGAGTGCTTAGTGAGCAATACATCACTGGTAGATTTCATAATAAATTTAAATTTACTGTGATTCATAAGGCTATGTTCTTATGTATGACATGTTACCGGTAGATTCTGAACATTTCACGGACACCCTCGTATGATTTGGCACCGAATAAACCTGACATTCTAAAAATAAGTGTACGTTATTTTTATATTAGATTTCCCACATTCCTCGTAAAAACCACCTATTTATTTTTACGCCTAGTCAGTGAAATTTTGTTCTTTGTCAATTATTTACCGGACTATTTCGTACGACATAGAGCTGTTATTGTGAAACTATGATTTTTTTTTTTTTTTTTTTTTTGGAGGGAAAATAGGTGGGAGTAGTCATGAAGTTTTATCATCTCGAAAAAATAAAGTTATGTAATAAGTTTTTTGTTTGTTTGCAGGTACATGTCTGCAGTCTAGATACAAATTGATATCGCAGCGCCACAGTACAGTGGCATGCCGCCAGACGGCTAGAAAAGTCAGACGGATTGGTCTGACACAGCTGCAAAACTTCCGCTTCTGCCAAAAGCCAATAGCGCGCGATGCAACATTTATCAGTGGGCTGCTTTTGTTTTGTGTCCTCTAGCGGCGTGCTCTGGTACTGTGGCGGGGAGTTTCAGCGAGGAGAATATGCACAAAATAACTTGGCCAGTACCCACACAGCGGAAAGGGAGGGGACAAGGATAGTGGTGGGGGCCCCGTTGTGAACGATATCACGGTATAACTGTATATTTTTATTTTTATAATTATATATTATGATTTTGGTTGGGGTGTCTTTAAATATTGTGGGCTAGCATGAGACTTTTAATTAACTTATACCGCGATGACACTCGTACGGACATCGGCTGCCCCGAAGTACGTACGATATAATATTTTTTAAACACAACGCGTGACTCACCGCCTTCAAATAAATGTTTGCGTGACCGCTGCTATTTAGAAAAGAAAATATGCATTATGTGTATTCTTACGCAAACTGTAATAATTAATATGAGCTCAGGGGCTACTGGTTATTTATGTACCAAACTACATAAAGATTAACTGAGATATTGCGGAGCCTATTGAATGAAAATATTTTCAATATTTCTAGTTCAATATTTGCAAGGCAAAACTCATCTGCCGTTAGGCGGCTAAACTCCAAACATACTGAACTCATTCAGTATTCTAAATACTAATAAACGAAATCTACGTTAACTCTGAGACCATCGTAAGATCAAGGCAGAGAAACCTCTCACATTTACATTTAATATTATGACATGAAATTTTAATTAAATAATATAGTCAGCGTAATTACCGACTAAATCCTGCTAGGGGAGATGAGCTCCCTGCACTACGAAGTTCTGTAAAAATTTTGTTAATTATAATTGATGGTTGCGATCATGAGAGGTGACAACTAAGTCAGTAATACACATTTCCTAACAAGAGTTATATTTTACTGAATTACAACCAAACTTACATTAAATATTATCCAGCGCTACAACGGCGGCCTACCTCTGCAAGAAACAAAAACAGGAGATCTTTCAATAAAGCAATAGTCTCTGGTCATGTTCATGTTCATTACACAGATAAAAAGAATGTTATTTTTTTTATATCACATCGCTGTCTGTGATTTTTTGTGGTATTATTTTACTTTTTTAATCTTTCTTATACATCGCGCGCACGTACACAGTCTTGAAATAATTTATAATTCACAAGTCGCACAGCAAAAACTTTCTTTCCCTTTCTCCAAATGTCCATTTATGTGACGCACCGTCACAATGACCACCTCACGGTAAGGGAGTTGTAGTTCGAGAGCTGAAGCCAATGCACAAATGTACACGGAGTCCGTAATTAAAATTCAAATTTCAGAATGCTGTAGAAAGAGAACCACTGCTTAGAAAAACGTCAAATTTGAACAGCATGTTATTGACTCGGGGGGGGGGGGGGGGACACGTAACAAACAAAATTTGATCAATAGTTGGCTGTCTAAGCGTCAAGAGATGCTCATCAACAGAGGCGCGGCACAGAGCTGTTCCTCAGTTTGAGTCAGAGGCGGCCAACATCTCTCCCATGACGCTTGCTGCGGATAATGCTCTTTTAAAAGAAAGTGATTGTGCACCAGTAGCTCTGCAGAGGTTCCGGACACTCAGGAATATGGAAAAAGGCATCGGTCAGACGTTTTCTAAGGTTCTAGAGAAAATGGTTACATCATTCGAAAAGACAGGTTCTTTTTAAATGCAGTGTGGTAGATGGAGGAAGCAGCTGATCCGAAGTATGTCGAAGTTGTGGCCACAGCATTGCAGGAAGGGTCGAGCGGTGGTGTGCAAACATGCAGTGCACAGGGAACTGCCCGACCGTTGGACATGCCTGCGAGCACGGTGCGTAAAATCCTACGAAACATCCTGCCTAGCTATCCGCACAAAATCATTCATGTCCATGAGCTGTTTCCTACTGACCTGCTAGTAAGACAGACGTTCACTCTGGAATTTCTTGCTCGCATGGAAGCGGGAAAGCAATAGCCATGGAACATTCTGTGGATGGACAAAGCCCATTTCCAAGACTTGTCAATACCCAGAATTTCAAAATGTGGGCAACGGATAATCCGCACGCGCAGCAACCGGTACCACTTCTTCAAAAGTGACTGTGTGGTGGGGGTTGACGCCATCGTTCATCGTAGGGCCGCATATTTTCGAGGAGATGTATCCTACAGGTCTGTGACCTGTACCGTCAATGGTAAATGACCTGTACCGTCATTGGTAAACTCTACTAGAGTCTTTTGCGCAGCCAAGTCATTCCAACTCTTCAGCAGCATAGATGTGCGGGTAGGGTCATTTATACTCAAGATGGCCCTCCTGCGCACATTGCACAACCAGTGAAGCGGCTGGTGCAGAGGCATTTTAGAAATGCTTGAACTATCATCCGCCATTTGTCTACAGCCTGGCCGCCCAGGTAATTTGACCTTAATCTGTATTACTTCTGGCTGTGGGGTTATCTGCAAGACATGTTCAGTGCTCCAAACACGGACTTATCAGAACAGAAGGCACGCATTGCGCAACCCATTCTGAACGAGACCCCAGAGACACTCCGATGTGTTGTGTAATATGCTGTGTCTCATCTTGCGGCAGAAAACGGTGGACATCATATATAACATATCTTGCGCCAGCCTCGGGACAGTTAGAAACTGGTGTAGTTTTGCTTTTTACGCCATTTTGTGCCTCAGGATACTTAAAGACCAATGTTTTCCATCCGATGTTGTACGACTTTTAATAATTTTTTCATAATGTGGGGCCAGTCATAATATATTTCTTTAAAGTCAGTACCGCCATTAGACTGTTTTTTTTTTTATTTGCAGTGTTACATTTACACAATCATGATTTCGGCTTAAAATGCCATTATCAAGTGCTTTAATGTTATACAGTTATACATCTTGAGGCAAGATGGTATACTCAGTGATAAAACAAAGCAGTAAGATTTTACCAGAAATATTTACCCTTAGACAATGTGCGTAACAGTGTATTTTAAATACGACAGTATGTCATCTTAGGCACTGTATAACTTTAAAACACTTGATAATGTCATTTTAAGCCGAAATCATGATCGTGTAAATGTAACACTGCAAATAAAAAAACAGTCTAATGGCGGTACTGACCTTAAAGAAATGGTGCGACTTTGCTTGGTAGATGAGCGTACCCAACTAACAGTGCCATGTCTGTTGACCGCCAGCCAGACTTGTGCAGTCATGTCCATTGAACACTAAGTATGGTGTAATGTGCAACTCCAGCCATAGCCGGCGTATTGCCATCTGTCACTTGTAGTCGACTTCATTTACGTTAAGACGCTTACAGCAAGTAAATTTTCGTTTTTTTCCGTGATATCCCTCCTGCGTCAATAATATCTGTTCAAATTTTACGTAGTTCTGAGCAGTGGTTCTCCTTCTACAGAGACTAGAACTTTAACAATGGATACTCCTTATATCCAATACAGCTTGTAAGCTTCAGCTACAAAGTCTGCAGACAACGGTATTAACAGGTAATATCAATGCAACAAGTAGTTCGACAAATAAAGACTTTCAGAGTCAATAGTTTCTCTCTAGAGTGCCGAAAAGAAGTACTTGCATAAAGAAAGGCTCAACTAAAACAAGAAATGTCCAACCATTCGTTGAAATCTCTTGATACTAAAAAGGGGTAGTAATTTAATGCAACAGACAAAGTTGCCCATGTGATATTGAGAATATAAAATAAAGAACAGGGATCACGTGGAATTTACGTGATAGTCCCCTGACATACTATTTCGTAATATTGCCTAAAAATAGAATTTTCTTCTCTTTCGCTATCTTTCTGCAGAAGTGGATCTTAGCGAAGTACTTGCTGCTATCTTTTCTCCCTTCCCCTCCTTTCTTTATTCATTTTGGGTTTGGAGTGGCTAGCGGTTTCTGCAATCCTCTCAGCACAGTTTTTAATGAGATTGTTGTTTCTTCATTTGCCCCATGTGATAAAAATAAATGGTATTCCAAAGAAGTAATTATGGCTGATTGTGAAGAATTTTTTTCCGCACCTACGATGCGAGAAAACTATGGCGTCATGATATGTAGTAAAGAGATACAACATTTCAAAAGAGGACATACAACTAAGGCGGCCACCACTTCCGCAAAAGAGGTTGGACCCGTCCAGCTGTCAGAACGAGAGCCGCTTCTGCACGATTGCCATATTAACTTGCACGAGCACTACTCGGATCGCAGACACGTACTTTTACACAAACAAAAAAATTATTTAAATACTAGGGAAAGGACAGCAATCAGTCCTAAAATATTTCTCTATCAGTAATGCTCATGCCAATATCACGTATTACTGTTTATAGTCCGACATATTGGGACCTTCGTCAGCTGTTTGCAACTACACCGATGATGAAATAAATCTACTTCAATAAACAACGGATTTTGCGACTGATTGCTCTCCTTTTCTTAATCTGAAATTCTGAACGATTGCTGTGCACACATGGATTCTGATGGATAACAACTTAGCTAGAAAAGTTAGTACATAACTTAAGTTTTTCGAGGTGATAAAACTTCATGACTACCTCTGGCAGCCGGCTGCTGTGGCCGAGAGTTTCTAGGCGCTTCAGTCCGGAACCACGCGGCTGCTAAAGTCGCTAGTTCGAATCCTGCCTCAGGCATGAATGTGTGTGATGTCCTTAGGTTAGTTAGGTTTAAGTAGTTCTAAATCTAGGGGCTGATGACCTCAGATGTTAAGTCCCATAGTGCTTAGGGCCATTTGAACCATTTGATCTACCTATGGTACAGATGGGTTGTCTTGACATGATTACATCTATATCTATACTCTGAAAGCCACCTAAAGGTGTATGGCGGAGGGCACTTTGTGTACCAGTATCATTTCCACCTTTTTCTGTTCCAGTCATATCTGTTTTGGGGAAAAGAGATTTCCGGTAAGCCTCTGCCTGGCGTCGGATTTCCCTTATTATACCTTGATGGTCTTCTAGTACACACAGAGGGACTCAATACAGGATGTACCATAATTAATGGCTTAAACGTATACAGTTGAAAGTGCACGATACTAGAAGCAAAAACTCTCATTGAACATAGGGTCAAAAATGTATACCTTAAGAGCTCCGAGCAATTTTTCATCTTTGATGCTGTGAAGCAAATCTCTGCAGCATCTTTGCTTTCCACATTTTGGAAAGTAGTAGTATGGACCAAAACAAGAAAAAATATCCCGTAAACATTTGCTCTAAAATGCATACCTTAAAAGTTATGAGCAATTGTTCATTAGAAGAGTTGTGTTTCGTAGCGAAGATGAGCACGTGCTCATAGCTCTTAAGGTAAGGATTTAATAGGACATGTTTAATGGAAATGTTTTTCTTGTTTTGGTCCACATTAGCAATCCCCAAAATATGGAAAGCAAAGAGCTTTCAGTATCGAAGATGAAAAATTGCTCGTTGGTAGGCATTTTCGACCCTATGTTTACGGAGACTTTTTTGCTTCTAGTATCGTGTACTTTGAACTGTACGCGTTTATGCCGTTAATTATGATACACCCTGTATACTATTTGACTCTTCTAGAAAAGTATGCTCTCGAACTTTAACAGTAGAGCGCAGTTGAATGCCTGTTTTTTAGCGTCTGCGGAGGAGTTGGCTCAGCATTTCCGTGACGCTTTCGCACTTACTAAATGAACCTGTAGCGAAATGTGCTCCTCTTCTCTGGATCGTCTCTATTTCCTCTATCAGTCACATCTGGTACGGATCCCATACTGATAAGCAATATTTAAGTATTAGTCGAACGAATGTTTTATAAGTTACTTTGTTTCTGGATGGACCACAATTCCTGAGGATTCTTCCACTGAATCTTTGTGTTTTACGCCTTGTGTATTGTGTATTGAACCGAGACCGAGAAACGACGGAGAGGTTTCATCCCGCGGTAGCCCTCAGTGGTTCACAACCCCACAACAGTCCACCCACCCCTCCACCGCCCCACACTGTACCCATTGCTATTGTGCATTTTGGCGTCCAGTGCCCCCCCCCCCCCCCCTCTTTGAACGTCTCATACCTGACGAGTGTACACCCAAATGTTTGTGTGGTAATTAAGGTGTACCCATACGTGGAGACAGTGTTAGCGCAGCAATCACCGACATAGTGTAACTGAAGCGGCATAAGGGGAACCAGCCCGCAGTCGCCGAGGCGGATGGAAAACCGCGTTAAAAACCATCCACAGGCTGTCCGGCACACGGGACCGCGACACTAATCCGCCGGGTGGGTTCGTGCCGGGGACCGGCACTCCTTCCTGCTCGGCAAGTAGCGCGTTAGACCGCGCGACTAGCCGGGCAGGCGATTTCTGCCTTACTTCGATCAATGTTATGTGGACGTTCCACTTCAAATCGTTCTGTGCGGTTACTCCTGCTTTATGGAAGTAACTGTTACCAGTGAGTGTTGAGCAATATTTTCATTATACAATAAAGTGTCTTTCTGTCTATATATTCGCAATACGTTACATTTGTTCATTTGTTTCGACCCTGAGAATGTCTGGTCGCTGAGCAGCGCTCGTTTTCACCTGCTGTCCGTATAAGGAATTTCCGTCTCTCGCGTTCTCGCCCTGCTCCTCTCCTCAATTTGTTACGATATAGTTACCCCCCCTCGCTCCCCACCTCGTCCCTTGACTTGATCCACTTGGCCCGCTGCTGGCTCTCTCGACCGGGCGGGTCACGGCTGCTCAGCAGCTGATCTTCCGCAGAACGTGCTCCCCTCTTTCCCCCTTCCCCCTCGCCGACGGGGCCGTCCCAGTGGGCTCGGCTGCGCTTCCAGATTTATAGAAATGGCGCCACCGCCGCAGGCTACCGGCTGCCGGCTGCCGACGCGGTCGAAGTCTATTCCCAGGGAGCCTCCGCCACACACCAGTTGCCAGTTTTGCTGCGCAGCTTCACGGCTGCCCCAACTCCTCCTTCCTACTCCACCGAGGCCACCCTCAGGCTGCTCATCATTTCTCGCCGTTCCGTAAATTTCTTCTGCTCCCGATGCCCATTTCTTCTCTCACAGACCAATCCTACCGATGGAACACTGCATAACATTCATAAATTTCACTACCTGATCAATTGCCGCATACATTCCGTTCATCCTGCTGTAACCAGAACCAAATACTTTTCTCTATCAACAGCTGTAGACAGAACTAAATTCTTCCGTATTTATGGTGATAAGAACCTGTCCTTCCCATTAATTTCTGTAAACGAAGTATTCCTAAATCCTAGATGCTGATATTGACAAGAAGTCACGAGAAGAACATTAGCTTGGAAGTCACGTACACTAGCTGGTGAAGTGTATCCAGAGACCCCAGTGTGATGTGGAACTGACCGACAGACGTCAGCAAAGGAGGTCCCGCCAGTATAAAAGGAGGCAGAGAGTATTGTATTGTCGTCGGCCTGTGTCGCCAAGCGGTTCTAGGTGCCTCAGTCTGGAACCACGCGACCGCTACGATGGCAGGTTCGAATCCTGCTTCGGGCATGGATGTGTGTGATGTCCTTAGGTTAGTTAGCTTTAACTAGGGGACTGATGACCTCAGATGTTAAGTCCCATATTGCTCAGAGCCATTTGAACCATTTTTCATTGTGTTGTCATTTGAGATGTGGTCAGTCAGCAGAGCTCAGTTACTTCGAACGTTCAAAATGGTTCAAATGGCTCTAAGCACTATGGAACTTAACACCTGAGGTCATCAGTCCCCTAGAGTTAGAACTACTTAAACCTAACTAACCTAAGGACATCACACACATCCATGCCCAAGGCAGGATTCGAACCTGCGATTGTAGCAGCAGCGCCGTTCCAGACTGAAGCGCATACAACCGCTCGGACACAACGGCTGGCCCACCATTGGATGTCACCGGAGTAACAAACCCATGATGGACTCTTTTAAGCTGCCTAGGTCATCTGCTGGTGACATAATTTTGAGGTGAAAGCGCGAAGGAAAAGAGCAGCCACACATCATGTCCTGACGGCTAGGGACCATCGAACATTGCTGAGGATCGTCGTAAAAATCTCGCATGAAATCAGCGGATGGAATGGTTCCTGATTTCCACAGTGCTACCAGCACTCCAGCAATCACAATGTACATAGGGAGTTCAACATAATCGTGTGCAATGGTCGATCAAGTTACCATAAGCCACACATTTTAATAGTCAGTGCAAGCTATGCTTGAGGAGTTGTGAAGAGCGGTGACACTGGACAGTTGATGACTGGAAACGAGTAATTTGGAGTGATGGATCTACCTGCAGGGCTTGGTTTTGGCGAATACTTCCCATCATGTGTAGCGCCAACTGGGAAGTATGGAGGAGGGAGTGTTACGTTGTGGCGGTGCTTTTAGTGGTTAAGGTGATGTCCATTTATTGCGCATAAGGAAACGCTAAATGCAGAAAGGTATGAAGGCTGTATTGTCTACCGGCTACAGTAAAGAAACAGTTCGGTGAAATGGACTGGCCTGCTCAGAGTCCTGGCCTGAACCCCACTGAGCACGTTTGGGATGAATGAGAATTTCGACTTCGCTATAGACCCGGCGTCAGGCCTCCTCTGGTTTCGACTCTCGGGGAAGAATGGTCTACCATTCCTCCAAGAGACATTGACACTGAGCATACAAAGCGTCCCCAGCAGATTTCAAGATTTCATAAAGGCGACGGATGGACACGCTTCATATTAATGTCCACTAATAAGCGTAACAGAAGAAATATTGAATTTAATTGCTGAACGGAGAAAGTATAAAAATGCAGTAAATGAAGCAGGCAAAAAGGAATACAAACGTCTCAAAAATGATATCGGCAGGAAGTGCAAAATGGCTAAGCAGGGATGGCTAGAGGACAAATGTAAGGATGTAGAGGCTTATCTCACTAGGGGTAAGATACATACTGCCTACAGGAAGATTAAAGAGACCTTTGGAGAAAGGAGAACCACTTGCATGAATATCAAGAGCTTTGATGGAAACCCAATTCTAAGCAAAGAAGGGAAAGCAGAAAGCTGGAAGGAGTATATAGAGGGCCTATACAAGGGCGATGTACTTGAGGACAATGTTATGGAAATGGAAGAGCATGTAGATAAAGATGAAATGAAAGTTTGATAAAAATGAAAGTTTGACAGAGCACTGGAAGACCTTAGTCGAAACAAGGCCCCGGGAATAGACAACATTCCATTAGAACTACTGACGGCCTTCAGAGAGCCAGTCCTGACAAAACTCTACCATCTGGTGAGCAAGATGTATGAGACAGGCGAAATACCCTCAGACTTCAAGAAGAATATAATAATTCCAATCCCAAAAAAGCATGTGTTGACAGATGTGAAAATTACCGAACTATCAGTTTAATAAGTCACAGCTGCAAAATACTAACGCGAATTCTTTACAGACGAATGGAAAAACTGATAGAAGCCGACCTCGGGGAAGATCAGTTTGGGTTCCGTAGAAATTTTGGAACACGTCAGGCAATACTGACCCTACGACTTATCGTAGAAGAAAGATTAAGGAAAGGCAAACCTACGTTTCTAGCATTTGTAGACTTAGAGAAAGCTTTTGACAATGTTGATTGGAATACTGTCTTTCAAATTCTAAAGATGGCAGGGGTAAAATACAGAGAGCGAAAGGCTATTTACAATTTGTGCAGAAACCAGATGGCAGTTACAAGAGTCGAGGGGTATGAAAGGGAAGCAGTGGTTGGGAAGGGAGTGAGACAGGGTTGTAGTCTATCCCCGATGTTATTCAATCTGTATATTGAGCAAGCAATAAAGGAAACAAAAGAAAAGTTCGGAGTAGGTATTAAAAACCATGGAGAAGAAATAAAAACTTAGAGGTTCGCCGATGACATTGTAATTCTGTCAGAGACAGCAAAGGACTTGGAAGAGCAGTTGAACGGAATTGACAGTGTCTTGAAAGGAGAGTATAAGATGAACATCAACAAAAGCAAAACGAGGATAATGGAATGTAGTCGAATTAAATCGGGTGATGCTGAGGGAATTAGATTAGGAAATGAGACACTTAAAGTAGTAAAGGAGTTTTGCTATTTGGGGAGCAAAATAACTGATGATAGTCGAAGCAGAGAGGGTATAAAATGTAGACTGGCAATGGCAAGGAAAGCGTTTCTGAAGAAGAAAAATTTGTTAACATCGAGTGTAGATTCAAATGTCAGGAAGTCATTTCTGAAAGTATTTGTATGGAGTGTAGCAATGTATGGAAGTGAAACGTGGACGATAAATACTGTAGTTTGGACAAGAAGAGAATAGAAGCTTTCGAAATGTGGTGCTACAGAAGAATGCTGAAGATTAGATGGGTTGATCACATAACTAATGAGGAGGTATTGAATAGAATTGCGGAGCAGAGGAGCTTGTGGCACAACTTGACTAGAAGAAGGGATCGATTGGTAGGACATGTTCTGAGACATCTAGGGATCACCAATTTAGTACTGGAGGGCAGCGTGGAGGGTAAAAATCATAGAGGGAGACCAAGAGATGAATACACTAAGCAGATTCAGAAGGATGTAGGCTGCAGTAGGTACTGGGAGATGAAGAAACTTGCACAGGATAGAGTAGCATGGAGAGCTGCATAAAACCAGTCTCAGGACTGAAGACCACAACAACAAGAACAACAATAAGCGTCCAGATATTTTCGATCACAGAGCGTATGCAATATTCATCCTTAAAAGTCTTTGTCAACTTAATACAGCGACGTAAAGGATACAATAGATAGTAATATTAGCGTCAAGCACAAACTGATATTGTATTTACTTCATAAATCCTATTCTGTAGAAGAATTTCCGAATGCAATATACATTGATCAGCCAGAACATTATGACGACCTAGCTGATGGCTGGTATGTCCACCTTTGGCACGGGTAACAGCAGCGACGCGTCGTTGCATGGAAGGAGTGAGACTTTGGTCGGTCGTTGGAGGGAGATGGCACCACCATCGGCACATATGCCACCTAATTCCTGTAAATTCCGTGGAGGGGGACTATGAGCTCTGACGCCAGTTCAATCACGTCCCAGATGTGTTAGATCGGGTTCAGATCTGGCGAGTTGGGGGGCTAGCACGTCAGTCGGAACTCGGCAATGTATTCCTCGAACCATTCCATCACACTCCTGGCCTTGTGACAGGGCGCATTATCTTGTTGAAAAATGGCAGTGTTGTCGGAAAACACGATCGTCACGAAGGGGTGCACGTGATCTGCAAACAGTGCAAGAGCCTCCTGGCTATTATAGTGCCCCGTACGAGCTCCACTGGACCCATGGATGCCCACGTGAATGTTATAACATAATGGAGCCGCCGACAGCTTCTCTCCATCCCGTAGTACAGGTGTCAAGGAGTAGTTCCGCTGGAAGACTACATATTTGCACCCTCCCATTGGCATGATAAAGAACGATCGTGCTTCATCAGACATTGCGACGCTCTGCTACCGCGCCAACTTCCAGTGCCGATTGTCACGTGCCGATTTCAGTCGTAGTTGCCGATGTCGTGGTGTTACCATTGACAAATGCATGGCTAGTCTGCTGTGGAGGTGCACGGTGTGTTCACACACACTTCTACTCTGCCCACATTAAAGTTTGATGTTATCTGTGTCACAGTTCGCCGCCTTTCCTGTTTCACTAGTCTGCCTAGCCTACGACGTCCCAAATCTGTAATGAGAGGTGGCCGCCCAACCCTATGTACGTCGTTTCACCTTGATTTCGCCAAGCACTATGGCGGCGCTTCCATCCACTGTGTGGAATGGCACATGAGAGCAGCCTTAAGAGTGCAGTGCCAGTGTTCGACAAGGCCGTTACATTCGGGCGGTATGACGTTGTTGGAAACCGTTAGGCGCTGCACTATTCTGGCGGAACCACAAGCGCCAGAACGAAGATGCGGAACGCAAGAGCGGAGAAGACGGCGAGGAAACAGCACTTCTCGAACACCAGACAAGTCGTGCACTTTGGGAAATGCTTATGACTCCGGGCCATCACAATCTTACCTCCTTTTTCCCGATATGGATTCAACAAGTCTTTGGAAGTTCCCTTCAGAAACATTGACCCAGACCTCTATAGCCGTCCATAATTGCGAAAGTGTTGCCGGTTCATCATATTGTGCACCAAGTGGTCGCTCGATTATGTCCCATAAATGTGCCATGGGATTAATGTCGGGCGATCTGGGTGGCCAAATTACTTTCTCAGTGTGTCCACAATGCTCTTCAAACCAGTTACGAGCAACTGTGGTCCGGTGACATGACATCGTTGTCCCCGAATGGCTGAAAATCGTCCATTTGGACGCAGTCAATTCTATGTAAACACAGCCCACACCATTATGGAGCCACCACCAGCTGCACATTGTCTTGTTGACAGCCTAATCCCATGCTTCGTGGTGTTTGCGCCACACTCGAACCTTATCATCAGCCCTTACCAACTAAAATCGGAACTCATCTGACCAGGCTACTGTTCCAGTCCCCTAAGGTCAAGAAACCAGGAAAGCTGCTACAGGCGATGTCGTGCTGTCAGTAAAGGCACTCGCGTCGGTCATCCGCTGTCGTAGCCCATTAACGCCACGTTTCGTCGCACTAACGGAAACGTTCGTCATATGCCCAACATTGATTTCTACGGTTATTTCAAGCAGTGCGGATTGTCGTTTAGCAATGAGAGCTCTCTGCAAACCCTGCTGCTCTCGGTCGTTACGTGAGAGGTAATGCCTGTAATTTGGTATTCTTGGCACACTCTTGACACTGTGGTTCTCGGTATGTTGGAATCACGAACGATTTCCTATATGAAATGTCCCCGGTGTTTAGCTCCAACTACCATTTCCGGCTTCAAGTTTGTTAATTCATGTCGTGCGGCCATAATCACACCCGACCCTTTTTCACGTGAATCACTTGATCACAGATGACAGCTTTGCCAATGCTCTGACATTTTGTATATTTCGTGTGTGATAATACAACCAAAAATAACAGTCATGAAAATGGTTAGCGTTCTACCGTTTCATTTCTTACTGAGAAAGTGCTCCATAATTGTAAACTGATTCGTTCCACATCAGCGAGTTAGATGCTATTTGCGATCTCCGAACATGGAAGTAAATAATCTGGCGAAATTGTGAAATGGTGATCACTTGACGTAACTGCTGAATCAAAAATGCCTTCTGGACTAGAAATGCAATTCGATCTTCAGGAACAGTGTTGCTCCTGCATGACTTCTAATGTCATTTACATCTACACTCCACAAGTCACTACGACGTGTGTGGCTGAGGGTCAGACATTGATCATCCATTTAATCACCTCCATCTCTTCATATCCACTGGAATCTGTCATTGTGTACTACAGCTCTTATCCTGATTCATGTCGACAGTATAAGGGATCTGTGAGAAACCCCCGACGTAAACGCTTTGTTATTCCCAAATTATACGATAGCTGTATCATCAGTGGCTCTTTGCAGTTTTGAAAAACGTGAAATGTAGGTTGTTGCGTAGTGAAAAACATTAAATGTCGTTGCGACTTGTTTCAATCTCACATCGAATGCAGAACCTTTTACTGCTTCTGTTCGATACGTATCACAACGTTGTTGATATCTTATATTTGCTCATAAATTACGTACACTTCAATATCAGTAACTGAAATTTAATTTTGAGTCTAAAATCTATATTATGAAGCTATGAATTTACGACTGTGATGTGGTCATTTTACAGCATTCAGTATTGTGTTGTATGTTCAGATGCTGCTTATTAATTCGTTGTGCAGTACTAAAGCTTATGGAGAGCATAATCAAAAACGGCCTCTGAGAATAAATTTTTAATGCTGCACCTCATTGAATATATGCCTCTTCGTCTATGATCTTGTTGCTGGTTGCCGAAAATTTATTGTTTGGTTACAGCCAGCTTCGACATCTCAAAATTCACGCGTTTAAGATCTTTGCTCGTTAAAATCATATGCATATCAACAACCAAAGAAATAAAAGAAATCATCATTTAATTTCACCTGTCACGATACCTATAAGTGTCACGCCAAGAAAGTAAGTGTTTGTATCACAGCGTAAACTCGAAGCAGAACAGCTGGTTATTGATTGATGCATGCTATTGTTTATTGTTTTCGCCATAACGTTTTCCGTCTTTATTTGTCGGTGAATAAAGATGTAGGCGTTAAAGCTAATCCTACCCATGGAGGTCTACCTGATGACAATCTGGAATGGCGGTTGATACTGCAATTTCTGTCTTTCCTGTACTTACATCAATATGGTGACGCTTCCTTCTTGAATTTCACCAAATTCGTAGATGAAATTATTGGTGACGCTAAAGTGATGGACCACTGTAATTTAACAGTTTCTGGGAATCAAATATATGGAGAACGCTTCATGGAGGGTTGTCTAGATTCAATGGATATTAAAAATGTCGCCAGACACAGATTTCAGTCATAAGATCATACATACAAATGGCGATCATTTATTCAGTCTGCACCATCAACTACTAAGTTATGCTCTTACAGTATCACTATGAGTTTTGCTTTGCGTTGGGCTGTAACTTTCAGTATTTATTTCTTAGTTGATTCTTATAATTGTCGTCCGGATCACATTTCCGCAGCCTCGAAGCCAGCTTTCACCTGCTTCGCTACTGTCCAAGTTTGGCATTCGTATGTCAGGACACTGAAAAAATCTTTTCTTATATTGGTAGTTGATGCATTCGTTCAGTAGAAGTTTCTTCTTATCTTTGAAGTCATTCTTGAACAGTGCTACTCTTTTTTCTTATTTCCTTGAGATAGCTTTTGTTTTAGTCCACAAACCGAAATGGTGAAATCAATTATTTCAACGAGTTATTCACTGATTTTATGTCAATCTTATCTCCACCTCCTTTTTGTCTATAAACATGTCTTTTTTCTTCTTGGTATTTATTTTATAAGTTGTCCCTTCTTCAACACTTTTTACATGAAAGATCTTCCAAATTACTGTGTTCTTCCTCTGCATACTTCTAGCATATCAGCATACCATACACACTCTGTGATGAAGTTAACCTACTGAAATCCTTTTTCCTTCTGAACTTTACTGCTAAGTCTCCGACAGTGTAAGCCTTCTTTACTTCTTTACACCACATTCCACATGTACCCTGTTCTTGAATTCAACTTTCTGTACTTCTATGGCATCCTGTAACTAACCCGGCCAAAGAACGTCATTCTCTTCCCAGAACTCACTATCTGTCCACATCTATCTGGTACACTGAGTTTACAGAGATATTAATTCTAGTAGACGTAGCACTCACATGACATAAATTATATAACTAAGACATTTTGTAAATAAATTTATGTATGTCATAATAATTAGATGGCGTTAATGAAACAAAATAAAAATAAAAAGAGATTGTTCATTCTGTCACAACATGTCAAAGTCAAATGCCACCTTGATTCGGAACGTACACGTGGTGGATCATTTCAATCCATAAAGAGGAATAACTCGAGATAGCGGTGAAATACAGATAATTATTTGAGATAAGAAGATGGCAAAGAGAGTCACGCATTGCTACTAATGGTCGTGACCTTGAACGTGATTTTCAAGTTGATTTGGAGGTTAAAGCGATTTTTTAAAAATGGGAATACTAATATTAGATTTAGTATTTCTAAAGAGCGGCAAACTCAGTGTAATATGATAGTTTATTCAGGGTTATGATAAGGTTCAACGAAGGTCAAATAAGCAAATATCTTTGTAGTTCTAATGGGTATTAACTTGTAGTAGAGGAGAGAAACAGAAAAATACACTGCTGGATACAAACTGGAAGGGACATCCGGAGGAATGAAAGGTAGGGTCTCACTTGTCGACTTGTAAATCAATCATTTACGTTTTATTCATGTTCCTATTTTGCAAATGTCAAAATAGCGTTTATGCGTTGTGTAGCATTTATTATCACTAGTAAATAAGTTAGTTGAAACTTAAAGTTCAAATCCGTCTTCGCTTTTTCCAAATCCGGCGTCAAAAATTGTGGTTTCAATGAAACAAAACTCAACCTTCGAACGACTTTCGATAATTACCTTTAAGATCATGGTTATGTGGATCCTTACGCCGCTTCCGATTTGCATCTAACATTGTATTTTGCTGTATACCTTCCCTATTCCGATTTAATACCTACTAGAACTGAAGACACATTTATTTGACATTCATTGAACCTTGCCACGTCATTGAATAATGTATCATTTTATACATAAAATTTACCACTCTTTTAAATCAAATACAAGGGTACCCACTTTAAAAAATTAATTTAACGCCCAGATCATCTTGAAAATCACTTTCAAGGTCACGGTCACCAGTAGCAACTCGTGACGCCCTTTGCCACCTACAACTTTTATCTAAAACATTTTGCTATATTTCATCTCTATCCTGAATTATTCCCTACTATGGATTAAAATCGTTCGCCCTGAATATGGTGGCGAATCGTTCCGTGTATTGGGAAGAAATATATTGGGAAGAAATATTTTCCTCTCTTCAGCGTTCCTTGTATGGAGGAGAGTGATAGTAATTTACTACAAGTCGTCGAGCTGACACACACACATATCGCAAAGTCTCTCATACGTCGATTTTGTGCGCTCCCGCTACTCTTTTATTGACAGCTGCGGAGAGCCTAACTACGTCGTTTCTATTACAACACCTGTCAGCCACTAGAGGCATAATAAAAGCCCGTGGTTCTATTAATCAAGTGCATCGCTGAAGACGCTGCGCGAAGCGCTTCTCTTTTTTCGACCAGTTACGCCGCCACCGGATTCCCGTTTCTATCAGGAAATTAATTACGTCCGGCGGGGATTTATGGGCCTTTCCGGAAGCTCGTGATAAGACCCAGTAATGGACGGCTCCTATCGCTGACGCAGTAGGGATTGACTGCGGCGGAACGTGCGCTTAGGTATAAATGAAGCCCTTGTGAACATATGAAACAAGGTTGACAATTCTACATTACCCGTCAGTCCGGAAATTACGATATTGTTCACTATTTGCCATGAGGTACAAAATAAAGTAATAACACAGATTGTAAGTGAATATATCTGGTTACCTAAAAACTCGTCGCAGCAACTATTGCTCGTGGTCAGCAGAACTAATAGCAGTACCTGAACGATGATATAAATGTGAAAATGCCGTAAAGTGAATTTTGTGTCACGGAAAAATGAAATGCAAAACTATTCATGTAGTGAAATGTAATTATTTTTCCCGGGTACACTCATTACAGTAAGGAAAATTAGATAAATATGATTTGAAATATGAAAAATTTTATAACCTAAGATGCAAAACCAGTCACAAATTTGTGCTTGGGATGACATGTAGTGTCGATTACGATCATCAACTTATTAAAAGCTGGTACTGATGTCATTGTGGAATAAGAACAAGCAACAAACATTGTATCGATATTATAAGACCTGATGTTGGGGAAAGACGAAAAGCATTATGAGAAGTTAAATAAAAAGTGTAGCTACCAAGACAAGTATACGGATAATCATTAGTGTCAACATAATGGCAGAGCTTATCAAAAACTTGTTGTTTAAAGTGGTGAAATATTAAAATTTTAGTTGCAGGACTGATTCCAAGCTCATATAATAAAAGAAAAAATCTAAAAAAGTAAGGAAATAAAAAATTGCGGCAGAAAATAATGGCAGTTATCGTTATAATAGTTTTGTCGATGTAAGTTCAATGACTCTGTAGATGACAGTGCATCTCGTAGTACAGTAGTTGCTTACTTTGGTGGATAAACTGGCGTGCCACTGAAGCAATAGATATTTTTCTCTATATGTTAATCCTGTATTAATTAAGAAAAAACAGAAGTATGTTAGATAGGGGTGCCGTCTATCATTTTATTTATTTAATACGTTCATCAAGGAAACAATAACAACAATGAGAAAAAGACGACTGGAAACATTCACAGCATTAGATCTGTCTATGATATTGTAATAGTGGTAGTTTCAGAGGAAGAAGTACATAAAATGTTTAATTTGTAAAATCGAGAAAAAATCTAAAAAAAAAAATACCAAGAAGTCTGAAGTCATGATTATGGACAGTAAAAGAGATGTAGGTAAGACTGACATAAAAATATGGAATGAACATCTCGAGAAAGTAACCGATTTCACCATCTCGGTAGCATTGTGGAGGAAAATAATATACGTCTCAAGGAAATTAAGAAAAGAGTAGCACTGGTCAAGAATGCCTTCCAAAACAAGAAGAAACTGCTATTGAGCAAGCACATCAACTGACACACTAAGAAAAGATAGTAAAAATCCTTGTGTGGAGTGTAATGACATTCAGATGTGAAACCTGGATGTTAGCAAAGCAGGAGAAAGATCGCCACGAAGTTGCGGAAATGGAGGAGAATTACAAGAAGTAGCTAGAGTGGCATGAGATGGTTTCACAGGAAACTGGAGAGAAGAAATAACAACTGAAAGTTAGGGGCAAACGCAAAGCAAAACTCTTTCGACACTTAATTAATTAGACGAGATACTCGATTACAGAACATTTTCGACGGTAAAATCGCAGAGAAGAAACGAGCGGACGTGCGAGAACATCGCATGGAAATGAAGAATACTGCTGGAGAGTAGAAGCTGTTGGTGCTGAAGCAAGGCTTAGGCTTTTGCAAGAAGAAGAAAGATTAATAACTAAGCTGTCAAGCTGACGTTGAGGTGACCTGACTCCTTTCGGTTCGTACTCTTCTTAACATCGTATAACCCATTTACAATGAGGTGACAAAAATCAATAGATACCTGTTAATATCGTGTCAGACCTCCTTTTTCAGGGGATAGTGCAGCAGCTAGACGTGATATAGACTCAATAAGTCGTTGAAGTCCCATACAGAAATATTGAGCCTTTCGGCCGCTATAGCCGTCCTTAATTGCAGAAGTATTGCCGGTGTATCGATTTGTGCACGAACTACCTCTCAATTATGTCCCATAAATGTTCGACGGGATCCATGTCGGGCGACCTGGGTGGCCAAATCATTCGCTCGAATTGTCCAGAATGTTCTTCAAGCACATCACGAACAACTGTGGTCCGGTGACATAGCATCGTTATTTGGGAACATGAAGTCCATGAGTAGCTGCAGAAGGTCACCAAGTGGCCGAGCGTAACCATTTCTACTCAGTGATCGGTTTAGTTGGCCCAGATGACCCAGTCCATTCCATGTAAGTGCAGCCCACACTATCATGGAGCCGCCACCACCTAGTACGGTGCGTTGTTGACAACTTGGGTCCATATTTTCGTGGGGTCTGTGCCACACTCAAACCCTTCCATCAGCTCTTACCAACTGAAATCGAGCCTCATGTGACCAGGACACGGTTTCCGAGTCGCCTACAGTCCATCCGATATGGTCACGAGCCCAGGAACATGAAGTCCATGAGTAGCTGCAGAAGGTCACCAAGTGGCCGAGCGTAACCATTTCTACTCAGTGATCGGTTTAGTTGGCCCAGGAGAGGCGCTGCGGGCGATGCCGTGCTGTTAGCAAGCGCATTCGTCGGTCGTTTGTTGTCACAGCCCATTAACGTCAAATTTCGCCGCACTGTCCTAACGGATGTCTGCGGTTATTTCACGCAATGTTACCTGTCTGTTAGCGTTGAGAACGCCACGCAAACGCCGGCCACTGCTTTGTTGGAGGTGAGAGGTAATGCACGAAATCTGGTATTCTCGGCACACTCTTGACACTGTGGAACTGGCGATACTGAATTCCCTAACGATATCCGAAATGGAATGTCCCGTAGATCTGGCTCCAACTACCATTCCGCGTTCAAAATCTGTTAATTCCCATCTTGCGGCCATAATCACATCGTAAACCTTTTCACATGAATCACCTGAGTACAAATACAGCTCCGTCAGTAGACTGCCCTTTTATACCTTGTGTACGCGATACCAACGCCATCTGTATATGTGCATATTGCTATTCCATGACTTTTATCACCTCAATGTATATGCAAACTAAAATTTCTATTAATTTTTCGAGTCTTCGCCGTTTGACATTCCGGGCTCTGACAGTACACAATTTGAATAGTTACTCGGTGACTGACACTCCCCAACTTTTACAGTTAATTCAGGGCGGCTCAGCTCTTGTTTACACCCAGCGCTCAACCCATTGAGTCTAACTGTTCGACACATGATGAGTTCTTTGTCAAGCCGCATACGTTTACCTGTGATGCAAGCCACGCAATACCTTCTAGTAGTAGCAATAGCAGTAATTTTATTTATCTTGCATAACTTTATCAGGTACGGGAACTGCGGGAATAACAAGATAGTAGGGCACACCGCGATTGTGCTGTTTTCTGACGTGGAGCTAGCTGCAGTATAATGTAGTGACATTAAACTATGTCTCTGAATGGAGGAGAACGTTCGATGGTAATTTTGAGTTGGTTTGAATCAAAATGGTTCAAATGGCTCTAAGCACTATGGGACTTAACATCTGAGTTCATCATTCCCCTAGACTTAGAACTACTTAAGCCTAACTAACCTAAGGACATCACACACATCCATGCCCGAGGCAGCATTCGAACCTGCAACCGTAGCAGCAGCGCGGTTCCGGACTGAAGCGCCTAGAACCGCTCGGCCACAGAGGCCAGCAGTTGGTTTGGAGTGCGACTTGTAAGTGAACGGTTGTCCTTCACGTTTTCGGTTGTTTTGTTATAATGCAAGGTCAGCTGTTAATTGTTAATTGAAAGCCCTTAAATGACATGTAATATTAAACTCGATGCCATTCGCTATACATAATACGCTTAAATACGTAATATATCAGTTGTTATGTTCCACAAAAGTTGTTAAACTGAATTGTGCTTTTGCGCCTCTACGGGACGGGGTAGAATGGGATAGTGTCCCGTACTGTCCAGTCATTTTTGGTGCATGTAGATTTCAGACTAGGTATTTGCTTTTTTCCTTGATTTTCCAGATCGTTTGAACTTAGTATGTCTTATAGACAGCACTGAGATGATATATCAATGGAAATGGTAGTTTCACCCGTTTTATGTACTGAAATGGGAGTTTTAAACGCATCTAAAGAGTCTAACGTACCCAAATCAACGTTGGTAAGATACGTTCGTAAAGCTAAGAATAATCCCAACTAGAAAGTTGACAAATCAGATGGGAAATTTAAACCCATGTTCACTGCAGAACAGGAAGACTCTTTATTCCAAAAATGAAATATCACATTATCAGATCATTAGCCTATCAACTAGCAGAAAGAAATAGCTTGTCACACAGATTTGAAACAGAAACTTGTCTAGTTGGGTAGGATTCGTTTGCGGGACTTATTACTAGGCAATCAGCATTGTCTATTCGTAAGCTAGAAAAAGCGCCTGCTGCAAAAGTGATGGGACTCAATAAAGCAACAGTAACTTGGTATTAAGGATTAAAAGTAATTGCACATTATTCAAATTTTCATTACAACGTTTCCTTATTGTTCACGATTTTTTTGAAGATATCATTTTCCTCACTGAAAATTGTTCATTAAGCAGTTCTGTGTCTTAGTTTTTTATGAAGATATTTCTAATAATTTCAACGTTTATGCAATATTAAAAAAAAGGCTTCTCCCATCTCCCCAGTACAAGGGTCAAGACGGAAAATATGCCAGGATTTCTTGGAAACAGTGTAAAAAATACATAACATACAGTGATTTTCAGGCTAGGTACGTAAGGTTACACTGCAAAGTGATTTTTTATTCCTTTTTATGCTTTATTCCTTTTTATATTTTGACAAGAATGGGACAGCAGTCGGTCGGGTCACCATCGTGGCATATGCCTGATGTAAATTAGGGAAACCACCGATAAAGTAAATAAGTATGACGGGGTGGAGATGAGAACTTCGATCCTCCCGAAGACGGCGCTTATCTCCAGTAGACAGTATTGTCTCGCAAGGAAGTTATTCCACAATGCAAAAAGTTGTTCATTCCGCAACATCAATCGCTGCACGCACTATAAAAGGTCTCTGTTGGATTCCTTTCATATTAATTTTTTAAACTGTTGTCATTTACGGCATACATTCCACTTCTAAATTTACTGTCGTGTTTCTATCTGGGAGGAGACTCAGCAGTGGAACGTGTTACGTTTACACATAATCAAGAACGATCTGTCACACTAATACACTTTAAAACACAGTTTATATGTAATTCATGTCACACAGTCTCATACGGAACCTACATCCGCTTTCTTTTATATACTGTATATGATAAGATACTGTCATCCCCCTTCCCTTCCGTGTGAAAGGATGAATGAGCAAATGTATTTCTAGTTGCATGCTTGATGGTAGCAGATAAGCCTCTGTGCTAGAGAACAGTAGGACCAACGTCGGAACAGGTAGCTACGCTTTCTAAAAACAAAGAGGTTTCTATTCTTAGCATGGTCCTGTCCGTCCCTTGTCATGTTGGTATAGGAAGCTGCCTCTCTGGTCACTTCCGTTTGTATCTGTGAGGCAGCCCTCAGGAGGGGGCCCAGGTCAGTCTATCCGCGGCGAGCGTCTGAAGTGTAAGATCTCCGGCTAAGCGCATGTCAGCTAAGTCCGTAGGACAATGGATTTCTTAAGTTCAGCCTAACTCAAAATTTAATCACCTTTATTTCAGGTTTAGCTCTAAAATATCTAATGTTATCTTAAATTGCATTGCAGTGTATTTCGAGTGTGAAGTTCAGAATATCTTCCGCTAGTTCTTTGTCACTACTTTGTGAGTAAAGTGGAACCACGTATTGATCAGTAACTTTAACTAAGATCATCAATCTTAAATGCGAATGTGCGTGAGATTATAATGTCTCGTTTTGACAATATTTTTCAATATAGCAACTTTTCTTTATGTTCAACCCACGTGGGCTGTACTTTGTGAGACCAGTACCACGTGCTTATACTATTGTTTGACCCATCAGGTTAATAGTAAGACGATAGTAACCAGTTCGAGGTTTTTCTTTTGTAAATTGCTTTTCGATCTAATTTACACTCCTGGAAATGGAAAAAAGAACACATTGACACCGGTGTGTCAGACCCACCATACTTGCTCCGGACACTGCGAGAGGGCTGTACAAGCAATGATCACACGCACGGCACAGCGGACACACCAGGAACCGCGGTGTTGGCCGTCGAATGGCGCTAGCTGCGCAGCATTTGTGCACCGCCGCCGTCAGTGTCAGCCAGTTTGCCGTGGCATACGGAGCTCCATCGCAGTCTTTAACACTGGTAGCATGCCGCGACAGCGTGGACGTGAACCGTATGTGCAGTTGACGGACTTTGAGCGAGGGCGTATAGTGGGCATGCGGGAGGCCGGGTGGACGTACCGCCGAATTGCTCAACACGTGGGGCGTGAGGTCTCCACAGTACATCGATGTTGTCGCCAGTGGTCGGCGGAAGGTGCACGTGCCCGTCGACCTGGGACCGGACCGCAGCGACGCACGGATGCACGCCAAGACCGTAGGATCCTACGCAGTGCCGTAGGGGACCGCACCGCCACTTCCCAGCAAATTAGGGACACTGTTGCTCCTGGGGTATCGGCGAGGACCATTCGCAACCGTCTCCTTGAAGCTGGGCTACGGTCCCGCACACCGTTAGGCCGTCTTCCGCTCACGCCCCAACATCGTGCAGCCCGCCTCCAGTGGTGTCGCGACAGGCGTGAATGGAGGGACGAATGGAGACGTGTCGTCTTCAGCGATGAGAGTCGCTTCTGCCTTGGTGCCAATGATGGTCGTATGCGTGTTTGGCGCCGTGCAGGTGAGCGCCACAATCAGGACTGCATACGACCGAGGCACACAGGGCCAACACCTGGCATCATGGTGTGGGGATCGATCTCCTACACTGGCCGTACACCACTGGTGATCGTCGAGGGGAGACTGAATAGTGCACGGTACATCCAGACTGTCATCGAACCCATCGCTCTACCATTCCTAGGCCGGCAAGGGAATTTGCTGTTCCAACAGGACAATGCACGTCCGCATGTATCCCGTGCCACCCAACGTGCTCTAGAAGGTGTAAGTCAACTACCCTGGCCAGCAAGATCTCCGGATCTGTCCCCCATTGAGCATGTTTGGGACTGGATAAAGCGTCGTCTCACGCGGTCTGCACATCCAGCACGAACGCTGGTCCAACTGAGGCGCCAGGTGGAAATGGCATGGCAAGCCGTTCCACAGGACTACATCCAGCATCTCTACGATCGTCTCCATGGGAGAATAGCAGCCTGCATTGCTGCGAAAGGTGGATATACACTGTACTAGTGCCGACATTGTGCATGCTCTGTTGCCTGTGTCTATGTGCCTGTGGTTCTGTCAGTGTGATCATGTGATGTATCTGACCCCAGGAATGTGTCAATAAAGTTTCCCCTTCCTGGGACAATGAATTCACGGTGTTCTTATTTCAATTTCCAGGAGTGTATTTTAATTATCAAAATTATTGTGGAGTTACACTCTTTGTGTAAACCAAGTTGATCACGTGATGCATGTGGTGTAATCATCAAAGTAGGCCTCAGCTATTCTTTTCAGGAAGAATTCACAGAGAGTTAGTATGAATTTAGTATACCAGTGTGTGGTAATTTTATGACGGACAGGATTGTGCTACGAACGTAACTTCTTTGGGTGAAAATTGAATCGGTTGGTTGTGGTTAATTTCCTCTTGGATATGTTTCAACGTTCTTCGTATGTTATTTTATGAATGCAGTGTTGTATGTAGTCTCCCAATCTGCGCTCCCTATTTGATGTGTTCCTTAAGATAAAAAACTCACATTTTCACAATCCTAAATAAGGCACCAGTTCAGTTATGAATCAAGTCTGATATGCTGAAATTTTAACGGAACAATGATCAATGTTAAAATAAATGTCCAAATATAAACTGATTTATTTCTTTTTATTTAAATTGTCTTTTTATATATATCACCGGTTATTGTAAGATTAATACTAAAAGATTATAATTAATGTTAGTCCGGTTGGGAATTTGGTAAGCTAGACTGGATACCTGGTGAAACAGTTGTGCAGTAATGCAAGGTTAACTTCCTCACATAGCTCACAGCTTTTAACCCACTTTTATGGTCTTGAATATCAGCACTAATTTCAGAACAAATTAATGCAACAACATTACGCATGGCGACCCTGTTCTGTGATTCCGCTAGACTCTGGAATTTCTGAAACGTTAGATTGCGAGCGTTGTATAATCTTAATTTTTTTTCCCCTGCAGCCCTCAAACAACTGCTGCGTTGTTTCTGAGCAGACTTTCAAAAGATTCACGGCGTTGGCTCTGATCACTATGGGACTTAACAGCTGAGGTCATCAGTCCCCTAGAACTTAGAACTACTTAAACCTAACTAACCTAAGGACATCACACACATCCATACCCCAGGCAGGATTCGAACCTGCGACCGTAGCGGTCACGCGGTTCCAGACTGAAGCGCCTAGAAACGCACGGCCACACCGGCCGGCTACGGCGTTGTTGAGCAGCGTTGTGTGGTTTGTCTTGTTTTGTTTTCTATATTTGTGTGTTTTATATGTATGTGTTTTTTTTCTCGCTTGTAAATTGCACTGACTTCGATCAAAGATATAAATTTGTTTTGCGTGTGAAAAAGTTCGTACTAGGTTGGGTACCTTTCGTGTGACTGTCGTAATTTTTGGGGGATACATTTATTATGATTTGTGTGTTGCATACCGGGTATAAATTGAACTAATTCAGACACGTAACCAAGCTAAAAGTAGGCGATCCAACAACTTAAGCAACATGGACCAAGGGGATAATTTGATTTCGAATATTAACGCGTCGGACGGTTCCGAAAATGCATTGGGGAATACTTCAGAGGAAATGCAAAACAGGACGAGTGGGCTCACATCAGAGCCAGAAGTTAATTTGCCTCCAACTAGCCAAATTGATTTGTCAGAACTCATGAAAGCCTTATTGCAACAAAGTAAAGAAAACGCAGAGAAATCTGAAAAATCGATCCGAGAGCTAGGCGATCAAATGACGCAAAAATCTGAAAAATCGATCCGAGAGCAGGGCGAACAAATGACGCAGAAATCTGAAAAATCGATCCGAGAGCTAGGCGAACAAATGACGCAGAAATCTGAAAAATCGATTCGAGAGCTAGGCGAACAAATAGACGAAAAACTAATCCAGCAGACAAATAAAGTCTACAAGTCGATGCAGAGAGTGTCCGACGATATCTCACAAAGAATAAATAATCTGGCAAGTGAAATAAAAAGTGATATTATGAAAGAATTAGGCCGTACATTTGAACAAATCGATGATCGTCTGCAAGCCTTAGAACAGGGCAAGCGGAGTCGCGATGCGGAATCAAAAGAGAGCGAGGAACAGCTACTCAGAAATTTCCAAGCTCTGAGAGAAAAATGCCAAAGGGAATACCAGCAGGTACTCGCCAGGGTCCAGGAGGCGGAAACGCATTGTCCCGCGTCCGTCAGCAACACAGTAGCGGACAAAAGTCAAGCGATTCACGCACTCGAACAGCAAGTAGAACAATTGAAGCAGACTGAGGCGGAGGACAACAGACAATTACA
The DNA here is from genome assembly GCF_021461385.2 of Schistocerca piceifrons. Taxonomy (NCBI): domain Eukaryota; kingdom Metazoa; phylum Arthropoda; class Insecta; order Orthoptera; family Acrididae; genus Schistocerca; species Schistocerca piceifrons. The sequence continues at coordinate 509,077,093 of NC_060142.1, read as the reverse complement.
TGATAAGATTGCGGCATTAGCGGACATCGTAGGCACGATGAAAGTGACGGAGAGCGATAACAATGCTACACCGGTAGCGGTCGTAGAGACCGAAGAAATGCGTCCGCTTCTTAGATTTCAGAAGAGAGAGTTCGAAGTGAACAGGCGGCACAAAGCTGTAACAGGCGAATTACAAGAACGCGTGGCGCATCTGGAAAGCTGCATGGGGTGTGATTCCGAACTCGCCAATAGCACTAAAAATAGCTGTACGAACAGTGCAGAGAGGGATTCCGGCCACGAGGGAGATTTTGACGACAGGGAAGAATGTATTTTGAGGGGCAGACATGAAAAAAATAGAAACATTCAAGGGCCTCGCTGGGAGGAAATGTGGGGATTTGATTTCAAACATTTCCTTACGGTGAGAAAGTTTGAGATATTTCGAAATTCGCAAAAAGGAATACATCAACGAGCATGGCTCGAACAATTTGAGTTCTGTCTTCCCCCCGACTGGGCAAGTTCACATAAGATAGAATATATGTGTGGCTATTTGGAAAGCGGAACGGCGATTCGCATGAGGTCGGCAGCGCGTCACTGCAACTCCCCTCGGGATTTTCGACAAGCCTTTCTATCCGCCTATTGGTCGGAAGCTGCACAAGATAGGGTCAAGCATGGCATAATTATGCTGCCAAATTTGAACCAGTCTGGTTTCGGCAGCCCAGCAGGCCTATTCGACCTCACGCTGCAGGCAAATCAATTTCTATACGACCCATACGGGCCTGCGGAACTAATTAGGATATGCATCACCAAATTACCGATGCACTTGCACCGCGTCATTCTTGCGGGACGATGCAAAGAGGACGTGGAAACGTTTAAGACACTTCTCCAAGAGTTGGAATATAATACAGCAGAATGCCCGCCTAATCAGGCACAAAGTTATTACGGGGCACAGCAGCGCGATCGCAGTCGTGGCCGTAGTACTAATCAACGGCGTGACTGGTCGTCGCGACGCGAACGGAACAATAATCGGCACCTGCCGTATAGAAACTGGTGTAACAGTCGCGAACACAGGTGGAAGAACGGAAATGATCGAAGACGTGGACAGGATCGTGAACGCAACAGTTACGGCAACCAGAATCGATACTACGGTGAACACGGTGGGAATAGGACTGTAGGCGGAGCACCTCATGATGTTGGAATTCGGCCGGCTAACCCTAGACATAATCCAGCAAATGGAAATGAACAAAACCGGCAATGACAAACGATCAGCGCAGAAGCCGCCCAATTGGAACAAATGAGCGACATGGCAAATGAGTGCATACGGTATATAGAGAGGGAAGATATTAGAGAGGATTTGTTGCAAGAAACTACGAGTGCTAAAATTTCGGGAATAAATCCAGTCGTGACAGTTGCAGTAAACGAAATATGTTTTTGAAGTGTGTCATTGACACTGGAAGCCCTTTCTCCATAGTGAGCGAGGCAGCATTTCAAAAATGCGAAGGGTCTGGGACGTGGCCCGTTTTTCAAGTGCGAGGAATAAAGGTGAAGGGCGCAATCTACGGTAAGAGCGTAGAAATCCGAAGGCAGACTCGGCTTAATTTTACGTGCCAGGGAAGAGAGTTTGAGTACAACTTCTTTGTGCTCCCAATGCTGAATGTGGCAATGATTTTAGGAAATAACTTCATGAATGCCCACCATGCAGTAATTGACATGGGTGGAGGAGTAATGACAGTTCAAGCTGGGGATCAGCCAATTAATTTAGTATTTGATGAATGCATATTACGTGCCGAGTCAGCAATTAGTTTCCTAAAATTTCAAGCTCAAACCGAGTTGCAACCCAGACTGGAGCTACTCGTGAACTATGTAAGTGAGTCGTGCTCTACGTCTGGTGAGCAGGGGAAAGATGTTGTTTTTGCTGATGCACTGAGAAAGAGCATCGCGGGTGTCTGAACCACGAACAGGGAAAAGGAGAAATTGTATTGCCTACTTAGGAATCATGAACGGGTATTTTCTGAGACTCCGGGGTCGATTAAGGGTTTTACTTACCAATTTAGAGTACGTGACCATCAGAAGTTTTCTGTTAGACCATACCCTATTCCCGTGGTGTGTAAAGCCCAGGTGGAGAAGGAAATAAACAAAATGTTAGAACAAGTAATAATTGAGCGGGCAGTAAGCTCGTACAACTCACCCTTGCTTGTCGTACCAAAACGCGACAACTCGGTTCGTTTGGTACTAGACTCGAGACAGATAAACACAATTATTATGTCGGAAACGGACAGGCCTGAGAGCCTTGAGGAACTCTTACAACATTTCCACGGGGTAAAGGTACTATCATCTGTCGTGCTACACTCATCTTGCAGATTATATACAGCGTTCCTGTGTTATGGAAATTGTTTCCAACTCCGGCGACTCCCGTTCGGACTAAATGTCTCATCAGCTGCTTTTATAAGGGGATTAAATAGCATTTTGCCTGATGATTTGAAACAGCGAGTGACAATTTACGTGGATGACATATTAATTGCGGAAAAGTCGTGGGAGGATCATAATGACGTTCTGAACAGACTACTGGATTGTTTTTGAGAAGGCAGGTGTAACAGTCAACTTAGATAAGTCACAGTTCGGACGAGAGAACATAAAATTCTTAGGCCATATTGTCTCAGCAAATGGAATACAACCTGACCCGGAGAAAATTGTGGCAATAGCGGAGTGTGCAATGCCGACAAATAAAAAACAGTTACGAGCATTCTTAGGCCTGTGTAATTTTTATAAGCGATTTATAAATTTTAGTGTACTTGGTACACCGCGTCTATGTGGACTAACAGGGAAGAACGCTTTTTGGGTCTGGGATCAAGCGGCACAGGATGAATTTTATAAATTGAAATAGGCATTGATAGAGACTCCCATCCTCGTGCATCCCGACCTGACACAAGGATTCTGTTTAATGACGGACAGTTCCTTGTCAGGATTAGGTGCGGTACTGTATCAAACGGAAGGAAATGATGATATTAGAACTTGGAAAACAATCTCGTTTGGGAGCAGGGTGCTCTCTCGATGTGAAAAAAATTGTTCCGTGACAGAACTCGAAGGACTCGCGATAGTTCAGGCATTCTCAAAATTTAGGTATTTCTTATTTGGGAGGACCACCAGGGTGTACACTGACCATCGTGCACTCCAATTCCTTATGAGCACAAAAATCACGGATGGGAGACTAGGACGCTGGGCACTATACCTCATCATCATCATCATCATCATCATCAGCCAATTCAATCATTAGATGATGTGGCCTCTTCGAGTCGTGGATTCAGATAGGCTTTCAGAAGTCTTCTCCAAGTGGGACGGTCTTGGGCAGTTCTCTGCCAGGTGTCACCAGCGATCTTCTTGATGTCTTTGTCCCATATGTCTGGTGGTCTTCCTCTAGGCCTCCGGTGCTCTCTCGGACTCCACTCCATCTGTTGTCTTTTCTTCTTGCAACGTGGCCAGCCCACTGCCATTTCAAGGAACCTAATCTCTCTGTCATTAACCTTCGTCACAGACCGGATGTCATCTGCCCTTTTCCTGTCCTTTCTTGTATAGCGCTGCATTGATCTCTCCATGGCTCTCTGTGCTGTCCTAAGTTTCCCTTTTGTGAATGAGTTCAGTGTCCATGTCTCGCAGCCATACGTCATCACAGGAAGAATGCATTGATCAAATACTGCTTTCTTCAGATTTACTGGCATTTTTGATCTGAATACTTTTGAATTCTTCCCAAGTGCTTGCCAGCCAAGCTTGATGCGTCGATAGGTTTCTGGCCTTATGTCTCCCTTCATATTTATAATCTGGCCAAGGTAGACATATTCACTGACCTCTTCTAGTAGACTGTCCTTGACTTTGACATCTCCAGCTGGGACCCATTTGTTGGATATTACTTTTTTTTTGGAAAGGTTCATGTTCAAGCCAACCATCTGACATTCCGATGCAAGATCTGTAACTACGTTTTGGAGCTCTGCGAAGTCTTTGGCCAGTAAGGCAACATCATCAGCAAATCTCAAGTTGGTAAGCCTTCTTCCATTAATTCTAATTCCCTTACCTTCCCAGCTCAGCTTTGACATAGCCATTTCCAATACAGCAGAGAACAGTTTTGGGGAGATGGGATCGCCTTGCTTGACACCCCTCATGATGCGGAATTCTTGAGTTGATTCGCCGATGTTAACATAAGCTGAAGAATTCTCGTAGATTTTCCTGAGCACTTCAATGTATGCTGCTCCCACTCCTTGCTCACTCAAAGCTTGGAGGAAGCTACATGGCTAACGGAGTCAAATGCCTTTTCAAAGTCAACAAAGGGAATGCAGAGAGGCAGTTGGTATTCATTCGCTCTGCTTATCACTTCACTAACGGTCAGAATGTGGTCAATAGTGCTAAAATTGCTTCGGAATCCAGCTTGTTCTATAGGTTGGGCTGAGTCTAGGGTGGAACTAATTCGGTTTAATTTCACTGTAGAATACATTCCGGGACAGAAAAATGTAATTGCTGACGCTTTATCGCGCATTCCTATAGGTTTGGTCGAAGGGGAACTCGGTGAAAATAATTTTAGCATCCTATACTTACAGAATGTAGCGTTCGAGAATTTTATTACTACCTCTTTAGGGAGTATAGCGGACGAACAGGGTAAGGACGCAGTATTGAAAGATATAAAGAAGAAGTGGGAGGACAAGGAGAATGTAGGAATACGCCTGTACTGCTTAGTGCGCAGTAGAATACTATTCAAGAAACGAGCCCCGGACGACTCCAGATGGGTGTTGGTGATTCCGGAGGAACTCGTAAACAAAATTATATGGTACATACATTTGAGTTATGGTCACTTCGGAGCACAGAAATGTTGTGAAAAACTAAAGGAGACATGCTATTTTAATAACATGCTACGGCGTATTCGTTGTGTACTTAGAGTGTGCGGACCTTGTCAGCGAGCAAAGGCGGCCACAGTGATGTATGCTGCATCATTGCACCCGATAATACCAAGCAAACTTTGTGACCCCGCGGCCGTGGATCTATTTGGGCCACTAATACGATCTAAAGCAGGTTTTGCATATGTTTTCGTAGCGGTGGAGCTAACCTCCAAGTTTGTGTGTCTGACTCCGTTGAGGCGAAGCACAGGAAGGGCAGTGGCAACTGCATTTGCAAAGCAGTTGCTGCATGAAGTTGGGTGTGTGAAAAGGGTTATCTCGGATAATGGACCACAATTTAGATCGCAATACTGACAGCGGATGCTTCGAAAGAGAAGAATTAAACCTATATATCTCTCTATTTCACCCCAGCTCGAACCCCAGTGAGCGTATTACGCGTGAATTAGGAAAATTATGTAGATTATACTGCAGTCGTGATCACCGATCGTGGGACATACACCTAAAAGGATTTCAGAACATAATTAATGAGTTGCCTAATACGTCAACAAAGCTTCCGCCAATCACTGTGCTAAAAACCAAGGAGCCCCCGAGCAAAATCAAAGAGGTGGTGCCTTGGCCTCTAGAGCCGAGACTACGCCGGAACGCAATTGTTGACTTAGCTTTATGCAACATCAAGCGTGCAGCAGAAGCCAGAGTCAAGGCGTATAAGAAAAACGTGAGAAAAACTGTGTTTCATGTAGGACAAAACGTTCTTATCAGATCACACAAGCTGTCTAACAATCGGTCAGGTGTCTGCAAGAAATTTTTTAATCTCTTTAACGGCCCGTATCGGATAAGGAAGATTCCCCATGAAAACGCCATAGAAGTTGAAACTCTTCGATCGAAGAAATCAAAAGGGCCCCACCATGTATCAAACGTAAAACCATACATTGAGTAGAAAGGACAGTGAGGAGTAGAGAGGACGGTGAAGAGAAACAATTGATATGTTTACATTTGTGATAAATGCATTTTGAATAATATGTTGGTAAAAATAATGATAAAGATGTTTCTATGTGATTGATTGAAGTGATGTTTTTAGTTTTTTTTTTCTTTCCTTGTGCAATTAGGATTTAGGTTGGTTCAAATGTGAAGATAAAAGGTTTCTTTGTGAACGAGCGAAATGCTGTTTATGGTTTTTTGGTGTAAATTGAAAAGAGTCGCTCCTGAGAGAAGCAAGATATGTGTTGAATTAATGCAAAACTCAGGGGAATATCCGATCTGTGGGTATTATGGGTCTGGCAAACCCAGGTCCCCAGCTGTTTGTAGCCTTGTTTCCGATTTTCTGCTTTCAGTGCTACTATCTATCTATTACTATTCTATATCTGTCAGTATAAATGAGGATCTCTTACTATAGTATGCGTGCTGTATGAATATTTTAAGATAGGAGAACTCTGAGAAAGGAAAGAGTAAGTTTGGAATCTTGAAAACAGGATGCGATAATACGATTGTTTAACCAATGGCTTCCCAACATGCGCTAATATGTTAATATTGATGATATATCGTTTTTGTTCTTTATAGCTGAGTACGTAAAGTGCTATCTGTGGATTTCGTATGTAGATTGATTCCCTTCAAGGTGAAAGAAGAGTTGTGGTTTGCGTGATTTACGTGGCCCTGAAATAGTATTATGGCAGTCAAATGACGAGCAGTTTTCCAGCAAATGGAGAATGGAACGGAAATATGGATCCTTTTTGTAGTCTTGACTGATGTTGAGCCAGAGCCTGAAAAATTATTCTCCTTTAATACTTGTCCTAGAAAAGTGACGTTTACGTGTTTTGCTGATGCTGTGAGCATTACAGCTTACTGTTTTCGCTGGTGCGGGATGCACTGCAGCCTATATGAGTTGAACTGAAGAAATGTCCCTCTTGAAGGTAGAGGAAGATTAAATAATTTTGATTATGGGACCGAAGGAAAGCTTGGTTTAATGTAATAAGGATGAAGCAAAACATTTGTCATTTAAACTACAGGAGGATTCGGATCTTTTGTGTCAGTTGTAAGTTCAATATGTTAAGATGAAATTGTTTTACAGAATAGAGGAGACCACAATTTTGCCATTCATGAGAAATGAATCCAGAATAACAACCACAGGCGAAATAACTGATTTGGAAGCGAAAGGTAACTTAAAGAAGGAACAAAATTGGAGCAAAATGGGTAAGAAAATTTAGTATAACCTGTATGATGAAAATATTTTTACCCTTCTCAGAGTCATCTGTGTGATTAATTCTTGTGATAACGTAATTTTAGATGAAAATGTCTTACTGTTTTATGTATGAACATATGAGTATGATTATGTATAATTGCGAGTCTCTTGTCAGGTGTCAAAACTGGTATAAATGTTTTGGCGTGTAAATAACCATTGTTCTTTTTACTGTGTATGTTTAAGGAAAGTTTCTCCATATTTATCATGCGACAAGACATATGCCACGAGCGTCAAGAAGAGGACGAATTAGAACAATGTTGTAGTGGTATAAAAACTGTGTTGAAGTAGCATTGAAGTAGCTTGTTGGATTAACTAGTAGTGGATTGAAGTAAAATTTTGAGTAATTCATGTCTATGGGTAGTTAGTTTGTAGAATAGACAACAGGTGTGCATGTGCGTGTGTAAATAACATGTGAAGCCTATGCTGTCCTGACCAATACTTGCACAAGGCATAATCCTATTCATTTTAGTGAATTAATAAGTAGCATTTGATTTATTAAAACGTAAGTGAACCACATTAGTGATGTGGATTTAAATATTATATTGTCAGTTCATTTAATTTTTATTTTTATACTGTCAAGTCATTTCACTTTAATTTTTTATATTGTCAAGTCATTTAACTTTTACTTTTATACTGTCAATTCACCTAACTTTTTTATTTAAAAAAAATTAAGTCTCACTTTTGTTCTTAAAAATTGTGAAAGACAATACTAAGTGATATTATGTATGACATTTTGTAATCACATAACTATGATGAACAATTTCTGTGAATGCAGTTGAGAACGTGAAAGCGAACCGGCTAAACTCTTACGAGACAGTGGGAGCAGCGAGGAGGAGGACTAGTTGTAAACAGGCGGGTTTCCCAGCAGGACACACTGTCAACCGGGCCACTTCGGGAGCGCGGTCGACAACAAAAGAAGGGTACGCGGCAAACACTTTCCCTTGCACCCGGAGCTAATGGCCGGCCGCACCAGTGCGACCCTTCGTGGAGGCGATGATCTGAGATGGCCGGGCGGTCCACCGCGCGGAAATCCATCTGCTGACAACGCACCACACGCACGCGACCGTGACGAGACGGCCGCGGTGAAACGACAGAAGACAGGGGATAAAGGGGTGCGGAGCCTTTTGACAGGTACTGTCCAGAGAAACTTGCAGACGTCAACGACGACTATCAACATTTCTTGGGGGAAGCCCATTGTCAAGCGACAGTAAATCATGGTTCGGTGTTCTCTGGTTGCTAAGGGTGGCACAAAGAAGAGCCACTAAGTGTCATCCTCGCCCAGGAATATCAAACCGGCGAGCCAATTGAGGATAACTCAAGAATGTAACAACACAAGGGGCGTGGAGCCTTTTGACACATACTGTCCAGAGAAACTGGCAGACTTCAACGACGCCTATCAACATTTCCTGGCGGATGCCCACTGTCAAGCGACAGTAAATCATGGTTCGATGTTCTCTGGTTGCTAAGGGTGGCACAAAGAAGAGCCACTAAGTGTCATCCTCGCCCAGGAATATCAAACCGGCGAGCCAATTGAGGATAACTCAAGAATGTAACAACACAAGGGGCGTGGAGCCTTTTGACACATAATGTCCAGAGAAACTGGCAGACTTCAACGACGCCTATCAACATTTCCTGGCGGATGCCCACTGTCAAGCGACAGTAAATCATGGTTCGATGTTCTCTGGTAGCTAAGGGTGGCACAAAGAAGAGCCATTAAGTGTCATCCTTGCCCAGGAATATCAACCTGGCGTGTCAAATGAGGACACCGCACGAATTTGACAACACAAACATGGAACCCAATCGAGATGTACGTGACACGGGCCACCAAGAGAAACTTCATGAGAGGGCAGAGACGGCGTGATTGCACGCAACAGATGGACAAAAATCCCTTCTGACAGCTGCGGCGACGAACCCCCCCCCCCCCCCTCTCTTTTATTGTGCCTCGGAACAGAGGAACTACAGAGTGTGCCAGTGAACAGTGATTATACGGTTCTTAGTCCAATGCATATACGTGTGTTCTTTCAGAGAAACATTTGTCTAGGTAACAAATTTAAGTGAGTAACATTGAAAGATCACAGATTAGAGCAAGCACAAGGAAAGACTTTTGAATAAAAGCATGAAATCGCGCATACGTCGTGTGGTACAGATGCCCATTGTCGGTTTGTGCCTATTACACTAGGTCGGTCTATACATGACGTTTGATACTGGTTGTGGATGACGCTGGAACAGATAATGTCCCATATGTGCTAAACTGGAAACAGATTCAGTGACCGGGCAGGCCATGGCAACATGTCAACAAGCTACAACTGCGTATTTGGGCGACCATTATCCTGTGGGATAACACCCCGAGAAGCGTGTTCATGAATGTCAGCACAACAGGTCGAATCACCAGAATGACGTACACGTTTGCAGTCAGGGCTTGTGGGGTAACCACACGAGTACTCCTGCTGTCATAGGAAATCGCACCACAGACCATAACTCCAGGTGTAGGTCCAAGGTGTCCAGGCTGCAGACAGGATGGTGCAGGAGCTCACCTGGCCTCTTTTTAAATAACACACGACCATCACTAGCACCGAGGCAGAACCGGCTTTCCTCAGGAAACACAGCAGGTCTCCACCCTGCCGTCCTGTGAGCTCTCGATTGACACCACTGACGTTGCAGTGGAATGCACGCTGCAGAGTGTTTGGCTACAAGCTGTCCTTGAAGTAACTGATATGTAACAGTTCAGTGTGTCATTGTGGTGTCAGCTGCATCTCGAAATGCTGCTAGACGCAGAATGATGCGCCACATCCGTACGCCAAACACTACAGTCTACTTGCGACAGTATCTTCCTGTGACCATCGCTGCCAGCAGTCATGTACAGTAGCTACATTCCTGCCAAGACTTTCTTCAATGTTGTGGAAGGAATATCCATCTTCTCGGTGTACTATTACACGACGTTGTTCAAACTCAGTGAGTTGTTGATAATGGAGTCTTCGTCCTCTTAAAGGCATTCTTGATTAACATCTACTCACTGCGTCCAATCTCAAACACATCCAACGCCCACGACCGTTACAGTGCTTATTAAAAGCAAACTTGAATTGCATCCTCATGTGGCTCTACTGGTACCACTCTTATGCAACTGGCGTGAAATTTGAACAGACGTCACCTTTCACGTGAACAGTTTTCCTTTATATCGCAAGGCTCCTCCTTGGTGTTGGTGTGTGTGTGTGTGTGTGTGTGTGTGTGTGTGTGTGTGTGTGTGTTTGTCCCAATGTATGCAAACGAAACCTATGGATCACACGCAATCGACCGCCAACTCCACCCCCATAAACCACTGTCCAGTAATTTACAGGAACTGCATGACCTACACTGTGAGATCAAAAGTATCCGGACACCTCCAGAACATACGTTTTTCATATTAAGTGTATTGTGCTGCCACCTTATGCCAGGTATGCCATATCAGCGACCTCGGTAGTCATTAGACATCGTGAGACAGCAGAATGGGATGCTTTGCGGAACTCATGGACTTCGAACGTGGTCAGGTGATTGGCTGTCACTTGTGTCATACGTCTGTACGCGAAATTTCCACACTCGTAAACATCCCTAGGTCCACTGTTTTCGATGTGATAGTGAAGTGGAAACGTGAAGGGACACGTACAGCACACAAGCGTACAGGCCGACCCCATCTGTTGAATAACAGAAACCGCCGACTGTTGTAGAGGGTCGTAATGTATAATAGGCGGACATCTATCCGGAACATCACACAGGAATTCCAAACTGCATCAGGATCCACTGCAAGTACTATGACAGTTAGATTGGAGGTTAGAAAACTTGGATTTCATGGTCGAGCGACTGCTCCTAAGCCACACACCACGCCGGTAAATCCCAAACGACGCCTCGCTTGGTGTAAGGACGATTGAAAAGTGGAAAAACGTTGTGTGGAGTGAAGAATCACGGTACAGAATGTGGCGATCCGATTTCAGGGTGTGGGTATGGCGAACGTCCGGTGAACGTCATCTGCCAGCGTGTGTAGTGCCGACAGTAAAATTTCGGAGGTGGTGGTGTTTAATGTGGTAGTGCTTTTCATGGAGGGGGCTTGCAGCCCTTGTTGTTTTGCTTGCCACTATCACAGCACAGGCCTTCATTTATGTTTTAAGCACATTCTTGCTTCCCAATGTTGAAGAACAATTGGGGGACAGCGATTGCATCTTTCAACACGATCGAGCACCTGTTCGTAATGCACGACTGTGGCGGAGTGGTCACGCGACAGTAACATCCCTTTAATGGACTGGCCTGCACAGAGTCCTGACCTGAATCCCATAGAGCACCATTGGGATGTTTTGGAACACCGACTTCGTGCCAGGTCTCACCGACCGGCATCGATACCTCTTCTCGGTGCAGCACTCCGTGAAGAATGGGCTGCCATTCCCCAAGAAACCTTCCAGCACCTGATTGAACATATGCCTGCGAAAGTGGAAGCTGTCATCAAGGCTAAGGGTGGGCCAACACCATATTGAATTCCAGCATTACCAATGGAGGGCGCTACGAACTTGTAAGTCATTTTCAGCCAGGTGTCCGGATATTTTTGATCCCATAGTGTGTGTGTAGACATCTGGCGCCACATACTTCCGGAAGGCTACCAAGGATTTGTGAAATGCATGCCACGCGGAATCAGCCATTGTATTGTGTTCCAGAGGAGGACCAACAGGCTACAAGCAAGTATCCATCGTGTTTTGGCTCAGCTTTTATTTCTTATTGGTCTGGCGCACGGTCTCAGTAACCCAACCAGTTAGCTTACCTGGCTGTTAACCAATACAACGCGTAAGTTTTTTACGATTTTGGCGGCCTATTAACACAGTTGCAAAATAATTAGCAATAGGTCATGTTCGAATCTGTATTGGGATCTCAAGGATTTTGCCTGTTCGTCTTGAAATTGGTAAGAACCGAGCAATGTGACACAATTTATCGGGATGACGGGGATTCAAGTGTTATTCTGGCCAACGAGATTGACGTTTGTGGTGGTTTTCCTAAATCGCTTGTGCCATATGCCCGCGAGGATTCCTCTAAAAAGCACGTGGACTATTTTCTTGCACATCCTTCCTCAACTGAAGCTCTAATGACCACTTTGTCTCCTTGCCTAAAAAGTACTGCAAATACCTTTGTGTGTGGGAGAGATCGATTAAGACCCATGCTTGGCCGTCTACCTTGGAATAATGTGAAACAAAACTACTTATGTCAGAGTCAGTCACACTTTACAGAATGGTAATTTTTAGAAAATTGATACACAAATAAACTATAGAATTAATAAAACACAAATAAGTTATGAGAGGGTATTCGAATCAGTAGCAGATTACATATAAAACGTCTGGAGTACTGCGAGGAATTCCAACACAGAGTAGTAGTGTGCCACTAGAAAACCTTTGTGCTTAGACTGCAAGGCCTGGTCTCTCTCTCTCTCGTGTGTGTGTGTGTGTGTGTGTGTGTGTGTGTGTGTGTGTGTGTATGTGCGCGAAATACAGAAAGGTAGAGAGAGAGAGATAGGGAGAGGGACGTGAATATTCACTTGTGGGGAACAGGCTGGGAGCGGTCGGCTTACACAGGCCAGGGTTGGCCAGGATATATATTTGCGTTTTGTTGGCAGTGCGAGGTTTTGCTGGGCAGCGGACGGCCCTCTCGGCGGACTCTCGAGTGGTCTGGGCCGTTGCTGAAAGCCCGCACGTTTCGCTTTTTTTTCTCTTTTTTCTTTCCCGGGAGGATTCACTCACTACTGTTGAAAGCAGCAGGTAGCCGGGGCTTAGCAAAACGTTCCTCCACCACCACCTCCACTCCCCCTTTCCAGTGTGCACTCTTGCATTCAAGCAAGACTGACGTTTACAGGTCGATACGGAAACTGGCTAATGTCAGAGTTTCCAAACCACCGAATGTCAGTATCACCGTGTAGTACTAGTGTGACTGATAGTAGCGGTAATAGTAGCAGCAGCACTAGAAGTGGTATTAGTCATCCATGGATCACTTTTACAAAGATTGGATATTATGTGGTACTGCAGTTCAAGAAAAAAGAGAAATAAACACGTAATTCCTATAAACAATGGTTCAGTTGCCTCTTCTCTAGTGTCCTTACTGAGGGTAGTTTTAATTTCCTCACACTTCTGATTGAGATGAGTATTTAATAGATCAAAATTCAAACTTAACTTATCCAGTCTATCTGTGTTTTCTTTAAGTTTCAAATTTACTTGTTCACTCGATTGTTTAAGTTGCGAGCTTATTTGAGTTGCAAACCCTGTTAGCCACTCTGTTAAGTTTAATTGTTCACCCTCCCCTGGTTCAATTTTTACATTTCCTATGATCTCATCACTCTCAGGTAGAGACGTGTTAACTATTAATTTTTTAAACGACAACAGTAACAAAATACCTTGCTTTTTTTCTGTAGCTCTGCTATGATGTCGTGGTCGGTGTTCCTTGTTGGCTTTCTTCACTTTTATACGGTTTTATCGAAGCTGAAGTCTTGATTGATGAATTCCATTGACATAATCCAGATGTTAATCTTCTGAGTGGTGTGATGATAATTTTTTCGTAGTCGCACATACATACGTTTTTTCACTTTGAAATATTTTCACTGTTGCCACACTGCACAAATAAACTTTTTTGTAGTGCTAAGCACTTACGAAATTTATCGCTGCACTAATATCACCGATGCACTTGAAGATACCGGCTGAGCCCCCACTTTTATAATGGTCGCATAGTCGTAGATATTGCTATAATCGCACTATTTCACTCCCATTTACGGAGCTTGTTGGCACTTGATGTTAGGTTGGCGCCATTAAAATGCGTTGTGGTAATCGCTGCTGCTTGCTGGATCGCTGCTGTGTCTCGATGCTGATGCTGGCTCTAAATCTGGTTGTCTAGGGTAAAAAGATGAGGTCCCGTGTTTTTGATGTGCTTTTGATGATAAATAATGAGCGAAACCAACAAATATTTAAACTTCAAATATTTATTACTCTGGTGGCCATCTTAATTCCACTGTCCACCAAAGACAATGACACAACACAAAGTAGCACTTCTTTTACATGTTCTTTGCAATGTTTATCCACCTCGAACACTAACACACATAAACACTTTATCAAAGTGACAGTCAGTCTCCGCTCCCGACCCTTCTTGTTGCTTGTATTTATAACCTTGTCAAAGAACTGCTAAAAAGAGATACAGTTTATAAGTCACGTGTACATCTGTTATCGTAATTTGTGCAGAAAAGTTATTAATTTATATCGAGTGACATAATTTAACAGGTTATTAAAATGACAGACAGATTTGTTGACTTGACAGAATAATTCTCTGTTACAAAAGGCCGTTTTTTAGAAGTTTGTCAATTAACTTCTCTAATTTGCATAAATAAGTAAATAACATGACTTATTAAGAATTACATTGGTTTTCGTCTAAAATAGGAGTGTTTCCGTGAATACTGAGTGAAAACGGTCCTAGTGAACAAATAGGTTTCACTGGGTGATTTTTATTTAAGGAGATCCAAAATACGTAAGTTGGCCACTATTTTTCGTACCTCATATTAATTATTTAAGATGAACTTAGTGTTTTTACATGATGACATTTGCTGTATCCTGTGATCAAGTGATATTAACTTTTGTGTGGGTCAGTTATTCAGTATAATTTAATGGGTTGATGTTTATGGAGACATGTTATGCAATCATTGTTAACATACACAATAACTTTTCTTTAATCATAAATACTCGTTAAACTGGTTGAATTTGGAGGTATCGCATACTTCGGTGAAGTAAAGCCTTTAATAGGTTCCGTTACACCCTACACATCGGCTTTACCACGTGCGAAATTTTAGTACTGTCTCTCTCGTTAAATGCAAACTGTTACTCCAACAGAAAAGAAGAATAGGACCTTTTTTAGAAAATTTATTGTAGTTAAATTTTGTACTGGGATACGTTTTCGCTGGAGGCCACAGTTTTTGAGTTATTCAAGAGACGTCCATTTGAATGTCACTTTTCTACGTTTTTATCTTGAATGATTCGAAAACTATAGCCTCTACCGAAAACGTATCCCAGTAAAAAGTTCAACTTCATTAAACTTCCTCTTCACTTTTCTGTAGGACTAATAGTTTGCACGTAGCGAGCGAGAGAATACGAAAATCGTGAGCTTTGTATTTGATGTGGGTTATTTTTTCATATTTACTTATTTCAGGTTTAAGGACCTGTTACTTGATATCTTAAAACCGGCCGTACAATTACAGTTTTCGTTAGTCATCTTTTTTGTAGTTTCTTGTTTTGCTTTTACCTGCAACATTTGACAAATCTTACTGCATTCGGTTTACTTCTACATTCGAAATTTAACTCCTTTTTTTTTTCATAGAAGGATATACTGGCTGTTTCATAGTAAGGGTAATGAAGTTCATAAAATTACAAAACGTTGTGGTGCTTGTGTATTGACTGTATACAGGGTGTTACAAAAAGGTACGGCCAAACTTTCAGGAAACATTCCTCACACACAAATAAAGAAAAGATGTTATGTGGACATGTGTCCGGAAACGCTTAATTTCCATGTTAGAGCTCATTTTAGTTGCGTCCACCTACGCTCAATGGAGCACGTTATCATGATTTCATACGGGATACTCTACCTGTGCTGCTAGAACATGTGCCTTTACAAGTACGACACAACATGTGGCTCATGCGCGATAGAGCTCCTGCACATTTCAGTCGAAGTGTTCGTACGCTTCTCAACAAAAAATTCGGTGACCGATGGATTGGTAGAGGCGGACCAATTCCATGGCCTCCACGCTCTCCTGACCTCAACCCTCTTGACTTTCATTTATGGGGGCATTTGAAAGCTCTTGTCTACGCAACCCCAGTACCAAATGTAGAGACTCTTCGTGCTCGTATTGTGGACGGCTGTGATACAATACGACATTCTCCAGGGCTGCATCAGCGCATCAGGGATTCCATGCGACGGAGGGTGGATGCATGTATCCTCGCTAACGGAGGACATTTTAAACATTTCCTGTAACAAAGTGTTTGAAGTCACGCTGGTACGTTCTGTTGCTGTGTGTTTACAGTGCATGATTAATGTGATTGCAAGAGAAGTAATAAAATGAGCTTTAACACGGAAAGTAAGCGTTTCCGGACACATGTCCACATAACATATTTTCTTTCTTTGTGTGTGAGGAATGTTTCCTGAAAGTTTGGCCGTACCTTTTTGTAACACCCTGTAAATAAACAGTGCAGTAACATCAGAACAGTACCAGCACCTATTCTGATTCTCCGAGAAGTTCGTAAAAATCTATGATATTTGACAACTTTTACAAAAAGCTAGAACCTAGAATTGTATTACTTTAGTATGACAGAGGATACTATCCGATGGCTGGAGAAATACAGGGTAATTACGGTGATAAAATTGATTATTCTGGCCAGTCACTTCAATGCACTGTCTTCTCCGCCCACTTGGTTTTTAATTCAGAAACTGTAATGATGCACGAAATTTGCAACACAAGACAGGTACATTGCAGTAGTAAGAACGAGGTTGTTGTGTATCTAGCTTCTGTTGCCTGCTGAGAATAATAGGCTTACAGCAAATTTAGGTAAAACTCGGGTTTTGCAAAACTTTTCGAACAAATATTTTGCTCGACTTCAGTGAAAATATTGGCTTCAAAATAACTACAATTACTTTTGCGTAGCGTATATTGGCGTTTTGAGTAATGGATGCAATGACGAAGGATATGTATTAGCAGCCAGCAAAATATTTTCGGTAAGTAGGGAATATTCAAATGGCTCTAAGCCCTATGGGACTTAACATCTGAGGTCTTCAGTCACCCTAGACTACTTAAACGTAACTAACCTAACGACATCACACACATCCATGCCCGAGGGAGGATTCGAACCTTCGACCGTAGCTGCCGCGTGGTTCTAGACTACAGTGCGTAGAACCTCTCGGCCACAGCGGCCGGCGTAGGGAATATTATCGGTCATATTAAAGCGAACCGTCCGAACAAAGCTTTTAGCGACAGCCTACAACGACTCGAGCGCTGCTGCGCACGGAATATCGCGGAAGTAATTTGCCTCTGTAAGTGATACGATACAATAATGATGTCAGAAATGCCGCGAAAAATAATTTTGTAGTTTTCTTACCAACTTTCTCGCGGGAACTTTCTTCGCAGTCGCACAGAACGAAAATTCATCAGCGATTACATTTTTCGCCACACAGTCGGCACAGTTTCACACCTCTTTTAATACTTTAGTTTTTATCTCGAAATACTTTTATGTTTCCGAAATAAAGACGCTGCATATACATCTGTAAACTTTGAGGATGTTCATTTTTTTTTTTCAGTCCAATTACATTAGTGATTCTGTTACTACCACAGGTTGAAGTAAAAAATTATTTTCCTCCAAAACTTCTTCTAACGTTAGTTTTCATTTTTTTCCCCCTAGCAGCTAGTGAGAATTTTGTTTTGGAAAGTACTCCATCATATTCTAGACTAAAAATAGAGTTGCCCAATATTTCTTTTTAATTTTTACCAACATTTGAAATTATCACTATAAAAAAACTGGCAACGCTGTAAGATGGCGAGATGACCTTAAAGCCACTATAATCCTCCATATGGATCTCCGGAGGAGACTGCCACTGAGGAGGCGACTAAAAGAAATACATTAAATAAACAATAAAAGGGTAACATTCCTCGAGCGAGAGTATGGAATGCCAAAAGTTTGACTGTGATAGGGATGCTGAAAAATCTGAAAAGAGACATGGAAAAGCGCAATCAGTAGTTGAGGATCAATGAGGCGGCCAAATGGAATGTCGATGTCGATTTGTAGTCAGACGAATAAAGGCTCACATCAACTACAGCAGGAAATTATTTTCGTCGTGAATAGTAAGGTTGGGCAGGACGTGATTTATGTGAACAATACATTGATAGAAGTAATCTTATCCGAATTGCCAGCAAACCAGCACCTACAAAAATAGTTCTAGTATACATGCCGACATCACAGCTGGAAGATGAAGTATAAAGAATGTAAGACGATATTGAAAATATAATTCATTAAGTGGAGGGTGACTTGAACACTTGTCCATTATAATTATCCGGGCTGTTATGCCGTGGTCGGTTGATAAATTCTGTGTCAATTCCCAACGTTTCGTCCCCGTCTGCGGAGGACATCTTCAAGGGGTCTGTAGCTCGATGGAAGGTCCAACACACCCACTGGCTCGCTACTGACTGCCGCTAAATTCCGTGTCCGCGCGCTCCCGCGCCGAGGCGTGACGTCACGTGTTTTGAAAACGTCAGTGCAACTGGCCGCTGTTGTAACTGTTATAAGTAGTATGGGAAGCATTAGAATTATGGGAGAATATGGGCTCGGTATTAAATGAGAAAGGAGAGGGACTGAGTTCTGCAATAAATTTCAGTTAGTAATACCGATAATGCTATTCAGAAATCACAAGAGCAAGAGACATACTTGAAAAGGACTTGGAGCCACAGGAATATGCTAGTGGGATTTCACCGTCGTAACAGAGAGATTATGGAACCAGATAGTGCAATGTAAGGCCTACCAAAGAGCAAATATGGACTCATATCACAATTTAGTAATGGCAAAGTTTAAGAGAATCGTCAGAATAATCAGTATGAAAAGAAGGGGATAGTCAAGTACTGATGAACGACGAACGTCTAAAGTTCTTCAAGACTTTGATACCCCGATAATGAATACCACAACAAGCAATACAGTTGAAGAGGAATGAACATCGCAAAAAATCGCAATCGTGGATGTTGGACAGATGTATAGAGGTACAAAGAAGATAACTGCGAAGAAACTTTGGGCAACAGACGAAATATTTCAACAGATCTCCGAAAAAGGACGTACAAGAATGGACAGGAAAAGACGGGAACACAGCAACACGACTCATTTAGGAATGAAATAAATAGGATGTGCAGAAAAATCAAGAAGAAAATAGACAGGAAAGACATATGTCATCCAGAATTAGAGCCAGAATTTAACATTGTGCAGAAAATATGCGATCAAATAAGGCGGACAGCATAGGTAACACCCGTCGAATTTATTCCAATCCATTGTGGCACCGTGGTACAGCAACCTTGCATTGTAACTGATATTAAAAAACGTTCCTACATTGCACAGTGTTCCTTGTTGGTTCAAAAACGCTGGGTTTCACCCTGGTAAGGCGTCATCAGGTTATCTCGTGTGACGTTGGCAGAAGCTTACATCATCATACTAATAAGCTGTAAATATGGCCCCAGAACAGAGTGCCAAGGACAGATACGAGATCACACAGTGTATATTCTTCAATACTTATATCTTTCTTTGATTTACTTTCATTCTTTATTACGTACCCTGTAGACTTCATCCCAGTCAACAAGACCTGTAATTCTCCGTCACTTCCTGCAAAGAGGATAGAAGTGACATCCGCAAATCTATTCACTGATGTTCTTGCTGCTTTAAATGTAATCCCATTTCAGAACTCGTTATTTGCTTTTTTGCTTCTTCCATTTACGAGATGAACAATAGAAGTGAAACATTACATCGTAGCCTTAAGACCTTTTTAATGGGAAGCGGTTTTAGCTTTCTAGGCTACTGAATGCAAAACTACACTGATTGTTCGTTTTACTTTAAGAAGTACTGATTCCGCGTGCAGTAATTATATTTAAATACAAAATAAAGAGTTGAACAAAGTATGCCCTGTGTCAGAACGATGGTGGCTGAAAGCTGTGATCTCTGCCTGTGGTCGCCGTGCGCTATAGGCAACCTGGCTCAACAGCTGTCTACCGCGGGATGCATTACGTTCACGGCGACAAAGCTTTGTAACGTCAGCGAGCGGAACTGCGCAGTGGTTAGAATACTGGACTTGCATTCGGGAGGACAACGCGTCAAACCCGAGTACGGCCATCCAGGTTCAGGTTTTCCGCGATTTCCCTAATTTGCTCCAGACGCATTCCCGGAGAGTTCCTGTCAAAGGGCACGGCCGATTTTTTTCCCCATCCTTGACAAAATCCGAGCTTGTGCTCCGTCTGTAATGACCTCGATGTCGACGGGACACTAAACCCAATCTTCCTTCATTCCTTGCTTTGTAAGGTTACATTGCTCAGCCAAAACATTTAGACCAACTGGTTAATCGATTATTGGTCCAAATTCTGGGTGTCATAGATTCGACAAGTCTTTGGTAGTTTTCCGCAGATAACTTCCATCAGATATCTACACATACAAGTCAGGAAATTCCGATAAATTAGAGTCAGTGGTGTGTGCGGCATGTCTGGCACCTCATCACGTCCAGACGTGTTCCAACCGGTTCAGACATTGCAAAGTTGGCGGCCAAGATATCAACTTGAAATCACAATAATGCCCTTCAAACCACCGCAGCACAGTTATGGCCTTGTCACACTGTTATTCCGCTGGAAGATGCCATCGTTGTTGTGGAAGACATCAAGCAAGAAGGGTGCAAGTGGTTGGCAACAATGCTCATGTAGTCCACAGGTGTCACGGTGCCTTCGATTATCACGACATATCCGATAAATGCCCAGTTGAACGTGACGTAATGCTGCCCCACCGGCCCGTGTCCCTGGCACGGTGCGTATTTCGAGAAGTTGTACACCTGCACGACGACATACCCGAACATCATCATCTACTTTGTGTAAAAAAAGAAACGTGATCTATCCACCCACGTGACACATTTCCCATTGATCCACGGTCCGATGACCTTTGCAGTCTGAATTTACGATGTCGTCGGGTCAATATGGATACACGTTATCTATAGGGGTCGTATACCGCGAAGACCCATGTTCAGCAATGTACGCTCCGTGCTGGGCTGCGAAACGCTGGTATCGGCACCAGCATGTACTTTGACAAAGACCGCCGGCTATCCTGCATACAAACTACCGGCCTCCAGGTTCGTTGAAGAGGCGCTTACGTCAATACCTTCTCTCCCACTCGTGGTTTCATCGTCCTTCAACCACTTTCCTTAGATTTTCACAACAGTAGCGTTCGAGTAGTTCAAATGGTTGAAATGGCTCTGAGCACTATGGGACTTAACATGTAAGGTCATCAGTCACCTAAAACTTAGAACTACTTAAACCTAACTAACCTAAAGACATCACACACATCCATGCCCGAGGCAGGGTTCGAACCTGCGACCGTAGCAGTCGCGCGGTTCCGGACTGAAGCGCCACAGCGGCCGGCCATTCGAGTAGTCGACCAGCTTCGCCCCTACCGATGTTCTCATTCGCAGGTACCTGACAGAGACAATCAGCCCTTCTAAAAGTGCTTATCTCTTTGGATTTACCGTTTTGCGTCCCGTGTCGTCGCTAGAATGATCCAGTATTCTCTCTACCCCCGTTATGTTCTTTTCTCAGATCCCCGCAACGCCACTAGCTGGGATTGCTGTCGGTTTTGGATCATCTGCGTATGGTGGACAGAATAAGGACAACAAGCAAGAAGGAGATCCACTAGCGAATGTAAAACAGTATTAGCGAGATGGACTGACAGGAATGTACATGACATCACAAATTAGGTACATGACATTATACGCTACCCCAGATTTGGGGAAGACTCGGTAGGAGATGTCGTGAAAGAAACTTTCTACCAATGAAGCACACTTATACGTGATATCTGCAGTTAGACGTTTCGGCCTCCGTAACTGAATAGTCGGCGTAGATGGCTACCATGTGGAGGACCCGGATTTGATTCCCGGTACAGCCAAGGATATTCTCTTGGTGGTAAGACTTGTACAGGGTGCACTCAGCCCCGTGATGCCACGTGAGGAACTACTTGACCGAAAAGTAGCTGCTCAACGGTCTAGGAGGTCCGCAACGCCGGCCGGGGTGGCCGAGCGGTTCTAGGCGCTTCATTCCGGAACCGCGCGACTGCTGCGGTCGCAGGTTCGAATCCTGCCTCGGACATGGGTGTGTGTGATGTCCTTAGGTTAGTTAGGTTTAAGCAGTTCTAACAAGGGAACCTCCCCATCGCAACCCCCTCAGATTTAGTTATAATCTGGCACAGTGGATAGGCCTTGAAAAACTGAACACAGATCAATCAAGAAAACAGGAAGAAGTTGTGTGGAACTATGAAAAAATAAGCAAAATATACAAACTGAGTAGTCCATCGGCAACATAGGCAATATAAAGGTGGATGTAAGTGCACGGTCGCCGTGGTCCCGTGGTCAGCGTGAGCAGCTGCGGAGCGAGAGGTCCTTGGTTCAAGTCTTCACTCTAGCGAAAATTTTACTTTCTTTATTTTTGCAAAGTTGTGATCTGTACGTTCGTTCATTGACGTCTCTGTTCACTGTAACAAGTTTAGTGTCTGTGTTTTGCGACCGCCCCGCAAAACCGTGCGATTAGTAGACGAATGGACGTGCCTCTGCAATGGGAACCGAAAACATTTGATCCAGTAAAACACGTCTTATATATTCCATACGACACTGGTGACGGCATGTGCGTCACATGACAGAAATACGTTGTGGACCCACCTAACTTGCACACTTGGCGAATGGGTAAAAAGATTCTTCTACCTTGCCCGATTTAGGTTTTTTTGTGGATGTGATAATCACTCCCAAAAAAGTGATGAAAACATAAGAGTGTGTCACATAAACTGCAACAAATGAATGCAACAGTTTCACAGTCGCACAGTTTCCTCTGCGCTCTCTCAAAACATATGTTTTTAACGTTTTCAAATTTTTCCGTGTGTAGACCTGTATATGTCCAAGGAAATCCGAACATGTCCTGGAATTTTGGAGAGCGAAGTTGATTATGTTTGAGTGCCTGAACTCTGATAATTGCCTGAAAATAAAAACGTTCAGTTGATGAAGACTTGAACCAAGGACCTCTCGATCCGCAGCTGCTCACACTAACCACGGGACCACGGCGCTACTGAGCTCGCATCATTCAAATAGTGGCCTATCTGCCACATGGACTACTCAGTTTGTATATTTTGATTATTTTTTCATAGTTACACACAACTTCTTCCTGTTTTCTCGACTGATCTGTGTTGTTTTTCAAGGCCTATCCACTGTGCCAACTTATAACCAAATCTGAGGGGGGTGCGATGGGGAGGTTCCCTTGTAAGTCTAGGGGACTGATGACCTCAGATGTTAATTCCCATAGTGCTCAGAGCCATTAAGTCCGCAAAACGGCCAGAAGCGGGGGGTTCACCACACATGCCCCTCCATACTGTATCCACACGATGCCGCAAGGAAGAGATTGACACGGCGGCCAGTAGACATCCTTTGGGCCTTTGACAGCCTGCACGAGGAGTCCGTTGTCGTAGATGTGCAGGCGAGACTACTTCCAGGTTTCGACCTTTTCCAGTATCAAACATTAACATGAAGAGGAAATTGCAGAAACCGTAAGGTATTTAGCGTAAAAGTGTATGGAAGTGATAACTGGCCCCTATAGTAACTAAAGAGAAAAGTACAGACCCATCTGAAATTTGATACTATTGAAGGATACTAAAAACGAAACTGATAAATAAAATGTAAAATGTGTATTGTAAAGAATTGATATGGAGATAATTCCGCTGAAAAGTCTTACTCGTAGAGGGAACAGGTTAACGGATCAGCAGAAATTAACATGTGATAAGCGCACTTCGCGGGAAACGCTGCAGGAACAGACAAAGATTACGAAATTCTAAACTGCTTTCGTAGGATGCTGTATTTAGTATTTACGTAAAACTGAAAAGAAACCAGTCAAGTAGGAAGAGAGATCGTAAATCAAAATTGCTGTTTCTTATTGAGAAGTTGAAGAAACTAAATCTTGGACTAAACTACATCCTGTTCTGGTTTAATGATGTATCTTAATTTATCAAAATGCCATTGAATGATTCTCTGGAATATACTGATTCTGTTTTCCTACGGAACAGCCGGCCGGGGTGGCCGAGCGGTTCTAGGCGCTATAGTCTGTAACCGCGCGACCGCTACGGTCGCGGGTTCGAATTCTGCCTCGGGCATGGTGTGTGTGATGTTCTTAGGTTACTTATGTTTAAGTAGTTCTAAGTCCTAGCGGACTGATGACCTCAGCAGTTAAGACTCATAGTGCTCAGAGCCATTTGAACCATTTTTTTCCTACGGAACATAACAAAGTTGTTACATCCATGTCTTAACACTGTATTCTTTATTATGATTTCCACGAACGGCTGTGATCCTCGGACGCAGGATACGACAGCGGGAATACGTTCTGCGTAGCAATGGATATTCTACCAGTAGCATACCAAGTGTCATGAAACCTAATACCCGGCGAAGTGACACTCCAAAAGAAGAAACGTCTGGTACGGTCTTTCTGCCATAAACTTATGGTGACGTATACAATCGTCCTTTATTGCACAAACGCGGCGTAAAGGCTTTCCAAAAATCGTACAAGATAACCAAGTCGCAAAAAATGTAAAGGAAGAAACCGGAATGCCGGGGTATAGATGTGGAAAAGTCGCTGTTGAAATAAGTGCTCCATCTATCAGTATCAGGATCGTCAAGCATTAGATGTATTGTGGGTTGGGACAGGTCGAGAAATCGGTGATGTGTGCGATTGACCACAGCAGGCGCTGTGTGAGACTGACCACATAATCAAATTCCCCGACACTTAAATTTTCACTGTGGAGAAGAGTTATCACGCCCTTTTCTTCATAGAAGCCATAAAATTGACAAAGACGGCAGTAATCTTAACAGTTCCTGGACTTCCGTGCAGACAGTGTGTGTGTTTTCGGCACACCGGGTGTCAAAACTTCCATCTTCTTTCATTATCAATAAAATGTAATCTGCCGTCTAGGTGTTCCTCCCTGAATCATCGGATTCTTGTCGACACCCTTCGGTCTGATATAGTATATCATGTTCTTGACATTCAGAATACAATGTGACTCATTAACATGGAACAATAATGAATCTCTTGTAAATGCCTGTACAGCTGAAATTCCAATAGTGCCCAAGAGAAATAAAAACACAGGAGCATGGTGAGAAGGTTATCAAGAGTAAATGTTTACGGAACATCAGATTATAAATGGAATGGAGGTAACTAGTTTTTTTAAAAAAACCTACACATCATTAGGTTTAACAGCTCTTGAAGTAGTTTGTGCTTACCTCTTGGCCAATATATTCATGAACAACCTAGAGAACAAGACACATAATAAAACCAAGAACATATAATATTATGTACTGATACCGTTACGTCGGTGACATAATATGCCCCATCATTGAATCTCATACAAGTTTGAAACAGTCACACAATGAAATAAACAACTGACACCCAAAAATTTATTTCACATTACAAACGGAAACGAACAACACACGAAATTTTCTGCATTTCATCGTAAGAAGAGTAAACAATATTTATGACTTCACAACATAGAGGAAAGCGACAACCATGAGCACGACCGTTCACAAGCATTGACACACAAACAAGGAAGCTTGGAATTCACGCTCCTCAGATTAAACAGCATACCCAGAAAAAAAGAGAGTTACACAAAGAAGTTAAATAAAATAAAACAAGAAGCAGTGGAGAATGTTTACAACACCCATATGATAGAGAAACTAAGGCAAAACAAATGTGTAAACTGACAAGGAATGAACAGAGTACATACACAAAAGACTTGAACTACACAGAAGGAGACAACACGCAGACAAATATCACACACAAGGCACAACAAAGCAAGAAGCCACACGCAAAAGGAAATGGCACATACTCGCCTGCAATGACTAAGTAGTTCACAGAACAGGCAACATTTTAAAGAAACTGGGACTTCAAATAGGATACTGAAGATACAACAGAGAAAAAAGTCGCAACACATGAAACAACCTCAGTTATATTCAACAGATCAGGCATGTACGAACTTGCATACTACTGCTATCAGTCAACATACGTAGGGCAAACACGCAGGAACTACAAAACAAGATATTCGGAACATCTGAGAGCTCTAAAAATATTAGCTCCCATGGTACATTTGCTGACCACTTAATAGCCCCTGACTAAAATAGATTTAAAAAGCTGAAAATCCAGCCACAACTTACACTATAAACTTATAATAGACGAAAGCTTCCGCATACAGAAGGCATTAGCAGAAGGGAACCAGATTATAAATGACCAGAGTACACAATGCTATGAGCCTGCCCATGTGTCCGAGTGGTTCTAGGCGCTTCAGTCCGGAGCCGCGCTGTTGCTACGGTCGCAGGTTCGAGTCCTGCCTCGGGCATGGATGTGTTTGATGTCCTTAGGTTAGTTAGGTTTAAGTAGTTCTTAGTCTAGGGGGCTTATGACCATAGTGCTTAGAGTCATTTGAGCTATGTGATGGCACATTATTAAGTACCTAAAAGACCAAGAAATAAACACATACACACACACAGACGCACACACACACGCGTGTCCAAACAAACAAACACACACACACACACTCGCTCACACGCAATCACAATCACGAACGCAGAGAGAAAGTAAACGAAGTTTAAACCAGAAAAAGTTAAGTTCGAAAGGGTTGGACATTCAGCAGCAACATTAATATTTTGTTTTTGTAAATTGATAATTGTTAATAACATCATTTGATTGCAGATGAAAGGCTACCAATATACATTAATGTACAGAGGGTTCTAAATAGCCCTATAATATAGAAAAATTAAGGCAACCACAACAGCAGACAAGAATTGTTTTCAGATGTAATTTTCTTTAGAACAATTACTGGTTAAATTGTCCGCCTCCGTAGCGTAGCGGTAGCGTTACTGCCTACCACGCAGGGGGCCCGGGTTCGATTCCGGGCAGGGGATTGGGTGTTGTGTGTCCTTCATTATCATTTTCATCATCATTGACAAGTCGCCGAAGTGGCGTCAACTAAAAAGAACTTTTTGCTTTTTTTCGTTTTACAGATATAAGTAAAAATTACCCGCTGAGGATGGCACAAAGGTGCTGAAACATGTTTGGGTTTATATGAAAACTACTTGTTTGTATGAAAGCTGATCCCTATATCGAGTAACTTCTTTTAAATATTTGCTATGATCGCAGGAGAAATGAATCTCTCCCTGCGAGGTACCGCATCTCGAAGAGAGCAAGTAAAGGATCTAATGCGAGTGGTGAGAGGTAGAGAAAGAAAGAGAGAGAGGTGGAGAGAGCGAGGCAGATACAGGGAAGTGCTGCAGCCACCACAAATAAACAGAACAATTAGCATGTAGCATCATGCGGCAGTCGCAGCCATTAATTACAACGGGCAGGATGCCTCCGCCGATTTCTGCGTTGGTATTTGCACTCAGCTGGCGGAAGATTCTCCACACACACACACACACACACACACACACACACACACACACACACACACACACACACAGAGAGAGAGAGAGAGAGAGAGAGAGAGAGAGATAGAGAGAGAGAACGCTGAGAGACACCTCGGCAGCAGCCGTGGCAGCCGACATGGGACGCGCGTCTCTGCAAAATGTGGGGCCTGTGTCCCGAGAACCGGGCTCTCTCTCCTTGGGGAAACGGAATGCGTCAGGGAGGGCACTCCTCAACACGACGCACGCTGTCTGGAGACAACTCTCACCGTATCTAGGAGCCACGTCGCAGCTGATTTCTGACTCCCCAATAGCCTAAAACGCATCACGCGGTACTGCTTTTGTTATGACCTAACGAATTGTTCAATCATATATGTGCATTTCTTGATTGCTCTGGGAGATGGCCGAACTGAACTGCAACATATGAAACATTAGTTTACTATATCACAAGAATGACAGATTTACACTACTGGCCATTAAAATTGCTACACCACGAAGATGACGTGCTACAGACGCGAAATTTAACCGACAGGAAGAAGATTCTGCGATATGCAAATGATTAGCTTTTCAAAGCATTCACACAAGGTTGGCGCCGGTGGCGACACCTACAACGTGCTGTCATGAGGAAAGTTTCCAACCGATTTCTCATACAAAAACAGCAGTTGACCGGCGTTGCCTGGTGAAACGTTGTTGTGATGCCTCGTGTAAGGAGGAGAAATGTGTACCATCACGTTTCCGACTTTGATAAAGGTCGGATTGTAGCCTATCGCGATTGCGGTTTGTCGTATCGCGACATTGCTGCTCGCGTCCGTCGAGATCCAATGACTATTAGCAGAACATGGAATCGGTAGGTTCAGGAGGGTAACACGGAATGCCGTGCTGGATCCCAACGGCCTCGTATCACTAGCAGTCGAGATGACAGGCATCTTATCCGCATGGCTTTAACGGATCGTGCAGCCACGTATCGAACCCTGAGTCAACAGATGGGGACGTTTGCAAGACAACAACCATCTGCACGAACAGTGCGACGACGTTTGCAGAAGCATGGATTATCAGCTGGGATACCATGGCTGCGGTTACCCTTGACGCTGCATTAGAGACACGAGCGCCTGCGATGGTGTACTCAACGACGAACCTGGGTGCACGAATGGCAAAACTTCATTTTTTCGGATGAATCCAGGTTCTGTTTACAGCATCATGATGGTCGCATCCGTGTTTGGCGACATCGCGGTGAACGCACATTGGAAGCGTGTTTTCGTCACCGCCATACTGGCGCACCCGGTGTGATGGTATGGGGTGCCATTGGTTACACGTCTCGGTCACCTCTTGTTCGCATTGACCGTACTTTGAACAGTGGACGTTACATTTCAGATGTGTTATGACGCGTGCCTCTACCCTTCATTCGATCCCTGCGAAAACCTACATTTCAGCAGGACAATACACGACCACATGTTGCAGGTCCTTTAGGGGACTTTCTGGATACAGAAAATGTTCGACTGCTGCCCTGGCCAGCACATTCTCCAGATCTCTCACCAATTGAAAACGTCTGGTCAATGGTGGCCGAGAAACTGGCTGATCACAATGCGCCAGTCACTACTCTTGATGAACTGTGGTATCGTGTTGAAGCTATGGGCAGTTGTACCTGTACACGCCATCCAAGCTCTGTTTGACTCAATGCCCAGGCATATCAAGGCCGTTATAACGGCCAGAGGTGGTTGTTCTGGGTACTGATTTCTCAGGCTCTATGCACCCAAACTGCTTGAAAATGTAATCACATGTCAGTTCTAGTATAATATATTTGTCCAATGAATACCCGTTTATCATCTGCATTTCTTCTTGGTGTAGCAATTTTAATGGCCAGTAGAGTACTTGTCTTTATACTGTCTATTGCCACCGGAGTGTGTCTAATATTTCCAACTGTCTTTGAGCAATAAAGCATCACTTGCTGCACACAATTATAAACTGTTCTCTTAAAGTAAAAGTTCAGCATTTACAAAAGTACAGTTACATCTAAGACTTGAATAGACTAGTGTCCTAATTAGATGAAGCTGACTGCTTCGCCGGAGGTGACGAAATGGGGCCGAGCGAGCCCACCCTCGGCTCTACAGGGTGATTTTTCCACCGTGTACGAACTCTAGGGATCGATCGATGAAAGGATACGGAATAAAAGAGGTCTAATGAACTGATGTCTGGAAATGCATGGTTTCCATGCTAGAGACCATTACTCAATCATACATTGTTACAGAGTGTGGGGTCTAATACGTGCTGCACCATGCAGCCACAGTTATAGTATGTGTTGAAAATGGTTTCGATGTGCGTCAACGCATGCCTTTACGCGCTGTAGCATGTTCTGTCTCACACGTTCACTTCGGCCAGGCTGCATCCGAACAGTGTCAAAGGCAGCATGAATACCCTGCTCCAGTGTCTCCACATCTGGAATAGGTTCCGCATACACGATACTTTTGAGAAGGAAACATAACCAGAAATTGTACGGGTTGAGATCCGGTGAACGAGCAGGTCATGCAACTAGACCCCCTTGTCCGATCCATCGACCAGTGAACACGCGACTGAAATGCGTCCGGACGTTAACGACGAAGTGGGCTGGGCCATCCTCATGTAGCGGCCACATAACCCTTCGTAACATCAATGGCACTTCTTCCAGCAGGGGAGTTGCAACCACCCACAAGAAACGCCGATAGTTCCGGCCCGTTAGGCGACGTGGAAGGAAGACTGGTCCCAAAATAAGATTGCCAATTATCCCGGCCCACACCTTCGGGCTGCACCAATGCTGATGATTCGCTGTCACCATACTATGGGGGTTCGGCATCTATCAGACAGATGACTGTTACGAAGTTGAAGATACTACTCTGCGTAAAGGTGGCGTCATCTGTCAATAGGATGGATGACACAAATCCCGGAATCGTGGTTGCCTGCTGAAAAAAAGGTTAAAAATTGCTCCTGACGTGTAACGTCTGTCGCTAGTATCCCTGCACACGCTGTAATGGATAAGGGTAGTAACAATTGTCATGGAGAACGTTCCACACGGTCGTCTGGCTTAGCCTATACTGGCGGACCAACTGCGTCGTCCTAACATGGCGGTCGCCTTCCACAGTATTAATCATATTTTCCTCCAAGTCTGGTGTCCGAACATTTCGCGTATCTCCTTCATGATTTCCTGCTTAGTGATACGACCCTGTCTCAGACAAACGGCGAAACATAGTTGCAAAAAATGAATGCTGTGGCTGTTGTTGGCGGGGATAGGTGTCCTGATACAACCTTGCTGCCCGCCGCCCGTTGCCATTTGCCTTTCCGGAAGTAAACACCTTGTCCGCAAGTTCTCGATTTGAATACGGAACCATTATGTACAACGCTGTATCACATCCACTAGAAGGAGAGTCAGCAAATGAAGTGAATAGGACACAACATTTAAAATTACTAAGGCAGGAGAGGGCGCTAGGATTCCTCTAGGAGGAAACCATGCATAATGTAACTGTGGCTGCAAAGTTCAGCGCATATTACACCGCAGTCTCTGTAACTATGTATGATTGAATAAATGGTCTCTAGCATGGAAACCGTGCATTTGCGAACATAAGTTCATTAGATCTGTTTTGTTCCGTATCCTCTCATCGATCAATCCATGGAGCTTGTACACGGCAAGGGCGCTGCGCTGCTGAGAGAGAGGGCGTGTCTTCTTGAGCCTCTCCCATTCGTCGTTGCGAATTGTGGCGAGACATCGATAATGTGTGTGGAGGCGACACACATTGTATACTTTCGTGACGCACCGCGATCTTCGGACGATACCACAGCTCGGGTCAAGAGCTCGTCTGCTGACGAAGCTGCTCTCTACACAAAAGTAACATGGTTGGATGATAAAAAAAAAGAAATGGACAAAAATTAATGATAGTAACCTTTTCCATCAGTCTTATCACTGATATGATTTCCCTCGCCACAAATCCCTTTTTTGTGCCAATTTTTTTCATCTTAGAGTGATATTTCCACCAACATCTTCAAGTACTTGATGGATACGTTCCAATCTCTGTCTTCCCAGCCATCGTCAGCCTCTACATCGCCCTCACGTACAATGGACACTTATCCTACCATCTTGTCACATATTCTTCACTACGTTTTCCACATGTTCCTCACTTTCCCAAATCTGCGCACAATCTTTGATTTTCAACATCCTTCTATAGCACTGCTTCTCAGATGCTTCTCTTCTCCCAAAGTCCATGAACGCTAACATATGATGCTGTATTCTAATCGTACATTCTCAGAATTTTCCTCCTCAGATTAAGAACAACGTTTGATACTAGGAGACTTCTCTTCCCCAGAAATTCCCTCTAAGCCTATGCTGATCTGCTTTTTATTTTCTCCTTGCTTCGTCTGCCGTATGTTATTTTGCTTCCAAGGCAGCATAATTCCTTAACTTCATCTACTTCGTGGTTTCCAGTCCTGACGTTAAGATTGTCACTGTTATCATTTCTGCTACTTCTCATTACTTTCGCCTTTCTATCGCATACTCTCATTTCATAATGTGTGTTGATTAGACACTTTCACTGACGATGGCAATGCCATCAGAGGATCTTATTGTTGATATCTTTCCACCCTTAATTTTAATACCACACCTCAACCTGTCGTTTATTTCCATCATTGCATCTTCGATGTACGGATTGAACAGTTGGAGTAAAAGACTACATCCGTCTCTTACAAATTTTCTAATACGAGCACTTCATTCTTGGTCTCTCTTCTTATTGTTCTGTCTTGGTTCTCAAACATATTATGTTTTATCCGTATTTGCCTATAGCGTAGAGCCATTTTCTGAAAATTTCGAATGTGTTGCACCATTTTACACTGTCTAATGCTTTTTCTAGGCAGCAAATCCCTTCAACATGTATGTATTCTTTTTAACCGTTGCTTTCTTTATCCAATGCAACGCTAGAATGATTCTCTGGTGCCTTTACTTTTCCCGTACCCAAAGTGATCGGTATCTAACAGATCCTCAGAATTATTTTCCATTCTTCCGTATATTATTCTTGTCAATAGCTTGGAGGCATGAGCTGTTAATCTGATAGTGCCATATTTTCATACTTATCTGCCCTTGCTAACTCCATGATTGTGTGGATGATATTCTTCCGGAAGTCTGGTAGTATATCACCAGACTCAGAGATTCTACAAACCAATTTAAGTAGTCGTTTGGTCATCACATCCGCCAACAGTTTTAGCAGTTCCGACGGAATGTTGTCTGTGCCTTCGGCCTTATTTGATGGCAGTTTTTCCAAATGCCTGTCGCACTCTGACCCTAGTGCTGGGTCGCTCATATGTTCCCTATATCTCCAGTTTCTTCTTCTAATACCTCATCGGACAGCTGCACCCCTCACTGTAGTCTGCTCTTCAGCATTATTAAATTGTGATCTGAATCTCTGACACTCCTTAAATCCAGTATCTGATTTCGGAATCTGTGACCATAATGTAATCCAGCTTGACTCCTGTAGTATCTCTAGGACTTATCGAAGTAAATATCCCCCTTTTTTTTATTTTTGAACAGTTTATTCACTGTTACTAGTTGATCGTAAGTGCCATTGTCATAGTTGTTGTCACTAACTCCATTACTACGGATGCATTTAACAAATTTAAAATTACGTGTATAATCAAGCAGCATTGCACTCGACTCACATGTCATGATCTGATATTAGCTAGTGTGGGCATGGTGCTACGGGAGGTACTGTTACAAAGAGTTTATGCTGAAACTACACAGCAGACGTACAGAGATGACGTACGCAGATGCCATGAGCATATCTATCTGCTCATAGGACCTTCATACGGGCGTAAGAGCTATGGGAAAAGTTCAGTAAAATGGACAAGGTATATAATAAACCCATCAAACAAAATAGAAATTCAGTGCATAGTTACATGTCACATCTCAGTGCAGTGATTTGTGGATGCACGAGTATACATGGATCAGCCAGAAAATTATAACCATATTCCTAATAGCCACCTACCTGACGGCTTGTACGCCCACCTTTGGCACGGATAACAGCCGCAATGCGTCGTGGCACTGAACCAGTGAGGCCTTGGTAGGTCGCCGGAGGGAGTTGGTACCACATTTGCACACACAAATCGTCTAACTGTCGTAAATTTCCGGGAAGGGGGCGGTCAGCTCTGACGCCATTTTCAGTCACATCCCAGATGTGTTCGATCGGGTTCAGAACAGGCGAATTGGGAGGTCACTCCATCACTCTCCTGGCCTTCTGAGAGGGCTCATAATCTTGCTGAAAAATGTCACTGCCATCGGGAAACATGGTCGTCATGAAAAAGTGACCGAGTGAGGTGGTGCAATGGTTAGCACACTGGTTCAGATACGCGTTTGGCCATCCTGGTTTAGATTTTCCTTAATTTCCCTAAATCTCTTCAAGCAGCTGCCGGGATGGTTCCTTTGGTAGGGCACGACCGACTTCCTTCCCTGTCCTTCCCTAATCCAACGGGACCGATGACCTCGCTGTGTGGTCCTCTCTCCCAAACCAACCGACTAACCATGAAGGGGTGCACGCGGTCTGCAACTAGTGTACGATATTCCTTCGCCTTCATGGTGCCTTACACGAGCTCCACTGGATCCATGGGTGACCACATGAATGTTCCCCAGAGGATAATGGAGCCGCCGCCAGCTTGTCTCCATCCCGCAGTACAGGTGTCACACAAATCCTTCTTGGCGTTGTGATTTTTTTTCCGTCAGTGCACTCCTATTGTCCGTTTCCCACCGTTTGGCTGTGAAAATTCAGACAAAAATTTCCACCAAAATCAGTAATTAAATTTCTGTTAAGTACGTTGATTATTGTCAAGTAATTGAACCGTTTTTTGCAGAACTAGACCTCATACCGGTGAGTCATGTATTCTATTTGTCGACTTCTCGCTCTTTATTTGGCAACGAAAATTCGTATAAAAACCCATTGTATAATCCCGGAGGTAGTCATGTTTTAGTTACGCCCTAACAACATTTGACCAAAACCGCTTATGGATCGTACATGATGTCTTCGTTACCAGTTTACTGATCAAGACACGTTATTCTTTGCGGAGGAAAATAAATATTTTTGATTTCCTCTGAGAAGTGTAATTATCTAATGCGCTCATTGTCATCCACACCCATGGCAGCCTGCGCAATGGCGACAATTTGCAGTACAAAAATTGTTTGTGTGTCTTAATGGAAAATAGGATCTAAAAAGAGACTTTATTCTGATCAAATCCTTTCATCCCACTGTAAATCATAAAAGGTAAAGCCCTACGAGAGTTGCTGCTTGCGGTTTGAAGATGAAGTGTGACTGGATATTGAGTGCAGGACATTTCTGACATAGAAATAATTCAAAAGGCAAGATCTCTTAAATACCGTTTACTGGATAACCGGTTTCAGTACACTAAAGGTGCCATCATCGGATCTGAATGTAGATTAACTTTTATGAACCATTTTGATATAACGATACATGAGGCAGACCATCTGATATAAAATCATTGTCACAAAAAACAAAAAACAACTGCTCTCATGGTCATTCTTTTCCATAAGATATGTAAAACCGAAGTCACAAGATAAAACAATTTGGTACATGACCGCTGCTCGACTTATGTAACAAATTGTTATATCTTGTGACATCGGTTGTACATATCTTATGGAAAAGAATGACCATGAGAGCAGTTGTTTTTTGTTTTTTGTGACAATGATTTTATATCAGCTGTTCTGCCTCATGTATCGTTATATCCAAATGGTTTATAAAAGTCTACATTCAGCTCCGGAGATGGCACCTTTAGTGTACTGAAACCGGTTATCCAGTAAACAGTGTTTAAGCGATCCTGGCTTTTGAATTATTTCTACAACAGAGTGTTCGCCCCACTACGTACTATGTTTTCATCGCAAAATTTCTGACATATTTGTTTCTATCTTTTTCAGGTAAGCCAAATTGCGCGATTATACTTAAAGCACGACAGATCAGCTACGAACACCAGCGCTGAGCTGAAGTTATGAGAATATCAGCCAGCAGAAAAGTAAGTAGGTAAGGTCAAAGTCCACAGCGGCTTGTCATTAATGAGAGAAAGATAACATATTCTTTGGCCTATTTTATTAGATTACATACACTAAAGTTATTTGTACTTAGTGATGTATTTACTTTGAGCTTTTATCTGCTGATGCTATACTTTATTTTTCTCGTGTTACTTAAAAGAATGCTATTTGTAACTTGCGGATTCTATCACCAGTACTTTACATTCTACTGTTTCCTTTGAAAGAAAAATCTCAACGCTGCTCCAGCTGACTCGATTCGTAATTGATTTACGGTTCTAGCAGCCACAGGCCTTCCGATTTTATTCCACAAAAGTGACAAGACGACATAAATACGCCACAGGTAAGACGCCGTGAATTTGTATTTCATGAGCTAGGGTCGGACGTGACGAAATTTATATACGGCCGCCGTGTGCAGGCGCATTTTTTACCTCCCGCGTACGGTCATTCTTCACGTCGTCTTATGCATTTCACTGCGGATACCTTTTTGAGGTTCTAAATATGAATATAGGTACACTGAACGTACCTGGAAATAGAATACGAGTAATTAAAAAGAGTTGTCACTTCTTTTTATGATATAAACTTGAGATTTGATTGTATGATTCTTCTTGCAAAAAAGGAATTATTTGATGTTTACAAGATTCACTTCTTATATGACTACAAAGATGATTGATTCAAATGTTAGTGTCAATGAACCAACTGCACCGCTAAAATTTAACAAAGCTCCACGGAAAGGCGAGAGCCCTGTGAGGTTCTAAACGGAATTTGCAGAGTCAGCTTACATTTTTACCATAATAAACCGTTGATGCCTTGAACAAAAAAAGTGTGCCGTGACTGGAAAAATGGAGGAGGAGATCAGCGTTTAACGTCCTGTCGACAACGAGGTCAATTAGAGACGGAGCAGAAACTCGGATTAGGGAAAGATGGGGAAGGAAATTGGCCGTGCCATTTCAAAGAAACCATGCCGGCTTCTGCCTGAAGTGATTTAGGGAAATCACGGAAAACCTAAATCAGAATGGCCGGACGCGGCTTTGAACCGTCATCCTCCAGAATGCTAGTGCAGTGTGCTGACCACTTCGCCATCTCGCTCGGTGACTGGAAAAATGGCCCTGATCATGCTCTACTACAAGAAGGGCAATGGAAAAATTCACGGAACTACCGATCAGTCTCATTGATATTCAGCTGTTGTAATACATTAGAACATATTCTGAGCGGGCGGCACGAATGGTCACAACTTTGTTTGACACACGGGAGAGCGCATCACAGGTATACTGAAAAAACCTAAACTGGCAGACTCTTGAAGAAAGACGCATATTATCCCGTGACAACCTACTTGCAACATTTCAGAAACTCGCACTGCAGTAGTGGATGAAGAATGATATTGCTCATCCTGCCATGTACAGGTCCCGTACGGATTGTGAGGTCAATGCCAGATGAAGTACAACAGGCAAAGAATCATTTAGTCATTCTTCCCATGGGACATACGACTGGAGAAGAAAGAATATTTGTCACGTGGTACACCATGCTAAGCACCCTCTGCCATGCACTTCACAGTGGTTTGCAGAGTAGATGTGTAGACACAGATATACAATAGTTGCAAACACATCTTCGGGCATAGATGTACACCCGGGAGCCTCAATACATGTTTCGGCTGTTGCCTAATGCTGTGTGGTATCACTTCTACTTGAACTACTACACGAAATAAAAGTTAACAGCTTTTTACGTGTCTGAGATGACCAAAATTTAACAATGAACATACGTGCAACACACCGTGGATAACTCTGTCAGGCAGTAATATACGTCTTTAGTTTAGATCGTAAAAATACTCATTTGGTGATCGTGAGTATGTACACAATCTGATCAAAAATATACGTACCTATGGTAGTAATTGACAGCTGTGAAATTTTTTTGAGTCGTCTCTCTTCTGACTGGTTTGGTGCGACCCGCCACAAATTCCACACCTGCATCAACCCCTTCATGTAAGAGTAGCACTTGCACCCTATGTCCTTAATTATTTGCTAAAGCTGTTCCAATATAGGTCTTTCCTTACAGATTTTTCCCTCTACAGCTTCCTCTAGTACCATGGAGGTTATTCCGTGATGTCTTACCACATGTCCTATCATTCTGTCCCTTCTTTTGTCAGTGTTTTCCATACGTTTCTTTCACCGCCCATTCTGCGGAGGACCTCCCATTCACTAACTTCACAGTTCACCTAATTTTCGACATTCTTCTGTAGCACCTGAGCCGTGGTAAAAAATTACTGTTTTGAACAGCGCGCCGCAGCGCATTGTGTGAAGCAGTCGCCCTCCGTTTCTGGCGGTGGCGCCGCTGTGGTAATCGCAACTTGGCTGTCTCCCTCTGGTGGAAAAGCGGAAAGGTTGCTTGTTCACGTGCATTTAAGGGTCGCTATCACCTCGGCAGGGGGTCAGTCGGAGTGAGGCTAGGTCAGTCCCGCGTCTCCAGTTGCTGGTCTGTCTCTCGTTTGCATTTGTGCGGCAGTTAGTGTCTGTCTGTCGTCGGAGTCCTAGTGTGTCTGTCGTTTGGATCAAACTTTAAAGCCAGAAAATAAGAGTCTTGCCACTCCGCCAGTAACAGAACTCAGCAAGTGGTCACCCGGTCGGGTCTTAGTTCCTGCATCTGAGTCTGCGCGTTAGGCCGCCAGTCTACTCGAGTTGCTCGGGCAACGGTCATTGGCAGTTGGATCGGTCGGTTGGTCGGTCTCGCACTGAGACACGAGATGACTTGTCCACCTTGAGCGTAGGCGCATGTGAAGTCCTCACGTGAGTCCAGTGGGCAACGCCGTATAGAAAGGGGTAGTGGCTTCGCAGTTCACACGAGAGCAACAGGAGCGAAACCACGACAGCGGGCTGGCCGAGGCGAGCTGCGACGCCGTGAGACGTGAGATCGGCGCGTCCGTTGAAGCGGCTGGCAGCTGACGGTTCGAGAGAGCGTTGTGGGTGCTGCGCAGGTCTTCGCCAGAAATCGCAGTTTATTAGAAGTTAAGTGATTGGAGATATGTTGATTCATTTTTTTTTTTTAAATTCTTTATTCAACATTAATGTTTATACAAAGGAACCCACTACCTTAGTGATTAGTGGGTCATAACTGATCTACATATATTAGGTGTTCAGCAGCTATTTATTCTTATTATTATTATATTATGCTATGTTAATTATTGTGAGCTACAGACAGGATACTAGAGGATAATAGGCAGACTACAGCTAAATTCTACATACTAATTATTAATATCTTCCTACTAGTTAATTCCTAACTGCCTGCAGCGTTACAGGTGTGTCAGCATAGATATAAACCTACTGCTTTAGGCCCTGCTCATCGAGCTAATCCCGATGAGCGTGCCCCTGACACTGGGCTGGCCAAGACTGTTTGTCGCTGCAGGTTCCTAGCTTAATATCTATATCTAGAGCTACAACTACTACTAAACCTACGTCAATTCCGGTGCTTTAGTCTTTATTGGTGTACCCTGATCCCCCTAGTCCTGCACGTGGCGGATTGCAACTAAGAAGTCGACCAGTCCACGTACAGGCGATATAGGATGAGGGTAATTGGTCACATTCGGTAAGTGTGTCTAATCGTAAACGACCCTTATGTCTCTCGTAATGGGACACATTTGGTATATGCCTTAATCATGAAAGTCAGTCAGGTATGCCGTCAATACCTTTCGTGACACCTCGTCTGCCAATTTGTTTAAAGTGTCGAAAGTTTCTTCGTGTCTTAATAGGTCATATGTGTTATTGTGTGGAAGTTGTTGTCTTAGTGTCATTGCTACATCATCGAAAAGGGGGCACTCGTAAACCACATGGTCGGGAGTGCCCTCCGAAGCTCCACAGTCACACTCGGGTGTAGCCTTTTTCCCAAACCGACACAAGTATGTCGGGTAGGGCCCATGACCAGTGAGAAAGTGTATTAGACCCCGCGTTGGCTCAAAGTACTTCATCCCTAGCCTTTCTTTTACATCTGGCAAGAACCCAAATGTTCTTCTGCCAGTTTCTTCTGTTTCCCAAGACCGTTGCCATAGGTCCTCGTCCCTCCTGCGTATTTCTCTCCTATCTATTACCAGTATTCCCATGATGTTCTCTGTTTTCGCGTTGTTGCCCTTCTTGACCCAGTACCAAGCTGCTTGTTCTCGAATTTTGATGTCTAAAGGACAGAGCCCCATTATTACTAAGAGTGCACTTCCCGGAGAAGTTCTATACGCCCCTATGGATCTTAGAAGCATGTTTCTTTGTACTCTTCTCACTGCCATGGCAGGCACCACCCTTGTGAGCCTATGTGCCCAGACTCCCGATCCGTAACCCACTACTGATGTTAATATGCTATTATGATACAACTTGATTAGATGTGGTGGAAGATGAAATCGTTTATGACCTATTGAGGTAAGATTGTTTAATAATTGCAATGCTTTTTGGGATACGGACTCAATGTGCCTTCCAAAGTTCCACCTTTCATCGATGATGACGCCCAGGTAGCGAGTCTCTTGTCGTCTTATTACTGGTGAGCCTCCGATTCTAACTGTAGGGTTCCTCGCCAGCTGTCCCTTCAGTAATAAGTACGTCGATTTGGTCGGTGAGATCGTCATCTTAGTATTTGTGCACCACAGTTGTAATTTGGCCATCGCTCTGTCTATTTTTGGTTCTATGTCCTCGCGGCTTCGGCCGCCGACCAGCAAGAGGAGGTCATCCGCGTAGGCTATCACCTCTAGCACTTCTTCACTCTGTTCCAAACTGTCTAAAAGCGGTTCCATATGGATGTCCCAGAACAGGGGACCTAGTACGGAGCCCTGTGGGCATCCCTTTGTTATGGATTTTCCTACTCTGCCGCTAGGGGATGATAGCCAGACCTCCCGCCCTTCACAATAGCTCCTCAGGCAACCATATAGCGACCCTGGACACTCCTTCTCCCGCAAGCAGGAGAAGAGCGAAGGCCACCACAGGTTGTCAAAGGCGCCACTGATGTCAACCATGATGCCAACAACGTACTTGTATGGGGTAGAGTCGCAGACCTCAGCCGCTAGAGCGATCGCATCAGTTGCCGATCGCCCCGGCCTGAAGCCGAACTGCCTGCCACTCATCCCACACAGCACTCGGTGTGCGGTCAGTCTGTCAGCTAGCAATTTTTCGAATAATTTCCCGAGGATGTTCAGTAGGCAAATTGGCCTATAAGACTTAACATCCGCTGGGTCCTTGTTAGGTCCCTTTTTGATTATAACAACGTTTGCCTCTTTCCAGATTTTCGGGAATTTTTCCTGTCTTAGGCATTCATTATATAACTGGGTTAGTGGTGCCACCAGTTGAGGTGCCAGGAACTGCACCACCTCCGCCACAATGCCGTCTGGGCCGGGGGCTTTACCTGTTTTCAATGCTTTAATGTGGCCAGCCACTTCCTCTTCTACTTGTTTTCTTGGTGAGGTCACCAGCCGCTTTGGTTTGGGGTCGTCCCACCATTCTTCTCCGTTTGCCCACCCGCGGGAAGGTAGTTATTTGTGAATTGGGTGGTCCGTTTTTCCCTTTGTGGAACTGGGGAGGTTTAGAGCAATCTGCGGTTCGGGTTGTTTAGTAAAGCCCCCCCCCTCCCCGTCAATCTACCATACGTTAATAGCTGCCTCTGTCATGTTTGTCGGATTCGGTGTTAACTAATTTATTGCTTAAAGGCCGAATTCTTGAAATATGTTTTTATCTTGCCTATCATCTTGCGAGGTGGTATTTGTGTAATGTAGAGCATGTTGTTGTACATTTTATGGGTTTTATTTAAATAGTCATTTTAGGTTATAAGGTTGCCACCCTTCCACCGTAAGAGTCCTTTAAAAAAAAATTCACTTTCGGTGGCAAATAATTTGAGTGTTGTGCCATTTCCATCCCTCTTACGGGGTGCATGGTTTACGTGTTTCTGTGAGTTGTTAAAAATTTTTTAGTTAAAAGTAATCAGGTGTGTTGCAGCTTTGCACCAGTGTAAACTTTCAGAGGTTGTTGTGAGCGGTCATGACTACGTCCGTGTTGAAAGGGAGCAGGGAAGCTTCTCAGCCCGAAGACTCATACTGTTAATATTGTTCTTTCTGCCTCTAGATAAAATTGTAACTTGATATTTCGAGGGTGCTTTTCTGCTTATAAATTTAAATCTGTTTTTGAAAAAGCTGTTAGGAATAAAATTCACATTTGTAAAAAGTAATTTCATTTTCCATCAGTTACTTCCTGCAACTACTTCCACGCTCACTTTGTGTGATTAAATCTGTTAATGTTCTTGATGAATCGCTAGTAAATAAAGTAAATTCTTTAAGAATAGATTTTGAAAGTAAATTTACGGTTCAGTATCACATCGCAAACACTTCGGTTCTTTGATGTAAAGCACCTTGGACCTGCGCCTATACATGTGCTTCAATCCTCATCTGTTCCGGCTTTCTCACTGTCCATGTCTCATATGCTGTGCTCCAAGCGCACAGTCTCCAAAAATTACTTCATCAAATTAAGGTCTATGTTTGATACCAGTAGACTTCTCCAGGCCAGGAATGTCCCGTTTCCCTGTGACAATCAGCATTTTTTAATATCCTTCGTTCTTCGTCCGTCATGGGTTATTTTATTTCCAAGGTAGCAGA
This sequence comes from Schistocerca piceifrons, assembly GCF_021461385.2. Classification (NCBI taxonomy): domain Eukaryota; kingdom Metazoa; phylum Arthropoda; class Insecta; order Orthoptera; family Acrididae; genus Schistocerca; species Schistocerca piceifrons. The sequence continues at coordinate 509,035,133 of NC_060142.1, read as the reverse complement.
ATTTCTAAATTTAGTTTGCTTTGCGATCACCCTTTTTCAAGTTGTTTTTTCGCTGCTTTCATTTCTACTGGTTCTCATTACTTTCGTCTTTTTCCAGTTTGCTCTCAATCCGTGTTCTGTACTCATTAGACTATTCATCCCGTTCAACAGATCCCATAATTCTTCTTCATTTTCAGTGAGGATAGCAAAGTCTTCAGCGAATCTTATCACATCCTTTCACCCTGCATTTTAATCCCACCTTTTAACCTTTCTTTTACTTCCGTCATTGCTTCTTCTATGTATGTGTCGAACAGTAGGAGCGAAATGCTGCATCCCTGTCTTACACCCTTTTTAATCCGAGCACGTCGTTCTTGGTCATTCCGTCTTATTGTTCCCTCGTGGTTCTTGTACTTTTTGAATTTTGCCCATCTTTTCCTAAAGCATACTCCTATTTTTCTCAGAATTTCCAACATCTTGCACAGTCTTACATTACTGAAAGGTTTTCTTAGGTCTACATATCTTATGAATGTATCTTTATTTTTCTTGACTTGCTTCAAACGTAAGGTCAGAACCGTCTCTCTTGTGCATTTACGCTTCCTAAGGCCAAAGTGATTGTCATCTAACTTATCCTCGACTTCCTGTTCCCTTCTTCTGTATATTATTTTTCTCATCAGCTTGTACGCATGAGCTGTTAAGCTGAATGTGTGATAGTTCCCGCATTTGTCGGCTCTTGATATCTTCGGATTAGTGTGGATGATATTTTTCCGAGAGTCTGATTGTACGTCGCCAGTCTGATCAATTCTACACACCTTCGCGAACGGTCGTCACTTCCTCTACTTATGTTAGGATGGAATGTTGTCTATCCCTTCTGCCGCATTTGATCTCAAGTCTTCCAGAGCTCTTCTAAATTGTGACTCTGTTACTGGATCCTCTACATCTTCCATATTGACTCTTACTTCTTCTTTATCACATCGTCAGGCAAGTTCTCCCCCTCATAAAGGCCTTCAGTGTACTCTTTCCACCTATCCGCTCTCTTCTGTACGTTTAATAATGGAAAATCCACTGCAATCTTAATGTTATCAGCTTTCCTTCTAATTTCTCCGTAGTTTGTTTTGGGCTTTCTATGTGCTGAGTCAGTACCTCATTTCTTTCGATTTCTTCTCATTTTTCTTTCAGACATTTGATCTTGGTTCCCTTGCACTTCCTCATTTATTTCAGTCCTAAGTGATTTATGTTGTTGTATTCCTGTGTTTCCCTGAGCATTTTTGTACGTCCTTCTTTCGTCAATCAGTTGAAGTATTTCTTGTGTTACCCAATGTTTCTTTACAGTTACCATTCATTTACCAACGTTTGTCTGTCAAGTTATCTGTGACTGCCCTTTTTATAGCTGTCCATTTCTCTTTAACTGAACTGTTTGCTCTGTTCAACTGAACTGCGTGCTCTAGTATTCCTTATTGCAATACCTACGCATTTACCGAGCTTCAAACACATATGATCATTCCTCAGTGCTTTAATATTCCACTTCTTTCCACACTGATTCTTCCGGTCGATTCGTTTTAACTTCAGTATAATCGTAGTTGTTACTAAATTGTGATATGTATCTGTATGTGCTGCTGGTTAGGCCTTACAAGTCAACGACGATTCTTCCAAATGTACTTGCTCCTCTTGCTACTCGAGAACAGATTACTCTGTATCACCACAGGAAATTCATTACAGAACTGAATTAGCCTTTCTCCTCTCTCACTCCTACTAAAAAGGTTCAAATGGTTCTAAGCACTATGGGACTTAACATCTGAGGCCACCAGTCCCCTAGAGTTAGAACTACTTAAACCTAACTAACCTAGACATCACACACATCCATGTCCGAGGCAGGATTCGAACCTGTGACCGTAGCGGTCGCACGGATCCACACTGAAGCACCCAGAACCGCTCCGCCGGCTGAACGGGGGCCTATAACGGAATCTTTTGCCAATGGAGAGATCATCGTGATACCTTTTAACATACAGACCACGTGTCTTGTGGATGTGTCTTTAGCAGTGGTTTCCATTGTTCTCTGTATCATCATGCCCTCGATCGCTGCTGATTCTTCTGTCTTCTAGGGACGGTTTTCCAGCTCAAGAGCGAGAGAGTGCCCTTTACCTCTTTCTGCTCCTAGGCTCTCTTTGACGAGGCCATTGGCAAAACGATGGTGACTTCATATACCGTAATTATGATTTTTATTCAAAATTCGAACCAAGACTACCTGATTATTAATCGCAGACTGGTATTCTGTTATTAAGGAGGCTGTTGAATTAAGAATGAGCCAAAATAACTTTAACCACGATAGCGGATACCATCTGATCTGTGCATGGAAACAAGCGCTTGATGCAGAGAAGCAGCAGAGACGTCTGCGACAGCAACACGTAATCGCCGACCAATCATAAGCCGACCAATCAGAAGCCGTCCGCGGGCTATAAATAAGGCTACCATAGCAGCAGTGAAGACAGTCAGCTCCTGACGATGACGATGGAGGTAATCGTCGAAAGCTGGAGATTTTATCCAGAACTGACGCGGCAAGAATACCGAGAATGTTTTACAGATATAACTATCGCTGAACAGCTAGAAGCTCTGGTTGAAGTTGTGTGGACTTTCCGTCTTGTCTTGAGTTTTTTTATGACGGCATAGAAAGCCAAAAATCGGCTGAAACGAAGCACAAAAAATATTATTGCTGAATGTTAATATTGTATATTTCAGTTTTTTAGTATACCAATGTTCCTCCAAGTACTGTCAAATCATTCCGTAAATGTTATTCGTCAAATGCTTAAAGCATTAACACCGCAGGTTAAAAAAGAAATACACACCATTCAAAAACTGACGTAAGAAATATATTTCATTTCCATTTTCTAACAGCGTATTGAAACTATATGAAAATCTTTTCATACCGAGCGAGATGGCGCAGTGGTTAGCACACTGGACCTGCATACGGAAAGACGACCGTTCAAAGCCGAGTCCGGCTATCCTGATTTACGTTTTCTGTGATTTCCCTAAATCGCTTCAGAAAAATGTCGGTATGGTTCCTTTGAAAGGGCACGGCCGGTTTCGTTCCCCATCTTTGACACAATCCGACCTTGGTCACCGTCTCTAATGACCTCCATGTCATTCTGTAACTGAATCTCAGTCCGGCCTTACCTGCGACTAGGTTTATGTGGTTGTTCCACTTTAAATCACTGCATAGGCACATTCGTATATATTTTATGGATGTCACTGCTTCCTGTCATTGTTCTGCAGTCGTTTAATCATACAGTAATAGGTATTTCTGTGTAAGTATGTCAAGGTAAACAGAAAATCTTATGTCTGGAAAAAAAATTGAAGCACGCAGAAGAAAATACCGGATGCTAATGTAAGACTCCGTCTGCATGTAAGTAGATGATTAGTCTCAATTTCTGTGATATACAAAATGGCTACCAGTGTGCATGAGCGTTGGTCTTGTTTAGTATTTTTACCAGGCCCATTACATTCTGTAAAGGAACGTGAACAGTGTCAGATGCTGCGTGACCATTGCGAAGAACACGAAGATGTTTTAAGCGATTGCTGTCTTTCTCGGCGTATTCCAATGATGAATTCTCGGGTTATCATCCGAGTGGTGGCGTCATCTTGTCGAAATGTTTCGATGAGTCTCGTACCCATCATCTTCGCCAGAGGATGATGTGTACGAAGCTCATCGAAACGCTGCGACAAGACGACGACACGGAGATGTTGTGTACCAAAGTGAGACAGAGTTATCAGCACCCGACACAGTTTGAAAGGGGCGTCATTGTGGATCTCCATTTGGCTGCCTGGTCGAATTGTGCAATGTCCGGATCAGTGGGCGCAGTGAGCGCAGACGTACATAGCATGATGGTTACGGTCCACAACGCATGACTACCAAAAGTTAGTATCTCCGTCTTGTGCGCCTATTAGACGGAGGGGGTCCGACAGCCGATCAGTTCCTGTCATTCCACCAGGAAGGAGGTACACGGCTCTTGTTGTCTGTTGTTCAATCATGCCTAGACGGTCAATACCGCGGTTCGATCGCGTCCGCATTGTTACTTCGTGCCAGGAAGGGCTCTCAACAAGGGAAGTGTCCAGGCGTATCGGAGTGAACCGAAGCGATATTGTTCGGACATGGAGGAGATACAAAGAGACAGGAATTGTGGATGACATGCCAGCCAAGGGCTACTACTGCAGTGGATGACCACTACCTACGGATTATGGCTCGGAGGCAACCTGACACCAACGCCACTATGTTGAATAATCCTTTTGGTGCAGCCACAGTACGTCGCGTTACGATTCGAACTGTGCGCAATAGGCTGCATGATGCGCACCTTCACTCCCAACGTCCTTGGCGAGATCCATCTTTGCAACCATGCAGAGCGGTACAGATGGGCCCAACAACATGCCGTGAATGGACCGCTCAGGATTGGCATCACGTTCTTTTCACCAATGAGTGTCGCATATGCCTTCAACCAATCATCAGAGACGTGTTTGGAGGCAACCTGGTCAACCTAACGCCTTAAGCACACTGTCCAGCGAGTGCAGCAAGGTGGAGGTTCCCTGATGTTTTGGGGTGGCATTATGTGGGGCCGACGTACGCCGCTGACGGTCATAGAAGGCGTCGTAATGCCTGTACGATACGTGAATTCCATTATCCGACCGATAGTGCAACCATATCGGCAGCATATTGGCGAGGCATTCGTCTTTATGGACGACAATTCGCGCCCTCATCGTGCACATCTTGTGAATGACTTCCTTCAGGATAACGACATCGCTCGACTAGAGTGGCCAGCATGTTCTCCAGACATGAACCCTATCGAACATTTCCGGAATGGATTGAAAAGGGCTGTTTATGGACGACGAGACCCACCAACCACTCTAAGGGATCTACGCCGAATCGCCGTAGAGGAGTGGGACAGTCTGGTCCAACAGTGCCTTGATGAACTTGTGGATAGCGTACCACGACGAATACAGGCATGCATCGATGCAAGAGGACGTGCTACTGGGTACTAGAGGTACCGGTGTGTACTGCAATCTGAACCACCACCTCTGAACGTCTCGCTACATGGTGGTACAAAACGCAATGTGTGGTTTTCATGAGCAATATACAAGGCGGAAATGATATTTATGTTGCTCTCTATTCCAATTTTCTGTACAGAATCCGGAACTCTCGGAACCGAGGTGATGCAAAACTTTTTTTGATGTGTGTATTTTAGGAAACTAGAGAGCAATGAAATACAACTCTTCGTGTGCTTTAGAAGATTAAAGATTTGTCTGAAATTGCTATGAAATAATAAAAGAGGAAGAACATATATTAAAAGCTTAACAACAATTATTTATAGTATATAATAAACACAGAAAGTAGCGAGTCGCTGCCTGTATCTACATAATATGCCACAGCGTCTACAAAAATGCATCGACAGAGATGATGATTATGTCGAAAAATAGCTAAATGTTCAAGCTGTAAACTGATGTAAATCATTTTGGACATCAACAGGTCCATGTACTTATAAAAAAAATAGGAGACCTTACTTTTGGGATTACCCTCGTAAATTTGAGTCGATTTTGTACTTTAAGGCATCGTCAGTGGAATCTTGAATGATGCAGTACGCTTTAATATGCGATATTTGTAATCAAGTTATTTGTAGTTCAAGTTTTGTTGTTTACGTAAATAAGCGATTACTTACAGTTCTTCACGTTTTTGGTTGTAATCTGCGTTTTCTCATCTGGTCGTATGGTGGAGGCCGCACTGTAACTTCACTTACACATATTTTCATGTTATGAACTTTTTTCTTCATCATTTTCGTATTGTTTGCCCTAATTTCTGTGGAGCACTATTAGTCTTCTGTCATAATTACTCAGACTGTACCGAAAATTGTGCTTTACAGTCGCAGATACTGTGTTAACTTTAAACAAACCAAACAGGATGAGAAAACGTGAACACAGTAGTTACGACTGTCAAGCACACCTCTCGGTAAAATATGTACAACAAGTGACAGAAGACTAATAGTGATCCACAGCACTTATGGTAAACAATACGAAAATTATGAATAAAGAAGTTCATAACGTGAAAACGTGTATATGTGTCGTAAGTGGAGCTATAGTGCGATCTACACCATGTGACCAGAAGAGAGGAAACGCCGATGCCACCCAAAAACGTGAAGAACAATAATCACTTATTTACGTAAAAAAACAAGACGTGGTTTTGTAATTTATAAATATCGCATATCAAAACATACTGTATCATTCTAGATTCCACTAACGATGCCTTAAAGTAAAAAAAAAAAAGAAAAAAAAAGCGAACGGGTCTGGAAGAAATAAAATGCAGGGCGTATCAAAAAGAATTATCCGATTTGGCAGGTCTTTGTTTCTCAAATTAATAAACATATGCAATGAATTTTATATTTTTCATGAACGGCAAACTCAAAAAGTTTTTTTTCATACCTTCTCATAGGTGTTCAATATGCTACCCTTCAAATGCACGGCATATGTCAATGCGGTATTCCAATTGTTCCCACACTTCAGCGAGCATGTCGCAGCTTCCGTAGTTGACGTTACGCGATATCTCAGTTCATTCATTGTTGTTGGTAACGGAGACACCTAAACAGAGTCTTTCACAAACGCCCACAAGAAATAATCACCTACAGTCAGGTCCGGCGACCTTGGAACCAGTAATGTAAGGCTGAATCATTTGGTCCTGTGCGACCGATCCATCGCTCAGTAATCCTTTGATTTAAAAATTGCGGCACTTCCGGATGCCGGTGTGGCGGTGCCTCATCGTGTTGATAAATGAAGTCGATCGCATTAAGTCTCCAATTGAGGGAAAAGGAACTTCTCAAGCATATTGAGATATGTTTTGTAACAGTGTTCTCGGCAAAGAAACATGGACCGTACACCTTTTCCCATGAAACAGCACAAAACACATAAAATTTTGAAGAGTTCCTCTCATGTTGTACAACTTCACGTGGTTGTTCCGTACGCCATATTCTCACATTATGACGGTTTACCTTTCCATCTAAATGGAATGTGGCCTCGTTACTAAGCACTAAACGTGGAAGAAAAATGTGGTCCTCCATCTTGCCAAGAACGAAATTATAGAACTCCACACGTTGTTGTTCGTCACCTTCACGAAAAGCTTGCAGTAACTGAATTTTGTACGGTTTCATGTGTGAACGTCGACGAAACACACGCCAGACGGACATACGAGGCATGTTGAGCTGTCGAGCTGCACGGCGAACGGATTTCTGCGGTCTCCTTGGAAACTATGACGGATCGTTCGATCGACGTCTGTGTCTGACACTCGGGGACGGCCCGGCGATTCGCTTTTACACAAACAGCCTGTTTCTCGGAATTGTTCATGCCATCGTCTAGTGCTCTGTGCTGCGGGAGGATCCACACCATACCTAATACGGAAGTCACACCCAACTGTCATTACTGACCCGCACTGCGGAAAATGTAAAACACAAAACGCTTTCTATTGTCCCGACACCATTTTTACTAGAAATGAAGTGCGCTCACACTGCCGCTACCTAGCGGGAACCATGTAAAACTCGAGAGTTTACTCTTTCCAGCAGTACGTCGCTCACGCAAATATCTCACGTAACATAATAGTTAGGATTTTTTAAAACTCAGATGATTCTTTTCGATACACCCTGTATATTGTAGCAATGAAAGCCGGTTTTTGTTTACAACACGAAGGATCAAGAATGTTTTTTCACTCTTGTAGCAGAGAGAAGAGATCTTCTTAAATCGTTCCAACAAAGATGCTCTTGTGAAAGCCCAGAACCGTCTCCGACTCCTCAAATCCCTCTCTGGCCGGACATGGGTGTTGAACCCCTGTACCATCCTCCACACGTACAAATCCTTAATCCGTCCCATCCTCTGTTATGCCAGTCCCTCCAGATCCTGGAGCGCCATGCACTCTGCCTCACCTTCCGCATATGCGGATCCTCTATGACCTTATTCCTTTCCCCCATCTGCTCCTTTTCCTCTATGCCTTCCGCCACCTTGATCCCCCTCATCCCCGGGTTGCTCCTCTCCTCTCCAACCCCCACCCTCTGCCGCGCCTTCACCGTTGTGTCCCCCCTACCCTCCACCTCTACACCCTTCATCTCCTTTTCCAAGGTGGTTTCTGCCGACTGCCCCTCCGGATTACGCCCTCTCTCCCTCCGTTTATCCCTCCTATCAACTCTGATCCTGGGAGTATGCGTGCAGAACGATTTGAAGTGGAATGATCATATAAAATTAATTGTTGGTAAGGCGGGTGCCAAGTTGAGATTCATTGGGAGAGTCCTTAGAAAATGTAGTCCCTCGACAAAGGAGGTGGCTTACAAAACACTCGATCGACTTATACTTGAGTATTGCTCATCAGTGTGGGATCCGTACCAGGTCGGGTTGACAGAGGAGATAGAGAAGATCCAAAGAAGAGCGGCGCGTTTCGCTACAGGGTTATTTGGTAAGCGTGATAGCGTTACAGAGATGTTTAGCAAACTCAAGTGGCACTGCAGTAGAGGCGCTCTGCATCGCGGTGTACCTTGCTGTCCAGGTTTCGAGAAGGTGCGTTTCTGGATGAGGTATCGAATATATTGCTTCCCCCTACTTATACCTCCCGAGGAGATCACGAAAGTAAAATTAGAGAGATTCGAGCGCGCACGGAGGCTTTCCGCAGTCGTTCTTCCCGCGAACCATACGTGACTGGAACAGGAAAGGGAGGTAATGATAGTGGCACGTAAAGTGCCCTCCGCCACACACCGTTGGGTGGTTTGCGCAGTATAAATGTAGAAGTAGATGTAGATCCCCACCTCCTCCTCCCTTCCTCTGTCCTTTCCCTGGGCTCCCTCTCCCCTCCATTCCATCCTGTCTTTTAGCCACGTACCCTCTCTCTGGCTTCCTTTTCTCCCCTGAGTCCTTTTGCATTCCCCTCCTCTGCCTTTCCCCACTCCCTCTCGTGTCTCCCATGCCCCCCCCCCCCCATGAGTCCTCTCCCTCTGTCGGCTCCTCCCCTCACTTCGTTTATCCTCTCCTTACCCCCTTTTTTTCCCCTCATCTGTCCAGGTCCCCCCCCCCCCCCACCCAAATGTCCTTGGTGTGTCATCTTCATGCCAACTTTTTAATGCAGTGTTTTAAGTGAGTAGGAGTCTTAAGTGTGTAGGAGTAATTTCACTACATAAAGGAAAACACTTGGGTCGATTTTATACTGTGAACGACCACCTTTATTGTACCGCGCAAACACACTAGATACATACGTTAACGCGGGAAGCGAACACTGGTTGTTTCCTCCAAAGAACCTCGCTTGCAAAGAGAATCTTTCAGTGTCCTGTCGACTATCGACTTGTCACTCCCACACAGGAACCCCCCCCCCGCGAAGTGCGGAGCGCCCGGTATGGTGGGGTACTTCACCTCTCGGCCTGCCCAAGTGCGGATAGTGCGGTTGTGAGTGCTGCTTGATGATTCCGTTGCTGCATTAGGTCCCCTGGTTTACAAGACCAGTACTCCAGCCCCTTAGCTAAGGGCCGGCCGCGGTGGCCGTGCGGTTCTGGCGCTGCAGTCCGGAACCGCGGGACTGCTACGGTCGCAGGTTCGAATCCTGCCTCGGGCATGGGTGTGTGTGATGTCCTTAGGTTAGTTAGGTTTAATTAGTTCTAAGTTCTAGGGGACTTATGACCTAAGATGTTGAGTCCCATAGTGCTCAGAGCCATTTGAACCTTAGCTAAGGTGGCAGACTGGTGTCGAGCTCCTTCTTGATATTCTGGATGACGCCGTCGATGTCGCGGAAGAGGTTCTGTGCAGACGATATGTCGATACGAGACGTCGCGGAAAATATCTAAGGAAACTTGTCTACTGTCACACCGCTTACGGGGTCACCACTTATGTAGGAGTAAATTCACTACATAAAGGAAGACACTTGGGTGGATTTTATACTGCGAACGACCACCTTTATTGTACCGCACAAACACACTAGATACATACGTTAACGCGGGAAACGAACACCGGTTGTTTCCTCCAAAAAACCTCGCTTCCAAAGAGAATCTTTCAGTGTCCTGTCGACTATCAACTTGTCACTCCCACAAGTGTTGAGTGTTATGTATCTTTTACGGAGTGTTGCGAACAGAACTCACATTGTCGCTGGGTGTGATTTCTATATCTCTTGCGAACAGAAACCAGACTGTCGCTGTGTTTTTTTAATTGTCTGACCACTATTTTCCCTGTCTGCTTCGCCAACTCCTAGTGTTCTGTTTTAACTTCCACAATTTTCCGCCGTTTTACAATTTAAGGCATCGTTTCTATTGTTTATTATCTTCTTCTTCTGTTTCAAAAATCTGTAGGCTGAAGAGCGGCGTACTAAGCTGCTGCCGGCCGGTGTGGCCGTGCGGTTAAAGGCGCTTCAGTCTGGAACCGCGTGACCGCTACGGTCGCAGGTTCGAATCCTGCCTCGGGCATGGATGTGTGTGTTGTCCTTAGATTAGTTAGGTTTAATTATTTCTAAGTTCTAGGCGACTGATGACCTCAGAAGTTAAGTCGCATAGTGCTCAGAGCCATTTGAACCAGCCAACTAAGCTGCTGCCAGCCCGCCCCCTTCGGGGGGCACTGAAACTCAATAAAGGAAAAAAAGACGCTCTTGAAAAGTAAGGGTGGAGATAAACTGCACGAGGGCGCCAGGGAGAATGAAGTGTTGGAGACGGCTGTGGCGGCGGCGTTACGCAAGCGGCGGGGCCGGAGCAGACAGGTAGCTGCTGGCCGTGGCGCGTGTTTGGCGGTGCCACGGGCAGGCGCTGCCCCACTCCCCGGGGAGGGCCTAAGCCGCTTTGTGACCGAGACCGGGCTGCGCGTGGCCCGCGGGTGCAGCCAGCCGAATTATGCAGCGGCAGATAAAACGCGGTGCGACGCGACGTAAAATACCCCCCTCCCCCCACCCCCCACCACCCCCAACTCACTCTCTCTGCTCCGCTCTAGTGCGCGAACGTCACGCCGAGCTATCGCCGACCTTTCACCGCAGGGCAGGGAGGGGGTACTTTTTTTTTAACCCCTTTCCATTACCTGCATTTGCGACACGGACGCGATATCACAAGTGCTTTTGCCCGCTCCGCGACCCGATATTGGATTTTTACGAGTATTTCATTAAACGTGAAACGGCCCGCCACCCGGCCAATATGGGCGCCAGCTGACAGCGACCTGTTTTGTGTCTAATATTACGGCGCCCTTGCCGCCGCAGCCGCTGAAAACGCGAAACGTAATGAGCAGGCATCACACGGCAACAGAGACGCGCTTCTGGGCTGGCGTATCGAATCGTAGATAAACTTTACTTTCATTTTTGTTATTCGATTTTACATCACTGTGACGTACTCTAACGGCTGTCGGAACTAAAGTAAATACTTTCAGCGACGTAAATGTGTTCAAATGGTTCTGAGCACTATGGCACTTAACATTTGAGGTCATCAGTCCCCTAGAACTTAGAACAACTTTAACCTAACTAACCTAAGGACAGCACACGCATCCGTGCCCGAGGTAGGATTCGAACCTGCGACCGTTGCAGCAGCGTGGTTCCCAACTGAAGTGTCTAGAACCGCTCGGCCACAACGGCCGGCCAGCGACGTAAAATTGCTTATCATAGTTATTTTGAATCTGTCATTAGATATGGGATAATTTTCTGGATAAGATCAAGTAGTATATCAAGAATATTGAAACTGCAAAATAAAATTTTCTGATGCATGTTTACTGTGAACTAAGCAACAGAGTCTTCTCTCCCATTATTTCGGAAACTAGAAATCCTAACTGTTACCTCCATATACATTTATGAAATTATAATTTTCCTACACAGCAGATAAAAATTATTTGAGAAGACTCATTTTAACCATCCATATAACACAAGAAATAAAAATAATTTTATGCTACTCACATACCACTTGAAATTATATGCGCGGACTCCACAGTATATGGGGATGACAATATAGAACAAGTTAATGGACAAAAACTTAACGACGGAGAGCAGCGGCGTTTGCGTAGAGTTGCCAGTGCTAAGAGACAAGCAACAGTGCGTTAAATAGCTACAGAAGTCAATGATGGACGTACCACAGAGTATCAGTCCGGACATTTGGCGAAATTTGGCGTTAATGGACTATGGCAGCAAACGATTGGCGTGAGTGCCTTTGCTAAGAGCCCGACATCGCCAGCAGCGCGTCCCCTGGGCTCGTGACCACAACGTTTAGACCCTACACGACTGGAAAACAGTGGCTTTGTCAGATGAGTCCTGATCTCAGTTGGTAAGAGTTGATGGTAGGTTTCGGGTGTGGTGCAGACCATATGAAGCCATGGATCCAAGTAGTAAACAAAGTCCTGTGGAAGCTGGTGGTGGTTCCATAATGGTGTGGGCTGCGTTTACACGGAATGGACTGGGTCCTCTGGTCAATTGAACCCATCAGTGACTGAAAATGTTTGTTCCGCTGCCTGGAGACCATTTATAGTCATTCATGAACATCATGCTTCCAAACAACGATGGAATTTTTAGAGATGACAATGCGTCATGTCACCGACTCACGATTGATCACGACTGGTTTGAAGAACATTCTGGAAGTTCGAGCTAATGACTTGTCCAACCATATCACCCGACATTAACCCCATCGAACATTAAAGGGACGTCATTGAGAGGACAGTTCGTGCACAAATTCCTGCATCGGCAACACTTTCCCAAATATGGACGACTGATGAGGCACCATGGCTCAATATTTCTGCACGGGCTTCCAACGACTTGTTGAGTCCACGCCGCCGGGCGAAAGAAGGTCCAACACGATACTGAGAGGTATACCAGGACTTTCGTCACCTCTATGCGAAGTATGCATGGTCAAATATTGTTCATTTTCAGAGCAACATTCTCCCGTAGTAAGATGTATCTGGTAACAAAGTGGTACGCATTCGGGAATACAGAACGACGTAAGCCTATCCACAGCCTGAATTGGGAAATATCGTCCCCAGACGCGGTAGATTCGAACACTTGACGTCAGAACTCGAGAGGAACAACAACACATTGGGATCGACCACTCTTCAGTTCTTGGTTCTCGGAAAAAGTAAGGTGATTCAAATGAAAGTACTGTTATACCCTACACCCAATACGTGCACCATGCGCTACTCGAGAAACATCTAAACGGTTGTTCATTTCAGTCCACACATGAATCAACAGGTTCCTGTCATGCAAAATAATAAAACCATTAAAAACTTTGTGAAGTTGAGGAAACAACCAGCTTTGTAGCATGTCAAGGTATGACATTCCTGTGACATAATTGGAAGGAGAAACAGCATTGGTCGTATTTTTTTTTTTTTTTTGTTTTATTACCCGCAAGATCGATTTTCGGTCACTTAGTGACCATCCTCAGTGCTGCAATGTACAATTAAAATTGGTAGGCACTGGTATCAACAAGCTTAGAGCGATCACATAAACATGTGATCGCATGCACTGAGGATGGTCACTAAGTGACCGAAAATCGATTTTGCGGATAATAAAACAAAAAAAAAATATGACCAATGCTGTTTTTCCTTCCAATTATATCCATTATCTGGTCGTGGTGCACAGAACACTCCACGGAGTCGCCAATCAATTCCTGTGACAGTTTCCTGGGCAAAGAGACAGCTTCATAAACTTCGTAAATACAAACGGCACAAAAAACACTGAAGCGCCACAGAAACTGTTATAGGCATGCGTATCCAAATACAGACATATGTAAACAGAATACGGCTGTGCGGTCGGCAACGCCTATACAAGTGTTCGGCGCAGTTGTTAGATTGGTTACTGCCGCTGCAATGGTAGGTTATCAAGATTTTGAGTCTGAACGTGATGTTATAGTCGGCGCGCGAGCGATGGGACACAGCATCTCCGAGGTAGCGACGAAGTGTGGATTTTCCCGTACGACCATTTGACGAGTGTACCGTGAATATCAGAAATCCTGAAAATCATCAATTCTCCGATATCTCTGCGGCCGGAAAAAGATCCTGCAAGAACGGTAGCAACTACAACTGAATAGGATCGTTCAACGTGACAGAAGTGCAACCCTTCCGCAAATTTCTGCAGATTTTAATTCTGGGTCGTCAACATGTGCCAGCGTGCGAACCATTCAACGAAACGTCATCGATATGGGCTTTCGGAGCCGAAGGCCTACTCGTGCACCCTTGATGACTGCACGACACAAAGCTTTATGCCTCGACTGGGCCCGTCAACACAGACATTGGACTGTTGATGACTGGAAACATGGTGCCTGGTCCGACGAGTTTCGTTTCAAATTGTATCGAGGGGATGAACGAGTACGGGTATGGACACAATCTCATGAAGCCATGGAACCTGCATGGCAGCAGTTGACTGTTCGAGCTGGCGGAGGCTCTGTAATGGTGGGCGTGTACAGTTGGAGTGATATGAGACACCTGATAAGCCTAGATACTAGTCTGACAGGTGACATGAACGTAAGCATCCTGTCTGATCCATTCATGCCATTGTGCATTCCGGGGGACGTGGGTAATTTCAACAGCACAGTACGACACCCCACACATCCAGAAACGCTACAGAGCGGCTCCAGCAAGACTTTTCCGAGTTTAAACACTTCCGCTATCCACCAGACTCCACAGACATAAACATTATTGAGCATGTCTGGAAAGTCTTGCAACGTGCTGTTCAGAGGAGATCTCTGCCCCGTCGTACTCTTACGGATTTATGGACAGCGCTGCAGGATTCATGGTGTCAGTTCCCTCCAGCAATACTGTACACATTAGTCGAATCCATACCACGTCGTGTTACGGCACTTCTGCGTGCTCGCGGGGGCCCTACACGGTATTAAGTAGGTGTACCAGTTTCTTTGGCAAATCTGTGCATATTCAGTTTCGGTGAGTCTCTTTCATTCTCGATAACGACACCAGCATTTCATGAGGCCAGAATTCCTACGTTGTGGGTGTTTATTCCACCCGATACATGAAACATCGTCTAGTCGAAGGGATGATTCGTTGGGAAAAAGTAGCCTCTCTTATATCCCGGAGAACTGAAATGCATTTGCCGCGCGGAGTGGCCGCACAGTTAGAGGCGTCATGTCATGGATTGCACAGCCACTCCCGCCGGTGTTTCGTGTCCTCATCAGGGAAGACCTTCCATTGTACCAGAATGGGCTCTAGAGAGAGCATGAAATACATCCAACAGATAACTGGGAACGTAGGGTGCAAGTGCTACTCTGAGATGAAGAGGTTGGCACAGGAGAGGAATTCATGTGGGCCACATCAAACCACTCAGAAGACTGATGACTCAAATACATACTCACATATCTCTCTCTCTCTCTCTCTCTCTCTCTCTCTCTCTCTCTCTCTCTCTCTCTCTCTCTCTCTCTCTCTCTTCCCCTACAGTTTTTGCACTTTTATACTTTCCCTTCTTGTAGTCCTGAAACTAATACATTGATGATAATTTTTGCTGCTAGTTTTGATACCACATAACATATTTTTTACTATACAGGGTTATTACGAATGATTGAAGCGATTTCACAGCTCTACAATAACTTTTTTATTTGAGATATTTTCACAATGCTTTGCACACACGTACAAAAACTCAAAAAGTTTTTTTAGGCATTCACAAATGTTCGATATGTGCCCCTTTACTGATTCGGCAGACATCAAGCCGATAATCAAGTTCCTCCCACACTCGGCGCAGCATGTCCCCATCAATGAGTTCGAAAGCATCGTTGATGCGAGCTCGCAGTTCTGGCACGTTTCTTGGTAGAGGAGGTTTAAACACTGAATCTTTCACATAACCCCACAGAAAGAAATCGCATGAGGTTAAGTCGGGAGATCGTGGAGGCCATGACATGAATTGCTGATCATGATCTTCACCACAACCGATCCATCGGTTTTCCAATCTCCTGTTTAAGAAATGCCGAACATTATGATGGAAGTGCGGTGGAGCACCATCCTGTTGAAAGATGAAGTCGGCGCTGTCGGTCTCCAGTTGTAGCATGAGCCAATTTTCCAGCATGTCCAGATACACGTGTCCTGTAACGTTTTGTTCGCAGAAGAAAAAGGGGCCGTAAACTTTAAACCGTGAGATTGCACAAAACACGTTAACTTTTGGTGAATTGCGAATTTGCTGCACGAATGCGTGAGGATTCTCTACCGCCCAGATTCGCACATTGTGTCTGTTCACTTCACCATTAAGAAAAAATGTTGCTTCATCACTGAAAACAAGTTTCGCACTGAACGCATCCTCTTCCAGGAGCTGTTGCAACCGCGCCGAAAATTCAAAGCGTTTGACTTTGTCATCGGGTGTCAGGGATTGTAGCAATTGTAAACGGTAAGGCTTCTGCTTTAGCCTTTTCCGTAAGATTTTCCAAATCGTCGGCTGTGGTACGTTTAGCTCCCTGCTTGCTTTATTCGTCGACTTCCGCGGTCTACGCGTGAGACTTGCCCGCACGCGTTCAACCGTTTCTTCGCTCACTGCAGGCCGATCCGTTAAATTCCCCTTACAGAGGCATCCAGAAGCTTTAAACTGCGCATACCATCGCCGAATGGAGTTAGCAGTTGGTGGATCTTTGTTGAACTTCGTCCTGAAGTGTCGTTGCACTGTTATGACTGACTGATGTGAGTGCATTTCAAGCACGACATACGCTTTCTCGGCTCCTGTCGCCATTTTGTCTCACTGCGCTCTCGAGCGCTCTGTCGGCAGAAACCTGAAGTGCGGCTTCAGCCGAAGAAAACTTTATGAGTTTTTCCACGTATCTGTAGTGTGTCGTGACCATATGTCAATGAATGGAGCTACAGTGAATTTATGAAATCGCTTCAATCATTTGTAATAGCCCTGTACTATTCTTAAAATCAGTAACTGTGCTACAAAGGAACTGACCTTCAATAATTCCAGAAAAAGATGGTGTTTCTTATTTCTGCTCAATTTAATTATCAACTATGTTGCTGGAGTCCACCTTAGCAAAGCACAATCCTTTTTTTTAACTTTTTCTGTGCTTCAAACGCATTTCGACGTCGTGGCAACATTCTTCGTGCCTCGATGAGTGCTCTATAGCGCATAATCTGAAATTTCTATAAAAATTTTAAGTTTCTATTAGCATTAAAATTATTTTTGTTGTGGTCGTCGTCAGTTCTTTTCAGATTATAATTCGTCATATTCATTTATTTCAGACTTTTTAAAGGAGCTTGTTGCTCAACACTTTTTCCAGATTCTTAACAAAAAAGATTAACAAAACAAAAAATATAGTATTTATTATTAAACCATAATAGCTCTGCTTTCATCACACATATGAATTTTAGACATAAATTTTATGTTATGAAATAAACTGTTGCGCCTAGATATTTTACGGAAACTAAAAATACATGCATATTGTTTTTCCTAACGATTCCGAATCATCCTCAATATTTTTTCTTGTGGGCACAAAAATGGGAGCAAGGAGCTAATTACCTCCATAATTAGTATAATACCTAACGATTCTTTCAGAAAAGAGAAACGAAACCACGAATTACGATGTATAGACTTATAAAAAATACATTGCACTCATTTAGTAGGTCTTATCTCGTTAAAAGAATGCAATAAGCCTTCGACAAGCCGAGAACGTTGCTTTTAGATTCGATTTATTTTTTGTGTAACTGTGTACAACTTCCCCAAGAGAAGTCTTATTACGCTATACGAAACGTTACACGAAAAGCGTTGGTACTTTCCTCAGAAGAGCAGCTTAATTCGTGAGATGGGATGAGTAAACAGGCTACTGTTGAAGTTGACAGCCTGAACAAGGAGGTCCCTTTTCACAGCGCAATGACAACCTGTCGTTGCGGTTGTAATTTTCTCTAGTTGGCAAGCTCACGTCTTTGCATTCTCGTGAGCTCTGCTGAAGGTACATTTCTCCTCGTCTCTTAAAAATCTTTGCCAGATGTCCTCCTATCCATTAACATAAATATAACATGGGTGCTTTTAATATTTTATGAAAGCAGTTGTGTTGCGCCATCAGTGTGCCTACTGTTCAAAGTGAAAAGTGATGATCCTCATTTTACGCCCTGATTTAATGATATTGAGCGGTGGAATTTGAATATCTTTAATGTGAAGATCGTGGGTGTGTGAGAATACGTAGTCAATTCAAAAGACGCTCTTCCGCTAGTCGATCTCACTGGTGAACTTCCAATAAGGCACGCTCTTGTTGGTAAGGAAGAAAATCTTTTCACACGCTGCTTGGATCCAAGCCTTGACATATTTTGCTCGTTATAGGGACAGGATTATCAAATCCAGTGGTCTTAAAATATCCCGTGCTCTTTTCCTCCGCCTACGAAGTTCATGTAGTGTCTCACAATAAAATGCAAATTTCAGGAATATCATTCCATATAATTATGTCAGTTACATAAATTGTTAATCTTTCGAGACTGGTCTCACTGAAAGTTAAATCTCCTGGGCTATTAGCCCGCAAAACTTCTAAAACTACAGCTTAGAATAGAAAAATGATGCATCCTAATTACCATTAATAATTTACCATCAATTCTCCTATTTTCCTATTTATTCATTCCATTTTACTTCGAAACTTCCTGGCAGATTGAAACTGTGTGCCCGACCGAGACTCGAATTTGGGACCTTTGCCTTTCGCGGGCAAGTGCTCAGATGGTAGAGCGCTTGCCCGCGAAAGGGAAAGGTACCGAGTTCGAGTCTCGGTCGCGCGCACAGTTTTAATCTGCCAGGAAGTTTCATATCAGCGCACACTCCGCTGCAGAGTGAAAATCTCATTCTGGAACCATTTTACTTCCTTGGTTATTCAGTGATTAAGCGCCAGGCTAAGAATGTGGAACTATGTGAATCAGCTTTTAGTCAGTCCGAGAATTTTTCCACTTTCGCCGTTATTTCAGGTATAGTTCTGGGAGCTGAAATTGTTTTTAGGATAGTGCGACAATAATGCGTAAAAAAACAACAGATTGTACATAAACTAGCAAAATTTAAAATAAAGGAAACATTTTCATCTTACTCTACAGCATCTGGTTTAGTCTCCATGTGATATCATTATGGTGTTGTATCAGAACGGTCTATGTCCTACATAAAGCAGACTGTAAATATACAAATGTCTGGGTTCTCCTCCCAGACTCCTGCTTCAATTTCAATCATATTTGGCATACAAAGAGCACACATCATGAGTATTGGCACTGGGAGGATTATGACCTTCTAGCTCCAAAAGGTGCGGAGATACAAACAAAACCATGTTTTGTGACTTCGTAGGCTTTCCCGGCGTAATAAGTCTTGAAAGTCACATCGGGTTTGTTGTCGGATCCTAAAATCAGCTGCTTTAGATATTTCAGCGAGCCAACTGTTCGCCATCTTCAGGAGAACACTGCTTCAGCTGATGAGTCCTGCTGAGAACTGATGCCACACTAATGGAGTAGCATTCTTAGGTCTCTGGTACGTAGAGTAAATACCGTTTCCGACGCGGACTGTTTAACCCAAGAACGCGCACATTTGATGGCTGTTTTTAAGGAAAATGGATACTCTAAGTAGGTTCGTCGGGCTGTGGAGTTTGGGCATCACTGGAGGTGCATGAAGAGGAGCATGGATCGGTGGCCATTATTTCTTACGCTGGCGGCATATCATTTAAGAGTGGAAGAATTTTACAGAGTCGTAGCATTAAGACTGTGTTCCGTCCATCTTCCAAGATTAGGGCACTACTCGGTTCTGTGAAAGATGATTTGGGGCTTAGGAAGCCTGGTATATACAAAATACCGTGTCAATGTGGGAAGGCTTACATCGGCCGTTCGATTCGCACAATTCATGACAGGTGCGTGGAACAGCGCCTTCATACGAGGCTATAACAGACGGAAAAATTGGCGGTAGCAGAAAATTGCTTAAACGCGAGTCACGGTATAAAATTTGACGAAACTTTGATAGTTAACAACACTTCCGGTTTTTGGAAGAGTCTATAGAGAGGCAACTGAAATGAGGTTGGTGGATAATTTAATTAAGAGAGACAATGGTTCTCCTCTTAGTAGATCGTTGAATCCTGTACTGTTTTTGTGTCGTCGGTCTTCTGACTGGTTTGATGCGGCCCGCCACTAATTCCTCTCCTGTGCCAACATCGTCATCTCAGAGTAGCACTCGGAACCTACGTTCTCAAGTACCATGGAAGTCATTCCCTTATGTCTTAGCAGATGTCCTATCATCCTGTCCCTTCTCCTTGTCAGTGTTTTCCACATATTCCTTTCCTCTCCGATTCTGCGCAGGACCTCCGCATTCCTTAGATTATCAGTCCACCTAATTTTCGACAGTCTTCTGTAGTACCACATGCTTCGATTCTCTTCTGTTCCGATTTTCCCACAGTCCATGTTTCACTTCCATACAATGCTGTACTCCAAACTTATAATCTCAGAAATTTCTTCCTGAAATTAAGGCCTATGTTCGATACTAGTAGACTTCTCTTGGCCAGGAATGCCTTCTTTTCCATTGCTAGTCTGCTTTTGATGCTTGTGATAGGTGGAATAGCTGTGTTTCGTAATTATCATCTTCACTTCATGGAGTAGTGTTGTAGGCCCTTTGCTGTTCCTTATCTATATAAACGATTTGGGAGGCAGTCCGAGCAGCCGTCTTAGGTTGTTTCCAGATGACGCTGTCGTTTATCGACTAATAAAGTCATCAGAAGATCAAAACAAATTGCAAAACGATTTAGAAAAGATATCTGATTGGTGCGAAAATTTGCAGTTGACCCTAAATAACGAAGAGTGTGAGGTCATCCACATGAGTGCTAAAAGGTATTCCATAAATTTCGGTTACACGTTAAATCCGTCAAATATAAAGGCCGTAAATTCACTAAATACCTAGGAATGACAATTACGAACAACTGAAGTTGTAAGGAACACACAGAAAATGTTGTGGGGAAGGCTAACTAAGGACTGCGTTTTATTGGCAGGACACTTAAAAAATGTAACAGATCTACTAAGGAGACTGCCTACACTACGCTTTTCCGTCCTCTTTCAGTTGCGCGGTGTGAGATCCTTACCAGATAGGACTGACGGAGTACATAAAAAAAGATCAAAGAAGGGCAGCACGTTTTGTATTATCCCGAAATATGGGAGAGAGTGTCATTGAAATGATACAGGATTTGCGCTGGACATCATTAAAAGAAAGAAAAGCGTTTTTCGTTGCGACGGAATCTTCTCACGAAATTCTAATCACCAACTTTTTCCTCCAAATGCGAAAATATTTTGTTGACACCGAACTGCATAGGGAGAAACGATCATTACGATAAAATAGGGGAAATCAGAACTCGTACGGAAAGATATAGGTGTTCGTTCTTTCCGCGCGCTGTACGAGATTGGAGTAATAGAAAATTGTGAAGGAGGTTCGATGAACCCTCTGCCAGGCACTTCACTTATTTGCAGAGTATCCATGTAGATGTAGGTTGCATAACCTGCTCAGGGAACCGGATCGTCATCGGACGTCGAACGTTTCGCTGTCCAGTGAGCTTTTAAGTTAATATCGATTCTAGGCAGACGATCTTCCTACATTCTTTGTAAATGGTTACGTCAAATAGTTGTATATATACTTCATTTTGGTTTTCAAATCGAAAATCAGTAACTCTTGTCTTACTTTTGTGTATTTTGTCCATCAGTATACAGCACTGAGAAATTTCACTTCAGCTGTTTCGTAGACAATAGCTACTTTCATTAATTTTAAGAATCATTGATAACTAGAACTTGTTCTGTGGTGATGTTTTTCATATTTCGCAAGCAATTCGAAATCAAAATTGTCGTTTAATATACATAATTTTAATCATGTGAAAGTGAAAAATCTTCTATTTCGATTGGAAGTCTGAATTGCATAGCATTTATTGACGCAGTCGACGTTTCTCGTCTTCGAACAGCGACCGTAATGACGATGCATCATGTTAAACACCTCTGTCCAAAATATTAATAAAAACTTGTAATCCAGTCCAATATATTCGTATTTTATTTGACATGTTCTTTTTTTTTCAACAGAAGAAAAAAAAAACTGCAGTGCAGTACCCGCTATTGCTCCCACTAGCGGAGTACACTACTGCTGAAATTAGATGCTTTTTGCACACTGGAGTTCATTTCGATGATGCGATTGGCTTTATATGTTAAGGCCAGAGACTGCAGTAATATATTAGCGCCAAATATTACGCGCAGTAGCAGTAATTTCGGGAAGCTCACAAATTGCGACTGACAGATTTGGCTCTGAAATGGGTTTATCCTTTTGACGCGCGAGTAATTCCATCCCCTGCTGACGGACGCCAATATCGATTTCAAGCCAGTCTGCAGCACATGACGCGAAACGTATCACAAATGAACGGCCGCGCACATATGACTGGGTCGCCATTCGGCGGCTCCATATTCGGGATTACTGCAAGCTGCTCCGTGCTAATGGGGGTCGACAGATGGCCTCTAGCGAATGTCAATAGGCATACGACAGCATGTCGAGTATTTTTACGACTTATTTAACAGCTTTTCGGAAACCGCAACCAGTCACATTTCTATTTTAACCACCTTAAATTACTTATTCGCACATGTTTCAAAGTGCAACCTCGTTATCAGGACAAAAATGACCACACAAAAACACTAATCCCCTTCTGTGATCGTTGTGCCTGTACGTCCCATTAAAGTAATACTCAGCTTGGAGTGTAGGGATGTATACGCCATGTAACTGTCCAGTGCAACCCTCTAGAAATAAGCTTTCGGAACTTGTAGAAAAATAATTCGGACCACAGGCTTATTATAAAGAAGGCTGTGACTAACAAGTGGTGCGGCATGCGTTTATAGCTGGCACAGTGTATCTGTTTCACGAAAAGCGAATCATATCACCACCTTCCCCGCTCCACGAATGAAGTGTGTAACTGTGATTCCTTGCATAGTACAGATACTCTCTTGGTACGTTACCACATTTCTCAGTAATTCTAATGGTTTTGTGTCATTTTTAGTTGCTGGGACATAAATACTTCGGATGTCATCATAGAACGTAAAAATCACTGATACATGTCATAGTAATTTTAAAATTTTAGCCGGCCGCGGTGGTCTAGCGGTTCTAGACGCGCAGTCCGAAACCGCGCGACTGCTACGGTCGCAGGTTCGAATCCTGCCTCGGGCATGGATGTGTGTGATGTCCCTAGGTTAGTTTAGGTTTAAGTAGTTCTAAGTTCTAGGGGACTGATGGCCACGGATGTTAAGTCCCATAGTGCTCAGAGCCATTTTTAAAATTTTATGTTTAAAATTTGTTCAAAAAAATGGTTCAAATGGCTCTGAGCACTATGGGACTCAACTGCTGAGGTCATTAGTCCCCTAGAACTTAGAACTACTTAAACCTAACTAACCTAAGGACATCACACACATCCATGCCCGAGGCAGGATTCGAACCTGCGACCGTAGCGGTCTCGCGGTTCCAGACTGCAGCGCCAGAACCGCGCGGCCACTTCGGCCAGCTTTAAAATTTGTGTACAGTATTTCAGCGTTCTCAGTGCTACAAGAATAAACTTCTTTGGTATTAGTTTGTTATACTTTTTACGTATTTATGATCCAAAGAAAGTGCCTCTTTAACCAAAATTTCAGCTTTGAAAATCCTACGATCAAATGAAAACATGGATCTAGTTAGTTTGGTTAGGATACATATGTCTCACAACAGCGATTTTATAAAATCGATTAATTTAAGGTTTTATTAATGAAAGTATAATATACGACGGTCACTCCGAAAGGAATGCCTCCTATTTTTTGTGGTGACTTTAGATGTCCGCGTCAGATGTTGTTGGTGTAGTGCTGATGCTTGAACGTTCCTCATCCATTTGCAGGTAGTTCCATTGTTCTGCAGTGGTTGGCGCCAGCAGAAGAGTATTCGAAACTGGAATCTCATATGGACACGTTTATAAAACAGCAATGCGTGATTGAATTCCTCGCTGCTGAAGAAATTGCGCCGAGTGAAATCCATCGCCGCTTGCTAAAGGTGTATGGAGACGATACAACAGATGTGAGGAATGCGAGTCGATGGGTACGACATTTTCAGGGTTGTGAAAAGTATGTGCATGACAAGCCATGGCTCGGTAGACTCTGCACAGCTGGCATCCCTAGCAATGAAGAGCATATTGATCAACTCAACGGTGGTGATCGGCTGATAACGACCAGGTAATTGTGTGCAAAGCTGAATGTCGGCTGTAATGCCTTGGAAACAATGTTAGAACATGTCAGTTATCGCGGTACTTACAGAAGAACAAAAACCTTATCGAATGGAAATTTTTCTGGACCTGCTGGACCAATATGAAGCTGAAGATGATAATTTGCTGAATAACATCGTTTCCGCAGAAGATACTGGTGTGACCACTCCGAGCCGGAATCCAAAACGCAGTCCATTGAGAGGTGACATGCGAATTTTCCGTCATCGAAGAAGTTCAAGACACAGCCGTTTACAGTCTTCTGGGATAGCCAGGGTGTGGTTCATTTGGATGTCCTGGAACATGGGGAAACTGTCAATTCAGCACGCTACAAGATGACACCGATTAGGCTGAAAGCCTGAATTTCCACGGTAAGGCCAGAAAAGAAGACCAACTTTCACCTGCAACTTGACAACGCCAGACCCCACACCAGTTTTGCGACCACGCAACTCATTGCAAAATTCGGCTGGACTGTCTTATCACATCCACCGTTAAGTCAAGATTGCCTTCGGACTTCCATCTCTTTGGGCTTCTGAACGATGGACTACATTGAGAATATTTTCAAGACTCGGATGCTGTTGTCAAAGCTAAAAGGAAGTGCTTATCCTCAGCTGGATCCTATTTTTACAAGCGTGGCATACAGGTTCTGCTTCATCGCTGGCAAAAGTGCATAACGAATGGTGGTAACTATGCGGAAAAATGACAGTCTGTAGCTGAAACATTGCTTTATTTAGCAGTGTTGTGATTTATGCATCTTCTGTAGTTTTCATGAATAAAAATAGGAGACATTTATTTCTGAACGACCCTCGTAGAACATGATCAAAGACAATTTTTGACCTTTTATTTTTGAAATATGAGCGACATGAGTTTTAACCAGGAAGCTGTGAACTTGAATACTCAGAAATCTTAATGTAGTAGCTTTCTGTCTTGCCAAATCTGTAGCCTGACTGCGGAGAAACAGGTCTGTAAATCATATGAGAGATCGTTTACTTCGTTTACTGACAAGTTGCTAACACAAAGGGAACATAAATAACCCCTCACACTGATCACCTGAAATGGCTATCTTCTTGTGACGTATTCACTTCCATCCATTGCTGTGGCAGTCTGGATATTTGTTGTCCACTGTTTCAAAACTTGCGAAGAACGCTCGCAACATGTTGTTTATTATATTCAAGATACTGGAAACAAGATGGCAGTCAAAACAAAACGGGGTTGGACTTCACTATCGACGTGATGATCCTGGTGTTATCTGTCTCTTAGAAATATCCAGACAGTCATACCATTGGACGAAAGTGAATACGCAGAACATGAACAATGGGTGTTATCGACAGGGGATCTCAAATTGATTCTATACTAGTAAATTTCTAGAAGGTTTTTGATACCGTTCCTCACAAACTACTTCTAATCAAACTGCATATCAAAGGAGTATCGTCTGAGTTATAAGACCGAAATCATGATTTCCTGTCACAAACGTCATAGTTCATATTAACTGAAGGAATGTCACGGAGGAAATCAGTTGTTCCCCAAGTAAGTACTGTAGGTCCTCTGCTGTTTTTAATCTACGTAAACGGTTTAGTAGACAATCTCAACAGCCCTGTTAGATTGTTTGTATATAATGCTGTCGTTTACCGTGTAGTAAAATGGTTTATACAATTTTTTATGGTGCCAAAACAGGCAGTTCACTCTAAACAAAGAAAAGTGTGAGGTGATCTACAAAAGTACTAAAAGGATCTGTCACATTTCGGTTACACGATAAACCAGAGAAATCTAAAGCCAGGCACTTCAATTACAGACCTACGAACTACAATTAGAAACAACTTAAATTGGAACGATCATTAGATATGCGGAAGGCGAACCAAGGACTGCATTTTATTGGCAGAACGTTTAGAAGATGCAGTTGCTCTATTAATGAGACGTGCACTACGCTTCTCCGACCTCTCTTGGAGAATTGCTTTGCGATACAGGAAATGTACCAGACAGGATTGACGGAGGACATCGAAAAAGTTCAAAGAAGGGCAGAACGTGTTGTACGATTATCGCATTAAAATAAGAGAAATCAGAGCTCGCACATAAAGGTTTAAGTGCTCGTTTTAACAGCGTACTGTGTGGGAGCGAAATGGTAATGAGATATTCTAAAGGTGGTTCTATGAATTCTCTCCAGACAATTAAGTGTGAATTGCAGAGTAGTCATGCAGAGTCATTTCTATTCACGAGCAATCGAAGTAAACACTCATTCTTATGAAGTTAATCTCCCCTTTCTCTGGCACATGTCAAGAGAGGAAATTACTACGTTAAGATCCATGTGTATTCATCTTAAATTTTTCTTGTTTACATATACAGCGAAACATGTTTCAGTATTAAGTAATTTAAGGGTGTTACCAAAGATTTGTGGCTGATAGTGGCCTCTGAAAACTTGTTTAAAAATTTTAGCAAACAATCACGTTCGAAAAACAGTCAGTATTGCCGCAAATTATTTTTACAAACATTTTGTATAATTATAATATGTTTAAATAGTTTTATTTGACTGGGTGAGAATATGTAGAATGAATCTGCAATGTGTACGGAAAGTATACCGATATATTGATGAATGTAAGAGGAGCTGAAAAATGTTATGTGCCATTTTTCATGTAGATCAATATATATCGAAATATCATATATGTGACACGATATGTTTAGCCGCACATATATTTAGTTTCCGAGTAAATATGGCAAATTTTCTTCTTATAAATATCCACCACATATTGTAAAGAGCAAACAGTAAGTATCCCACTTGGCTGCTTGTTTTGTGTGGCCTCACAAGAAGGGACAGTTACATACAGTCCACGATTTTCTAAGTACCATTCATCCGAAGACCAGTTTCAGCTTACAGACAGAGAGGCCAGCCTCCCGTTCCTAAATGTGTTTAGTAAAGATCAGAAACGGAGGGAGTACTAGTCTGATATTGCGGGTTAATGCATTAGAAATCAAGACACCGCTGTGACGTAAGTGCTATAATTTCCTTTTTTCCTGCCGTAATTGCGCGAGTATGATGAGTGGGAGAAGAGTGACCTTGAGTATCAGGTTACAATTATAAGGACGGCCGGTGTCAGGTAACCTACTTGGGCTCCTTGGTTGGTCCACTCCCTTTCCTCCCGGGAATCACCGGTAATTGGTCAAGGTCACCTAGCGGAAACACTCAGGAAGTTGTGCGAGCTATATTAAAGGTCATGATGTAAATCTATAGTTGTGATATTTCATTAAAATGGCGGAAACCCCTTCTGCCCCCTCCCCTTCTCTCTGCAACAAAGAGGATTTAGTACTCTCACCACATCTTCATCTTTTATAACCGGGACACCTGAGAGGAAGACGTTAGGAGCTGAACAGTATAGGTACAGTTTGTGGGATGTGTCAGCTTGTTCGTAACAAATTACGTCACTCGCATTCTATTTGTTAATGCCAGTTTAATATTCAAATGTTCAAATGTGTGTGAAATCTTATGGGACTTAACTGCTATGGTCATCAGTCCCTAAGCTTACACACTACTTAACCTAAATTATCCTAAGGATAAACACACACACCCATGCCCGAGGGAGGACTCGAACCTCCGCCGGGATCAGCCGCACAGTCCACGACTGCAGCGCCTTAGACCGCTCGGCTAATCCTGAGCGGCAGTTTAATATTCAACGACACTGGTATGAACACGTCCGGGCAAATATATAAGTGCTCTCATTCTTCCATATTTTGCGTATTTTTCATCTGTTTTTCACAGTTTTCGTATTTTATAACTGGAGGCACTATGGAGCGGGCTAGCATAGTCAGAGGTTGCAGGCTGTGTCTGTGCGCGTGCAGACAAGCGTAGAGATTTCCGTATTCCCTGTCTTCCCCACTGTCGTATCAACGAGCACTGTCTCTCATGTCTCATCGACCTTAAAACTCTTACCTGACAGAAAGAAACACCTGCTCCCATCAGAGCGAAATCCTTCCTGTTCCATTCCATCGTTCGGCCACTTTTACGAAGTCCTTCTCAGTAGCAGGAACTCGACTCTGGAGTAAACTCCCGTGTCATATTAGAAACAGAACAACATCTCCAGTTTTAGAAGGCAGTTAATGACACATTTCTAAAGCAACACTAAAGATTATCATTGTTCTTGCCCGTCATTCTTTTCGGTCAGATATTCTTCATTTCATAGTATTCTTAGCTAGTGCAATCTCCTCAAACTTCCTTCCCCCTAAACTCCCTACACCAGGAAACATCAATTTTGTGCACCTATAAAATCTTTTTATATCCGTTACTATCATTATTGTAATCGTTGTCATTATCATTATTACTACTTTAAACTTCATATCATTTTAATACTATTTGTCACTTTTAAATTGTTATTTCTTTGGTGGCTATGATGTAAAAAGGGTCTGTATGTGCGAAGCTCTGGTTCGATGTAAGAGAGGTTAAATAAATAAATTCCGGCCGCTGTGGCCGAGCGGTTCTAGGCGCTTCAGTCTGGAACTACGCCACCGCTACGGTCGCAGGTTCGAATCCTGCCTCGGGCATGGATGTGTGTAGACGTATTAAATGTTCTAGTCCTGTCTAAAGGCCGCTTACAGCACTCACGGTTTCTACTCTTGCAGTTACTTTTAGTACTTCAGATGTTATTCTGGCTTCAGTAACTGAAGCACGTAAACACAACTACCTCCTTAACATCTGCTAGTGACCTCAGATGCCGCGTAATGGATAAAGCTCGGTCAAATGCGAAGTTATCATATAGTCTTGGTTGCAGCTTTTCTTTTTCGTCAAACTACTTCTTTCAAGTGATAATAATACTGTAAAACACGGTCGCCAGCGAACTGACGAATCGATTGACGTTATTCAACAAATTCACCAAATTTGGTCATTATTAGATTTGGGTTCTTATTAAAACTTTTTCTCTTTTAATAATTTCTATCACTGAAGGAACAGGCTAATGCACGTAGATAGCTGAATAATGACTTTTTCAGAATTGGTCAAACGCACACGCTTAGAAAGTTTTGGTCCATGAAAACAATGCTGGAACGACAATAATGCCTACTTACGTTTCTGAAGGTAAGATCTGCAATACTGTCTCTGAAAAAACGTATAACACACAACAAATATTTTTACGATAGTTTTGTTAGTATCTTGGTTTTTCTCAGCTACTCTGAAATAGTTACTTTACGTAATTTCTTGGACAGAAGATCCCAATAGCCAAGTTCACACACTAGGTAGAATTTTTATTTACTTTACTTACTTTCAAGGCAATCTACAACTCTTCACATTTACTTTAATTGTTGCACTTGAGTGATAGTTTAAATTAACTTTACAAGAAAACATTCAGTTGCACAATTATGTTCCACACCAATGGATTCTCGGTTTCATTCTCTTTAGTATAGGAAAGCATCCCCAGTTTTGCATAAAAAAACAGTTAAATGATTATTGTACAAAACACGCAAAAACTTGCCAACACATTTCGTTTATAGAACTATGGACGGTTAATTTCAGTAGTGTCGTGAGCGCAGTTGCTGGAAATTTAGGTGCTTCGAAAGCACGTACCGTTTTGCAGCGACGGAGATTATTACTTGTCTTCGTGGCGTCGAATTATGCGAACTATACCATCGCAAATATGAGTTTGGCTTTCCTGGGGATCTGCGTCAGTCTAAGCAATGGATGCCTTAGACCATGTCACATCCAGGAACCAAAACTCGTTGCAGACTTAATTTATCTCTAAAGCGTTGCAAACTTGTACCTTAGCACTTACCTTTCACTCACATCTATTAAACAGTGAAACTTCAGCTTTGTTTAAACAATACTGCGGAGTACAGCGCGCATCAGCTTTCGTCACCTGCCTCAACAGCGTCTTGCACCTGTCTGACCCGCTCCACTTATCCCCTCTCCTACCTGCTTCCGTTAGCAGCAAAAAATCGCCACCTTTTCCGTCCTTGCACAACGTCGGTAAATCCCTACTGGTTTTCACATATATTTAACTTTAGACCTGAGCTAGTGTTGACTTTACTTTACAAAGAATTATATATAGTTAAATAAAATGTACTTATTGTTACTTATATAACATTATAAACATTTGTTAATTACATTTAAACATCAAACTTCACACTGTCAAAGAATACTGTCTTCTGCAGACCCTCTTATACCCTCTTGTACTGTACAAATCTCATTCTTTGCTTCATTAGTGCAAAGTCTCTCGATTCTAAATAGGTCGATAATGTTACACTCGGCCTAACAAATAGAAGACTTTACCATCAGTGGCAATGACTATAACAGCCTGCAGACTAAGATAATGATTGTTCAATGTTATAATTACATTATCTATGGGGTCAACCGAAAACCAATAAAATGCTCAGTTTCGTATGGGTGGGCACCACAGCCCCGATAAATTTGAAGAAAGACATGGGTTCTGCCCGAAACCAGTAGCGCGGACTAGTGTATTTTGAAATAAAGTTTTACCTTCAGTAAAAAAATACAGTTTTTACCTTCAGTAAAATGGTTTCAATAGGGGTCATAGTGTGCCATATCCGGATTCCTTTACTCACATACATCATTACATCGAAAAAAGAATATCTTTGAAAAATTACACACAAGAAAAATTTGGACTTCCTTCAAAAGAAGTATGAATTTTTAGGGGTTGATGTAGCCAAAGGTTACATTTGATTCCCTCGTGCTCGCATCGTTACCAGTACGTTATTAAAACAGACCGTCCCCCTTCCTCCCTTTATTGCTAATTAGCAGCGGCGCCTCCGTCTCCCCGTGGTGCCCCAGCCGCCCTGGTGCAATCTACCTGCCTCATCTCGCAGGCGCCAAACAGACCGCTCGCGTTGAAAATTACCATAGAAATGGAACTCCCGACACGGTTTTTCCCTCTCGCCTTATTGCACCGCATCTTGTCGCCGCTCCGCAGCAAGATTGGCGATTCCCGGATTTTTATCGTGACGAATTTGAGCCGCGACAGGCGAAATATTTTTTTGGTTAGTGTACATAAACGGAGGGAAATTTCGGCAGATCCAACACGTTCTGTCAAGCAGAGGCGATTTCTCAGGTAGATGTACACTCTAAGACTAAAAGAGCTACACACCACGAAGGAATTATCCGACTGGGACGAAACTTGTTAGATGTGATGTATACGCACGGACACACTAATGATCGTAACTTCAGAAAAATTGGATGATTCATTCAAGAGAAAGGGCTTCACAGATAGAGAAAGTCGTTAAAGCATTGGTCCACCAACGGCCCTTATGCAATCAATTATTCCGCTTGACAATTATAGAGTTGTTGCCTGTCCTTGTGAGGGATATACTGCCAGTTATTTCCAATTGGCGCGTGCGGCCTGTAGTATGATTGAATGGAGTAGAACTGCCTTCACTGGTGTGTCTCACTTGGAACTGAGCGCTGATGAGCAGCGAGTACTTGTCTGGACTCGCCCTAGACATCAGTGGGATACCACCCTGAGCGTCGCCCACGGGAAGCCCGACAACAGGGGGTGGTGGTCTCGGGTGCCGTGTCTTTTCATAGCAGGACCTCTTTTGTTGCCATCCGCGCACCTTTACTGCACAGCGATACCTCGACGATATTCTACACCCTGTTTTGTTCCCCTTCACGGCAAGCCGTCGTGGGCTTACGTTTCAGCAAGGTAGTGCCCGCCCAAACACGGCGAGAGCTTCTAATGCTTGTCTTTGTGCTTGCCAAACCCTATCTTGGCCAGAAAGGTCGCCGAATCTCTTCTCAATTAAGAAAGTTTAGAGCATTAAGGACAAGGCCTTTCAACGCGATCGGCATTTTGACGATCTAACGCTCCATTTGGCCAAAACTTAGCACGATATCCCTCAGGAGGACATCTAACAAATATCAATCAAAGCCAAAGCAAATAACTGCTTGCATAACAGCCAGATCTGGACGAATGTATTGTTTACTTGCTCTATTTGTGAATCTCTTTCTTTTGAATAAATCAGCCAGTTTTTCTGAAGTTGTAATTATTTGTTTGGTTGTACGTGTAAATCACATTTACCAATTTCTGTCCCATTGGTATAATTTGTTATGATGACGACGAACGAATCGTCGCCAATGTGAATGACTGGTGGCCAATGCTAAATAGAAACATACAAATCTCTTCTTTGCGTATACAGCAGGTTTGTCAGTGAAGTCGATAAGGAGCTGGCTGCATGGTCTGGGTCTACAACGACTAAAATAATTAGAAGTCGTAGGTAAAAAAATAATACATTGTACTTAACTGGTGGTAAAGGAGTCTTCATACTCAGGAGGAATATAATTACAAAAAAATGTTCAAAAGTATGTGAAATCTTATGGTACTTAACTGCTAAGGTCATCAGTCCCTAAGCTTACACACTACTTAACCTAAATTATCCTATGGACAAACACACACACCCATGCCCGAGGGAGGACTCGAACCTCTGCCGGGACCAGCCGCACAGTCCATGACTGCAGCGCCCCAGACCGCTCGGATAATCCCGCGAGACTATAATTACAAACAGAGCTATAGAGGCATCACATAGCCATACTTTAACGAAGCGCCTTGTTAGAGGTTGCTTCCTGTCAGCTGAAGGCTATACTACTTTCCTACTTGACGTCCCGGAAAGAGCGGCCGAGCACACGCTAGAGACTTGTTGCAGGTCGCGGAGCGGCGCTGGCGGCGCTAGTCTCGACTCGCAGGTCCAGCGATACTACTACGGACCGCGGTCGATAACTGCAACCCCTAAGAAGTGTGGTATCGAACGTTGATACCACATAATTCCCTCGTGATAAGTCTATTTTTTTGTCTTAAGGTGTATCTGGTGTAACAACTCGATGTTAATCAAAGTGCGAATATGTGGTGTAAGTACGAACGAAAAACTCATAGCTGTTGTTCCCCGAAAAGTCTTAATGAAACAAGTGACGCCCTGGTTTCGAAGTGAGATGTTCCTTTCCTCCGCCCTCGATACTTTAGTCACGCCAAGCTAAGTCCCAGTCGTGACCATGTGCTGGTTCGACAGTACGTGCAGTATGTGTGGTGGGCTAGGAAAATTGCACGAGCTATTGCACCGCAGGTTTACTTGGACACGTTAACTGGTCAATATAGATTAATCCTCTGCCTTGCTACACTTTCAGTGTAATACAGTCCTCCACCCTCGCAATGACTCACGAGGCAATACTAATCTTCTCACTACTCGTCCTTTTTCAGAGTTATTTCTGCTCGATAAGGGATCCTCAAGAGACAGGGTAGGTGAAGGACAATGAAAAAATTCAAACATGGCCATCTCGTTTTTCCTTATTGCGAAATGAGGGAGTGTCACAGATATGACACAAAGTTGTTTTCGTTGACCCGACATGTTTTCAAGGAATTTCAATCACCAACTTTCTCCTTCGAACACGAAAAGTCCTACATACCAAGGAAGAAATGATCGTAATAATAAGTAAAATGAGAACTCACACAGATAGATTTAGGTTTTCATTTTTTCCCCGTGCTATTAGAGTGTGTAACAGTGGAGAAATAGTCTGATAGTGTTTCTTGGCACTCCTATCCAGAACCTTAAGTGTGCATTGCAGAGTTACCATGTAGGTGTATATGGTTTTGGACTAGCACGTTTTCATGAATGGGGCAGTGGAAGAATGACTAGGTAACGCTAATGTGCGTGCTGCAATTAGTCTAATCTTGTCTTCTCGATCCCTGGTGGCAAGTGGGAGTCGTCGTATATTCCTTTGTTCATAAATTAATGTTGGCTCCTTAACTTCCTACACAGGCTTTCACGGGATGGTTTGTGTTTGCCAGTTCAATTTTTTCCGCGTCTCTGTGATGCTCTCCCAGGGATAAAAGAGAATCATCTGTAGCTTTTTGTGCTATTCTTCTTCGTACATGTTCAGTATACCCTGTTGCGCCAACACCTACCTTAGCAGGTGACAAGGATGGGGAATAGAATAGGCCGAGCCCTTTCAAAGGCACCATCCCGACGTTTGCCTGGAGTGAGTTAGGGAAATCGTGGAAAACTTAAATCTGGAAGCTCGGACGCGGGTTTGAACCGTCGTTCTCCCGAATGCGAGTCCAGTGTGCTGCAGCCAGGCAGGCCAGCTCAAAACAAAGTCAGAAAATGCGGCGTAAGTACCTGCCACCTTGACCTGTCTGGTGCCTACACCGAGAATACTCTAGACCAGCAGTCGACCCTACGCAGGTCATCCAGCCTCATCTGAAACAAGCCGCTGCCTCCGCTAGCCACTGCTTTATTCGCAGACAGTGCCCGGGTTTATCCCGCGCCTTACTGCTGACGCTACGCACCGACTGTAGCCACGCGTCTGTCGGGGCCAACGAGATGTACAGGGCCCTGCAACGAACTTGTGACGTCACACTTCGCGAACGCTCGGCTCCGTGCAGAGCCCACGGCAAATCACTGTTTAATTGAAAACTTACCCGCTAAAGGTCTTAAATTTGTCGCATGATATCAAGAACTTGAGTGCATTTATATGAGCAGTCAAGAAGTATTAAACTCATCTGAAATAGTTATTCACTCGCCGCCGGAGATGGCTGCTGGCAGTCTTAAGAGTGAGTGACACGCGCTGTGACGTACGCACCACGGTCTATCTTTCTCGTGCGCCTCGTGTTTCTGCCTCATGACATCGCGCTAGCCATCACCACGTGCGACCGTCTGTTTTCTGAGGCGCCGATGGTCAACACACCCCGCCGAGACGTCACACTGGGCTACTATATGAGTACCTCCAGGACTGTTATGGTACGGAAGCGCTGGAACTAATATGGCTGAAAAGACCGTTCGTAGAACCCTACTTTGGTAACGGAGGGGAGGGGGGGGGGGGGGGCATCTTGGTGCTCGGACCCCATTTGAGCTAGGAACATTGGGAGGAAAGTTTTTGGTTTAGTCCGGAACAGCGGCCATATGTATAGCTATTTGAACACATGCCTTACTGTAGCTGTGTTATAGCATATTAAGCAAGGCATGGACGAGGAAACGGAGCTGCCGCCGAGGCATGTTGTGCAAATCGATTAAGTCCTTTTGCAAATCATTTTAATTGGGCTGAACTTAATATTCAGCTAATGGCACAATTTGTATGTAGATCGTTGGGATTTTACGTGGAAAAAAGTCATCCTTGAATAACTCCGGACTGGAGCGACATTGATGATCCTATTTTGTTCCATAGGTAATTTAAGATGAGTGTTAACTGTTTCAAAAAATCTTTCTCCGTTTGTATTTTACATGCAAGAAAAATGTTTTTCTAGCAGCTTTTTTAACTTGAAATTTGTACGAATAGGTTCAAACTTTGCATCAAGGAAGATAAATAAATAAAGCAAAACGAAGTTTTTTATCGAGTATTCTTTCTCAGTTGTCGAGTTATGGTGGTTTAAATGGAGCTAAATGTGCCACCTAAAATTTACTCTTACATCAAGTGAATGCTCGG
The DNA here is from genome assembly GCF_021461385.2 of Schistocerca piceifrons. Classification (NCBI taxonomy): domain Eukaryota; kingdom Metazoa; phylum Arthropoda; class Insecta; order Orthoptera; family Acrididae; genus Schistocerca; species Schistocerca piceifrons. Next base: position 508,999,610 of record NC_060142.1, on the reverse strand, counting down.
AAACGGTTTAGTCAAATAAATAAAAAATGCAGTCTTACGATAAAATTGAAAACTCTCTTTCAAAAATATAGCTTCATTGAGATTTTACGTGCAAAAAACACGTTTTTGTGGGGTTTTTACTAGCGGAACTACTAACTACTTTTGCGAATCGGTTCAAATTTTATAAGAAGGTGGACAAATGCATGTAACTAACGGTCGTCCTGTCATTTTTTCAAAGGATTGTCAGCTGCCACGATATAACCAACATGGTTCGAAAGAAAATGAAAAACGTATACCGGATCAGACTTCGCCCAAAAATATACACCGGTTGCCAAGCTGTGGCGGTCTAATGTCGAAATTATGGTTGAGTAAAAGTTGCTCAAATAGAATGAAAAATGCTCCTCTCGTAGCACAAAAAGAGGTGAATATGTCCGGAACTGACTTAGGGACGTAAAAGAAGGGAGCTAGCTGCTCGACAATGTCAAAGACATTTAAATCAAAACATCTTGATGATTTTGATACTACTTCCCCAGCGCAGTGAGCCCTCTTAAACCCATCCCCTACTACATGTATTTTGAGGGGTGCAAGGAAAACTGGACACAAAATTATGTGCTTCTAGAGAGTGGGATGCATCTACAACACGAAGTATCCGAGAGTAAGGGCGCATCTGTAATAGGTAAGTATTCCAGAGTGAGAATACGACACGTCGTGTCGTATTGCACGACATGACAAATGTCATATTTGATGACATGATGGCATGTGTCATGTTACACGACTTCACGTCATGTATCATGTTACTTCGTTGTTGTATTCATATCAGGTCTCCAGCCGGAATATCTCGTCATCCGGACACAATACTTCGGCTGTCCATCTGGCCGCGATCTTCAGGTGAGTAGGCCGTCGCGCTATCTCGCTGGCTGAAGAACGCCGAAGTATTGTGTCCGGATGACGAGATGTTCCGGTTGGAGATCCGATATAAGTACAACGAATTATTACACCGGGAAAGGTTAGGGAGCCACATCATGTTACCTTATTTAACACGATGCCTTATATTACATAATATGGGTACTAATACTAACAAGTAAAAAAACGCGAACATGTCAAATTATTTTTATTTAACTGTCTTTGAAGCCGATAGATAGTCAAAAAGCTGTTTCCCTTCTTTTACATCCCTGGCTCTGAGCAGGACATATTCGCCTGTCTTGTGTCACATTCTCGTAGAATATATTGTGGAGCCCGCTGTAATTCTGACGCTACGTCCCCTGAGGAACTGATTCTTCGGACCCTCCGCCCAGCTCCACATGCTGAGGCATCTTCTGACATTTTGCGGTGTCCATAGCTATCGGGCCACTCTGGTACCATAATACCCTGGTAAAACCGAGGTGCCAATATTTGCACCATTTTGTGATCTCATCAAGATCTGACAATATTTGTGCAGCTTTTCTCAGACAGCACTTCATTATAAATAACTGCATCATCTGCAAAATGTCTGCCGAAGTTACTTCTACATCAATAGATCACTTTCCTTTTGTTGCTACCATACAGAATCCTCAATCCAGTGACAAATTTCTCTCGATGCCGCACGCGACATTAGTTTCGATCATAAGTGTAGCTGTGGAATTGAGCCAAAATCTTGTCGATAGTCAAGAAAGCTTATATCTTCTTGACTTCCCTGATCAATGGCTTTCAGGATACTATGTGAGAAAAGCTCGAGTCGGTTTGACACGATCTATGTTTTCAGAATCCATTCTGGCTGGTCTGGAAGAGCTCATCCTGCTTGAGATATCTTGTAACATCTAAGCTCAGAACATGTTCTTAGATTCCACAGTAAATGGATATCAATGATAGTGAACGGTAGTTTCGTGGACCACTTCTCCTACTCTTCTTGTAGACGGTTGTTATCTGTGTTTTCTTCCAAACACTGGGCACAGTTTTTTGTTCAGTGTATCAACGGTATACTCGTACAATGGTTAAAAGAGGGGCTAATGTAGCTGTAAATGAGGTATAGAATCTGATAGGGATTACATCGGACCATGGAAATTCGTTCACTTTTAACGATTTCGGTTGTTTCGCATCATCACTCCACTAATGTCTGCTTTAGTTTGCGGTGGTGCCTGAACGAAACTGAAGAAATACTTTTGGAATTTTCTTTGTGAAGGAACGTTTGAAAATGCTCCCTTGTAAAGGAGCATCTGAAAATGGAGTTCAAAACTTCTGCTTGGCTATCCCCAGTTACAGTTCCTATCTTATCAATAAGTGCCTGCCGGCCGGTGTGGCCGAGCCGTTCTAGAAGCTACAGTCTGGAACCGCGCTACAGCTACGGTCACAGATTCGAATCCTGCCTCGGACATGGTTGTGTGTGATGTCCTTAGGTTGGTTAGGTTTAAGTAGTTCTAAGGGACTGATGACCTCAGGTATTAAGTTCCATAGTGCTCAGCGCCATTTGGCCCATTTTCAATAAGAGTCTGAGCACCGCTCGTCAAATACAAATGTTCAAGAACGACTCCCACTTTGCTACACAGTCTTACCTTGTAATTTTTTAACTTGCAGACAGTGATAACAAGAGACTTGAGTTCTATCTTTTGTATTGCAAGCGTATGAAGTATGCATAGTCATTATAATGTAAATGAGAGAGTTAAGGACACGCAGATATGTTGGGTGCTATCTGGTAAGCTATAATAGAGTTTTACAGTTGTTTAAATTTTATGAACACTCGCTTCATATGTAGTCATTCTCCATTTTTTATACTGTGCATGTACGTGCGGGAAAATTATACCACTGGACGTACCCCTATCATATTTTGTTAATCTGTCGCAAGTCATGTTACTCAGCTTTCTGATTCTTTGAGCATCAGCGCCCAGCTAAACAGGAACGACCTTCCACAAAGTGCGAACAGAACAAGTTAGAAACCTCTGTGGTATACCGTAGCTGGCTACACACTTCTGTATCTTTGCCAACGATATGCTGACGGCTCAGAGGGCCAGATTAGCTCAATTCACGCAGGACACGCCCTCCTCGACAACAGCCACAGACACGAGACGAATAGAAGCTGTTGTCAACAGAAAATCAGCTTTATTTCAAAGATTGCTAGAGGAAAACAATTTACAACAAAACTGACCGAAAATGGCCTTCATTTGCAAGATTTCAGAAATGACAAATAAAAAAAAATACAATAATACGAAACAATGCAACATTAAGAATCTTTTGATCGATAGTGCTATTTTCCATTATTTAAGCTCAACTATAAAAACTTGTAGGCAAATGAAAATTGAAAAAGTATCCCAAACCCTACCACGACGGTGTGTTTCCATTTTTGACTCAAATGTCAAGAAATTTTAGTTTTATTACAAACGATAGCTGATGATTAAAAATTAAATTTTTCCAGCTTCCAATAGTACTCACGCTGTAAACGTTCCATATAAGCTTAATTATATACGTAGACACTTCATCCATTCCAAGAATCGAGAGTCTTGATGATTTTTACATGTTATCGACATTGATACTGACAAGATATTGGTTCCAGAAATTCCAATACTTTGAAGAATATTTTCCATTTCAATTTGAGATCGGATAGCAAATAACAAAAGAAATATGTTTTCGTGTCATATAACTACAAATGAACAGTTTTCTGGTTTTTTCCTTTACTTTTTCTGTAAAACCTAGCTTCTTGCCAAGCTTCATGAGTCTAGATCAACTGGTGGCACCGAAAGGTTTTAACTGGTGAGTTTGCGAGTATCAAAATACGTGACATAAATGGCTGTATCTTTGTACTGCATTGACTTGGAAGCTTCAATTTTTTACACTGCCCAAGGACCATAGACATTAGCATGAGGCACAGATTTCAACTCAATGTTTACGCTTTTTAACAGGCGTATGGACAGACAGAGACAGTCGGACAATAAAGTGCTCCTGAAAGGGCACTGTTTTTACCGAATTAGATACGTAACACTAAAAACCTGGCAATTGCTGTTACACTCTAAAGAACCGGAGACCTTAGTAACTGACTGAGGTACGGAGCTTTAAAAACAGAGGAGAAAGTAAAATAACGCCAGAAAGGAACAATGAAATTTTCTCCAGAATTTCGATACATTCAAGATGCAACACACGAAACTGAAATTTCCAAAACCGATTGCTGTACAAAATAGAAGAGCGTGGATGAGGAGAAAGAAATAAAGAACCCCATCAGTAGGTTACTTCATCTTTGACAGGGAATTCTCAGTCACACAAAGGAAATCGATGTACGGCTCTATACTACCATCTCAGTCCATCCATTCCGTTTAAGACAGATGTTACTGAAAATAGTCTTCAAATTTCATTGCCAAACTAGATCAACTCTAAATAAAGTAGGCCTATGCAACCAAATCTGCTATCACATCAACAATGCCAAAGACCGTAACAAAATGTAACAAAAAATGGAACTCATGACACTCAACTGCGTTAACTGGATTTTATTAGTTCTGCCGGTTTCGGCCGTAAGCCACCATATGGTACCTAACAACACAACATTCCAATTTGTAGAACAACATTAAGACAACACAAATTGGCGCTCAGCGATCGCATAATAATATACTTACGAAGATCACTTAAAATGTTTCATTTGTCATCAATATTGTACCACAAAGGATTGAATAATCTAATCCACATGAAATACGTAGTAAAAACTCATTTATAGCATTTATAAGTGCAGCAATCGTTCTATTCGTATGAAATGAGAAAAACAAAGTGACTAGCGATCACAGCCCAAAGACCTCGTTATGCTGTAGATATACCTATTAAGATACATCAATGTGTAAATAATTCAGTTACAAAATGTGATAAATTACGTAAAGAAAGCTACATCTTATCTGCACTATCGTCATGAAGCAATGTATTTCTTTAAACAATCATGTCATCTTAACACACAGAGCCAATTGCCCCATCAGCTGTTGAAGAAGTTACTGTTGTCACGGCTGAGAATGCTGGACGCAGCGCGCGATATTCAAGCATTGCACGAGTTGCGTCGACGACAGTTGGACATTCCATGGTCCACCGTTAGAAAAGTGCTGCGAACAATTGTGAAATTGTATCTCTAGTGCGGTTACAGGCTTTCTTGGATGCAGGTGGTCCGCACATTGAGTAAACTTTGTAACGTGAAACTTAAGCAGGGTAAGTAATTCTCAAATATTACCTTCTCATCTGGCAATTAAAATGCGCTTCTTTAAATAATTTATTCGCTATTTCTCTTCCTCATGTCCTTCAAAATGTTTCCACAAAGTTTAATTGTCGTACGATCACTCATTTTTCATCGGGCTCTCACAAGTAGCGAAAATTTCATTACGAGGTCCATTCAGCAACGAATGCAACACGTTTCTCTCTGAAACTTGATTTGTTTTTATTCAGGATTCCAACAGGCCATCTTATTTCCCACACTTCTGGGTACAAAAGCCTATTTTTAACATACTCTGTGTTGAATGTGACGGCCTTACACCACCTTACTGGGAGGATCTATAGGTCCCCATAGTATCACTCTAGTAGGGCGCCGATTCATCTAGAAAACCTGGAATTCTCAGGGAATTACATTTTATCGATAAAAATAAGGGAAATCTTAGGAAATTTCGAGAATTTCATAAAATGTCAGGAAATTCTGCGTTTTTATCCTAGCAATGAAACAATTGAATTTTATTGAGTTTAATAAGTCACTTAATTTTAAAATACTTAATATTTCAAAGTGTCTCAATTATATGAATATTATTCGATATAAATTACAGACGTTGAAATAGTGCTGTTAAGCTACTGCTTACACGAAGTATATAGGTCAGCTGAGAGAAAAGTCATTATTGTGGTTTCTGCCCTGCCCCCCCCCCCCCGCTCACCGTTAAGTTTTTGGGAGATTCTCGAACCATCGAACCATCTTCCTCCTCACACCTTGAATTCTCAGGGGCTTTAATGGTTGACGTCGGAGCCAACGTCTTGCTGCATCAATAACCTCCCCGTCACGGACGAACTATTTGCCGTGGAATTCTTGGCAAAACAGATGGAGATCAAAAGGTGCGAGAGTCTGCACGAGAGATGTCGGACAGGTTTGCGCGATCCTGTTGCGATAATGGTAGCCGTCTCGCCAAATGACTCACCGTGCTTTTCTAGACTGCCAGGTTTCCGTAGACATTCTGCTAGCGGCTACGAATACCCACGATGCTCCAGTTTTCCGCCAAAAGAAACTCCGTTACAGACGTTATTTTGAAGGCTACTAGAGCGCCGCCATCTATCGGAAATTCATGAAACTATAGGGGATGAATTGGGAATGTTCCACATCAAATTTCGCATTTTTTCAACGGAAACTGGCCGAGAGAAAAGTGTTGATTACTTGTTGAACACACCTCTTATACCCGCCCTGTATAACAATGAAATTTTACTTATTATGCGTATAGTAAAAAGAGCAAATTATTAAAAACTACACTCCTGGAAATGGAAAAAAAAACACATTGACACCGGTGTGTCAGACCCACCATACTTGCTCCGGACACTGCGAGAGGGCTGTACAAGCAATGATCACACGCACGGCACAGCGGACACACCAGGAACCGCGGTGTTGGCCGTCGAATGGCGCTAGCTGCGCAGCATTTGTGCACCGCCGCCGTCAGTGTCAGCCAGTTTGCCGTGGCATACGGAGCTCCATCGCAGTCTTTAACACTGGTAGCATGCCGCGACAGCGTGGACGTGAACCGTATGTGCAGTTGACGGACTTTGAGCGAGGGCGTATAGTGGGCATGCGGAAGGTCGGGTGGACGTACCGCCGAATTGCTCAACACGTGGGGCGTGAGGTCTCCACAGTATATCGATGTTGTCGCCAGTGGTCGGCGGAAGGTGCACGTGCCCGTCTACCTGGGACCGGAGCGCAGCGACGCACGGATGCACGCCAAGACCGTAGGATCCTACGCAGTGCCGTAGGGGACCGCACCGCCACTTCCCAGCAAATTAGGGACACTGTTGCTCCTGGGGTATCGGCGAGGACCATTCGCAACCGTCTCCATGAAGCTGGGCTACGGTCCCGCACACCGTTAGGCCGTCTTCCGCTCACGCCCCAACATCGTGCAGCCCGCCTCCAGTGGTGTCGCGACAGGCGTGAATGGAGGGACGAATGGAGACGTGTCGTCCTCAGCGATGAGAGTCGCTTCTGCCTTGGTGCCAATGATGGTCGTATGCGTGTTTGGCGCCGTGCAGGTGAGCGCCACAATCAGGACTGCATACGACCGAGGCACACAGGACCAACACCCGGCATCATGGTGTGGGGAGCGATCTCCTACACTGGCCGTACACCACTGGTGATCGTCGAGGGGACACTGAATAGTGCACGGTACATCCAAACCGTCATCGAACCCATCGTTCTACCATTCCTAGACCGGCAAGGGAACTTGCTGTTCCAACAGGACAATGCAAGTCCGCATGTATCCCGTGCCACCCAACGCGCTCTAGAAGGTGTAAGTCAACTACCCTGACCAGCAAGATCTCCGGATCTGTCCCCCATTGAGCATGTTTGGGACTGGATGAAGCGTCGTCTCACGCGATCTGCACGTCCGGCACGAACGCTGGTCCAACTGAGGCGCCAGGTGGAAATGGCATGGCAAGCCGTTCCACAGGACTACATCTAGCATCTCTACGATCGTCTCCATGGGAGAATAGCAGCCTGCATTGCTGCGAAAGGTGGATATACACTGTACTAGTGCCGACATTGTGCATGCTCTGTTGCCTGTGTCTATGTGCCTGTGGTTCTGTCAGTGTGATCATGTGATGTAACTGACCCCAGGAATGTGTCAATAAAGTTTCCCCTTCCTGGGACAATGAATTCACGGTGTTCTTATTTCAATTTCCAGGAGTGTATATATGATTTTGAGGTATACGGGGTGCAAAATATAGCATACAGGGCTGCCATCCATCTCAGCAACAATGGCTCTATCTGGATGGGCATCATGTCAGACTGTGACTTAATGACAGATACGAGTGAGTCATTCCATTTTACTTCAACTTCTCGGCAGAGTTAATGAACTGTAGTGGTGAGGTGTCAGTCTCTAGGCCACCTATGAACAGATGATTCCTATAGGTGACAGATCTGGAGAACGTGCTGGCCATAGGAGCCAATTAGGACAACAAGGGAAGAATGCAGTCTTGCATTATCTTGTCAAAAGATTACTTGACGCAGAGGTCTGAGATACGGCAAAGCCACCGACCATAGCACATCAGAAATGTAACAGCTGCTGCCCAAACTACCGGCTATGCGAATTAGAGGTAACTGCGTTTTTGTGTACCCAGTGGCAACGCACACTTTCACACCTGGTGCTGGACCATACTGACGATGACAAATGCAATCTCCCAACATTTCTTCTTCCCAGAGCCTCCACATTTAGACATGTCCATCGTGGTAAGCAGTACTGAGGCTCGTCTCGAAAGAGAATGAGGTGCCAAAGCCGCCGGTGGGCACACCTGTGTCGGCTCTCCTGCCCCTTTTCCCGTGGCGAGGGATGCCTGAATCTGGTCACCGTGCTGGCAGTCTGTCGTTGCATCCTCCGTGTGGATACTTTTCTGACTGGTTTGACACGGCCACCAAGAATTCCTCGCATATGCTAACCTATTCATATCAGAGTACCACTTGCACTTATGTCCTCAATTATGTATTAAGTGTAGTGTAATCTCGGTGTTCCACTATAGTTTTTACCCTCTATAGCATTCTTTTATACCATGAAGACAATTATCTGATGTCTTAACGCAATACCTATCATCTAGTCCCTTATTTTGTCAGTGTATTGCCTATATTCCTGTGTTCGAAGATTTTGCGGTGAACCTCTTGTTCCTTATCTTATCATCAGTACACCATATTTTCAACCTTCTTCTGTAGCAACGCATCTCAAACGCTTTGATTCTCGTCTGTTCCTATTTTCCCACTATGCTGTGCTCCAAATGTACGTTCTCAGAGATTTCTTCCTCAAATTAAGGCCTGTGTTTCATACCAGTACACTTCCCTTGTACAGGAAAGCCATCTTCACCTGGGCTGTACTTTTCATGTCCTCCTTGCATCGTCCGCCATGGGTTATTTCGTGTCCAAGTTTTCGGAATTCTGTAACTTCGTCTGCTTCTTGATTTCGATATTAAGTTTTTCACTATTCTCATTTATGCTGTTTCTCTTTACTGTCGTCTTCCTTCGGTTTACTCTCAATCCATATTCTATACTCACTGTACTGTTTACTCTATTTATCACATCCTCTAGTTCTTCTTTACTTTCACTGAGGATAGCAGTGTCATCAACAGATGTCCTTTCAGCTTGAATTTTACTTCCATCCTTGAACTATTCTTTTATTTTCGTCATTACTTCTTCGAATTATAGATTAAACAGTACACCCTTTTTAATTCTAACACGTCGTTTTCGGTCTCTGTCTTATTGTTCCGTCTTGGTTCTTGTACATATTGTACACTACCCGGCCTTCCCTAGAGCGTACTCCTAAGCTTCTCAGAATTTTTTACAGGTTGCATTATTTTATGTTGTCGAAGCCTTTTTCAGTTATCAAGCACAACGTCAGAACTGCCTGTTTGGTGCCTTTACCTTTCCTAAAACCAAATTGATCTCATCTAACAGCACCTCAGTTTTCTTTTCGACTGTAGTGTATATTATGCTTTTATGTAACTTCAGTGCATGAACTGTTAAGCTGATTGTGCGGAAGTTCTCTCAGATGTGTGCCTTTGCCTTCTTTCCAGATGTCTGGATGATATTTTTCCGAAAGTCTGATGGTACGTCGCCAGTCTCATAGAGTCTGCACATCAACTTGAATAGTCCTTATGAGCCACTTCCCCCAATGATTTGAGAGATTCTGATGAAATGTTGTCCATCCCTTCTGACTTATTTCATCTCAGGTTCCAGAGCTCTCTTAAATTCTGAATTTATACTGGATCATCCATGTCTTCCATATCTTTTACACGTCATCAGGGGACATGACGTGGCAGTACGATCCATCTTTGCAGAGTGAACAATGCGTCTTTACGCTGAGGCGTGTGTGACGAGGTGCCATTCAGATCCTGACTGAAGTTGAATAGAGCCCTTATGTACGCATCGATTCCATATTCACATGGCAGACACGTGATCACGACCGATGTGAGCACCACATTGCGGAACGATACACCGCACTCTCCGTCTGCCACTAGCCTGCCGGTGTCGAATTCTCACGCATGCTGGTAGACGGTTCTCCGTACACGAGGCGTAACGTGTTCTCCTCACATATAGCCAAGATTCAAATGCGATTTCTTAGTGAGAAACCACTATGTAATCTTTCCTTAAATATGTCCTTAAATATGCTGGGTAGCTTGCCTTACTCCTATTGAGCTGTTACGTTGATATGCCAACCATGGCATACACATGGTACCTTCATGGTACAGCAGTGCAGTGTAATTTTAAGTTCTGGATTCTCAAATCGGTACCTGAAAATGGAAAATCATGATTCTGAAATTAATTGCAGTAGTCTTGGAACATCGTGACAAATAACAGCCCACAGCGGAAAAAATTGGCTTAATTTTTTTCCATGTTAGTTATTTGATTACAAAAGTAATAGTTGCTAGAGAACGCACTCATTTTTACACAGCAGGCACGGAAGGAAAGAACCGGGAGTGTTAAGGAACCGGTTCTAAGAAATATACCAGGCTAAGAAATATACCAGGCTAAATTATGGACAGGAATTTGTCTGAACATTTAAGATGTAAATACACTCCTGGAAAATGAGAAAGGAACACCATGAATTCGTCTACCCAGCACAGAGAAATTTTATTGACGTACTCTTGGGGATGTATACAACACACGATCACAAAGACAGAGCCATACCCATGTGAGTAAAGTCAACAGAGCGGGCGCATTGTCGGCGCTAGTACTCCTTTTGCAGCAATGCAGGCTGCAATTCTCCCATGAAGACGATCGTAGAGGTGCCGAATGTAATCTTCAGGAATGGCCTGCCATGCAGTGTCCACCTGGTGCTTTAGCTGCGCCAGATTCCCTGCCGGTCGTGCAGACCGCTCAAGATGACGTTTCATCCGGTCCAAAGATGCTCAATGGGGGACAGACCTGGGGACCATGCTGGCCAGGATAGTTGACGTACACCTTGAGGAGCACGTTGGGTGGCACGGGAGACATGTGGACGTGCATTGTCCTGTTGGAAAAGCATGTCGCCTTGTTGCTGCATAAACGGTAGCAAGACCGGTTGAATAATGGTTTCAATGTACCGTTCACTGTTCAATGTTCCCTCTACTATAACTAGTGGAGAACGGCCATTACAAGATATGGCTCTCCACACCATGATGATTCCGGGTGTTGGTCCTGCGTGCCTCTGTCGTACACACTCCAGGTTTTTGCCGTTCCACTGTAAGCCACACACGCGTTCGACCGTCATTGGCACCAAGGCAGAAGAGACTCACATTACTGAAGACGACACGTCTCCATTCGTCTTTCCACAACCGCCTATCGTAACACCACTGGAGGCGGGCTGAACGATGTTGGAGCGTGAGCGGAAGACGCCATAACGGCACGCGTCATGGTAGACCTGCTTCACGGAGACGGTTACGAATGATTCTCGATGATACCCCCGGAGCTACAGTGTCCCTAATTTGTTGTGAAGTGACGGTGCGGTCCTGTACGGCACTTCGTAACATGCGACGGTCTTGGCGTGCATCTGTGCGTCGCCACTCTCCGGACCCAGGTCGACGGGCATGTGCACCTTCTGCTGACCACTGGCGACAACATCGATGCACTGTTGCAAAATATTGCGGTATGTCCATCCGGCCCCCCACAAGCCCACTATACGCCCTTGCTCAAACTCCGTCAGTTGCACAAACTTTTCAAGTATACGCTGTCGCGGCATGCTGATAATGTTGAAGGCACATAAGGAGCTCCGTATACCACAGCAAACTGGCTGCTCCTGGCAGTGGCGGTGAACAACAGCTGAGCAGCTTGCAAAATTCCACTGCTGATAACGCAGTTAGTGGCGTGTCCACAGTATGGCGCGTTTGATCATCGCATGCACTGCCCTCTCATAGTGTCCCGTGCAATTACACTACTGGCCATCACGAAGATGTCGTGGTACAGACGCGAAATCTAACCGACAGGAAGAAGATGGTGTGATATGCAAATGATTAGCTTTTCAGAGCATTCACATAAGGATGGCGCCGGTGGCGACACCTACAATGTGCTGACATGAGGAAAGTTTCCAAACGATTTCTCATACGCAAACAGCAGTTGACCGGCGCTGCCTGGTGAAACGTTGTTGTGATGCCTCGTGTAAGAAGGAGAAATGCGTACCGTCACGTTTCCGACTTTGATAAAGGTCGGATTGTAGCCTATCGCGATTGCAGCTTATCGTATCGCGACATTGCTGCTCACGTTGGTAGAGATCCATGACTGTTAGCAGAATACGGAATCGGTGGGTTCAAGAGGGTAATACAGAACGCCGTGCTGGATCCCAACGGCCTCGCATCACTAGCAGTCGAGATGACGGGCATCTTATCCGCATGGCTGTAACGGATCGTGCAACCACGTCTCAATCTCTGAGTCAACAGATGAGGTCGTTCGCAAGACAACAACCAATTGCACGAACAATTCGACGACGTTTGCAGTAGCATGGACTATCAGCTCGGAGACCATGGCTGCGGTTACCCTTGACGCTGCATCAGACACAGGAGCGCCTGCGTTGGTGTACTCAGCGACGAACCTGGGTGCACGAATGGCAAACCGTCATTTTTTCGGATGGGTCCAGGTTCTGTTTACAGCATCATGATGGTCGCATCCGTGTTTCGCGACATCGCGGTGAACGCACACTGGAAGCGTGTATTCGTCATCGCCATACTGGCGTATCACCGTGCGTGATGGTATGCGGTGCCATTGGTTACACGTCTCGCTCACCTCTTGTTCGCATTGACGGCACTCTGAACAGTGGACGTTACATTTCAGATGTGTTACGACCCGTGGCTTTGCCCTTCACTCGATCCCTGGGAAACCCTACATTTCAGCAGGATAATGCACGACCGCATGTTGCAAGGTCCTGTACGGGCCTTTCTGGATACAGAAAATGTTCGACTGCTGCCCTGGCCAGCACTTTCTGCAGATCTCTCACCAATTGAATACGTCTCGTCAATGGTGGCCGAGAACTGGCTCGTCACAATATTCCAGTCACTACTCTTGATGAACTGTAGTATCGTGTTGAAGCTGCATGGGCAGCTGTACCTGTACACGCCATCCGAGCTCTGTTTGACTCAATGCCCAGGCGTATCAAGGCCGTTATTACGGCCAGAGGTGGCTGTTCTGGGTACTGATTTGTCAGGATCTATGCACACAAATTGCGTGAAAATGTAATCACATGTCAGTTCTAGTATAATATATTTGTCCAATGAATACACGTTTATCATCTGCATTTCTTCTTGGTGTAGCAATTTTAATAGCCAGTAGTGTATAACAGGTCTTATTCACCTGCGTCAATGTGTTCTTTTTTCATTTTCCAGGCGTTTATAATGAAATAATTTTCGATTTTTTTTTTCAATTCAAATAAGCCGTTTCGCTACAGAAGTTGCTCAAAGAAACTGTATCTGAATTTTCTTAGGTAACTCAGCGTTTGTAGTACACCATACATGATCGCGGAAAACGTAATATTGCTCAGTTGTAACTGCGGAAAACAAAGTCGCACCTGGACCTGCGTATGCTGTAATATGACTATCTATAGACTGTAAACATACACTGAAGTGACAAAAGTCATGGTATACCTCCCAATAAGGTGTCGGACCTCCTTTTTGCCGGCGTAGTACAGCAGCTCGACGCGGCATGGACTCCAGAATTCGCTGGAAGCTCCCTGCAAAAATATTGTGCCCTGCTGCCTCTATAGCCTTCCGTAGTTGACTTCTCGATTATGTCCCATAAATTTTCAATGCGATGCACGTCAGGCAATCTGGGTGGCCAAATCATTCGCTCGCATCGTCCAGAATGTTCCTCAAACAAGTTGCGAACAACTGTGGCCCGGGGACATGGCGCGTTGCCATCCATAAAAGTTCCACCGTTGACATGAAGTCCAGGAATGGCTGCAAATTGTATCAAAGTAGCCGAAAATAACCATTCTCAGTCAATGATCGCTTCAGCTGGACCAGAGAACCCAGTCCATTCCATGAAAACATAGCCCACACCATTATGTAGCCACCGTCAGCTTGCACAGAGCCACGGTTTTCCAGTTATCTAGGGTCTCACCGATATGATTACGAGCCCAGGAAAGGCGCTGCCGCGCGGGATTAGCCGAGCGGTCTGAGGCGCTGCAATCATGGACTGTGCGGCTGATCCCAGCGGAGGTTCGAGTCCTCCCTCGGGCATGGGTGTGTGTGTTTGTCCTTAGGATAATCTAGGTTAAGTAGTGTGTAAGCTTAGGGACTGATGACCTTAGCAGTTAAGTCCCATAAGATTTCACACACATTTGAACATTTTTTGAGAGGCGCTGCAGGCGATGTCGTGCTGTTAGCAAAGGCACTCGCGTCGGTCGTCTGCTGCCGTAGCCCATCAGCGAGTATTGTCATAACAGACACGTTCATCGTACGACCCACACTGATTTCTGCTGTTACATCACGCAGTGTTGCTTGTCTGTTAACACGACAACCCAATGAAAACGCCACTGCTCTCTGTCGTTAAGTGACGGCTGTCGGCCACTGTGTTGTTGTTGTTGATGATGTTTGGTTTGTAGGGCACTCAACTGCGCGGTAATCAGCGCCCGTACACATTCCCAACCTTTGCTCAGTCCAATCTCGCCACTTTCATGAATAATGATGAAATGGTGAGGACAACACACACACACCCAGTCATCTCGAGGTAGGTGAAAATCCCTGACCCCGCCGAGAATCGAACCCAGGACCATATGCTCGGGAAGCGAGAACGCGACCCCGAGACCACGATCTGCGGACTCGGCCGCTGTGTTGTTCGTGGTGAGGGGTAATGCCTGAAATTTGGTATTCTCGGCGCCTTCTTGACACTGTGGATTTCGGAATATTGAAATCCATACGATTTCCGGAATGGGACGTACGACCCATGGCTCTAGAACTACCATTCCACGTTCAAATTCTGTTAATACCCATCCTGCGGCCATAATTACTTCGGACGACTTTTAACATGAGTCACCTGAGTACAAATGACAGCTCCACCAATGCGCTGCCCTTTTATACCTTGTGTACGTGATAATACCAAATGGCTCTGAGCATTATGGGACTTAACATCTGAGGTCATCACTCCCCTAGAAATTAGAACTACTAAAACCTAACTAACCTAAGGACATCACACACATCCATGCCCGAGACAGGATTCGAACCCGCAACCGTAGCGGTCACGCGGATCCAGACTGAAGCGCCTAGAACCGCTCGGCCACAGCGGCCGGCCGTGATGATACCGCCATCTCTATATTTGCACATCGCTATCCCATGACTTTTGTCACCTCACTGTACTTCCCGTAGTTAGACAGCAGTCAGATTTAAAGTTTTCAGCGAAATTGCTCTTCTCCCAATGATAATGGAGTAGTCTTATTTATATTTCTCAGTCGGCCGCTGTGGCCGAGCGGTTCTAGGCGCTTCAGTCCGGAACCGCGCTGCTGCTACAGTCGCAGGGTCGAATCCTGCCTCGGGCATGGATGTGTGTGATTTCCTTAGGTTAGTTAGGTTTAAGTGGTTCTAAGTCTAGGGCACTGATGACCTCAGATGATGTCCCATAGTGCTTAGACCCATTTGAAACATTCTGGACAGCTTACTTGTGCGTAAGCGGTGAGGCACGAAGTCAGCGGCAGCTCGTCGGTGGTGGCGATGTAATTAAAGAAGCGACACCAGTAGTGAAGACATCCTCTTTCTTGGAATTCAACTCTCGTGGCGGTAATGTTATCCTCCAACGTGTTCGTTTGATCACACACTGATCTAACGTAATAATATTGTTCTGAAGCTAGGAGACGAGGTCTGGCAGAAGTAAAACTGTGAGGGCGGGGCGTGAGTCGTGCTTGGGTAGCTCAGTTGGACGCCGGCACGGTAGCTCAGCGTGTTCGGTCAGAGGGTTAGCTGCCCTCTGTCTTACTATGTCCGCCCGGAGCAGATGCAACAGTAAAAAATAAATAAAAAAAGGAGTTGGTAGAGCACTTGCCCGCGAAAGGCAAAGGTCCCGAGTTCGAGTCTAGGTCCGGCACACAGTTTTAATCTGCCAGGTGCGGTGTAACGACGTATTAGGTTTTTCGTTTGATATATGTATGACCATGTGCAGACTTCGTCACCCACGTCAGTTACACTCACTTCAAAAATGATTTATATTCTTTTTAAATTGTCATAGAATGGTTCTTGAACGAAACTGTAAAACATCAGTTGAGTCGTGTGCAGAGAATTACATCACTTGGGCCAATTGGTTTTCGTAACTTTTTCGAATTTAAAGTTCGTTTGTTTCTCCTCAGAAAATTATATCGACACACGTTATCTTGATCTGATCGATATCAGAATCACACATTAAATAAACTTTTTAGATTCAAAGTTTCGGCCAACGCTGTCTGAATCAATAATCTTGTCAAATATATTATTAATCCGTTCACATAACTCTTCATAAATAAATCTTCAAGACACGTGTTTCAACTTTAGTAGCATACACTATTTTATTAGCTTCCTACACATACAGATGTGAACTTGAGCGTTGACAGACAGTGACTAACATTTCAATAAGACTAAGATCTATTTGATGTCATTGTTGTACAAAAAGAGTATAAAAATTCATTTTTAATTTTTTAGAAACACGACGCAACAACTCGGTTCCAGGATCTTCTGTTGCTCCTTGGCTGTCGACCCGCGACGTATAGCGGCCAGCAATTTCCTCTCTGGTCGCGGCAACGAAGATGCTGTCCCCGTTCGTTGCGCCGATCTCTCCGTACATGAAACACATAAAAAAAATAATAATTCACATTTATTACAAATAATAAGAAAACACATAAACAAAAACTAAATTAAACTTATAGTCACCTGCAAACTGGGCTGACTTGGTGGATGGGTGACGTTTAATTTCGTCCCACTACACAGGCAGTTTCAATAATATTGTTGCTATATAAATCGAAATTCGTATATGTACGACTACAGCGTTTCAGTGTTTTTCACACATATAATTCTGTTATTAATGTCCGGAATCCAGTTTTGAAACGGTGTAAAATTCATTTATCTCGCTGATCGCGGACCTAAAGTCCACCCGTTTTCCGCATACGTATCACTTTCACGATTTCGCCAAGTGGCGAGGCAGTTTCACAAACATTAAATCATTTAATAGTTTTTGTAGCGGCTATTCACGGTGCGACGCACACGGAAGCCACCACGTTGCAGACATAATACGAATTTTGAAGAACTTCAGTTCCTGCGACCCGTTTCGCTGCCAAACAATTTGATTAAGAAATGACGACAATCACTGATCACTCGCTTGTGCATTGTCACTGCTGATTATAACAGACCACGAAGCTCGCAGTATTGAAACAGTCCAATCTTTTCTTTCAGAACGATCACTTTAATATCTAGTCCCAACTGTATCAGGAACATAAGAACTCGACAGTAAATTTTCGTGTGTTATTATCCGACGTGTTACTTGCACATTACGCGGCATGCGCACACCAGTGTGTAACGTCACTGAACTCACACTCATTCTCTTTCTTCGCCTGCAACTATCGATATCGCTGTCGCACCACAGTTCATATAACAGTTCTTCATATTACATTTAGTTCTGCAAGATGCATTTAAAAAAGCATTACAAAAAGATAAAAAAGAAACTGAAATTTTTGTATACGCATTTTCAGTTAATAAGAGGTTCGCGTAGCAATATAAATAAACTAAAGCTTAGTTTCTTCAACACCTAGAGACAAGGCCAAACAAACGTACCGTGACGTTATAGCCAAGCTACGATCGTAGCATAACGCAGCGAACACCAAAAGAATTGTATGGCTCGTAAAATCAGCGAGCTTTGAGTTGATACTTGAAGGATTTTAGTTAACAGAGAAAATACATATATGTCAATACATGAAGTATGCAGCTAACCGGTTACAGAAGTGTAATGTAAACTTATAGGTGAGTACTTTATACATCGAAAATTTATTTACGGTTGCTGCTGTCAGCCATGTTTAAAATTGTGACATATGTATTTGTTTACGTGGAAATGAGATAAAAAAATTTAAGAACATATAACTGCGATTTATTTGGTACACAGCATGCACAACATAACTAGTGCATTTGTAAACAAGGCTAGTTACTTTTTTGAAAAAATTCATTATTTTGGCGTATATGAGCTGTTAGGAACATCTGGAGCATTATTAAAGATGTAGTACTTCTTTAGTAAAACACTTACACGTTCCCAAATAACATTTTTATACAAATACACTGAGGCATGCACGTCACTGTCGGTTATATTCATACAATATTCTGTTATCAGTACAACTTCAAGAACAAATAACTTGACTAGAATTTTGTTTAATGAAAGTCCTTTAGAATAGACCTCCACTTTCAGATGATTATCTATCACAAAATACCATAAGTTATCGGACTACAGTGATAGCTCAATATCCATAAAAATAGCACACTCTTCTTTCCCTATTTTTATCCTTTTCTTCTGTAAAGATATTAATTAACTTTAACTTTCAGTTTCTGAAGGTTGTTATATATATTACTCCTTTTAAATATTCATTATGGTTGACTACACTAATCACGATGCTTTCCTGCAATGCTACTGTCTCCTTTTCCTTCTGGCCCCTCTCTGGGTGGTCCTCTGACGAAGACGGGTAGCCTCGACAGATCGGAAAAATGCGTGGCACGGCATTTGAATCAAGCCGTGGTTTTGAAACCGGAGCAGTTATGGTTTTTCCATCTGCGGTAGATACTTAGCAGATAATGTCGCTAGCTTTGAAATGATTATGACTCACCTGATAAATAAGTCGCGAAGTACAGTAACCATAAGTATTCAAGCCAAGCGATCCGGGAACAGTAACACAGCATAGACTACAATAAATCTTTATAAATTACCTTCAAAACAAAGTTACATGTTAAATTTACCATTGAATAATTAGTAACTATGAGACCTTGCCTTGGAATTGAATGGAGCCATTTCTTTCTCATTTATCGTCTTTACGAAACTTGAACACATGAATCTTGTTTTTTGCTGTGTAATTTCCTTCACATTTCGGTACGCAGTATTTCAGAACCACGTTGAAGATGAAACTAAACTTACACAAACACTTCTTACTGACATATAATATGATTTTTTTGTACTGAAGTAACTCGCTCGTAACGATCACATAGCACAACGAGGTTTTTAAATCTAAAATGTTGTTGACACGGCACAAGAAAGCTGTTGACTATCGCTGCTTCTCGATGACTTCACAACTTCGAGTTCTCGCAGTTATTCGGCCTTCTCATCTTGGTTGTGTTAGTTGCAAATCACAGTATAGAACAAAACAAAAAAATCTGAGTTATCAATATATATGAGGGTTGGAACTTAAATAATGGCAACTATTTATTCACAACCGATACAAAAGAGTTACATGTTTGCACCTGTTACTGTCCTTCAAAGCAGTCACCAGCGTTGTGTAGAACCCGTTGCCAGCGATGTGGAAGGCGCAGTATACCGTTAGCAGAGCCTGTTCTGTTGGTGCTGCGAATGGAGCGGCCTACTGCCTGTCGAATCTCAGTTCTGAAGCGAATGCCAAGAAGTGGTTCCTTCATCTTCTGAATCAAATCAAAGTCGCAAGGACTTAAATCTTATTACTGTTCGTTTTTGGAGCATCACCTGCGACCAGCTTTGCGAAAGAGGCGGCGGCACTTTCTGCGCATCCCACCAATCATCTTGCACGACAATGCACGGGCACATACAGCGCAAGCTGTGGCTGCTCTGTTCGGTCGATAGGACTGGGAAGTACTGTACCATCCACCATACTACCCGGACTTAATTCCTTGTGACTTTGATTTGATTCCGAAGATGAAGGAACCACTTCGTGGCATTCGCTTCAGAACTGTCCAAGAGATTCGACAGGGAGTAGACCACTCCATTCGCACCATCAACAGAACAGACTCTGCTAATGGTATACTGCGCCTTCACATCGCTGGCAACGGGCTCTACACAACGCTGGTGACTACTGTAAAGGACAGTAACAGGCGCAAAGGCGCAAGCAAGTAATTCTTTTGTATCGGTTGTGAATAAATAGTTGGCACTATTTAGGTTCCAACCCTCGTATATATATATATATATATATATATATATATATATATATATATATATATATATATATATGTATATATATATATAATACACTATGTGATCAAAAGTATCCGGACACCTGGCTAAAAATGACTTAAAAGTTCGTGGCGTCGTCCATCGGTAATGCTGGAATTCTATATGCTGTTGGCCCACCCTTAGCCTTGATGACAGCTTCAACTCTCGCAGGCACACGTTCAGTCAGGTGCTGGAAGGTTTCTTGGGGAATGGCAGCCCATTCTTCACGGAGTGCTGCACTGAGGAGAGGTATCGATGACGGTAGGTGAGGCCTGGCGCGAAGTCGGCGTTCCAAAACGTCCTAAAGATGATCTATAGGATTCAGGTCAGGACACTGTGCAGGCCAGTTCATAACAGGGATGTTATTGTCGTGTAACCACTCCGCCACAGGCCGTGATTATGAACAGGTACTCGGTTGTGTTGAAAGATGCAATCGCCACCCCCGAATTGCTGTTCAAGAATGGGAAGCAAGTGCTTAAAACTTCATTCCAAGCCTGTGCTATGGTAGTGCCACGCTAGACAACAAGGGATGCAAGCCCCATTCATGAAAACACGACCACAACAAAGCACCACCGCCTTTCGAATTTTACTGTTGGCACTACACGCACTGGCAGATGACGTTCACTGGGCATTCTCCATACCCACATCCTGCCATCGGATCGCCACATTGTGTATCGTGATTCGTCACTCCACACAATGTTTTTCCACTGTTCAATCGTCCAATGTTTATGCACCTTACACCAAGTGAGGCGTCGTTTGGCATTTACCGGCGTGATGTGTGGCTTATGAGCAGCCACTCGGTCATGAAATCCAAGTTTTCTCACTTCCCGTCTAACTGTCATAATACTTGCTGTGGATCCTGATGCAGTGTGGAATTCCTGTGTGATGGTCTGGATAGATGTCTGCCTATTACACATTACGATCCTCTTTAACTGTCGGCGGTCTCTGTCAGTCAAGAGACGAGGTCGGCCTGTACGCTTTTGTGCTGTACGTGTCCCTTCACGTGTCCACTTCACTATGACATCGGAAATAGTGGACCTAGGGATGTTTGGAGGAGTGGAAAGCTCGCGTACAGATGTATGACAC
The DNA here is from genome assembly GCF_021461385.2 of Schistocerca piceifrons. Taxonomy (NCBI): domain Eukaryota; kingdom Metazoa; phylum Arthropoda; class Insecta; order Orthoptera; family Acrididae; genus Schistocerca; species Schistocerca piceifrons. The sequence goes on along the minus strand of NC_060142.1, from coordinate 508,978,264 downwards.
AATTGACACAGCAATCACCTGACCACGTTCGAAGTCCGTGAGTTCCGCGGAGCGCCCCATTCTGCTCTCTCACGATGTCTAATGACTACTGAGGTCGCTGATGTGGAGTACCTGTGCAGTAGGTGGCAGACCAATGCACCTAATATGAAAAACGTATGTTTTTGGGGGTGTCCGGAGAAGGAGCGAAAGAATATTGTCACCCACAATCAGCAATGTCTACAAAAGATGTGATTTTAATGTGCCGTCGACGACGATGCAGCTCGATTTGTTGTATTCAAAGGATCCGTTCCTCCGTTTGTATGAAAGTATTTGAGGAGATCAAATCCGAATGATCAGGTGTGGATTTGAATCATTTCCTCCAAAATTAGACACCAGTGTCCTAATAGCAAACAGATACAGAAGGGTAGAGTGTAGTGAATAAATTAAGATCTAGTGGCATTTCACAAGAAACTGTGCGCAAGTTTAGTACAGTTCATATATACAAGAATTTGCCCGAATCTCGTGGTCGTGCGGTAGCGTTCTCGCTTCCCACGCCCGGGTTCCCGGGTTCGATTCCCGGCGGGGTCAGGGATTTTCTCTGCCTCGTGATGGCTGGGTGTTGTGTGCTGTCCTTAGGTTAGTTAGGTTTAAGTAGTTCTAAGTTCTAGGCGACTGATGACCATAGATGTTAAGTCCCATAGTGCTCAGAGCCATTTGAACCATTTTTATACAAGAATTTACTTTCTCTGTTACTCATGACTGGAATCATCCTCACTGTTAACTGTGCACAGCCTCAGAAGCAAAGCTATAATTTCTCGTTCATCTCACTCTTAATACTGTGCGTTTCACCTCAATAAAAAGAGGTTAAAGTCTGGACCAGCAAAATGGAGGCCGCTCTTGTGTCAACATTATGTCCTAAGAGCCCTTCACTATTCTCTTTGCAGACAAAATAGTCATTTTCCAGCCTGAAAAGCTGTAAAGAAAAATGTCTAAGAGCAGCCCTCAGTATTAGTGTAAGTAATGACCGGGTAGAAAGCGGATAAAGGGGAACAGAATGTAAGATGTAGGTCAGCAAGTCCAGTGGAGCATGTTTTCTATAACACATAGTTCATAAAAGCTTCAGAACTGACTGTTGCAGTGTATAAGGTTCAATAACAATGACACTCTATGACTCTTTCTCTGAAAAGGGAGGCCTCTCCTTGTTGCGCGCAAAGAAGATTTTTTTCTGATACATTATAACTTTGGTGGAAAAGTCTTTTTGCGATGGGAGCTAAGAAACACTGGATAATGTTGCCATGCTATTCAAGAATATCTGACAAAAACTTGAGATGTGATTTCATTTTTCTACCGGTAGCTTCAATTCAAGTGCGTGCGTAAGAACCAAGCATAAATCTTGCAGATTTTTGTTTTATATTTATTTCGCGATGAAGTAAACGATATTGTTCCATAGGCAAAAAGTATTAAGTTTCAGCACCATTTAGCTTATACAGATCCCCGTTTCCCGCATCTCTTGTTGGCACGCTGCGCTATCAGATCATTGATTCAGGAACCGTTGAGCGGGAAGCTTATGGCAAACAACGCGATGGCCATTAAATGTTGAATCCCGATATTCTGCTCGCTTACGGAATTACCTCTGTTTTCCTTCGCTATAAGCAAATCACTGAGCGGTTCACGTATTTTCGAATTCTGAAGCAAAACATTTGTTGTAGTTCTCTGTCGTTGGAATAAGTTCTTAACCAAATTATTATACCGTCGGCAAAGAACAAGCCAGTCACTACACAAGAAAAATCTTTCCTTTGCAGATTAAGTAGTGATGTATGGTTCGACGCTTCTATTGCTAAATTCGTTCCATCCCAGAAATGCCACTGCAACTACACTGTTCGCCGGCCAGAGTGGCCGAGCGGTTAAAGGCGCTACAGTCTGGAACCACACGACCGCTACGGTCGCAGGTTCGAATCCTGCCTCGGGCATGGATGTGTGTGATGTCCTTAGGTTAGTTAGGTTTAAGTAGTTCTAAGTTCTAGGGGACTTATGACCACAGCAGTTGAGTCCCATAGTGCTCAGAGCCATTTGAACTACACTGTTCCGCGCAGACGCGTGAGCCGCTTCGTGCGATACACAACGCACCATCCCGGTGAACATATGAAATCTGCTTTCTGTTAATCGCTTGGTCATACTTTCAGTGGTCCAATTGTGACCGCTCTGAAATTCTAACTGGAGGGGCAGGGAGATTACGGATTTCTCTCTATTTTTATAGGTGGATTATAGGGTCATTTCTGCACGTTTCGCGTGATCATGCCTACAGCGAACATACAATGACGTGTCAATTTTTTATGACCATCTACTTAATAGCGTGTTTAGGAGGCACTACAGACCGATTCTGCGTGAAACAGATTTTACATGTCCTCGATAGTTTGCCGGATGTATTTGGTACCAGATATCTACACAAAGAGTACGTAGTTCACGAAATTAAGAGCCGACAGCAACCCGTATGAGATGCAGTGCGAATCTGGTGATCAAGACATGATCATTTAAGGCGGTTAAAACCAAAGGAGTGTAAATGGCAAAATAACGATTCTGAGAAAATCAGCTTCAAAGTTTTTATCAAATTTAAAATTCTATGTTCATTTGCTATAGTGTCTGTAGTAACCATCACATGCAGTGGTTATTAATAGACCTATACACGCAATACCAATGATAAAAGGCAGAATGTTATGCTGAATAATGCTTTTACCTAAAATATAATTAGCATTTACACCCTTTTTGTTGTGACTTGGCACGACAGCTCTGCCACTAGGAGGTAGCCGAAAGGCACGCGTTTAAGCTCACGCAGGATGGCGTGAGGTCTGGAACAGGTAAAGTAATTGAGACTAGCAAATAAAGTACGAAGCTGCTGGAATACTTAACTTTAATCCATAAGTGGTGAACATAGCTCTTGACGGTACATGCATCACAAGATAAATAGCAAATGATAATGGCGCCTTGCTAGGTCGTAGCAAATGACGTAGCTGAAGGCTATGCTAACTATCGTCTCGGCAAATGAGAGCGTAATTTGTCAGTGAAACATCGCTAGCAAAGTCGGCTGTACAACTGGGGCGAGTGCTAGGACGTCTCGCTAGACCTGCCGTGTGGCGGCGCTCGGTCTGCAATCACTGACAGTGGCGACACGCGGGTCCGACGTATACTAACGGACCACGGCCGATTTAAAGGCTACCACCTAGCAAGTGTGGTGTCTGGCGGTGACACCACACTTTTGTCTCGGAGAATATTATTTATATCTCTTTGACTCTCACTATCATCACGTTTGGGATGACCACAACAACGTAATACAATATATTATCCCATTTTTACGTACTACATTAACCCATATACATAACGTACATATTATACATATAATGGAGTCCATAAGGCAAATGAATAAGCAGTATTACACACAGAAATATACATATCCAAGCATGATCTTAGGATATACATGTACAAATAACCCTTTTTTTATTACGCGAAAGTCTATTGAGTCCCACATAGCATCATTAGATGGCACTCCTTTAGCAAATTGTGTGTCTCGCCTCCACTTGCTGGTGATCTCCTATTTGGAAACATGTTTTTGATTTTTGTTTAAGATCTGTATAGAATGTATGATAAACTGGAGGCACAAATGGAAGTAATTGCTCCAGCTCCTGATATTTCTCTGTTCTTATGCCAGGTGGTGACAGTAAATTCAACTATATTGTCGCTGAACTACGACGGCTGGATTTCATCGTCTTAAGTCAATGGAATCAATGTTCATGTCATCATTGAGTGCAGACTTATAAAATATTCCATACGTGTGTGGCTTAAATTCAGGTAGTTGTTGTCAGTGGTCTTCAGTGAGGTGTACTTCATGATGGCAAAACATAATGATGTTTTTGTTTTTGTTCTGATCCCTGCAATATCACTAATGGAAGTTAGGGTCACTACAGACTCAAAAAGTTGCTGTACATACCTCAGCAAACCATCACGTAATGTGCTCACCTTCTTCTGTTCTTCTATTTTAATGTTTTGAATTCAAAAGCAGTTTCTAATCTGCCAAATTCTAATGCATCAAACCATTGACCATAACAGCTTACAAAACATTTGGCACTAAAGAATTTTATCTCTTTGCGACATTTCTTGTTACGTAATTCTTGAAACAACCGCTATGAAAAAGTTAATATTGTAAGTAGGCTGTTTAGGTTTTTTTTTTTTTTTTTTTTTTGGTAACGCCACGTAGCGCTCTGTATGAAAATCACTGGCTGTGCTGTGTGCAGTCTGTGGCTGGTTTGCATTGTTGTTTGCTATTGTAGTGTTGGGCAGCTGGATGTGAACAGCGCGTAGCGTTGCGCAGTTGGAGGTGAGCCGCCAGCAGTGGTGGATGTGGGGAGAGAGATGGCGGAGTTTTGAGAGCGGATGATCTGGACGTGTGTCCATTGTTTGTTCTCTATCAAAATCATTCATTTGCTAACTATGCCTATCACCTAGTTAGTGCCTCCAGTAGTTAGAATCTTTTATTCAGCTGGCAATACTGGCGCACGCTGTATTGCAGTAGTTTGAGTAACGAAGATTTTTGTGAGGTAAGTGATTCATGAAAGGCGTAGGTTATTGTTAGTCAGGGCCATTCTTTTGTAGGGATTTTTGAAAGTCAGATTTCGTTGCGCTAAAAATATTGTGTCAGTTTATAGATGATCAGAATAAGTAAAGAGAGAAATGTCTGAGCATGTTCAGGTTTGCTCAGCTGTTTGAAAATCAAATAACGTAAGGGGTTTACCAGCACAGTCATTCATAAATTTTTCTAAGGGGGCATTTTAATATCACCCCACACATCTGTATCCCATCAAATAGGTTAGTTCCTCCACTACAATATGGTGTACATATCTCAAAAAATTTGATTTTGTCACTTACACCCCTTTCCCTCTAATTATCTTGTTTCATTATCATCTTCTTCAGTCCACTGTAGCACGATTATGGCCTTGTGACACGGACATATACCCTACTGGAAAATGGCATCGGCGCCGGTGAAGACATTACATATGAATGGATGCAGGCTGTCCGCAACAACTTTCATATAGTCCACAGCTGTCACGGAGCCTTCAGTTACTACCATACGTCCCAATGGAGTCCAGGTGAAAGTCCAGCATAGCATAATACTGTCCCCACCCGCCTGAGTTTTCGACGCGTTTCCATTGACCCACAGTCCAATATCAAAGATCCCGTGCCCAATGCACATTCGTAGTTGACTTCCAGGAGTTGGCTATAAACGCAAGAAGACAATACGAAAATGTACACCTGTCATTCGGTCAACTGTCTTCAGTTAAAGACTTGTATGAGTTGTGTACATTATACTCTCACAAACGTTGAACTTAAGACGGTTGAGTGGTGACATTTTCCATTTGTTTCTGTCTCCGCCAAGTAGACTATTAGGTTTCCCCATATATCTGCACTGTCTTAGGACGGGAAAGTCAGAATAATTTCTGTATTAGGAATTTAATGAAGTTACATTTGCGTAAATTTTTAACTGTGATACGACTTTGAGATGGTCTTGAGGAGAGGAAGCGGAGTGTCATATAAAAAATATAGGATACTACTTAAAAAAAGTCGTACTGCTGTTATATTTTCATAATTAATAACGTTACAAGAAAGGCAGTCATGCTGGTCACTGTCCCCCTGGTATCTAAACAATATTTGATTGATATATATTTTTTTATTTTGCTTCTGGACAAGAGGTTACGTGGGATGGTGAGCAAAAATATGAGATATTATACAGGGCTATTCAGTCTTGGAGTCAAACGTCTAGAGACGATAAATCACGTCGTAGAGAACAACTTTTGTTACAGACAACATGTTCGCAGAGGCTCACTGGAATCACTAGACGTCTTTGTATTGGATTCGCCTGCCCTGGGACGAAGAGATTTCACCGAAATAGTAGGATCTGCTAACCATATGCGCAGGAACTGCATACAGCCTACTCCAGTAAATTGGTAGACATTTTCAACAAGACAGCTTTAAGAATGTGTGTCTCTAAGCGGAGAAAGTTATTTTAGAAGCTTGGTCTACTGCTTTCACGAGCAGTAGATGACTGGACACAACACACATTTCATACGAACGCCAAGAGTGCCTACGCTGTTTCAGAGCTACCAAAACATAAGAGACCCCTCGCTTCGCTGGAAAATGTCAGCAAATATTTTATCCCTGACAAACGCATTCCCCAAAGCGGCATCTATCGCCCTATCGCCCCTAGATGTTGATGCAAAGACATCGAAAAACTCTGTATACTAGCAATTTTTAGATGCAAGTACGTCGGTAACATATTTCACCGATACAGCTCAATTTGAAAATGGCCAAAGGCCAAAACTGGCAAGTAATTGGTTGTATCACATAATAAAGTTTATGTTCATAAAAAAGGAAACAATTCTGACGGCATAAAGTAGCCTTATTTCAGAAACACAGCTAAAGATCAGTTTTGGCGCCTAGAGGGTCAGGCAACCACTGGAACACGGCAGCTCGTATGGTTGCCCCAGACTCCACTACAGAACGAGGTACTGTAACACAGTACATAGACTCTCATTGGTCAGGTGAGGAATTAAAACCATCATCCGATTTTAATTGGTTCCTGTGCATCGATTAAGGAAAATCTTTGTCCTATCCGAGGTTGTGTTCCGTCTGTAACAATCTAAACGCCTACGATACGTTAACCCTAATCTTCTTCGTAGCAGCTTTTAACAGGATAATATTAAGTTGTCTCTTCCTCTATGAATAGATGATGAATGCAGTTAGCCGCTAACTTTGTGTAATGTCTTGTCTGTATAGACGTGTATCTGTTGCCTTTAAGACACTTTCACCTTCACACATAAATCTATACAGTAATGTAAGGGCCTCCCGTGTCTTGGCTGATCCGTGATACGACAGGCGAAAAGTTATACTAATGGAGGATTATTAATATTATCTCTATTTTCATTCGCTCTCTCTCTTTCTCTCCTTTATCTCTCTACAGTTTTTATTATAATATTTTATTACGTGAAATCAGCCAAATAGGATCTTTGGTGGAGTCCTTCGTCTTGGTAATCAGCGTCTGGCTTGCTGTAAAAGATCTTTACATTTATTATTACTGTTAAACACTGTATTCAGTCGGGAGAATCAATCGTGTGGACAATTTGATCCTTTTACGAAAGATTGCGAATTCCAGATGTGTACGAAGCCTTTTTGGACGATTTAACACAGACTCAGTGATTGCAGGCTCTCTTCGACACAGCTGAAACTTCCCCACTAATTACAGGGCCAACGTGATCATCAAATGGTTCAGAAAAAAACTCGTTCGTTCATTCACTCCGGAACAAAAAGTCACAAACCTTATTTATGAAGGAAACTGTGTATTAAATCCATCTCCATTACATGTCCAGATCTCCAGTGATTCCACGTCTTAATTATTTTCCGTTTACACTCTCTTTCTATTCAAACAAACCGCTAGTGGCACACAAGTTAATTCGCTCGATTTAGCGAGAAGAAAATCAGAATATGTATCTCTCAGAAATACGTCAATCCCTCAATCCCTACTCCAGAGACTGTCCTAGTTACCACTCTAACAACCATGGAGAATGCATATATGCATTCTGTTATTTCAAAGAATAAACGCGCTAGAAAATACTTTGGCGTCATCTAGCTGTCGCCGCATATGTTACGAGAAAATTAGATCAGATACTTTTCCAAAGTGAATGAATGTGGATGGTTTGATTGACAATGATTAATTGGTGCGTGGTAGAGGGTATTTTCTGTGGGGACGATACAAGCTCTCCGTTGCCTCTACTGAAACAGTATCAGTTTGCATCCAGCGTTAACCCATTTTACGCAGTTGACCCTAAGCTACTACACTATTACAGTATTGGAAGAAATTACCGCCGTTGCTTGTAGTGGGAAGCTGGCCCAAGTGCAGCCCATCGGTTAACCTAATATTAACAGGACCTGGGTTAATATTAACAGGACAGGATTAAGCACCCAAACAAACTGAATCTCACTGAAGAGTGACACATATAAAGTCTGAATAGTGTTTAAATGGATCTCTCGTATCACATACTTCCTCCATCTGTGGCATAACCCAACCCCCTTATTTTATTGGATTAAAGTTGTGGTGTCACCGCCAGACACCACACTTGCTAGGTGGTAGCCTTTAAATCGGCCGCGGTCCGTTAGTATACGGCGGACCCGCGTGTCGCCACTGTCAGTGATAGCAGACCGAGCGCCACCACACGGCAGGTCTAGAGAGACGTACTAGCACTCGCCCCAGTTGTACAGCCGACGTTCATAGCAATGGTTCTCTGACAACTACGCTCTCACTTGCCGAGACGATAGTTAGCATAGCCTTCAGCTACATTTGCTACGACCTAGCAAGGCGCCATAGCTTTGATAATAATATTGTGAAGCATGTATCATCAAGAGCGATGTTCTACAAATGTGGATTAAAGTTAAGTATTACAGCAACTGCGTCCATTTTCTAAGTTCTCATTTCCTTTTAACTGTTCCAGACCTCACGCCAATCTGCGTGAGCTTAACGCGTGCCTTTCGGCTTCCTCTCGTTGTGACTTGGCTGTCGTGCTAAGTCACAACAAAAGTAATACTATACATGTATTTTTTCGTTTCCTGGCTTCTCACTTGAGAAAAACTTGAGTATCTGCTGCCGAGTCATTTTCGCTTACCTACTAAAGGAGAAAAGAGGAGCATAGAAAATGTCACATTTTCCTCCTGTGGCAAATCTAGAAGAACGATTGCGTTTTGAAAATATTTGAAGAAGAGGCGGTGAGTTTATCTCATATTTGCGTTACCAGTATTACACTGAAATTATCGTACGATTGCTGCAGAACCAGCTAGCTAAGCACTAAGCCTAAAACCAGATATGTATATACGTGGTACTTGTTGAAAGTTTCATTATTTTTTCTTAGTCTGCTCTGTGGGTTGGTTCCATTCCAAGTGAAAATTAACTGTGTGAAATTTAGCATCAGTAGGGTAAGGGGTATTCCAGGACGTTCAAATTCTGAAAATCCTGAAAAAAATTAGAACCATAAATTTCGAAATATAAAGGATCCGCCAAAAAGAGCGCCCTTTTGAATAGCGTAGAATATTTTCGTTTAACGGTTGACCATTTTTTGTGTGTCATTGTAGTTTCCGTAAACATTCCGGTTGTTGCTCCATTCTGAATTTCTAACATTTGTTCACTGTTTATCTAACCATGAAACAGTTACCTATTGTGCGGTGTGTGTTAATAGTGAAAACATTTTACGATAAAGCAAAAAGTTGTGCAGAACCTAGAGACCTCTTCGCACGATTCTCAGGCAAATGAAGCACCGAATCAATCAAAAGTTCGCAGAATTATTGTAATTTTCAATGAACGGATTCAAAAGTGAATATTGAGAGTTCTGGACGTCCTCGTTCTGACCGTTCAGAGGCAAACACTGCGATGTCATTGGCAATGTAGCTCTTAGTCAAATGAAGTCGCTTCTCCGCCCTTCCTAAGAATTCGGTATGTGATGCTTTTCAGTACGGCGAATTCTGCGGTGTGATCTCCATTACCATCTTCACGGAATTCAGTTAACACAGCAGCTAAAAATGCCGACGGTGAGAAAAGGCGGCGTTTTCTTTACTTGTATCTGAGAAGAAGACAGAAATACGACGGTTTTTGCGATGACTTCTTCTTTAGCCACGAGGCGTACTTTCGCTTAAACGGACTTCTGAATAAACAGAACTGCCGCATCTGGGTGTCAGAAAGTCCTTGCCTGGATCAACTGAGGGAAATGCATTGACAGTGTGCGACAGTTTGGTGTGGCTTCTGGGTAGCACTCAAAATGCGACCTTACTTTTTTGAGATGAAGCAGGACAAGTTGTGACTGTTAATGGTGACTGGTACGTGTGATGATGAAGATTTTAGTGACCTTATTCCAGTGGAATAGACACTCAGTAATTGTGGTTTCAGCACGATGGTCCCTCCTCTCAGCCTTCCCGCAAAACACATTTTTGCTTGGTGTACCTTAAAGAGCACTACATGCTGAAAAAGACCCGAAGTTTATTTTTTCCATACGTACATTGATGAGCCAAACCATCATGACCACCTATTAATAGCTCTGGGACGAAATACATCACTGATTCTGCATACCAGGGATCGGATAGTTTGTTGGTAAGTTTGTGGAGGTATATGGCATTAAATACATATGCACAGGTCATGTATTTCTCGTAAATAACGAGTAGCTGGTTTGTCTATTCTGTGATGGCGCCCGATTGGTTCTCATGTGTTCTATAGGATTTATATCAGGCGAATTTGATCGTGAGTTCATTATAATGCTCCTCAAATCACAGCAGCACGGATCTGGCTCCGAGACGCGGACAATTATACTACTGAAATTTGACATCACCGTTGCGAAAGACATCATGCATGAAGGGATGTAGGTGGTTCGCAGCTGTCAGTGTGTCTTCGATTGCTATCACAGAACCCATTCAAGGGCAGGAGAATGTCTCCCATAGTATAATACTGCTCCCATCAGCCTGCGTTCGTGGCGCGCTGCGCGTTTCGAGCCCCCATTCACCTCTATGACTGCGTTTATAGAGACAACTGTCGACCTAATGTAGTAAAAATGTGATTCATTGGAAGAGCCAACACGTTTCCATTGATCAACGATCGAATCCCGATCGTTCCGTGTCCACTGCAATCGTAATCGTCGATATCGTTGGCTCCACATGTGAACATGTAGGGGTGGTCTTCTGCAGAGCTCCATGTTCAATAATACCCGATGAACGGTGTGCTCCGAGACAGTTGTGCGTGCAAAAGCATTGTGCTCTTTCGGCAGAGATGCCACAGGTCAACATCTAACCTACTTTACAGAACAGACTAGTCTCCGAACCCCACGTTCTGTGAAGAATCGTAGACGTCCAACCATTTAGCGCCTAGTGGTATCATGACAGTTCACATTCTCTGAGTAATAATAAATTGGACTTTGTCAAAGTTGCTTATCTCCACGGATATCTTTGCTACGGTGGTCCCCCGACCCACGCATAGACTGTCGTTAATACCACAACACAAACGGCTGAATTTGAACTGGTTCGGTGATCGGGAACCATGGCCTGCCGATAAATGTCGTCGCATTGCGTTCAGCGATTAGTCACGATTCTGCGCTACCCCAGCGACCTGCGGAGAGGTCCCGGCCTTGCAATGGCTTGGAGAGACACAGCGGTGTTTGCTGGTGGCATAATTGTGTCGTGAGCCATAGGGTATCAGGTCACTGCTGCTAGTGATAGAAGGAACCGTGACAGCACAACGGTACGTCATTGTCATGCTGAGTCCTTATGTGTTACCTCTCACGCGACAACATTGCGGTGCCATTTTCCAACAGGACATCGTCCGTTCATGTCACGTGTCTCTAGGTGTTCTTTGCGTGATGCTGACGTATTCTGTTCCCTGTACAGCAAGCATGGGACCATCACGGACACTCGTCCCAGTCCCACCGTCCAGGATATCAAAAACCAGTTACAGCAGTTGTGGGACAGCTCGCCTCAAGAGAGGATGTAACGGTTCTTTGACACACTTCCCAACCCATCCAGCAGCAATAGTGGGGGGAGGGGGGGGAGGTGCAACGTCATACTGACACGTGCGCTCATAACCTGCTGACATATTCTACGTAAATTTGACTCGATTTTGTTATCTTGGAAACAACAATCCACAAAGAAATCGTGTCAGGATAGCAAATGCCTGTAACGATTTTCTCTATGAAGAAGAAGATCAGTGATATTTGACGAATCTCATTCATCCTCAGTGGAGCAACGGGGGTTTCTGTCCCCGAAACGAACGTTGTGTCGATTAACTTTGCCATTAGTGCGACATGTAGCTTGATCACTAAAAATTAACCTGTCAGGTGTCGTTGTCATTGTCCATTCTTCCATCATCGTGCATCATAGTCTTCCGGAGTGAGCGACTGGACCAACAGCAATCTGTACGGTTTCACGAACAAGCATTTACGTGGGATTTTGGCAATGTTTGTTTGTGAGGTCTGGAGCTCATGACTTGCTCGACGTGTTGATATCTGTGGGATTTGCTGAAATGCTGCTCGAATGAGACCAACATTTGGTCCGACACAGGAGGCCGATCAGTACTTTTGCAATTGAAAATGCAGCCCTGCTCTTCTAACTGTTTGTACCAGGCATAAATATAGACTTTTGGGTGACTCCTGGTGAAAGTGTGTGCGAAATGCTCGTTGAACAGCAGTTTTTGCTAACTCAAGGACACGTCAGCTCCTCTGCTACGTAGTTACCATTGTTTACACCAGCACCCGCTGGTGGTGGCACCTTTGCAACAATACATTTGCACCCATACGTAAAGAAATCGTCGAGAGATGCTCTATTACCGGGTTAATGCTTGAAGCCATTTCGTTTGTACGGTTTTCTGAAAGCGTGCTCACATTAACTATGCATACTGTAGTAACGAATGTGGCAGATGGTCTGTACGATAGTAATGATTTTTAGTCCTTCATATTCCAGTTATATATGTTGCTATGCGTAACTATGTCTTTCCTTTATCGTCTCCCGCAGAAATCGTTTACAATTCTGTGACACTCTAGCCGCAGATAAAGAAACCCCTAACGGATCTGTATTGTGCTTCGAATCCTAGGCCCCAAACCACTCCCCCCCCCCCAACCCCCTCCCCCTTCTCTCTCTCTCTCTCTCTCTCTCTCTCTCTCTTTCGTTAACTCTGCTTCATTAGGGTCGTATACTGATGAACACCACGTAAGAATCTATTAAATGAGACTAGTAGAAGAGATATTCTTGTTCGCTGGTGAAATATACCTCATTAGTGCAGCAACTAATCTCGATATGGATTTTATTTTCCACAACGAGACTTCCACAATAATTCGCTACGTATAGATACCCCTGGACGTTAGAATATTGAAAGTCACGTTAAATATTATCAGAAAATTATATTTCCTTTCCAACAAGCCTCAGCAAATATTTCTGCTACTAATTGTTTAATATTGTTCCTTGTTTACATCGCAGTATTCATTTCTCTTCAGACCATTGTAAAGCACCGGAAAGTTCCATGTGTCATATAACGTACGAGGACTGGTCCTCATATTAATAAATTCCTTAGTGATCGAGGTGAAGAGGCATGTTGAGGTTCTAGGTGAAGCTGGAACATGTCAAACCTTAGTGGTGGTGGTGGTGGTTAGTGTTTAACGTCCCGTCGACAACGAGGTCATTAGAGATGGAGCGCAAGCTCGGGTTAGGGAAGGATTGGGAAGGAAATCGGCCGTGCCCTTTCTAAGGAACCATCCCGGCATTTGCCTGAATCGATTTAGGGAAATCACGGGAAACCTAAATCAGGATGGCCGGAGACGGGATTGAACCGTCGTCCTCCTGAATGCGAGTCCAGTGTGCTAACCACTGCGCCACCTCGCTCGGTGTGTCAAACCTTAGTCTCGGTCATCCCTTACTATACATTCTGTTTCGGGTGGGGAGGGGAGAGCAAGTGGGGGGAGGGGACAGGAATGATTGTTATTCTAGCTCCTGATGAGGATTGTTGTCGTGATATGTACATCAGTTTTGTCGCTTCGCAACGCAGTGGTCCGGATTGCGCCGTCAGATGTTGATGGTCATCCAGGATATTCTCATTAATTTCACTTCCTCTTCGTACGAATTTGTTGACAAGATTAGTCCTTGTTGGTGACTGCTCACGCACCATTTTTAATGTTCTATCGCCACATTTCCAGGAAAATATGGCTATCTCGAAGGCTTGTGAAAGATGAATTTGAAATGAAAAATTGCATGAATTCGCCAATGAGGTCGGGAAGAGGAAACAAAAATATTGTAATAAGTGGTCTTGTATTTGCAGATGATTTCGCTATACTTTCTGAACGTGTGGCACCTGCTATAACACAAGTTAATTTTTTAGAATAAATAGCCAATGGGACGGACTTAAGAGTTTTAACATACTTAAGTGCACCGATATTTCTGAAAACCGATATTGACCAAATTGAAAAAGTTAAAGAATTAAAATATCTTGGTTCGAAAATACAAGGAAATGGTTTGGATAAACCTATCATAGAGGAAAGGATAAAATCGAAAGGGCATTTGGTACAATCAAAGACTTTTATAACAAAAAATGAGAAAGTAAGGCATTACAATAATGAAGTCAGAAAGTCTATATGAAACTGAATATGTAGCGTTAAACTGCGAAGGTCGTTCCGAAAGTAAGTTTTGTCATTGTTTTCACACAGAAACTTTATTGACAAAAACAAATATACAATGGCATCACGAACTACATACTTTACACTACTTTCCAACATAGTTGCCACCGACTTTGAGACATTTATCGTAGCGTGCAACTGATATGAAGTAACCACTCTGGTAAAAGTTGGTGCCCTACAATGCGAGGAATGGTCTGACAGCCTGCTACACCTCAACATTGGTTTGGAAGTGATGTCTCGACACGTGCGTCTTCAAGCGTAGGGAACAGGTGAAGGTCTGAAGGGACAAGAACCAGCCTGTAGCCCGGGTAATCCAGTCTCTCTCATCGGAAGCGAAGAATCTGACCTATGTGAGCCTTGCTGTGTGTGGTTTTACGTGCCGCCCAAGAACACAACACTTTCACTCAAGAATCGTGGCCCACTTCCATTGGACACCCCGTTGTCAGCATATTTCCGTCTGCCATCGCGATGTGTACTCGAATAACCTCAAACACACCGGTCTACTGCTACTCTCCCTTCTTCGGCGCTCTGCACATGCGTCATTCCTCCTCCGCTGACACCCCTTCTGTCGATGAACTAGTAACGGTGGATTCGTAAGGCATTTGTTTGTGTCAGCTGGTGCACCATCTTCTCGTTCAGAAACAACGACGAATTAAAAATATTAGAAAGGCGAATCATTAGGAAAATATCAGGCCCACAGAAAACTATGGTATGTTGGAAATTACGTAATGAAATTTATCGGAACATGGAAAAAGAAGTAACGACAAAAACGCGACTATTATTTTTCGTACATTTATATCGAATGAAAGACAGTAGATTAACCAAAAAGATTTTCAAACCCGGTACTCACAGCTTTACTTCTGCCAGTACCTCGTCTCCTACCTTCCAAGCTTTACAGAAGCTCTCCTGCGAACCTTGCAGAACTAGCACTCCTGAAAGAAAGGATATTGCGGAGACATGGCTTAGCCACAGCCTGGGGGATGTTTCCAGAATGAGATTTTCACTCTGCAGCGGAGTGTGCGCTGATATGAAACTTCCTGGCAGATTAAAACCGTGTGCCCGACCGAGACTCGAACTCGGGACCTTTGCCTTTCGCGGGCAAGTGCTCTACCAACTGAGCTACCGAAGCACGACTCACGCCCGGTACTCACAGCTTTACTTCTGCCAGTACCTCGTCTCCTACCTTCCAAACTTTACAGAAGCTCTCCTGCGAACCTGGCAGAACTAGCAGTCCTGAAAGAAAGGATATTGCGGAGACATGGCTTAGCCACAGCCTGGGGGATGTTTCCAGAATGAGATTTTCACTCTGCAGCGGAGTGTGCGCTGATATGAAACTTCCTGGCAGATTAAAACCGTGTGCCCGACCGAGACTCGAACTCGGGACCTTTGCCTTTCGCGGGCAAGTGCTCTACCAACTGAGCTACCGAAGGTTCGCAGGAGAGCTTCTGTAAAGTTTGGAAGGTAGGAGACGAGGTACTGGCAGAAGTAAAGCTGTGAGTACCGGGCGTGAGTCGTGCTTCGGTAGCTCAGTTGGTAGAGCACTTGCCCGTGAAAGGCAAAGGTCCCGAGTTCGAGTCTCGGTCGGGCACACGGTTTTAATCTGCTAGGAAGTTTCATATCAGCGCACACTCCGCTGCAGAGTGAAAATCTCATTCTGGGAAGATTTTCAAATGTTCGTGGTATAATGAATCAGCTTAATAAATAAATGTTATTTTCTGTCGGTTTCGGTCAATCATACCGGTCACTTAGACCATCATCGCCGAAAGAAAACGCAATACATTATGTGGAAAAGCGATTCATCATTCTCTTCCATGATTCGAAACTAAGAGAAAGATGAATTGCTTTTGCATCTAATGGTTTATAGAGCTAATGGTTGAAAGTACAGATCTTTAAATATACAGATCTTTAAATATCTCACGGCTGTAGAAAATCAGCTCACTAAAACATTAAGGACACTGAAGTGTTTAGAGAATATGAAAAGAATTCCGAAATAGAAAAGCGAAATGTATCAAGTGGTCAGTAGAGCGGAACAAAAAAGGTAGTGAAGGTATGAAAGAGTACTGGAAAAAAAGAAGAGAACAAGAAGTAAGGAACTGGAATCCACACGTTGTTCTTAGTCGGCCCATCTGAGAAAGAAAAAAAAAGATTTTGCTGAAAATGGATGGTTGCTTACGGGGCACCATGTACTGGTACGAAGTACGAGTATATCAGCCGAACACTGTGCAGTGGCTTGCGGAGTGTACACATGGAAATTAGCCTTGTTTTTACTATTGCGGCACCTTTAACTCACGTGCAAGTTACGGGCCCAAACACAATGTTACGCAAACCACACCCAAGTGGGTTTATGTTGAATGTGGGCAAGGAGTGTAACGCAACTTATAATGGTACTGATGTAAATCCTCTGTGGGGTGACTAGCCTCTCATGTAATTTATTACTTAAATTAACTGATCAAAGTTTCCCTCCAAAAATGATGATGGGAAAGGATTCTCGTGAGTGTGACTGTTTAACAGATAAATGCCGTCCTAAAAAATAATAGTTCCATTTATTTTCTTTGAATGCAACACAAATCTGATCATAAATTTGTGCAAGGAACAATTATGTATACTAACTTAAACCATACATGTAAATAGTCCTCACCTGATAGAAGCGTTCACGAGAACCTAGTTCAAACGATACTGCGTGGAATGAAGTGTGCTTCTGTACTAAAAGAACGGGTAGCAAAGAGAAAAGGTGAAACGTGTAATATCGATAAGCAAGTGTGTAATTGGATGCACTACGACAGTATCATGTCAGGAGGCGTCCGCCCCCGGTAGCTGAGTGGTCAGCGCGACAGAATGTCAATCTAAAGGGCACGGGTTCGATTCCCAGCTGGGTCGGAGATTTTCTCCGCTCAGGGACTGGGTGTTGTGTTGTCCCAAATCATCATCGTTTCATCCCCATCGACGCGCAAGTCGCCGAAGTGGCGTCAAATCGAAAGACTTGCAGCCGGCGAACGGTCTACCCGACGGGGACCCTAGTCACACGAATTTTTTTTTTTTTTTTCAATCTAAGGAGGCGAAATGGTTTTACGGATGCAACCACTGGGAAACATGAATTCGAATTCTGGGTAGCTGAAAAATCAACTGAAACCCTACGGACCGGAGCTGCAAATATTACCGACAGCACGGTGCAAGACGGCGTGCTGATGACGGCTGCTACTCGTGGTTAGCTCCGCTGCATGGTGATGGGCTCCGCCTTGGAGATCAATCGAAGCGCGAGCTCGAAAAAACTCTTTGTCCGGTTGGCCGGGCAAGTGAAACCGCTAATCAAATTACGCTGCAGCAAGAAGGGCGCAATACGTGAGCTACTCCTGCAACGACCAAAAACCAACATCATCTCAAATTCTCTTTGGCCCGGAGCCCAGAAAGCGACTGCTCCGCTGTGCCAGAACGCGGCTAATCGTGGCCGATTAAGAAAGCTTTCGCTGTTATCGCCTTCCAAGAAATTCGTCTAAGTTCCCACTACAATGCTCCCTCAACCTAGGCGCCAGTACCATTCGCTCACGCTGATTCCCAACGGTGACTACCACGTGTGCTGACGCAGTAGTCGAGCAGCCTATCACAGCCTCCGCCAGGAATTTCTGCGGGAAGCTTCCGGCGACGGTCGCCAGCGGAATACGATAGTTGGAGTGCGCCGTTCTCGTGGAGCTTGGAGTCCTTTCCTCCGAAACGTCTCGAACAATGGCACCGCCGTGGTCCTGAGATGGCGAGTTCCTTCCCAAAACATGAGGCTCTCGCGAGGAAACTGCCCCGAGCCGTTGTAGAAATAGGGAGCTCCTGTCGCTCTACCTCCTGAGACCCAATATCGAAAGAGAAAGGCAGCAACCACGGGACAGTACTCCGTTCACATTCCCAGTGGCAGGATGCGACTGGAAAAAAGCGCAGGTGACGCCTGTATATAAGAAGGGTAGAAGGACGGATCCTCAAAATTACAGACCAATATCCCTAACATCAGTTTGTTGCAAGATTCTCGAACATATTCTCAGTTCGAATATAAAGAATTTCCTTGAGACAGAGAAGTTGCTGTCCATGCATCAGCACGGCTTTAGAAAGCATCACTCCTGCGAAACTCAACTCGCTCTTGCGAACCATGGATGAAGGGTATCAGACGGATGCCATATTCCTTGACTTCCGGAAAGCGTTTGACTCGGTGCCCCACTGCAGACTCCTAACTAAGGTATGAGCATATGGGATTGGTTCCCAAATATGTGAGTGGCTCGAAGACTTCTTACGTAATAGAACCCAGTACGTTGTCCTCGATGGTGAGTGTTCATCGGAGGTGAGGGCATCATCTGGAGTGCCCCAGGGAAGTGTGGTAGGTCCGCTGTTGTTTTCTATGTACATAAATGATCTTTTGGATAGTCTGGATAGCAATATGCGGCTGTTTGCTGATGATGCTGTGGTGTACGGGAAGGTGTCGTCGTTGAGTGACTGTAGGAGCATACAAGATGACTTGAACAGGATTTGTGATTGGTGTAAAGAATGGCAGCTAACTCTAAATATAGATAAATGTGAATTAATGCAGATGAATAGGAAAAAGAATCTCGTAATGTTTTAATACTCCATTAGTAGTGTAGCGCTTGACACAGTCACGTAGACTAAATATTTGGGCGTAACATTGCAGAGCGATATCAAGTGGGTCAAGCATGTAATGGCAGTTGTGGAGAAGGCGGATAGTCGTCTTCGGTTCATTGGTAGAACTTTGGGAAGATGTGGTTCATTGTAAAGGTAACCGCTTATAAAACACTAATACGACGTATTCTTGAGTACTGCTCGAGCGTTTGGGATCCCTATCAGGTCGGATTGAGGGAGGACAAAGAAGAAATTCAGAGGCGGGCTGCTAGATTTGCTACTGGTAGGTTTGATCATCACGCGAGTGTCACGGAAATGCTTCAGTAACTCGGGTGGGTCTCTAGAGGAAAGGAGGCGTTCTTTTCGTGAATCGCTACTGAGGAAATTTAGAGAAACAGCATTTGAGGCTGACTGCAGTACAATTTTACTGCCGCCAACTTATATTTCACGGAAAGAACACAAAGATAAGAGAGATTAGGGTTCGTACAGAGGCATGTAGGCAGTCATTTTTCCCTCGTTCTGTTTGGGAGTGGAACAGGGAGAGAAGATGCTAGTTGTGGTACGAGGTACCCTCCGCCACGCACTGTATGATGAATTGTGGAGTAGATGTAGATGTGTCTCCCCCCCCCCTCCCCCACACACACACATTCTGATGTTGTGAGCAGTTAGCAGTTGGCCTCCTATCAGCCGGTTTCAGTCTGGAACCGCGCTGCAACTACAGTCGCAGGTTCGAATCCTGCCTCGGGCATGGATGTGTGTGGTGCCCCAAATAAAATCTTGTATAGAGGAATTGATCATGTGTAACCTTCAGCTATCTGAATATTTTTGTAATTTTATTTGTGTTGGGGATAACTTTGGTATCAATTATGATTAACAGCCTGCAAGGTATAATTGTATTGCTATATGTTAATATTCATATTATTTTGTTATTCACGTGTAATTTGAAACCTTATTTACAATGTCATATAGAGGACTCTAGCTATGTTTAATCTACAGGCACATACATAGCCTCCACACTCAGGAATTGCATGTGAGAGAATCAAATTTTAGGAGACACTATGTTTTTTTTAAAAAAAACTCACTATTTATACCTATTTCCTTTTATGCTAAGTATAATTATATTCTTTTTATTAATTATATTAACTTTGGTAACCACTTATCTCTAACAATTGATGAGTTGTATGTTATCTCAACTTAAATTTAATTTTTAAACTTTGAATAGAGGAATCCTATTATGTTTAAACATAGCTTCCTGAAAACTTCCTGTATAAGATTGTTTATGCAAGAATTAACCAATATCATTATATCTTAATATTTATTCTCCTATTATGTTTCACGTGAAATTCTAACATCACTTATAATTTCACATAGAGAAATCTAGCTCAGTTTAATTTTTGGGGCACATGTATAGCTTTGTACTCTAAAATTGCATCAGGGAGAACTCGGTTCTCTGTAGGTACCATTAGTTTAGAATTCTTTTTCTTTGTTTTCCTTTTGTCTATATATTTTATATCAATTTTGTTTTATTTTATACTTAATTAATTATATAAGCTTTCATTAATTATTTTGCATATAAACGTCACTCTATTAAAGAGTGTACCAACACACAGAGCAACAGCCAGGACAGAAACATTAGAAAAAGGTCCGCCTCCACGTGACAGGGACGGTAACGGTATGGGGGCTTGTCAAGCTAACCTAACTTGCAAGCAGCCATTACGGCTAAGAGACCTAACACTGCCTGGCTTGTCACTTGTTTTAAGTAGCACACGGCCCACCTTAGAAAACAAAATGTTCTTAGGGTAGTTAGGTTTAAGTAGTTCTAAGTCCAGAGGACTGATGACCTCAGATGTTTAAGTCGCATAGTGCTTACAAGGGAACCTCCCCATCGCGACCTCCTCAGATTTAGCTATAAGTTGGCACAGTGGATAGGCCTTGAAAAACTGAACACAGATCAATCGAGAAAACAGGAAGAAGTTGTGTGGAACTATGAAAAAAATAAGCAAAATATACAAACTGACTAGTACATGCGCAAAATAAGCAATATCATGGATAGTATCAACTCACGAGCACCGTGAACAGCTGCGAAACGAGAAGTCCTTGGTTCAAGTCTTCGATCGAGTGAGAATTTTACTTTCTTTATTTTCGTAAAGTTATGATCTGTCCGTTCGTTCATTGACCTTGTTATTGAAGTCGCGAGATTCGTATTGTCTACGGAATACATCTCACGTATTTAAAGCACTCTCGTACAAAGAATCGAACAGTCAACTGCCCGCCAGGGAGCCTCGTTAGCAGGAATACTCTCTTTTCCGTGCGCTGTAGTCGACTGATGTCGTGTGTTTCGATGTTTGTTTAGGTGTAGCGTCCCCATACTACGGCGCAGTTACCTCGCATCGGACGGACAGATAATAATTGTCTGAAAATAAAAAATTAAACTTTTCACTCGAAGGAAGACTTGAACCAAGAACCTCTCATTTCGTAACTGCTCACGCTAACCACGGGACCACGGAGCTCCTGAACTCACACTATCCTTGATGTTGCCTATTTTGCGCATGGACTACTCAGTTTGTATATTTTGCTTATTTTTTTCAAAGTTCCACACAACTTCTTCCTGTTTTCTCGATTGATCTGTGTTCAGTTTTTCACGGCCTATCCACTGTGGCAACTTATAACTAAATCTGAGGGGGGTGCGATGGGGATGTTACCTTGTTAGAGCCATTTGAACCTCTCAGCCCGCTCGTCTCTAACGTAAAATAAACACAATTCTTATATGCGTGCATTCTATATGCCGGTTCGCAGCATCCGATTACCTTCTTTGCATGACAGTGTAATATAGTTGCGAAGTGACATTAATTAGCACGTATGCAAATTCAGATTTTACAATGGCAGATAGACTGGTTTGATGGCCCTTAATAAGTGTACGAAGAAACCAGAGGGCCAGTCGTGTAGCATGTGCAGATGCGAAAGTGGTACGAAGCGTACAGGACAAGTGAAACGCAACAGCAGGGCGAAGGGTGCGGGCAGTGAATGGCGCGTGCACGGGGGTGCGGAGGCAGGGAGGCTGCTAGCCCGGGCGGCGGGTGGCGGGCGACGCGGTCAGTGGGGCAGGGCGGCGGGAGGCGGGAGGCGGCAGGCGGCGTGGTGGGGGCTGGACCGGGAGGCTGCGCCGCGCCGCGCCAGTAGCCGGGCAGCCGTCGGCGAGCGCGCACGCACCAGCCACAGCCTCGCAGCATGGCGTCCCGCTTCGTCACCGAGCGCGTGCCCGACGGCGCGGGCCCGCCGCAGGAGCAGCCGCCGCCCGGCGCCACCGACGCCCAGCCGCCCCCGGCGCCGGCGGCCGCCCCCGACAACAGCCCGGCCGCCCCCGAGGCCACCCCCACGGCCACCGCCGCCGGCAGCCCCCGGCAGCAGCAGCAGCAGCAGCCGGACAAGGAGAAAGGTAGGCCGCGCCGGATCGATTGCCGGCGAGCCGAGCGGAGCAGGGCTGCAGCCGCGAGTCGCCGCCCCCGCAGCGTCGGCGGCGCGCCGCCCCGCGCTACCTGCTGGCTGGCTGGCCGGGCTTCCGCCTGCACCCCTGCCTGCCTGCATTGATGGGGTGGCGCCGCCAACGCTACCCCCGCCGCCTCCGGCCTAATTCTGCCGCGCTGTCAGGGCGCACCCCTCGCGTCCCACCCTCCACGGCCCTTACGTCGGTGTGCATTTGTACGCAACTCTCAGCCGTCTCACTACAGTCCACAACACTCCTCCCAAAGCTACATGGGTATAACTTTGAACATAGCTGCTAAGGTTCAGTGACCGCGTCAGAATTATATTGCAACAAATAAGCCCTCGATCACAAATATTAAGTCAAAATTGACCTGGTTTCGACGCTACTATGAGCGTCGTCTTCAGAATTAGACTAACTGTTCTAAAACATATTAGGTATATAGTACATTAATAAAATTAAAGTTTGTATTGACTGGAAAAGATGCAGTACTTACATGTCACATATCAAAAAAGATCTGAACCGGAAAGGCGACGTCATGAACAGTTGTGAGATGGCAAGCCGCTAAGGGCTGCTCGTACTGTGAACAAGGGTTGCAACAATTAGTCCAATTCTGAAGACGACGCTCATAGTAGCGTCGAAACCAGGTCAATTTTGACTTAATATTTGTGACCGAGGGCTTATTTGTTCCAATGTAACTATATGGGTATACTTGTTTTCGAAATAGAAAACTCGCAGCTGTTACTTTTAACTACTATTATTTTAGTAACAATATACTCATGTTTCATTTCTTTAGCTCTAGTTTCGTGGTAGCAGCCCCATTTTCAAACCGCCGTTCTTACGACAATCCAAGCTGTAGAAACGGAACCTGACATCGCCATTGGTCACAGACTGACACCGATCGCCGATCGCCAACTGAGTTAGACTAATTGTTGCAACTCATCAGCTTAGCAGATTATACATGGACTTGCTGAAAAGTACTGCCTTTAAATTCTTTTACGTGAAAACTCTTAAAGTTTTTTAAATAAAACAAACTTTATTAACATGCCACATCTTAGTTCTTCATTAAATGTTTCACAGTTCCTAGTATGGACAAACAGTAACTGTGTAGTAGAATGACAGAACGGCAAATTCGTACCGGACCAGGACTCGAACCACTTATCGCGATACGAGATAAACGGGAAGTCTGGGTTCGGGTCCCGGTCTGGCACAAATTTTCAATTATCGTTTATCGCACTTCTGAACAACATAGGTACTGCAATATCGTACCTATTCGCCGACACAGGGCAACCGTCCTTCATTAAAATGTGTCCCCTGTACCGGAATATACGTAATGAAAATACGGGTGCAAGATGTAGACACATGGTCGACGACGCATGGAAGTTTGAGTCTCGCCGTGAGTTGTGCTCCGATAGACTAATGGTAAGCCGACCGCTTACGGTAATCAGAAAAACTGGGTTCAAGTTCGAGTACGGCACAAATTTTCACTGTCGCCATTCCGTTGTATAGCGGAATGTCCGTGGTTCCCCATATTCGCAACTGCGAACACATTTCATGTATTTCATGTCTGTAGCTGCCGCAGTGGCTGTTCCTTCAGACACGCATGCTTCGTATTTCTGAACAGCACAGGACCTGCGATATCGTATTTATTCTTCGTGTCTACATATTTATTTCTCAACATAGCCACTCTGGAGACAAACACATTTCTCCCAAGGAGAGACCACTCTGTTGATACCGTCCTGCAGAATGTTTGACTTTGTTGACCGAGTCATAACCTCACCTCTGCTTGCACCGCTTCATCACTACCAAAGACAATTCCTCGAAGGCGTTCTTTAAGTTTTGGAAACAGATGAAAATCGTATGTGGCCAAGTCGGGGCTGGATGGAGGATGGTTGTGGACAGTTAAATAAAATGGCTCTGAGCACTATGGGACTTAACTGCTGTGGTCATCAGTCCCCTAGAACTTGGAACTGCTTAAACCTAACTAACCTAAGGACATCACACACATCCACGCCCGAGGCAAGATTCGAACCTGCGACCGTAGCGGTCACGCGGTTCCAGACTGTAGCGCCTAGAACCGCATGGTCACTCCGGCCGGCTGGGGACAGTTAACCCACGGCGTCGGATTGCTGCAGATGCCGCAGAGCTGCTGTCTAATCTGGCATTCTTCTCGAACAGCGCGTGGGGAAAAATTAATACCAACATATTTCCGTGCGAACTCAGAGTTCTCCTGTCGTAATGGTCAATTCATTCTATGTCAGCGACAATCAACATAAAATTTTACCAGTCTCATGAAAAATTTCCTGATTGTAATTATGTGACAAAATTTCGCCCCAATGAAAAACGCGTTTATCTTAATAATTGCCGCCTTAACTTGGTTATCAAATTTGTGAGATTCTCTCCCCAGTATCGTGATAATAGAAAACCAGCTTGTGCCAACTTTATCCGCGCAGCAATGCTGGAGAATACGACACAAAAAATAAAATGTAAGAAAATTATAATAAAAAGTATAACTTTGGAACTTCTATTTCCTAAACAATTACTTCATTGGTTATGGATCCGCAAATTCGAGTCTCACATGAAAATACTGCAGAATTAGAAAATTTCACAAATGGAAAAATACTGGATGAAAGAAAAAGTGAACGGCAGTGGTCATCGTTGCACTTACGTAATTTAATTTTATGCTTGTCTGGATTGCAAATATTTTATTCCGTAATGCATTTTGGCCACTGACCATCTTGAAAAGGTTATGCCGTTGATGGAAGTGGAGTACCTCGTCAATGAATTTTGATGTCGACAAATTGGAGGGCGCAGTCTACTTTGAAAAATACTTTTCTTGTTCACAGTTGTCGTGATTACATTTGGTGGAGTCGTGAAAATTAAGTAGTTTCGAATCTAACGAGTCATCATCCGTATCAGTATCTTCTTATGAAACTAACACGCCAACTCGTAATTTAGTGTTCATAACGGTAAAAATGACTCATTAGGGTAGAAACTTATTAACTGTCATAAATCCACCGAATGCGATCACGACAATTGCGAATAGAAGTGTATATCTCGTCAACGTAGTCGGTGCAAATCGCGAGTGGAAATTGCTGGACTTTACCCGTTTGATCTGTACCGACGTCATTGACGAGATATTTTGTATCGATTTAATTCGTGTCCTTTTCAAGAAGGTCAGTAGGTGAAATTTGCCAGGCCATTAACAAAAGATTTGTTATGCGGCACAAATATAATTAAGCCGTAGCTGGAAGGAAGTGATATCCTGGTTGAAGGCAAGCAGTTCAAAAAGAATATTACAGCTCAGTCAAATTTACAGTGTTAATCGCCTTTAAACCTGATCAGACAAAAACTGGAGGGTTTCCGAAGAGAAAGTTTTCTCCTTCAGACAATCTCATCACAAGAATCAGAATACGTCATTGGAAAAAAGAGCACAAATGTCTTCATCAATCAGAGTAATCCATCGAATTAAAACCAGAAATCTGCTCATCAATAAAATTTAAAATAAGAAAAACAATTTACGAAGGGTCTTCTAACAGTGATTACACATAATTATCAGAGGCCAAGTAAATTTTATTGAATACCGCACTGCACTTCAAAGTCACAAGTTATGTGAGACTATGCTTCATCATCTTCAACAAGTCTCTGCAAACAACGCACAGAACGTTCAGTTTCTCGACGATAGAAAGACGCTTCTTAATCACTGAGCCATACGAGAACCGCTGTGTGAAAGTCCTAAGTGAAAGTCCTAATCGTTGGAAGTTCTCTTTCCGCTCCAGATGTTCTTCCACGATCACCTGGACATTGTCCTAGGTGTTCGGCGTCGCTGGTCTTTCTTGCCTATCAGCTTCAGCCACTTCTGTTCCGCTTTGGTCAAACTGGTGACAACAAACTACGGCTGGATGCGACGCTGCATTCGGTCCATGTACCGCCAGATTTCGCGGCGAATGTGTGAGCAATCTAGATGGTTTGCACACAAGAAAGGTACTGTTTGGCGTACTTCAACTATAGGAATACGTGTCTAGTTGCCACACCATTCCACTCCCACACTGTGATTCATCCGTTATCCGTACAGCAGCAGAACTGTCTGGGGGATACCCACAACATCTGCTCTCTTCTGATAATGTCCCACCCGTGTTGTGCGACGGTCTTAGCGTGAGATGACATGTATAATTTACTTTTTGAAATCCCTACGTAACGAAGACCTAGTTAGAAGGAAATAATGATGTGGTTGTAATTAAACAGTCCACCGAAAAATTACAGCTCAACCTAACCTACGATACTGACCGGCTTAAAATATGGTCAATAAAACCGAAGAGTTGCGGAAAAGCAAGGTTCCGTCTTAAGACGCACATCGAAAGATGTGTTTGCGGTTTCTTTTACCGTAAATTTAATTGTGCATTAGGAGAAAGAGGATGGTTGCAAGAGATTATGAGCCATAGGTTTTGCATCCGAAAGAAGTAGTACGTGGTGCAAAGAGTACGGAAAAATTTTCGACCATCAGTTTGCTCGCAGAAAATGTAAACCAGTTTCAATCGTGTATTTTCCGTACTTCTGTAATCGAAGATATTTTATCGCCTGTTTAAAGCACTCTTTATATCATGTCCACTGATGTGGAAGATGTTTCCGTAATTCCAGAAATAACTCCCAAAATCAGTTACTGTCATTTTTTAAGCTCCTCTAAACTGATTTTGCATCGTCTTCAGTGAGGTTGCGCCCATGTAAAGAGTTGCTCCACGGCTATGATCCTTGAGTGTGCTTTCGTCGAATACCACACTGCTCCTTTATCAGTCCGTTGATATCTCGGTATACCCTCCTTCCTCATACGCAGATTATATGAGGAGCAATGCCTGATCTAGCGCCGTAACAGGGGAAGAAGCGCTTCGACTGCTGTGGGGTCATTGACCTAGCGCATCCGCAGCTATCAGGAAACGCTACTCTACCGATACGCAAATGTGTTCTACATAGTGGTTCAAAAATGGTTCAAATGGCTCTGAGCACTATGGGACTTAACATCTATGGTCATCAGTCCCCTAGAACTTAGAACTACGTAAACCTAACTATCCTAAGGACATCGCCGGCCGAAGTGGCCGTGCGGTTCTAGGCGCTGCAGTCTGGAACCGCGAGACCGCTACGGTCGCAGGTTCGAATCCTGCCTCGGGCATGGATGTGCGTGATGTCCTTAGGTTAGTTAGGTTTAACTAGTTCTAAGTTCTAGAGGACTAATGACCTCAGAAGTTGAGTCCCATAGTGCTCAGAGCCATTTTGAACCATTTTGAACCTAAGGACATCACACAACACCCAGTCATCACGAGGCAGAGAAAATCCCTGACCCCGCCGGGAATCGAACCCGGGATTCTACATAGTCTGTGAAGTTCAAGATACCTGTCATCCATTCAGTGGAAGCTCAGAACCATCTGAATTTAGTCCCTCGTGGCGTTTGTTTTCCGAAAACTTTCTCTGGTAAAAATTTATTGTCCCTATAATGCAGGAAGCAGCACTGTAAACACAGTACACATTCTGGGAGCAAGCCGAGAAGCTATCTTCGATTGTCAGGGTCAGTTATAGTCGTAGAGTAGCGAAAATCGAAACTTTCATTTAAAAAGCCGACTACATGTGTTCTCTTCCGAATTTTATCACTAGATTGTATATCTGCAGTTTTGTACTGCAACTACGCACCGAAATTAGCACTTTGCTGTGAACTGCTGAATATAAGCCAATTAGCTGGGCACTTTCTCCGACAGAAATTGATTAATGTCCATGAAAAACTAGGATAAGGGGATCATAAACTCATATATCTGGGAAACTGGATAGCCCGATATCCAGCTTGCCTAAGGAAAAGAGCCACGAGGAAGCAGAGACGCAATTCTAGGGCTTATATAAAAACTTCTTACCTAGTCTGGAAACCTGAGAAAATAGAAATTTGTTTGCAATGAACTTCTGGTACACAGAAGGCGTACCGCTCAATGCACTCGCTGAACGCAGCAAAATATCAACACATGTCGATCATGTTAAAAGTTCTACAGTGCGAAATTCCTGACAGAAACAGCGACTGGCGTTGTCTGGCTATTTTTTCTGCGACAAAGCCGTCTCAAGAGACTTGAAGAGGGCAACTGGCTAACACACTCAAACATTTTCAAAGTGCCTCATTCTGCGAACTCTACAGAGCATTAATATCTCCTGTCGTGGCGTCGTGATTGCTGTGTGGTGTATACAGCCGAGGACGGGAATGTTTGACGGTACATCTTCAATGCTGGTATCTATACAGGTTCAGGATAGAAATATCGCCCTTCTTCCCCACGTCCCCCATTTTAGTTTCCTAAGAGTCTCTATCGTATATGACGAGATAGTTATGAATTCCTCGAACTCGTTCATAACAGATAAGGACCGCAAAATATACCACCTGGCCAAAAAGTTTCAGGAGTGGATTAATAAACAATGATGTGAAGATGACAGTTTTAATGCTTTAGTGTACTACATAATCATCACTCACTTGATTGCAAGACACACAATGTTAATACTACCAAGTGCAACTGCCAGAAAAATTCTTCTTTGGGATGATGTTCATCTCACGGCTCACTCTGGCATGAATGTCAGTTATGACGTCAAAGTCTCCACCCTTCATGTGAATTGCTGCACTCAGTCATTCTGGGGTGGATTCGCACTGATAACACAAAGTTTCGTAATCTGTGATGATTTTTTCCAGAAACGAATTATCCTCGTTTCGCGTTTCAATCAACCGGCGGCAGGCGTTCACCCGTCGTTGTTTATGTTAGGAAGTCAAAGTGAGCTGTACAAATTATTCTTCCACACATTCTGCTGAATGTCTCCAACACTTGATTTACAACTATTGTAAGGAAATGAAACGCCTACAGCCGTCCTTATGATATTATTTATTGTATAGCTACCAGTCTTCGAGCTTCAGTGCGCCATCTTCAGGCTGTAGTTGACGCTGAAGGGGTTAACACGATCTATACATTCACTGTCTGTAAACTTTGATGTTAGCACTCCAGCCATCAATGGTGTGTAGACTTTATGACGAACATTAAGGGCAAGAACAGAAGTATCTGAAATTTTATGCTACGTAAGACAGCCCAAAACTTGTGAATAGCCACTAAATGGAATCAAAATGGAAAAAAATGGGACAACGTAACAAAAAGAACGCATTAGTTCATATGACACATCCTGAGGTACGAAGGAATCTTCACTTTGGTAATGAAGGGAAAGAACAGTCAAAATTTGTATATTAAGAGCGAAGCTTGACTACAGCTGGCTGTATTGATGCAGCCCTCGAGGAATTATTCTCTTGTGCTAACCTCCACGTCGCACAGGAAACACGTTGAGTTCGAGGTCGTAAAAAGCCAATGATGTTTACGGCATTCGACGCGGCACACATCGTCTACCCTGTAACCACAATACTGGTTGCTAACGGCAATAGGGGGTGGGATGGAGGTACCCAGTGGTGAGCCTGAGCGCCGCAAGAGATTACGCGGCTCAGTTGAATGGCTCGGTCGACGAGCAACTCGCAACAGTGCCGCAGCGAATGTGGGGTTGCTACAAAGCAGAGCACTGGCAACGATAAACAAGAAAAATGATGACGTTTAGACAGAAAGCAACTCCAAGAATTTCGCAGAGTGACAAAGAAGTGACAGACAAAATATTAGTACTTCTGCAAGGAGCCACAACTCTTGCCTCCAGTGAATCTTAGTAAAGGATAATCGTTGTCCAAGGAGCGGGTACTAAACATAACTCTGTACATCACGCAACAAAGTAAAAAAAAATTATAAATAGATTTCGAATAAGTCCGCAGATGTATCATCGTGTAGCGTATAATGGAACCTTCGGATAATCAAGGGAGAACAAGGCGCACTTTTTACGAAAGCTGGTGTTTGCGAGTTTCAAGGATTCTCGATACAATTTACAAGATGTGCATGACATTGACCTACTACGTTACGTACATCATATTTCGCAAGCCATGGTTTACAAACTTCAAGCGTTGCTACAGAATTGGAAGACGTAAGGTAACGAAATTTCAAACAATGTGTCAACTTGATGATGCGCAGCAAACTGCGGAATCGGCACAAAAATTAGTTGGTGAGAAAACTGACTTATCCCATTGTTCGATAACGAATTTGTTCTCAACTCCAAAAAGGCGGGATTTAAAGCAGAAATGCGTACGAACAGAACCCTGGAAATTAGAGGCACCAAGAGAGTTGTATGAAGATCAAATAACATCAATGCCTTAACGCATTCATATGCAGTTATGTCGACAGTTAATGTGGATGGCAGATTGTCTGGAAAGTTATTTATTGGTCTCTTCACCCAAACAAATCAACCCAACTCTAAAGGAGTATGTTTTTCATAGATAGATCAGGAATCAAGGAAAAGCTATTTTGAGCAGCTACTGGCCAAAAGCAGTGTTCATACCATACTTCACTTACACCCATTTATTGTGCTGCGAGAAGCTGGAGGTGCTCTGCCCCCTACGATTGTTTCTCGTGTGCCTCATCTTGCAACGGTAGTAGGGAATATTTACGTCACAGCAAGCGAGAATGGGAAAATGGGTGTAAGTGAAGTATGGTATGAACACTGCTTTTGGTCAGTAGCTGCTCAAAATAGCTTTCCGTTGATTCCTGATCTATCTATGAAAAACATACTCCTTTAGAGTTGGGTTGATTTGTTTGGGTGAAGAGACCAAATTCCGAGGTCATCGGTCTCATCGAATTAGGGAAGGACGGGGCAGAAAGTCGGCCGTGCCATTTCAAAGAAACCATCGCGGCATTTCTCTGAAGCGATTTAGGGAAATCACGGAAAACCTAAATCAGGATGGCCGGACGCGGGATTGAACCGTCGCCCTCCCGAATCCGAGTCCAGTGTGCTAACCACTGCGCCACCTCGCTCGGTGCAATAAACTGGACCACTACAACAGTGCCCCCAACGCTGGAGGAATACATTAGAGTAAGTTGCTCTTGTTTCCGGGACCGTCGTTCAAGAACAAGTCAAGTGGCGCAACCCGATTTTTCAGAAACTCCGCTCGGTGGAAAGGAGGTTGAAGTAAGCGAACATGTGTCTGGGCTTATCCGCAGAAACTCCGATTCTGAGGAAACGATCGTCAAAGTTTTCGAGGTACTTTAGGTTCCTTTTAGTGAATAAACAGTTCAACTAATGCGGTGGCGCAGTTGCTAACGTCGTGGCTTCACGCTTTCGCGATTCGTGTTCGAAACGCGATTATTATTTTTATTTTTCATTTATGTTGCAATGTCCGTAGAAGATTATATACTGTTTTTCAATGTACATTGAAATAACGTTTTCCTTATTCCTCTACTAATTGTATGCCTTGTGAATGAACTAAGAAAAACATAAATGAATGGAAACATTATTTGAACTGTTTTCTGTGAAATTCCTGTATTTTATCTTGATTCATAAACAGTGAAACCCAGTTGTAACTTTTCCTAATCTAATTCCCTCAGCATCACCCGACTTACTTTGACTACATTCCATTATCCTCGTTTTGCTTTTGTTGATGTGCATCTTATATCCTCCTTTCAAGACACTGTCCATTCCGTTCAACTGCTCTTCCAAATCCTTTCCTGTCTCTGACAGAATTACAATGTCATCGGCGAACCTCAAAGTTTTTACACTCCTGGAAATGGAAAAAAGAACACATTGACACCGGTGTGTCAGACCCACCATACTTGCTCCGGACACTGCGAGAGGGCTGTACAAGCAATGATCACACGCACGGCACAGCGGACACACCAGGAACCGCGGTGTTGGCCGTCGAATGGCGCTAGCTGCGCAGCATTTGTGCACCGCCGCCGTCAGTGTCAGCCAGTTTGCCGTGGCATACGGAGCTCCATTGCAGTCTTTAACACTGGTAGCATGCCGCGACAGCGTGGACGTGAACCGTATGTGCAGTTGACGGACTTTGAGCGAGGGCGTATAGTGGGCATGCGGGAGGCCGGGTGGACGTACCGCCGAATTGCTCAACACGTGGGGCGTGAGGTCTCCACAGTACATCGATGTTGTCGCCAGTGGTCGGCGGAAGGTGCACGTGCCCGTCGACCTGGGACCGGACCGCAGCGACGCACGGATGCACGCCAAGACCGTAGGATCCTACGCAGTGCCGTAGGGGACCGCACCGCCACTTCCCAGCAAATTAGGGACACTGTTGCTCCTGGGGTATCGGCGAGGACCATTCGCAACCGTCTCCATGAAGCTGGGCTACGGTCCCTCACACCGTTAGGCCGTCTTCCGCTCACGCCCCAACATCGTGCAGCCCGCCTCCAGTGGTGTCGCGACAGGCGTGAATGGAGGGACGAATGGAGACGTGTCGTCTTCAGCGATGAGAGTCGCTTCTGCCTTGGTGCCAATGATGGTCGTATGCGTGTTTGGCGCCGTGCAGGTGAGCGCCACAATCAGGACTGCATACGACCGAGGCACACAGGGCCAACACCCGGCATCATGGTGTGGGGAGCGATCTCCTAAACTGGCCGTACTCCACTGGTGATCGTCGAGGGGACACTGAATAGTGCACGGTACATCCAAACCGTCATCGAACCCATCGTTCTACCATTCCTAGACCGGCAAGGGAACTTGCTGTTCCAACAGGACAATGCACGTCCGCATGTATCCCGTGCCACCCAACGTGCTCTAGAAGGTGTAAGTCAACTACCCTGGCCAGCAAGATCTCCGGATCTGTCCCCCATTGAGCATGTTTGGGACTGGATGAAGCGTCGTCTCACGCGGTCTGCACGTCCAGCACGAACGCTGGTCCAACTGAGGCGCCAGGTGGAAATGGCATGGCAAACCGTTCCACAGGACTACATCCAGCATCTCTACGATCGTCTCCATGGGAGAATAGCAGCCTGCATTGCTGCGAAAGGTGGATATACACTGTACTAGTGCCGACATTGTGAATGCTCTGCTGCCTGTGTCTATGTGCCTGTGGTTCTGTCAGTGTGATCATGCGATGTATCTGACCCCAGGAACGTGTCAATAAAGTTTCCCCTTCCTGGGACAATGAATTCACGGTGTTCTTATTTCAATTTCCAGGAGTGTATTTCTTCTCCATGGATTTTAATTCCAATTCCGAATTTTTATTTTGTTTCCTTTACTGCTTGCTCAATATACAGATTGAATAACGTAGGGGAGAGGGACATGAAAGGGAAGCAGTGGTTGGGAAGGGAGTGAGACAGAGTTGTAGCCTCTCCCCGACGTTATTCAATCTGTATATTGAGCAAGCAGTAAAGGAAACAAAAGAAAAATTCGAATTGGAATTAAAATCCATGGAGAGGAAAAAAACACTTTGAGGTTCGCCGATGACATTGTAAATTGCAAATTGCCTTATGCTCCCTGTATTTTACCCCTGCCACCTTCCTAATTTGAAAGAGAGTATTCCTATCAACATTGTCTAAAGCTTTCTCTACGTCTACAAATGCTAGAAACATAGGTTTGCCAGTCCTTAACCTATTTTCTAAAACAAGTGGTAGTATAAAAATTTAAAAAGATTGTGACCTCAGAAAATACTATGCACACATATATTATATGATAAATATATCACACTTTTAGTGAAACCCAGTTGTAACTTTACAGATAATATAACGCCCTTGTGTCCCTTATCTTGATAAGAAACATTCGCATAATAACCTACTAGACTTGGATGTATATAAATAAATAAAATGAAATAAATAAAAACAATAACCCAAAACTGAGAGCCCTTGCCGCTTGCCACTATCCCAGTAGTCGGCCTCAGCTTGTTGCGCGCTAAAAGGCACTTAAATTAAAGTTTATCACTTCAACTGCCACTTCTTAAGAAACGGTAAAGTATCTACGGATAACTCGTGTTCGCTTGTTTTGGCTCCTCTTCCACTTAGCGAAGTTTCTGGGAAATCGGGCTATGGCGATTGCCGTGTTCTCCTCGTTATGATGTTTTCCCGACGACAGTACTACATGTGACCGTTGCTTCGTCTCAAAGTGAACGCGATATACCGAACGTTTAACTGCGTCTTTTATCTGCAAGCTATCGCGTGTGAAAAAGGCGACCTGTTTTTACACGAGTATATTTCTTCAAAGCGTGCTGATTATTGCTAACAGTTCTTTTCATCGACACACGAAGTAATGTACGAGGTTAAGACACGCTGTAGATCCTGCTGAACTGGTAGTTTTCGTAGTAAGTCTTTCTATTAGGGTGTAGCTACTCTGTACAAAAGAAAAGAATGTTTCTGTTTCAGAAGAGCCGACAAACGCGAAATAACGCGTTTCTGTCGTGCCACGAGACCTGGAGAAGTCAGCGGAACCAGATTCCTAAAATCTTTGTTCGCGAGAGTGTGTGCGCAAATCTCGCTTCAGTCCTGACTGATCAGAGTTTGCCTGA
This sequence comes from Schistocerca piceifrons, assembly GCF_021461385.2. Taxonomy (NCBI): domain Eukaryota; kingdom Metazoa; phylum Arthropoda; class Insecta; order Orthoptera; family Acrididae; genus Schistocerca; species Schistocerca piceifrons. The sequence goes on along the minus strand of NC_060142.1, from coordinate 508,943,589 downwards.
TACCCACGTCATAGCTCACTCAGCTAATTCGTTGCATTCATTCACGAGTATTCCGGCACACTAACATTATCTGGTGGTATTTGTTTATCCCTAGCCAAAGCATTATGAAAACACTTCGTAACGACCATGTCAGTGAAGGTTTGAGTAAATGTAAGTATAGTGCTAATGAAACTTCCTGGAAGATTAAAACTATGTGCCGGACAGAGACTCGAACTCGGGACCTTTGCCTTTCGCGGGCAAGTGCTCTACCGACTGAGCTAACCACGCACGACTGACAACCCGTCCTCATAGCTTTAATTCTGTCAATACCTCACCTCATACCTTGGTAGAGCACCTGCCCGCGAAAGGGAAGGTCCCGAGTTCGAATCTCGGTTCGGCACGCAGTTTTAATATGCCAGGATCAGCGCACACTCCGCCGCAGAGTGAAAACTTCATCGTGGTGCTAATCTTTGCATCTGTGCATCGCTTTTTCTCCCAACATCTCTACTCCCCCTTCCATTGCAGATTTAACCATTCCTGATGCTCCGCCGGCCTGGGTGGCCGTACGGTCCTAGGCGCTACAGTCTGGAACCGCGCGACCGCTACGGTCGCAGGTTCGAATCCTGCCTCGGGCATGGATGTGTGTGATGTCCTTAGGTTAGTTAGGTTTAAGTAGTTCTAAGTTCTAGGTGACTGATGACCTCAGAAGTTGAGTCCCACAGTGCTCAGAGCCATTTGAACCAACCTGATGCTCCATTACATCCCAAACTAATCTTTCCCTTCTTCTCGTGGCGGTTTCTTATAGATGCGTATCGTACCTAAAACGGCTTAGTAGCCGAAAAAGGACGGCCGTCTGAGTGTACTGATAAACGTTGCAAATAAAATAATAAACTTCCGAGGTGGAAACAGTAACTTCAACCTGCAATAAACTTGCGACTGTCGTATTCCGTTGTGAATACCGTATTTGTCGCAGACCTTCGGAAATTAGTCACTTATCAATTGATTTATCTTTGTAATTAGTTTCAAACATGCTTCAATACCACAACGCGTGTAATGCTTCAAGATTTCCATGAATCACGTTTCACTTCCGTATTATGTTACGCTTTTGATGGATCGTTCGAAGAACCTTCTTACTGTATAGGTCTACAATGTATTTGACCCCTCTACAAGCGCCAGTCGCGGTGGTCTAGCGGTTCTAGGCGCTCAGTCCGGAGCCGCGCGACTGCTACGGTCGCAGGTTCGAGTCCTGCCTCGGGCATGCATGTGTGTGTGGAGGTTTAAGTAGTTCTAAGTATAGGGGACTGATGACCTCAGATGTTAAGTCCCATAGTGCTCAGAGCCATTTGAACCATTTTTGAACCTCTACAAGCTTTCATTACCTGCTCCAATGTAGTGCTTTAAATGAAATGTTTCATTCAAATCACGACTTATCTGTCGAAAAATGACGTAATAACCACAATAAAATAAGAGAAAATTTATGTTTTTGCCATTTGTCGGCACTGAAGTGTTGTTGACTTCTTCTAAGGAAGAGACATTTCGCCATATCTCAGATGTGACACTACCGTGTTCGAAAAAGTGATTTCAGAATGGTCGTGCCGAATCTGAAAACCGCCAGCTACGAAGAAACTACTTTTATTCTCTTCTCGGCAATAAAATGAAAACACTCACCGAAATGGGCCTCCCATTCATTTCAGTTTAAGATGAAAATGTTATTAAAAATGCCAGTGATAAATGTGTCTCTTGGATTTTAGGAGGGAGTAGTGATGGACGGTATGAAAACCCATATGTACTCACCATTGAAACACCAAGCGTTTAATCATCGTATTACTGTCCTTTATGAACTGCCTACACACCTAACACAACTGCCACTTATGGTGTATGATGGAAGGATATTGCTAGTACCAGTTTGTTACAATGCTTCCGTGAATGGCGAGTGTGAAGAATGATTGTCCGTAGACATCCAGATGATCTCAATTCAAAAATGGCTCTGAGCACTACGTGACTTAACATCTGAGGTCATCAGTCCCCTATAACTACTTAAACGTAACTAACCTAAGGACTGCACACACACTCATGCTCGAGGCAGGATTCGACCCTGCGACCATAGCAGTCGCGCGGTTCCAAACTGAAGCGCCTAGAATCGCTCGGCCACACCGGCCAGCTTGAGTTCAGTTGCGCTGATTTTCTTGTCATCATTTCTCGAGACGTGTATGGTGGGCAGTAATACATTACCCGACTCTTCCTGGAAAGTCTCTCAGAATTTCGAAAGCAATCCTCTCTGCGATACGCAGCACGTCTCTTGCAGCGTTTGCTACCGAATTTTGACGAGCATATCCGTAAACCTCACGCGCCGGCTAAACGATTCCATCACGAAACGCACTGCTCTTCGTTCGATGTTGTGTACTCTAGTAATACAACCTGGTAACGTTCGCGCACTTATGAGGAATGCTCAAGAACCTGTCGAACAAGTACTTTGCCAGCCAGCTCACTCCCTGCGAATCTCTGCCTCACATCTGATTTTCTTATAGTTCGTTTTACGTGGTCATTCGACTTAAGACTAATTCGGGTAGTTACTCCTAGACATTTTATAGTAGTTACTGTGGCAAGCTTAATGCGTTTAAAAATATTCACCATTACCCAGGAAGTTCATTAACAGCGTGACACGCATTTAAGACCCAAGCTATAACTAATGTGCAAAATAGAATCGGTAACGCGAATAATTGACTGCCCTAGCTATGGATACTGAAGTGGAGAACTACAAACAAATAAATTTGATATGAATGAAAGTTGTTCACAAAAACAAGCTTTGCATTAACTCAGTAATTTATTCGATTGAAGACATATTAATCTAATCAGACCATGAAAGAATATCAGTTGATTTTACAACCTCCATACGTGAATTCTAACCAGCAGATTGACTGGTTTTCAGTATTGGTTGAACCAACAATAAACATGCCCCTTTGACGCTCTGAAAATTATTCTCAGACTTTTAATCAAAGTAATACAGTGACTATTGCCCTGAGCGTTGTATTGAGAAACTGATACAGCCACTAAAGCAACACTGCACTTGAGCCAGATGATCACAGTGACTAAGATTTGCCCTTTGACGACAACGGTGCTAATTGTGCTCACCGTAATTATTCAGCAACAGACGTGCATCACGCCACCCTCATGCATTTGGCTCTGTGGTATAGGACGAGGTTCTTACTTTCAGAGGGCACCGGCTCTGGACCCCGCCCAAACTTGCGTTTCCCCGTCTCCCAGCGAACTTTGTCAGTGTGCAGGAGGGGCGCAATCTTACAAATCTCCGAAAGAACTCCGATTTTTCTAGCTGAATAGTACGCCCAGCTACTTCTTTCTCTGCTCGGTTGCAAGGCAGGGCTCAGTTGTAAAATTTACAATGGGTGGCACCCCCTTGGCGGGCTTGGCTTGCTGACACCAGAGGCCCACTTTCTTCATTCCATTCACTGCCCTGCCTTTCGCAGATAACAGCGTGCTTCGCATTTCCATGCACTCATAGAAAGCATATAGAAAACAAGGATGCCGTGCACCGAGTTAAATGTAATTACGTGAAGCTAGTACGAGCTCAGTGCACACAATCACTGTAATTTAATCTATTTTAATAAAACATTGCTATCGTGTTCTGCACCATTATAGCCCTCTGATTACTGTAAATGAATTAAGTGCGAGGTGGCAAAAGGCCAATGATGTCTTCTGCACTGGACGCCCACATATTGTCTACCATGGAGCCACATATAATGGCTGGTAATGACAACAGAGTACGGGACTGTGGGTATACAGTGGTGAGCACTGCATGAGCCTATGGAGCGTGGTCGAACTGCACAACTGTGTTACAGCGCTAGTGGTACAGATACAAAGCAGACCAAATGGCAAAGATCAACCAAGCCAAGATTGCATTATACACTCCTGGAAATTGAAATAAGAACACCGTGAATTCATTGTCCCAGGAAGGGGAAACTTTATTGGCACATTCCTGGAGTCAGATACATCACATGATCACACTGACAGAACCACAGGCACATAGACACAGGCAACAGAGCATGCACAATGTCGGCACTAGTACAGTATATATACACCTTTCGCAGCAATGCAGGCTGCTATTCTCCCATGGAGACGATCGTAGAGATGCTGGATGTAGTCCTGTGGAACGGCTTGCCATGCCATTTCCACCTGGCGCCTCAGTTGGACCAGCGTTCGTGCTGGACGTGCAGATCGCGTGAGACGACGCTTCATCCAGTCCCAAACATGCTCAATGGGGGACAGATCCGGAGATCTTGCTGGCCAGCGTAGTTGACTTACACCTTCTAGAGCACGTTAGGTGGCACGGGATACATGCGGACGTGCATTGTCCTGTTGGAACAGCAAGTTCCCTTGCCGGTCTAGGAATGGTAGAACGATGGGTTCGATGACGGTTTGGATGTACCGTGCACTATTCAGTGTCCCCTCGACGATCACCAGTGGTGTACGGCCAGTGTAGGAGATCGCTCCCCACACCATGATGCCGGGTGTTGGCCCTGTGTGCCTCGGTCGTATGCAGTCCTGATTGTGGCGCTCACCTGCACGGCGCCAAACACGCATACGACCATCATTGGCACCAAGGCAGAAGCGACTCTCATCGCTGAAGACGACACGTCTCCATTCGTCCCTCCATTCACGCCTGTCGCGACACCACTGGAGGCGGGCTGCACGATGTTGGGGCGTGAGCGGAAGACGGCCTAACGGTGTGCGGGACCGTAGCCCAGCTTCATGGAGACGGTTGCGAATGGTCCTCGCCGATACCCCAGGAGCAACAGTGTCCCTAATTTGCTTGGAAGTGGCGGTGCGGTCCCCTACGGCACTGCGTAGGATCCTACGGTCTTGGCGTGCATCCGTGCGACGCTGCGGTCCGGTCCCAGGTCGACGGGCACGTGCACCTTCCGCCGACCACTGGCGACAACATCGATGTACTGTGGAGACCTCACGCCCCACGTGTTGAGCAATTCGGCGGTACGTCCACCCGGCCTCCCGCATGCCCACTATACGCCCTCGCTCAAAGTCCGTCAACTGCACATACGGTTCACGTCCACGCTGTCGCGGCATGCTACCAGTGTTAAAGACTGCGATGGAGCTCCGTATGCCACGGCAAACTGGCTGACACTGACGGCGGCGGTGCACAAATGCTGCGCAACTAGCGCCATTCGACGGCCAACACCGCGGTTCCTGGTGTGTCCGCTGTGCCGTGCGTGTGATCATTGCTTGTACAGCCCTCTCGCAGTGTCCGGAGCAAGTATGGTGGGTCTGACACACCGGTGTCAATGTGTTCTTTTTTCCATTTCCAGGAGTGTATATACAACAGTTGCCGAAGTTGAAATTTCGTCAGAAAAGAACACAAAGAATTTCGCAGAGTGAGAAAGAAGTGGCAGATGAAATATTAGACTTTCTGCAAGACGAGGCAGTGGAATGTGTGGTATACGCTCAGCCGTGCGAACAACGTACGCGAGGAGTACAATGACGACGATTCGTGCTCATCATGTCAAAGTGATATTGAACGGGTGTCTAGCCGTGTAGATCATCATTCTTGTTGGACACGGAGCCACAAATCACGACTCACATGAAACTTTTTAAAGGACAATCGCTGACCAAACAGCATAATTACGTATATGAAAGATCAATCGCAGCATAGTAAAAAAACAATTATGAAAAGATTTCAAATAAGTCCGCATCAATATTATCGTGTAGCGCATGAACAAGGTATGTCCCAGGGAGAACAAGGCGTACTTTTTACAGTTTTTTATGCGTTTCGAGGATGCTCGATACAATTTACATGATGTTCGTGATAGTAACCTACCACGATACGAGCATCGAATTTCACAAGACACAGATTACAGTGATTTCAAGGGAAGAAGTGTATGGTCGCATAACTTCAAACAGTGCAACAGAACTGGGAGTCGTAACATAGCGAAATTTCAAAAAAGCGTCAACCTGACGATGCACAGCGAACTGTGGAACCGGCCCGAAAATTTGTTGACAAGATAAACGAACTTATTCCGTCGTTCAGTTCTGTTCTTTTCAACTCCCACCAATCGGGATTTGAAGAGCAAATGCATATGAAAGAAACCCTGGAAATTAAATGGTTCAAATGACTCTGAGCACTATGGGACTTAACATCTGAGGTCATCAGTCCCCTAGAACTTAGAACTACTTATACCTAACTAACCTAAGGACATCACACACATCCATGCCCGAGGCAGGATACGAACCTGCGACCGTAGCGGTCGCGCGGTTCGAGACTGAAGCGCCTAGAACTGCTCGACCACACCGGCCGGCCAGGAAATTAGAGGTATCAAGGAAGTTGTATCAAGATAAATTGACGTTAATGCCTTAATGCATTCGTATACAATTATGTCGACTGATAATGTGGATGGTAAATTGGCTGGAAAGTTATTTATTGTGCTGTGCTGTAGAGGTGATTTGTCCCAAACGATTGCTACTAGTGTGCGTAATCTTGCAAGAGTAGTACGGAATATAGGAAAAAATTTGTCGTAAGGATTATGGGACCAAACTGCTGAGGTCATCGATCCCTAGGCCTAGGAACTACTTAATCTAACTTAAACTAACTTACGCCAAGAACAACACACACACCCATGCCCGAGGGAGGTCTCGAACCTCCGACGGCGGCAGCCGTGCGAACCGTGACAAGACGCCACAGACCGCACAGCTACCCAGAACGGCAACGGAATATTTACGTAACAAGAAACAAGAGTGGAAAAATGGGCGAAAGAGAACTACAACTATGGTATGAGCACTAGTTTTTTTGCAATAGGTGGTCAAAAGAACTTGCGTTAATTTGATTCTTGGTTTTCGTAAAAAGCTCATATTTCTTTAGAGCAAACTATCCCTCCTGAAAAGGATGTGGCATTGTAATTCATACCACTTGAAACCAGTGGACAAATTCTGCCTCAGGATATTTTTGTATTTTCGGTGACTATAAAAATAATTATCGCACTATCTGCAGCAATGCCTTAAAGGATAGCCAGTTTCACGATAAGCTCCACGACAGACTGTTTTGCATTCGAATGCATGCCATCACATTCCATCAGGTGTCACCACCACATTACACGAGTATGATTCTGTAGGAATTCTTTAAGAGCTGATACCTAGCTGAAAGTCCTGCGTGGTTTGTAACTACAAAGGAGTTCGCCTTCGAGCTTAATGTTGCGGCCCTTTATGATCACTGTGGTGCGCCATTTTACATTAGGGGTTCATGGTGCAAGCTAATGGTTTCTTTAGAACATTTCTCGAATGTTAATGTCCATTCTGTGAAGCGTAAGACATACATCCCCTAGAATGGTGATCTTTGCACCTCCCGGACACTTATTTTCTGTCACCCTCCTGATGCACATACTCTGTTATAAGCAGCTAACTTTTCGTGTCGTTCATACAGCACTTTCAAATGAGCGTTACCGAAGATTGAACCTGCGACGTCGCACTAAAGGTGTTCCTTGCCAGTATCCAGAGTATCAAGGCAAAGTTCAACAGTTGCATACCAGCTTACCTCAGGCCAGGATACAACGTGTTTATGACACCATACCCAACCGAATCACTGCATGAATCTAGGCCAGAGAGGGTGAAACATCACCGTTATAGGTGGGTTCATTTTGCGAATTTCTGTGTAAACTTAACTCGATTTTGTACTCTTTGAAGTAACATCATATACCTTTTCAATCTGTGAAGTTTAATTTCGTTACGTCTTTCCCTTCCGGGTGATTTATCTTTTTAGGCGGTGTAGATAACATGAAGTTCATTCAGTTAATCGAGAGAGTCTCTGTGGTAACGTTTTAATACTGTATTAATGGAATGCCCCTTGACTCAGTCACATCTTTTACAAATCTACGCGCCATGTTACGAAACATGAAATGAAACGATCGTGTAACAGCATCAGTAGGGAAGAGAGATGCCTGCCTTATTCTGAGACGTCTGCAAAAGCGTATCGCGGTTATAAAGGAGATCGCTTGCAGAATGTTCGAAAGACACCATCTTGAATACTGCCCGACTGTTAAGGATACCCAGCAGGTCGGTTTAAAGAAAGAAATGGAAACAATTCCGTCTCTAATGACTTCGTCGTCGAAGGAACGTTAAGTCCTAATCCCTTCGTTCGTTCCTTGGAAGCATTCAGGGGCGGGCTGCTAGATTTGGACTGGTCGATTCGATAAATACGGGAGTGCCTTGGACACGCTACGTGAAGTTGAGTCCTTGGAGGAAAGAAGATTTTGCGAAACGCTATTGAGAAAAATTAAGGGAACCATTATTCATCTCTCACATCTCTTACAATCGAGACTGTAGATAGTCTGTTGCATCCAAAGCACCTCTGACGTAAGGAACATAACATTAAGGTATCAGAGTTTAGGACTCGTACAAAGCCATTTATCCCTTCGATTCATTTGCAAGTGGAAAAGGAAAGTGTGCAAAGTACCATCTTCCATGCATTGCGATGTCTCTAAGTACATTATGAAATGCTTGGAGGGTCGTATAAGGGCCTAAGACTACTTTGTCCGCTTTGGGTTCCGACCGTTATATTTTGTCGACGATGAAATGAATCCATTTATCCAGAAAACATTTAGAATAATAGTATGCTTCTCACAGTGTGGAAGCACTTTGGAATATTGTTTTTTTTTTTGTTTTTTGTTTTTTTTGTTTTTGTTTTTTTAGCAGTGTGCGTCCAGATGAATGACGAGAGGTCTTCAGTGTTCAGAAGGGAGCAATTTTGGGCCCACCATTAAATGCTTAGAAGTCACAAGTATTTTCAGAAGTTGTTTGAACCTGATCACTTATTCTATAAGACAAAACCAAAATAATATGTAATGGCAATTCTGCTGTGGTACAAGTTTCCGGGAATTAATGTGATCTTTGGGTCAGGAATTGTGATTGGGTGGTTGACAGGATCATATGAAACTCAACAGTGAGCATGAGCTAATTTTAGAACCTGCTGTGGGTATGAGAAATATATTGGTTTACCCAAAGTGCTTCTAATAGGTTGTTTTTCTTTCTTTGTTAGCTGTATGTAGCATTTATGTGTGAACTTTGTACCTATAAGCTTCCTTCAGCAAGTGTTGAACAAAAGTGGTGTTTGTCTACGAAGACATTTGCAATGATGACCTTGGATAAAACGTTTTCGGATTACTTCCCGTGTCAAATTCGAATAAAATCCCAAGCTTTCGATGATTGCCTCCACCACCTTCGTCCGGGGCTAAACTGTTAAACATAGCCCTTGACCACGATGATAGAGGCAAACAAGAAGCTTGGAATTTTATCCGAGTTTGACACGGGAAGTAAACCGAGAACGTTTTATTTTAAAGTGGAATTTGACTTGTACAATATCCACCTGGCTCTTACAGCCTCGAAAAAATAAACTCTTGTAAAAAAGAAAAGTATAATTCTTCTGCAAAAATTAACCGTTGTAAGAAAGTGAAATTGTTTTCAGATCAACAAAAGTCTTCTTGACAAGTGCACTGAGCTCTACAGTCACGAATCTTGACTCGCCCTCACAGCTATACTTGCTAGTCAACTTTATAAACTTCACAAATGCTCTCCTGCGTCCCTTGACAGACTGTTACGAGGTCTTAGAGATACGGATGCAGCGAACAACTGGAGAGAGAGAGAGAGGGGGGGGGGGGGGCAGTACAAGCAGGTCAAAGCTGTGAGAGAGGAGGTGGAGAGCAATGCGTGGCAAGCTCAGCAGCCGGCACGGTAGCTCAGCGTGTTCGGTCAGATGGGTAGCCGCCCTTTGTAATAAAAAAACCTGAGTTAATGTAACGACGATGAACTTGAGCACAATCACGAACAAAATCAGATAAAAACAGAAACAAAATAAGAATGTAAGATCACTGTCCATGAAAGGTGAGGTTCCAGGTTCGAGACCCGGAGTGGCACCTGTTTTTAATCTATGAGAAAGCTTCAGCTAGCTCGTACTCCACTGCATAGCGAAAGATTCTTCACGAAAAAGTATCCTTACGGGAAAAGTTACAGTTAAGAATGAAAATAAACTGATTATATCTAATCGAAAATATTCGGGCATCAATATATTGTGTGTTCGTGCTTTGCTTTTATTACACCTGGAACTCCTCGGGTGACACATTCAGTGGGGTGTCTGAATGCCTGTGGAGTAATGGCAGCCAAATCTTCCTCAACAGCCGAAGTCAGAGACGTTAGTGATTTGTTTATTTATTTATTTTTCATAATTACAAAGTGTTATCGGAAAAGATAAAAGAGGCCATACAAATCACATTTACTTGGATAGTAATGCAGTATGTAATAACGATTTATTTCTGATACCTGATTCTCAAAAAAGAAACAGAGAAAACTAAAACAACTTCAACTTCTAAAAAACTGGAATGAAATCCTTAACCAACTATTAATGTACTAGAAGCACTACAGAATTTGGTCCCTGTTTATTCATTTATTTTGGTGCATTTAACTTGTAGATAGTTGTTTTCGCTACTGGATCCGCCCTCATACTATCTCGGTCAACAGCCATTGCCTGCTGGATTCCTTCGGCATTGGGCAGCAGGTCAGCAACGTTTCCAATGTACCAAGTGATTCCGCCCATCACTGTTATGTCTTAAAGTCCACACTTCCGTGATGACTCGCACCAACGCAATGTAGATTCTTGGGACAGCATTTCGTTCGGTGGTCGCCGATCTCAGTTATCTTTTCTCCATCTGCAGAGTATGTTGTCTAGCTTGGATGGCAGCATGCTGACTTACGGTTGAATTCCTCGTGAAGTCTTCTTTGGGCTCACTGAATACTGCGGCTGCAGTATCGTCCCAAATGCGTCAGGACGCCTCGCCCCTTAGTGCTGGTTTGGGATCCAACATCCCTGCCCATTACTCGCTACATCTTCATAGATCGTGCAGTCTCACAATGTGTGTTCTGCTGTGCCCACATTGCCGCAGGCTCATGTATCATTCATCTGTCTTTTGATTTTGTATAGATACATAGCATTAAGGCTATGGCCAGTCAGGCAACGTACCAGCCCACTCGACGGGTTAGAATACCTGATTTTTAGTCTCTCCTTGATGTTAGGGAGAAAATCGTATGTTCTTCTGCCTGATCCTTAAGTGTCTCATTCATTTTGCCACAGCTGTAATATGCGATCTTGTATTGCCTTTTTCAAATTGGCCTCAGTTCCAAGCACCCCTCATGCTTCCAGTTAATTACCTTTTTTTAAACAGTAAAAGGCTCCGCTTTTCCAAATTTCCAAGTCCAGTGGGCATATTCATAGAATTATTAAAGTAGCATCATTAGGGGTAGTGCAGTAGGCGCTCGTTAATCTTAGAAGCACTCCTCGTCGAACTCTTCTCACTAATGAGGCTGGCTTCAGTAGCTTCATTCTGTTAATGTAGAATGCTAGTATAATCTGATTGTCTTCAAGGGAAACCGAAATTGCCAGTTTGTAATGGTTATAAATTTATTCATCATTTTTGTACCTTTTTGCCTGCTTCCTCCCTACGATGTGCAAAGTTACACGTTCGTCCAGAAGTACTCCTAGACATCTCGTTACTGCACTTCTCCTAATTGTTACAGCGTTATATCATTCAATTTTATTTTAGGGTTTCTTATTTGATTCGCTTTCAACAGGAGGTACGTTGTTTTGTGAGGTGCTAGTTGCAAATTAATGTTTCGACACCAGCCCTCAAGTTCCTGAAGCGCCGCATTACATTTGTCTTCTACACTCTTCGAGTCACCACTTACTATGAACAGCACATCATCTGCAAATGCCACCAGTCGGCCTTTGTCACCGCTGTCATGTAACTTCTCTAATATTTGCTTCAGTGCTATCCTGAAACTCCGGACCACACACTGATCGCTGGGGACAGTCGTTTGTTATTTTCTTCGTTATTTTCTTTCCTGGGCATGTTAAAGAAGCATGTCGCACGTGGCAGTAATCTCTCAGTAAATTGCACAGCGCCTCTGGATTCTCCAGACCCCTAAGGCGACCAAAGAAAGACAGCCACACCAGGTTATCGAAAGAGACAGTAATATATCATCATCACTATAGCGTACGTAGAATGAGCATGTGTCACTAGCGTAATCGCCTTATTAATTGCGTCTTCTGTTAGTGATGTTGGTCGCTGGGGTCTGGAACGAAGAGAACGTTCTGACCCAAATGGTTCCAACTTCTGAGTTCATCAGTCCCCTAGAACTTAGAACCACTTAAACCTAACTAACCTGAGGACATCACACACATACATGCCCGAGGCAGGATTCGAACCTGCGTCCGTAGCGGTCGCGCGGTTCGAGACTGTAGCGCCTAGAACCTCTCGGCCACTTCGGCCGGCGTTCTGACTCATCCCAAAGGTTGCGTTCAGGTCGGGCCTCTGAGCAGGCCAATCCATTTCAGGAATGTTATTGACCTCAAGCCTTTGCCTCACAGTCAACAGACCTTACTTTATGGCAGGGCCTATTGTCATGGTGAACCAGTCATCGTCTCCGAACCGTTTTTCTCTCTACACAGCACACAATTTTGTACAATGTGTTATATACTTACACATTTACCGTTTTCAACAAGAGGACCATACCCTAACCACGGAAAATACCGCCACACCCTAACAGCATCTCCTCCATACTTCACTGTTGGGAACACATGATGACGACAGGTAACAGTCTCCAGGCATTCGCCAAACCCAAACCCTTCCATCGGATTGCCACATCGTATATCGCGATTCATCACTCCAAATCCACTGTTCTGTGGCGTCTCTCTTTACACCACATCTAACATCGCTTCTGTTCGGTACAGAAATACGTGGCTTACAACGATCTGATCGACCATTGCACCCAATTCTTTTTAACTCACTATGCACAGTCGTTACGCTAGCTGGACTCCTGGTGGCACATGGAATTCCCGAGTGATTCCTTCTGATGATTTCACGCGATTTTTCACAACCACCCTCCACAATACTCGATAATCCCTGTCCGTCAGTACCTGAGGTGGTCCTGGTCTTGGTTTATCTGAGGTTGTTCCTTTTAATTTTGCATATCCACTTCAGTCAGATCACCGTCGACTTGGGCAGTCTTATAACAATTAAAATGTCCCTGATGTATTTGTTACTCAGGTAACATCCAGTGATTAATCCACGTTCGAAGTCACTGAGCTCTCCCAGCGGACCCATTCTTGTGTTACGGCTTCTCTACACACAACTCAATACCGCCCCCACACCCTCATTTCGTACTGGCGGAACCGCTCTCGTGAACTTTAGTGATCAGTTCCAGATTGCCTACCAGTATCTGCGTGCCTTTGATCAGCTAGCGTATAGTCCCTTACATATCAATAAGATAAGTGAGAAAATCAGTGTTAAACTGACCTTATAAACTGTCTTTGAATCACTTATCACTTCCGGTGAAACCTGTCTTGAACAAATATCAAATTACCACCCCAGTAGATTTGTTGAATCAGTCCATCTCCACTGCTGAAATAAGCTGGATATATTCTGTTCCCCATGAATAATTCTCGTGCGTTGACTGAGTTGTGTTTAATTGCTGCCGCTATTGGTGTCGAGATAACTCAATTTCCGTTTTCGCCGATAGCCCGGTAATTCTGTCGTAATTCGTTCTGTTAGTGCAGGGTGTTGGTGTTCAGAACGTGATTCCCAGGACCGCGATAGTGAATGTACGATATGAGACGACAGTTGACGTAAATTCCGCATTTAATTCTTTTGATTGCTTTCGCGAAACTCGTTTTCGAAAAAAAATTGAAATAACGGGTGAAAAGGGTTGAGTTAGCTTTCTCTTTAGAATGAGAATTTCACTCTGCAGCGGAGTGAGCGCTGATATGAAACTTCCTGGCAGATTAAAACTGTGTTCCCGACCGAGACTCGAACTCGGGACCTTTTGCCTTTCGCGGGCAAGTGCTCTACCATCTGAACTACCGAAGCACGACTCACGCCCGGTACTCACAGCTTTACTTCTGCCAGTACCTCGTCTCCTACCTTCCAAACTTTACAGAAGCTCTCCTGCGAACCTTGCAGAACTAGCACTCCTGAAAGAAAGGATATTGCGGAGTCATGGCTTAGCCACAGCCTGGGGGATGTTTCCACAATGCCATGTCTCCGTAATATCCTTTCTTTCAGGAGTGCTAGTTCTGCAAGGTTCGCAGGAGCGTTTCTGTAAAATTTGGAAGGTAGGAGACCAGGTACTGGCAGAAGTAAAGCTGTGAGTACCGGGCGTGAGTCGTGCTTCGGTAGCTCATATGGTAGAGCACTTGCCCGCGAAAGGCAAAAGGTCCCGAGTTCGAGTCTCGGTCGGGCACACACTTTAAACTGCCAGGAAGTTTCAGCTTTCTTTTTGTTCACAAATTATTTCACCTTTCGACAGCAATTGCTTTCTCATCATCGGTGTAGTGAGGATACGCCAGTCAAAATGGCCAATTCTTCGGATTTGGGAGTGTAACGTGCGTAATCTTTCTGTATGATTGTCCTTTGTAACTATGAAATTGACCAATAATCGCACATGTTAATAAACACATTTGCAGCCCACGGTGAGAAATGTCTTCAGTTGTTACGAAGCTGATACGTTCATCCACGATTCGGACTCCATCTCTGAAAATATATAGGACGACCTGTCTTAAAAATCTATGGACAGGATGCAGGTAGTACCAAAAACACCTGAATAAAGTTCTTTTCAACAAAAGAAGGAAAAGTAGTATGTTCATTTCTGTTAGGAATTTAATATTGGAAGAGAATTCTACAATATATGAGATTACAAGTTTCGTTCTATAAGTATCAGCTCACAGAAGTTGAAGGCTTCCCTCAAAGAGGGTTGTACATCGCATGTTTGACAAGTGCAGTAAAGTGGTACATCACATGAGACACGCTACCATAGCTACCATGTCGATTCTTCTGTTTACAAGCTGAGCTAGTTGTAAAGTTGACCATCCTGGAAGAACGATGCTTATCAATGAAAACGGCGGATGTGGCGGATGTAAGCAACGTTATTCCACAATTTGCTATTACAGGATATGCAACGTTGTTACACGGAAAGCAATATAAAACTTAAGATAACTTTCTAAATATTGTAAAATATGCTAAACACCAACTCCTGTTTTATAATACATTCCGTGTCACGTGATCGTACATAATAAAATAGCACCAAAGGAAAACAACAATTATTTCCACTTCTTGAAAAACAACCTTCTGTGGAGGAGGTCTTCAATTACCAGAAAGTCTAGAGAGCAACAAAGTTCATTATATTGTCTTCTTGCTTTTTCTGGTATGCAATGACATCGGATCAATGAGTATCGCACACCA
This sequence comes from Schistocerca piceifrons, assembly GCF_021461385.2. NCBI lineage: Eukaryota > Metazoa > Arthropoda > Insecta > Orthoptera > Acrididae > Schistocerca > Schistocerca piceifrons. The sequence continues at coordinate 508,928,308 of NC_060142.1, read as the reverse complement.
AGATCCCGAAATGTTGTCGAAAGCTATTACTAGTTTCCATGGCACGTTCATAAATATGTCTTTGCATGAGGAATGGCCGCTACATAAATATTACTTTCTGCACTCAAAAATACAAATTTGAAGGAGTGAGTTGTGAAGAACCTGCAGGCCAAAGAACTTACCCTCCGCTGCCAGTCCTATCAAGACTGATGTCAGCTACAGGAGGGACCCATCATGGATGTAACACGTGATATTCCCTGTTTTCTGTTGCATATATCCGTGATAGTTCATGCAGTAATAAGTACGAAAGAAGTATTTCGTAATATATTTTTACTTCAGACTTTTCTGTTTTGCCATGAGGAACCAAGCTTCAAAATTTATCAGTACTCGATACATCCAGTATAAATTGTAAGGATTCCACTGTATTCAGGCAGAGTTCCATTGCTCGATTTCCCAAATAGCATTAGAGATTTTCTATCGAAATTTACAGATTTTCATCAATTTTCAGAATACGTTGATGAAATGCTCCCTGACGCATTAGCTACGCTCGAATTCTGTTGCAGTTTTCCTGGAATTTTGAAGTCTATCATTTGAAAAAGCAGTCAAATTTGTGTCCTAACGTAAATTGTCAGTTTCGGGGAGAACTCTCCAACGCCTTATGGATTCTTGAGGCGTGAGATTTCCGGGCAAGCGTTAGCTTGTCAAGACTGTCGGAATATCCATGGTCAGTGCTGTCGATTTCTATCGTCTCCCTCACGCTCAACTTCCTGTTGACATGTTTTTTTTTTCTCTCCGCCTGAATGGTTTGGTATGGCCCACGGTTATTTTCTCTCCTGTGCCAACTGCCATCATCTCAGAGTAGCACTTACACCCAACGTCTTCCTTTCCTTTATAATTACAAGCCCTGTATGGCCCTTTAGTTTTTACCCTTTACAGCTCTATTCAGTACGATGTAAGCTATTCCCTTACGTCATAACACATTTTTAGTCATCCTGGCCGTTCTTCTAGTGGGTTTTCAACGTACCGTGCCTCCCAGATTTTGCGGGAAACCTCATCATTTCTCACCAGTTCACTTAATTTTCGTTATCCTTCTGTAAAACCTCATCCTAAATGCTTCGATTCGCTTCTTGTCCGTTTTTACCACCGCCCCTGACTCTCTTCCATACAATGCTGTACTGCAAGTTTACCTCCGCAGATACTTATTTCTCAAACTGAAGAATACGTTTCGTAATTGTAGAGTTCTTTCGGTGAGTAGCGCTCACTTTAAAACATAGATAACTCGCATTTAGACAGAATTACGTGTTGTCGATAATTGACGATGCAGTTTATATTATGAAGTATGTGGCAATAGGTAACTCTGTGTAAATGCGATGTATCTTTTTTTGTAGTATGTTTTGTTCATAGTTGGTTACGTTATTCTGTGAGTCGTACTTTTATTTCCAGTGATGAATTCATCGATTTTATTATCTGAGGCCATTGATTTTACAGCCCATAATATGACGTTGTAAGTGCTTTCATGTAAGTATGTGACATTTTATTACAGGAGAGTTTTCTTTACCAGGTACATCGGTTAGCAGATTTGTTGTTCTTTATATGTTCTTTCGATAGGTGTACAGAAACGTGATGTTCCGTGCACCGAAACTGGTTGTTCAATAAAGTAGTTTTGTCAGTAGCTCTTAGTGGTAACCATGACGTTCTTCTGCTATTGATATACCTCCCGGACCATGTCCTATATCTCGACAAGACTAAAATTCGCCGCTCCAGTTCTTCAATCGTCTCAGCTGGAGTGATGTACACCTCACTTTTGAAATGACTCCACACATAAAAATCCAGAGGACTTAAGGCAGCTGAGTTGGTCAGCTCCTATTCAACTTATCCATTTTGGACCATAATGGCGCAATAATGTCGGCATACCTCAACCATGAGCTATGGTTAACAACAGAGGCTGATTAGATGGGGACATAATCGAGAAGTTTACATTTGAGATACATATGTACTAAATAGGACAATATTTGTATGTAAACGTAGGCTTCCGCGGCCGTTCTCATAGTCAATAAAATTAATATTTCTGTCAGTGACGGTTCATAACCACACGTTCGTAGTTCTCGCAAATGCTCGCGTGTAGACCCACGTTTATTACAAGTTCTTGCTTGTACTAGAGTTTACTCTCACCTGTGTAAGTTTTCGCAATTAATTATTTTACACCCTGTTAATTGATGACGGAAAATGGCAAATTTCGTAATGGTCTCTTCATAGTTTACGAACTACGATCCCAAGGTTCGGGCCCGCATCTCGTGGCCGTGCGGTAGCGTTCTCGCTTCCCACGCCCGGGTTCCCGGGTTCGATTCCCAGCGGGGTCAGGGATTTTCTCTGCCTCGTGATGGCTGGGTGTTGTGTGCTGTCCTTAGGTTAGTTAGGTTTAAGTAGTTCTAAGTTCTAGGGGACTGATGAGCATAGATGTTAAGTCCCATAGTGCTCAGAGCCGCCATCGAGCCCCAAGGTTCGGGAAGGTAACATTTCTTACGTCATAAAAATAAAAGTTAAATCCAAATCAGTATTACTTATTGTAGACAAAAGCATTATATTTATGATTAGTGCTCGTATTTTTATGTAATTACACTTTTTTTCCTTAGTCGATGACAATCGTAAATATTCACGAATTATGTTGCTAGCGTTGATGTACGTCATTTTCTCTATACATATTTCACTGTAATTATATATTTTAGCTTTATGCTACATAAAAGTACATATTATACATATTTATCATTCCTAATACCCCACACAGCCAGCAGGCTGCTTCCTTAGCAAAATATCCGAATCTGACCTACCACAAAATCTGAGGACAGTAATTACCTTTAAAAATCACGTTCTAGTTCAATAAAACGGGGTTCACTTGGATTACGAAATACGTGCATATGCTTTTCGAAATGACAGCTCCCAAAAGCAAAGTCAATAGAACAGTGGTTCCCAAAATTTCTACATCTACATCTGTACTCTGTTAGCCACCTTACGGTGTGGCGCAGGATACTTAGTTTACCAATGTCCTTCCCCCCTTTTTACTGTTCCTGTTGCCTGTTGCGTATAGTTCGAGGGAAGAGCGATTGTTGGTAAGCGTCCTTATGAGCTCGAATCTCTCGAATTTTGTCTTCCTGGCATTTCGCAAAATGTACTTAGAACGAAGCAATATATCGGTTCACTCTGCTATGAATGTAAGTTCTCTAAACTTTAACTGTAGACCACAAAGTGATGCAGAAAGCCTCTCTTGCAGCGTCTGCCACTGAAGTTGACTGAGCATCTCAGCGACACTTTCGCGTTTGCCAAATGAACCTGTACCGAAATTTTCTGAGACTGTTACCCCTCAGTGCAACCAGATATTGACATGTGTCCCCCTCCCCTCAGCCGTCATCAACACTAAACTGTAGAATGTAAAACAGTTTTCTTAGAACATTTTTATTATTAGAATGACAAAAGATAAATGATAAATAGTTTTTGTAGGTGTTTTATGAGACCACGATCTAATTAGTCAATGAGACAGCTGGTACAGTTTATATCTAACAACCCTTTTTTTTAAATACTGATCATGCGATTCTCGGTGCATCGCGACTGCTACCTGCAGTTCCTTCTTAGAAAAGAAAGCTAACTCTCCACGCTGAGGGAAGACACTTGTTACAACACACTATCCCACTGCAGCTATCCTCTCCGTAGCGGCACTTGCTTCACGCACACCCTGCACCGCCATTTAAAAATCGACCGAGAATAAAATGTATGCTCTATGCCGTTTGTAAATCGTTCGATTACTGTACTTCTTACTCCCAAAATGAGATAAACTGGAAGACTACAGGCTGCCAGTGCATTATATCTCGCCACTGCCACTAATAATTGTTGTGGATTGGCAAGACAGCCAACCCACTATGAGAGGAAGCCGAAAGGCACGCGTTTTAGCTCACGCAGGCTGGCGTGAGGTCTGGAACAGGTCAAGGAAATGAGACTAGCAAAAAACGTACGTAGCTGCTGGAATACTTAACTTTAATCCGTAATTGGTGAACATCGCTCTTGACGGTACATGTTTTACAGCATGCTAGGTCGTAGCAAATGACGTACCTGAAGGCTATACTAACTATCGTCTCGGCAAATGAGAGCGTAATTTGTCAGTGAACCATCGCTAGCAAAGTCGGCTGTACAGCTGGGGCCAGTGCTAGGAAGTCTCTCTAGACCTGCCGTGTGGCGGCGCTCGGTCTGCAATCACTGATAGTGGCGACACACGGGTCCGACGTATACTAACGGACCGCGGCCGATTTAAAGGCTACCACCTAGCAAGTGTGGTGTTTGGCGGTGACATCACAACAATAATAATAATAATAATAATAATAATAATAGATCACATCACAAGTGGATGTACAATACTAGCAAATACAGAATACCCCAGAAGACATGACAATGTAGCAAAAATAATACATCAACAGCTTGCCTTACAACATAAACTTATAAAACAACACGTTCCCACATACAAGTATGCACCACAGAATGTACTGGAGAACGATGAATACAAATTATACTAGAACAGAACCATTATAACAGATAAAACAACACCACATAACAAACCTGACATCATACTCACCAATAAAAAGAAGAAATTAACACAACTAATCGAAATATCCATACCCAATACAACAAATATACAAAAGAAAACAGGAGAAAAAATTGAAAAATACATCCAACTGGCTGAGGAAGTCAAGGATATGTGGCATCAGGATAAAGTTGACATTATACCAATTATACTATCAACTACAGGAGTCATACCACACAGTATCCACCAGTACATCAATGCAATACAGCTACATCCAAACTTATACATACAACTACAGAAATCTGTAATTATTGACACTTGTTCAATTACCCGAAAGTTCCTAAATGCAATGTAACATATACCGTACAGTTAAAAGGAAGTCACGCTTGATGAAGGTCCGCGTCACTTTCCATTTTTAACCAGACCTAAGGTCTGAGAAACGAAAGAACATAATAATAATAATAATAATCTGTAAGCCCTATTGCACTGTAGTAGCCATTACACAGTTACTGTTGTGTGTTGGTGTCAGTTAATTCGTTATTCTTGCGAAGTGAATGTAGATATATAATATTTCGTCTATTGCGGTAACTACCTACAACCTGAAGAAGGAATCTGCATCAGATACTGAAGCATGTGAGGTATGTGTGTCTCAGTTTTACTGTCACAGCTGCATGGTACAAAGTACAAAGTACGTGTGTTGTGGGTGGAATATGTGAAGAAGATGTTCACACTTTCGTTTCGCAAGTTATAGCCTCCATCATAATGTGACGCGTGTTAATGCTTGTATCTGGAAAAAAATTAACTATCGGTAACTACGTAATTGTATTACAGTCGTAAGAAGTAGTAATAACAGTAATGATACAGTTTCGTGACCGAAACACAATCGGACTCTTTCGCTGTTGCCTTACAGGAAATTTCATTTCGCCCCAAGGAAGGAAGGGGGAGGGGAAGTAATTACCCCCAAGATTAGGTACCACTGAGATACAATAACAATACCATGCTTGGCGTTGTCGTAGCCATTATTGTGTGTGGTAAAGGGTGGCGATTACTGTCGAGAATGACACTGGGGCAAACAAGAGACCAGCAGCCCGAAATTTTCTGCCTGGTTGCCACTTCTAGAGACCCAGAATTGAGGAGTGCGTAGGTGAAGCAAAGTTTGCCAAATAGCACTTCGTCACAGTTCACTACTGTTTGTGTTCATGTGCCTCCTGTTGGGTCAAAAGTATCATCAAAATCAATACATTTGGTTACGATGAACGACGCTTTCACTACTGTTGTAGAGATTGATCTATGTCTAGTGTGCAAGAAGCAGCTCGGGTGCGCTATGAAGTCACATTTTCAGCAACATATACATAGTCATGTGTACACAAAGAAAAAGCAATGCAATCGTCTAAGAAGTAAATTTCGTTGACACAGATGCAAAAGACTCCAAACTTTGCAAATGAATTCTTCTGAGATATGGGTTCCTCTATGACTGCTGCGAAAATCGATACAAAACTCAAATGCCTGAGTACCTGCAAAAGAATGATGAGAACAGGTTTCTGATGAATCGAAGTTGAAGAAGAAGTATTTAGAGTATTCTTACCAAGAGACTCTGAAAACTGTGCGGCACTGTATAAGTAACCACCACATACGACAGCGGCTGGGAAAATAAAATAACGTATGTGGACGATTCATTGGCAATCTCATTGCTGGCAACTTCGGCGAGGAAGATCCATCAAATGCACTACGGATTTTCTGCAAAGTTTTGGAAAATAAAAATCATTCGACTGTAGCTCGTTTTGTGAATGACAGCCTTCAAGTGCTGTGGTCTGAGGTAATTCAAGAAGAAAAAAATGTTATTATGTACTCGGATATTGAGAGCAGGAACTGTGCTAGGCGTATTTTATCAGCGTATCATCCACTTCACCTGTCTGGCCAACGCACTGCAACGCTTTGCCTTAGAAATGCGCGGCAGCTACATCGAATTAAATGAAAACATTTCATACACCAAGAAAACGTTTCTCGGAGACCAGCATCATGTGCCGCTCTATAGACGACTGCTGCCGGATCTAAATTTGCCGTCTGAACCTATCCTACGAGGTAGGACACATGGACTGAACCTTTTGGTTTTTGTAAAGAACATTTTCAAGATGTGAAACCTGAAATTGATTTATTTCCGAGAGTTTCTTCAGCTTCAGCACGAGAGACACAAAATGCTTTTACTGAATCTAAAATCGAACATGATCTGGTGTTTGTCCATAAAAAGTTCGGCTTCTTTGCCAGTAGCATTACAGTATTAGAATCTGTCGCTTTACCTTTGCAGAAATCGTTAGAGATTGTTAAGAATGCCAAATGCAAGCTGATGTTAAAGGTGATATCGGACACGGGGTAGTGAATAAGTCCGAGGCTATTTTGGCAAGATATCCAGGCTACTCGGCTTTTGCTGCTATCAGCAGTATCCTCATTTGGGAAGAAGCTACCCCAGCAGACATCTCTTCAGGAATATTTCACTTCTTAAAATTTGGACCGTGAAATGTGGAGCAATTATTTTACTCTTACAAAAACGTTCTATGAATTTGGTGAAGTACTTCATTGTTCATTGCGCTGCAAAATGTAATTACAGTTATTCATTTATTACCGTATGGCTTGCAGAATTATATTTTAAAAGTACATACAATTAAGTTGATATAAGATGATATGAATCAGTATAAGCAGAGACATCTACAAATATATGTATGTATAGGTATTTAAAAACTGGAGAACCAGCAGGAGGCAAAAGAAGTTGAGAGATCGATTTTTCATCATAGTTGGATAGCGAAAGACTCCAACCAGTTAACTGCTGCAGATATTGATAACTCCTGCAGGTGTTGCGTTTACAAAGTTTTTCCGGGTACTATGAATTTTCTTTTTTGGCACTCGTGCAAAATGTGCTCCAGAGCTTGTTCCAATGTTCATCAGTCGCAATGCTCATCATCGGTAATTGCTCACTTGTATAGCGTTGCTTGAGGGAGCTCCAAATTTTTCTTGGTTGGTTTGCTCCTAGAAGTTGCGTAGCTGGATCTATACTGCGCAACATCCGAAGGAAGTCCACCGATTACTCCATTCATCTCTTAGATTACAGCTTTCTAGGGCCAGCTGGCCAGTGTGTACCCAGATTGGTTCTCTAGATTTCAATTGAATGCGTGGTAAGTTTTTCTGTGTCCCTGGATCTTTCGAGTTTCATCCATTCATGTTTTACTGTTTCTTGTCGTGGGTGATTTGGAGGGCCATATTGGCGAGTACTGACAGACATGGTTTTGGTGTGGTTGTAAGAGTTCTCGTCACCATCATCATCACGTCATTTAGATGGATATCTGTTTTGTTGACATGGCTACTGCTTCTCGAAATGGGAGAACAGTTTTCGGTGACTGGGCACACAAGTGCCTGTGCTGTAGCTATTAAAGTGTTTGCATTAGATCGCAAGTTAGCATCAGCCGGTTCCCTTAATACGTTATTACTCGATTCCAGCTCCTGTCGTGTTAGCACTAGTTTTAGTAAATAGATGTGACCGAAAATAATTTTCTGTTATTAGCGCAGTACAGACTTTCAAAATAAAAAATTAATTAGTGTAAATTATTTCTTCTTGATGTACTTTTCGTGTCTCTGGTACATTTGTTCATATTACAGTACCATAGTAGGCTTTTATGAAATTCAGAGGTTGATTTCAATTGAAATTATTGCTTTATGTTACTTATTTAATATAACATTTTCATGGTATTGCATATTTTCTTTGATATTTTACCAATTTTAGTAAATGAATATGTACTATATTGCGTGTTGATATTGCATAGAAATCCGTGCTCTGGTTATGATTCACTGGCCATGAAGTCTCTGAGAAGTCTCACCTGGGAGAAAGGCCTGTCTCGCCGTCGTCGCACGAGTTTTTATTGAGTGCATCGAAGCACGCAGGGCAGAATTCGCTGGCCGCGCCATTGGATTAGAAGCCACTAAAGTGCAGCATAGGTTCCAGCTGACGAGCCACATCTGTGACCTGAATGTTTGTCGCAAAAGGTCGTCGATTCTCTCCCACATTTAACGCTGAATAAACTGGTGAATCGAGCTACAAGAAGCAGAAAACAATATGTATGTCATTAGATTGTTCACTAGCAAGCAAGAGGCAACAAGACTTAATGACAGTTATATCGTCTTAACACAGATATGCTGATTAACTGAACCACGAGAACGTCTCGGAAGGAGTGCCGAGATGAGCCAAGCTCTGAGTATCTGTGCCTCTTTTTTAACTTTTGTTCAGCTTCCAAGACTTTCTCTTATATCTTGCATAGCTTCCTTGACGGACAGCACTGTCACTACACTGCAACCCTACCTTGCGTGTGACTTAAGACAAACTTGTCACATTATCTGTTTCAGAATTTAGTAGAAGCTCTAGTCTTGGTGGAATCTTTCTACATCTACATCTACATTTATACTCCGCAAGCCACCCAATGGTGTGTGGCGGAGGGCACTTTACGTGCCACTGTCATTACCTTCCTTTCCTGTTCCAGTCGCGTATGGTTCGCGGGAAGAACGACTGTCTGAAAGCCTCCGTGCGCGCTCTAATCTCTCTAATTTTACATTCGTGATCTCCTCGGGAGGTATAAGTAGGGGGAAGCAATATATTCGATAGCTCATCCAGAAACGCACCCTCTCGAAATCTGGCGAGCAAGCTACACCGCGATGCAGAGCGCCTCTCTTGCAGAGTCTGCCACTTGAGTTTGTTAAACATCTCCGTAACGCTATCACGGTTACCAAATAACCCTGTGACGAAACGCGCCGCTCTTCTTTGAATCTTCTCTATCTCCTCCGTCAACCCGATCTGGTACGGATCCCACACTCATGAGCAATACTCAAGTATAGGTCGAACGAGTGTTTTGTAAGCCACCTCCATTGTTGATGGACTACATTTTCTAAGGACTCTCCCAATGAATCTCAACTGGTACCCGCCTTACCAACAATTAATTTTATATGATCATTCCACTTCAAATCGTTCCGCACGCATACTCCCAGATATTTTACAGAAGTACCTGCTACCAGTGTTTGTTCCGCTATCATATAATCATACAATAAAGGATCCTTCTTTCTATGTATTCGCAGTACATTACATTTGTCTATGTTAAAGATCAGTTGCCACTCCCTGCACCAAGTGCCTATCCGCTGCAGATCTTCCTGCATTTCGCTACAATTTTCTAATGCTGCAACTTCTCTGTATACTACAGCATCATCCGCGAAAAGCCGCATGGAACTTCCGACACTATCTGCTAGGTCATTTCTATATATTGTGAAAAGCAATGGTCCCATAACACTCCCCTGTGGCACGCCAGAGGTTACGTTAACGTCTGTAGACGTCTCTCCATTGATAACAACATGCTGTGTTCTTTCCCCTGATGAGAGAAGAATAAAACAACACATAGTTGTCTGTGATTTTGTTTTTTGTTTTAATTCTCTCCTAGCCCTTCGCTGGTGCTGTAGAGTTATTTGATAGCTGATGGAATCTTTCGTTGTGTATGGAAGTTGAATCTCATACACAAGCACTTGCTAGAAATGTTGCTCCTTTAATGAGACATGTTTAAAACCTCGTAATAGCGTAACTGGTGTGAGTAACTGAGTTTCAAAAGGACCGGAGAAGTGGAGAAGCCTTTCCCGTATCCGTCAACGGCGTTGTTAACAGCAAACATCTGACTTTCATTGGCTGCAAGACGTCCAGAAATCGCTGTGGAAGACCGAAGGCGGAGAGACAAAAAACTATTTCGCAAGCAATCAGAACTTTATGTATGAAATTCTGAGCTAGACTTCAAAATTCTGAGATTCGTTCAATTTTAGTGATCAGTTTTTTCGCGTATATTTTTGCTATAGGCTTCGTAGAATTGATGTATCAAACTGACAGATGAAATTATTAGTCTTCGAATAGTACGATGCAACATTCCATCTTTCTTGTTTGGTGCTCTCAGTACCCTCGACTTTCTGTTTGCAGATTCTAGTCTTTATCTGCTGCATTAATTCTTCAAGTGCCGTATTGGCTGTTTCTAGGTATCGAAGCAGGCGTTCCAATAATCTGCATTGCTCACAGTAAAGACTCTCCATTAACTTAATTTCTCCCCTATTCTTACTCATGGTTCTTCATTTCTCTCCACTAAAATTTAAAATGTTGATGTAGCATCGTGTTTCTTCTTTTCTGAATTTCTTATGGCGCAAGATGGTGTTTAACAGAAGATTGTTCTCCGTCAACTTTCATGTCAATACTTGATTCCAGTAGAATAATTTTGTTGTAGAATAGTTTCGTCTACGCAGGTTTCCTTAGGGTATCTTCCTTCTTTCTTACGCGCCAGAATGTTTTCGCTTTTTCCCATAATGAATCTTCTCAATCTGATGTTAAGCAAGTCTAAAGTTTCTTTTGTTCTACTATTCGGATGCACGTTGTTTAAACATGCGTAAGACATATTTTGTAGTTCGTATTACGAAGAAAATACCGCATACGGTTCTTTCAGAGAAGGGAAGAAACACAGGTGGGCTGTAAAGTCTCACTGCTACACACTTCCCACACCTAATCGCTTGCGTAATCTGCAACAGTAAAGCTCTTTGTCTGAGAGCCAGCCTTGGCGAGCTGTTCATCGTGAGAAAGTACGTATCCAAATGACCTGTATTTTTCCTTGACCTTTTTATGTACGATTATGAGACGAACACATGCTCCTCTCCTCAAACATCGTCTCAACGAAGGGATCACTACATCCGACAATATTTCTCAAATGAATTTATTTATGTGTACATTCCCATGAATAAACTGGTTATCCTCACATAAGCACAAACTCGTCTGCGGCTGTAGTATACTATCTTATGAACACCTTTGCAACCGAGTCGAAAAGTTGGCTTTTATTTCATTTTACCACGTGACACTCCATTAAACTCAGAAGTATTTTATTCGTGTTGTTATCAATGCTCCCTTTGCCTGGGACAAATTAGGTACCGTTACCTATTAGGCTTTACATTTCCTTCAAAGCGTGATGCTCCTTCGGCTTCTGGTTAGTAATTAAAGATTTCTAAATCCGTCGTTTTCTTGCAGTATTCATTTTTATTGTTACAGCAAAGGCCTGCATTTCCTCTTAGTTTGTTTCACTCTGTTAAGCTCCATCTTGTACGTCCCTTAACTTATTTAAGGAATTTTATTTCAGTCCTCTGGATAGTGTCATCGGCTTTTCTCACCTAAATTTTACTATTGTCGAGAGGTGTAGGACAATGTGGCGGATATTTTGGATGAACGTCGCCCTTTCTACCTACTGACGTTTAGGTGTAGTCTGCGGACAGCATTCACAAAATGAGAGAGTTGAATTCTAGTTGGCTGTATCAGACAGATTATAAACCACCCGACAACGTTTAATTTCAAGCGGTGACGTTCTGACGATCCAGCTGTTCATTAGACTATAGTGTACAAATTTAAAGTAAATCGGTCAAGAAATTTTCGAGATATTTGTTAATAACGTTTAACAACGACTTGTGTGTATATAATGTGAGTCATGTAAGACCTAAAACCCCACTTATTTCCTGAGCGGCTACATATACCGAAACGCGGCTTTTGGAAAATCATAGAGCGTCGTGGGGCACGTACTTGTTTGTTTGGTTAATGTTTTTAGCGCTGGTGTCAACGGAGACATTGAAGCAACTACGTTTTTTTCAATAGAACCGTGTACTTTTTACAACTGCATTCGATAGCTCTTCAGAAGACTATTACACTCATGTAGCGTTTGTTAATGTTGACGTTGAGACCTGTCGTAAAACAAATTCGAGAAATGTCCTAGAATTTGAGAGCACGGTGGCCGGAATCACCAAGCAGAGGTCTAGGGCTACGCTATTCCAGAATGTCAACAAGTTTACCTGTTTACTTCTCTGCACTGCACGCCGCTCATTTGCTTTAACATTCGTTGCAGGCATACAGGTACACCAATGAGTAGAAGCTGGATATACTACTTTTATATGGTGAATGTAAAACAGTACAGCGGCTTAGGTTTCTTTATCAGGATCGGCAATGTTGGACGCGCCAGGCAATTGCACGAATTTTTAAGACGCTAGTGAGGACAGGCTGCTTGAACGTCAAAAAGAGGACAACAAAGGCTACTGAAACTGACAGAGAACACGAAGAAGCTGTTCTGGCTAACACAGTCGTACCAGGCATATAGCCAAGGACTCAGCCAGACGGCTGTAATTTGCGTCGTGCATAGACAGAATTTCCATCCCTATCATCTGTCACCTCATCAGGCACTCGAAGACCGTAATTTCTAACGTCGTACAGGACTGTGTCGGTTTTGCAGCTGAGAGACGACCCTACATTTTTCCAGCTCTTTATCGAGAAAGCAACGTTTATTAACCACGCTAATGTAAATTTTCACAACATGCGCTACTAGGCAGCCAAAAATTCGCACCGGATTCATTAGGCGCAACATCAACGGCCGTGGAGCGTAAACGTATGGTGCGGCATCAAAGGAAATTACATTGTGAGACCTTGAAACGTCCCTTTTGAACAATTATACATGACTGTCCTTAAACTGACACACAATATTTTGTTAGCGCAACGCAATCTGACTTTCAATAATCCCTACAAAAGAATGGGCCCTGACTAACAGTAAACTATACCTTTCACAAATCACTTACCTCACAAAAATCTTCGCTGCTCAAGCTACTGCAATACAGCGAGCGCCACTACTGCCAGCTAAATAAAAGATTCAAACTACTGAAGGCACTAACTACTGATAGGGATAGTTAGCAAATGAAAGATATTAATAAAGAACAAACAATGTATTTACCTTGATATCATCATATATAAATATAGCAGTTCATGACAAATTTCAAAACTCCGCCATCTCTCTCCCCACATCCACCACTGCTGGCGGCTCACCTCCAACTGCGCAACGCTACGCGCTGTTCACAGCCAGCTGCCTAACACTACAATGGCAGACAACAATGCAAACTAGCCACAGACTGCACACAGCACAGCCAGTGATTTTCATATTGAGCGCTACGTAACGTTGCCAATAAGAAAACATAAACAGCCTACTTACATAGAGAAAACATAAACAGCCTACTTACAACCTTACTTTATCTCAAGAGTTCTAAATTGACACTCTTACGCACACTTTCTGATGAACATTCTGTCGGTTATTCTAGAAGACGTACCAGTGTATATTCGACAGTGTATGTGGCTGCAACACAACGGATGTGCAGCTCACTCGGCCCGCGCTGAAACGCAAACACTAAATGAGAACTTTACTGGACTTTGGATAGGACGAAATTCTGTTGTCAAATAGCTTGGTAGATCCACCGATTTGACTCATCTCAATTTCTTTCTTTCGGGAGCACTCAAAGGCGCAGTCTATGACGAAGCCGCAGCTACGCCAGACGATACGTGTCGTCGATTTGCCAGTGCATTCTCTACCATATAATCCACCGTAATTACACATGGTTATCGTTCTTTTAAATGGCGATCGCAAATATGCCTTTCAGTCCATGGTCAAGAATTTGGACAGGTGCTTAAATAAAGGATAAAGTCGTCGTATATATATATATATATATATATATATATATATATATATATATATATATATAACATTTTTGATCACCTGGCTGCCCAGTAGTGCATGTTATGCAAAATTACATTAGCGTGGTTAGTAAACGTTGCTTCATCGATAAAAAGCACCCGGTGGTAAAACGTAGGGTTGTCTCTCTGTTGCTGAAGGGCAAACCGACAAAATTAAATTTAGGTAGTTACCAAATCATTGTTAATAAATTGTTTATGTCATTAACGTGTGTACGAAATTGCATTACAGTGTCAAATAAGTTGACAGCGTGTATTGCACGTAGCTGATAACACTGCCATTACGCGCTTACGTTCAGTATGAAATGACGTTTCGTTAAGAAAAATATCCATTTTGCCGTGTACAAGTATTTTTAATAAAATGTTTGGTTCAGTGAATGTATCCGATATAATTTAGAGCAGTATAGGTAGAGACAGTTATCCGGTATTTTGCCTCTATGAAGCACACTGCCACGTACAGGAAAAAGACAGGTCAAATCGTCCTTCTAACATTTAGTTATTTAATAGAGGAGTTACTCTTTGTAGTGTGTAAGACCTCTTTATTCTTGAAGAATGAACAGTTGATTTCTCTGTTCCAGTTCACGTAAATCTGGGAGGATACATAACTGTGTAATAATTTTGCTAAGCCGCTTGTGATACACTGGACTCTAGCCTATGTCGTATTTCCATCTGCAACATTCGCAGGTGAACTTGCATCTATGTCGTAAGCTGGTTCGAGGGGAAATAATGCTTTATTCTCGTAGTGCAGTCTTACCTTACGATATAGAAGTACGCAGCCTGGTCCGCAACGTGTACTTGGCAGTGTTCGTACCGCAAATGCCGCTTGTGGCCATCGAGTTCTCACATTCTAGGACATTTCTCGATTTTTTTACGATAGTTTTCAACATCAACATTAACAAATGCCATATCACTGTGATTGTCTTCTCAAATGCTATTGAATGCCGTTACAGAAAGTATACCGTTCCACCTTAAAAAAAAGTAGTTAAATATCTAAAAAACATTAACCAGACAAAATCATACGTGCCTCTAATATTTGGTGAAAGCCTTATGTCAATCGTGTAACCGTTCACGAAATATAAGGAGTGTTATTCTTACGTGACTCTTATATTCTTTCTCATTATATATAACTTTTAACAGAACTTGTATAGGTAATTACGTGCTTTTTTTGTTGTAGTCTGTTTTAACAGGAAAGTTGTATTTTTGGCTTATGGGTTTACAATGAAGTGACAAAAGTCATGAGACAGCGATATGAACATCTAAAGATGGCGGTAGTATAGTGCAGACTAGGTATAAAAGGGGAGAGCAGTGACGGAGATGTCTTTTGTACTCAGGTGATTCGTGTGAAAAGATGTCCGACGTAATTACGGCCGCATAATGGGAATTAACTGACTTTGGAGTTCAGACGCATGGGACATTGAGTTTCGGAAATCGTTAGGCAATTCAATATTCCGAGATCCACAGTGTCAACAGTGTGCCGAGAATACCAAATCTGAGGCATTACCTCTCACCACGGAGAGTGCAGCGGTTGACGGCCTTCACTTAAGTACCGAGAACAGTGGCGTTTCTGTAGAGTTGTCAATACCAACAGACAAGCAACACCGCGTGAAATAAATGCAGAAATCAATGAGGGGCGTATGACGAACATATCAGTTAGGACACTGTGGCGAAATTTTGCATTAATGTGCTATGACAACAGACGACTGACGTGAGGGTCTTTGCTAATAGCACGAATCGACTGCATCACCTCTTCTGGGCTCTTGACCTTATGGGTTGGACGCTTTTTTTTTTTCAGTCTACTGACTGGTTTGATGCGGCCCGCCACGAATTTCTTTCCTCTGCTAACCTCTTCATCTCAGAGTAGCTCTTGCAACCTACGTCCTCAATTATTTGCTTGACGTATTCCAATCTCTGTCTTCCTCTACAGTTTTTGCCCTCTACAGCCCCCTCTAGTACCATGGAAGTCATTCCCTCATGTCTTAGCAGATGTCCTATCATCCTGTCCCTTCTCCTTATCAGTGTTTTCAACATATTCCTTTCCTCTCCGATTCTGCGTACAACCTCCTCATTCCTTACCTTATCAGTCCACCTAATTTTCAACATTCGTCTATAGCACCACATCTCAAATGCTTCGATTCTCTTCTGTTCCGGTTTTCCCACAGTCCATGTTTCACTACCATACGACGCTGTACTCCAGACGTACATCCTCAGAAATTTCTTCCTCAAATTAAGGCCGGTATTTGATATTAGTAGACTTCTCTTGGCCAGAAATGCCTTTTTTGCTATAGCGAGTCTACTTTCGATGTCCTCCTTGCTCCGTCCGTCATTGGTTATTTTACTGCCTAGTTAGCAGAATTCGTTAACTTCATTGACTTCGTGACCATCAATCCTGATGTTAAGTTTCTCGCTGTTCTCATTTCTACTACTTCTCATTACCTTCGTCTTTCTCCGATTTACTCTCAAACCATACTGTGTACTCATTAGACTGTTCATTCCGTTCAGCAGATCATTTAATTCTTCTTCACTTTCACTCAGGATAGCAATGTCATCAGCGAATCGTATCATTGATATCCTTTCACCTTGTATTTTAATTCCACTCCTGAACCTTGCTTTTATTTCCATCATTGCTTCCTCGATGTACAGATTGAAGAGTATTGGCGAAAGGCTACAGCCTTGTCTTACACCCTTCTTAATACGAGCACTTCGTTCTTGATCGTCCACTCTTATTATTCCCTCTTGGTTGTTGTACATATTGTATATGACCCGTCTCTCCCTATAGCTTACCCCTACTTTTTTCAGAATCTCGAACAGCTTGCACCATTTTATATTGTCAAACGCTTTTTCCAGGTCGACAAATCCTATGAAAGTGTCTTGATTTTTCTTTAGCCTTGCTTCCATTATTAGCCGTAACGTCAGAATTGCCTCTCTCGTCCCTTTACTTTTCCTAAAGCCAAACTGATCGTCACCTAGCGCATTCTCAATTTTCTTTTCCATTCTTCTGTATATTATTCTTGTAAGCAGCTTCGATGCATGAGCTGTTAAGCTGATTGTGCGATAATTCTCGCACTTGTCAGCTCTTGCCGTCTTCGGAATTGTGTGGATGATGCTTTTCCGAAAGTCAGATAGTATATCGCCAGACTCATATATTCTACACACCAACGTGAATAGTCGTTTTGTTGCCACTTCCCCCAATGATTTTAGAAACTCTGATGGAATGTCATCTATCCCTTCTGCCTTGTTTGACCGTAAGTCCTCCAAAGCTCTTTTAAATTCCGATTCTAATACTGGATCCCCTATCTCTTCTAAATCGACTCCTGTTTCTTCTTCTATCACATCAGACAAATCTTCACCCTCATAGAGGCTTTCAATGTATTCTTTCCACCTATTGCTCTCTCCTCTGCATTTAACAGTAGAATTACCGTTGCACTCTTAATGTTACGACCGTTGCTTTTAATGTCACCAAAGGTTGTTTTGACTTTCCTGTATGCTGAGTCTGTCCTTCCGACAATCATATCTTTTTCGATGTCTTCACATTTTTCCTCCAGCCATTTCGTCTTAGCTTCCCTGCACTTCCTATTTATTTCATTCCTCAGCGACTTGTATTTCTGTATTCCTGATTTTCCCCTAACATGTTTTTACTTGCTCCTTTCATCAATCAACTGAAGTATTTCTTCTGTTACCCATGGTTTCTTCGCAGCTACCTTCTTTGTACCTCTGTTTTCCTTCCCAACTTCTGTGATGGCCCTTTTTAGAGATGTCCATTCCTCTTCAACTGTACTGCCTACTGCGCTATTCCTTATTGCTGTATCTATAGCGTTAGAGAACTTCAAACGTATCTCGTCATTCCTTAGTACTTCCGTATCCCACTTCTTTGCGTATTGATTCTTCCTGACTAATGTCTAATTGGACGCTACATGCCTGGAAAATCATGGGCTGGTCATATGAGACCCAGTTTGGGTTAGTAACAGCTGATGGTAGGGTCTGAAAGTGGCG
Source organism: Schistocerca piceifrons (assembly GCF_021461385.2). NCBI lineage: Eukaryota > Metazoa > Arthropoda > Insecta > Orthoptera > Acrididae > Schistocerca > Schistocerca piceifrons. The sequence continues at coordinate 508,910,174 of NC_060142.1, read as the reverse complement.
CAGACCCAGCGAAGTTGTGAAACCAGGTTGTCAACAAGGCACGGTGCAAACCGGTAATGGTTTGAGCAGTGTTTACATGGAATGGACTGGGTTCCCTGACCCAATTGAACCGATGATTGACTGGAAACGGTTACGTTCGGCTACTTGGAGATCATTTGCAGACATCCATGGGCTTCATGTTCCCAAGCAACGTTGCATTTTTGTGGATGACAACGCTCCATGTCACCGGACCACAGTTTTTCACGATTGGTTCGAGTAAAATTTTGACCACTTCGAGTGAATGATTTGGCCGCCCAGATTGCCTGCCATGAATCCCATCGAACATTTCTGGAACATAATCGAGAGGTCAGTACGAGCACAAAATCCTGCATCGACAACACCTTCGCAATTATGGACGGCTACAGAGGCAGAATGTCCCACTTTTTCTGCAGGGGACTGCCAATGACTTGTTGAGTCCGTGCCACGTCGAGGTGGTGCACTATATCGGGTAAAAGGAAGTACGACACGATATTAGCGGCATGCCATGACTTTTGTGACCTCAGTATATACACTCCTGGAAATGGAAAAAAGAACACATTGACACCGGTGTGTCAGACCCACCATACTTGCTCCGGACACTGCGAGAGGGCTGTACAAGCAATGATCACACGCACGGCACAGCGGACACACCAGGAACCGCGGTGTTGGCCGTTGAATGGCGCTAGCTGCGCAGCATTTGTGCACCGCCGCCGTCAGTGTCAGCCAGTTTGCCGTGGCATACGGAGCTCCATCGCAGTCTTTAACACTGGTATCATGCCGCGACAGCGTGGACGTGAACCGTATGTGCAGTTGACGGACTTTGAGCGAGGGCGTATAGTGGGCATGCGGGAGGCCGGGTGGACGTACCGCCGAATTGCTCAACACGTGGGGCGTGAGGTCTCCACAGTACATCGATGTTGTCGCCAGTGGTCGGCGGAAGGTGCACGTGCCCGTCGACCTGGGACCGGACCGCAGCGACGCACGGATGCACGCCAAGACCGTAGGATCCTACGCAGTGCCGTAGGGGACCGCACCGCCACTTCCCAGCAAATTAGGGACACTGTTGCTCCTGGGGTATCGGCGAGGACCATTCGCAACCGTCTCCATGAAGCTGGGCTACGGTCCCGCACACCGTTAGGCCGTCTTCCGCTCACGCCCCAACATCGTGCAGCCCGCCTCCAGTGGTGTCGCGACAGGCGTGAGTGGAGGGACGAATGGAGACGTGTCGTCTTCAGCGATGAGAGTCGCTTCTGCCTTGGTGCCAATGATGGTCGTATGCGTGTTTGGCGCCGTGCAGGTGAGCGCCACAATCAGGACTGAATACGACCGAGGCACACAGGCCCAACACCCGGCATCATGGTGTGGGGAGCGATCTCCTACACTGGCCGTACACCACTGGTGATCGTCGAGGGGACACTGAATAGTGCACGGTACATCCAAACCGTCATCGAACCCATCGTTCTACCATTCCTAGACCGGCAAGGGAACTTGCTGTTCCAACAGGACAATGCACGTCCGCATGTATCCCGTGCCACCCAACGTGCTCTAGAAGGTGTAAGTCAACTACGCTGGCCAGCAAGATCTCCGGATCTGTCCCCCATTGAGCATGTTTGGGACTGGATGAAGCGTCGTCTCACGCGGTCTGCACGTCCAGCACGAACGCTGGTCCAACTGAGGCGCCAGGTGGAAATGACATGGCAAGCCGTTCCACAGGACTACATCCAGCATCTCTACGATCGTCTCCATGGGAGAATAGCAGCCTGCATTGCTGCGAAAGGTGGATACACACTGTACTAGTGCCGACATTGTGCATGCTCTGTTGCCTGTCTCTATGTGCCTGTGGTTCTGTCAGTGTGATCATGTGATGTATCTGACCCCAGGAATGTGTCAATAAAGTTTCCCTTTCCTGGGACAATGAATTCACGGTGTTCTTATTTCAATTTCCAGGAGTGTATAAAGTCAGCCCGCCCGGTTAGCCGTGCGATCAAGGGACTTGTTTTCGGGGCTTGAAGGCGTGCCGGTCCCCGGCAGGAATCCGCCCGATGGATTCGTGTCGAGGTCCGGTGTGCCGGCCAGTCTGTGAATGGTTATAAGAGGGTTTTCCATCTGCCTCGGCGAATGCTGATTGGTTCCCCTTATTCCGCCCCAGTTACACTATGTCGGCGACTGCTGCGCAAACACGAAACACTTTCTTGACGTACGCGTACACCATAATTCCTCTAACACGCAAACATTGGAGTTACACTAGTCTGGTGTGAGACGTTCCTGGTGGGAGGTGGAGAGGGGGGGGGGGGGCGAGCGAGCAATAACTCTGTCTTCGGTGTGGGGGGGGGGGGGGGGGGGGATCGGTGTGGCGAGTGGACTACCGTAGCCTGTTGTGGGGTTGTGAACGACTGAGGGCTACGGCGGGAATGAAGCCTCTCCGGAGAGTCCTTTCTAGGTCTCCAATTCAATATATAAAGCAGGTTTTCGGTCTCATGAAAGGCCATCTGGCTTACAACCATGTAAGCTCTAACGAACATAAAACGGATTTCCCGGATTTGCCCTAACACAAGGCAGCTGGAGAAAGTACACTGATCTGCCGGAACACGTACTACCGAAACAAACCTGGCGAGGCCGGCCGGAGTGGCCGAGCGGTTCTAGGCGCTAAAGTCTGGACTCGCACGACCGCTACGGTCGCAGGTTAGAATCCTGCCTGGGGCATGGATGTGTGTGATGTCCTTAGGTTAGTTAGGTTTAAGTAGTTCTAAGTTCTAGGGGACTGATGACCAAAGAAGTTGAGTCCCATAGTGCTCAGAGTCATTTGAACCATTTGAACCAAACCTGGCGAGGAAGGACTGCCAGTCAGACGCACGCATGGTGCATGTGATACCAGAGAGAGGGTTGTCAGTGTGCAGAATGGTGAAGGCGCGCGATCTAACTTTGACTGAGGGCAGATTATAATGGCCCGGAGGCACGGCACGAGCATTTCGGTAACTGCACGACTTCCAGGGTGTTCTAGGACGTGTCTTCAACACGTGGCGAAACCAAGATGAAACCACGTCCAGATGCCGTGGGGTTGGGCGGCCACTCATCGTAACAGATGTCGTACGTCGTAGGCAGAGCAGACTGCTAAAACAGGGCAAGCGGCAAACTGTGCCGCAACTAACATCCGACTAGTGTGTCTGAGCACTCGACGGCCAGGGTGTATCGTAAATTGGTTGCAGACCACGTACACCCCTTCATGACGACCATGCTTCCTGGTTATCGGGCAGTATGGCAGGCGGCAGTGTGAGTGGTACCCCATCGCGTCCAAGTGTCTCTAGACCCATCTTCGCTGGTCATCGGGGCGAAATTCGAAGCGGAACTCATCACTGAACACAATTCTGCTCCAATCAATGAGATTCCAAGCCGTAAACGCCTTTGAAGATGACCTGCCATACGGCCTGACAACGAGGATGCCAATTCTTTTCACAGCAGGACCCTTTCGGTTGTCGTCCACGGTACCCTTGTAGCACAGCGGTAAGCCGACGATATTCTGTGCCCAGTTTCGTTGCCCTTCATGGCAATCCATCCTGGGTTTACTGCCTGCACGGCGAGAGTTTCTACTGCTTGTCTTCAAGCTTGCCCAATTCTACATTACATTGGCCAGCAAGGTCCCCGGATCTCTCCTAAACTGAGAACGTTTCGAGAATTACGGGTAGGGCCCTCCAGCCAGCTCAGGATTTTGACGACCAAATGCGTCAATTGGTCAGAATTTATTATATGCCTCTGAAGGACATCCAACAATCTATGAATCAATGCCAAGCCAAATAGCTTTTTCCGTAAAGGCCATAGATGGACCAACGCGTTATTGACTTCCTCAATCTGTGAAGCTCTTTCTCTTGAATAAATCACCCACTTTTTCAGCAACTGCAATCATCTGTTTGTCTGTATATGTACATCACATACGCCGATTTCCGTCCCATTCGGATAATTGCTTCGTGGTGTGTCGTCTTTTTTTAATATATAGTGCACACATGTCCGCTACTGTAGTTAAGTGGTTAGCGTGTGTGCCTGCTTTGCGGAAGACCTAGGTTCGATTCTAGGCACTGTTAGATTCTTTCCTTAGTGGGAGGACTGAAACGGTGTATACTTAGTCTCTGATGCCAACTGAGGATCTGCCTGAGTGAGAGTTGGCGCTCCAAGCTCTGGGGCACTGATAGCGGCCCAGAGAGTGGTGTGCTGACCCTGTGCCACGCCAAATCACGACAGAATGACGTCATTATAAGACTATGATACGGCCGTTGGTGGGTGCTGAACGGTCCAGAAGGGACAGTACGTAGAGCTGGAGCTACAACATTGTATATATATCTTACTTCATAAAGACTAACTTCGATAGCTTCCTGGATACTCGACTGCAATGAAATTGAAACGTCCCCTTAGAAAAATTTATAAATGACAGTGCTGGAAAACCTCTACGTTATTTGATTTTCAAACAGCTAAGTAAAACTGAACGTACTCAGACATTTCTCTCTTTACTTGTTCTGATCAACACTAAACTGACACACAATTTTTTTTTTTTTTAGCGCAACGCAATCTAACTTTCAATAATCCCTACAAAAGAATGGCCCTGACTAACAATAACCTATACCTTTCATGAATCACTTACCTCACAAAAATCTTCGTTACTCAAACTACTGCAATGCAGAAAGCGCCAATACTGCCAGCTAAATAAAAGATTCTAACTTCTGAAGGCACTAACTACTAATAGGCATAGTTAGCAAATGAAAGATTTTGATGGAGAACAGACAATGTATTTACCTTAATAGTGTTCAAAAGTCGTAATATATATATATATATATATATATATATATATATATATATATATATATATATATATATATATATATATCAGTTCATGACATCCAGTCTTACAAATTTCCTTTTTCTGACGGACACACGTCCAGATCGTTCGCTCCCAATACTCTGCCATCTCTCTCCCCACATCCACCACTGCTGGCAGCTCACCTCCAACTGCGCAACGCTACGCGCTGTTCACATCAAACTGCCATATACTACAATAGCAAATATTCCAACAATGCAAACCAGCCACAGACTGCACACAGCACAGCCAGTGATTTTCATACAGAGCGCTACATGGCGTTACCAACATAAAAACCTAAACAGCCTGCTTACAAAATGATCAACATAGAAAAGCAGTAACAGAAATAATCTTCTCATGAAATGCATAGTAAACACATTATCCATGTGTTAGACTTGTTTCAACAATAATAATGCACGGTATGTGCACCAACTTTCTGGTTATGGCGATGCAGGTAATCCATGCATCGTTGAGTGAATTTTGAGAAAATGAAAAACAAAGCCCTAAGTAATAAACGATTATGCATGTGACGTATGTGTCACTGCCGGAAGAGCATGCGTACCTGAATACCACCTTCGGTTATCCCTGACCGACCCAACCTGCTGTTACTGCTTTGCTACTGAAAACACAATTTTCCCCCGTCTGCTCTGGCGAGACCGCCTCTCGTGATATATAGTGGTCATTTCTGTATTATATGTGTCGTTTCCGGATACTTTTGTTCAGATAGTTAAAGTATACTTAGCCGGCTGGGATGGCCGAGCGGTTCTAGGCGCTACAGTCTGGAACCGCGCGACCGCTGCGGTCGCAGATTCGAATCATGCCTCGGGTATGGATGTGTGTCATATCCTCAGGTTAGTTAGGTTTAAGTAGTTCTAAGTTATAGGGGACTGTTGACCTCAGAAGTTAAGTCCCTTTGTGCTCAGAGCTATTTTAAAGTGTACTTAATCTCTGAAGTGTGACGGGTAAAATATTTTGCAAATATAGTAAGTAGCAATTTCCGGTAAAAACGTGTGTTTTGGATAATCCGTAGTTTTGTGTTATAAGTGCAGCCTCGAGTTCGCATTAACCAATACATACAGCCTCGAGTTCGCATTAACCAGGATAATCGGAAGATTTCTGTATTTACTTTCAGTTAAAATTACCGTGGCATATGAGTAGTAGCACAGCGATATTTCTAATAACGTTCTCTTTTTTTTGTGCTGTTGTCACGGGTACGTCACATACACACTGTGTTCCGTGTGGCTGTAGAGGCCTTGGCGCTCGAGATTGCGCTGGCGCGAAGCCATTGACAATGGAGAGCAACATGGGAGAGTGGTGGCTGTTATGGAGACGATTGACACCGAGAGGGGCCCTCGTAAACATGGAGAGATGCGTTGCGCTGCGTTACGTAACCCAGCACTTGACGTCGTGCTGCAGTCGAGAGGTGGCCGTCCGAGGGCGTTGTGGAACACGAAGCTGTGACACCAGCCGGCGTACACGCTATCGCCATGTGTTTGAGGATCTCGTAGCGCATGCGCCACGCTGGAGAATTTTTTCGCTTGATACCTCACTGTTGGCGGAAGTTGCAACTTACGGTAATAACAAACATTTTTACAGTTGCATGTGCTTCATACAGTTCTCGCTGCTGCGTGATCACAAGCACTGGGACGTAATGGCGCGAATTTTTCAACGCGAGTAAGCCAAACTTATTCACTTTAATAATTTTGTTTACATCTTTTAATATCGTTGAGAGGCACAATTACAGTTAAAAAGACGTCGTTTCACACCTTGTTTTGGTCGTAAGGCACTGCCACTTCAAGTACACCTCATCATTTGCGAAAACAAAAAGTGAAAGCTAATGTAACATGTACGGGGTGTTCAAAAAGTCTCTCCGCAGTGCCGTACGATTGTTAGCCGCGCGTGCCGTATTCCGCTGTGAATATGCCGAAATGAAACTCAGCGCAGTATCGTTGTGCGTTTACTGTTTCGTTGAAACAGTCCGACGTCTAGAAATTGCAATCCAAACTGCTATTTTCACAAAATGAAGTGGTTCCTCATGAATACGCAATGGATTTGCAGTACTCCACATACAAGAATTTTGGTAGTTCATGTAGCCGGATAAATGAAACCACGCCTCATCAGTGAAAACCGTTTCATTAAGAATAACTCTTCCATTTTGTTGAACAAAATTTTTGAACCACTAACAATAATGCAGTTTCTTGCAATGACCAGTATTTTTCAGTTCTTGCACCACTGCCACTTTGTATGGGAAAAGTTCGAATTTTTTCCTTACAGCTGTGTGGGCCGTTCCGACACTAACATCGATTTCCTGGGCGAGTTTTCTTACTGACTTGTTCGGACTCTTGGACATTTTATCGCAAATATCGAGTAGTGTATCCTCAGAGAAAATGCTAGGACGACCACGTCTCCAAGCATCTGTCACTGAACCCGTACTTCGAAATTTGTTAATCAAATCTCGCACAATATCACGATGTGGGAGTGTTGTCTCCGGGGAAACTGAATTAAATGTTTGACGAACTGAAACTGTGTATTTACCGCCAGCTTTGTTGTTCGACTAAAAACACACGTTCTACAAAGGTTAGGATTTTAACACTGACAAAAGGGAAACAAACGAGCGCGGGATTAGCCGAGCGGTCTAAGGCGGTGCAGTCGTGGACTGTGCGGCTGGTCCCGGCGGTGGTTCGAGTCCTCCCTCGGGCATGGATGTGTGTGTTTGTCCTTAGGATAATTTAGGTTAACTAGTGTGTAGGCTTAGGGACTGATGACCTTAGCAGTTAAGTCCCTTAAGATTTCACACACATTTGAACATTTTTTTGAAACAAACGAATAAAGGAACTAAACTTAAACCTTCACGTCAACACGTAACGACACAAACCAACGATACTAATTACGGTGGCTGAGAATGTTGGGAGAGTCTACTTGAAGGGAAGTAACGCAGGCAGGCGAACAATCATACCTTACGCGCGGCTAACAGTCATACGGCACTGCGGAGAGACTTTTTGAACACCCCGTATTTTAACGAGCAGTCTGAAGATGAATCTATCGGTTCGAAACCGATAACGGCGCTATTTAAATAAATAGCATTGTAAAAAGTGGCTAGTTGCTGTTGTCTTCTCTGTAAGAGTCAATCTATATTTTTTTTAAACCACGAGCCATAATGACAGTTTCGACAAGACAGTTTTATAGGTTGCCTTTGTTATCCGCCCGTTGGTCTGTCTGTCCGACTGTAGGGACTCTTTTCCTCAGGAATGGTTAGACGTTTCAAGTTCAAATTTATGTCAGATATTAAGTTCTATCGTCTCTTGGAGATGTAAGAATTTTAAGCTTCAAAGGCACTTCAGTCAAAAGATACGCTCATTTATGTCACATATTTTGAGCCTGCAGAACTTTCATCAAAACCCACAGGGTGCTTCCTCTTGACCTAGAATCATGAAACTCGACAAGAAGCAATATTTCACAGCACAAGTAAGGGAAAAAATCCTAAAATTGTCAGTTTGTAATGTGTATCGCCATTTTTTTATCCGTCTATCTGTCTGTCCGTCTTTTAAGACCTCATTTTCTCTTGAGCATTTGGGCGTATCAAGTTTAAATTTATGTCACACACTAAGGTCTATGGTCCGTTGACGCAGTAAAAATTCTAAGCTTTTAAGTCAATGCATTCAAAAGGTATCGCCATTTATATCACATATTCTGATACTCGAAAACAGCGAGCTTCCTGCTGACCTAGAATCATTAAATTTGGAAAGAGGCAAGGTTTCACGGGACAACCGCAGTAAAAAACCTGAAACGTGTTAAACTGTAACCAAACTAAACTCCGTCCGAATAGGCCTTGAAGGTCCAACGGTACAGACCGACCGCCGTGTCATCCTCATGCCACAGGAGTCACTGGGTGCGGATATGGAGGGGCTTGTGGTCAGCACACCGCTCTCTCGGCCGTTGTCAGTTTACGTGACCGGAGCCGCTACTCCCCAATCAAGTAGCTCCTCAATTGGCCTCACAAGGGCTGATTGCACCCCTCTTGCTAACAGCGCTCGGCATACCGGACGGTGACCCATTCAAGTGCTAGCGAAATGCGACAGCGCTTAACTTCGGTGTTAGCATTGTGGCAAGGCCGTTGGCCTTAAACTGTAACTGTATCACACAAAAAATGTATTTTGCCATTTTAAAAAATGGTTCAAATGGCTCTGAGCACTATGGGACTTAACAGCTGAGGTTATCAGTCCCCTAGAACTTAGAACTACTTAAACCTAAGCTAAGGACATCACACACATCCATGCTCGAGGCAGGATTCGAACCTGCGACCGTAGCGGTAGCGCGATTCCCACTGATGAATGAAAGCTCTGGGCAACCACATACTTGGACCGTTTATTACACAAAAACCCCTCGACGGAGGAACGTACCTAAATTTCCTGCGGAATATTCAGTCTGAGCTTCTGGAGAACGTGCCGTTGGCAGTACGACAGGTTATGTGGTACCTGGGAGACGGAACATCACCCCGCTTCTGCATTACAGTTCGCTGACGCCTCAACACCACATTTACCGGAAGTTGGATAAGACGCGGAGGCCTTATAGCATGGCCTGTTGAATCACTGGACTTTTACCTTTTGGGGCATCTGAAAAGCGTTGGGTATACTGAACCATTTCCTGATATGCTGCCAGCAGGGGTGGCCGAGCGGTTCTAGGCGCTTCAGTCTGGAACCGCGCGACCACTACGGTCGCAGGTTCGAATCCTGCCTCGGGCATGGATGTGTGTGATGTCCTTAGGTTAGTTAGGTTTAAGTAGTTCTAAGTTCTAGGGGACTAATGACCTCAGAAGTTAAGTCCCATAGTGCTCAGAGCCATTTGAACCATTTGAACCTGATACGCAGACCCTTCAATAGTGTGTTCACGATGCGTGTGACGCTATTCGGAGGCATGCCGCAACTTGCGAAAGAGTGAGGCAGTCCATGAGGCGACGTGTGAACACGCGCCTTGCATATCGTGGAATCCACTTTGAAAATCTGTTGTGACGTGGATGCGATGCAGCTGTGTACTGTATTCCAGGAAGATTTTTTTATCGCTGTACGCGTCCGATCCATTTCCAGACACATGTTCATAGGAACATTTTTCCCCGTTTCCAGTCTGTAATCCGTCCCTGCAGTTCGTCGGTTTTATTAATGTTGACCCTGTATAGACATAATTAAGCTTGTACAGAAAATTCAGTGAACGAGTCCCATTCGCACCTGGCCAGCTTTTTTCTAAACCCTGCGCGCCCTGGAGCCCCCAGTTCTGCCACTTTCATTACTGTCCAAGCCATGCATACACCATAAATGTGGAAGAAATTGGTGATGACGGAAAGGCGCGGCCCCTTGCCAATCTTTTTGGGGTTTTATTGCCCCTGGTCCTTTTATAATTGTCATCCGAGAAGCAGATAGGCAACCAGAGGAGCCAGTGCGGACGATAAAGACCGAGAGGACCAACCAGCACGAGAAGGCGAGGCGCGGCGCGGCGGGCCCTCGAGCACGGGGTCCGCTGTATCGATTCCCGGGGGGTGCGCGCCGCTCTCAGCCGGGCCGCCTTATGCAGCGCCAGCAGCAGCAGCGGCAGCGGCAACGGCGGCTCCCAGCCGCCTCTTGACCCTCGGCAGTCAACAGCGTCGCGACGGCGCCGGCGCCAGCGCCTTCCCCTCAGTCCGAGCTCTGCGCGCACCCGAGCTCTCCGCACCAGACCGATGCTACTTTTACCTGCCACTAATCTACTCAGCAAACTAGCACGCTACTCGTACTTGTCACTGATCCCGCCAGGACACTGCATGCTACTCGTCCCTGCCACTGACCTAGTCAGCAAACTAGCAGGCTACTCGCGCCTGCCAGTGATCCAGTTACCAAACTAGCATGCTAGTCGCACCTGCCACTAACCCAGTCAGCACGCCAACACAGTACCTGTCACTGACCCATCAGCATAGAAACACGCTACTCGTACCTGCCGCTGACCCACTCAGCAAACTAGCATCCTACTCATACTTGCCACTGACCCAGTCAGCACACTAGCATGCCACTCGTACCGCCCAATGAACGAGTCAACACACTACCGACCAAAGCTGCTGTCCAGTCCAAAGTTTGCTGCCGACTGCATCTACACTCATGCTCATAAATTAAGGATAATGCTGATACATGGTGAAACAACGCTCTGGTGGGCGGTTTGCGGGTTTGAATCACCTCGGGGTGTGACCATGCGGTGCATTTGACCTGCGGTCGTCGCACGGTCGTGCTAGCAGCAGGCCACATATGCAGAGGTGTGTTGGTGCATGTCAGAGTACGGTGCAGCGAGTAAGCGTGCAGACGTTTTCCTACGTGCTAATGGTGACTGTGTGTTGAAAATGGCTCAAATAACACATATTGATGACGTTACGAGGGTTATAATACTAAGTCGACTGGAGACTGTTAAACACAGCAGTCTTAGCACGGGACCTTCATGTGTCACATAGTGTGGTCTCAAGATTATGGCACCGATTCCAGAACGCCGGAAACGTGTCCAGGCGCTACAGTAGGGGACGTCCACAGTGTACAACACCACAAGAAGACCGATATCTCACCATCAGAGCTCTTAGACGGCCACGGACTACTGTAGGTAGCCTTGTTCGGGACCTTACTGTAGCCACTGGAACAGTTGTCTCCAGACACACAGTCTACAGACGACTGAACAGACACGGTTTATACGCCCGGAGACCTGCAAGGTGCATTCCACTGACCCCTGGTCACAGGATAGCGCGTAAAACCTGGTGTCAAGAACACAATACATGGTCATTGGAACAGTGGTCCCAGCTTATGTTCACTTATGAGTGCAGGTGTTGTCTGAACAGTGATTCTCGCCTGGTTTTCATCTAGCGTGAACCAGGAACCAGATACCAACCCCTTAATGTCCTTGAAAGAGACCTGTATGGAGGTCGTGGTGTGATGGTGTGGGGTGGGATTATGATTGGTGCACGTACACCCGTGCATGTCTTTGACAGAGGAACTTAACAGGTCAGGTGTATCGGGACCTCAGTAAGTTCGTCTTTTCAGGGGTGCAGTGGGTCCCAAGTTGCTGCTGACGGATGATAACGCACGGCCCCGCCGAGCTGCCATCGTGGGGGAGTACCTTAAAATAGAAGATATCAGGCGAATGGAGCGGCCTGCCTGTTCTCCAGACCTAAACCCCATCGAGTACGTCTGGGATGCTCTCCGTCGACGGATCGCTGCGCGTCTTCGAACCCCTACGACACTTCAGAAGCTCCGACAGGCGCTGGTGCAAGAATGGAAGGCTATACCCCAGCAGCTGCTCGACCACCTAATCCAGAGTATGCCAACCCGTTGTGCGGTCTGTGTACGTGTGCATGGTGATCATATCCCATATTTATGTCGTGGTACATGCGCAGGTAACAGTGGCGTTTTGTAGCACATGTGTTTCGGGACGGTTTTCTCAACTTATCACCAATACCGTGGACTTACAGATCTGTGTCGTGTGTGTTCCCTAGGTGACTATGCTATTAGCGCCAGTGTTGCGTAGTGCCACGTTGTATGGCACCACTTTCTTCAATTATCCTTAATTTAAGGGAATGAGTGTAGATCAGTTTCAGTATACCGTCCGCTTGTGGAGGAGAGTATACATGTTCCCTGTATCAATTTATTCTTTCCCTATAAGGTAAAGAGGACATAGAAAGCAGACTAAAACATGCAAGGCAGGCGTTCCTGGCAAAAAGAAGTCTACTAGAATCGAGCATCGGCCTCAATTACAAAGTCGGAGATTGTGCGTCTGAGCACAGCATTGAATGGAAGCGAATCATAGAGTGTGGGGAAACCGGAAGGGAAGAGAATCGATGCGTTTGAGATGTGTGCAATAGTAAAACGTTGAAAATTAGGTGGATTGATAGATAAGGAATAAGGGGAGAAGAGAGAGACTGAATAGAAGAACAGACAGAGAATAATATTAGTAATCGCTATAGTGGACATAGTCGTCTTGAGAGAATCAGAAGCTGTTTCGATATGATCATTCTCATTTATTGTTCCGTGTCAGTTGCACATTTTTAATTAGCTTACATGTTTATATCACTCTGGGTCATCTTCAGACCAAATTCAGCGCGTCAGCAACTCCTCTACTCAGAACCACATATCAGAGTACTCTATTGTACTCTGATGTTTTGATCACTAAGGACCATCTTCGAATTTCACTGGCTGCGTCATATACCCGTCTTGCCTACTCAAAACCACACATCAAAGTATTCTGATACGTCTCAAGCGGAAGAAGGAAGGACAGAAAATGTACATCAGGACACTGAACGGGTAATTCAGGATGTAAAGGAAGAAAGATTCTGCAATAAATTTCAGCCAGTAACAGGGTATACCATGTTCAAGAATCACAAGAGAAGGAGGTGTACTTTGAAATGGCAGGGAAATAAGGAAAGAGTTCAGTTAGATTACATCATGCTCAGGCAGAGATTCTGAAATCAGATACTGGATTTTAAGGCATTTTTTTTTTGTCATCTGTCTACTGACTGGTTTGATGCGGCCCGCCACGAATTCCTCTCCTGTGCTAAACTCTTCATCTCAAAGTAGCACTTGCAGCCTACGTCCTCAATTATTTGCTTGACGTATTCCAATCTCTGTCTTCCTCTACAATTTTTGCCCTCTATAGCTCCCTCTAGTACAATGGAAGTCATTACCTCATGTCTTAGCAGATGTCCTGTCATCCTGTCCCTTCTCCTTATCAGTGTTTTCCACATATTCCTTTCAAATGGTTCAAATGGCTCTGAGCACTATGGGACTTAACAGCTGTGGTCATCAGTCCCCTAGAACTTAGAACTACTTAAACCTAACTAACCTAAGGACATCACACACATCCATGCCCGAGGCAGGATTCGAACCTGCGACCGTAGCAGTCGCACCGTTCCGGACTGCGCGCTTAGAACGGCGAGACCACCGCGGCCGGCACATATTCCTTTCCTGTCTGATTTTGTGCAGAACCTCCTCATTCCTTACCTTATCAGTCCACCTAATTTTCAACATTCATCTATAGCACCACATCTCAAATGCTTCGATTCTCTTCTGTTCCGGTTTTCCCACAGTCCATGTTTCACTACCATACAATGCTGTACTCCAGACGTACATCCTCAGAAATTTCTTCCTCAAATTAAGGCCGGTATTTGATATTAGTAGACTTCTCTTGGCCAGAAATGCCTTTTTTGCCATAGCGAGTCTGCTTTTGATGTCCTCCTTGCTCCGTCCGTCATTGGTTATTTTACTGCCTAGGTAGCAGAATTCCTTAACTTCATTGAGTTCGTGACCATCAATTCTGATGTTAAGTTTCTCGCTGTTCTCATTTCTACTACTTCTCATTACCTTCGTCTTTCTCCGATTTACTCTCAAACCATACTGTGTACTCATTAGACTATTCATTCCGTCCAGCAGATCATTTAATTCTTCTTCACTTTGACTCAGGATAGCAATGTCATCAGCGAATCGTATCATTGATATCTTTTAACTTTGTATTTTAATTCTACTCCTGAACCTTTCTTTTATTTTCATCACTGCTTCCTCGATGTACAGATTGAAGAGTATGGGCGAAAGGCTACAGCCTTGTCTTACACCCTTCTTAATACGAGCACTTCGTTCTTGATCGTCCACTCTTATTATTCCCTCTTGGTTGTTGTACATATTGTATATGACCCGTCTCTCCCTATAGCTTACCCCTACTTTTTTCGGAATCTCGAACAGCTTGCACCATTTTATATTGTCGAACGCTTTTTCCAGGTCGACAAATCCTATGAAAGTGTCTTGATTTTTCTTTAGCCTTGCTTCCATTATTAGCCGTAACGTCAGAATTGCCTCTCTCGTCCCTTTACTTTTCCTAAAGCCAAACTTATCGTCACCTAGCGCATTCTCAATTTTGTTTTCCATTCTTCTGTATATTATTCTTGTAAGCAGCTTCGATGCATGAGCTGTTAAGCTGATTGTGCGATAATTCTCGCACTTGTCAGCTCTTGCTGTCTTCGGAATTGTGTGCATGATGCTTTTCCGAAAGTCAGATGGTATATCGCCAGACTCATATATTCTACACACCAACGTGAATAGTCGTTTGGTTGCCACTTCCCCCAATGAGTTTAGAAATTCTGATGGAATGTTATCTATCCCTTCTGCCTTCTTTGACCGTAAGTCCTCCAAAGCTCTTTCAAATTCCGATTCTAATACTGGAACCCCTATCTCTTCTAAATCAACTCCTGTGTCTTCTTCTATCACATCAGACAAATCTTCACCCTCATAGAGGCTTTCAATGTATTCTTTCCACCTATCTGCTCTCTCCTCCGCATTTAACAGTGGAATTCCCGTTGCACTCTTAATGTTACCACCGTTGCTTTTTTTTAAAATGACACCAAAGGTTGTTTTGACTTTCCTGAATGCTGAGTCTGTCCTTCCGACAATCATATCTTTTTCGATGTCTTCACATTTTTCCTGCAGCCATTTCGTCTTAGCTTCCCTGCACTTCCTATTTATTTCATTCCTCAGCGACTTGTATTTCTGTATTCCTGATTTTCCCGGAACATGTTTGTACTTCCTCCTTTCATCAATCAACTGAAGTATTTCTTCTGTTACCCATGGTTTTTTCGCAGCTACCTTCTTTGTACCTATGTTTTTCTTCCCAACTTCTGTGATGGCCCTTTATAGAGATGTCCATTCCTCTTCAACTGTACTGCCTACTGCGCTATTCCTTATTGCAGTATCTATAGCGTTAGAGAACTTCAAACGTATCTCGTCATTCCTTGGTACTTCCGTATCCAACTTCTTTGCGTATTGATTCTTCCTGACTAATGTCTTGAACTTTAGCATACTCTTCATCACTACTATATTGTGATCTGAGTCTATATCTGCTCCTGGGTACGCCTTACAATCCAGTATTTGATTTCGGAATCTCTGTCTGACCATGATGTAATCTAATTGAAATCTTCCCGTATCTCCCGGCCTTTTCCAAGTATACCTCCTCCTCTTGTGATTCTTGAACAGGGTATTCGCTATTACTAGCTGAAACTTGTTACAGAACTCAATTAGTCTTTCTCCTCTTTCATTCCTTGTCCCAAGCCCATATTCTCCTGTAACCTTTTCTTCTACTCCTTCCCCTACGACTGTATTCCAGTCGCCCATGACTATTAGATTTTCGTCCCCCTTTACATACTGCATTACCCTTTCAATATCCTCATACACCTTCTCTATCTGTTCATCTTCAGTTTGCGACGTCGGCATGTATACCTGAACTATCGTTGTCGGTGTTGGTCTGCTGTCGATTCTGATTAGAACAACCTGGTCACTGAACGGTTCACAGTAACACACCCTCTGCCCTACCTTCCTATTCATAAGAATCCTACACCTGTTATACCATTTTCTGCTGCTGTTGACATTACCCGATACTCATCTGACCAGAAATCCTTGTCTTCCTTCCACTTCACTTCACTGACCCCTACTATATCTAGATTGAACCTTTGCATTTCCCTTTTCAGATTTTCTAGTTTCCCTACCACGTTCCCCACCCCTAGGACAAGAGAGTGCCCTGAACCTCTATCCGCTCCTCCGCCCTCTTTTACAAGGCCGTTGGCAGAATGAGGTTGACTTCTTATGCCGGAAGTCTTCGGCCGCCAATACTAATTATTTATCAAAATTTAGGCAGTGGCGGGGATCGAACCCAGGACCGAAGACGTTTTGATTATGAATCAAAGACGCTACCTCTAGACCACGGGCATACCCAGGAGCACACCACACACACACTAAAATCACAATTCAGAATTATAAAGAGTGAGCTGAAGTTTAAGAGACGAGTCAGGAAGAATCAACGTATAAAGAAGTGGGATACGGAAGTACTAAGGAATGAAGAGATATGCTTGAAGCTCTGTGTGGTTATAGATACTGCAGTAAGGAGTAGCTCAGTAGGCAGTGCAGTTGAAGAGGAATAGATATCTCTAGAAAGGGCAATCACAGGAGTTGGAAAGAAAAACTTAGCTACAGAGAAGCAACTGCGAAGAAACCATGGGTACCAGAAGAAATACTTCAGCTGAACGATGAATGAAGGAAGTACAAGAATGTTCAGGGAAGTTCAGGAAGACAGAAATAGAAGTGACTTACGAATGAAATAAATAGAAACTGCTCGGGAGCTAAGGGTTCATGAAAAATGTGAAGATATAGAAAACGAAATTATTGTCGGAAGTACTGACTGAGCATGCAGGAAAATCAAAACAACCTTCGCAGAAACTAAAAGCAAGGGCGGTAACATTAAGAATGCAATGGGAATTCCACTGTAAATGCAGGGGAGAGAGTGGATAGGTAGAAGCAGTACATTGACAGCCTCTGTGAGAGGAAAGATTTGTCTTATGTGATAGAAGAAGAAACAGGAGTCGATATAGAAGAGATAGTGATCCAGTATTAGAATTTTAAAAAAAACTTTAGAAGACTTAAGATCGAATAAAGCCGAAGCGATGGATAACATTCCATCGGAATTTCGAAAATCATTGGAGGAAGTGGCAACAGAACGACTGTTCACGTTGCTGCGTAGAATGTATAAATCTGGCAATAAATCATCTTACTTTCAGATCCACACAGTTCCCAAGATTGCAAGAGCCGACAAGTGCAAGAATTACCGCACAATCAGCTTAACACCTCATGCATCCAAGTTGCTGACAAAAATATGTTGTAGAATGGAATAGAAAACTGAGGATGTGTTACATGGCGATGATTTGGCTTTAGGAAAGGTAAAGACACCAGAGAGGCAGTTGTGACGTTGCGGTTAATAATGGAAGCAGGACTAAAGAAAAATCAATACACGTTCGTAGGATTTGTCGACCTGGAAAAAGTATTCGACAATGTTAAATTGTGCAAGATGTTCGAAATTCAGAGAAAAATAAGGGTAGCTATAGGGAAAGACGGTTAATATACAATATGTGGTGGTAGGTTCCTGTGGGACCAAACTGTTGAGGTCATCGGTCCCTAGGCTTACACGCTAC
Organism: Schistocerca piceifrons; assembly: GCF_021461385.2. Classification (NCBI taxonomy): domain Eukaryota; kingdom Metazoa; phylum Arthropoda; class Insecta; order Orthoptera; family Acrididae; genus Schistocerca; species Schistocerca piceifrons. The sequence continues at coordinate 508,892,313 of NC_060142.1, read as the reverse complement.
TTAATCTAACTTAGGTTAATGACAACACACACACTCATGCCCGAGGGAGGACTCGAGCCTCCGACGGGGGGAAGCCGAGAAAACCGTGGCAAGGGACCACAGACCGTGCGGCAATATACAATATGTACAAGAGCGAGGAAGGAACAATAAGAATGGGAGATCAAGAACGAAGTGCTCCTGATTAAAAAGCGTGTAAGATAGGGTTGTAGCCTTTCGATCCTACTGTTCAAATAATAACGGAAATAAAAAAATATTGAAGAGTTGAAGTAAAACTCAACGTGAATGGATATCAATTATAAAATTCGCTAAGGATGTCGCTGTCCTCAGTCCAAATAAACAAGCATGACACAATCTGCTAAGTGGAATGAACAGTCTGTTCAGCACAGAATATACACTGAGAGTAGCAGAAACGAAAGCGAGAAACCTAATATCAGGATTGGTATCATGAAGTGGATGAAATTAAAGAATTTTGCTATTTAGGCAGAAAAATAACGCATGATGGACGAGCAAGGAGGTCATAAAAAGCAGACTAGCACTGGCTAAAAACGCATTCCTGGCCAAGAGAGGTATACTAGTATCAAACATAGGGCTCAATTTGAAGAAGAAATTTCTGAGAATGTACATCTGGAGTGCAGAATTTTATGGTAATGAAATGTTAGAGAAACAGGGACTGTGGGAAAACAGGGAAAGATGAGAATCGAATCATTTGAGATGTGGTGCTACAGAGTAACATTAGATGGACTGGAATGTGGAGGTTCTCCAGAGATTCAGCGAGGAAAGGAATACATGGAAAACACTGACGAGAAAATGGGTTAGAATGGTAGGACATCCGTTAAAACATCATGGAATAACTTCTATGATGCTAGAGAGAGGTGGAGAGATTAACAACTGTAGAGGAAATACAGATTGGAATAAGAGTATGTAACCTCCCCCTCACTTATCGACCTTAATGACAGTGAAAAATTAAACCGCGTGTACCTAATGGAAATTTGGGAAAAGCAATCGTCACAGAAGTTAATCTATCGGTAAAGAGGGAGGAAAGGGGTACATCTAAATGAAAGGAAAAATGCAAATGAAACTGGTGGAAATTAATTTTGAAAATGGGTAAAGTTAATAAAGAAAGTAAATGTGCGGCCGTTACGTTAACAATTAACTAGCGGTAATTAGATATTTGAGATTTGGGGGAAATTACGGTCGCCAGTCCTAAGGACAATTACTATAGTAACTGAAAAAGAAAGGTTATTACACATATAATTAGCACTAGAAGCGTGGCAACTGAAGGTAGACACGTGTAGTGTGAAAACTGAAAGTTTGTCAGAAGTAATAAATTTCGCTACACTCTGACTTAATTTAGCAAAAGAATTAATAAAACCGGAAAATCGAAAGTTAATTTAGTGACTGAAGTTAATAGTGAGCATTCTTTCTGAAGCACATCGAATTTCAGTAAAATACGGTTAGTCTTGGACTACCTCAACAATCATTTCAAAAGCTACTTGAATCTACGCAATTTAGAAATAAGAGATTTAACTTTGAACTTGAATTAAATGATTCTGAACAATTAACAATAGTAAAATTTAGTATGTACCAAGCTGAGCTGCAGTCACAGGTAAGCTAAAATACGGTAACAAAACTCGCACTCTTAATTTGTCCTTGTGTAATCTAAATATTGTAGCCAGCTATGAATACCTTAACTGAACTTTGAAATTAAAGCAGTGAAATCGAATGATGCTGGCGTTTGAATTTCAATGACACTCGGGTTCATTCCGGAAAAGGAAGGGACGCTGCTTGGTAATGCAATTGGGACAATGAGCAACAAACGTTCATGCTAAGTTGCTGTAATTTTGTGATGCAACAATTTTAAAAGTTTGAAAAGCTGAGGTCTGCCATACAGTTCTAAAACTTTACGTGCTTCCAGTCTTCCTTGTTGGTTGATTGAAGGTTTGAAGCCGGTGGCGAGAGTAACTCATTGTCGGCCGTCGCTGTTGCAGAAGCTGGATGTTGGCGCGCCTTCTTCTCGACACGGTCTCCAGGCGGAACGGGCTCTTGATGTGCGCCAGCTAATGCTTCCCGTCCGCGACACCGTGTCAGAAACTATCATCGCAAGTCGAGCGCAATTACATGCTGCCAAACCCCGAAAGCGCGGCAACTCGCGGGAGCTTCACACAACACACCTGCTCCACTGCACCACCCCAGCCAGACTCCCTCTGCTCTGCCCGCGCTCCACGCGACAGAGTTAACACTACCAAAGATCCTAAACACTTTGGTTCTCCACACGACCTATCGATGTATTCGTTCGATAGCATAGTTTTCCCTAGGCCAGACCCAGCGTATAAATACAAATAATATTCACAAAACAAACCAACATAAATATATATATATATATATATATATATATATATATATATATATATATATACAAACAGTAAAACAATTACAATATATAAAGAGACAGAAATGTCATATCTTCAGGTGACAAAATAAGGAAAAAAATTTGCAGTGCAATAGATGGAAATAGGAGGATATGCATTTCCGGCGTTACAAGCAACAACTCTGAGAAAAACAGAGATTGTAATATATTCAGCAAATAACTGTAGGTTGCAAGTGCTACTCTGAGCCGAGCGGTTCTAGGCGCTTCAGTCTGCAACCGTGCGACCGCCACGGTCGCAGGTTCGAATCCTGCCTCGGGATTGGATGTGTATGATGTCCTTAGGTTAGTTAGGTTTAAGTAGTTCTAAGTTCTAGGGGACTGATGACCTCAGATGTTAAGACCCATTGTGCTCAGAGCAATTTGAACCATTTGCTACTCTGAGATGAAGTGGTTTCTGGAAGCAAACGGCTTGCAACTCTCCAAGCCGGAGGGCATTTTCTGTGTGATCTCGTCATTCTAAAAGACACAATTGAGCAATACAAGTACGCATCTATCCTTAGGGTCCATTTACGCCTCCTTCCCAACACGCAGCTTGTTTTTCCTAGGGACGACGGAATCTACCAGCAGGTCAACGCAACGTGATACGCAGCTCGCAGTGCACGTGAGCGGTTAGAAGAGCATCGGTGAGATTACAGTACTACCCTGGCCACCAAACACACTCGGATTTAAACCCAGTCGAGTTTCTGTGGGATCACTTCGATCGAGCTATTCGCGCCTTGGATCCTCAACCGAGAGACCTAGCACAGCTGACCACGAAACTGGAGGCGTGGCTCCACATCTCTGTCGGTAGCTTCCAGAACCTTATTGCCTGTCCTGCTTCACGTCTCTCGGCGATGGGCGCTGCAAAAGGTGGATAATGAGTCTTTTGACTGGTGGTCATATTAATGTACCTGGAGAATGTATGAAAGTCTACTGCACGTTTCGCAATACAGAGTACATGTTGTTCTGTGAAATTTCCGGCGAACTGCTGAATGTCAACAGCTTGCTGCTACGATACTTCGGAGCCGAGTCTTCTGGCTATCTTAATTAAATTTTAACTGAATCTTCGCCCTGCGCCGGCCGTAGTGGCTGAGCGGTTCTAGGCGCTTTAGTCCGGAACCACGCGACAGCTACGGCCGCAGGTTCGAATCCTGCCTCGGGCATGGATGTGTGTGATGTCCTTAGGTTAGTTAGGTTTAAGTAGTTCTAAGTCTAGGGGACTGATGACCTCAGCTGTTAAGTCCCATAGCACTCAGAGCCGTTTGAACCATTTTGAACCTTCGCCCTGCTGACGCTTTACAGTAATTACACATGGAATTGTAAATGACCTATAATAAAGATTGACACCGGTAATTCGAATAAACATAAGAAGTCACCCAGATGGTCTTTCTCTCGTCATATTAAAAGTGCCCTCAGACATGTGCTCCATTATGAAATGCCTCAGGATGACACGCGGAGGTTGCTTTCTTCCATGCCACCACGAATACAAGAGTGTATGCACACCTGTAGAGGTCACACGTCATGATGTTGATAACTAACAACATTCTAAATGGAATTCAGCTTATTGATATAATACCCATTATATGACAAACATTGCCACAAACTTTGATTGTTTGATTTGTGTATTACTTACCATTTCCATAAGTATACTTCTGTAGATAATCTATATACACTACTGGCCATTAAAATTGCTACAGATGACGTGCTACAGACGCGAAATTTAACCGACAGGAAGAAGATGTGTGATATGCAAATGATTAGCTTTTCAGAGCAATCACACAAGTTAGCGCCGGTGGCGACACCTACAACGTGCTGACATGAGGAAAGTTTCCAACCGATTTCTCATACACAAACAGCAGTTGACCGGCGTTGCCTGGTGAAACGTTGTTGCGATGCCTCATGTAAGGAGGAGAATTGCGAACCATCGCGTTTCCGACTTTGATAAATGTCGGATTGTAGCCTATCGCGATTGCGGTTTATCGTATCGCGACATTGCTGCTCGCGTTGGTCGAGATCCTATGACTGTTAGCAGAATATGGGCTCGGTGGGTCCAAGAGGGTAATACGGAACGCCGTGCTGGATCCCAACGGCCTGGTGTCACTAGCAGTCGAGATGACAGGCATCTTATCCGCATGGCTGTAACGGATCGTGCAGCCTCGTCTCGATCTCTGAGTCAACAGACGGGGGCGTTTGCAAGACAACAACCATCTGCTCGAACGGTTCGACGACGTTTGCAGCAGCATGGACTATCAGCTCTGAGACCATGGCTGCGGTTACCCTTGACGGTGCATCACAGACAGGAGCGCCTGCGATGGTGTACTCAACGACGAACCTGGGTGCACGAATGACAAAACGTCATTTTGTCGGAATCCAGGTTCTTTTCAGAGCATCATGATGGTCGCATCCGTATTTGGCAACATCGCGGTGTACGCACATTGGAAGCGTGTATTCCTCATCGCCGTACTGGCGTATCACCCGGCGTGATGGTACGGGGTGCCATTTGTTACACGTCTCGTTCACCTCTTGTTCGCATTGACGGCACTTCGAACAGTGGACGTTACGTTTCAGATGTGTTACGACCCGTGGCTCTACCCGTCATTTGATCCCTGCGAAATCGGCCGAGGTAGCCGAGCGGTTCTTGGCGCTACAGTCTGGAACCGCGCGACCGCTACGATCGCAGGTTCTAAACCTGCCTCGGGCATGGCTGTATGTGATGTCCTTAGTTAGGTTTAAGTGGTTCTAAGTTCTATGGGACTGATGACCTCAGATTTAAAGGCCCATAGTGCTCAGATCCATTTGAACCATTTTTTTATCCCTGCGAAACCCTACATTTCGGCAGGATAATGCACGGCCGCAGGATAATGCAGGTCCTGTACGGGCCTTTCTGGATACAGAAAATGTTCGACTGCTGCCCTGGCCAGCACATTCTCCAGATCTTTCACCAACTGAAAACGTCTGGTCAATGGTGGCCGAGCAACTGGCTCGTCGCTATACGCGTCACTACTCTTGTGGTAGTGTGGCATCGAGTTGAAGGTGCGTGGGCAGCTGTACCTGTACACGCCATCCAAGCTCTGACTCAATGCCCAGGCGTATCAAGGCCGTTATTACGGCCAGAGGTGGTGGTTCTGGGTACTGATTTCTCAGGATATATGCACCCAAATTGCGTGAAAATGCAATCTCATGTGAGTTCTAGTATAATATATTTGTCCAATGAATACCCGTTTATCATCTGCATTTCTTCTTGGTGTAACAATTTTAATGGCCAGTAGTGTAATTGTGCCTTGGCTATAAAGTATGCTATCATCTTTTGCACAAGTTGAGACTTAAGTCACAGTAAAATTCACAGTGATCCAGGAAAACGCATATGTCTTTATTCCTATCACGGAAACAACACATAATTTCGATCTGTGATGACCTATACATGAGTACAAAAGCTTTTCTATCACCTTCAGCCAATGTACATAACTATGCTACAATCGGGAAATAATGAGCTAGAAAAAGTTCAACGTTTCATTTAAAACTGCAAGTCATTATAGATTTAGAACGGAAATGTGCACTAAATCCGCACAGTTTCCATAACTCAGCTGTGTCACTCGTATGGGAAGGAAGAATCACCTGCGGTATCAAGTTTGTATTCCTACCGGACAATCAGGTCCTCTGCAGCTTACAGTGACGCACGACCGGGTGAGAGGACGTGCTTCGGCGATCCGTGGGATTACGCGGCCAGTGTTTACAGCCGTGCCGAAGCCTGGCGCAGGCTGCGGGAGTGTGGTTTGGCGCGGAATGCCCGGCAGACAGGCGGCCCCCGCCTTTGATGTGGCGAGACTCCGCAGCTGCTGCCCTCTGGAGCCCACACGAGCAACGACGCGTACAGTCCGCAGGCCCGTACCAACACTGCAGGAAATCCGTTGAAGTCCAGAATTAAATACGTGGTCTGCACGCTCGGCAGTCGTTTAGGCACCTTTTCCAAGAGTTAGGCATTTTGACTGCACCGTCACAATACATGTATTCACTGATAAAATTCGTCAGTTTGAGTGCAGTGATGCGCGTACTTACAAGACTAGAAGGAAAAACGACCTATATTACCCATTATTAAAGCTGTCAGTGGATCGCCTGTTTTTATTATCTTCATCTTTTTAAAACACAGTCTGTAGGCTGAAGAGCGGCATACTAAGCTGCTGCCAGCCCGTCCTCTTCGGGGGGAACCGAAACTCAACAAAGAAAAAAAAAAGCTGTCAGTGGCTCAGAAAAAAGTTCAGTAACCAGCAATTTTTGATCACGTGCCCAATGAAATAAAATGTCTGACACGTAGCACAGCAACTTTCATGTCTGCTTTAAAGATATTTCGTCTGGACAACTCGTTCAATTCCATGGGTGAACTTGTATTTAAAGACTGGTAGCCGAAAAAAAGAGTTTTCAAGTGTAGTTGCATCAGTGGGCCTAAAAATTAATATGTTCATTAACGTTAACACTAATCACGTATACAGACTGACCCGTTCGATCAAAGAATCGTTCACTTTGCCAGGACCCGGGTGTGTTGTGAAAACGATCTTTTGCTCATAAAGTGCTATGTTGGTATGCGGGTTAGACTAGTATTGAATCTACCATCCCAGATCATGTACAATGAAGCGCCGAAGAAACTGGTATAGGCTCGCGTATTCAAATACAGAAATATGTAAACAGGCAGAATACGGCGCTGCGTTCGGCAACGCCTATATAAGGCAACAAGTGTCTGGCGCAGTTGTTAGATCGGTTACTTCTACTACAATGGCAGGTTCTCAAGATTTAAGTGAGTCTGAATGTGGTGTTGTAGTTGGCGCACGAGCGATGGGACACAGTATCTCCGAGGTAGCGATGAAGTGGCGATTTTCTAGTAAGAACATTTCACGATTGTACCATAAATATCAGGAATCCGTTAAAACATCAAATCTCCGACATCGCTGCGGCCGGGAAAAGATCTTATAAGAACGGGAACAACGAATCGTTCAACGTGACAGAAGTGCACCCCTTCCGCAAATTGCTGCAGATTTCAATGCTGGGCCATCAACAAGTGTCAGCGTGCGGACCATTCATCATCGATATGGACTTTCTGAGCCGAAGGCCCACTCTGGTACTCTTGATGACTGCACGACACAAAGCCATACCCCTCGCCTGGGCCCTTCAACACCGGCATTGGACTTTTGATGACTGGGAACATATTGCCTGGTCGGACGAGTCTCGTTTTAGACTGTATCGAGCGGATGGACGTGTACGGGTATGGAGACAACCTCATGAATCCATGGACCCTCCATGTCAGCAGCTGAAGGATGCTCCGTAATTATGTGGGGGCGCGTGCAGTTGGAGTGGTATGGACCCCTGATACGTCTAGATACGACTCTGACACCAGACACGTACGTAAGCATCCTTTCTGAACGCCTTCATCCACTCATGTCCGCCGCGCGGAGTGGCCGTGCGGTTAGAGGCACCATGTCACGGATTGCGCGGCCCCTCCCGCCGGAGGTTCGAGTCCTCCCTCGAGCAGGGGTGTGTGTATTGTTCTTAGTGTAAGTTAGTTTAAGCAGTGTGTAAGTCAAGGGAACAATGACCTCAGCAATATGCTCCCTTAGGAATTCACACACACACTCACACTCATGTCCATTGTGCAATCCTATGGACTTGGGCAATTACAGCTGGACAATGCGACACCCCGCACGTCCAGAATTGCTACAGAGTGGCTCCGGAACCACTCTTCTTAGTTTAAACACTTCCGCTGGCCGCCAAACTCCCCCAGGCATGAACATTACTGATCATATCTGGGATGCCTTGCAACGTGTTGTTCACAAGAGCCCTCCACCTACTCGTACTCTCACGGATTTATGGACAGCCCTGCAGGATTCATGGAGTGAGTTCCCTCTAGCACCATTTCAGACATAAGTCGAATCCATGCCACGTCGTGTTGCGGCACTTCTGCATGCTCTCGGGGGCCCTAAACGATATTAGGCAAGTGAACCAGTTTCTTTGGTTCTTCAGTGTAAAATGATAGTTTACCCCCACGACGCTAATAGGCTATCTGAAAAAAATTCAGCTGCCGCGTACTTCGGAAAACATTGTTTGGTAAGTTCCTGTACTCGATAGGGGCCTCGTCTATTGCCTGTGGGTTGAGGGCTGTACATTTCAGTAGAATGATTTACTTTAATTGTCGGTTAAAGAGTTTGAGCTGGGAAAATAACATTTATTCAAATAGTGTGTAAAAATTACTCAGGACACATGAGAGCTGAGATTATACAACAATTGGAGAATGAATTTACGTAAGGAAAATAGAACAATGAAAGAAAATGAATCGTTGTTGGGGTCGCCACCGGCATGATGCTGGACAATTACGATTGAGATGGCGCTCATACACATAAAGGACACAGATTCCGTTTCCAGTCGTGATTACAAAGCTCTGTAATTATGAATTCGAACGGAATACACAACCGATAATGAATAAAGTAAGAGATCAGAAGGAAACATCGCTAGGTGGATGATCTCCAATGAATTAACGTGAGTAGTTACGAAAGAAGAAAAGAATCTCTTGTGAAGCAAGAATTATGTTGGAGAAAACCTTGCATACCCTTGCGTGAAGCGCGTAGATCAAGTCAGGGTGATTAAAAAACAGAAATCTGGAATGAACTCCTATTCCCCGCTATATCGCGATTTTCGAAGACGGGAGAGTGCAATGAAAATGCGCTCTTAGCATGACTGCCATTGACGTGGGTGGCGCCGAAATGAGTCCGCTGCTAACTGTTGGTGGGCTGAGCCGAAGTGATGTGATTGCAAATGACAGATCTTATAATATTCGTTATTTCCTGCCGCGGATGCGCTTGAGTTCAAAGCAAAACTTCGCAGACGTGGCACAGGGCCGAAGCCAATATAGACACGTACAATCGTAGAGTCCAGAATAGTATCACCAAGTAGAGGTTCGAATCAGAATAGCCATATAAATCACATTATCGACTCCAAATGCCTCTCTCGATTTTTCGTAGCCTTTCTTCACACCTCGGAATGTTTTCTAATCAATCCCAGAAAGAGCCAAAGTTCTCATCTAATCAGGGATCTAGAAGCCCGTTCCCCAGCTCCTCCATAAAGTTAAAATGTAGCCGTTAATCTGGTAGGTGTATACGGCCTCATATCCAGATTTCTTTTTCGGAAATTCTGTAATTTTTGTCTGATTTCGTAGACCGTTCCTAAAGGAAAGGCGAAGTTCGGAAATTTGCAGAAACACAAGTGACTGTACACTGATCAGCCATAAAATTATGACCACCGACCTACTATCGATATAAAACGTCCAGGCGATACCAGCGTCACCTGGAGAGGAATCATTGTTAGACATACGCACAGTGCATGTAGTACCAGTGGGCGTGCTGTCCGTGTGTGGAATACGAAAGGCGTGAGATAGCTTGACCGAGGGCTGATTGACACGGCCCCTGAGACACGGCACAAGCATTTCGGAAACTGCGCGACTTACCGGGTGTTCGAGGAGTGCTGTGGTGAGTGTCTTCCACAAGTGGTGAAACCACGTCCGAAAGTCGTGGGGTTAGGCAGTCACCCCTAAATACACATGTCGGACGTCGTAGGCTGGGGAGACTGGTAAAACGGGACAGGCGGCGAACTGTGGCGAAGCTGTGGTGTCACCGCCAGACACCACACTTGCTAGGTGGTAGCTTTAAATCGGCCGCGGTCCATTAGTACATGTCGGACCCGCGTGTCGCCACTGTCAGGGATCGCAGACCGAGCGCCACCACAAGGCAGGTCTCGAGATACGGACTAGCACTCGCCCCAGTTGTACGGACGACGTAGCTAGCGACTACACTGACGAAGCCTCGCTCATTTGCAGAGCAGATAGTTAGAATAGCCTTCAGCTAAGTCAATGGCTACGACCTAGCAAGGCGCCATTAGTAGTTTATTGCTTGTATCTAAAGACTCTCACTTGTATCGCCACAATCTCCAGATGTACCACAAGGATGGATTAAAGTTAAGTATTCCAGCAGCTACGTACTTTTCTTTATAGCATTCATTACGTATCCTGTTACAGACCTATCTCTTGCCTGCGTGAGCTAAACGCGTGCCTTTCGGCTACTTCCGTGGCGTGACTGTCTTGTTACGCCACAACACTAACAACAGGCATTAATGCTGGCCCAAGCGTGCCAACACACATTCCACCGAACACTCCTAATGATGGGCCTCCGCAGCCGACGACCCACGCACGTGCCACTGTTAACACCACGACAACGGTAACTACAACTGAAATGGGCGCGTCACCATCGGCGCTGGACGTTGGTGCAGTGGCAGAGCGTTGCGTGGTCTGATAAATCCTGACAGCTTCTTCATCATGCCGGTGGGAGGGCACGAATCCGTCGTCTTCCAGCGGAACAGTTCCTTGACACCTTTACCACGGGACGAAGACAAGATGGCGGCGGCTCCATTATGCTCTGGGGAACATTCACGTGGGCGCCATTGGGTCCAGTGGAGCTTGTACAAGCCACAATTACGCCCAAGGAGTATTGTACAGTGGTTGCAGACCACGTAGATTCCCTTCATGAATAGCGTATTTCCCGAAGGCACTGGCATTTTTCAAAAAGACAATGCGCCATGTCACAAGGCCAGGAGTATGGTGGAGTGGTTGGAGGAACACAGTAGCGAACTCCAATTTACGTGCTGGCTCCCCAACTCGCCAGATCTGAACCCGATCAAATACGTCTGGGTTGTGATTGAACGTGGCTTCACAGCTCATCGCATCGTCCCCTCCCCGGAATTCACGAGAATTAGGCGACTTGTGTGTGCCGATGTGGTGCCAACTCTCTCCAGCGACTCATCGCTTCCATGCCATGAGGCGTTGGCACTGTTATCTGTGCCAAAGTCGGACATGCTGGCTATTAGGTAAGTGGTCATAATGTTCTGGCTGATCAGTGTATATTTTGCTTGAGGAAACGTGTCTGGAGAGAGATACAGCAGCCTAACAGTAAGTGGACAGCTGTAGACTCAACCCGAAGTTTATTAACAATGCAGAATACTCACCCCACCCATCAGTGGTTTCCCGTCCTGCTATTGAGGATACCATTCTTCCGTTCCGCCACTCATTGTTTGCGGAAGCTCAACCAGGAAGATACCCCTGAATAGGCTCGTCCTATTGTCCATGCGGCCCACTAATGTGAGACCCTGCACTCTAAATGCCAGACCACACGCATTTAATAGAGAAAAACCGCTACAAGAATGAAACGTCAGAGGGGTAGGTTACCTGTACTGCTAAAAGCTACACTCTAGCCATTCATATAAATAAAACGCATCACAGGTGGAACTTCGATGAATAAAACTGAATCGGATCATAAATGAAGCAAGAGAGTCTCGTATGCAAATTCAGTCTGCAAATAGGATAAAATGTGAGGAAAAAGGCCTTAAACGGCTGCCACCTCACAAGGTGATGCATGCAACAACGTAACTAACCAACTAACAGGCAATGTAATGTTCAGTCTCGAGTTTATACGAAAATATGGTTTACGTGGCGTGCTCGTACCGATGGACTGGCGGGATAAGCCCCCACATGCATGTAACGGGTAAAAAAACTGATAAATAAGGAAGAAAGGCGGTTTAAGAATGAATTGGGTGAGGTACGTGAGTTCCCCCACTCCTTGTGCTCCTATCTTCAGCCTAAGAGAAGAAGCCTTTCCTCGGCCAGCGAGTGTAATGCGCTCCGTTGTCACAATGTCATGTCGCCGAAGTACTGTCATAAAGAAACGATTACTACAGAAGAGACGTCTAACGTTAACATGATTTATGTGTCAACAGTGCGCCTGGTTCACACAGCTGTCCTCTACAGTGCTCGTTCACGTTCAACAACGGAGTTCTTGTTGTTATAGTAGTGCAGCAAGATGGTCGGCGAGCGGGGGTTGATACAAATATGCTATTTGACCGAAGGTTTCCCATTTTTGCCTGTTCCGCCGAATGAGAACTGTTGGTGAATTATGAGGAGCAAATAAAGTCTGTTCTTTTTTATACATCCTACGGTAACTTCCATAAATAATAAGACGCAAATTTTGTTCCGGTTTCAATTATTTTAGGAAAATTGTGCAATTTACAATTAATTAAAAACAATGACACATTTAACTTATTGTGTGCAAAATTGTCCACCAATATGGTTAATTTGAGTAATATTCTCCAATAATGCTTCATTTGTATTAAACTTGCATATAAATTATACAGTTTTTGAAATTGCGTATAAAATAATTACGGAAAGCAGTGTTACATGAAAGGACGGTAGGGAGGGGCGCACTTCTGTGTATAGGATCACATCCGTGTGACCCTGATCTTTATTGAGTCGATAGGGAACACTGGCTTGAAGGGTTGAGCATGCTTTTGTTATATATATATATATATATATATATATATATATATATATATATATATAACTTCTACGTTACACCAAAAATGTATTTACAATTCACAATAACGAGCAGAAGTTGCTGTAAACCTCATACTACAAGTCAATAGCAATTTACCTTTAGCCAAAACAAAAGAAGTTAACAACTGTACAAGGTAAAATTTTAAATACTAGCCAGTCATATATTTTTTAAGAAACGCAGATTCAAGAGATACAGTTTGATTTAAGAAACACAGTTGTAAATTACATTATTCTAGTAAAAGGGAATATCAGAGATTTAACAACTCGTGATATGCAGCAAAAGCCTTACAAGAATGCCTCTTTATCAATAAGTACCAGCCGCAAATAACAAATAGGAGACTTAATGCAACAGCAATTCCAGATTAAATGTACACAAAATTTATATAAGGAGATACCAGCTGGTTTATTTTATTTTATTCTAGGAGGTAAATTAGACAATCCAAACCACAACCAATGACGAAAACCAAATCCTGAAAGCACTGACACAACGACATTGTTGAGAGACAGTCGAAGCAACAATGCCGTTGTCAACGTAGCCAACGCCGGTAACGTTTTCGAGTGTCTTGATGTTGTAACATCGTCCTCAAAGGACATGGAATAACCTCTGTTAGCTGGCGTCGAAACAATCCCTGATGTACCGCTTTCTGATCTGTGAAAAGTATTTTGGCTCCTTTTGCACCTAAACCCACGGTCGCTGGCACAAGAACATTGGCTATAGTTTCCCTGTTGAGTCGACTGAGGTGCGATAATCATGATATATTCGGAAATAATAATCAAATATTTGTGGCACGCAAAAACACAGATGTCTTTCTGCTCGTTTCATTCACAGCTGTACTCATAGGTTCCTGCCTAACCACACCTTCAGAAGGCACGAATTATTCAGAAAAACGACCAAATATTTGTTACAAACAATATGACCTTTCGTTTTTTAATCAGACTGAAGTGACAAAATGAAGAAACTCCTGAGAGACTGCGCTCTTTTACGTAAATAACATCAAATACTGCATAACATACTTATATTACATGAATAAGAAAGTCTCAGAATCTGTTACAAATACAAAATTAAGAGAGATATTAGCACATAGCATGCTTCCACTCTGCGACTGCTTGTCTCTGATCACAAGACCAAGGTGAGAACATACAACTCTGAGTATTATTATTGTTCATCTTACGATTACAAAAATCTTTTTATCGCCGATGTGTCATTAACTGATATTTAATTGTAACAAATGGCACCAAGAGTGTGCCTGCGATAAATCTTCAAAGCTCCATTGTCTTGAAACGACATGCTCTCGTACTACAGAAATATTAATAGGAAATCAATGAAATAAGTAAATCCAATATGGCGTCTCCAAAGTAGCGCGAGGGACATCATGTGACCGATTCAGCGGAACACATTTATACCGCCTTCATTTTGGTCACTCGTGCTCTTACCGCTGTCCAAAGATGCTACGTGAGTTACGAAAGCAATCGAAGCGCCGCATTGCAGCTGCGACGAATACAGTTGTTGCCAAACAACGGCTCAGTTACAAGTCTGAATCGAGAAGAACTCAGCTTCTTTAGAGAGTGATTCAGTGGCACGGAGACATTTTTACATTTGTCCTGAAGGCAGTTCAGAAGAATCTCTGCGCAGGGTGAGACGGGAAGTGGGAGAATGAGGATTCAGTCCTTCCCCTGCTCCCTGCCCCCCCCCCCCCCCACCCCCTCCACGACGCGATTGTCAACTGTCTGCGCTACTGGCCACCCGGGAAATATTGCCCTATTTGTCCACTTCATTGTCAGCGTTGTCTTGTGTTTCGTCGCTTGCATTTCATTGTCTCCCATTTTCATTTATAGCACCAGCGCCAAATGGGAAAATATCCGTGGAAAGTGCCGGCAGCTATCAGAACCCCATTGTAAGAAAGAGACTGAAGAGCAGATCCATGGCATTGGCGATGTTTTAACTGAATAAAACGGAAAGTAGCTCATACACAGTAACAGCATAAATGAACTACTTATACAGCACTTAAGCAGCAGCAGTATAAATAATTTGATCTACATTTGTAGAGTAACATTATAAATTAAGTATTTATGCAGTAACAAGCCATACCATGGACACAAGAATTTGACCAATATTATTCGAAAAGTATCAGTACGTTGAAAAGGTGGCAAGTTTTCATACGCCACTCGCACTTCATCAGTTTTAGTTACAATGACAAATTGTTCAAATTGCTCTAAGCACTATGGGACTTAACATCTGAGGTCATCAGTCCCCTAGACGTAGAACTACTTAAACCTAACTAACAAGTAAGCTAAGGACATAACCCAGATCCATGCCCGAGGCAGGATTCGAACCTGCAACCGTGGCAGCCGCGTGGTTCCGGACTGAAGCGCTTAGAACCTCTCGACCACAACGGCCGGCGTTACAATGACAGCATAACCACATTCACGAAAGTCTTTTTACAACTTAAGTTACACTAATGGTCCAAAACAGTATGGCCACCTGCTTAACATCGCGTAGTCTATATTCAGACTGCAACACAGCTGCGATTCTGATGCATGTATTCCATAAATCCTTCAAACTTTTCAAGACATGTATTGCACCAAATGTCTACACAAAAGTTTCGCTGTTCTCGTACAAGGCGAACTTGGTGGCCAAGACATGAACGTGAGTTCACCATCGTACCCCTCAAGCCACTGTAGCACGTTTCCTGCCATGTGACACAGACATTTATCCTGCTGGGTCATCACTGCTGTGGAAGGCGTCAATCATGGAAAGATGTAGGTGGTCCACAATGCCGTTCGCGTAGCCCGCATCTCTCTCAGTGTCATCGATCTCTACCAAAGGTCCACTTGAAGCTCAAGTGAATGTCCACCATAAGATAATACTAGCCCCACCGGCTGTCGTCCATGACGCAGTGCAGTTTTGAGCAACTGTTCGCCTGCGTGACGGCATATCAGGTCACAACTATCTAACTGGTGTAACAAGAAACGTGATTCTAATGAACGGCCGACGGGTGTCCATTGATCTACAGTTGAATCTCGATCACCTGTTTGCCCATTTCAGTTGTAATGGGCGGTGTGGTTGAGTCAACATGGAAACACGCTGGAGCCTCATGTGCGACAATGTCCGCTGAACGGTGTGTTATGAAATACTTGTCACTGCACCAGTGGTGTGCTCTATCGTCAGATCTGACAAAGATCGCCGCTTTACACAGCGCGCAACCCTCCGGTCTCCACTTCTCTGACCATGTCTGGACGACCCAGACCCTTACTATACGCTTGTGGTTTCACTCTGCTTCAGCAAGGTTCCGCATATGCACCTGACAGTAACACACGAATAACGGACTAGCTTAGCAGTTTCCAAGATCCTCGTTCCCAGCTGACGGATCATAAAAATCATTCCTTTGTTCAAATAAATGTTCAAATGTGTGTGAAATCTTATGGAGACTTAACTTCTAAGGTCATCAGTCCCTAGGCTAACACACTACTGAACCTAAAGTATCCTAAGGACAAACACACACACCCATGCCCGAGGGAGGACTCGAACCTCCGCCGGGACCAGCCGCACAGTCCATGACTGTAGCGCCTTAGACCATTCCTTTGTTACAGGAGCTTATGTCAGTGGATTTTCCCCATTTGTGGCTAGTGTCTTCATTAGAATGATTCCCTATTCGTCTCTGCTTGGCTTATATACGGTTTACTCACATTAGTGTGACCACCGCTTTTGTTCCACGTCAACGTACAATAACCATTCATAGGAGGCAGGTTACAGCACTAGCAATGAAGGTTATATTAAAGCGTGCCGTTTTCGTAACGCGAAGACGGGACTATTTACCTAACGTACAAAAGGGCATAGGCATTAGCTCTCCGACCAAAGGAGGAAGCATTTCCGAAACGGCTAACTTTGTAAGATGTTTCAAATGGCTCTGAGCACCATGGGACTTAACATCTGAGGTCATCAGTCCCCTAGAACTTAGAACTACTTAAACCTAACTAACCTAAGGACAACACACACACATCCATGCCCGAGGCAGGATTCGAACCTGCGACCGTAGCGGTCTCCGATTTACTCTCAACCCATACTGTGTACTCATTAGACTGTTCTTTCCGTTCAGCAGATCATTTAATTCCTCTTCACTTTCACTCAGGAGAGCAACTTCATCAGCGAATCGTATCATTGATATCCTTTCACCTTGTATTTTAATTCCACTCTTGAACCTTTCTTTTATTTCCATCATTGCTTCCTCGATGTACAGATTGAAGAGTATGGGCGAAAGGCTACAGCCTTGTCTTACACCCTTCTTAATACGAGTACTTCGTTCTTGATCGTCCACTCTTATTATTCCCTCTTGGTTGTTGTACATATTGTATATGACCCGTCTCTCCCTATAGCTCCCCCCTACTTTTTTCAGAATATCGAACAGCTTGCACCATTTTATATTGTCGAACGCTTTTTCCAGGTCGACAAATCCTATGAAAGTGTCTTGATTTTTCTTTAGCCTTGCTTCCATTATTAGCCGTAACGTCAGAATTGCCTCTCTCGTCCCTTTACTTTTCCTAAAGCCAAACTGATCGTCACCTAGCGCATTCTCAATTTTCTTTTCCATTCTTCTGTATATTATTCTTGTAAGCAGCTTCGATGCATGAGCTGTTAAGCTGATTGTGCGATAATTCTCGCACTTGTCAGCTCTTGCCGTCTTCGGAATTGTGTGGATGATGCTTTTCCGAAAGTCAGATGGTATATCGCCAGACTCATATATTCTACACACCAACGTGGTCGTTTTGTTGCCACTTCCCCCAATGATTTTAGAAATTCTGATGGAATGTTGTATATCTCATCTGCCTTATTTGACCGTAAGTCCTACAAAGCTCTTTTAAATTCCGATTCTAATACTGGATCCCCTATCTCTTCTAAATCGACTCCTGTTTCTCCTCTGCACGATGGCATCTACCGGTAGAACATTACTCGCTGTGTACGTGCGTGGTTCGCAGAGCACCGGGATGATTTTATTGCACTCTCATGACAACGAAACACCTCGGATTTAAACCTAATCGATTATCCTTGCGATCATCTCGATTGGGCTGCATGCGCCATGGATCCACAACTGAGAAACCTAGCGCATCTGGCCACTGCATTGGAGTCTGCATGGCTCCACAACCCTGTCCGTATTTTCCAGAACCTCACCGACTCTCTTCCCGCACATCTAGCAGCGGTTCGCACCGCAGAAAGTGTTATTCAGGCTGTTGACAGGTTGCCGAGAATTCTCCCGGGTTGTATGGCCTTGGTCCATGGAACTCTTCTATCCCTCACGTTTCGTTGGACATCTTCGGAGGTGCTCCTGATTGTGCTGAGTCTTGCCGACCTCCGAAGATGTCCAACGTAGCTTTGGACGAAACGTCAGGGATAGAAGAGTTCCATGGACCACGGCCATACAACCCGGAATAATTCTTGGCAGCTGAAACATCCGGTTGTGAAAGCCTCCATTGTATGTTGACAGGTTGTCACATTAATGTGACGCGACAGTGTACTTTCCTTCTTGTGTCAGGTGCCCACATCGGCACCTGGCGGTATCTATTCTGGTGGTGGTCAGTGATTGTAATGTTTCAGCTCATCAGCGCCACTTCCTCCAAAGCATGTCAC
Source organism: Schistocerca piceifrons (assembly GCF_021461385.2). Taxonomy (NCBI): domain Eukaryota; kingdom Metazoa; phylum Arthropoda; class Insecta; order Orthoptera; family Acrididae; genus Schistocerca; species Schistocerca piceifrons. The sequence goes on along the minus strand of NC_060142.1, from coordinate 508,873,866 downwards.
ACATGGTCGTAATTTTTTGGATCACCAGTGTTACCCGTTCCAAAGCACATCACACGATGCTCAACAGATGCGGTGCCGCATTCTTGTAGTACATATTCTTCTGAGATCATGTTCGTGACTAGTTTGCCTGTTTTGTTGTGCTTGTCTAGCAAAGCTCCACGTAGACATATCTCCGTTTATGGCGATAGTAACTGCTCTCGAAAGAACAGATACCACTGATGACCGTGCAGCGTCTGTAGAATAAATGATAATTAACTGAAACCTTCAGCTGCCGACAGGTGTTGTTGATATACCTCGATAGGGGACAGCCGAAAATGTGTGCCCCGACCGGGACTCAGACCCACATTCCTAACTGTCCACAATGACTGGATGGGCAAATATCTATTAGGTACATTACGTATGTAAATTGTGGACAGTTGGGAATGTGGGTCTCACGGGAAGCGTGCAAGGAACAAGTCCCTGCAGTCGCGCTATTCATCTGTGTCCTCGGTGGCTCAGATGGAAAGAGCGTCTGCCATGTAAGCAGGAGACCCCGGGTTCGAGTCCCAGTCGACGCACACATTTTCGGGTATCCCCATCGAGGTGTATCAACAACCCCTGTCGGCAACTAAGGGTTTCAATTAATTATCATACCTCCGTTTGCTTTGTAATATCGATGAATCATGTGATAGGGCTCAACACTTTTCACTTTAGACATGCGTAGATAAAAAAAATATCTAATCTTTCTACGACAGGCCACATTTAAAAAATTAGGACAAAGTTATTGTGGAAGACACGGTGATCTACTCCTGTAGCCAAAATTCAGCAGAACGCCTCATGATTTGAGAAGTATTTTTTACAGTTAGGCGGAGAAATTAGTCTGTCACAGAGTGTATCTGGAAAAAATTATTGCATAGAAGCGAAAATTGGTTAGAGGTAAATCCAGAAGAAGCTGGAAATATATTAAATCTGGTGTCGTCAGTGATTATTAGTACCTTATAAAGACAAAGTACATAACGAGGAAGTACTAGAAGTGATGGGAGAAGACAGATGCTTCCTCAGTATTCTTAGTAACTAAAAGTCAGATTGATGGAACATAAGTATAGATATCCTTGATGAATTGATAAAGTAGAGAATAGAGGCCAGTTACCGTTGTAAGACAAGAAACTAAAACCTGGTAGTTAAGGGAATGCAGTATTTAGTTACGATTGTGGACGGGGCCGTAATCGGTTACTATTGATTGCCTTTTACAGTTCCACACAATCTATTTTAAACCAGTAATTCCACACTCAACAGCCGGCCGATGTGGCCGAGCGGTTCTAGGCGCTTCAGTCGGGAACCGCGCGACCGCTACGGTCGCAGGTTCGAATCCTGCCTCGGGCATGGATGTGTGTGATGTCATTAGGTTAGTTAGCTTTAAGTAGTTCTAAGTTCGAAGGGACTGATGACCTCAGATGTTAAGTCGCATAGTGCTCAGAGTCATTTGAACCATTTGAAGAAGGCATGGGCAGAAAGAGCGTTACACTGAACTACGGGCCATCAGACCTCCTTTTAGAACACACATGTCTTACAAGAACCAAGAGGCCACAGCCGGTGCTCCAGGAACCGACCTCTGAGAAGGTCCGGCAATAAACACTTTGGCGAGCGATGAGATAGGCAGCCGAGAACATTTCCATCTCTGGAAATGGAGATACTCTTTACATGCACTGGTTTAAAATCTTTGATCCAATAACTGCACCACACACTCAGCTTTGAACCTAATAATGGCGTAACAGCCGAAAACCAGTTCGTGTAGCAATTAAGAAATATTGTAGAATATTGCAGCACTGTTGTGAGTGTTTCATTCATAACGTACAAAATATTCTATCAAGAACCAACGGAACGGTCAATCAGTGCAATTACACGTTTTATTTACGATAATTCAAATAATCCTTGTGTGGGACAGGAGGACATGGATGATAAAAGGATCGCTGCCTGTCCAATCGTCTAACGTATTCGTCGAGAAATGACTGATTTTCTAGTACAACGCGAATAATGGGAATGTGCACAAGGTTACACTACAGCCATCACTTTGCTAGCATCCTGAGTACATCCCCTCGTGGCTGAATTCATAGAGGAACGTCAGTTAAATGGCATCAGTGCTGCTCGCGAATGGTCGTGAATGACCTTGCAGCACTGCTGGAAAATGTTGAGACATAAAAGGAGCACAGTGTTTTCCTGACCACAAGGCTGTGTGCCGTTCTCAGGCCTATCTCGTACAGTGGGACAGTGTTCCTCGGTTGACTAATAGGAATCGGTAAAATTTGAGAAATTACACACACAAAAAGTAATGAATAAAATGAAATTACAGTTCAGTTAGTACAAGTAAAGAACAGGACGCCATAAGGGATCCAATTAACATTATGAACTACACCACGCACTGTACAGTATTAGATGGAATCAATCATAAAGATAACTTTCTTGATTATGAAAAATTACCTGCGCGTATCATCGGAGCTGTTAGAAAACATTTTTTATGCAACTTTATGAAAAACAATAAGCACGGCCGGGGATTACTGAAATCATTAGCTACAAAAAAATGGTTCTGAGCATTATGGGACTTAACAGCTTTGGTTATCAGTCCCTAGAACTTAGAACTACTTAAACCTAACTAACCTAAGGACATCACACACATCCATGCCCGAGGCAGGATTCGAACCTGCGACCGTAGCAGTTGCACGGTTCCGGACTGCGCGCCTAGAACCGCGAGACTACCGCGGCCGGCCATTAGCTACATAAAGCACTACATAGCACAATGTGGAATATGTCACAAAGAAAGCTTGCTCTAGTTATGAAAAATTAAGTCTGTAAGTTATCAGAGACTCTAGAAAAACGTTATTTAAGCAGATATAGGGGAGAGGAAGCACTGTAATAGTCTTTTCGAAACCACAAGACATTAGAAAGGCCTACCAGCAACGAGTGGTCGGAATCACAAAGGCATGTCGACTAATCTGAAGGAGGAAAGGAATATAATCGAATAATATCTAAAAATAATGTAAAGCTTTGTTTAAACAAACTGAACGCAGAAGAGACTATGAAAACATCAATTACACCTAACTATGCGTCGTATTCTAACAGCTCAGAAACCCAGCACTGCCATGACAAGCCCTGACGAGATAAGAGTCCGTTTCATCTCGCTACGGTGTACTCCCCCGCGTGAACAGCCTGACAGTTCTCACGGTCACCGCAAAACACGTGATCTCGTGCCAGCTTCTGCAGCCCAACCCGCTTGATTTCTCTGGCCAACGATTCCTGTGTCTATGCACAGGAGCAAAGATCTCACGTGTTACTGCCCTTGAAAACTGTCAGGAATATGAAAGTTGACAGCCGATTGCTGTGGATACTGTTACCCTTTAATAAAATAATGGAGCGAGATAAACATGGCATACACCTACAGGTGTCAGTCATTCTTTTCATTCTATAGCATTTTCACCTGATTTAAGCACAACGTCCTTTAACAACTCTCGTCTCATGAACTGGGTCGCGTTTCAAGTGTCACCGTTTAATTGTGATACGTCAAGCACTGGCGTATAGTCATATAAAGTACGACAGGATTCAGCATGCGAGAATCTGGATTGTATGCTACTGTTACGTCCCCCCTCAGTGTTTCTTTTTATTTTGCAGGGCTCCAACCCGTGGGCACTTGCACCCAGCTACATAACATTTCGTATATCTAGCAGAACATGACAGTAATGGGGCAAAACATTTGCCATAGAGGCGATAAAAAAACCCACAACATGACAAAATACAGTGGAGTATAGAGCATGGATTCAACTTTTGCCTAACAAGAACTAGGTCATTAGTAAGTATAAACAATGTAAGATTTACAAATAGCCTTATACATAACTACTGGGCAACATACATTGGGGAATAAAAGAACAAAACATAATGTATAATGCACAATATTACAATTACAGCATTACAACTTGCAATATTACAAAACATTATTTACAATGATGTGTGGCTGGCACATACATAAATATGTGAGCACAATGGTTAGGACATAGCATACCGGTTGTCAGCCTCAGTTTGGCTTACCGACGCTGTAGCAGCACCAGTTTAGGATGTTTATATTTATGCCGGCCATTGAGATCATAGGTGGATAATTGCCGAATTAGTGTGTTGGTGGCAGAAGAGAGTTTGGCATAAAAGCTTTCAGATATGGATAGGGCCTCCTCTGGAACTTCCTTTATTTGTAAGTAATTACGAATTGTAGTTTTCCTAACGAATCAAGGAACATTTAATATGATGCGCAATGCCTGATTTTGAACAACTTCAGTCCGGAACCGCGCGACTGCTACGGTCGAAGGTTCAAATCCTGCCTCGGGCATGGATGTGTGCGATGTCCTTAGGTTAGTCAGGTTTAAATAGTTCTAAGCTGGGAAGGAAAACATAGGTACAAAGAAGGTAGCTGCGAAGAAACCATGGGTAACAGAAGAAATACTTCAGTTGATTGATGAAAGGAGGAAGTACAAACATGTCCCGCGAAAATCAGGAATACAGAAATACAAGTCGCTGAGGAATGAAATAAATAGGAAGTGCAGGGAAGCTAAGACGAAATGGCTGCAGGAAAAATGTGAAGACATCGAAAAAGATATGATTGTCGGAAGGACACACTCAGCATACAGGAAAGTCAAAACAACCTTTGGTGACATTAAAAGCAACGGTGGTAACATTAAGAGTGCAACGGGAATTCCACTGTTAAACGCAGAGGAGAGAGCAGATAGGTGGAAAGAATACATTGAAAGCCTCTATGAGGGTGAAGATTTGTCTGATGTGACAGGAGAAGAAACAGGAGTCGATTTAGAAGAGATAGGGGATCCAGTATTAGAATCGGAATTTAAAAGAGCTTTGGAGGACTTACGGTCAAATAAGGCAGAAGGGATAGATAACATTCCATCAGAATTTCTAAAATCATTGAGGGAAGTGGCAACAAAACGACTATTCACGTTGATGTGTAGAATATATGAGTCTGGCGATATACCATCTGACTTTCGGAAAAGCATCATCCACACAGTTCCGAAGACGGCAAGAGCTGACAAGTGCGAGAAATATCGCACAATCAGCTTAACAGCTCATGCATCGAAGCTGCTTACAAGAATAATATACAGAAGAATGGAAAAGAAAATTGAGAATGCGCTAGGTGACGATAAGTTTGGCTTTAGGAAAAGTAAAGGGACGAGAGAGGCAATTCTGACGTTGCGGCTAATAATGGAAGCAAGGCTAAAGAAGAATGAAGACACTTTCATAGGATTTGTCGACCTGGAAAAAGCGTTCGACAATATAAAATGGTGCAAGCTGTTCGAGATTCTGAAAAAAGTAGGGGTAAGCTATAGGGAGAGACGAGTCATATACAATATGTACAACAACCAAGAGGGAATAATAAGAGTGGACGATCAAGAACGAAGTGCTCGTATTAAGAAGAGTGTAAGACAAGGCTGTAGCCTTTCGCCCATACTCTTCAATCTGTACATCGAGGAAGCAATGATGGAAATAAAAGAAAGGTTCAGGAGTGGAATTAAAATACAAGGTGAAAGGATATCAATGATACGATTCGCTGATGACATTGCTATCCTGAGTGAAAGTGAGGAAGAATTAAATGATCTGCTGAACGGAATGAAAGTCTAATGAGTACTCAGTATGGTTTGAGAGTAAATCGGAGAAAGACGAAGGTAATGAGAAGTAGTATAAATGAGAACAGCGAGAAACTTAACATCAGGATTGAATGGTCACGAAGTCAATGAAGTTAAGGAATTCTTCTACCTAGGCAGTAAAATGACCAATGACGGACGGAGCAAGGAGGACATAAAAAGCAGACTCGCTATGGCAAAAAAAGGCATTTCTGGCCAAGAGAAGTCTACTAATATCAAATACCGGCCTTAATTTGAGGAAGAAATTTCTGAGGATGTACGTCTGGAGTACAGCATTGTATGGTAGTGAAACATGGACCGTGGGAAAACCGGAACAGAAGAGAATCGAAGCATTTGAGATGTGGTGCTATAGACGAATGTTGAAAATTAGGTGGACTGATAAGGTAAGGAATGAGGAGGTTCTGCGCAGAATCGGAGAGGAAAGGAATATGTGGAAAACACTGATAAGGAGAAGGAACAGGATGATAGGACATCTGCTAAGTTAAACCTAACTAACCTAAGGACATCACAAACATCCATGCCCGAGGCAGGATTCGAACCTGCGACCGTAGCGGTCTTGCGGCTCCAGACAGCAGCGCCTCTAGGCGCTACAGTCTGGAACCGCGCGACCGCTACTGTCGCAGGTTCTAATCCTGCCTCGGGCATGGATGTGTGTGACGTCGTTAGGTTAGTTAGGTTTAAGTAGTTCTAAGTTCTAGGGGACTGATGACCTTAGAAGGTAAGTCCCATAGTGCTCAGAGCCGTTTGAACCATCTTACATCTATACTTCGCAAGCCGCCTTGTCTTTTCTTGGATTGTTCAGTATGAGTTTTTCCTTGGGATCAACAGGTTTATGTTGTGTCCTGCACCAGTCATCAATCTCCAGTTATGGGGGAGGTGCGTTAGTCTTGCAGCTCTCTGTTTCTTTTTTCATTGTGGATCCATCCAAAAGTGTTGAAGGAATGCTCTGTAGCAGCAGATGTAACTAGTGTGCCCAGAATTTTTGCGGTAACTTCTACCAATCCACAAGTTCCTCTTAGACATCGACACCACAATAAAGGATTCACATGATCATTTTTATCTTCCTGAGGTTGAGGACTCATTCCTTCCCACATAAACAGTCTGGACCAAATTCCTTGGTTGTCTCTATAATCAACCAAGTTCTCTCTAACCGGAGTAACATTGACTCCACTGTTCTTCGGCGTGCCATAAACAAAGCTTATTGCATGAAGCATCTATATAGGCTTCTGGTTACTACCTTGAACTGCTGGATCAAGAAGATTAGCTGCAAGGTGGGCGTCGACTCTTATTACATCTTTTTTACGTTAGTGTCCTCATTTTATCTCCGCAGTCATACGAAAGTACATGGAGAAAGGAGCAGAAGAGAAAACTGTAGTCTGTCTCAAAAGTTGCTACATGGGGCAATTAAGCAATTTTTTGTTATTTCACTGAAAGCGGTTTAACATTGAAGAATCATTTTATCATCAAGAAACACATGCCAGATTTTTAATACATTCAGTAATGATTTTGTTTTCAGTAACCATTCTTTAATAACGTGCAGAGATTTGACATAGAATATAACGTGCGTTACGTTACAAAGTGATGACTTAAGGACAATGATTTTTTATACCGGCTTATCACTACACAGCTGTTCAACGCGATGTGTGTGTGTGTGTGTGTGTGTGTGTGTGTGTGTGTGTGTGTGTGAATAGTAGAACTCGTAGTACACTTAAGAGCCAAAGTAACTGGTACACCTGTCTAATATCGTGTACGGCCCTACGAGCATGCAGAAGTACCGCAACACAACGTGGCATGGACTCGACTAATGTCTGAAGTAGTGCTGGAGGGAACTGACTCCATGAATCCTGTAGGGCTGTCCATAAATCCATAACAATAAGATGGGGTGGTGATCTCTTCTGAGCAGTACGTTGCAAGGCATCCCAGATACGCCCGATAATGTTCATGTATGGGGCGTTTGGTGGCAAGTGGAAGTGTTTAAACTAAGGAGAGTGTTCCTGGAGTCATTCTGTAGCAATTCTGGGAGTGTGAGGTGCCGCATTGTCCTGCTGGAATTGCTCAAGTCCGTCGGAGTCCACAATAGACATGAATGGACGCAGGTGATCAGACAGGATGCTTACGAACGTGTCACCTGTCACAGTCGTATATAGACGTATCACTCCAACTGCACATGCCCCACACTATTACAGAGCCTCCAGCAGCTTGAACACAGTCCCCTGCTGATCTGCAGGGTCTATGGATTCATGAAATTGCCTCATACCCGTAAACGTCCATCCGCTCGATACAATTTGGAACGAGACTCGTCCGACCAGTCGACATGTTTCTAGTCATCAACATTCCAGTGTCAGTGTTGACAGGCCCAAGTGAGGTACAAAGCTTTGTGACATGCACTCATCAAAGATGCACGTGTGGGCCTTCGTCTCCGAAAGCCCAAGTCGATGATGTTTCGTTGAATGGTTCGCCCGCTGACACTTGTTGATGGCCCAGCAATTTGCGGAAGGGTTGCGTTTCTGTCACGTTGAACGATTCTTTTCAGCCGTCGATTCTCCTGCTCTTGCAGTATTTTTTTCCTGCCGCAGCGATGTCAGAGATTTGATGTTTCGCCGGATTCGTGATATTCATGACACTCTCGTGAAATAGCCGTACTGCAAAATCCCCACTTCATCGCTACCTCGGAGATGCTGCGTCACATCGCTCCTGCACCGACTATAACACCAAACTCACTTAGATATAGATAACCCGCCATCGTAGCAGCAGTAACCAATATAACAACTGTGCCTCACAGTTGTTTTATATAGGCGTTGCCGAAAGCAGCGCCGTATTCTGCCTGTTAGGTATCGCTGTATTTGAATATGTATTGCTTCTTGTTTCTTTGGCGCTTCAGTTTGTTGTAAATGATAAGCAGCTGTCAGCAAAACGTGTCCTTCCTTGGCACATGAAGTAAAAAAGAAGTAGGTTCTCTCTTCTTTGCTTTTGTTCTATATTTCAGCAGTAAAAACTTTAAAAAGTACTTTAAAAAATGGCTAGATTTTGGGCACTTAAAACTGGTTTGAGCAAGTTTCCGAACAAATGCCTATTTATAAATGTCCTACCCACTGGGCGTTCACCTGCCCCACATCACTATTCCTATGTAAAGAGGAACTGACCACTGGATGTTGACCTGTCTGTACAAAAGGAGACGGTATTATGTTGTCAGTAGAGAAGTGGCAACAGCAAAATGGTTCAAATGGCTCTGAGCACTATGGGACTTAACATCTGTCGTCATCAGTCCCCTAGAACTTAGAACTACTTAAACCTAACCTAAGGACATCACACACATCCATGCCCGAGGCAGGATTCGAACCTGCGACCGTAGCGGTCACGCGGTTCCAGACTGAAGCGCCTAGAACCGCTCGGCCACCGCAGCCGCCGCATCAGGGACATTTCCATCCTTCTAAACCTGCCCAAGTCGTCTGTTGGTGATGTTATTGTGAAGAGAAAACGCGAAGGAACAACCACAGTCAAACAAGACCAGGAAAATCCACCGAGCGAGGTGGCGCAGTTGTTAGCACACTGGACTCGCATTCGGGAGGACGACGGTTCAATCCCGTCTCCGGCCATCCTGATTTAGGTTTTCCGTGATTTTCCTAAATCGTTTCAGGCAAATGCCGGGATGGTTCCTTTGAAAGGGCACGGCCGATTTCCTTCCCAATCCTTCCCTAACCCGAGCTTGCGCTCCGTCTCTAATGACCTCGTTGTCGACGGGACGTTAAACACTAACCACCACCACCACCAGGAAAATCCCATGTAATAAGGAACAGGGGCAGTCGTGCCTTGCGGAGGGCGGCTGTAAAAGTATCATACAAAATCAGCCGAAGGAGTCACTCATGACTCCCAAAGTGCTATCCGCAGTCCAACAACCAAAATGTCTGTGCGTAGGAAGTTAAAAAGAATGGGGTACAAGGGTCGAGCAGCTCGTCATAAGCCACATTTTTTCTGTACTCTGTGGTAAGTGACTTTTGAGGTGGTGCAAACAGCGATGCCACTGGTCAGTGGATGGCTGGAAACTAGTGATTTGAAGCGATAAATCGCGTCATACTGTGTGGCAATCCGATAGAAGGGTTTGGGTTTACGATATTGTAGTGACTGTGTTATTTCGAATTACGATGTTAAGTTCCTTCTTACATGCAAGCATGTCCTGAAGGAAGAGGCAGTGTGGCGAATACAACCGTTATGAAATACAGGAAATGTATTCGCAGTTGAGAATATGGACTAAAAATGCTCCAATTGGCTCTGAGCACTATGGGACTTAACTTCTGAGGTCATCAGTCCCTTAAAACTTAGAACTACTTAAACCTAACTAACCTAAGGCCATCACACACATCCATGCCCGAGGCAGGATTCGAACCTGCGACCGTAGCGGTCGCGCGGTTCCAGACTGTAGCGCCTAGAACCGAGGATATGGACTACCGTCAGCTGAATGATGGAGTGACGACTATGAAAATCTGTGCCGGACCAGGACTCAAACACGCATTTCCTACTTATGGCGAGCAGTCGCCTTACCATCGGGCTGTCCGAGACCCAACTTCCATATGTCGTCAGTCATGTGTCTATTGTGTACTCGTACATCCGTCATGTATTCATATATTCCGGTACAGGGAGACATTTTACTTGGAAGTCGTTTGCCCCGTGTCGGCGGATAAGTACGATATTGCAGAGTGTGTATTATTCGGAATTACAATGTAAAGTTCCTTCGGACATGCACGCATGTTCTGAAAGAACAGGCACTGCAGAGACTACCGCGATCATGAAATGAATTCGCAGGTGCGAAGATGGGATTCGGAATAATACAGGCGCTGCAATATCGTATTTATCCGCCGACACCGAGCAAGCGACTTTCAAGTAAAATGTCTCCCCTGTGCGGAAATATACCAGGTGATCAAAAAGTCAGTATAAATCTGAAAACTGAATAAATCACGGAATAATGTAGATAGAGAGGTACAAATTGACACACATGCTTGGAATGACTTGGGGTTTTATTAGAACCAAAAAAATACAAAGTTCAAAAAATGTCCGACAGATGGCGCTTCATCTGATCAGAAAATCAGTTATTAGCATAACAAAGTAAGACAAAGCAAAGATGATGTTCTTTACAGGATGTGATCAATATGTCCACCATCATTCCTCAGCCATAGCTGTAGTCGAGGAATAACGTTGTGAACAGCACTGTAAAGCATGTCCGGAGTTACGGTGAGGCATTGGCGTCGGATTTTGTCTTTCAGCATCCCTAGAGACGTCGGTCGATCACGATACACTTGCGACTTCAGGTAACCCAAAGCCAATAGTCGCACGGAGTGAGGCCTGGGGACCTGGGAGGCCAAGCATGACGAAAGTGGCGGCTGAGCAGACGATCATCACCAAACGACGCGCGCAAGAGATCTTTCATGCGTCTAGCAATACTTTGTTTTTTTTTTGTTCTAATAAAACCCCTTGTCATTCCAAGAATGTGTGTCAATTTTTACCTCTCTATCTACATTATTCCGTGGTTTATCAAGTTTTCAAATTTATACTGACTTTTTGATCACCCGGTACATAATGGATGTAAGAGTACAGGATGTAAACACATGACTGAAGACAGATGGAGGTTTGGCTGTGACCGTGAGTCGTGCTCCGGCTGCCAGATGGTAGACCGACAGCTCGTGATAAGTGGTATATCCGGGTTCGAGTCCCGGTCCGAAACAGATGTTCGATGTCACCATTCCATTATACAGATGATGGTAGTACATATTCGCAACTGCGAATGCATTCCACGGGTCTGAGTCAGGAGAATATCTGTAGAACGTTAGCTGGCACCATGTGTAGTGCCAACAGTGAAGTACAGAGGAACTGGGAATTTTTCCGTAGTTAGGGCGTGGTCCCCTCAAAACATTAAATGTGGAAGTATATGAACACATTTTATAGCATTGCGTATAGTAGAGGAACAGTTCGGAGGCGATGATTGTTTGTATCAACATGATAATGCATCCTGTCATAAAGCAGCGTCTGTGAGCTAATGATTTGTGAACACACGTTTCAGAAACGGACTGACCGGCCCAGAGTCCCGACTTGAACCTAATGGAACACATTTGGGATGAACTAGAAAGTCGACTTCACTCCAGACTGCCGGCCGCTGTGGCCGAGCGGTTCTAGGCACTTCAGTCCGGAACCGCGCTGCTGCTACGGTCGCAGGTTCGAATCCTGCCTCGGGCATGGATGTGTGTGATGTCCTTAGGTTAGTTAGGTTTAGTTAGTTCTAAGTCTAGGGGACTGATGACCTCAGATGTTAAGTCCTATAGTGCTTAGAGTCATTTGAACCATCACTCCAGACTCCAATGTCCAACATCACTACCCACTTCCCTCTTTGGCTTCATCTCTTTTAGAAGAATGGACTGCCATTTCTTCGTAGACGTGCAGACACCTCACTGAAAGTGTTCCCAGGCTGAGCGTGGGCACACTCCATGTTAATATCGAGTAACATATGTCCCAATACTGTTGATGCGGTAGCGTATTTCGCTACTACCAAGAGCTGCTAGTAAATCGGTCTTTATTAATTCTGATATCGATCATCTGATCATTTTAGGTATTATAAAATTATTCCCAACAACCTGTAAGCCAATGTTTCTACTGTGGTGACAAGTCAAATAAATATCATCTTGTGTCACTTCTGTCAATAACAATGCACTTTTCTGTTGAGGGCACTCAAGGGACAGCTTGTATTGCACGTGATGCCACTTAACAGCGTCATCAAGTAGGCTGTTGTGAATAATTTTATGATGCCTAAAGGTGACCAGAAGACAGAAATCGGTTGGTAATAAAGATTTATTTATTAGTGCTCTCGGTGATTCTGAAATGTGTTTTTTCTAATACTCACAGCCCGTGGTGCACTAGTTGCACTAAATATACTGATTTTTTACTCTCTTCCAAACGAATAAAAAAGAAAAAATTCACGAAGTAGGATAATACTGAAATTTGCACACAAGGAAATTGACTGTGATCTGCGCACAAGCCTTATGTCTCTTGGCCACCGCCGTAGTTAACTAGGGCTTTTCTCTTCAGCTCTGTTCTGAAACGTATCAGAATCTACTACATCGATTTCTGGGAAACTACTAGGTTGGAGGCCCGATATGTACAAAACAGATCTTCGTATCATAGAATGAAGGCTTTCACGACCGGATGACATAGCTGTTGGTAAGCCTTTCTGGGTGTGAGGTCATGTTCCAAGAAACTCGTCTGTCCCTGACGTTTCGCCCAGGACTGCACTGAACATCCTCAGAGGCGCTCCTCCGCTGGGTCTTGCCGACTGACCGGTCGGACGTCCGAGAGCGACATAAATACTGTAGGGTAGGGGACCGTGGTCAAAGTAACACGTGATAAGCAGAGACAATCCTTGTCAGATATAAAACTTAACCGTCGAGTGGAAAGAGGAGACAATGAAACTTAGTGACATATGGAGAGTAGCTCTGCAGAATCGCTAGACAGTTTCATCGTTGAAAAGTCGACAATCGATAGTTAAGTTTTATCTCTGACAAGGATTATCTGTGCTCATCACGTGTTACTTTGACCACGCCTCCTTTCTAAAAAAAATGTTCAAATGTGTGTGAAATCTTATGGGACTTAACTGCTAAGGTCATCAGTCCCTAAGCTTACACACCACTTAACCTAAATTATTCTAAGGACAGACACATACACCCATGCCCGAGGGAGGACTCGAACCTCCGCCGGGACCAGCCGCACAGTCCATGACTGCAGCGCCTCAAAACGCTCGGTTAACCCCTTATCGCGCCCCCTTTCCTATAGTATTTATGTCGCTCTCGGACGTCCCACCGGTTAGTCGGCAAGACTCAGTGGAGGATCGCCTCTGAGGATTCCCAGCGCAGTCCTGGACGAAACGTCAGAAACAGAAGAGTTTCTTGGAACACGACCTCACATCCTGATAGGTTTACCAGCAGAGATGTTCGTATGTTCGAGTGTTCTAATGATTCCGTCTGGTCGGAAACGCCTCCTGCACCATCACGTTTGACCTCGAGTTTTACGGAAAAGGAAACGTAACACACTTCTGAGGAGCTGCTTTCGAATTGCCCTCCATTATACTTCGTTCATCGTAAGAATAAATCCGATGCAAACAACGTGACTATTGGCCAGCAGCCGTAGCACACGTGCACTGGTGTCGTTACGCTCTTGGAAGTAGGTCCTGCTTATGTACTAGACATATTGTAACTAAGCTACGGTCAAGGAAACTTTAAGGTGTTCTAATGTATTAACAGCGTCAACGTTCTTCTTAATGGCACTGTATCTATGTTGTTTTTATTTCAAAAATGGTGTACAGTTGCAGTCTCAGTCTCTGTACTACAATGCTCTGATTGTCACGCTGTGAAAATGGCTGACGCTGCTTCCTTCTCAGTATTGAACCACGTGCGTGGAACACCGTTTAAAAGAGGCGAGATACAGATTTTTCTTAATAGTTTTCACAAGACTACAGAAAAAACAGCTTTGAACGGTATTTAGAATAGTTAATACTGAAACAGATCTATTGGGGGTTTATTATTTGCATTTCTGTAGTTTGTACATACATTGGATGTCTCAAACGCTAAGCGATAATTTTGAATCCCATATTATTCGTGCGCAGTCTTTGGTCAGAGTAGCTGTGTTACTGGAAGATGTGTTCTTTTTGTCATCGCTGCTTGGCAGCGAGGAGCGCGGGAGTTCTGTCGTTTTGGTAGTAAAGAGACAGACGCTGAGCAGAGGACTCGTGGCAATGTAGAAAAAAAGTGCATCTGTGTTTAAGTAAAATGATTTGTATTTGAATATTGTGAAACAGACGGCAAGGATTTGGTTAGTGGCAAGCAGTTAGAATCATTGTTGAATAAGACATCCAGATCAGAGAAGTATAGATTTTTGATAAAAGATTGAGTAATTTTATTTGTAAGGTACTTTTCATGTTTATTAATGATCTGTCTAACATTTGTGAGAGTAAGAGTTTGGTATTAATGTTCCCCTTTGTCAGTGTTAATGAGTGTTGTAACATGATTTGCACACAATTAATAAATATCAGACAGTTTAAAAACAGTTTCCTAAAGAAATATTTTACCTAAGAACATTGTCCACATCCTCGATCGAAGTCATTTTTATTTAAAAGAGTGTCTCAATCAACGATGTGTATAAAATAGTTTACTTTCTGTCTGGCGCATTGCGCAATTCTCACCAGCTGAACTTAGAAATTTGCAGCTGGCGCACAGAGAGGAATAAGCGCCACTCTTCCCAGCAATTACATTACGAGGTAAGATATTTTCATTTCAGGATCAGTTTGCTACGAAAATTATCAATGCACGGGGACCATTCGTGAACAGCATTGTTAGGCAGATCATTAACGCACAGGGACCACTTTTTTTTTTAACTAAAGAGATTAATAGTAAAGTTCAGGGTTGAATCAGTTCGCACATTTTATAAATTAAAACTGGGCCAAATTTATGTAGTATTCTCGCAGGCAGCTATATTGGTTTGTTTCGCAGTTGAAAATGCACAAAGACACTACAAAAACTAAACATCAGCAAAATTGAGATTGACCCAACGAAGTCAATAATAAATCTCCAATGACACGAATACAACTTTTACAGAGTACGCAACGAGATGCGTTGCTGAAACGATAGCGTTGCAAAATGCAATTCCGATACAGTTCAAAGACCGATCATTTAGCTCTCGCTGAGACTTTTTTTTCTTTGTTCAATTTGGAACACCTGCATCTATTAAACGTAAAATTCACTAAATTTATACTAGTTAACACATATCTAATCATCATTTTTATGATAAACACACGTCGTCTTCTTTCTAATTGCATACTGCACGCAGCTTTCGAGTTTTTGTTGCAAATATAAATTCTTCGTTATCGATATTTTGTAAAAGATTGTTAATAATCATCGTTTTTAGAACAAAAACGAAAAATCATGTACTCTTCATACGAACTATGTCTGTTCTTTTATACTACAGTTGTGGTCTCTTGCGAGCCAGAGGGCTAAGTGTTGTGGAAATATGAAAACAATAATAATTTTCGCAGCATCGAGCACACTATAGAAATGCTGCATTTTTACAGGTGCCACCGTACCAATTCAATATTAATCCAACAAAACTATCTGGACTCAAGTTGAAAGATCTGTAGCGAGAAAGAACAAGGCATTTAAGTTGCCAGACGTTCTGGAGCTAACGTACGAAGCTTTATCAGACGTCACTGCCGAACGCTGCCAGAATACAGAGCGGCAAGTCAAAAGACGAGGAGAAAATGTGGCGCTTGCTTCGCTTCGTGAGACTGTTGTTGATCGACTCCTTATCAACGTAGCAGATGGCAGGCTCAGTACTAAAATGTATTTCTCGCATTTGGATATCGAAGAAGGTCAGAGACTACCAGCAGACTACCAATAATACCTTCAGTGGCTTCAATATGTAACTATTCGGTGAAATCCTTGGGTCACACACATGACGCTCATAGAAATTACCCTGTGTTTAAATTAGGAATTTTCGTCACTTTTGTTGTTACTTACTGTATTATGTTAGCTAAGAACGAGAACATGTTATGCTTTCTGTTTGTTCCCCAAGAAGCGGGTAATATTTGGTAGAGATATGCCAAATATTATTTCATTCTATTTACAAATTAAATGACATTCGAAGCTATAACGTTTCTCTGTTCGTCCCCTCTTATGTCTTAACTACAACTGCTCATATCACTGCATGTTGGTTGGATCCGATGGCTGGCCTGTTCTGTCAAAGTTAACTGGGCCGGTAAAACTGTTGTCCCGTGCTACCGCTTGTCCGTCGATGGGCACATAACACAGATCATAAGAAAAAATGGTTCAAATGGTTCTGAGCACTATGGGACTTAACATCTGAGGTCATCAGTTCCCTAGAACATAGAACTATTTAAACCTAACTAACCTGAGGACACCACACACATCCAAGCCCGAGGCAGGATTCGAACCTGCGACCGTAGCGGTCACGCGGTTCCAGACTGAAGCGCATAAAACCGCTCGGCCACACCGGCCGGCACAGAGCGTAAGAAGTATCCTTGTTATTGCACTTGACTGTACACGAGACAGCTTGGCTTCCGCTCCACGTGAAACGAAATTCAATGAGATTTCAGCAAACGCGGAAGAATACATAGCGTGGATTCGTGATTTCCTGTCAGGAAGGTCGCAGTTCATAGTAATAAACGACAAATCATCGAGTAAAACTGAAGTGATATCAGGTGTTCCCCAGGGAAGCGTCCTGGGACCTCTGCTGTTCCTGATCTATATAAATGACCTGGGTGACAATCTGAGCAGTTCTCTTTTGTTGTTCGCAGATGATGCTGTAATTTACCGTCTAGTAAGGTCATCCGAAGACCAGTATCAGTTGCAAAGCTATTTAGAAAAGATTGCTGTATGGTGTGGCAGGTGGCAGTTGACGCTAAATAACGAAAAGTGTGAGGTGATCCACATGAGTTCCAAAAGAAATCCGTTGGAATTCGACTACTCGATAAATAGTACAATTCTCAAGGCTCTCAATTCAACTATGTACCTGGGTGTTAAAGTTACGAACAACTTCAGTTGGAAAGACCACATAGATAATATTGTGGGGAAGGCGAGCCAAAGGTTGCGTTTCATTGGCAGGACACTTAGAAGATGCAACAAGTCCACTAAAGAGACAGCTTACACTACACCCGTTCGGCCTCTGTTAGAATATTGCTGCGCGTTGTGGGATCCTTACCAGGTGGGATTGACGGAGGACATCGAAAGCGTGCAAAAAAGGGCAGCTCGTTTTGTATTATCACGTAATAGGGGAGAGAGTGTGGCAGATATGATACGCGAGTTGGGATGGAAGTCATTGAAGCAAAGACGTTTTTCGTCGCGGCGAGATCTATTTACGAAATTTCAGCCACCAACTTTCTCTTCCGAATGCAAAAATATTTTGTTGAGCCCAACCAACATAGGTAGGAATGATCATCAAAATAAAATAAGAGAAATCAGAGCTCGAACAGAAAGGTTTAGGTGTTCGTTTTTCCCGCGCGCTGTACGGGAGTGGAATGGTAGAGAGATAGTATGATTGTGGTTCGGTGAACCCTCTGCCAAGCACTTAAATGTGAACTGCAGAGTAATCATGTAGATGTAGAAGCGTAATGTTTACATCAGGTTTATTCTTACGCTGAATACGGTATGTTAAGCTGAAGCTCATCGAAAGCGGTCGTTCGCAGCATCTGGCAACTCCTTGTCTGAGCTGCGGTAGACCCCCAGCCTCCACGAGCTAGTGGGACGTGGCGGAGGTTATTCGTCGGCGATATGTGACACCGGCTGCTGACCGGGACATTGTTCCGCCGCTAGGACTGTCTGCCCCGCGCGTGTCTGCGGTGCCCTCGCCAGCTCGTCAAAGGAGGAGCGTGCTCTGGTAGTTCAGTGCTCCACGTGTTGCAGCTGGTCGCAGTTCCCCACAGCAGTGTTCGCCCGGATGATAAGAAGCTCCTTGAATCATGTATCTGTCATCCCTGCGACCGTGAACCATGGTCTGAAGTGCATATCACAAAATCTACTAAGCAAAGTAAAATGTTACTTTTTTTGTAATCGATCTCTTCCCATGGACTACTTAGACGTTACCTGTCGAACACAATCCAAATATGCTACTCAAGTATTTCCTTTACGTTTTTAGTGGGAGGGTCCTGAAATGAACCATGTCAGTCCAAAAGTATTGAATAATGATTCACCGCAGGTATCTATTTTCTACACTCCTGGAAATTGAAATAAGAACACCGTGAATTCGTTGTCCCAGGAAGGGGAAACTTTATTGACACATTCCTGGGGTCAGATACATCACATGATCACACTGACAGAACCACAGGCACATAGACACAGGCAACAGAGCATGCACAATGTCGGCACTAGTACAGTGTATATCCACCTTTCGCAGCAATGCAGGCTGCTATTCTCCCATGGAGACGATCGTAGAGATGCTGGATGTAGTCCTGTGGAACGGCTTGCCATGCCATTTCCACCTGGCGCCTCAGTTGGACCAGCGTTCGTGCTGGACGTGCAGACCGCGTGAGACGACGCTTCATCCAGTCCCAAACATGCTCAATGGGGGACAGATCCGGAGATCTTGCTGGCCAGGGTAGTTGACTTACACCTTCTAGAGCACGTTGGGTGGCACGGGATACATGCGGACGTGCATTGTCCTGTTGGAACAGCAAGTTCCCTTGCCGGTCTAGGAATGGTAGAACGATGGGTTCGATGACGGTTTGGATGTACCGTGCACTATTCAGTGTCCCCTCGACGATCACCAGTGGTGTACGGCCAGTGTAGGAGATCGCTCCCCACACCATGATGCCGGGTGTTGGCCCTGTGTGCCTCGGTCGTATGCAGTCCTGATTGTGGCGCTCACCTGCACGGCGCCAAACACGCATACGACCATCATTGGCACCAAGGCAGAAGCGACTCTCATCGCTGAAGACGACACGTCTCCATTCGTCCCTCCATTCACGCCTGTCGCGACACCACTGGAGGCGGGCTGCACGATGTTGGGGCGTGAGCGGAAGACGGCCTAACGGTGTGCGGGACCGTAGCCCAGCTTCATGGAGACGGTTGCGAATGGTCCTCGCCGATACCCCAGGATCAACAGTGTCCCTAATTTGCTGGGAAGTGGCGGTGCGGTCCCCTACGGCACTGCGTAGGATCCTACGGTCTTGGCGTGCATCCGTGCGTCGCTGCGGTCCGGTCCCAGGTCGACGGGCACGTGCACCTTCCGCCGACCACTGGCGACAACATCGATGTACTGTGGAGACCTCACGCCCCACGTGTTGAGCAATTCGGCGGTACGTCCACCCGGCCTCCCGCATGCCCACTATACGCCCTCGCTCAAAGTCCGTCAACTGCACATACGGTTCACGTCCACGCTGTCGCGGCATGCTACCAGTGTTAAAGACTGCGATGGAGCTCCATATGCCACGGCAAACTGGCTGACACTGACGGCGGCGGTGCACAAATGCTGCGCAGCTAGCGCCATTCGACGGCCAACACCGCGGTTCCTGGTGTGTCCGCTGTGCCGTGCGTGTGATCATTGCTTGTACAGCCCTCTCGCAGTGTCCGGAGCAAGTATGGTGGGTCTGACACACCGGTGTCAATGTGTTCTTTTTTCCATTTCCAGGAGTGTATTTTCACCAGTGTAAAAGGGAAGAAAGGTTGGGTGTACCACCCAGTCGATAGCGAGGTCATTAGAGACTGAGTACAAGCTCGGATTATGTCAAGGATATGGAAGGAAATCTGCTTTGCCCTTTCAGGGAACCATCCCGGCATTTGCTTGGAGTGATTTAGGGCATCACGGAAAACCCGAATCCGAATGAGCGAACGCGGGCTTGAACTGTCTTCCTCCCGAATGCGAGTCCAGTGTGCTAACGACTGCGCCACTTCGCTCGGTTTGAGCCAGTGGAGACGAAAAAGTATTTATCGTATGGCTACGCAGCTTGATAGAAATGATGTTCAGGCTGTGCGCTGCAGGCTTTGCGTTGTTAATAGTGTTGGTGTCATGACTTGTTATTACGCGCGGGTACTGGTGGCGTGACATAGGCTCTGAGCACTATGGGACTTAACTTCTGAGGTCATCAGTCCCCTAGAACTTAGAACTACTTAAAAGTAACTAACCTAAGGACATCACACACGTCCATGCCCGAGGCAGGATTTGACCGTAGCAGTCGAGCGGTTCCAGACTGTAGCGCCTAGAACCGCTCGGCCAGCCCGGCCGACGCCGCTACATAGGGCTGGAACACAAGCATTAGAGCGCAGTACAGATGCAAACTGTGAACTTGGGTCTGGACAAAGTGAGCAGGACCTTACTCGTATAGCTGTTTTTTATCAAAACGACAGCAATAGTGCTGCTGCTCTTATCGAGTATCGATGCACTAAACGAATACGGGGACTTCGTCTTTATGCAATGGGGTTGACGAACATGACTTGGAAGTTCGGATGAAGTGGCGATTTGGGTATTGCTCCTGGGAGAGGCCGACGGCTAATTGCGCCACAAATTGTTGAAGGAGTTACTGATGACATGCCTGAGAGTGCTGGACGCGTTGTGCGATTTTCCAGCAGTGCACGAGGTGTGTCGCGACAGCTGAACATTCCAAGGTCCATCTTCGTTGCGGACAGCAGTAGAGCGATCTCTAGTGAGGTTCCAGCCTGTCGTGGACGCAGATGGTAGTCACAATGAGCAACGTTTGTAACGTGGGATGTAAGAATGTACGCAACTGACAGATGTTACGCTCTCATGTGGTAATTAAAATTTGTTTCTTTCAATGGTTTATTCCTTGTTTCTCTCCCGCAGCTCCTTGCAAATGTTTCCACAAAGTTTCATGGTCCTGCGATCACTCGTTTTACATGGGAATCCTCTCAAGTAGCAAAAGTTTAATTATAGCCACCCTGCATATACATATATCCAACACAGTCCAGAATAAATGATAATTAATTGAAACCCTCAGCTCCCGAAAGGTGTTGTTGATAAACCTCGATGGAGACAGCTGAAAATGTGTGCCCCGACTGGGACTCGAACTCGGGATCTCCTGCTTACATGGCAGACGCTCAATCAATCTTTTTTTCCTTATTTTGTTTTCATTTTATTATTTTTGTTTGTTTGACATAATTCGTTGCGTTTGGTCTGGTCGGACGTCACAAGACATCCGTTCAAGTTGATTCCTTGACTCAGTTTTTTTATTGCAGAGAGCGCGCAGCCCTCTGACCGAACACGCTGAGGCTACCGTGCCGGCATCCATCTGAGCCACCGAGGACACAGATGAATAGCACGACTGCAGGGACTTATCCCTTGAACGCTTCACGTGAGACCCGCATTCCCAACTGTCCACAATCTACATATGTAATGTTCCTAACAGATATTTGCCCATCCACTCATTACTCGCGCACACTTAGGCGACGATTCCCGTAAGAGTTCGGGTAACATGTGTGCATTCTCACAGACGGAGGTCAACGGCTGGGTAGCCTTTTAACTACATATGAAGATAGTAACTGTTCTCGAAAGAACAGTTATCATTGATGACCTTCGTCTGTGCGAATGCGCACAGGTTGCCCGAACTCTTACGGGAATCGTAACCTTAGTGTGCGCGAGTAATGAGTGGATGGGCGAATATCTATTAGGAACATTACATACGAGTATGTAGATTGTGGACAGTTGGGAATGAGGGTCTCACGGGAGGCGTGAAAGGGATAAGTCCCTGTGTCCTCGGTGGCTCAGGTGGATAGAGCGTCTGCCATGTAAGCAGGAGGTCCGGGTTCGAGTACCGGTCGGGGCACACATTTTCAGCTGTCCCCATCGAGGTATATCAACAACACCTGTCGGCAGCTGAGGGTTTCAATTAATTATCATTTATTCTGGAGAAGCTGCACTGTCATCAATGGTATCTGTTCTTTCGAGAACAGTTACTATCTTCGTATACAGTCCATAATATTTGTCTTTGGTAATGATTGGGCATTAGCTACCCAACACAAAGCCTTCGAAACAACTGAAGAAATCATAACTTCTGCCCAGGACACTTTAAGCCAATACTTCCGTAATCTCAACATACAACCTAACACACAAAATAACTAATATTGCAAGTTTGTAGCTGTTCAATAGACTAGCACACAGAGCCCTTGATGCCTGTTTCGGGTTAGACAAACTTCGTCACAGAATGCGTCCAAAATACCTTGGGATCACCTTAGAGAATAAATGGCTCTGAGCACTATGGGACTTAACATCTATGGTCATCAGTCCCCTAGAACTTAGAACTACTTAAACCTAACTAAGGACAGCATACAACACCCAGCCATCACGAGGCAGAGAAAATCCCTGACCCCGCCGGGAATCGAACCCGGGAACCCGGGCGTGGGAACCGAGAACGCTACCGCACGACCACGAGATGCGGGCTCACCTTAGAGAGGACACCCTATTAAGGCGCATTTGACACTAGTACCGACCTGCTAACCAAAAATCAGAAAGAACGTTCTTCATAAGCTCTGTGGGACTAGTTGGATATAGTCAGCAGATACGCGTCGAATATCGGCAATCGGAGTGTTGTACTAAACAGGAGAATACTGTGCGTCTGTCTGGCTTAATAGTACACATGTGAAAAATATAGACTTTTACCTCAAGAATCCATGCGCTTCGTTGGAAGATCAACACGCTCTAATCCCACATATTCGTTACCTATATCGAGTCACTTTCCACCTCATAATATCAGACAAAAACCTGGCTACGTGAATACCAGAAGATTGTTGATAACACTGACCTTCCAGTATTGACTCATAATTATTTTGTGGAGCGAAAAAACTGAGATCAAGACATCCCACTATTAACACAGTCACAGCCACAGCCATTGTCACAAAATATGTGACGTTCAGTGCACTGAGGTGCACGTTTGTAACGTGGAATGTAAGAATGTACACAACTGACAAATGTTACGTTCTCATTCATTTTACAATACTTCTATACGATGGTCGCATTTCTGCGCTGAATTTGTACGGACTTCAGAGGGTACTAACACTCGCAGTATTTAATAGTAACATATACGGATAAGTTTGTTCTAATAAGAAATTCAACAAAGAATTAGAAGCAGTTGGTCACCAACAAATCGTTTAGGCTCCTCTTAATCTGAACTTTATTTCCCGTTAAACTTTTTATCCTTACTGGCAAGTTATTGAGAAGGCGTTTTCCTAAATAATGGAAACCTCTTTCTGTCTTTACTTTTGATCATATAGTATATGTGCGTGCAAATAAAAGATTTGCTCTTGTGAAATTGGACGGTTCATTTCAAATAAAATCTTCGTAATCCTATGCATTTATCCCCAGTGTCTCTTGATATAGCCTTACACCTGATCATTGGTTTTGAATAGTGTTCTTATTTATAGTATTGCTTCCATGACCTGAACTGATAGTTTGAAAAAGAGGTAAATTTTAATGCCAAATTATCTTAGTGAATAAGTATATTGGGAAGCATTAATTAGTATCCCTAGTTCCCTAAACAGTCCTCTGCAAGATGTTCTTGAATTCACAGAACAAATAATTCTTATTAGACGCTTTTGGACACGGAAAACTTTGGTTAGGCTTGATGAGTTATCCCAAAAAAGTAATCTTGTATGGCATTATGGCATAATATGTTAGCTTTTTTATTTTTATATGACCTACGCCTGACAACATTTACATTTCAAATAGAGATTGGTTTATACGTTCAGTAGCTCCGTGGATGCTCCTCCCAGCTGAATTTATTATCAAGCTGTAATCTCAACAATTTGACGCTCAACACTTTTTATCCATTACTCATCATATTTTAGGGATATATATAGAGAGAAACCGTTTACAAGTTCTGAGCTACATCTACTATGTTTTTTAAACTTTAGTGACAATTGGCTAAGAACCATTCATTAACACCCATAAAATTTTACTAAACGATCTTTCTAAGACTACACCTGATTTACAATTTATTGAAATGTTTGTTTCACCTGCGAACAAAACGAACTTTACATCTTGTATTGTTACAAATTAGGGGTCATTGATGTATACAAGGAAAAGTAAAGACCCTAAGGTGGAGCCTTGTGGGACTGCACATGTATTAGTCCCCAATCTGATGAAGTCTGATAGCTTAACACATTTCTCTTTCCTAATGACCCCCTTCCTTTCCTGTCAGAGATTTAGGATTTAAACAATTTTGCAGCTTTACTTGTTACATCGCAATACTTTAATTAACTTAAAATGACACTGTGATTTACACGGTGAGTCAGTACCTTGTAATTTATTCTCTAACGAATTAAACACATACTCGCTGTACTTGCAAATAGTCCTCTCAAAATCAGAACCCTTTAGAAATCCGAACTGCCTCTTTGGCAATAAAATACACTGGTGCTCAAAACTGAAGGGCGGAAGTAACTATTGCGTGATGTATCGCTGTCAAGTAACGTCGCTCGACAGATCTTGGACTACACATAGAAAGAACAGTTATACAACAATACAGAAGGCAGCTGAAAGAAAAAACGCAGTGAGACGAACGGAAATGACACTTTTATTCAAAGGCAAAACATACACTGAAGCCGCTGCAGTTTATGATGGTCCCGCAGACATTACAAAAGGCAGGACGCAGTTCTTGGTAGGGTGCGTGACCATCACGCACGGCAATGCATACTCTGGAACGTCCTCCCACGCTGGTCACAAAGTTGGTAAAAGAGTTCCTCTGGTAGGGAGTTCCATTCCTCCACCAGCGCGGTAGACAACTGCTGAAAGGTCATTGGTACATGTGATCGTGCTACAGTAAGTCTCCCTAAAGCATCGCACGCATGGTGGATGCGATTTATTAAGTTGGAGGAACGAGCGGGCCAGTATACTCACCGAATATTCTTTCGCTACAAGAGCTCCTGCATCTGGGCGGTCAGGCACTGTCACGCACAAAAATAAAGTCAGGGCGTAATGCCACCTTGAAAAGACGTAAATGGGAAAGGGGTACAGTGTTAGAGTAACGTTCACCGGTGAGTGTACGGTGTTCGATGATTTGGAGGCCAGTGCGGCCCTGAAACTTTACGCCTCCCCGCACCATAATAGCTGGTAGCTGGGCCACCGAAAAGACCGTATTCGACCATACTGGACATACCCTCATATGGCGACAGGTAGGAACACGTAATGTACTCGGGAACACTGACGAACAACATCGCAACACTAGTCTCCGGTTGTGAAAGACACCGTCTACATGTCTCTCCTTCCACTAATTCTTCAGTAAATACAGATGTACTCACAAAACTACGAAGCGAAGTTGAGAATCACCTGGATGTACATCGTGCGTCCGGAGGAAAAAACACTGAATATTTACGAAAGGCGAATGTAAACTTTGATCCTAGACGTGATTGTAAAACTAACGCAGGGATGTACACTATGTGATCAAAAGTATCCGGACACCCCCAAAAACATAGGTTTTTTATATTAGGTGCATTGTGCTGCCACCTCTTGCCAGGTACTCCATATCAACGACCTGAGCAGTCATTAGACATCATGAGAGAGGAGAATGGGCGCTCCGTGGAACTCACGAGCTTCGCAGTTGTCAGGTGATTAGGTGTCACTTGTGTCATGCGTTTGTACGCGAGATTTTCACACACCTAAACATCCCGAGGTCGACTGTTTCCGATGTGATAGTGAAGTGGAAACATGAAGGGACACGTACAGCACAAAAGCAAAGGCCGACCTAGTCTGTTGACTGACAGAGACCGCCGAAATTTGAAGAGGGTCGTCATGTGTAATAGGCAGATATCTATCCAGTCATCACATAGGAATTCCAAACTGCATCAGGATCCACTGCAAGTTCTATGACAGTTATGCGGGAGGTGAGAAAACATGATAGATTTCATGGTCGAGCGACTGCTCATAAGCCACACACCACAGCGGTAAATGCCAAATGAATGGTGTAAGGAACGTAAACATTGGACGATTGAACAGTGGAAAAAAGTTGTGTGAAGGGACAAATCACGGAACACAATGTGGTGATCCGATGGCAGGGTATGGTATGGCGAATGACCGGTGAACGTCATCTGCCAGCGTGTTGTGTAGTGCCGGCCGGAGTGGGCGTGCGATTCTAGGCGCTACAGTCTGAAGCCGGGCGACCGCTACGGTCGCAGGTTCGAATCCTGCCTCGGGCATGGATGTGTGTGATGTCCTTAGGTTAGTTAGGTATAATTAGTTCTAAGTTCTAGGCGACTGATGACCTCAGAAGTTAAGTCGCATAGTGCTCAGAGCCATTTGAACCATTTTTTGTTGCGTAGTGACAACAGTAAAGTTCGGAGGCATGGTGTTATGGTGTGGTCGTGTTTTCCATGGAGTGTGGTTGCCCCCTTGTTGTTTTTGCGTGGCACTATCCCTGCGCAGGCCTACAATGATTTTGTAAGCACCTTCTTGCTTCCCACTGTTGAAGAGCAATTCCGGGATGGCGACTGGATCTTTCAACACGACCGAGCACCTGTTCATAACGCACGGCCTGTGGCGGAATGGTTACACGACAGTAACATCCCTGTAATAGAATGGCTTGTGCAGAGTCCTGACTTGAATCGTACAGAACATCTTTGGGATGTTTTAGAACGCCGATTTCGCGCCAGCCCTCACCGACCGACATCTATACCTCTCCTCAGTGCAGCAGTCCGTGAAGTATGTGCTCCGATTCCCCAAGAAACCTTCCAGTCTCTGCGAGAGTGGAAGCTGTCATCAAGGCTAAGGGTGGGCCAAAACCATATTGAATTCCAGCATTAACGATGGAGGGCGCAACGAACTTCTAAGTCATATTCAGCCAGGTGTCCACATACTTTTGATCATATAGTGGGTATGTTCGTGCAAATAAAAGAATTGCTCTTGTAAAATTGGACGGTTCTTTTTCAAATAAAATCTTAGTAATCCTATGCATTTATCCCTAGTGTCTCTTGATATAGCCTCATATCGGATCATTGGTTTTGAAATACACAATATAACACAATCTTCAGATGTCCCTAGAAAAGTAAAACACTTATCAATCCGTAGTTTGGTCTGACCGTCACAGTGCTTTACTAGGCACAGTCCAGATGGCCCGACTTTTGACGTTGTGCCTGACCAGACAGAAAGCGACCTGCCGGTGCAGCTCACACCGAAGCGGATGGCCCGGGTCATCAGCGCCACGGGACGCTACATAAGCAAGTAGAGACTGCTGTTTGTTCATCAACTGTCGCTTTGTGGAAGCGGCCGAAATCTCATCAGCAGCTTGCTTGTGTAGCGCGACTGACGTGGCGGTAGAAGCCCAGCTGTCAGTGTGAGAACACAGCTATTAAATGCGCCAGCGGATGCCGCCGGCCGCTGCGGCGAAACTGTAATCTGAGACACGTTTGTGCTGCCAGGTGCTGCAGGTTCGTTGCTTCTACGTCAAAGAAGCCGCACTCTGTGTGATAGGCACGGCGTCATACAGTAGCGATTATTTCAAGGACGCGATCAGTCCGTCAGTTATAAGGGGACCTACAGTTTGATATGGATTTCGAATCACG
Source organism: Schistocerca piceifrons (assembly GCF_021461385.2). Lineage (NCBI taxonomy): Eukaryota > Metazoa > Arthropoda > Insecta > Orthoptera > Acrididae > Schistocerca > Schistocerca piceifrons. Next base: position 508,846,154 of record NC_060142.1, on the reverse strand, counting down.
GTGAAGCTCGACATTTTTTACGTCAACAAACATTACCAGAAGGAAAAGAAGTGATACAGGAAAAAATTCTTACGATTGACCGGGGATCGAACATGAGACCTTCGAATTTGTACTCTGGCACTTTCCGACTTAGCGAACAGGCTCAAATAAACCTACACTTCACAGATGGTGTCGACAAATTGAGTTTCCGAATAAACATGAACACAGGACGAACACCACACCACGTGGGAATGTTACAAGGTTCGCTGCTATGTGCCCTCCAGTTGTCAACCTACTTAAAAGATATTCCATGACTTTAAAAGACACTCCAGAACTCTATGTTTGCAGATGGCACAAGCATACAAGTTCCCAAACTGAGTCGCATCAGACGCAGCCCAAATGATAGCCGAACAGTCCTACAGTCTCACAAAGAAACTATGTCTGTTAACAAAAGATAGGTTAGCTGAACTGTGATTTACAGTGTCAATATAAAAGATGCAGGTATAATCTGTAGGTAAGCTTTGCCTCGTTCTCCATAGCTCAGAGTTGGGTTATGTACTCTAGTACATTGTCTGGCAGAAACAGTGAAGCACTCAGATGATATGGTCGGATGGCAACGTAGCTTCGTACCTCTAAACACCATTGGAGAGTATGCAACTGATTAAGAGTTACAATTCTCCGTCACATTTCGTGTTTACAGTTGTTACCAGGCCTTGTAGTGTACACGGGGTGTAATGGGATAAGTGCAGATATTTCTATCGCTGGTTGAGGACGATGTACTGAACAACGTTACATCATATTTACATCATTTACAGAATAACAATTATAGCTGTTACAAGTAATATGTTTTTGGGGTACATGAACAAAATTCATGCGGCGAGAGTAAGCCATTAAAGCTTATTTTAACCTAGGCATCAAGTCAGGTGTTGAAGTGTGGGGGCGTGGATGTGAAATTGTTAGTATACAGTGACAGGAGTAGTCCAGTTAATGGTTCAGTTACGACAGGGCTGAAAACATCAGGTCATAAACTACATGCGGCGAGAGTAAGCCATTAGCTTATTTTAACTTAGGCAGCAAGTCAGATGTTGAAGTGTGGGGGCGCGGATGCGATATTGTTAGTCTACAGTACAGGAGTAGTCCAATTAGTTGTTCAGTTATGACAGTGTTGAAAACATCTGGCTATAAAGTTGATTACGTGTTACAGAGAAGACTATTCGACACAGGGAAGAAACAACAAACACACTGATGTGTGAACATACTGTATTATATCGTAACTTAAAATCATTACGCCCTATATAAGGAGCGTGAGGTTAAGCGACCACCATAAAGGACACTAAGATGCCGCATAGTGGTGTGAGGCAATGTGATCAGCACCTGACAGACTTTGAAAGCAGCTGAGTTGCGTGTCTCCATTTGGACAGCTTGTCGAATCGTGCAATATCCAGGTTTGTGGGACATTCGGATGCGACACTGACCTGATGTTGGACTACAAGGGAAAGTGAAAGCAGGAGTACTCGTCGTCAGGGTTCTGGTGCGCCACATCTGACCACCAGGACGGAGGAATGGTGGTAGTAAGTACCTATGGGACCAAACTGCTGACGTCACCGGTACCTAGGCTTACGCACTACTTAATCTAACGTAAACTGACTTATGCTAACGACAACACACACACCCATGTTCGAGGGATGACTCGAACCTCCGAGGGGGGGAGGGGGGGGGGGGGAAACCGTGCAAGGCGTCCAAGGCAGCGCAGCTACGGTGGAGGACTCCTGCGCCTGTCATTCGAGAACAGCTAATGCACTACCTGCAGGGTGTCATTCCGCGCCGCTGGTCGGAGTCTAGCAGCAGTCAGACTTGCGAATAGCTGTTCCATGCGCATGCTGCTGCTGTTAACACAAAATAAACTGCTGCGCTAGGAGTTGTGCCGTGGTGGGGAACCACGGTGTCGCATTATGTTCAATAATGAATCGCGGTTTTGCACTACTCCGAACGACCGTTGTCAGTGAATATGCAGGCGGCTTGGGAAGAGGTTCAAACGGCTCTGAGCACTATGGGACATCTGAGGTCATCAGTCCCCTAGAACTTAGAACTAGTTAAACCTGACTAACCTAAGGACATCACACACAGCCATGCCCGAGGCAGGATTCGAACCTGCGACCGTAGCGGTCGCGCGGTTCCAGGAAGAGGTCCCTTCTTCCATTGTTTTGGACAGGCAAAGTGGTGTTACTGCTGTTTCTCATCGTGAGGAGTGTTGCTGGACATTACTTCAGACCACGGCTCCTAGTGAAGAGGGAACTCTGACGCCACAATGGTACGCCACGGAGATGTTGCTTCCTCGTGTGTCACCACTCATGACACATTATCGTGTTGACATTTTCCAACAGGATATTGCTTATTCACACATGGCACGCGTCTCTATGAACTGTATTCGTGGCGGTGAGGTATTCTCGTGACCACCAAGATCCCCATGCTGTGCCCGATAGAGCATGTGTGGGACCAGTTCAGATATCAACTCAGTCCCAGTGCCAGTGTCAACGATATGAAGGACCCAGTTACAACAGTTTTGAGCCAGCATGCCTCAGGAACGGGTGCAACTCCTTCATAACTTCTTTCCCAGACGAATCAGCCCATGTATCCAGGTCAGAGAGGGTGTAAAGTCTTACTGATTAATGGTGCCACTCTGCCATGTTCTTCATATATTTGACACGATTTTGTAATCACTGAAATAACATCACATATCGTCTCCACCAGTGGGGCGACATTTTATCTCCTCCCATTCTGGGTGCTTCGCTTTCTTTGTCAGGCAGTGTACAATGTTTATATCCAGTTATTTTTTATCACCTGCGAGACTGTAAGTAGGAAACGACAAGCACAGAAAGCATGCCTCCAAACACAGGCCTTAAGTTGAGAAACAAGTCTCTGAGAATGTACGGCTTGAGCACAAAACTCTAAGAAGTGAATTGTAGGCTGCGAGGAAATCAACAAAAGAATTGAATAGAATTGTTGAAGGTGTCGCGCTACAGAAAGATCTGAAAATAAAGTTGGCTAATAAAATGAGAGCTCAGGAATTCCACCATAGAATTGACGACGAAGGAAACTTGTGTAAAATAATGACTAGAAAAAGGGGAAGGTTGATAGGACATGTGTTACAGCGTCAGGGAATAACTTCTATAGTGCTAGAGGGAGCCATAGAGAGCAATTGTAGGAAAGAACGGTGATTGGAATAGAAGGTTACCCAAAAAGATGGACACAATGTAATTAATTATTATTTCATGAAATTTAAACTGGATATGAATACTCTATATATAGATGAAAACAGGAAGTTTTAAAGTTTACAAACAAAGGTTGTAAACGTTCAATAAGACTCCCTTCTGCTGTGCAATAGACATCTCATGTTCTCATGTTAAGTGCACGCGGTCGGCCTGTATTCCTCATTTTCAAAGCCATCCAGTGGTCTTATGGTGGATCGAAGATGAAATGCTCGCTGCACTGAAATTGCCAACTCACTTCTTTGGAAGTCAAAAACGCAGAAGACCGCAGGCCGCTTGGTAGACATCTTACAACTGGGGCAAACTAGCTGGCTGTTGCTACAAAAATTCTAGCGGTCAAACTGGATATATCTTTTGAATAACACTGTGTTTCTCCCAAATAATGGAGAACGTTGTGTTCAAAAGCTACTCAGATGAAGAGGATGCAAGAAGCGGAGAAATAGTTGTCGAGCACTAGACAGAAGGACAATGACCAAATGCTCTACCTTCACCGTACGATCCTCATAGGTGTGAAGGACCGGTGTGTCAGCTTGTGAACTGGACTTACAGACGTGGCACATAGATACAGGCTCTTAGACGGAGCAGTCCCGAAAGATCTAATGGAATTCATTTTTCAGTAATGTGTTACATAATTTAAACTATCAGGAAGCATTTCGAATATTTTGCAAGCGGTTTGTAACTGATGTTATGTTATGTTATGTTAACCGGGGACCTAGAAACGACGGAGAGGCTCCGTCCCCGCCGCAGCCGCAGTGGTCCGCAACCCCACGACGACTACCGCAGTCCACTTCACCCCCCCCACCGCCCCACACCGAACCCAGAGTTATTGTGCGGTTCGGCCCCCGGTGGACCCCCCGGGGAACGTCTCACACCAGACGATTGTAGCCCCTATATTTGCGTGGTAGAGTAATGGTGGTGTACGCGTACGTGGAAAACTTGTTTGCGCAGCAATCGCCGACATAGTGTAGCTGAGGCGGAATAAGGGGAACCACCCTGCATTCGCTGAGGCAGATGGAAAACCGCCTAAAAACCATCCACAGACTGGCCGGCTCACCGGACCTCGACACAAATCCGTCGGGCGGATTCGTGCTCGGGACCGGCGCTCCTTCCCACCCGGAATTGTAACTGATGGTTAACTTCTTTATGGTTATTTACATCGAGTGATGTTTTTCAAACAGGTAGTAGCTAGACTTCAGGCTGCGTTCCGAAACACCTGTTAGCTCCATGTAGCAGAAGTTTCAACGAGATGAACCTAAGGACGTTGTTCCAACCTCAGTACGATTTTATTCGTTTCGATGAACCTTCATTGTCGAATTCCTGTCTCTGTATCTCTATTGAGATTGATGCATCATTAATCGACGTTTAATATTAATGTTTTGATAGTGTTACTTTATTGTTCCTCGCATTGGCAAAACTACCGTCGTAACAGTCTTACTAGAATGAACTAGAATACGATAACATGTCACCACCTAGCGAGAGTTTAACGTAGGATTAGATCAAATACGGGCACGGAACATTTGCCGTTACTTCCAGTTGCTTTTGGTCGAGGTGATTTTCTCAGCGTGTGCATTATAACTGTAAAAAAGGCACATATTTTGAGACGTAATTGAAGAGGAGAAAGAAAACAGAAGGAATCTCCAGCATTCGAGAATTTGAACAAATTGGTTACACATTCGAAGCCTTCCTTAGATCTGAATAAACGACCCGCTTTTGCGTACCATGTCGTGCGTTAACACCTAGTTTATGTCATTTTCATCGAGAAGTCTGGACATAGCTGGTGACAGTTCGTTTGTCCGTGCAGTACACAAGCCCACTGCAGTGGCCAATCTGCCTCGGTAAGTCGAGTTATCAGCGGTGCGATATGTCGCTCGTTTGGTAACTCGAGCGCCCACTGTGGCGAAAGCGACACCAGCCGCTTGGAACTGGGACCCCGGCGCGGCGGCAGTCAGTGCTGTAAATAGGAACACGACTAACGCTGGAATTCCCGTCCTTTACCCGTCGATGGGATCAGGCGTAGAAACGTCAACGTTAGGAATACCAATGCCCAAGCGGGACCTGTCAACTAAGCATTCGGTTCACATTGTAGCTCATGTGGTTTTCTTTGCGCACCGAGTAAATTGGCGTAGTAGTTGCTGGAATAAGAAAGCAGAGTCGTATTCAAGCACCAGAGTCGCGCCAGCACTTACGAGACTGTGGATATAGGTGTTGGAAATCCTGCAGTGCCTGCCCATGGAATCAGAGACGGAAACACCAGCAAAGGAAAATGAAGGTACTCCTGGAAGTTGTAAACTAACACGTATCATATTTACATCTACAGCTATATTTTCTTCCACATCTACGCTGCGCATTCTGTGTGCGTGAAATGAAAATTAAAGCGTCTGTAACCATCTCTTTGGCATTTATTCACGCATTTAGTTTTGTTGTTCCATTGCACCATCTATAGATCCCTTGACCAATGTAAATTGAGAGAAATCTAATTCATCAACGAAGAGATATTGTCGTGTAAACCTACGGGCACCGGTTATTTAATATTGGCTACTATTATCACTACACACCAGATTGGATACCTCCCAATTTACGTTAGACAAGCCGCGAAGAGTGGCCGCTCGGTTTGAGGCGTCATGTCACGGACTGCGCGGCCCCTCCCGCCGGAGGTTCGAGACTTCCCTCGGGTTTGGGGGTATATGTTGTTCTTAGCATACGTTAGTTTAAGTAGTGTGTAAGTAGAGGGACCGATGACATAAGCAGTTTCGTCCCTTAGGAATTCATACACATTTGAAAAAAATTTTTTTTTACGTAAGACAAGGGGCCTGAAGATGGCATAATGGTTGAGTAAATAGATTAAACGCAAAAGAGACAGGTGCAGGTATTTTAATTTACATTTCGTACTGAACAGTCGAATTCGTTGTAACCATATACTACAAGGACGGACGTACAAAATGGTTCAAATGGCTCTGAGCAACGTGGGACTTAACATCTCAGGTCATCAGTCCCCTAGAACTTAGAACTACTTAAACCTAACTAGCCTAAGGACATCACACTCACCCATGCCCGAGGTAGGATTCGAAACTGCGACCGTAGCAGTCGCGCGGTTCCAGACTGAAGCGCCAAGAACAGCTCGGTCATAGCAGTCGGCACGGACGTACAAAGATATTGTGTGTACAGTGGTGGTGGTGGTGCCGGGGGTCGGTGGGGAGGCACTTCGTGTATCGCTAACAACCACCTTCCTCCTCTCCCACAAGATCATTCGAGAAAGATGCTAGGGGGAAATAATTTTCGGGAAGACTGTTTTAAGAGCTCGTATTCCTCTGAAGTTACTTCCATAATCATTTCGTGAGATGTAGGGAGTGTCTGAGAGTCGTCCGCTGCATAGTCTCTGGTGTTTGGCAAATATTTGCAACATTGTTTCTACAACGTGTAACTGAATCAACCCAAACAAGTGCTGCTCATCGCGTCTTTCAGGTGACGCCCACCGTCGATGGAAGTCCCAGTCTGTTTCCTATTACAAAGAAAATGATTTTTAAAATGGAATTTTACTTGACCATTCGACCAGTCCCAAATCAGTCCAGAACGACATTCGTCTCACCGGTGTGTATTAGCAGGGACAGTAAAACACCAGGGGTAATGAGTACTCCAGCAGCAACTGAGCAGCACTCTCCTGCGTGGCGGCAGCAGGCAGCGCAGGTTATGGAGGTGCTGTCGCTGTTGAAATACTCCCTAGTCCTCGTCTTTTACTTCCCTATTAATACATGTCGGTAAAACGAATAGGCGAATTTGGCAGACGTAAAATTCCGATTTAAAAATTGTTTTGTTTAAAACGAGTAACAAACCAACGCTATGATTCACATGAAAGCGAGGATGAGCAGTATTAGTGTGTGCTGACTGCGGCTATATATTGCAGAAACAAAACTGTAAATATCTGCCAAAATGCACCTGATGACTCTTAGGAGAGTTCAAATGGTTCAAATGGCTCTGAGCACTATGGGACTTATCATCTGAGGCCATCAATCCCCTAGAACTTAGAACTACTTAAGTCTAACTAACCTAAGAACATCACACACATCCATGCCCGAGGCAGGATTCGAACCTGCGACCGTAGAAGTTGCGCGGTTCCGGACTTCGTGCCTAGAACCGCTTGGCCACACCGGCCAGCCTTAGCGGAGTCAACCACTGTATAAGGGGAAGAGATTTGTCTCATGAAACTTCTCGGAGACTATGCCCTTGCAATGTTAACGCCAACTGCTCCGAAGTGCACAACGCATTTGTGTTAACATATTCTGCCACTGGAGTTGGCTGAGCACCTGCGATTAGCCGCGTATATTAGCGTGCCCATTTCCAGGACGGGGAGCTACTCAGCCCCAGATTGAATCCTCCTGGCAGATTAACGACCAGCGATTGATTTACCGGCCAGATTTGATGCGGGTTTAGGCGGTTTCCAACATCCCACTAGATAAATACTGGACAGGTTCCACCTTAGATACACAATACGCAAACATTTAAAACACTTTCGCGCACTTGCATACAGAATTTACTTTGTTCACAGAGAGAATGGGTACACTGTTCCCATCGAGGGGAGAGGGGTGACTACGAGACTGATGATCTACTCTGTTTGGTGTCCTGAAATACTCAACAAACCAAAGATGACTGAGTATTACCGCGACGATATCGCAGTTATTGAACGTACCTTTGACGAAATGCGCTTCTTATCATTTCTGTCTCTTCTGTTCATCCTACTTTGCAGATACAGTATCTCGTCAAACGTAAGCAGACCCATATCACTGGACATTACTATGGGATGTGTCCACCCTTCGCTTTTATGATGACTTGGTCTCTGCAGGGGACACTTTCAATGAGCGGTCTGAATGTCTGTGAAGGAATGGCAGCCTATTCTTCTTAGAGCCGAAACGAAAGAAGGTAGTATTGTCAAACATTTGAGTCTCGAACGAAGTTGATGTTTTAACTCACGCCAGAGTTGTTCCATTGGCTTCAGGTGGGGACACCGGCCAGGTTAGTCCATATCACGGGTGTTATCGTCCACAAACCATTGCCTCACAGACGATGTGTGTCATGACTGGGTGCACTGCCATCTTGATACAAACAGTCATCATCTCCGAACTATTCCTCTACAGTAAGCAGTACACATTACTGTAAAATGTGTTCATATCCTTTCGTATTTAGCAATTTATGAAGCACTATAAAGTGACCACAGCCAAATCACGAAAAAAACCTTCATGCCGTGACACAAGCTCTGTACTTCACTGTGACCACTATACATGATTGTAGGTAACGTTATCCAAAGCATTCGTGAAATCCAAACCCTTACATCAGATTGACACAGAGTATAGCGTGATTCAACACTCCAAATCTCTCGATTGCAGTCATCCACTGATCATCAACATCGATCTTTACACCACCTCAAGCGTCGCTTAGCACTTACTGCGAAAAGGTGTTGCTTATGCAAAGTTGCTCATTGTATCGCTTTCTATTTAATTCCCTATGCACAGTCGAGCTGTCTGGATTGTTGGTAGCAGTTTGGGACTCCTTCCGTTGATTTCATGTGATTTTTTCCAACCACCTTTCACAATGTTGGACGGTCCCTGTCTACCAGTACGTGAAGTGTACATGATCTTTATTGAGCTGTGGTAGTTCCTTCGCGCTTTCACTTCGCAAACACATCATCAGTAATCGACTTCGGCATCTTTAGAAAGGTTGTAATGTACGTGATGAATTTGTTACTCCGGTGACATCCAATGACTACTTCACGTTCGAAGTCACTGAGCTCTCCTAAGCGAGCAATTCTGCAGTTGAAGAAAATAAATACAGACAGCTGTAATTTTATTAATTATTTTATTTGACTACCAGTTTCGGTGCCTCATTGATACGTCCTCAGGCCCCTGTGCACGTAGCAAGTCGTTGGAGGTGTGGAGAGTCCACGTCTACAGAGAAGTTTGAAACGTCACCTTTGGAAAATTATGAATGACTGTGCTGATAAACCTCTTACGCTATTTGATTTTCAAACAGCTGAGCAAAACTGAACGTACCCAGACATTTCTCTCTTTACGTATTCTGATCATCACTAAACTGACACGCAATATCTGTAGCGTAACGCAATCTTTCTATAATCCCCACAAAAGAATGGCCCTGACTAACAATAATCTATACCTTTCATGAATCACTTACCTCACAAAAATCTTCGTTACTCGAACTACTGCAATACAGCGAGCGCCAATACTGCCAGCTAAATAAAAGATTCTAACTACTGAAGGCACTAACTACTGATAGGCACAGTTAGCAAGTGAAAGATTTTTATAGAGAACAAACAATGTATTTATCTTAATAGTGTTCAAAAGGCATAATATATATAGCAGTTCAAGACATCCAGTCTTACAAATTTCCTTTTTCTGACGGACACACTTCCAGATCGTCCGCTCTCAAACCTCTGCCATCTCTCTCCCCACATCCACCATTGCTGGCGGCTCACCTCCAACTGCGCAACGCTACGCGCTGTTCACATCCAACTGCCCAACACTACAATAGCAAATATTCCAACAATGCCAAACAGCCACAGACTGCACACAGCACAGCCAGTGATTTTCATACAGAGCGCTACGTGACGTTACCAACATAAAAACCTAAACAGCCTACTCACGTAGCCACACACTGCACACAGCACAGCCAGTGATTTTCATACAGAGCGCTACGTGACGTTACCAACATAAAAAACTAGCCTGCCGCGGTGGCCATGCGGTTCTGGGCGCTGTAGTCCGGAACAGCGCGACTGCTACGGTCGCAGGTTCGAATCCTGTCTCGGGCATGGATGTGTGTGATGTCCTTAGGTTAGTTAGGTTTAAGTAGTTCTAAGTTCTAGGGGACTGATGACCTCAGATGTTAAGTCCCATAGTGCTCAGAGCCATTTGAACCATAAAAACCTAAACAGCCTACTTACAAGTTTTAGAAAGCTACAGAAGCCAGTTGAAATCTGATTCCTATAATAGCACAGACGTTTAAATGTCTTATCTAATTACATGTATAGGGGCCCGAAGATGGTGCCAATGAGGCAGAGAAACTGGTAGTCAAATAAAATAGTTATAAAATTACGGCTATCGGTATTTCTTTTCTTCAAGTCTTTGACCAGGCGCAGTCTCATTCCATTTACTCAAGATGGAACTATAGAAACCATCCCGCACTTCCTGCTTCTCTGCTGACAACTCAGTAGTCCCCTTTTATATTGTCACACCCAGATCTCATGGCATCTAGTGGTCAAGTTGGGATTACAAAGGGGTGTCCGGATACTTCAGATATCGGTAAATGATTTTCACCGAATGAATCCATTTTCAGATCTAAAGTTAAAACAGGGTCACGTTACACACCAATAAAAATTAGCTGCAAAGAGGCCACCGAGTTTACTCGGCATAGTGGAGGTTCAGGCGACATACTTTACCTATTGATATTCTTCACGGGTTTGCAACCGGATCATGTCGTCGTCCTGACACAATATTTCGGTGGCCCAGCTGGCCGCCATCTTCAGGTGAGTTAATGCTAGTGCACTGCCTCGCCTGGTCCGCCGAAATATTGTGTCAGGACGACGACATGATCCGGCTGCAAACCCGTGAAGAATATCAGAAGTTATTACGCCGGGAAAGTCTACGAAATTACTTTACCTATTGGTTATACACTCATGCTCATAAATTAGGGATAATTGCAGAATGTGGTGCCACACAACGTGGCACTACACAAAACTGGCAATAACAGCATAGCCACATAGGGAACACACACGACACAGATCTGTAAGTCCACAGTATTGGTAATAAGTTGAGAAAACTATCCCGAAAAACACGTGCTAAAAAACGACACTGTTTCCTGCGCATGTACCCCGACATCAATAAGGGATAAGATCACCATGCACACGTACACAGGTCGCACAACGGGTTGGCATGTTCTGGATCAGGTGGTCGAGCAGCTGCTAGGATATAGCCTCCCATTTTTGCACCAGTGCCTGTCGGGGCTCCTGAAGTGTCCTAGGGGTTTGCAGACGTGCAGCGATACGTCGACCGAGAGCATCCCAGACGCACTCGATGGGGCTTAGGTCTGGAGAACAGGCAGGCCACTCCATTCGCCTGATATCTTCTGTTTCAAGGTACTCTTCCACGATGGCAGCTCGGTGGAGCCGGGGAGTTATCATCCATCAGGAGGAAGGTGGGACCCACTGGACTCCTGATACGACGGACATACTGGTGCAAAATAACGTCCCGATACACCTGACCTGTTACAGTTCCTCTGGCAGACATGCAGGGGTGTACATGCACCAAACATAATCCCACCCCACACCATCAAACCACGACAAATATCCAGGTCCCGTTCAAGGACATTAAGGGGTTTGTTTCTGGTTCCTGGATCACGCCAGCTGAAAACCCGGCGAGAATCACTGTTCAGACTCGACCGTGAACATAACCTGGGACCACTGTTCCAATGACCATGTACTGTGTTCTTGACACCAGGCTTTACGGGCTCTCCTATGACCAGGGATCAATGGAATGCACCTTGCAGGTTTCCGGCAGAATAAACCATGTCTGCTCAGTCGTCTGTAGACTGTTCCAGTGGCTGTGGTAAGGCCCCCAACAAGGCTACCTGCAGTACTCCGTGACCGTCTGCGGGCTCTGATGGTGAGATATCGGTCTTCTTGTGGTGTTGTACGCTTTGGATGACCCGTACTGTAGCGCCTGGACACGTTTCCTGTCTGCTGGAATCGTTGCCATAATCTTGAGATCACTCTTTGTGGCTACGACCTGCTGTGTTTGACCAGCCTCCAGTCACCCTAGTATTCTACCCCTCATAACGTCATCAATATGTGTTCTTTGAGCCATTTGCAACACAAAGTCACGTCTGAAAACGTCTGCACACTTACTCGCTGCACCGTACTGCGACATGCACCAACACAGCTCTGCGTATGTGGACTGCTGCCAGGGCCACCGTGCGACGACCGCAGATCAAATGCACCACATGGTCATACCTCGAGATGATTTAAACAAGGAAACCGCCCACCAGAGCTTTTTTTCACCATGTATCAGCATTATCAATCATTTATGAGCATGAGTGTAAATTATGATGCCATCTTGTAACACATTGCTTACAAAGCTTCACATGTGATGATAATAATAATGGAAATGCTGTAGTGTTTTCAACTCGCGCGTTGATCAGACCTACAGGTAACAAATCTAGCAGCCCGTCCGTAATCTACATCGATATCTTTCTTTAATCTGACCTGGCGAGGACCTCCAACACTCTAACAGTACTTAAGAATGGGTCACAGTAGTTTTCTATGCGTGGTCTCCCTTATAGGTCAGCTATACTTTCCTAAAATTATCCCGATAAACAAAGGTCAGCATTCTCCCTTCCGACGTTAAATAGTCGTTTCATTACGTATCGCCTTGCAACACTTCTATATATAATCAATATGACTGTGTCAAGCAGCACACAAGTAGTACCGTATTCGAATATTACAGGATTGTTTTCCCTACTCATCCGCATTAACTTACATCTTTTTTAAGCTGCCGCTCATCACACCAAATAGAAAATGTGTCTAAGTCATCCTGCAGACCTCCTACACTTTCCTGTACACGACAGAGTGATCAGCAAACTTGCAAATTGCTGCCCGCCCTATCCATCAGATAATTTATATTTGTGGAGATCAAGAGCGGTCGTATCACAGTTCCCTGGGGCACTTCTCTGTAGAACACTTGCCATCCAGGAGAACGTACTAGGTTCTGTTACATAATAAGTCTTCGAGCCACTCGCGTATCTGGGAACTTAATCTGTATGCTCGAACCGAGTGAGATGTTGCAGTGGTCATGACACTGGACTCGCATTCGGGAGGATGAAGATTCAGATTCGCTTGCAGCCATCCAGATGTACGTCTTCTGTAATTTCCCTAAGTCGCTCCAGCCAAATGCCTGGATAGTTCCTTTGATGGGGTACCGCCGATTTTCTTCCCCATCCTTGCATTAATCTGAGGTTGTCCTCCATCTCTAATGACCTACATCTCGACGTGACGTGAAACCTTAATCTATTCTAATGCAATGGAAAAACAAGTGAAGTTGCAGATTTCACTTTTGTTTACTTGATCACTAGTTTTGGGGCAGAACCAATCATCCTACAGGAAGAAAACCAAAACTGCAATCACGTATAATACAACTGCCACCAAATTATTTGCCTCACGTCAAGAATACATAATATATCATTTCAAGATATACGTACCAGACTGCCAAAAATACAATAACCATGACAGGATAACAAACATATACGTATAACAGAGTGCAAATGAAATGTTATAAAGCATACAGGTACCTGACAGTCTGCACCTCCCAGAGCCGTGAGGAACCTTGGCACTACGTCACGGACTGCGTGGGCCCTCCCGCCGGAGGTTCGACTCCGCCCTCGGGCATGAGTGCGTGTTTATTTTTTTTTTTTATTTATTTAAATGTCAAGTTCCGTAGGACCAAATTGAGGAGCAAATATCCAAGGTCATGGAACGTGTCAGTACATGAACTTACAACATTAAAAGTAATAACAGACAAAAATAAATGTTCATGAACCTGAAAGAAAATCAGTCCATAAGTTTAAGCAAACGCTATCAGCAATACAATGAGAATCATCATAATTTTTCAAGGAAATCATCGACAGAATAGAAGGAGTGACCCGTGAGGAAACTCTTCAGTTTAGATTTGAAAGCGCGTGGATTACTGCTAAGATTTTTGAATTCGAGTGGCAGCTTATTGAAAATGGATGCAGCAGTATACTGCACACCTTTTAGCACAAGAGTTAAGGTAGTCCGATTCAAATGGTGGTTTGATTTCTGCCGAGTATTAACCGAGTAAAAACTGCTTATTGTTGGAAATAAACTAATATTGGTAACAAGAAACGACAATAAGGAATATACATATTGAGGGGCTAATGTCAAAATACTCAGACTCGTGAAAAGAGGTCGACAAGAGGTTCGTGAAGTCACACCACTTAATGCCCGAACCGCCCGTTTCAGAGCCAAAAATATCCTTCTAGAATGGGAAGAGTTACCCCAAAACATAATACCATACGACGTAAGTGAATGAAAATAAGCAAAGTAGACTAATTTACGTGTCGAAATATCACTCACTTTCGATACTGTTCGAATAGTGAAAATGGCAGTATTAAGTCTTTGAGCAAGATTCCGAACGTGGGCTTTCCACGACAGCTTACTATCTATCTGAACACCTAGGAATTTGAACTGTTCAGTTTCACTAATCATATGCCCGTTCTGTGAGATCAAAACGTCAGGTTTTGTTGAATTGTGTGTTAGGAGCTGTAAAAACTGAGTCTTACTGTGATTTAACGTTAGTTTATTTTCTACAAGCCATAAACTGAGGTCATGTACTGCTCTACTTGAAACCGAGTCAATGTTGCACACAACATCCTTTACTACCAAGCTAGTGTCATCAGCAAACACAAATATTTTAGAGTGACCTGTAATACTAAAGGGCATCTCATTTATATAAATAAGGAACTGGAGCGGCCCCAGCACTGATCCCTGTGGCACCCTCCACTTGACAGTACCCCACTCAGATCCCACATCACAGCCGCTATCAACATTGTGAATAATGACCTTTTGCTGCCTGTTGCTAAAGTAAGAGGTGAACCAATTGTGAGCTACTCTCCTTATTCCGTAATGGTACAACTTCTGGAGCAATATTGTGTGATCAACACAGTCAAATGCCTTTGTTAAATCAAAAAATACGCTAAGCGTTCGAAACTTTTTGTTTAGCCCATCCAGTACCTCACAGAGAAATGAGAATATAGCATTTTCAGTTGTCAAACGACTTCTAAAGCCGAACTGTAGATTTGATAGCAAATCGTGTGATATAAAATGATCAATTAACCTTACATAACCTTTTCGATAACTTTTGCGAACACTGATGGCATAGAAATAGGTCTAAAATTATCTACATTATCCCATTCTCCCTTTTTATAAAGCGGCTTTACTACTGAGTACTTTAATCGCTCAGGAAACTGACAATTCCTAAAGGAAAAATTACAAATATGGCTAAATACAGGGCTAACATGTGCAGCACAGTACTTTAATATTCTACTAGACACTCCATCATAACCATGAGAGTCCTTAGTCTTCAGTGATTTGATTATTGTCTCAATCTCCCTCTTGCCTGTATCACAGAGGAGTATTTCAGACGTCAATCTCGGAAAGGCATTTGCTAAGAAATTTATATGATTTCCTGTAGATACTAAATTTTTATTTAATTCACCAGCAATGCTCAGGAAATGGTTGTTAATTACTGTACATATATCTGATTTATCAGTAACAGAAATATTATTACTGCAAACTGACTTTATATCGTCAACCTTGTGCTGCTGACCAGACACTTCCTTCACAACTGACCATATGGCTTTAATTTTATCCTGTCAATTAGCTATTCTATTTGCATACCACATACTTTTTGCCTTGCTAATAACATTTTTAAGCACCTTACAATACTGTTTGTAATGGGCTACTGTAGCTTGATTGTGACTACTTCTAACATTTTGATATAATTCCCGCTTTGTTCTACATGATATCCTTATCCCACTAGTCAGCCAACCGGGCTGTCCATTACTGCTAGTACCCCGTTTAGAATGTTCTAATGGAAAGCAACTCTCAAAGAGCATGAGAAATGTGTTATGGAAAGCATTGTATTTATCATTTATATTATCGGCACTATAAACATCTTGCCATTCTTGTTCCTTGACAAGTTTTGAAAAACTCTCTATTGCTGTTGGATTAACTTTCCTACGTAGTTTGTAATTAAATACAACATTGGTTAGAGTACAAAAACCTTTTAATGTTAAAATTTGTGCATCATGGTCTGAAAGGCCAGTCACCCTTTTACTAACAGAATGCCCATCTAGTAATGAAGAATGAATAAAAATATTGTCTATGACTGTGCTACTGTTCCCCTGCACCCTAGTTGGAAAAAACACAGTTTGCATCAGATCATATGAATTTAGGAGATCTACCAACATCATTTTTCTTGCACAATCATGTACAAAATTAATATTGAAGTCACCACATAGAATTACTTTCTGGTACTTCCTACAAAGTGAATCAAGAACCTTCTCTAGATTAAGCAAAAATGCTCTGAAGTCGGAGTTAGGGAACCTATAAACAACAGCAATTAGAAGTTTAGTTTCACTAAATTCAACTAATGCTGCACAACTTTCAAATATCTGTTCAGTGCAGTGTCGTGATATGTCTATGGACCCAAATGAAATACTGTTTTTTACGTACAGAGCCACTCCCCCACCCCGCAAGGAACTCCTTGAGAAACAGCCAGCTAATCTGTAGCCTGGTAAAGGAAGCCTCTGAATTATCAAATAATTTAAGTGGTGCTCTGATATACCAATAATTTCAGAGTTAACATCTATTAGCAGTTCACTAACTTTATCTCTAATACCTCTTATATTTTGATGAAATATGCTAATTCCTTCTCCACTTGGAAACATTACATCCTCTGGAGGTGAGCCCTTAGTTAGAGGCACTTCCTTTAAGCAGGTATACCTATCAGCTGACTTCAGTCTAAAAAAGGTGCAGCTCTAACACCAACTACTATAGGAATTTTTCCGTGAGTGATACCACTACCACCACCACCACCCACTACACTGTCATCTATAAGCTTAGCCAGCCTCCCCTTCCCATACCTATTGAGGTGCAAGCCATGCCTAGTGTGTAAGTTAGTTTAAGTATTGTGTAAGTCTAGAGCAATGACCTCAGCAGTTTGGTCCCTTAGGAATTCACACACATTTTTGAAACCTTGAGAAGGGAGCACCCAATCAGGATACAGGAAATATACTTTTTATTTAATATAATATTCTCCAGTCAACAAAAGTACAACAGTTAATACAATAACAGTAGAAGTCAACAATAACACTAATCCTTTTAAAATTTTTACCAGAAGCTGTAAATTACTTAACATCTCGAAACAGTAAAGTACATCAGCGCCACATACGGCGCTTATGACAAAGTTATATGTCATGATGGTACGTAAGAATTATTAAATGTGAACCACAACATTAGCATTAAAAGAAAACAAATAATAGGACATTAAAAGTCTTTATCACTTCCAACTCTTTACAAGCGTAAAAACTTTACCACAACAAACCTTACAGAATTATATAAATATAAAACAATTTTTTACATTTCCCAGGTAAAAACAGACATTAAACAGCAAAGCACTAAAAATTAATGCTCCTAAACGACACTAAAATCGCACTTATCCGTTAAAAAAAATAGAAAAACGAGAAAGAGGTACCAGATAAGCAATGTATACGAAAGATTATAGCCAAATGGTACCCGCCATCATGGGGCAAGGCATAATGGCATAACCACACTTATGGGCATATGGTGGTGGGATTGGTAGAGGCAGGGGGGAAGGGGAGAGAAAGATAGGGGGGAGGATGGAGGCTAGAAAAGGGGGAGTGGGACGTCCGTAACTGACTGCAGTGTGGCACCGTGTCTGTAAATCTGGGAATATGGAATTTTCCTGTTTCTCTTCGTCCATGACTCGAAGAAGATAGTTTGAGGTAGTGGCAAGTGAGTTGCACACGAGCGATGCTTTCTAAATTCGTGTTGATTTGTGGACAGAAGCTTGTCTGTCTCAAGAAAATTTACTATGAAGTCTATATGCAGACTGAAACGCCGAATGATAATTTGTACCAGGGTCAGTATTCGAACCCAGGTCTCCTGCCATTAGGCAATTGCACTGACCACTGCCTGGCACAGTGACTTTCACACAACTGCGCAGGATACCCCAGCACGCCTCCCTACTCAATCCAAACTTCCATTCACATTTCAGTCCACTTGGAATACCCCGAAACTCGAACAGCATTGCAGAGGCAGAGGTGAATGGGAGGGAAGTGTTCTAAGGTAGTCCGTGCAGTTTTGCAAATCCACTGTGCCAACTAGGGTGGTGCAGTGGTAAGCGCATCTGCCTCGTGAGGAGGAGACCCGGGTTCGTGCCCCGGCCTCGGTACCAATTTTCAATCGTCGCTTCAGTCTATACATTACATACATCGTAGATGCTTGAAACCTGAAAAGCTGTCGAGAACCATATAGTTTCATGTGAAATTTTGTGTATTCGAGCTTATAATATGCTCAAGATCCGTGCAGAGTTCCAGAGCTGGGTGGCTGGCGGTGGTGCCTCCCCCGCAGTTAGCGCACCGGAAGAGCCGCCCATCAGCGCGGCGCGCAGTTTATTCGAGGAGAGCAGCGGCAGCGGAAGCGCAGTGGGGCACATGGCGGCCGGCCATGAATATGAACGAGCCCCCGGGCGCTCGCGTTGGCCGCGTGGGTAGAGGCGGGCAGCCGGCAGCCTCTGCTGATGTTGCGTCTGCTGCGCGGGTTGCCGCCCCGCCCCGCGCCTGCCGCCAGTGTTTGCGGGCCAGCTGCGTGTGCAGCCGCCTACGCCTTTTGTTCCGTTCCAGCCACGGTTTACATAGGGGTGTACGCGCTGTACAAACCCGCAATACGCCCCATGTAATCCACCTTTGACGTCATTCTGCACACGTGCGCTTTATTCCCCTGTACCGTCGTTTCGCTGTAGCTTCTTTGATTAGTAATGAAAACGACCTCGTCCCCGGGTTCAAGTCCCGAAACCGCTTGTTTTGAATAAAATGGCGGCCAAACACTTCCAGCATACCAGTGGCGTTTGAAAAGTCCGTGCAAAGTCCGAAGAAATGGCCACTGAAGAAATGGCTAACTAGACAAAGATTTTATTCAAACGAGGAGGTGATTGCAGTAACTAATAGCTATTTAGCAGACTTAGACAATTCCTATTATTCGGAAGGGATCAACAAATTAGAACAGCGTTGGACGAAGTGTATAAGTCTAGAAGCAGACTGTCGAAAAATAAAAAAGTTTACCCCAAACACATAAGTACTTTTTATTTTTGCACGGACTTTTCAAACGCCGCTCGTAAGTCACCCATCATTCAGCAAATGGCCTTTCCAAAGAGAGCTGCAAACGAACAGAGATTCAAGCCATTCTGTTGCCCTTGGGTTGAGAAACTGCCCCTAAAGGCGTAAGAGTTTTCCACTGCGTTGAAGACACGTAATTTGTATCTAGACATGTGGCCTTTAAATAAAAAAGTGTCATAGTGATCTCTACATTGGCAAAAGATTCCGACTAGTCCCCCATTCGAATCTCCGTGAGAAAAATATTGACTAACCAACGAAAGGATAACGTTCTACGAGACGGGGCATGGCATGTCAGATGTTTGAACGTCATAGGGAAGCTAGAATATCTGAAAAGGGAAATGCTACTACACAGTCTAGATACAGTGGGGTCAGTGGAGTGAAATGGAAAGAACACAAAGATTTCTGGTCAAATGAGTATAGGGTAATGCCAATAGCGGCAGAAAACCGCATAATGGGAGTAGGACTCGTTATGAATAGGAAAGTAGGGGTGAGAGGAAGTTATTGTGAACAGTTCATTGACAGGTTTATTCCCATTAGAATCAACAGCAAACATTCTAAGGGACCGGGTTCGATTTTCGGATGGGTCGGAATTTTCTGCGCTCAGAAACTGGGTGTTGTCCTAATCATCATCATTTCACCCCCATCGACACGCAAGTTGCCGAAGTGGTGTCAAATCAAAAGACTTACACCCAGCGAACGGTCTACCCGACGTGAGGCCCTAGTCACACGACATTTACAACAGCAAACCAACACCGACAACAATAGTTAAGTTACACATGCCAATGTCGCAAGCAGAAGATGAAGAGAGGGAAAAAGTATACGAGAATATTGAACGGGTAATTAAGCAAGTAAAGGGAAATGTAATCTAATAGCCGTGGGGTATTCGAAGGCGGTTGTAGGGGAAGGAGTAGAAGAAAGGATTACGGAAGAATATGGGCTTGGTACTAGGAATGAGAGAGGAGAAAGGTAACTTGAGTTCTGCAGTAAATTTCAGCTATTAATAGTCAACATTCTGTTCAAGGTTAACAAGGGAGAGAAGTATACTTGGAAAAGGCCGGAGAATACGGGAAGATTCCAGTTATAATATATCATGGTCAAGCAGAGATTCCGAAATCTAATTAATGGATTGTAAAGCATACCCAGAAACAGATATAGACTTGGATCGACCGTTAGTAATGAAGATTAGATTGAAGTTTAAGAGACTAGTCAGGAAGAATCAGTGCTCAAAAAAGTGGGATACAGAAGCACTAAGGAATGAAGAGATGTGTTTGAAGTTCTCTAACAATGTAGATACTACGATAAGGAATTTCTAGCAAGCATTTCAGTTGAAAAGGAATGGACAACCCTAAAATGGGCAACACTGAACTTGTAAATTAGAAAATAAGTACAAAGAAGGTAACTGCGAAGAAACCATGGGTAGCAGAAGAAATACTTCGATTGATCGATGAAAGAAGGAAGTACGAAGAAGTTCAGAAATACAAGTTAGTTGCAAATGGAACATAAAGTGCAGATAAGCTAAGGCAAAATGGCTGTTCGAAAAAGTGAAGAAATCGAAAAAGATATGACTGTCGGAAGGGTAACTGGTTCACGTTGGTATGTAGAATGTATGAATCTAGCGATATACCATCTGACTTTCAGAAATACATCATCCACACAATTCCGATGACTGTAATACCCAACTGGTACGACAATTATCGCTCAATAAGCTTAGCAGCTCATGCATCTAAGTTTCCGACAAGAGTATTATACAGAAGAATGGAAGAGATAACTGAGGATGTGTCGGATGACGATCAGCTTGGCTTTAGAAAAGGTAAAAGCGCCAAAGAGGCAATTCTGGGGTTTGATTGATAATGGAAGCATGACTACAGGTTTCGACAATGAGAGCTGGTGCAAAATGTTCGAAAGTTTTGAGGAAAGTGGGGGTAAGCTATAGGTAACGACGGATAACATACAGTACGTACAAGATCCAAGAGGGAAAATTAACAGTGGAAGACCAAGAATGTAGTGCTCGGATTAAAAAGGATGTAAGATAGGGATGTGGTCTTTCGCCCCTACAGTTCAATATATACGTTGAAGAACCAATGGCAGAAACGGAAGGAAGGGACGAGAGTGGAATTAAAACTGAAGGTGATATGATCTTCCCGGGTTCTATTCCCGGCGGGGTCAGGGATTTTCTCTGCCTCGTGATGACTGGGTGTTGTGTGATGTCCTTAGGTTAGTTAGGTTTAAGTAGTTCTAAGTTACAGGGTACTGATGACCGTAGATGTTAAGTCCCGTAGTGCTCAGAGCCATTTTTTGAAATGATCTCAATGATAAGATTCGTTGATGTTGCTATCCTCGATAAAAGTGAAGAAAAATTAGAGGTTCTGCTGAATGGAATGAACAGTCTAATGAGTACAGAATATGGATTAAATGAAACAACAAGTTTACTGTTACCAGTCACCGTTTTCTTTATTTCCAAGACGCGTTTCAAAGGTTTAAAGATCCATCATTGGGTGAATTTACATTAGTTAGTATGGCATTTGTTTTTGTGTGTTGTGTTCCGATTTTTTGGAGGAACTTGTTGCACTGCCTAGTGGAGAGACAAAACACTATTTCAGAACATGGTTTTGGATTTCTTCTGACAAAAAAATCTATTAGATATCAGTTTAATTTTCCTGTCAATAACACTCCAGATCGAATGTTACCGACACCACTGAAAACACGCTTGTTGGTTTACAGAGGTCAATGATAATCGGCGTAAGGGGCGCCTCGAGCTCTGCCCCCTTTCTGTGAGCCGCCTATTAATGGTCCTTGTGGTCACTGAAGCACTAGTTACACATGGGATCAACGTCAGTAATTAAACAGGAGTCTGACTGTCCCTCTGATGACTGCTCGGTCTTCATGTTCTGTCGTCTTTGCAGGTCAACGGTTCCCTTCTTCTTGACTCCGTGTTCAGCCATGGTTCACCCTTTCCTGCCACCAACGTCGAATAGTAACATCGCCCCTATTCAGCTGTCTAATGATTCTACGATTACTACAACCGGTTTCTTTGAGCTCAACTACATTTCGTCTCTCAAATACTACATCTGCGTGTAGCGTTTAAGCGCCTGCTTGCGAGGCATAGTCCTTGTTTTGGTCCACACTACCACCTGTCCAACTGAGTGCATGGAATGAAATTCGCAAAGACTTTACACCCTGGTATATACATGTCCTGTGTTTACCTGCCAGGCTAGCCGAGAGCGCTAACGCGCTGCTTCCTGGACTCGGATAGGCGCGCCGGCCCCGGATCGAATCTGCCCGGCGGATTAACGACGACGACCGGAGTGCCGGCCAGCCTGGATGTGGTTTTTAGGCGGTTTTCCACATCCCCCTAGGTGAATACCGGGCTGGTCTCCACGTCCCACCTGAGTTACACGGCTCGCAGATATCTGAACACTTATGCACTATTCCATGGATTACACTAGTCGCAGACAGTTGGAATACACTAATTCCATCCCAGGGGGTACGAGGTGGCGGCAGGAAGGGCATCCGGCCAACCCCTTACACTAACATTGCCACATCCGATTAACCAGGCAGACCCTACGTACCTGCGGGAAAAAAAGCACAAGCAAAAGAAAGAAAGAAAAGAATATATATGTACCCTGTTTGCAACTCTTGGCATCTGTGCTGTGAAATTGCACTGTAGGTTCGCGTATTCATCCATTTGCCACTAAAGTTTACAGTTTCGAAATTTCCGGCGGTACCTGTTTGAATATCAGTTTGTGACCAGTTTCCATAACTCCTTCATGGTGCGTCTTTTTTTGTGTGAAATTTTATTTGATGCAGTTGGCTTACGCGCAAATGACCGATATTCATGTGTATTGACCCATGACTTACAAAAGTTTCAAAGCAATAGATTGAATAGCTCCTGCGAAAACTGATCAGTTGTAGTGACAAATGCACTATCGGAGAAATAAGTTCCCAAATGAAATTTCTTACGTTCATTTACATTGTTATCAGGTTTTTCTTCTTTCTCAAGTCCCTGTGGAGTTTGCTGCCCCAGAATCACTCCTAGATTCGAAAACATGTACAGCTTAAGACGATTTTTTAAAAGTAATTTCATTTTTCACACCTAGTGATTGATCAGGTAAAATTTTAAGAATTTTAAATCTTGCCAATCTATGCCATCTAATTATTCAAGTACAATTTTAACAATTTTAGATTTTAAATGTTTGCAACACATGTTGTCTATTTAAATAGTTACTTATTAATGTTTTACTTTATTTCATTTTTAGAACTGAAGATGATTATTAAATGTGATCGAAACTAGCTATCAAGTGTGACTAACTGTAACTGAGACTATTAACGCAAATATTTGTAAAACACATGTTGTCTTCTATATTGTGACAACATGAGCAGAAACTCAAACCAGAATCGGTGTATCCTTTCAATCAGTATTTTGTATACAATTTTTTTTTGCGATGGAGTTTGGCCCTGTAGACTCATCGTCTGTAATTAACTGACAGTAATTTCATGGTGAAGGGATGATTTAGCGTAATTACAAGGTTTATGGGTCCCTCTCCGCCACATGATTGTAGTAAATCTGCTCCTGGTAATAGTCCCCCGGCGTGCGACGCGCTCACACCCAGCGGCGCTTGCGCACCATGTGATTTACTACAACCAGACCTCACGATGGGCCCACAGTGTCCGGAGCTCCCATTGTGCTACAGCTGGTATCCTAGTTGCAACACAGCAGTTCCAACAGACGACTGAAATCTGCCGACATACGCAGTGTTTTCACGAAAAAGGTAATGACCCATGAACGGTTGATTCAGTTCTGCGCTTGATTTACCCCTATTTACATACCTAATGATAGTGAACAGAAATTTTGAAGATTTCTGTGAAAATTTTTATTCACCTTATGCTTCTTCAATGCGTGTAGTCACTTGAACGTGTTACTAATTTCTCTATTCGACAACCAAAGGAAGCGGTTGCTACCCACTCTCTTCTACTGAAAAAGGCAATCTTTCTGCCTTGCTGAATTACTGCATCTATTTTGCTAACATCGTTAGTTGAGTCTAACGTGAAGTTCCACATGGAGGTCTTCGCTGGGAAAACTGCAACAATAAATCCTTTGATACCTGCTTACCTCATAACTTCTAAGGCTGTCTCTTAGTTCCCATTGGAATTCTTCTCCACAGATCGTCACATCTAAGAGGTGTTTTTAACAGTGAAATTGCGTGTTTCGGGTTATTACTACTGTCACTACAATATTGTTCAAAGGCTTTACTTTGAGAAAAATGGTTGTTGGGTGGTCCATTGATAGTGACCGGGCCAAATATCTCACGAAATAAGCATCAAACAAAAAAACTACAAAGAACGAAACTCGTCTAGCTTGATGGGGGAAACTAGATGGCACTATGGTTGGCCCGCTAGATGGTGCTGTCATAGATCAAACGGAAATCAGCTGCGTTTTTTGAAGTAGGAACCCCATTTTTATTACATATTCATGTAGTACGTAAAGAAATATAAATGTTCCAGATGGACCACTTTTTTCGCTTTGTGATAGATGGCGCTGTAATAGTCACAAACGTATAAGGACGTTGTATCACGTAACATTCCGCCAGTGCGGACGGTATTTGCTTCGTGATACATTACCCGTGTAAAATGGGCCGTTTACCAATTGCGGTAAAGGTCGATATTGTGATCAAAATGCCCAACGGGCGTATGCTATGTATGCAGCTCGATATCCTGGACGACATCATCCAAGTGTCCGGACCGTTCGCCGGATAGTTACGTTATGTAAGGAAACAGGAAGTGTTCAGCCACATGTGAAACGTCAATCACGACCTGCATCAAATGATGGTGCCCAAGTAGGTGTTTTAGCTGCTGTCGCGGCTAATCCGGACATCAGTAGCAGACAAATTGAGAGAGAATCGGGGATCTCAAAAACGTCGGCGTTGAGAATGCTACATCAACATCGATTGCACCCGTACCATATTTCTATGCATCAGGAATTGCATGGCGACGACTTTGAACGTCGTGTACAGTTCTGCCACTGGGCACAAGAGAAATTACGGGACGATGACAGATGTTTTGCACGCGTACTATTTAGGGACGAAGCGTCATTTGCCAACAGCGGTAACGTAAACCGGCATAATATGCACTATTGGGCAACGGAAAATCCACGATGGCTGCGACAAGTGGAACATCAGAGACCTTGGCGGGTTAATGTATGGTGCGGCATTATGGGAGGAAGGATAATTGGCCCCCATTTAATCGATGGCAATCTAAATGGTGCAATGCATGCTGATTTCATACGTAATGTTTTACCAATATTACTACAACATGTTTCACTGCATGACAGAATGGCGATGTACTTCCAACATTATGCATGTCCGGCACATAGCTCGCGTGCGGTTGAAGCGGTTTTGAATGGCGTATTTCATGACAGGTGGAATGGTCGTCGAAGCACCATACCATGGCCCGCACGTTCACCGGATCTGACGTCCCCAGATTTCTTTCTGTGGGGAAATTTGAAGGATATTTGCTATCGTGATCCACAGAGAACGCCTGACAACATGCGTCAGCGCATTGTCAATGCATGTGCGAACATAACGGAAGGCGAACTACTCGCTGTTGAGAGGAATGTCGTTACACGTATTGCCAAATGCATTGATATTGACGGACATCATTTTGAGCATTTATTACATTAATGTGGTATTTATAGGTAATCACGCTACAACAGCATGCGTTCTGAGAAATGATACGTTCACAAAGGTACATGTATCACGTTGGGACAACCGAAATAAAATGTTCAAATGTACCTACGTTCTGTATTTTAATTTAAAAAACCTACCTGTTACCAACTGTTCGTGTGAAATTGTGAGCCATATGTTTGTGACTATTACAGCGCCATCTATCACAAAGCGAAAGAAGTGGTCCAACTAAAACGTTCATATTTCTTTACGTACTACATAAATATGTAATAAAAATGGGGGTTCCTATTTAAGAAAACGCAGTTGATATCCGTTTGACCTATGGCAGCGCCATCTAGCGGGCCAACCATAGCGCCATCTGGTTTCCCCCTTCGAGCTAGACAAGTTTCGTACTTTGTAGTTTTTTCTTTTGGCGCTTATTTCGTGAGATATTTGGCCCGGTCACGATCAATGGACCACCCTGTATATATAGGGTGAGGCATTTAAAACCGTTCGTCGGAATATTTGGCGAAATACATATCGGATTTAAAAATGTGGTAATAAACGATGTTCACCTCGAAGAGGTTTTTTAAGTTTTACATAGAAACCGACGTCCGGAAACACCAAACGATTCTACATAGCGTCAAAGATATAGGCGCCGGCGCCTGTATGTACAAACAGGATGATTCCGTGAGCGTGTTACGAACTTTCTAAGATTATGGGCAAGGAAAAATATACATCAGTTTGAGGTAAGGTCCCTGTATCACAAACGAATGAGTCGAAAGTTATAAGGGAAAACCGTTCTGACAGTGAAATACATGTACTGGTACTGTTTTTATTAAGATCGTAGGGTAGGCAACTTTCAGAGGTGGCAGTGTGCACCAAAACAAGGAAAAATCATCCAGTAAACATGGCTGTCAAGTGCATACCTGAGGTGCTATGAGCAGTTTTTCATCTTCGCTACAAAAATGGTTCAAATGGCTCTGAGCACTATGCGACTTAACTTCTGAGGTCGTCAGTCACCTAGAACTTAGAACTAATTAAACCTAACTAACACATCCATGCCCGAGGCAGGATTCTAACCTGCGACCGTAGCGGTCGCTCGGCTCCAGACTGCAGCGCCTAGAACCGCACGGCCACTCCGGCCGGCTCTTCGCTACAGTTAGACCCATCTTCTCTATTGAACAAGTATACATAACGCCTCACGTATGTATCTTGGAGCCCATCTTTACTAGATATTTTTCTTGTTTTGATACATATTATCACATCCGGAAGTTGCTTACGTTAAAATCTTAGCAACAACTGTATCAGTACACGTATTCCATTCTCTGAGGGATCCGAACGGTTTTCGCTTATAGCTTCCAATTCGTTTGTTTCCGGGACAGGGACCCTTACCTTAAAATCATACATTTATCCTTCTCCATTATGTTACAAAGTTTGCAACATCATAACGCAACCACCCTGAACACATATACATCTACAGGCGCCGGCGCCCATAACTTTGACGCTCTGTAGCGTCATTGGATGACGTTTCCGGACATGGGTTCCTATCTAAAACTTTATCTGCTAAGTGCCCTCTACAACCTCAAGAAGTGTGTAACATCAATTGTGAAACACCCGGGGTACTTATATAATTTGGTTGAAATCGGTACAGTAGTTTAGGAGGAGATGTGGAACATATGCATGTGGAACAAACACACACACACACGCACACACACACACACACACACACACACACACACACACACATATTTATTTATTCATTTCTGTAGTATCAAAATAACTTCTCAATTTTTTGGCTAAAACAGAGATACATTTTTTCTTCGTTCTTCTGATTTGGTACTTTGAACGTTTCCATTTCCACTCTTCAGATAGAAAAACTAATACAGCTTCTTCCTCAACCTAGTAGTAGCATTTACCGATCCAGGCGCCATAGTGGTTCCCTTTCCAACCATCCAGATTTACGTTTTCCGTAGTTTCCCAACATCGCTTCTACATCTACATGTTTCCTCTGAAATGCACTCTTAAATGCTTGGTAGAGAGATCATACAGTCAATTTCAGACAATTTCTCTACCGTGTCCCTCTCCACTACAATGTGGGAAAAATAAATACCTAAATCTCTCTCTCCGAGCTCTGATTTCTGTAATTTTATTACGCCGGTGGTTCCTCCGTTTGTAGGTGGGAGTGAACAAAAGATTTTGGCATTCAGAGGAGGAAGTTGACGATAGTAATTTCGTGAAAAGATCTTGGCGCAAAGAAAAACTCTTGTGTTTTTATGATTGTCACCTAAATTCGCGTATCATATCCGTGACACTACCTCATTTTGTGAGAATACAGAACGAGCTTACCTTTGCACTTTTGCAGTGTCTTCGATCATCTCCTACGGGTACGCACACCACACCACACGGCAGTAATCCAGAATGGGACGGAGAAGCGTCGTGTAAGCTGTTTCTTCAGGAGAGTTTTTGTACTTTCTCAGTCTTCTGCCGATTAGACACAGTCTTTGGTTCGCTTTCACCAAAAGACTTTCTGTGTGATAGTTCCAATTTCTGTTGTTCGTTATTTTAATCCCCAGGTACTTAATTGAATCTCAAGTTCTAAATTGGGTAGGTACTCATATGGAAACCCTCACATTTTATTGGTCTGGATGAATTTTCACTTTCCACGCCATGTAGATATCTTGTTTAAATCATTTTGTAATTAGTTTTGACCTTATGATGACTTTACTAGACGATAAACGATTACATCGTTTGTATACAATCTAAGACGACTGCTAAGATTGTTTTGTAAATCGTTTACGTAGGTTAAGAGCAATAGGGGCCTCTAATTATTCTGTGTTGAGTCCCAGATATAACTTCAGGTTCATTAGTGGATTTCCGTCAATTACTAGAAACTGTGACCTTCTTGACAGGAAATAGTGAATTCAGTTGCACGGCTGGGACTAAATTCCAAAGGCATGTAATTTGATTGTGAGGAAAGCATATTCTGAAATGCTCCCTTTGAAAAGAACACGACCGTTTTCCGTACCCATCACTCCCCAAACAGAGCTTGTGCTAAAGCTCATCAACATTAAATTCAGAATGTTTCACAACTGCAGGATGAAAAATATACAGACAGTGGAATGTCCTAAACTGAATGCTTTAAGGGAAGGATATGAAAAAAAAAATCATCTGTGATGTGCCCTTAGCGGAATCATCCACTGTTTACAGTTCGTGACTGGAGTCGAATATGGAGCATTACTTGTAACAGGAACTTGCCGACATGCATTTAATGTATCGTGCAGCTGATGTAGTGACGCAGGAAAACCACACATATGTAGAGAGGAAATATCCCCGACAAGTGTTGTCCTGATCAAGAGAAATTTATCGGCGTGGACTGGGTCGATCAGAGTGCAGAGGACTGACCGGGTTTCTCTAAAGGGATTCTCTCACCAGGTAGAGTTTGACATGGATCATGTGAAAGAAGACTCATCAAGAATCAAACACGACTTTCCCGACAGATGCACACTTCGAAATTACAGTGTGGAGAGTACTTATGTAGCAGCCAGTTATTACACCTCTGATAAACAGTCTGTACAAGAAATGGCGCCAAATGTGTAACAATTATTTGCTTTCAACCACTTTAACTGTACTAGACACAGTTCAACTAGTCGTTTCAAGACAGAGTGTTCCAATCACCAAGTTTCTGACATCCAACTTGTAGCGTTCTTTAAATAAAATAAACTGAATAACGCTTTGGGCTATGGGTTCTCATCTTCCATAAAATTGGGCGCTTCACTTAGCACAACAGCGCACCAGACCATGTCCTCTTCTTCATAATTCGGTGCCAAAATTGTCCATTTGACGTTTCTGGTGCGTAGAAGTAGTTGTAGGCTCCAGTGCCCGAGCCGGCCGCGGTGGTCTAGCGGTTCAGGCGCTCAGTCCGGAACCGCGCGACTGCTAAGGTCGCAGGTTCGAATCCTGCCTCGGGCATGGTTGTGTGTGATGTCCTTAGGTTAGTTAGGTTTAACTAGTTCTAAGTTCTAGGGGACTGATGACCACAGATGTGCTCAGAGCCATTTGAACCATTTTTTTGCAGTGCCCGAGGTACCATTGTGAGTGAGCAATTTGTATTTATGTCTCCAAAGACAATGACTGTCTAACCACTAATGGACGTAACCACTAATGGTTTCTTCCTTGGAATACGAGATACCTATAACTATTCATCTGCATTAAAATAAACCCAAAAAGCTGTTAAAATATTTTTAAGTTGTCATTCATTTGCAAATGTAGAAAATTGTTGAATTTCTTCTCTTCAGCGCTTGTTTCCAATCTTCCACCAAGCCGAGTTTTCTTCCTTTCTTTTCCATGTGCGCGATGTGTCCATTTCGCCTTCTATACCGTTTACGAGGTGGCCACTTTCATACTACTGCTGACATGTGATTCCTCAGAATGAAAGCATCTATGTGTTGTTTGGTTCTGAGCGTAAAATCCCTTCCCGTCTGTCAAATATATTCTCATCTAGGGTCGACACTGCATTTTATCAAATTTGTTCTTGTTACTTCACTAAATTATTTGTCTGTAACGCTACTTTGACGCCATGAAGATTAAAAATGTGGCTGACATCGAAATAAGTGTCCAAGGAATAGAAAAGCAACTGAAATCACTCAACAGAGGAAAGTCCACTGGACCTGACGGGATACCATTTCGATTCTACACAGAGTACGCGAAAGATCTTGCCCCCCTTCTAACAGCCGTGTACTGCAAGTCTCTAGAGGAACGAAAGGTTCCAAATGATTGGAAAAAAAGCACAGGTAGTCCCAGTTTTCAAGAAGGGTCGTCGAGCAGATGCGCAAAACTATAGGCCTATATCTCTGACATCACTCTGTTGTAGAATTTTGCTCGCATATCATGTCATTTCTGGAAACCCAGAATCTACTCTGTAGGAATCAAAATGGATTCCGGAAACAGCGATCGTGTGAGACCCAACTCGCTTTATTTTTTCATGAGACCCAGAAAATATTAGATACAGGCCCCCAGGTAGATGCCATTTTCCTTGACTTCCGGAAGGGTTTTAATACAGTTCCGCACTGTCGCCTGATAAACAAAGTAAGACCTACGGAATATCAGACCAGCTGTGTAGCTGGATTGAAGAGTTTTTAGCAAAGAGAACACAGCATGTTGTTCTCAATGGAGAGACGTCTACACACGTTAAAGTAACCTCTGGCGTGCCACAGGGGAGTGTTATGGGACCATTGCTTTTCACAATATATATAAATGACCTAGTAGATAGTGTCGGAAGTTCCATGCAGCTTTTCGCGGATGATGCTGTAGTATACAGAGAAGTTGCAGCATTAGAAAATTGCAGTGAAATGCAGGAAGATCTGCAGCGGATAGGCACTTGGTGCAGGGAGTGGCAACTGACCCTTAACATAGACAAATATAATGTATTGCGAATACATAGAAAGAAGGATCCGTTATTGTATGATTATATGATAGCGGAACAAACACTGGTAGCAGTTACTTCTGTACAATATCTGGGAGTAATGCGTACGGAACGATTTGAAGTGGAATGATCATATAAAATTAAAGGTTGAAATTCATTGGGAGAGTCCTTAGAAAATGTAGTCCATCAACAAAGGAGGTGGCTTACAAAACACTCGTTCGACCTATACTTGAGTATTGCTCATCAGTGTGGGATCCGTACCAGGTCGGGTTGACAGAGGAGATAGAGAAGATCCAAAGAAGAGCGGCGTGTTTCGTCACAGGGTTATTTGGTAAGCGTGATAGCGTTACGGAGATGTTTAGCGAACTCAAGTGGCAGACTCTGCAAGAGAGGCACTCTGCATCGCGGTGTAGCTTGCTGTCCAGGTTTCGAGATGGTGAGTTTCTGGATGAGGTATCGAATATATTGCTTCCCCCTACTTATACCTCCAGAGGAGATCACAAATGTAAAATTAAAGAGATTCGATCACGCACGGAGGCTTTCCGACAGTCGTTCTTCCCACGAACCATACGTGACTGGAACAGGAAAGGGAGGTAATGACAGTGGCACGTAAAGTGCCCTCCGCCACACACCTTTGAGTGGCTTTCGGAGTATAAATGTAGATGTAGATGTTTTATTCAGTGCTTCTTTTTTGTTATTATTCGTTCTCACTGCTTCGTTAATCATATCCATATTGCAGGCATTATTATGTGCTATCTTCTTAATAATGTTTAGTACTGTCTTCTGCTGCTTACTCATTCGCCCGTAGATCGCCCTGTCTACTGAGCTCCGAAGAGCAGCCTCCTTGTACGCGGTTCGATGACAAGATTCACTAGGAGCTGCAGCGTAAGTCGATATCGGTTTGTTATCAGTGAACTCAATTTTCTTCTGATAATCGTCAAACTGTTTTCAGAATTTGTTCTTTATCTTCTTTAGTACAGTCAATGCGAAAAAGTGAGTCGTCTGCGTAACGTTTCAAAAGACAATTTTTATCATTACGGCTTCTTCAGATATTAAGACTATCTTCCAAGTTTTTAATAAAAATATCACCCATAGCGCCTGAAATTCCAGTATAATATGTTTTCCTTTTTATTTTAATGTATTTTATTTAATGAAAGCCACAAACTGAGTGCCGACATCCTGGCAATGAGAGCATCGGCTGTTCAAACGCGTAATGGTATTGTTTCGTGTACTATGTGGTTGAATCAGATAACTATTACTGAAAAAGCATAACAACTGCTACGTCTCAACCAAACAATGAATAGCATTAAAACTACGCGGAGTGATTATATACCAGGGTTTTAAATTCATTTAGACTGGTTGTCAGCACCTTGAACGGTTAATTTGGCCTTAAGGTTTAGTATAATGTGTACGCAATATTTTGCACCTGTTAAATCCGCAAGATAATAATATTTTAACAAAGTCATATTTCCAAACCACCAAGTACTGTTGATAAATAATTCTTTGTTGCAACTAGTTTCGAAACTCTGCTCATCCTCAGGTATTATAAAATTATTTATAACAGTCTAGATAGAGACGCCCTTATTTTTACTATTTTATTTCCAGCTGACGCCACAGAAGCAACATTGCATGTAGCCTGTTATAAACAATTTTACGATACGTGGATGCAATCAGGAAATTGAAAGCGGTAGTAAGGTATTATTTATTAGCAGCTTTTAGTGGTTTTGTAATATGACTTTTTTTAAATGTGTATGAAAATGAATATGGAGGACACTAATTTACATATAGTACACTTCGTTTTATTTATTTAGTCACAATTATGACACACGATCGACGCTTTGTTCGCAACATGACTCTTGCTGCAGTGGTCTTCAATCCGAAGATTGGTATGATACAGTTCTTCACGCTAGTTTATCCTGTGGAAGCCTCTTTATCTCTGTAAACTAGTGCTACCGACATTCATCTCAACCTGCTTACTATATTCATGCCTAGGTCTTCCGCTACAATTTTTACTCCCCGTACTTCCTTCCATTACCAAGCCAACCACTAGCTGATAACTCAGGATGTGTCCTGTCAACAAATCCCTTCGTTTAGTCAAATTATGCTACATATTTCTTTTTTTTCTCTTTGATTCAGTACATAATCATTAGTTACTCGATCTATCCATCTAAACTTGAGCATCCTTCTGCAGCACCACAATTTAAAAGCTTTCACTACCAACTTGTCTCAGCTGCCTACCATCCATGATTGACTTCCGTACAAGGTTACATTCTAGACAAATACCTCCAATGAAGTCCGTCTGCATAGCTAGATGGTAACGTGCTCGCCTCCCATGCAAGCCGGTCCGCGTTCGATTCCCGGCCGGGATGGAGAATTTCTCCGCTCGGGGACTGGGTGTTGTGTTGTCCTCATCATCATTTTATTCTCATCACCGCCGCGCAAGTCGCCCAATGTGGCGTCGAAGGAAATAAGACTTGCACTTGGCGGCCGAACTTTCCCGAATAGGGGCCTCCCGGTCAACGATACCATACGCTCATTTCCATTTTACTTCCAATGAAGACTTCGTAACAAACAATTTATATTAGATTTAATAAATACCTCTTTTTCACAACGCTTTTCTTGTTATAGCCAGTCTGCTTTTTGTATCCTGGGTATTTCGGCCATCGTCTCTTATTTTACTGCCAAATCAGCAATACTCATCTATTAATCTTAGCATTTCATTTTCTAATCTGATTCCCTCAGTATCGTGTTATTTAGCTGGAGTATATTCCAGTACCCTTGTTTTACTTTCCTTGCTCATTCTATTACCTCTTTTCAAGACACCATTCATACCGTTCAACAACTCTTCTAAATCATTTGCCGTCAATTACATAATTACAATCTCATCGATAAACCTCGACATTTTTACTTCCTCGCTCTGAACTTCAGTTCCCTTTCCAAATTTCTCATTGTTTTCCTTTATTGTTTTCTCGATTTTCAGATTGAATGACATCGGCGATAAGCTACAATCCTGTCTTAATTCCTTCACAAATACTGCTTTGCTTCCCTTTCATGTCCCTCGACTCTTACAACTGCCTTATGGTTTGTGTACAAGTAGTGAATAATCTTTCGCGCCCTTCATAATCTGCTACCTTCGCACTGCAAAGTGTAGTCTGGTTAACATTGTCAAAAGCTTTCTACAAATTTATGAACTTAGGTTTTCATTGCTTCAACCTGTCTTCTAAGGTAAGTCTTGGATGGGTATTGCCCCGCGTTTTCCTACGTTTCTGCAGAACCCAAACTGTTTTCTGAGGTCAGCTTCTATCAGTTTTTCTATTCTTCCGTAAATAATTCGTGTGAGTATCATGCAACCATGTCTCATTAAACTGATGGTTCGGTAATACTCGGACCTGTTGAGCACCTACCTTCTTTGGAATAGGAATTGTTACATTCTTCAAATGGTTCAAATGGCTCTAAACACCTGAGGTCATCAGTCCCCTAGACTTAGAACTACTTAAACTAACTAACCTAAGGACATCACACAAATCCATGCCCGAGGCAGGAATCGAACCTGCGACCGTAGCAGCAGCACGGTTCCGGACTGAAGCGCCTAGAACCGCTAGGCCACAGCGGCCGGCTTACATTCTTCTTGAAATCTGAGCCCATTTCACCTGACTCAAGTATTTTTCACATTAGTTGCAACAGTTTTGTCATGACCGGCTGTCACAAGGATCTCAATAATTCTGAGGGGCTATCGACAGAATCAGGTGCCTTGTTTCCACTCAGAGCTTTCATTGCTCTTTCAAATTCCTTCAACAGTACCATATCCCCCATCTCATCTTCATTTACTTCCTCTTCCCTTTCTATACTATTGTCTTCAAGTTAATTTCCCTTGACACTTATGCCGTATGCATCCTGAAAATCTCCACTCTATGGTCAAAACCGATTATGATTTTAATGTCCTGTACTTGTGTTCAAAAGAAATAAAATTGTGATATGAATATCTCAGTCCATCTTCGTTGTACATTTTCAGGAATAAAATTTTCTAGACATGCTGAACTTGGTTTATTACGCTCATGCAGAACACACAAATGAAACTGAGTATCCGTAGAACAAGCAAAACTGTTGGAAACGTCGCAAAGCCAGGTCCGTGTGGCAACCTGTCCGTTGACTGCGATCGCGGTAGCACAGCCAGTAAGCAATCAGATTGGCAATTCTAACAACAAACACGTCCATCACTTGAAGCGGATGACCCAGCCGGAGCGATAGTGTAAACAACCAACACCGCCGTACGCCGAACTCGCTGACTCGCTCGGCTGTGCAGATACATCGAGACACAGACGCAGCGTAGACATACACAACCACATACGTAAATACTCCGCGTTAGACTGCACGCCAAAAGATACTTCGTGGTTACATCAGCAATATACTGTCCTGTTCCTTTCCTGTATGCAGGAACATTGCTGTTATAATGTATCTATACGCACCCTAATCTCTCTCACCTTATTCCCACGATGCCTACATGAAATATTCGACCGTGGCAGCAGAACTGTTATACGGTCCCACACTACTACCTTCGTACAGGGTTTCCTGAGCCCAAGCTTGCCTGCCTTCAAAAGTTCCCATTTAATTTTCAGCAGGTGGCGCCCCACAGAAGGTAAATGATTGAAGAAACTCACTAGTTTGTAAATTTTTGCGGAATAGGAAGTCACTTTATGAACAAGAAAGAGATACTGATAAACAAGACTTTATTCACCACCAAGTTTGATTAACAGGTCTTGGCTCTGAGCACTATGGGACTTAAACTTCTGAGGTCATCAGTCGCCTAGAACTTAGGACTACTTAAACCTAACTAAGCTAAGGACATCACAAACATCCATGCCCAAGGGAGGATTCGAACCTGCGACCGTAGCGGTCGCGCGTTTCCAGACTGTAGCGCCTAGAACCGCTCGGCCACCCCGGCCGACTTAACAGGTCTTCCAAAGGTCGGAATTCATTCACCTAGTTCCTAAATGTGCAATGGCTTCTACCACTAAGGTGAAAAGAATATTATATGAAAAAAGCGCCATGTCATCGCGGTTTGTGGAGCTACAGACAGGCACAAGCACTCTCTGATTCATACCCACCTGTTTAGTTCGACGAGTCGGCGAGTTCAGTAACACTGCAGCCTGTTAAACTCACCTCCCTGTCACAGGACTACTGGTAACTTTGCGCTCCTGCTGATGAGACAGTCGTACATTCTGAATAAAATCATACACCAGGGAACAGGTACGTTGGCCCGCAGATAAATACCAAACCCACCCGGTAAAAACATTGTTGAGGCCCTGTGTCCTCCAATTGAGTTGGTATACATCAGTAGCATATTCATAATTAAAGCGATACGTGCCTAACACCAGCATTCAAGGAGATTTCACGGATGCCACTAATTCAGATAAAGCTCTATTGTGTCCCATAAATGTTCGATGTGATCCATGTCTGGGGATCCCGGTGGCCAAATAATTTGCTCTAAATGTCCAGAACGTTCTGACATGGCGCATTGACATCCATGAAAGTTCCATCGCTGTTTGGGAACATGAAGTCCATGAACGGCAGCAGATGGTCTCCAAGTACCCGAACATAATCAACTCCAATCAATGACCGTTTCAGTTAGACCCAATCTAGCACAAGTAAACATAGCCCAAACCATTATGGAGCAGCCACCATCTTGCACAGTGCCTTGTTGATGAGTTTTGTTCATGGCGTCGTGTGGTTTGCGTCACACTCGAAACCTACTATCAGCTCTTACCAACTGAAATGGGGACTCACCAGACCAACCCATGGTTTCCCAGTAGTCTAGGGTCCAACCGAAATGGTCACAAGCCCAGGAGAAGCGCTGCAGGCGATGTTGTGCTATAAGGAAAGGCACCCGCGTCGGTCGTCTACTGCCATGGCCCATTGACGCCAAATTTTGCCTCACTGACCTAACAGATACGTTCGTCGTATGTCCCACACTGATTTCTGCGATTATTTCATCCAATGTTGCTCGTATGTTAGCACTGACAACTTTACGCAAAACGGCGCTGCTCTCGGTCGTTAAGTGCAGACCGTCGGTCTCTGCGTTGTCCATGATGCCTGAAATTTGGTATTCTCTGCACATTCTTGTCGCTGTGGATTTCGAAGTACTGAAGTGTCTAACGATTCCCGAAACTGAATGTGCCATACGTCTAGTTCCAATGCCCGCAACTCCTGGTCGTGCGGTAGCGTTCTCGCTTCCCGCGCCCGGGTTCCCGGGTTCGATTCCCGGCGGGGTCAGGGATTTTCTCTGCCTCGTGATGGCTGGGTGTTGTGTGTTGTCCTTAGGTTAGTTAGGTTTAAGTAGTTCTAAGTTCTAGGGGACTGATGACCATAGATGTTACGGCCCATAGTGCTCAGAGCCATTTGAACCAATCTAGTTCCAATTAGCGATCTGTTTTCAAACTATGTTAATTCCCATCCTTCAGCCATAATCACATCAAAAACCTTTTTACACGACTCACTTGATTCCAATGACTCCACCAATGCACTACCTTTTCATTCCTTGTGTACTACTTGATGCCGCCGCCATCTGTTTATGCGCGTACCGCTGTTCCATGACTTCTGCATACTTAGTCCACTGAGTTCCTGATCTGTCATTCTGTTTCGTTATTTGTTACTTTTTTTATTGTATGTCATGTGTTGACAGACTTACATTAATATCCGTTCATTTATACTCTGAGTATGCACACAGTAGTGTTATAATTTTCGTTTGTTCAATGAAAAGGTAATTCTAGTTTTCTGCTAACACACTTTTTTGTCTCTATTTCTGTCCTTAGGTGAGTGCCATATCGAACCTGGTCTCAGGTAGCTACTACTTGCGGAATTCAGAACATCTGGTGAGTGCTCATATATTCAGCATAACATTTTTGAAGAAAGCCATTTTGGCCGATATACACTGGCAGCGAAAACATAATGCTGTCTCTAGTTCAGCATAGTGCTTTGGAAGATGTGACACTGTGTGTGGAAGATACATAGGCTTCATACCTTGAATCAGTCGTTAACGGGAACTAGGAAGAGTTGCACGATGAAAAAAGGCGTACCGAACCACTGTCATTGTCAATTTGAGTAATATCCATTTCGGTATTAGGCCGCTTCATTTTCTAACACTTTAATGGCCTACATACAAAATCTGCATTTTTCATCCTGAAGAGAACTGTAGAAAAATG
The DNA here is from genome assembly GCF_021461385.2 of Schistocerca piceifrons. Classification (NCBI taxonomy): domain Eukaryota; kingdom Metazoa; phylum Arthropoda; class Insecta; order Orthoptera; family Acrididae; genus Schistocerca; species Schistocerca piceifrons. The sequence continues at coordinate 508,807,630 of NC_060142.1, read as the reverse complement.
TCGGTTTTTTCGTTGATTTTAATGTTACAACAGAGCACAGAGTATTGCCCAAAAGGATTTTATTTGAACTGGCGTTATGTATCAACAAAATAAGTGCTTCAGTGTTTTAAAACGCTCATCACTCGCTAAGCTTATCACAGATTATACACCACCTGATCAAAGTTCTCCAGACAGCCCTATGCAATGAGTAAATACTGTTGTGACTAGAATTACTGTAATCTCAATAAGACAAAAAATAGAACATTTTAGTTTATATAAACAACCATCCACAGTTATGAACAAAATCAATAAAATTTATAATAACGTATCCTCAAAGTGAGCTCCCATTAAATACAGCAACCTATAAGATTTGAGCCACCACAGTCATAAACTTAAGGCAGCCAATTTTCCTTCTGCTAGTCACGCCATCGCTTTCTTGCATTATGACCAGTGTCTTTCTGGATAACAAACAAGCCACCCAGCACTCGTGCGCACATCACCAAATGGCAGGCGCCGCCACTGACGATATTCAGCCCGTAAAGACGAACATGTCGAACTACGGCTCCAGCGGGGACTCCGCCGGTGGTCGCTGCATGTTTCCAGCTCGGTGGCGGAAGAGAAATCGTATGCTCACACCGCAGCTGAAGGCTTGGTTTAGGAGGCGCTACACTCGCACTGTACCCCCTCCCCCACCCCCCTCCCACCCCCCCCCGCGCCACCAAAGAGAGCACGGAAGTTCGAATCCATCGCAACAGTGACGACTTTTATATCAGCTCAAGTTAAAAACATCGATATTTGTCTCATAACTTGGCTTAGGCCATCACTGGCTCAGACTTAGGATGCCAAAACTGCCGTTCTAGAAGTAATAAATATTGTTTTAGCTATTGCCATATCCACTCCCATGTTATTTCTCATCCTTTCCTATTTGCCAAAAGCCGATTCTCCATATCCACACCTTTGAAAGTTCTTCCTTATTCACACAGAGTGATTCGGTTGCCCATGCAACCCGCAATGTTATACCCGGCCTTCAAAAACTACGTGCGTGATTTCTATGCAGTATCACTCGCTGCCCGCACTCTTACACCTGCAGAAAAAATGAACGTGACCTTCTTGTAGAAAATTTAATGTAGTTAAATTTTGTACCGGGATGCGTTTCCACTGGAGGCCACTGTTTTAAAATTATTCAGAAAAACGTACAAATGCACCTTTGTCCCGACATTCATCCCTCAGAATTTCACGTCGTTTGTGACATTCACTCCTACCACTGCACAAACATTTCTGACTACACAAACTATTCCCGATATTCCACATTCTTGGCTCTATTACGCCACCAGCATACTTGGCTATCTCGTATTACTAATTCAAACGTGACCTTGAAGGTAATGAAAGTAAAACGACTTTGTAAACGTTACACTGAAACTAACTACGTTGAAATTCGATCCAAACCCAATCGTTTCAAGTACATTAGTTTCGCTGTCAGAAGACCTGACGAATAGTGAGAGAATATGAATGTCTTGCTCGTGGTTTTTGAAGGCCTGATATAAAGTCGTGGGTACTTCGGTGAGGCAGCTGAAACACACTGTGTATTACCGTGGATGTTATTTTTAATAAATTACTTTCAGTTCTGAAGGACTGTTTGTTCATTGCAGTCCTTTTCTTAACATCCGTTATTTTTCGGTTACTATCAGTTACGGAATTATAGAAACAGCGTAATAAGTTTAGATGTTTCAGTGTTTTATTCCCAGTCGTATTGTTTGTTTTCGCTTGCCATTCCAATTTATGCTTAAGCTGCGGTCTTCCGGGGCGTTTGTAAAAATTCACGTCCGTTTAGGAATCTTTTAAGATTATAATATTATCCGCAATGAAAATTCTTTATTTACCTTTAAAAAGTCAAACACCTGCTGTTATTCTGGAACCATAAATGTCTGTTTACTTTCTACGGTTGCAGTGCAAATAGAGTATCAGTTTTTTTATCACTCCAGTCTTTTCTAATTTTGTGTATTTCTGCAAATAGTTATAAAATATAATTGCAGTCTCATATTATCTACTGGCGGTTCTTCTGCATGGAAACTTGAAACTACTGTTTATTCACAGCATTTCACGGTACCTACAAAATTCTGTTAGACGTAGTCTCTATTGTTTACGTTTTCTAATCCAAAATTACCAAATCATTTTACATTTTGATCGCTTACATTAAAGTCTTGCATTATCATTATATGATCTTATTTTTCGAGCAGTTCCACTGTATAATCACACGTATCTTCGATTTCTTCACTTTCGGTGATTATCGTTGGAAACTAAAATTGTACCACTAACACCGGCCCTATTTTCATCATCAGTGGTCGATCGTTAACATGGTAGGCCTTGTTCCACTTGTTCTTAAGAAAAGTTGGAATGGCAACTAGTACTGATTTTTCTTTCCAACCTAAAATTATTCTATAGCTCTTCTGATGTAAAGTCTTTCACGCTCTTCAATCTATTTGGTAGACCTAGCACAAATAGTTCATCCTCATTCGTGATCTATTTTGATTCTTGTAACTTTCCTGCTTTTAGTAATTATTTCGCTCTCCATGTTGCCATTTTAAGTTCTTTATTAGCCTCAGTTTTGCACACAGTACTAAATGCAGAATTAAGATGTTGGTAAGCAGTTGCTCCCCTTGTCGAATTCTGCGCTCCAGCTTTCATCATCATCTGAGTCCTTTTTGTTCTTCTGCGCATTCGATCATGGCTACAGAACTTTACATATTCCTACCGGCGAATTCTGCTCATTTTCCACATTCTCCTGCCGTTAATCAACAACGCTATTCCTCCATGTTCTGGTTCCATTTCTCAGCCTAAGGACAAATATTTCTCCCACTTCTCCATGGGGGCCATGAAGAAGTACGCTTGTCATGCCAGTCATCCGATCCCCCTACGGCTGTGCGCTTCCAGCCCCTCACGACTATATGATGTAAGTCACTTCGCCCGAAACAGAAGGTCGTTGAACTTCCTACTTCTTGTCTTTGTTAAGGGGACTGGGTTACAGGCGTTTCTTTGACACAGCTGTACTATGCAAGACCGATCCTGTTCTCAACGTTCACGTCAATGGCTTCATATCTTTCTAGGTTGTTGAAATTTTTGGTTTTTTTTCCCCAGTTTGCGGAATGCGTTGTAGGGAAAAAATGTTAGTCACTCCCTTAAAAGATCACGCTGATCGCTTTGGGTTGGTATAGACGGTTGAAGTGAAAGCAGGTAATCATGCTACAATCCACTGCTGACATACGCCAAAGCTGGCAAGTCGTGTACACAAGATGAGCCAGGAGGAAAGCAACGTGCTTTGAGGGGTCATAGTGATTATGAATAAAAAACATAACGTGCTCTGTTCCTAACAACTTCTGAGGAAAATAATTAAGACAATAGGGAACAGGACACATGCAGATGACAGTAAATGAAACATTGTGATCTAATGTTTTGTTTAATTGTGTACATTTCCTCACAAAAGATATTCAAAAAGTCACCCGTCAACTGCAACGCCTTTTGCAGCTCATGTAGACAGTTGCTGCGCTGCTGATCTGAGCTCATTCGTATTGTCCTTTACTTCAGCACACCATGTAAAATACGAGGGAGACGCTCCTTCTTTGTGTACACCCTGCGCTTGTGAACTTCGCTCGGAAGCCAACCCCACAAACAACAATCTAATGGAGTAAGATCTGGTGACCTCGGTGGCCAAGAAATGGCTCCACGGTAACCGATCCGTAGCCCACAATACATACAACTTTGTAACATGGGCAGCCACAGCGGTTGAAATACATCATAAATTGAACCTGAATGAAACCGCAAACAGCTGTTAATTGATGAGTCATTCATGCGACGGATGTTACTTTAACACAGCGAAACAGGTCGCGTGAATATATCATCAATTAACAGCTGTCAACAGCTGCTTGTGGTTTTATTCAAACCTAAGATACTTTGCGGCGACGTACAGTGTCACTATCCGTATGGAATGTACAGGAGCTCCGTCCTGCTGAAAGGAATACCCTCCACGTATTCTGGTGCCACATTTCGACGCAAGTAAAGAAACCGTACTCCATTAAGACTGTGATCTAAACTAACTGTAGCGATGAGTTGGCACCACACCTCCACTGAAAAATGGTCAGTAAAGACGACACTACGTAGACTAATATTCGAGTGTGAGTTCTGCTGAAGAAGGATATGTGACTGACACCCGTGGTTTTCAAACGACGGTATGTCTGATACGGTTAAGAAAAGGGCATATGTTCATTTGAAGTTTTTTGTTCAGTATCACCTATACTATGACTACTCAAAGCATTTACCTTTCCTTCTGACTTACCCCGTCTGTGCCAGTCGGTTGTATGGATTCAGCGGGCTAATGTGGTCAAACGTTGCCCGATTTATTGGTATATCAGCGCAGACTGTCCAACGTTTCTACATGGAACTGAATGGGTCTACCATCACAGCCACGTAAGACAGCGTTGTGTAAGCCGCCAGGGGGTAAAACACAGCTAAATATACCTGTACTTCGCACTTCAAATGCGCTGAGCAAAGTTACATAAACGCAGCGACGTAGGGTAAATATTGAATAACCGCGTGCCTAAACCAACGTATCTGGTTTCCCCGCGGCTGTCTTCTTGCTTCCTCCACTGTCAGCTAAAGATCTGGTAATGCAAATGTTAATTAGCTGTGGCAGTTTGGGGAGACACACACACAATGACATCCAAGTTTAATTGGTAAGATCCAGATACATTCTGATACTCAAACAGTTTAAATTTTGGGATGCACTGTTCGCTACTAGTATATCAATAATCGATGTAATAGTTCATTGGTATTTCATCCCCGTAGTCCATTGGGACCTAACGAAATCTATTGTCGAAACAAACACTGAGATGGCAAAAGTTTTGGGATAGCGATTTGCACATATGGCGGTAGTATCGCGTACAGAAGGAATAAAAGGGCAGTGCATCGCGGCGCTGTCTTTTGCACTCACGCGATTGAAGTGAAAAAGTTTCCAACGTGATTATGGCTAAACACAGAATGGTAGTTGGAAGTGGACGTATGGGATGTTCCGTTTCGGAAATCGTTAGGTAATTTAATATTCATAGATCCACAGTGTCAAGAGTGTGCCGAGAATATCATATTTCAGGTATTACCTCTCACCACGGGCAGCACAGTGACCAACGGCCTCCACTTAACGACCGAAGGCGGCACCGTTTGCGTCGAGTTGTTAGTGCTAACAAACAAGCAACATTGCCCGAAATAGCCGCAGTAATTAATGTGGGACGTACGACGAACGTATCTGTTAGGACAGTTACGGGCTATGGCAGCAGACGACCGACGCGAGTGCCTTTGCTAACAGCAAGACGTCGCCTGCAGACGACTGAAAAACCGTTGCCTGATCAGATGATTCCAGACGTTAGCTGGTAAGACCTGATGTTAGGGTGTGGAGCAGACCCCATGTGCAAGGTAGCGGTGGTCCATAATGGCGCGGGCTGTGTTTACATGGAATGGACTAGGTCCTCTGGTCCAACTGAACTGATCATTGACTATAAATGGTGATGTTCGGCCACTTGGAGACCATTTACAGCCATTCATGTACTTCGTGTTCCTAAACGACGATGGAATTATTATGGATGACAATGCGCCGTGTCTCCGGGTCACAAATGTTCACAACTAGTTTGAGGAACGTTCTGGACTATTCGAGCGAATGATTTAGCCACCCATCAAACATTTTTTGGGACGTGATAGAGAGGTCAGTTCGTGCACAAAATCATGCATCGGTAACACTGTCGAAATTATGGACGGCAATAGAGGAAGCATGGTTTACAGTTCTACAGGGGACTTTCAACGACTTGTTTAGTCCTTGCCATGTGGAGTTGCTGCAGTATGTGGGGCATAACGGGATCCGACTTCATATTAAGAGGTATCCTACGACTTCTGTCAGCTCAGTATAAATCACTCAGTTCAAGTGCTTGAAGCACAAAGACACAACATCCATTGTTCAAACAGGTTGTTATAATAATCGAAGCAGACGAAATGAATTAAAATTTTGTGCTGCGGCCAGGACCCGAACACGGGTCTTCTTGCTTGCTAGGCAGAAATGCTAGCCATTACACCACCGCAGTACGATGCTCAACACTCCTGCACGAACTGCCTAAGATGAGTGCCCTCTCGAACACGAACTTCGATTCATTTTTCCCTTACATATTGTCACTACTGCCAGGGCTCTCCGATATTGGCAAGCTCCCCAGCCAATATCGGAGAGCCGTGGCAGTAGTGACAATATGTAAGGGAAAAATGAATTGAAGTCTGTGTTCGAGAGGGCACTTACCTTAGGTAGTTCGTGCAGCAATTTCTCAGGGAAACATTTAATTATAGGGCCGTTATAAGTTGAGAAGTGTGACTCAGTCGTTGCGATTAACATTAATCCGTTCTCTTGCCATTATTAGTACTTTCAAGAGCTTACACGCGATCGACCGTGACGCTTCTCTTTGATGAGGTAGCGGTACGACATCCAGACGAGACGTATCTACGCTCGTGATATTTGGTCGTACCGATTATATGTCTCTCTCTCTCACTTCTAATGTTCACACTGATAATTGTTCAGTACTTGTCCATAACCGACCCGACGTTGTTGGTAGTTGTTCTCCACACACGAAACACTATTTCAGATTTTTCATTCTCAAATACATCACTAATTCTGAACCGTTGACACTTATATGAAATACATAAGTAGTTAGTTAGCATTTACGTGGTGGAATGGTGAGGGGCTGGATTAGCTAACAAACGCATAATACTTTAAAACACATTTATTACACATAAAATTTTCCAGAGGATAAACAGGTTTACATAATAAAACCTAGTTAAAACTTATCATTTACACCTTTAAACGCTCAATTAACTTTAAACTTCAGAAAATTACTGCATCTACAAGCCAAAGAGTTCTTACGGTGACAGAACTTAGTAGTAACCAAAGTAAACTTGTAAGGCACTAACAAAGTTAAAAACCATTTAAAAGCTTACACAGCGGTCTGTGAAATACACTGCTTTCTGAGACACATTTCACACATTAGTAGGTTGTCTCAAGAATTACAGGAGTAGCAAACTCAGGCATCTTTCCCAGAACCAGCACATTTTGGGCCCGGTCAGGGACATCACAGGAGCCGGAGACAAATGTGACGCTTTGCCAACGACAGTTGTGCTGTGTTCCACCTCAACCGGTTTCGAGCGTACAAGGCAAAGTGAAACTGCTTGCAGTAGTCATTAGATTCGGGAACCTCACAGCCGCACTTAAAACTACGTGTTGTCAGGAGACCAAAGAACCCAAAAAGTAGAGAGTAGATGACTGTAGGCATCTTGAGACGTGCAACGCGTTTGAAATGGTGCAAAGCATCGATTGCACCGAAGTCGTAATGACGCGTTTATTCCACACTGTGTGGAGATGTGGAGGCCAGAGGAGGTTTTCGTACCAGGACCTGGGTGCATTCATTCAGGTTACCGAGAACATGAACCGTGTGGCAGTCTGCATATCAGCAGGTGAATATTAAATTGTTCTCAGACGGCACAGCTTAAAATCTTCCCGATCCTGGATGCGCAAGAACTATGATGTTCGATACAGGTGCGATCACAAGCAGAAGGGGCCTAAAGTATGTCCGTAGTAAAAGTGCACTGTTCGGTTTTAGTGTTGACTCTGATTAAAACCATAATCGGACTAAGTATCACTGATTAACCAGAGCCCAGTGCGCAATCTAACAAAAATTAGAATGACCAGGGCTCGAAAGCACACACAAGATCCTTTTTTCCCCTATTGTTTGACAGAAAAACATGCTGTTCTTTATAAAATAAAACATATTTCTTGACAATGTAAGTAGGTATTTCTCAACGCAACTACATTCTCCTTATTAAACAAACGGTCGTTGTAGGCAGGGGCCGGACCCTGAACCCCCAACTGCCGGGACTGATTTTTAACGAAGAAAGCCTCTCCAGGGGGTTGGGAGAGAGAGAGAGAGAGAGAGAGAGAGAGAGAGAGAGAGAGAGAGTCTCCTACCCTAGGTTCCAGCTGCACGGATGGTCACGGAGAGCACTGACTAAATAATTTGAAAAGAACTGTTGATACTTCAGATTGCCAACAATTTTGGTATGCCTTTCTTGCAAGAAATTCCAGATGTCCGAGACATCTTTGGTATCATTCCCAAATAGGTAGTGAACCGCATATTCTTAGTTAGTCATGTGACACTTTTCTTATGTCAAGTTATCACACTATCACTTGGCGACTTATATCGTTGGCCGGCCGAGGTGGCCGAGCGGTTCTAGGCGCTACAGTCTGGAACCGCGCGACCGCTAAGGTCGCAGGTTCGAATCGTCCCACGGGCATGGATGTCTGTGATGTCCTTAGGTTAGTTAGGTTTCAGTAGTTCTAAGTTCTAGGGGACTGATGACCTCAGAAATTAAGTCCCATAGCGCTCAGAGTCATTTGAACCATTTTGAACTTATATCGTTGATGCATTATTAAATGGCATTAAATGATAATGGCGATGTGTTTTCGATACAATTTCAATGAGCCGTTGCCTTGAAAGAACTAACTGCAAGTTATACAAAACAGCGAAGTATGCCAAAATGAGTATGATGCCTGCAGCATCGATTGCCGACATTGTGTGTGACCTCAAAATGACGTCACGCTTGTAGAAAGTATTGTGAGATATTACCCAACAGTTTCACTTCTATGAGAGATTTTGCAGTTTCCAACGAATAAACGTTCATCCTAAAACCACGAAATTATTTTCAATTCGATAAAAATAGTTCACCATAGATTATCTTCATTTCAGAAACCATACTGAAAACCTCCACTCCAACAAAACACCGACTGCAAGTCACAAGTCAAAGGGTATCTCCCGTAATGCAGTTCGACATGGTCTTGAGAAAACATATTACAAAAATGTTCAAATGTGTGCTCAGAGCCATTTGAACCATTTTTGATCCATGGCGCGTACACCGTGATCGAGGTAGTCCCACAGATTCTCGATTGGGTTTTGATCTGCGAAATACGCTGAACATTGGAAGACGGTAAACTCAACCGGGTACTCTTCGACATGTTGCATAGTCCTGCTGGTAGATGTCATCGTGGCGAGCAAAAACAAATTGCATGTACTGGCGGTTATAGTCCGCAAGGATAGTAGCATACTTGTGTTGATCCTTTGTGCCTTCCAGAATGACGAGACGACACAGGAAATCCCACGGAAACATTTCCCAGACCGTAAAGACCCCTCCTGTGGCCTAGACCCCACAGACGATTGTTGCAGGGTTTTGTTTTCAGACATTTCACGCCGATGGAGCATAAAACGTAATTCATTTGGAAAGACCTTCAGTTGCGGTATTGACATGCAAATTCCAGCCTTCGTTGCCTGGAAACAGCAGTCAGCATGTGCCTGCTACAGAGGCCCTGTTCGCTGTCGTCGAGAAGATACTGCTGATAGCCCCTCGGCTCATCTGGGCGGTCAGTTGCTCAACAGTTGTACGACTACTCGCCCGTAAACAGCTCCGCAGCCGTCGTTCTGCCCTATCTTTGGCTCGTGGTGCGCCACAGCTGTCTTGGCCTAACGACAACACTTTACAAACTTAGCCGTTTTCGAAAATGCTTCCACCTTTGGCCCGAAGGCAAATGATCATGCCATTTTGGATGTCACATAAATCGCTTCCTTTCCGCATTACGGAAACGACTGCACTGTTTTCCACGTCCCCCGGCATGCTAGTGCTGCCACCCGCCGTTTGTGAGGGGTTATTGCACGTTGACGTCGAACATAACTGAACCGTGTTGGTTATACAGCTAGGTACAGGGTAATTTCGTCTGTCCAGGCACCAAAGGACGCTCAGTGACTGCTAACAACAGATAACTTCAACATCATTTTTCAGAAATATTAGCACATGACGTTTCCCATCACTTGTAGCCCGCCAGGCCCCTCAGCACTAACGACTGGCAGAATTCGATATCCTTACGATCCACTTCGAGACCAAATGTAGTACTGACTGTTGTTCTACGCTGTAGTTGTTGTGGCCTTCAGTCCTCAGACTGGTTTTATGCAGCTCTCCATGCTACTCTATCCTTTGCAAGATACTTCATCTCCTACATCACCGTCCGCATCTCGTGGTCGTGCGGTAGCGTTCTCGCTCCCCACGCCCGGGTTCCCGGGTTCGATTCCGGCGGGGTCAGGGATTTTCTCTGCCTCGTGATGGCTGGGTGTTGTGTGACGTCCTTAGGTTAGTTATGTTTAAGTAGTTCTAAGTTCTAGGGAACTGATGACCATAGATGTTAAGTCCCATAGTGCTCGGAACCATTTTGAACCTACATCACCTACATCCTTCTGAATCTGCTTAGAGTATTCATCTCTTGATAACCCTCTACGATTTTTACCCTCCACGCCGCCCTCCAATGCTAAATTTGTGATCCCTTGATGCCTCAGAACGTGTCCTACCAACCGGTCCCTTCTTCTTGTCAAGCTGTGCCACAAACTCCTCTTCTCCCCAATTCTATTCAATACCTCCTCATTAGTTATGTGATCTACCCATCTAATCTTCAGCATTCTTCTGTAGCACCACATTTCGAAAGCTTCTATTCTCTTCTTGCCTAAACTATTTATCGTCCATGTTTCACTTCCATACATGGCTACACTCCATACAAATACTTTGAGAAACGACTTCCTGGCACTTACATCTATACTCGATGTTAACAAATTTCTCTTCTTCAGAAACGCTTTCCTTGCTATTCCCAGTGTACGTTTTATATCCTCTCTACTTCGACCATCATCAGTTGGTCCTCAAATAGCAAAACTCCTTTACTACCTAAAGTGTCTCATTTCCTAATCTAATTCCCTCAGCATCACCCGATTTAATTCGACTGCATTCCATTATCCTCGTTTTGCTTTTGTTGATGTTCATCTTATATCCTCCTTTCAAGGCACTGTCCATTCCGCTCAACTGCTCTTCCAAGTCCTTTGCTGTCTCTGACAGAATTACAATGTCATCGGCGAACTTTGAAGCTTTTATTTCTTCTCCATGGAATTTAATTCCCAATCCGAATTTTTCTTTTCCTTCCTTTACTGCTTTCTCAATATACAGATTGAATAACATCGGGGATAGGCTACAACCCTGTCTCACTCCCTTCCCAACCACTGCTTCCCTTTCGTGCCCCTCGACTCTTATACCTGCCATCTGGTTTCTGTACAAATTGTAAATAGCCTTGTAGTTGCAATTAGCATATTTTTTTTCAATAGTCTTGGTGACCAAGTGTTGCTCTCTGTTCTACATTTTCATTATGACTATGCCTTCCTCATACTTTCCTGGCTTGATGAACACTCAGGCACCGCATCACACATCAACTGTTCCCTAAAACCCGTTGTAAATGTCTGGGATTATTTGGAACAACGAGTGGAACGTCGGAATCATCAGCCAGATAATTTGGCAGCTATATGGGTTGCAATCACCAGTACGTATATATAGTATAAGTGAAGAAAATTGTGGACTCTGCCTCGTGATGGCTGGGTGTTGTGTGATGTCCTTAGGTTAGTTAGGTTTAAGTAGTTCTAAGTTCTAGGGGACTGATGACCATAGATTTTAAGTCCCATAGTGATCAGAGCCATGTGAACCTTTTGTGGACTCTCTTTCTCTCTCTCTCTCTCTCTCTCGTCGAAGTGAGGCGATTACCTTGAGTAGAAGCCTTGTTATACGTTATTAGTTTGATGTCTCGTAGGGTGACAAATTTTTTGTCCAGTGTGTTCGTTTTCCTAAGTTGTTGTGTGTCTTCTTTAATTTATTGTATCCGTTGTAGGGGATAAAACGCTATTAAGATGGGCAGAGATATCAGTTTTAGAATAAAGATGAAACACAAAAACAAACAAAAATCATATCTGAAAAGATCTAAAAGTTTCATAATCACTTTCGTTAACTTCAGAAAAGCCTATGAATCAAACAATAGGAAGTCACTGTTTTAGATTATCAACTCACTGGGCTTAGTTAGTACAACGCTTTAATTAGAGAAACACGCATTCTAAAGTGAAGATTAGAGATGAAATTTCTAGAAGTTTTGAAATTAAAACAGGAGCCAGTCGGGTAGATGGTCTCTCCCCGCTGTCCTTTAAATATGTTCTAGAAAAAGCCGTAAGGAATTCGAGAGTGTCAATTAGACACGGCCATATGAATGAGGGAGTCAGAGTATGTTACACACAGAACAATCTACAAATAGACTGTCTGCTGTTTGCAGACGGCCTAGCTATTTCGTCAGACGCTGTGGAAACAGTTGGTACAGAGAGAGAGAGTTGCTGAAAGAACGGGCTGAAATAGCAAGCCTACAAGTCTTCATTTTGAAAAGCAGATACATGACAAACGTTAAGGCGGCGCCCAGGACAATGAAAACAAAATAGGTAAAAATTGAGAGATCTAACAAATTCATATATCTAGAGAAGTAACTGAACAAGACATTTCGAAGAAAGAAGCCATTAAACCAAGAGTTAATAATACTAAAACACGTACTACCTCACTAAGAATTCGTATAATTAGAAATCAATGTCTCTCAATGCTAAACTTACACGCTACTCTACGGAAATTCGCCGAGAAATACTTTGTGCAGCAGAGTGTTTAACTCTAAACAAAATTTTGGATGTCGAAGCACTGGAAACTGCAGAACGAAAAATACCAAGGAAAGATCTGGGACCACATAAGGAGCAAACACAATACAGAATATGTTAAAATACGGAACTTCATACAGGTGTCCGCCACGATATCTGAATGGTCAGCGCGGCAGTCTATCACGATAAGGAGCCCGGGTTCTATTTCCGGCTGGCTCAGAGATTTTCTCCGCTCAGGGATTGGCTGTTGTGTTGTCCTCATTATCATTTCATCATCATCAGTGGAAGACAACGGGAAACCACCACTGGAATCACTTCCCTAGACGCTCATGCGGTGGACTTCTCTGACGAGGCTTCCCTCATGACCAGACCTGCCATAAGGCAGAACAAAGTTTATACAGGTATTGAAAAAATTAGAGACATAATTAGGAAACGAAGAATAGCTTTGAATGACCACATCTAAGGGACCAAACCAAACAGACAATATGACTGTTCACCTACTTTAGTAAATTATTAGTTTGGTGGAATAGTTCGTAGCGGTTTTGTTTTGCATGTTGGTATTCCATTTGCCATGGGTTTATTTATCGACAGTTATTTTTATTTGTAGTTCACTGTTGCTATTTGAGTTTACATATTGTCATTTTGTCATTTGGAGAGAGTCACTTGAGCTGTAGATGCTAAAGAATGGAATACCAAGTAGAGAAATCGAAACATTTCCGACCTATTCTTTAGTTTAAGTTCAGTAGAGGGGCGACAGGAGCAGAGGCAGCCAGAGACGTGTGCGGCGTGTGTGAGAATAATGTCCTTGGACACAGCACGGCAAGAACATGGTTTCCTCGTTCTAAGGAGGATCGTTTCGATGTTAGTGAGCCTCCTCGATCAGAAAGACCTTGCGGGTTTGATGAATATCATTTAAATGGGGAAACTTCAAAAAGCCGGTGCATGGGAACGTATGCTATAAGCCAAAATCATAAAAATCAGCGTTTTTCCAGGTGTGCATCGGTGCTTGCTCTTCATCAACCGGCTCGTGAACAACACGGACCATTCCTATCCTGTATCGTTACTGGTGACGAGAAATGGTATCTTTACGATAACATAAGGAAAAGTATGAAACGTCCCCTTTGGAAAATTATAAATTACTGTGCTGGTAAACCTCTTACGTTATTTGATTTTCAAAGAGCTGAGCAAAACTGAACGTGCTCAGACATTTCTCTCTTTACTTATTCTGATCAACAGTAAACTGACACACAATATTCTTTTTTAGCGCAACGCAATCTGACTTTCAATAATCCCTACAAAAGAATGGCCCTGACTAACAATAGTCTATACCTTTCATGAATCACTTACCTCACAAAAATCTTCGTCACTCGAACTACTGCAATACAGCGAGCGCCAGTGCTGCCAGCTATATAAAAGAATCTAACTACGGAAGGCACTAACTACTGATAGGAATAGTCAGAAAATGAAAGATTTTGATAGAGAACAAACAATGTATTTACCTTAATAATGTTCAAAAGTCCTAATATGTATGTCAGTTCATGACATCCAGCCTTACAAATTTCCTTTTTCTGGCGGACACAAGTCCAGATCGTCCGCTCTCAAAATTCTGCATCTCTCACCCCACATCCACCACTGCTTGCGGCTCACCTCCAACTGCACAACGCTACGCGCTGTTCACATCCAACTGTCCCAAGACTACAATAGCAAATATTCCAACAATGTAAACCAGCCTCAGACTGCACACAGCACAGTCAGTGATTGTCATACAGAACGCTAAGTGGCGTTACCAGCATAAAAACCTAAACAGCCTACTTACAAAAGAAAGGAATGGTTGAGCCCAAACTGAGCACCAACTCCGCATACAAAGACCTGTTCGCATCCATAAAAGATAATGTTATGCGTCTGGTGTAACAGCGACGGTGTTGTGTAGTGCGAATTGCTTCCCCGAGGTGTAACCGCTACTGCTGATACATTTTATTGTCAACAACAGAGACGTCTTGCAGACGCAAACCAAGAACAACGACCAAGAAGACTGCGTGAAGTGATGTACTCCACGATAACGACCGGCCGCATTGTGCTAAACTGACACAAAACATGATTTAGGAGGTGAGTTGGTAAGTCATTCCGCACCAACCTTCTTCATCTGATCTTATGCCCTCAGATTTTCACCTTTCCTGCTATCTGTCAAATGGTTCAAATGGCTCTGAGTACTATGGGACTTAATATCAAAAGTCATCAGTCACCTAGAACTTAGAACTACTTAAACCTAATAACCTAAGGACATCACGCACATCCATGCCCGTGACAGGACTCGAACCTGCGACGGTAGCAGTCGCGCGGTTCCGGACTGAAGCACCTAGAACAACTCGGCCACCGCAACCGGCTCCACTGTCTGTCAAACAATCTTCAAGGAATTTCCTTTCCGGATGAAAATGTGCTCCGAACATGGGTCTACGAGTTCTTAGCCTCAAAAGAACGCGTTTCTACAGTCGTTAAATTGGAAAGTTGGCAGACTATTGTAAACAGTTGACGAGAATATATTATTGATGACTAAATTCCCTGTTATTTGTATCTGTTGTGGTTATTAAACTTACAGAAAATCGCTAAGAGTTTATGTACCGACCTAATACCAAGCGAGGTGGCGCAGTGGCTAGCACACTGGACTCGCATTCGAGAGGACGACGGTTCAATCCCACTGCCGGCACGGTAGCTCAGCGTGTTCGGTCAGAGGATTTGCTGCCCTCCGTAATAAAAAAACTGAGTTAATCGATCAACAACGAACTGAAATGGGTGTCTTTCGACGTCCGCCCCGAGCAGATAAAACGAACAAAAACGAACAAAATGAGATTTAAAAAAAATTTTTTTTAAATCCCGCGTCCGGCCGTCCTGATTTTGGTTTTCCGTGATTTCCATAAATCGCTCCAGGCAAATGGTTCGCCGGCCGAAGTGGCCGCGCGGTTCTGGCGCTGCAGTCTGGAACCGCGAGACCGCTACGGTCGCAGGTTCGAATCCTGCCTCGGGCGTGGATGTATGTGATGTCCTTAGGTTAGTTAGGTTTAACTAGATCTAAGTTCTAGTGGACTAATGACCTCAGCAGTTGAGTCCCATAGTGCTCAGAGCCATTTGAACCATTTTTTTTTTTTTTTTGGGGATGGTTCCTTTTCAAGGGCACGGCCGACTTCCTTCCCATCCTTCCCTAATCCGATGAGACCGATGACCTCGCAGTTTGGTCTCTTCCCCCAAACAACCCAACCCAACCTCGCTGTCTGGTCTCCTCCTCCGAACAACTAACCAACCAACCAACCAATAAAAATGATTACACTTGGTGCGAAGAAATTTGATGGGCACAGACGAACTCCGAATTACTCGAAAAGACATTGAGGAACGACTGCCACTCAGTAAGGAAGTGCAAGATTGAAAAGGTTTCCATGAAAAATCGAAGAGGTTCAAATGGTTCAAATGACTCTGAGCACCATGGGACTTAATTTCTGACGTCATCAGTCCCCTAGAACATAGAACTACTTAAACCTAACTAACTCAAAGACATCACACTCGTCCATTCCCGAAGCAGGATTCGAACCTGCGACCGTAGCTGTCGGGCGTTTCCAGGCTGTAGCGCCTAGAACAGCTCGGCCACCCCGGCCGGCAAAATCGAAGAAGTCGTGAGCCACTAGGACATCAGAAAGAAGAGAGAAATGTAGAGAAATGATGAGAGAAATATGGAAGAAAAGGAAGGAGAAAAGGAGAAACAAACGTAGTTGCTAGTGGCTCATGCGTAAAAGATGAAGAAGAAACAAAAATCGTATCAGTAAGAACGACAGCACACTGGAACATGGTGAGCGCGACCAGATGCGTAGAGTGTAAAAATGTGAGACAGGGAGTGGAGCGGTATCGCCGCAAATAGTGGCACCGGGACCGCAAATAGCACCGCAACGACCCAGCCCAGCAGCAGTGGCCGGAGGCGGTCGCCGCCATCGGAATGCCGGAGTCCGGCGACCACCTCGTTCGGCAGTCAATTGGCGGGAATTGTCCGGCGGCGCTGTGACGCAGCTGCGGGCCGTCACTAAATACAGCCGCCACGCGCCTACCCACTGATACAGGCGAGAGGCAACACTCCCAAGTGCGTTAGTCTCCTCTAACACATCCAGTGCAATCTCACCTCTTACTCAACCCTATCTTGTCCTTTCTCAAACAGCAGCCCAGAGTCTCTGTTTCGCTTTCGCGTTGTTGTGAAATGGTTTTAATTAGGATCAGGTTATCCTGCGCACAATGAGGGCTGTCATTTACAATAGTCAGTTATAGGTAATAATTTTCACGAATACCAACAAGATAGCAGAATTACTTCACTTCGCTTCACGTACTATGTGGTCCTAAATTGATCTCTAAACTCATTTCTGCTATTCGTCATTTCTACCATCATCTTCAATTTGCTCACTGTGTATAGTGTGTACTCACTAGCCTGTTTATTCTAGTAAAGGGACCCTGTAATTCTACCTCACTTTCAAAAAAGTTAACTATGTCGTCAGAAGATCTTATCATTGATATACACCACTGGCCCTTAAAATTTCTACACCACGAAGATGACGTGCTACGGACGCGAAATTTAACCGACAGGAAGAAGATGCTGTGATATGCAAATAATTAGCTTTTCAGAGCACTCACACAAGTTTGGCGCCGGTGGCGACACCTACAATGTGCTGACATGAGGAAAGTTTCCAACCGATTTCTCATACACAAACAGCAATTGACCGGCGTTGCCTGGTGAAACGTTGTTGTGATGCCTCGTGTAAGGAAGAGAAATGCGTACCATCACGTTTCCGACTTTAATAAAGGTCGGATTGTAGCCTATCGCGATTGCGGTTTATCGTATCGCGACATCGCTACTCGCGTCGGTCGAGATCCAATGACTGTTAGCAGTATATGGAATCGGTGGATTCAGGAGGGTAATACGGAACGCCGTGCTGGATCCCAAAGGCCTCTTATCACTAGCAGTCGAGATGACAGGCATCTTATCCGCATGGCTGTAACGGATCGTGCATCCACGTTTCGATCCCTGACTCGACAGATGGGGACGTTTGCAACACAACAACCATCTGCACGAACAGTTCGACGACGTCTGCAGCAGCATTGACTATCAGCTCGGAGACCATGGCTGCGGTTACCCTTGACGCTGCATCACAGACAGGAGCGCCTGCGAATGTGTACTCAACTACTAACCTGGGTGCACGAATGGCAAAACGTCATGTTTTCGGATGAATCCAGGTTCTGTTTACAGCACCATGATGGCCGCGTCCGTGTTTGGCGACATCGCGGTGAACGCACATTGGAAGCGTGTATTCGTCATCGCCATACTGACGTATCACCCGGCGTGATGGTATGGGGTGCTATTGGTTACACGCCTCGGTCACCTCTTGTTAGCATTGAAGGCACTTCGAACTGTGGACGTTACATTTCAGATGTGTTACGACCCGTGGCTCTACCCTTCATTCGACCTCTGCGAAACCCTACATTTCAGCAGGATAATGCACGACCGCATGTTGCAGGTCCTGTACGGGCCTTTCTGGATACAGAAAATGTTCGACTGCTGCCCTGTTCAGCGCATTCTCCATATGTCACACCAACTGAAAACGTCTGGTCAATGGTGGCCGAGCACTGCTCTTGCTGAACTGTGGTATTGTGTTGAAGCTGCATGGGCAGCTGTACCTGTACACTCCATCCAAGCTCTGTTTGACTCAATGTCCAGGCGTATCAAGGCCGTTATTACGGCCAGAGGGCGTTGTTCTGGGTACTGATTTCTCAGGATCTATGCACCCAAATTGCGTGAAAATGTAATCACATGTCAGTTCTAGTATAATATATTTGTCCAATGAATACCCGTTTATCATCTGCATTTCTTCTTGGTGTATCAATTTTCACGAACATCAACAAGGTAGCAGAGTTGCTTCACTTCGTGTACTATGTGGTCCTAATTCTTAAATTGATCGCTAAATTCATTTCTGCTTCTTCTCATTTCTACCATCTTTCTTCGCTTTGTTCACAGTGTATATTGTGAGCTCATTGGGCTGTTTATTCTAGTAAAGAGACCCTGAAATTCTACCTCACTTTCAAAAACAAAAAAAATGGCTCTGAGCACTATGCGACTTAACTTCTGAGGTCATCAGTCGCCTAGAACTTAGAACTAATTAAACCTAACTAACCTAAGGACACCACACACACCCATGCCCGAGGCAGGATTCGAACCTGCGACCGTAGCGGTCGCTCGGATCCAGACTGTAGCGCCTAGAACTGCGCGGCCACTCCGGCCGGCCTTTCAAAAACGTTAACTTTGTCGTCAGCAGATCTTATCATTGATATACTTTCACCGTAAATTTTAATTCTACAAGTGAACATTTCTTTTGTTGTGTCGGCAGCTGGGCCGACACCGAGAAGTTGAGATGGCTGAAAAGGCAAGCTAGACTAACGCAGACGGGCGTGAAGTACTGGAACAGGATAAGTAATTAATGTTAGGAAGAAAAGTACGGAGCAGGTTTAATACTTAACTTTACTCATTCCTTGTGGTACATCGATCTTGACGATACACAGAAGACTTTAATTACAATCACTGTATGGCTAATGGCGCCTTGCTAGTTCGTAGCCATTAACTTAGCTGATGGCTATTCTGTCTCTCGGCTAATGAGAGAGAAAAGGCTTCGTACATCTGGTCGGTAGCTAGGTTCTCGTACAACTGGGCGGTAGCTAGGTTCTCGTACAACTGGGGCGAGTGCTCTCTCGTATCACGAGACCTGCCTTGGTGGTGGCGCTAGGTCTGCGATTACACAGTGGCGACACTCGGGTCCGACATGTACTAAATGGACCGCGGCCGATTTAAGCTACCACCTAGCAAGTGTGGTGTCTGGCGGTGACACCACATTCCTCCCCCGCAAATCGGCGAACGGTCGTGTGATAAGGCTTCCGCCCGCCGTGGGGAGGACCACATGTGGACGAATGCGATGAGGTGGGGAGCCTAACAACAGGCGAGGCTGTGCCACCCGCACCCGGCCATTCGGTCCGAGGGGAGCTAGGAAACGCCTGAAAAACTAGTCCAGGGTGCACGTCAACATGCGGTGTATGCGCCCGTAAAGAGACAGGAGGGACCGAAGGATCAACCTCCATTGCGTCGGGGTAGCCGACGCGCGATGACGTCATGTGGTCCGGAGCGGGCGGGAGTTCCATGGCGGAGGACAGCTGGTCACGGGAAGCGATCGGCGGCGCGTGACCCTGGGAGGCGCTTGGCGGCTGCAACGAAGCGTCGAATGCGGGCGGCGCCGGCGGGAGAACAAGCGGCGGCGGCGGCGGCGGCTGCTGCTGCGGCGGCGGCGGCGCGTCGCCATGGGGCAAAATGGAAGGCATCGTCGGTAACACCTGGGGATGAGGCGAGCCAGTAGATGGGTCCCCAGGGCGCTGACCGGACGGCACCGTCGCTGAAAGCAGACGGGGAGCGGCAGAACCCGAGCGACGACAGAGGCGCAGCTGATTGAGATGCCGACGCACCTCACCAGAGGCCCCCAAAACCAAATACATCGCGCGGCCGAGGCAGCGAAGAATGCGCCCAGCGAGCCAACGCCGTGAACCTCGATAGTTGCGATAAAATACAACGTCGCCTGGAGCAAAAGCAGGAGTCTGCCGCTGCACAGGAACCTGATGCGGCGGATGCAGCAAAGACATCAAGGTGCGATGAGGACGACCGTGGAGCAACTCAGCCGGCGAGCGACCATCTCGGGGCTGAGAGCGATACGAAGACAAAAAGAGCAACAATGCGTCCTCCCGAGAATGCGACTCTTTCAATTTCAACATCTGTGACTTGAAAGTCCGGACCAATCGTTCAGCGGCACCGTTGGACTGAGGCGAAAACGGCGCGGATGTCAGATGTTGAATACCATTGGCCTGGCAGAATGACTGAAATTCTGCGGACATGAATTGTGGGCCATTGTCGGAAACAATAGTCTGCGGAAGACCTTCAATGCAAAAGATAGCAGACAACGCTTGGATGGTGGCGGAGGACGTCGTGGAAGACATCCGGACAACAAAAGGAAAATTACTGAAGGCATCGACCAGAACCAACCATCGAGCATTCCAGAATGGACCAGCAAAATCAATGTGCAAGCGTTGCCAAGGGGAAGTGGCTTTTGGCCATGCAAAGACTTTCCGCGGCGGTGCGGACTGTTGTTCGGCACACGCCATGCAAGAAGAACACATATTCGTAATCGCAGCATCGATTCCGAACCAAGTACAGTGCTGACGAGCAAGTTGTTTCGTTCGCACTATACCCCAATGTCCTTGGTGAAGAAGCCGTAGAACAGAGGACTGTAACGAACGTGGGACCACGACTCTGGACTGATCATTATCAGAACGCAACAACAAAACACCACGTCGAACAAAAAGTCTCTCCTTGTGAGCAAAAAATTGGCGAACCAACGGATCCTCGATCCGAGACTTTGACAAAGGCCATTGCGTAGCAACAAAACGTAAAACAGAAGCAATGACAGGGTCAGCAGCTGTGGCTGTAGCGACACGACGAAAATCAATCGGAAACGATTCGACCACTTCATCGGTTTCCGAATCAATGAACATGCAAGCAAGTTCGGAAGAATCGAATGCTTGATCCTCAGCAACAGGCAAACGGGACAACGCATCAGCGTTTCCGTGCTTAGCAGTGGACCGATACAAGATATCGTAGCGGTACTGCGAGAGGAAAATAGACCAGCGAATGAATTTCTGCGCTGTACGTGGAGGTACAGGCTTGGTCGGATGAAAAAGCGATGTCAAAGGTTTGTGGTCTGTGATGATGGTAAAGTGACGACCATACAAGAAATCATGGAACTTAGTAACACCAAACACGAGAGCCAAAGCTTCTTTCTCTATTTGGGAATAATTTCTTTGCGCAGACGAGAGCAATTTGGACGCAAAGGCAATAGGGCGATCATGCGAGCCAACTTTGTGCGCAAGCACAGCACCGATCCCGAAATCCGATGCATCTACCATCAACAAAAGGGGTTTCTGGGGATCGAATGGCGTAAGGCAAGTATTAGAAAGCAACGCCGATTTCAACTGGCGAAAGGCGCGTTCACATTCCGTCGTCCAGACGAACGGAACACCTTTACGGCGTAAGCGATGAAGCGGAGCTGAAATGGAAGAGGCATTGCGCACATATTTATGGTAATAATTAATTTTACCCAACACACTCTGTAGCTGTTTCACATTTTGAGGGGAAGGCAATTCTTGTATGGCACGGAGGTGCTCTGGACTCGGATGTATGCCGTGGGCATTAATGACATGTCCCAGGTATGGTAAGTCACGAGCAAAAAACACACATTTGTCCTTCCTCAAGCGAAGACCCTTTTGCCGCAAGACCTGAAATAATGTTCGTAAGTTCGCAAGATGATCTTCTTCTGTCTGTCCGGAGATCACTATATCGTCCAGATAGTTTGCTGCAGTAGGGACCGACACACAAATAGTTTGTAAATATTGCTGAAACAAGGCAGGGGCGGATGCACACCCGAAAGGCAGTCTTTTGAAGCGGTACAATCCAAGATGCGTGTTAACCACCAATACGCTCTGGGATTCGTCGTCCACCGGTATTTGCAAGTACGCATCGGCTAGGTCCAACTTTGAAAAATATTTTCCCGGGCACAGTTTAGCAAAAAGATCTTCCGGGCGGGGCAAAGGAAAAGTAGCAGTCACTAGCTGTGGATTCACTGTGGCCTTGAAGTCCACGCAAAGTCTCAATTTTCCGGAAGGTTTTGGCAAAATTACTAAGGGTGAGGCCCAGAGAGAAGCTTGCACACGTTCAATTACACCCTGTGATTCGAGATCGTGTAACGTTCTTGCGACCTCATCACGCAATGCGTGGGGAACATTGCGCGCCCTGAAAAATTTCGGTTGCGCGTTTACCTTCAGTTCTAAATGTGCTTCATAGTTTTTAGCGCAACCTAAGCCCGGTGCAAAAATGTCTGCAAATTCGTCACACAGCCGAGAAACACTGTCTGTAGGCACAGTCTGATTCACTGATAGGACCTGATTGACAATAGACATGTTAAACAACTGAAATAAATCTAGACCAAACAAGTTCACTGCAGAAGAAGAACGAAGAACGTAAAATGACACAAGTTTTGTTTGTCCCTTGTATGTTGCAAGAAGGCTGCACTGTCCTAACACAGGAATTGTCTGTCCGGAATATGTAGTTAGCTTAACATTTGCGGAACGCAACGGAGGTTTGCCCAGTCGTTTGTACGTGTCATGATTGAGCAATGAAACTGCAGCTCCGGTATCGAGCTGGAATGGTATCACTTTGCCTTCAAAGGCTAAGTCCACAAAAAGTTTATTGTTCTGCTGACGACAAGAGCGACTGTTTTGTGCAATTGGAACAGACACTGGTACAGAATCACTTGCTAATTGACGTGATTTCCGGCGACGTCGACGCACAGTTTTTGTGGGACGAACACAGTTACTGTTAGAGAAAGTGTCACTGGACGAAGTGGAATTAAGGACATGAATGTCCATAGGCGAAGGTCCACGAGCCTGAGTGTCCTGGGTTCGATTCCGGCGCGAAACAAAGGGCCTGGAATGATTGTGATTGTCTGATCTGAGCTTTTTCTGGCAAACACTTTGAACATGTCCTTTCTTATTGCAGAAAAAGCAAATAGCTTGGCGTGACGGGCAATGTTCACGCGAATGTCTAGTAGCACACCGCGGGCACGATTTCACTACAGGTGTGGGCTGGCGCGGCACACGTGGCTTAGCGCACGGCGGCAGCTGTGCGGACGTGCGCGAGGCCCGGTTACCGGGCCGCGCAGCGCGTCCAGCGGGCCGGTTAATGTTACACACGGCTGGCGAAGTTTCAAAAGATTCCTGAGCACAGTCAAGTGTGTCCTGTCTATCCAATATGTCTATCACTTGTGGAAGGGAGGGATTAACTAGTTTCAAAATTTGCTCCCGTATGCGAACATCAGAAACGTTCTGTGCAATTGCATCACGCACCATTGTATCTGAATAAGAAAGACCATAGTCACATTCAAAGGCACAGTCCCTAGTAAGTCCTTGCAATGTTGCTACCCACTCCCTATTAGTTTGACCGGCCGTACGTTTTGTACGAAAAAACGTATACCGTTTTGCAACCACATTAACTGTTTCTTTGAAATAGGCATCTAATGCAGACAAAATTTCCTCGTAGGACAGAGTTGCTACGTCGCGTCGGGGAAACAATTTCACTATCACACGGTATGTGGACACACCGACACAAGAACGCAAAAACGGCTGCCGCTCTTTACCTTGAATTCTGTAGGCTGCTAGATGAAAGTTGAACTGGCGAGACCACTCGTGCCAGGTCTCATCGGCTGCCACGTATGGTCGAAAGGGAGGTGCAACAGCGTTCAGTGGCAGCGGTAGCGAAGAAGCGGCGGCGGCCGCATCGGTTTGAATGGTACGTTGACCCTGGACGAGCTGTCCAAGGGCATCCAGTAACGCCTGCGTCTGCTGATTCTGCAAGCGATAAAATTCGGACAGTACATCTGGAGAATGTGGCGAAGCCATGACACAATTAAATGTAAGCAATCAGAAAGAACTCCTTTATCTCGTCGCCAATGTTGTGTCGGCAGCTGGGCCGACACCGAGAAGTTGAGATGGCTGAAAAGGCAAGCTAGACTAACGCAGACGGGCGTGAAGTACTGGAACAGGATAAGTAATTAATGTTAGGAAGAAAAGTACGGAGCAGGTTTAATACTTAACTTTACTCATTCCTTGTGGTACATCGATCTTGACGATACACAGAAGACTTTAATTACAATCACTGTATGGCTAATGGCGCCTTGCTAGTTCGTAGCCATTAACTTAGCTGATGGCTATTCTGTCTCTTGGCTAATGAGAGAGAAAAGGCTTCGTACATCTGGTCGGTAGCTAGGTTCTCGTACAACTGGGCGGTAGCTAGGTTCTCGTACAACTGGGGTGAGTGCTCTCTCGTATCACGAGACCTGCCTTGGTGGTGGCGCTAGGTCTGCGATTACACAGTGGCGACACGCGGGTCCGACATGTACTAAATGGACCGTGGCCGATTTAAGCTACCACCTAGCAAGTGTGGTGTCTGGCGGTGACACCACATCTTTTATTACACGTAGCTTGGTGTATGGAGCAACCACAGCTGCAGAAGTCCATTTCAACTAATAAAACAGCAACAGCTCCCAGCTTCTGGCGGGGTTGCGGTTTCATTAATTGATATTTCTTTCGGTGCCATCCTTTTTTCTCCGAGGTACAGGTTGAGCAGCAGAACAGAAAGAATTTATCCCTGTCTTTCACCCTTTTTGATCCGAACACTTCATTCTCGGTCCTCCAATCTTATTCTTCCTATTTGGTTTTGTACGTATTCGACTTCTACAGTTTGTACCTACTTTTCTGAAAATTTTTAATATCTTGCATCATTTTACCTGGTCGGATGCTTATTATAAGTAGGGAAATTTGATGAAAATTTCTATATTTTCCTTGTTTTGCTTCCATTAGCGAGGGCAATATCAGTATTGCCTCTCTGGTGCCTTTACCCTTCCTAAAGCTAAACATATCGGCATAAAACAGATTTCTTCCCATTCTTCAGTATGTCACTTTTTTCAGCATTTTGGATGTTTGAACTGCGAAGCTGGTAGTCCGATAGTTCTCGCATGGCTTTACTATCTTTGTTATTGTGTGAACACATTGATTTTGAATACTATCTTGGATAATCATTTATTGTCTCTTCTTTCAATGATTTTAGGACTACTTAAGCAATGTTATATCTCCCTTCTGGACGTACCTGAACGCAAAAGTCTTACAAATTATTGACCCAATTGATTGTCTCCTATTTCAGTCTCACCTGCATATCCCCCTCCATTATATCAGTCCCTTCAAGTTATTGGATTCCATGAACGCCCGCTTTGCTTACCACATCTGATTTCCCTTCTCTACTCGATTTGCCGGACGCGGTGGCCGTGCGGTTCTAAGCGCTCCAGTCCGGAGCCGCGCTGCTGCTACGGTCGCAGGTTCGAATCCTGCCTCGGGCATGGATGTGTGTGATGTCCTTAGGTTAGGTAGGTTTAAGTAGTTCTAAGTTCTAGGTGACTGATGACCACAGCAGTTGAGTCCCATAGTGCTCAGAGCCATTTGAACCACTTTTTCTACTCGATTTAATTACCAACTCATCAAATCCACTCCCTCCTCATCCATATAAAACATATCCCTATATCCAGAATGAGTTTTTCACTCTTCAGCGGAGCGTGTGCTGATATGAAACTTCCTGGCGGGTTAAAACTGTGTGCCAGAGCGAGACTCGAAATCGGGACCTTTGCCTTTCGCGGGCAAGTGCTCTACCAACTGAGCTACCCAAGCACGACTCACGTCCCCTCCTCACAGCTTTACTTCTGCCAGTACGTGGTCTCCTACCTAGAGCACTTGCCCGCGAAAGGCAAAGGTCCCGAGTTCGAGTCTCGGTCCAGCATACAGTTTTAATCCGCCAGGAAGTTTCATATCCCTATATCGTCTACATCTTGCAATCGCCGCTCCAAGAAGCCTTTCGTTTCCCTCCCAAATGACCAGACCTGATAATTTGCACTGCCAGTACCGATGACCCTTCGTCCTTCGCAGCTTCCAAGTCCTCTCCCAATATAACTGGGACATCCTCCACATCCGTAACATTTACGCTGTGTATCGAACCATGGTTTCTACCCACTCACTTCGCTTCAGGGTTCCCTCCTCCGATCCTATCCTTCCCTTCCCTCTAGATTAGGGTTTCCCAAACTTTTCCTCTGACGAAACACTTTGATGATTCTGGCACTTTGTCGGACAGCTTGTTTATTTCGAATGTTAATAAAATCTTTAAAAATGAGAAAAATTTGCTTTATTGACTACTTCGTTTTTAAATCATAACTAATAACACAAAAATCATAATGAAATTTTAAAAGAATAATTAGTATCGTCAAATTGTCGAAAAATAATCATTGCGGAGCGCTTATTCACTTCGCGTGGAATGCCAATGTTCCGCAGAACACTGTTTGGGAAATCCTGCTTTAGATAGCCGAGGCCTGGCTTCCATCACAGTTTTCTTTTTTAACTAGTCATCTTTCTGTTCGTTTGATGCTTTCCTCCATTTTTTCCTACATTGTGATGTAATTAGCAAACGGTGCCACGACGAGGCATAAGGAATATT
Source organism: Schistocerca piceifrons (assembly GCF_021461385.2). Lineage (NCBI taxonomy): Eukaryota > Metazoa > Arthropoda > Insecta > Orthoptera > Acrididae > Schistocerca > Schistocerca piceifrons. Next base: position 508,780,837 of record NC_060142.1, on the reverse strand, counting down.
CTGGGAACTTTCCACCATTTAGAACTTCCGCTCAGTGTTCTGACTCTTGAATTCCGCGTACGACGTAAATAATGTACGTTATAAAAACTCTCAATATTTCTGTTAAATATTATTACAAGTTCACATTACAACTCTTATTATGTTTTAGAAGTGTAGCAGAGTATCATCATCTAATATAATGGTGAATTAAACTACATTGGGTAAACGAACTGCATTACAAATATTTGTCAGCACGCAATATGATTCAACTGCTAACGACTTCATGTGACTTCACAAATTTTCTGAAATGATCCGCTGAAAAATTCTAACTTATGGGACTTATCAAGAATACGACAAGGAATATTATATTAAAATGATGTCATGGTCGGCCCTACGTTCTTAGTCAGTAGACTATAAATTATGAGATCCTACTTCAGCAAATGAAAACGAAGGCAAGAGCAAGCCTATCATCAAAGCTCCAGAGTACTGAACAAATTAAGTGCTGTACAAAATTTTAATCCACCCACGTAGGCAAGAGAGCTTCTTTCTGATGCGGTGCAAATGCGGGTAGCGTTTCTCATACCCACGCAGAAGTTAAGCTGTAGATTAACATATGAAAGAATTAATTTATATAAAAGTGACCGAAAGGAAAATAGTGAATTTGCGACAAAAAAAATTTCAGTATGGAACCAAAACTTAAGACAAATCAAGACGCGTTCAAAGCATTTGTCGACCTATAAAATTAGTTCGACCATTTAAAACAGTACAAGTTGTTCTAAATTCTCAGGCAAGTAGGTTTAAGATATAGAAAAGACCGGCATTATAAAATACGTTCAAGAATAAAGAGGGAAAAATAAGAGCAGAAGACCAAGTACGAAGTGGTCAGATTAGAGAAGGTTTAAGACAGTCTGTCTCTCTTAATGTTCAGTTTATAGATAGAAGAAGCAATGACAGAAATAAAAAAATGATCAGGATTGAGAATAAAAGAGAGGGTGAAAGGATTATTTGTTAATAATACAACTCAGCTAATAGGAACGCAACAGCTTCGATAACACAATAGGAAAATGTTACTTGCGCTCAACTCCAACAAACAAAATATGGACATTATACACTACTTGCCATTAAAATTGCTACACCAAGAAGAAATGCAGATGATAAACGGGTATTCATTGGACAAATATATTATACTAGAGCTGACATGTGATTACATTTTCACGCAATTTGGATGTATAGATCCTGAGAAATCAGTACCCAGAACAACCACCTATGGCCGTAATGACGGCCTTGATAGCCTGGGCATTGAGTCAAACAGAGCTTGGATGGCGTGTACAGGTACAGCTGCCCATGCAGCTTCAACATGATACCACAGTTCATTAAGAGTAGTGACTGGCATATTGTGACGAGCCAGTTGCTCGGCCCCCATTGACCAGACGTTTTCAATTGGTGAGAGATCTGGAACATGTGCTGCCCAGGGCAGCAGTCGAACATTTTCTGTATCCAGAAAGGCCCGTACAGGACCTGCAACATGCGGTCGTGCATTATCCTCCTGAAATGTAGGGTTTCGCAGGGATCGAATGAGGGTAGAGCCACGGGTCTAACACATCTGAAATATAACGTCCACTGTTCAAAGTGCCGTCAGTGCGAACAAGAGGTGACCGAGAAGTGTAACCAATGGCACCCCATATCATAACGCCAGGTGATAAGCCAGTATGGCGATGACGAATACATGCTTCCAATGTGCTTTCACCGCGATGTCGCCAAACACGGATGCGACCATCATGATGCTGTAAACAGAACCTGGATCATCCGAAAACATGACGTTTTGCCATTCGTGCACCCAGGTTCGTCGTTGAGTACACCATCGCAGGCGCTCCTGTCTGTGATGTAGCGTCAAGGGTAACCGCAGCCGTGGTCTCCGAGCTGATAGTCCATGCTGCTGCAAACGTTGTCGAACTGTTCGTGCAGATGGTTGCTGTCTTGCAAACGTCCCCATCTGCTGACTCAGGGATCGAGACGTGGCTGCACGATCCGTTACAGCCATGCGGATAAGATGCCTGTCATCTCGACTGGTAGTGATACGAAGCCGTTGGGATCCAGCACAGCATTCTTTATTACCCTCATGAACCCATCGATTCCATATTCTGCTAACAGTCATTGGATTTCGACCAACACGAGCAGCAATGTCACGATACGATGAACCGCAATCGCGATAGGCTACAATCCTACCTTTATCAAAGTCGGAAACGTGATGGTACGCATTTCTCTTCCTTACACGAGGCATCACAACAACGTTTCACCAGGCAACGCCGGTCAACTGCTGTTTGTGTGTGAGAAATCGGTTGGAAACTTTCCTCATGTCAGCACGTTGTAGGTGTCGCCACCGGCGCCTACCTTGTGTGAATGCTCTGAAAAGCTAATCATTTGCACATCACAGCATCTTCTTCCTGTCGGATAGATTTCGCGTCCATAGCACGTCATCTTCGTGGTGTAGCAATTTTAATGGCCAGTAGTGCATCTTATATTAAACGTCAACGTAATATTTTAAATAAATATTACTTTAACAATAAAAGGAGACCGCAATGTATGCATCAAGTCTACAACTAATTAGCTATACAAGCTGGAAAAGAACAAAAATAAACCAAGGTTGTTGGGCATAACCTCAGGAGACTATTTCCAAAATAAAATTTATGTTAGAGAACACAGGGAACATCCAAAAGTTAAGAATAATTCCGTAAATAAAAAGTAAAAGTAGCAAGATATAGTCCGTTTCAACAGCATAGAAAAGGCCTACACGATGCTGGAATGTGGGGAAGAGTATTCTGGTTTATCGAATGTACATTTGGACCACAGCATTATAAGGCATTGACTCGCAGACTGTGGGCAAATCTGAATTGTATGGTACCATAGAGGGATGTTGAACCGCTACGGTCGCAGGATCGAATCCTGCCTCGGCATGGATGTGTGTGATGTCCTTAGGTTAGTTAGGTTTAAGTAGTTCTAAGTTCTAGGGGACTGATGACCTCAGCAGTTAAGTCCCATAGTGCTCAGAGCCATTTGAACCATTTTTTGAAAATCAGCTGGACTGATAAGATAAGGAATGAGGTGGTTCACCGCAGAATGGGCCAAGAAAGGAAAGTGAGGGAAACACTGATAAGAAGAAGGAACTGGATGATGGGACATGTGTCAAGCCATCATGGAATTCTGTAGTACTACAAGGAGTTGTAGTGGTTAAAAATTCTAGAAGAAGACAGAGACTGGAATAGAGCCAGCAAATAACCAAAGAGTGCAAGTGCTACGCTGAATTTGGCACAGGAGAGGAATTCTTGATGGGCTGCATCAATCCAGTCAGAAGATTCATAACAAAAAAAAAAAAAAAAAAAAAAAAAAGCTTTGGCGTCAGTAGCGCATAAGTAGCTGCAACTCTGGCCGTTATAACGGCGTCCTAACGAGACAGAAAGGCACTGCCTGTCAGTGACACTTGATGAAATTGTTCGCCCTTCGGTGAACGAGCTTTGAAACACCTGCTAGTCGGAAGTGCTTCCGACATAAGTTGCAGAACTCATTTCCCAGCTGCGGTTTAGCACGCAGCTGCGAGACCAGGGGGTTATGCGCCGGCACGACGGGTGGCGCCCGGGGCGGAGGCGAGTAATATTGTCCACTTTGTCCAAGTTGCCGACAAAGACGAAGTGGCCTGTCCGCAGCCTTCTGCGCCTGGAAGGCCCTCTGTCACTGTTCCGTCTCTCTGGCAGTGCGAAGCTGCTCATCCCAACCCACGGAGCAGGCTGCAGGAAACAAGCGAACAACCGCACCCGAAAAATAAAATAGCCGATGAGTTTCGAGTGTTGGAGAGTACTCAATTCAGCTAGGTCTACCGAAGACAGCCATTACAACACCATGACGGTGGCATATAAGAAAAAAAATGGCACCTTGCATGAAGCGTATTACATGCTTGGCTCTGGAAATATAAGTGCTTCGGTGCAGCCTTCCATAGTAGCTCAGAGTAACGTCATATACACTACGTGATCAAAAGTATCCAAATGAGCCGTGTGTACTTCCATCTTTCCTCGGCTCGTTTCCTGAGCGTTGTGTGGGGCCAGTATTTTGGGTAATCGACAGTGTTGGGCGCCATCGGGCTCTAGCATCTCGTTGCTGTCTTTATTGCTTCGCTTCTATTTCGTTTTTCCGCGGTTGTTCAGTGGTGGTCTTTTATGAAGCTCTTTTGTTTGAACTCCCGCCCGTATATTGCTATTGCGTCTCCTCAAAGTGTAATTTCCACCTTACTAAAACCCCCTTGTTCAAAGGGAGGAAAAAAAACTTTAGAAATACCTTCTATTTGCATTAACTATCTTACCTTTGGCTTAAGTAAATATCTGCTCAGTGATTAAGCTAATGGGAGCACCTATCCTAAAAGCAACTAGCGCACTTCTGTTATGGTCGCCCTCGTGCCTATTTTGGTCCGAAAGATTGTATAAACAGGCTTACATGCTCCGTATCGAACTTCTGATGTTGTTTTTTTGAGTGATTGTGGATTATTAAAATTGATTATAGTGCGAACGTTGTGTTTTACCAACCGTGCTTATAAATTATTAATGTGATTGGCTGGAATGTAATACGAAAGTTTTAGAACCATAGGTTGTCCAGATAGAAATTCTGAAGCCATGCTGTGTTGTGAATTCGTGTATTTTTGTTTTATATTGCAATGAGAATTTAAATGTGGTAAACCCACGTTTGTGATTAATAATTAAAGATTTAAGAGTGCGTTCACTTAGCACTTACTTATGTGTTGTGTTATTATTATTTTTAAAATTTATAATAGGCGTTTTAGTTCCTTAAATTAAAGCCTTTCCAATTCGAAAGTGGTGGCCCTCCCATTTTGGGCAATTGTAAGCATCGAAGCAGGGGTCACGTAGTTGGTGTTATGTATTGTATGTTATGAATAAATTATTTATGTGATAAATCACGTCTGATATGTCAATTCCTTGGCCCTGTCCACATCTTGGTCGTAGTCTTTCAATATTAAATGATCAGACCACCGTTCCACCGGACACCCCCAAAAACATATTATGTTTTTCATATTAGATGCATTCTGCTGCCACCTACTGTCAGGAACTCCATATCAGCGACCTCAGCAGTCATTAGACATCGTGAGAGAGCAGAATGGGGCGCTCCGCCAATCTCACGGACTTCGAACGTGGTCAGGTGATTGGGCGTCACTTGTGTCGTACGTCTGTACGCGACATATCCACACACGTAAACATCCCTAGGTCCACTGTTTTCCATGTGATAGTGAAGTGGAAACGTGAAGGGACACGTACAGCACAAAAGCGTACGGGCCGACCTCGTCTGTTGACTGACAGACCGCCGATAGTTGAAGAGGGTCGTAATGTGTAATAGGCAGACATATAACCAGACCATTACACTGGAATTCCAAACTGCATCAGGATCCACTGCAACTACTATGACAGTTAGGCGGGAGGTGAGGAAACTTGGATTTCATGGTCGAACAGCTGCTCATAAGCCACTCATCACGCCGGTAAATGCCTCTCTTGGTGTAAGGAGCGTAAACATTGGACGATTGAACGGTGGAAAAACGATGTGTATAGTGTCGAATCACGGTGCACGATGTGGCGATCCGATAGCAGGGTGTGGGTATGGCGAATGCCTGGTGAACGTCCTCTGCCAGCGTGCGTAATGCCAACAGTAAAATTCGGAGGTGGTGAAGATATGGTGTGGTCATGTTTTTCATGGAGGTGGCTTGCACCTCTTGTTTTGCGTGCCACTATCACAGCACAGGCCTACATTGATGTTTTAAGCACCTTCTTGCTTCCCCCTGTTGAAGAGGAATTCGGGGATGGCAATTGCATCTTTCAACACGATCGAGCACCTGTTCATAATATACGGCCTGTGGCGGACTCTTTACACAACAATAATATCCCTAAAATGGACTGTCCTGCACAGAGTCCTGACCTGAATCCTATAGAACACCTTTGGGATGTTTTGGAACGCTGACTTCGCGCTAGGCCTCACCGACCGACATCGCTACCTCTCCTCAATGCAGCACAGCACGGCGTGAAGAAATGGCTGCCATTCCCCAATAAACCTTCCAGCAACCGACTGAACGTATGCCTGCGAGAGTGGAAGCTGTCAGCTGTCATCGAGGCTAAGGGTGGGCCAACACCATACTGAATTCCAGCATTACCGACTGAGGACGCCACGAACTTGTTAGTCATTTTCAGCCAGGTGTCCGGATACTTTTGATCACATAGTGTACGTTCAGAAATCGCATTTGAATTTTGGTCATTTGTAAGAAGATCGTGTTTTATGTCGTGTAAGACGGTGAAACATCTACCAACAAGCGTCACAATTCGGCAGCGACAGGATGTTCACATTGTGATTTATCGTTCTGTAATTTTGCTGCTCGTGTTGGTCAGGGTCCCACAATTGTCGTCTGACTACGGAATCAATAGATTCAGGATCGCAATAAGGAGTGCTATGACCTTGCCGGGCAAACTCATTACCTCTACCACCAACACTAAGAACGGACAGGAGCAGGAGTGCTGTTTAGTCGTACATCTACATGTATATCTATCTTCTTGTGCATCTACAGTAATAATAAAACTGTAAAACCCTCGTCTCTGATTGTTGTTTGAACACACTGATCTTCAAAACTGCTAGACGAATTTTCGAGGGGTTTTCATATATAACTTGAGCATAACAACATGCAGGCTTTTTTTCATCGAAATCAGATAACAGAAAAAAGTGTCGTAATTTAAAGTTTTAGGAATCTGCTCAGCTTACTGGTTCGGCTGTTTACCTTAGACACGTTTCACACTGGGACACTGGTGACGGTCACCAGCGACGATCACCGACACAGATACCTTCGTTTAAACTGGAGCATTCACACAAGGACACTACACTGCTTCACCGAGTCACTGTGACCCAGCAGTGAACCACCCTCGCCACATGCGACGGACAAGGTCACCGTTTTCACAGCAGTCACCGCCGGACATGCATTAGTTTGAATTGGAGTGTTCGCACTGGGACACAGATCGCAGACACAGCGATGCAGATTTTCCAACTAACAGGCAGTCATTTCTGAGACAGTGACGCGAAGCATTCATCGTACATTATACTGTACAAACTGTAGCCATGAGTTTAGATTTGATTAACACGGAAGATTTTATAAGTGAAGTAGATAGTAGTCCTGCTATTTGGGATGTGAAAAGCGATGACTATAACAAAAAAGTGATGAAAACGAATGCGTGGCAAGAAATTATAACGATTGCAATGAGAAGAGCATGGATGAGAAAAACAAATTTTGTAAATTGTATGTCCTTTTTTCAAATTTAGTACCTTATTTTTCGGACCATAAAACGCTAGCGAAATTTAGTTGCTACCCCTGTACGAGTCCATTTCACGAACTAATCAGTTGGCAATCCCTGCTGTGTCGGACACCAGTGATCCAGGATTGTTCACCAGAGCCACCGGTGACCATCTCTGGCGACCGTCGCCAGTGTCCCAGTGTGAAACGGCGTAGCAGACCAGAAAACCAAAATATGGCGCAGTTAGTTTCGCAGTACGCCAAAGAACCACTTGATAGCGCTGTTAGTTTCGTAGTACTCTTATCAATAGATGGTGCTGTTATTTTCTTACCTCCGTGACAGAACTATTGTCGAAAGCTTACGTCCGTGACAGAATTAAGCGACGCAATCTTCTCTTTACGAATACATACTAACACTGAATTTACTTGGCTAGGATACACGGATTTAATGGTTTCTTTTGGGGTATTAAAACCTTAAAATAACTGCTTTGCACCTTTCGAAAAACGACTACGAAACACTACTTTAATGACAAAATGATCGTTTTTACCAGAGTTGTAAAACTAAAGTCGGCTATCGCAGACCATCATAATTGGCTGTGATCAGATAAAATTTCTCGCGTTACCTTTCTAATTAGGTGTGTTGGATTCCTATTCGGTGTTACCATATAACGATCGCTTTCTTCACGCATGCGATCCGTGTCCTATCAGCTCCCCCTAAAAACTGGAAGCGGTTAACTGCCTAGAAACTGAGTGAGGATGTTTAAAGGAGTACGTAACCTACGGAATATTTTAGCTCTGCAAAGATATTTTTTCGTCTGTTTCTTAAAACTAAACAGTATTTTTATCAAAATTGGAATCGTCATTGTTTAACAACGGTTTCATTCGAAAATTGTTGATTTGTAACGTGAAACAGAGAGATGTTGTAGCAAAAAGTAAAGAAAACAATACAGATTTATCATACAGCGCTAGAAAACGCAATTACCTCAACAGAAATATAAAATAAAAGAAAAGTAATCTAAAAAATCAAACATCGCTTCTATAATTCGTCCAACTTATATAAAACATGTTTCTGTTATACATACACGACTTTCGCATTTATAATTAATAACAGGGAACTCTTGCCTTTGATCATGATCAAGGTCGTTCTGTTATACATATTTTTTTTTATATTTGTGCATGTAAACTGCACCTGCAGCAAAAGTAATTGCTTTTGTTACATAAAAGCGCAGAAGTTACGCGATCAACTAGTTTTTATTCCTTATTAAATGCAGTTAATATTCTGTAAGGATATAAAATGCGCAGTGGACTGGCACTGAGTGATTCTATTTATGTACAAAAGAAACAAAACAAAAAAAAAAAAACAAATAGAAGTCGTCGGATCCCAGTTCCTCTCTTACACATTCCCTGTCACTCCTAACAACACTACCGGTGATTCTACCGTTTACCACGTCGTCTACATAGTGTACTAAAACTAGCGAACAGTAGTTTTAGTAAAACACAGCTGTAATTTTTACTAACTGAGATACGAAACCCTAAAAAACGACGATACGCAAAGGCCCTTCTTCAACATCCGTAGTGAAGGGTCGGCCTATCCCCAGGCCACACTGACCACCCTAGTAAATAACGATTTTCTCCGCCAGTGAGACGCAACACAGCATCGATTGTGCGTGGCATGGATTCGACCCATCGTTGGTAGGCTTCTGGAGGAATGATGGCACCACGCGTCTTCGCACAGCCCAAGAAATTCCCGTAAATTACAGGACGCTAGTTTGAGGGCGCGAAGCTAGGGCGACATAGTGCCGCAGACATGTTCCATCGGGTAACGATGAGATGAGTTTGGTGTCCAAAACATCAATGCCACTTCACTCTCGTGCTCCACAATCCGCGGTAGCCCAACTCTGGTCTTGTGACACGGTTCACCTGCTGGAGTATGCAATCGCTCTAGGGGAAGACGTCAGACAATAACGTTAAAATTATCCGTGGCTGTCATGGTGCTTTCGATTACTACCATAGGTTCCATGGGAACCAAGGTGAATATCCACCACAACTTAATACAGCCCCCGCTGGCCTACGTCCGTGACATGGTGGATGTTTCGAGCCTCCATTCGCCTATATGATGTCGGTAACCGGACACGAACATCTACCTGATGTAAAAACAAACATTATTCATCCGCCAACATGGCACGTTTCCTTTGATCCACGGTCCATTCTCGATGATTCCATGTCCTTGGCAACAGTAATTGGCGAAGTGGTGGGTCAATATGGAAACACGTAGACGCCGTCTGCTGCGAAACGTCATCTGGTACCGCGCGCCGCGGAATTTGAATCGGCGCCAGACGTCATGGACGTCGAAGACCCATCGAGGTCTCTTCACCATCGCGCCGTAAGATGTGGCGGCGGGCGCCTCCTGGCCCGCTTTTAGTGTGAGGGCGCCACCGTGGAACACGTGGTTCCAGCGGCCAATAGCGGCGCCCCCGATAGCGTACTGAAGCGCCTGCCTCGCGCTGAGCCAGCAGTCTAACATCGAGTGTGTCCCAGGATATATCACCTCAGACAGCGGATTGACTTTCGTGTTTCTATTCCAATACACGTGGTTGTCTTGTTTGGTTCGTTACTTTGTCGTCTGTTCTGGTTGTGTCGTAACGTCCTCCGTTGGTCGTGTCCGTCCTCTCTCGTTGTGTTGTTCGGGGCCTGCTCCGCGGGTTCAGCATTTCGATACATCATATTATTCCCCTACTCTTTTGGTTACAAAACCATATGTTTCAATGTAATCTCCGTTCAATGTGACGACCTTACGGCACCTTACTGGGAGGATCTGTACGCTCGCACTGTTCCACTCTTCTGTTCAACATCGGAGCCAAAGTTTTTCTACGCCAATACATTCCTCATGATCCAAGTCGGGAGGTGTGAGATCCGGGTGTCGACTGTGTCAACACTACCAACAGGGACGTTCAGTTGAGCGACAAGGTGTTTCACTGTGATCCGTCGATCACCTCGAATAAATGGTCACAGCTGCCTGCGGCCAGTCGGCACGCGGGAGATCGGACAGGTTTGGACGCCCTTGTTTCGATGATGACAGATGCCTCACCCTATGATCACCGTGCTTTCGTTCACTGTCGGATCTGCGTGGACATTCTGCAAGCCCCTATAAATTTCTGCGATGATCTGGTTTTCCACCAAAAGAAACGCAGTGACAGTTCTCTGCTTGGGACGCACCTCCGTCACAGACGCCATTTTGTAGTTTAGGTATAACGCCGCCACCAGTCGAATCTTCATGAAACTAAAGCGGCTGCAGCGGGAATATTCAACGACGTCCCACAACAATTTTTTTCAACCGAAATTAACAGAGGGGAAAAATGTCTTGCTCAGCGCCCCTCGTATGTGCGCTGTACAGTCCGCTCCTCCAAAGCTCTTGTCCGTGAACCAGCATTGTGCTCTGTCGTCAGAACTGCCACAGATCGCCATCTCTCCTGCTTTACAAAGGGGTCAAGACCACGACCAGCGCATTCTGAAATCAAGCGAGGACGTCCTACCCATTATCTGCTTCTCGTGCCTTCACGCTCTTTAACCAATATCCAGAGAAAATTAGAAGTAAATTAGAATTATATATTAATACCTTCAGCTGCTGACGGGCGTTGATATATATCAACGGGGGCAGGTGAAAATGTGTTTCCCGACCGGGACTCGAACCCGGGATCTCCTGCTTACATGGCAGACGCTCTGTCCATCTGAGTCACCGAGGGCACAGAGGATAGTGCGACTGCACGCCTTCCACGAGACCCACATTCTCACTTTATATGTCCACACACTACATTCGTCGTGTCCCTACCCAACACACTCATTACTCGTGGAAGACATTCTTACGAAGTCCCATAACAGTTCGGGTAATATGTGTGCATCCGCACAGAAGAAAAAGGTCATGGCCGGTATTGGCAGAACTATATACTCATATGGATATGTCCGAAAGAACAGACACCATATCCATATAATATCCAGAGATGCTCAAAATAGCACCCGAACAGCCGAGCAACTGCGCCGTTTCTTAAATGCTTGTTCCCAGGTGCCGGGTCACAAAAATCTGCTCTTCGAAAGTCGTCTATGGCAGTGAATTTCCCCATATGCGGGCAGTATCGTCTCGAGAATGATTTCCCATGCGTCTGTGCTCCGCTTGTAAAGTGTGATTAAAAAAACGTTTACAAACTTATATGTCACATCGGGCATACAAAAAGCATCATTAATCACTTAGGAACCGGGCGTCGCAAACACCAGGGGAGGGCGCTACTGTCACGAGAGGTCTGGCATCGTCGGAGACTGTTTAATTGGGCGGCACATGGTGAGCAAGATGTATGAGACAGGCGAAATACCCTCAGACTTCAAGAAGAACGTAATAATTCCAATCCCAAAGAAAGCAGGTGTTGACAGATGTAAAAATTAACGAACTATCAGTTTAATAAGCCACGGCTGCAAAATACTAACACGAATTCTTTACAGACGAATGGAAAAACTCGTAGAGGCCGACTTCGGAGAAGATCAGTTTGGATTCCGTAGAAATGTTGGAATACGTGAGGCAATACTGACCCTACGACGTATCTTAGAAAATATATTAAGGAAAGGGAAACCTACGTTTCTAGCATTTGTAGACTTAGAGAAAGGCTATTTACAATTTGTACAGAAAGCAGATGGCAGTTATAAGAGTCTAGGGGCATGAAAGGGAAGCAGTGGTTGGGAAGGGAGTGAGACAGGGCTGTAGCCTATCCCGATGTTATTAAAGGAAACAAACGAAAAATTCGGAGTAGGAATTAAATTCCATGGAGAAGAAATAAAAACTTTGAGGTTCGCCGATGACACTGTAATTCTGTGAGAGACAGCAAAGGACCTGGAAGAGCAGCTGAACGGAATGGACAGTGTCTTGAAAGGAGGATATAAGACGAACATCAACCAAAACAGAACTAGGATAGTGGAAAGTAGTCGAATTAAATCGGGTGATGCTGAGGAAATTAGTTTAGGAAATGAGACGCTTAAATTAGTAAACGAGTTTTGCTATTTGGGGAGAAAAATAACTGATGACGACCGAAGTAGACAGGATATAAAATGTAGACTGGCAATGGCAAGGAAAACGTTTCTGAAGAAGAGAAATTTGTTAACATCGACTATAGACTTAAGTGTCAAGAAGTCGTTTCTGAAAGTGTTTGTACGGAGTGTTGCCATCTATGGAAGTGAAACGTGGACGATAAATAGTTTAGAGAAGAAGAGAATAGAAGCTTTCGAAATGTGGTGCTACAGAATAATGCTGAAGATTAGATGGGTAGACCACGTAACTAATGAGGACGTATTGAATAGAATTGGGGAGAAGAGAAATTTGTGGCACAACTTGACTAGAAGAAGGGATCGGTTGGTAGGACACATTCTGAGGCATCAAGGGATCACTAATTTAGTATTGGAGGGGAGCGTGGAGGGTAAAAATCGTAGAGGGAGACCAAGAGATGAATACACTACGCACATTCAGAAGGATGTAGGTTGCAGTAGGTACTGGGAGATGAAGAAGCATTTTTTTATTTCAATTATAGATAATGGATACACACTTTATGTTTCCTGACAATCGTTTGTAAAATTTCCGGCATAGTTTGGACAGCACTCAAGTGCCATTTTTATACGTAATTTCTTTTCACTGAAACAGCGTGATCATTAAAGTTTAACAGTATGGAAACGCTAATAAAGACCATTGATTTGCATACTGCACGAGCTGAAAATCAGAGGAATGCAGACCAGGGTTGTAGATATTGTAAACGAACGTCCACATCCAAAATTCGTTATTATGTGGTACGGCAGCGCGTTATCGTGAATCAGAGAAACACTCGTAGTTAGTCTGTCGCGTCGCATGTAAAAGGTCGCCTGTGTGAAACATGGATGTTTGATGAACACTACTTGTTGTCACGTACCACGCATTCAAAACAGCATTCACTGTGTGAATGGGTGGTTATTTCGCTTGTATTAATTAGATTAACACCTGCCACCATACGTGTAGAGCTCAAAGTTAAATGCAGTTGGCGTATATTCGTAGCTAAAATAAAAGACATTATAGGGTGAATGTGAAAATTTGTTCCTGCAGTGTGCTATTACCGACATCCGTCAGTCGAATACAATTTTCAGTGGCAGGTTGTAACTGCTTCATTCTTGTTGTAAAACAGTCGTAAAACGTCGAACATGTTTCTCACGCATATAGAAGAACAGTGTACGGCTTTAATAAAAGCTGACCAGTTTGCTCAAAGAAATGAATGTCTTCGAATTTAGGAAATTTGCTGTGAATCTACGTAAACTGATGTAATATCACCTTAAGACATTTTGTACACAGTATTGACGTTCCACCTTCCTAGGCCACAGTCAAACAACTTAATACTAAACAGATAGTCCACCCAACATCAGAGTTAGATCAAGCTGTACAAAGATTGTTTTTTAAAGCATGTAACACATTACGACAATATATCGATACAAAAACGCAAGATAAAGTGATTCCCCGAGAAGCTCTGAACAAATTTTACATTACTTTATAATAAAAGATTAAAAGTATAGCAATTAAAAAGCCAGAAACAATGTACAAGCGGCCAATGGCACAGATGACTGTTATATGGACAAACTGGTGAATGTGACTAACAGGCTGAAATAAAGGAGAGGGGGGGGGGGGGGGAGAGAGGGGGGGATGAGGGCAGAGAGCGAATGGGCGAAAAGAGTCTATGGAATGGAATGTGGAGGAGTTACAACAAGCAAATTACCTAACAGCGAGAAAAAATATCAACTGGCTGTTGCTGCTTTGGTGAGGGTGAATAATGAAACTGTATTTGGTCATTAATGACCAGGTCAGGATTCGTTGACTGGAGTTTATTAATAGATAGTATTTCTAGCAGTGCTGGTTTTCTGCTTTTAGTTCCTCTGTGGATAACTCAAGTTTAATATCATCAGAATATATTCAGCAAAGGTGGATTTTCCATTCTCCAACTCCTCTGATGCTCAGTCAGTTTAGTAGTCTCTCCCAAGCCCCTCGCCTCTCTCTTTCAGTCTCTTCGCCACCTTTACCAGTTTGTCCACAAAACACAGTAGTCTGTGCCGTTACTCACTTGTACGTTTTTGGCTTATACATTCTTATACTTTTAATCTTTAAGTATAAAATAACGTAAAATATATTTGTTAATTGTATTACGCTTGTACTTTTGTACCGATATACTCGTAAAATGTGACGTATAGCTAAGAACTCTCCCTCAAGTTGTGTGCACTACTTGCTTAGTATTATGTTATTGACAATGGCCTAGGAAATGAACTGTTAAATAAATATTACTGTGCAATATCAATACTGTGTATTCAAGTTTATAATATGTATTTGTTTCTCCAAGTACTGACGGAATGTTCCACAAATATCATCATCTTGTTCAGAATGTATCGTACATAACTCAGTAATCCTTTCCAATGCTGGAGAACATTAAATTGAAATTAAACTGAAAGTGGATTCAACCACCTGGTATGTTTAAGCAGTAGTAGCATTAAATGTAGTCACATCTCTGTATCGAGCATCCTCTACATAACTGTTTGACAAAATCTGAATGGCAAAAATTATTTTTGAATGAGTACGTTTGTTCTTGCCTGAAAGCTACATCAATACTCCGCAAGCCACCGGTGGAGGGTACTTTGGGCACAACTATACGTTACCCCCATCCCCCTTTCCCACTTGTTACTTCATGTGCTCTAACAAGACGAAAACAGCTTAATTACAAATAAATGTTATTGGAACATGTAACGACCCTTACTGCTTATAACTGCGCGATGTTAGCAAGTTCCCATTCTTGCTGATACATAGTAAACTGTTCCGTGACAGATGGACTGTGCCCTAAACATTGCGTATAGACCATTACAAATAAAGTGCGTGAACCTACACAATTTTTGTATCTGTATTCGTACTCTGCGTCCGCCATGCGATGCATGACAGAGAATACTTCGTACCATGGCTAGATATTCCACTTCATGTTCCACCTGCAATTGAAGCGAGGAACAGGAGAGGTCTGTTGATGTCATCCGTCGTCTTCCCTCCGGGGAATTTCATTCGAGTTCAAGGAGCATTTCCGTAATGCTCGCGTTTTGATCGGACCCACCGGTAACAAATCCAGCAGCACGCCTCTGGATTGCATTCGATGCCTTCATTTAATTTGACCTGATGAGGATCCCAAAACCTCGAACAGTCCTCAAGAGTGGGTCTCACAAGTATTTTGTATGGGGTTCCATTTATAGATGAGCTATAGTTTACTAGAATTATCCCAATAAACCGTATACAACCACTCGCCTTTACTATGATCGACCTTACAAGCTCGTTCTATTTGATATCGCTTTTCAACCCTGTATTCTCTAAGGTCACTCAAAGACCATAGTTTCCCATACACTACAGCGTCATCTGCGAACAGTCACAGATTAATGCTCACCTTGTTTGTCAGATCATTTATGTATGTGAAGAATAATAGCGGTCGTATCACATTTCTATGGGGTACTCCTGACTATACCTTTGTCTCCGGCGAACACTCGCCGTCCGCGACAACTTACCAGATTATATTACTTGAAACATCTTCGAGCTGCTCACATATCTGCGAACCTATTCCGTATGTTCGGACCATTCTTGACGGTCTGCAGTGTTGCACTAAGTTAATCGCTGTTCTGGAAATCTAGAAATATGAAATAGTCTGTTCCTCTCATTCATCGTCCGCAGGATATCGTGCGAGAAAAGTGCAGCCCGAGTGGGATTCATCTGACCGATGTTTTCTAAACTCGCATTAATTTCTGTATGGCAGCTTTTCTCTCTTATTCGAACTCAGAATACGTTCGAGAATTCTGCAGAATACCTACGCTTAGGGATATTGGTATGCAATTTTGCGAGTCCTTTCTTTTATGCATCTTGTATGCGGGTGTCAACTGCGCTTTTTCCAGGCGCTTGGGGTTTTCCGCTGGGCGAGATATCCGCAGTGAATGCAAGCCAGTGCCGAAGAGTACTCCCTGTAAAACTGAATTGGTATTCTATCTAGGTTGGGATTCTCTCTGGACCTGGCAACATATTTTTCAATTCTTTCAACTGTTTTTCTACACCAGTGATGCCAATTTTTATGTCGGTCGTCCATACTGGGGTTATTGGTGGCGGTGTGGATCATTTTTTAAATGCAAAATTTAAAACTTCAACTTTTCCTCTGCTGTCTTCTGTCGCTACACCAGCCTGGTCTGCGAGTGGTGACCAGAAACCTTCGATACCGTTAGTGATTTTGCGTGGGACCAAAATTATCTAGAACTTTCGTAAAGATGTGTCGATAACGTAAGTCAGTATAAGTTGTATGCTTTGTGATGTCTTTATATAGACAAAAGAATTTTAACAGATTTTTGCCTGTCGACGTTTTGCGTTCTTTTTTGAAGTGAAACTGCAAAAATCTCTGTTTTCTCAGCATTTTCGGAAGTTTAGTAAACCACCATGTGTCTTTTCTGTCTTTAATTCACTTACTCAGCAGGTACTGCTTCAGAGTGCGGGTTGCAAATAGTTTAAACTTTGCATGTATTTCCTCACGTCTATCGTATTAGAACTAAATTACGTCATTTCATTATATGTTTAGGATATTAACAGCTGATTACCTGCTCTTTCCAGCATAAAAAATTCTCTAACTTTTTTGATGGATTTATGAATTTTACAAACCATCGTGGCTATGATGACATCGTGATTGCTAATTCCCGTCTCTATAGTGATACTGTCAATAACATGAAACCTGTTTGTAGAAAACTCAATTTCAGTAGACGACAAGTAAGATGAAGCTAAATAATAATCCACAAGTTAGAACACAGTTGCGTATATTTTGAAAGTTAACTACTTTATTCTGTTATAATCAAGCAATGGAATACTGACAGTATTATGAAAAGGATAGATTGCAAGAGATGTGGGACAGACGCCCGAGGATACTTCAACTCAATAAAGACAAGGCAATAATTACAAATCCAGCACAAACTCTGGCTTGTAATTTCGAAAAGATTTTATTTAACAATGGCACGACAACAGCAAATTGCTGTTACCCCAAAATAGTATACATAATTGCCCTAGAATTTGATAAAAAATGGCTCTGAGCACTATGGGACTTAACTAATGTGGTCATCAGTCCCCTAGAACTTAGAACTACTTAAACCTAACTAACCTAAGGACATCACACACATCCATGCCCGAGGCAGGATTCGAACCTGCGACCGTAGCAGTCGCGCGGTTCCGGACTGTGCGCCTAGAACCGCTAGACCACCGCGGCCGGCTAGAATTTGATACATTACTAAACTGACAAAATGTCTAGGAGCGTCAAAGCCCACCCCAAACAATAAATAACTTTAGAACCCTCTTTACATACCCGGCCAGTGTGGCCATGCGGTTCTAGGCGCTTCAGTCTGGAACCGCACGGCCGCTACGGTCGCAGGTTCGAATCCTGCATCGGGCATGGATGTGTGTGATGTCCTTAGGTTAGTTAGGTTTAAGTAGTTCTAAGTTCTAGGGGACTGATGACCTCAGATGTTAAGTCCCACAGTGCTCAGAGGCATTTGAACCTCTTTACATAAATCTTCAGAACCATACAAACAATAACTGGTTTACCGAGAAAAATTTCCACAGAAGCAGGTCGCCTTTTAAGATATAACAGCAGAAACAACTCAGTTTCTCTTTCTGAATAAGATATTAAAAACCCAACAATGAAATATATCTTTCAGGTATTACAAAATTTCAGTGACGAGTAATGGCACATCAGAGGTGCGCGGAAACTAGAACTCAGATCGAGCCTGAATGAAAGTTGAAAGGGACGGTGAAGAAGGAAAGATGGACTCCTCGGCGTCACCAGGAACAAATAATAAAATACTCAAATTCGCCGAAGAGCTAGTCTACTGATAAACACAGCGACCGCGCTCTCGGTTACAATTGAAACTGGCCGCCGACAAGGTGTCGTCCCCCAGTTAAAGGAGCAGCTACAATGGATGACGCGCACCGTTGATTACGCCACCGAAACAACATAAAACCACACAGCAACTCGGCTGTATCCAGAGTAACACAATCCTTAAAACATCATAAAAATTTCAAAACAGGAATACGTCCGCTTGTGCAGACAAGCTTATTACTGCCAGAGCAGGAAGTGACAATATACTCAAATATATAATGAGCTGGTCATAGTGCTAAATGACGCACTCGTAACTTAACTCGTAACATAACCCCAGAGCCGATTAATTACATCACATATTCCATAAACACAAACTCAATAGTTACAATACGACAGGACAATAAATTTTTCATCATTAAGCCGGTGCTTGTTTACCTCCGAACGCATTACCTAAATACCAGCAGACAGCCAGAAAATTGAACCTGTTGTTATTTCGAAGTGCGCATACACGCGCTTACATATACACTCCCTGCCCGTATCTCAAGTGCGTCCAAAACAGGCAAACCTCATTCACATAGGTAACAACTGTTCAATAACTTGTGCACCAGTGGTCAATACGAAACAGATAATATGGGCGTCCAAACTCTGGGAGAGCCGTTAACTGCAAACAGCACTAAATTCAATATTCATATATACAGCAGGACATTAAGAACCTGAATAATTCCTACTGTTTGATTCTGTAGCCTAACCGGTTGGTGGTTGATACATTCCAAAGCCATTGCGCATCTTCACATTGTTTAGAAGCACAGACGAGACCACCGCCCTCTCACTAGACGCAGTACACACTCGCCGGTCGCAGTTACGTCTCCGAACGCAGCCAAACTGCCCACGTGACAGAAAGAGGCAGAGCATGCGCAAAGAGCGACCACCGACAACCACACTGCACACCGGAGCGCCAACCAGCTGCCCAAAGCCAGCCCTCTCCCCATAGAGTCGTCGGTTAAGTAGCTGAAAAGCGACCAAAGAGGAAAATCGCGACCACGTGATACAGAGTCGATCGCAGAGATCTTAAATGTATACAGAGAAGCTCATGCTACTCATCATATAGCGGAGATATTGAGTCGTAGACATTCTCAACAAAATCACTACTAAACACTTAAGCTTTCGGCCACTTATACACTACTGGCCATTAAAATTGCTACACCAAGAAGAAATGCAGATGATAAACGGGTATTCATTGGACAAATATATTATACTAGAACTGACATGTGATTACATTTTGGGTGCATAGCTCCTGAAAAATCAGTACCCAGAACAACCACCTCTGGCCGTATAACGGCCTTGATACGCCTGGGCATTGAGTCAAACACAGCTTGGATGGAGTGTACAGGTACAGCTGCCCATGCAGCTTCAACACGATAACACAGTTCATCAAGAGTAGTGACTGCCGTATTGCGACGAGCCAGTTGCTCGGCCTCCATTGACCAGACGTTTTCAATTGGAGAGACATCTGGAGAATGTGCTGGTCAGGGCAGCAGTCGAACATTTTCTGTATCCAGAAAGGCCCGTACAGGACCTGCAACATGCGGTCGTGCATTATCCTGCTGAAATGTAAGGTTTCGCAGGGATCGAATGAAGGGTAGAGCCACGGGTCATAACACATCTGAAATGTAACGTCCACTGTTCAAAGGGCCGTCAATGCGAACAAGAGGTGACCGAGACATGTAACTAATGGCACCGCATACCATCACGCCGGGTGATACGCCAGTATGGCGATGACGAATACACGCTTCCAATGTGCGTTCACCACGATGTCGCCAAACACTGATGCGACCATCATGATGCTGTAAACAGAACCTGGATTCATCCGAAAAAATGACGTTTTGCCATTCGTGTACCCAGGTTCGTAGTTGAGTACACCATCGCAGGCGCTCCTGTCTGTGATGCAGCGTCAAGGGTAACCGTAGCCATGGTCTCCGAGCTGATAGTCCATGCTGCTGCAAACGTCGTCGAACTGTTCGTGCAGATGGTTGTTGTCTAGCAAACGTCCCCATCTGTCGAGTCAGGGATCGAGACGTGACTGCATGCCATGCGGATAATCCAGGTCTTTTCAAGGAAGTAAAATATGTCTTTTACAGAATGAACTTCCATTAAATTTATGATTATAGGTTTGAACGTCCTCAGATCGATGTTTGTAGCTAATGACTTGTAAAGAATTAAGTGCAAAGATAAAATGTTCACATCTGAACGACAATGCTAAGCGGACTACTGTCGCCGAAAAGATCATCCACGTTGTATGATAAAGAGAAAAAAAACCTCTATGTCCTAATGATCCGAAGTTAGAGAACTTGTATTTGACTGTATTCAAAAATCTCGTTACTAAAATTGCCTGTTCAGGAAAGTTATATGTATTATGTATGTATGCACGATACGAAAATAAAACTAGGAGCCTGACGAAACACGTAGCATGCTGTAGTTGAAAATAAACAGCGTGTATCCTGAAATTACAGAACTTCACCTTTTCAGGGGTACCTGGGACGTCAAAACCGCTTTAGTGCGCTTTCTCTTTGCACTGATTGCTACTGGGCGTTTTACAAACACGTATCAGTACTTCCCATTGCGAGGGCACTCCTGTCTTCAATGTGATCGCAATTTTGAGACTGCGAAAAGGAAGATCAGATGACTAGACAGAATTTACACACCACAATAATATAGTCATCCGATTGAATCCTCATGGAAACAGAGTACAATGTTACTCAAAACTCTGCTGAAAGTATCCTGGAACCAAGTAAGTCCATGGGAATGTCCTCGTTACCGATTTCCAAGTACAGGCAGTTAGAATTCTGTAACCTAAAGGTTATTTAACCTCATCTGAATTCACTGATGGTGTGGTGGAAAAACTTTCTTGCTGGAGAAGAACAACATAGGAGTGCCCCACAATCCAACAGAAATGGCGTGCAATGGAAAAATTCCAATAAAAGACAAGAAGATTCAGGATGTACGTAAAATAGTTACATACATTCCATACGAGTACAGTCCATTTCAAGAGGAGGTGATCACGGCGCCAACAACAGTTAATGCAGAGGACGGTGAAAATGAAGAACAGTAATGATTTTAAAGTAAGCTTTATATATTGTCACGTAGAGGAAGGTGTAAGTAGATAAATGACGAACACTTACTTCACTTAATGAAGGTTTATTAAGCATTTGCACATACAAGAGCGCGGAGCAAACTGCCTCCCCAGAACAAAAAATGGTTCAAATGGCTCTGAGCACTATTGGACTTAACATCTATGGTCATCAGTCACCTAGAACTTAGAGCTACTTAAACCTAACTAACCTAAGGACATCACACAACACCCAGTCATCACGAGGCAGAGAAAATCCCTGACCCCGCCGGGAATCGAACCCGGGAACCCGGGCGCGGGAAGCGAGAACGCTACCGCACGTCCACGAGCTGCGGACATCCCCTGAATACATACGGCATTTATACAGCTACAGAACATTCCAGTACAATGATTCTTGTCATTTATGGATACTTCTAGAATGTACTGGAACGGAATACAGAAATTAAAATTCTTCAGTTTAGGTGAGTTTGAACTCACGCCCTTCGATCTAACAATCTAGAATCATAACACTACCCTACGGTGACTGCGCTGCTCAGCTTCTTCTCTCACAATATAATGCTTTCAGGACCTGTGAGTAGTATCCACATTTCCAGTATACGTTATATTATGAATTTTTTGTAACAATATAACTATTTATGATGTTGTAATACGAAGTTTTGCCGGCCGGGGTGGCCGAGCGGTTCTAGGCGCTACAGTCTGGAACCGCGCGACCGCTACGGTCGCAGGTTCGAGTCCTTCCTCGGGCATTGATTGATGTCCTTAGGTTAGTTAAGTTTAAGTAGTTCTAAGTTCTAGGGGACTGATGACCTCAGAAGTTAAGTCCCACAGTGCTCAGAGCCATTTGAACCAATATCAAGTTTTAATACCTAGTTCATAACCAGTTTGAAGAAGTGAACAAATCATCAGTTTTGAATATCGTGATGCGTTCTTCAGGAGAATCCAGTTCATCTCTCCAAGGCACTGCAATAGGAGCTCAATGTGAAGAATCTCAAGTAACTGTTCGATTAGTGCATAATTAAAAATAAGAGCAGAAGAAAGTTTTTTTACATTTCCCAGCTAAAGGAGGTATTGGATATTTTACCGCCTTCAGACTACTAATTCAGCTGTACTACAAACCAAAACTACTCGAAGAGTGGCAGTATGGAATTGTGTGTGGACAAGTCGAAATTAAATTCGATTTCTGATGCCGTTAGACAAAATTTGAAGTCACTCTTGCGCCACAGACATGTCTGCAGTCAAAACAGTGGGATGGTGAAAGCAAAACCACAAAAAATGAAAACTCATATGGTATCTTCACGATATCACTAATTTGGAAAAGAATTTAGTGAGTGGCTCTTATTACACGGCAATATACACAGTCCAGTTACATTTATGTGACCCCTGTGGAAAGCCTGAATAACCATCTTTCTCCCGGGCGGACGTTGCGAGACGTGCAGGAAGAGAGCCAATTATTATTGCGTATGCGTCAATTACAGTAATACACATTTAGCAAAACAGAGAAATATATATAAAAATGAACATGTGAAATTCTATACAGTACACAAGTTTTAAAACGGCTCAGACTACACTCGGATGTTGATAATCCAGCGGAGTGCTCCTGGGATGCTTGATGGAGCTTCTCAGTGCCACCAGGGAAGCGTCTGATTGGTCATTCATTCACAATGTGGCTCATTGTTTGGGTGTCACCACAGTCACTTGAAAAGCCCCTCTTCAGTCTGATATCTGTTTAACTGCACCCATACCTCCCTTGGTTGGTGGAAGCCTGGAACTGGAACTGTTGGATTGTCTACAAGTTCGTGATTTCGGGTTCTTGTAGCTTGCCACTCACGTTTCCACTCTGTGTCCTGGTCGAATCTTGTGGATAGCATTTGGACTTCCATTTCATATGCTGGTCTTCTAGATTTGAGGTGTTTCCTGGGCAGTGATAGCAAATCGTCATGAGGAGGGATCGAGTTGTTTCCAGAAACTTGCTGACAGAGTTGTAAAGAGCAGCCTTTCGACGGAGGTCTGGTGGACAGATGTTTGAAAGCACTGGTAGCCAGCAAGTAGGTGTAGACCGGACTGTACCACTAATTACTCTCATAACTGAGTTCAGTTGGACGTCTACTTTCACTACGTGGGCGCTTCGGAACCAAACTGGCGCACAGTATTCTGCTGCAGAGTATACCAGCGCAAGGGATGCTCCTAGGAGGACTGATGTGGTTGCTCCCCATGTACAGCCTGCCAGCTTCCTCACAAGGTTCACAAGTTGGAAAGGTGTTTCTTGCATGTTAAAGTTCTGTCCAGAGTGACTCCCAGGTATTTTGGGCTTTCGTTGTATCTGACTGTGCCAAGAGGACCTAACTGTGGACTGATCCACAATGAAGTTCTGGAAGGAACCGACAGGGATGTACAGCCATGCCGACTCCAGTGCTGTGGCCAGCTGCCCTGGGCTCAAATGGCTCTGAGCACTATGGAACTTAACTGCTGAGGTCATCAGTCCCCTAGAACTTAGAACTACTTAAACCTAACTAACCTAAGGACATCTCACACATCCATGCCCGAGGCAGGATTCGAACCTGCGACCGTAGCGGTCGCGCGGTTCCAGACTGTAGCGCCTAGAACCGCTCGACTACACCGGCCGGCAGCTGCGCTGGGTTTCTCGGTTGAAGATCCATGGCGTCAACAACCCCATCGAGGTGGCCCCACAGATCGGTTTAAATCCGGGGAGTTTGGGGGCCAGGGGAGTTCTGTAAACTCACCCTGGTGCTCTTCGAACCACGCACGTACACTGTGAGCCGTATGACATGTGCATTGTCCTGCTGGTGGATGCCATTGTGCAGAGAAAAATCAAACGGTATGTAGGGGTGAACATGGTCCCCAAGGATAGATGCACACTTGTGTTGAACCATTGTGCCTTTCAGAGTGACCATGTCACCCAGGGAATGCAACAAAAACATTAACCAGAGCATAATGCCCCCTCCTCTGACGTGAACCCTTCCGACGATTGTTTCAGGGTGTTCGCTTTCGGACGATTCACGCCGCACACGCCGATGGCTATCTGTCCGATGGAGCGTAAAAAAGTGGTTCACATGAAAAGGCCGCCTGTCGTCACTCAGTGGACGTCCAGTTGCAAATTCTAGCTTTCGCCGCCGATGAACAGAAGTTCAAATGGCTCTGACAAGGGAACCTCCCCATCGCACCCCCCTCAGATTTAGTTATAAGTTGGCACAGTGGATAGGCCTTGAAAAACTGAACACAGATCAATCGATAAAATATGAAGAATTTGTGTGGAACTATGAAAAAAATTAGTAAAATATAGAAACTGAGTAGTCCATGGGCAAGATATGCAACATCAAGGAGAGTGTGAGCTCAGCAGCGCGGTGGTCCCGTGGTTAGCGTGAGTAGCTGCGAAGCGAGAGGTCCTTGGTTCAAGTCTTCCCTCGGCTGAAAATTTTACTTTCTTTATTTTCGCAAAGTTATGATCTCTCCGTTCGTTCATTGACATCTCTGTTCACTGTAATAAGTTTAGTGTGTGTGTTTTGCGACCGCATCGCAAAACCGTGCGATTAGTAGACGAAAGGTCGTGCCTCTCCAATGGGAACCGAAAACTTTTGATCGCAAGGTCATAGATCAACCGATTCCTCCACAGGAAAACACATCTCATATATTCTATACGACACTGGTGACGGCATGTGCGTCACATGACAGGAATATGTTGTCGACCCACCTAACTTGTACACTTGGCGAATGGGTAAAAAGATTCTTCTACCGTGCCCGATTTAAGTTTTCTTGTGGACGTGATAAACACTCCCAAAAAAGTGATGAAAACATTAGAGTTTGTCACATAAACTGAAAATAAAAATTTAAACTTTTCACTGTAGGGAAGACGTGAACCCAGGACCTCTCGTTCCGTAGCTGCTATCGCTAACCACGGGACCACTGCGCTCTTCGAATCCCATTGTCCTTGATGTTGCCTATCTTCGCATGGACTACTCAGTTTGTATATTTTACTAATTTTTTTATTAGTTCCACACAACTTCTTCCTGTTTTCTCGATTGATCTGTGTTCAGTTTTTCAAGGCCTATCCACTGCACCAACTTATAACTAAATCTGAGGGGGGTGCGATGGGGAGGTTCCCTTGTGAGCACTATTGGACTTAACTCCTGAGGTCATCGGCCCACTAGAACTTATAACTACTTAAACCTAACTAACCTAAGGACATCACACACATCCATGCCCGAGGTAGGATTCGAACGTGCGACCGTAGCGGTCGCGTGGTTCCAGACTGTAGCGCCTAGAACCGCACGGCCACTCAGGCCGGCTGATGAACAGCACTCAGCATGGATGCATGAAGCAGGTGCCAGCTGCGGAGGGCCATACGCAGCAACGTGCGCTGCACGCTTCTTAATGAAACACTATTGGTAGCCCCTTGGTTCATCTTGTCGGTCTGTTTCTCAACAACTGCACGTCTGTTTGCCCGTACACATACACGAAACCGTCGTTCATCACAGCTGCGTTAGTATCGGTTTTGGACAGCGCCGTTTCGCCATGTACGCTATACTTTAACCAAAGCGGCACGCGAACAGTTTAGAAAGTTCCCCGTTTGGAAAATGCTTGCACCCTTGGCCCAAAAGTCAATGCTCACGCCCTTCGGTCGTAAGATAAGTCGCTCCTTTTCCGCATTGCGCCAGCTCGTAGTCTAGTGACTAGTCTAGTGGATCAAGGGTACTGGGTTCGATTCCTGGCCGGTTCGGGAATTTTCTCGCCCGGGGACTGGGTGTCTGTGTTGTCCTCATCATTCGGGAAGTGCAGAGACTGGAAATGGAAAGATTTGAAACTTATAGGGCACACATAACCACGATGTTGAGCGCCGCACCAACAAATATCATCATCCGCATTACGCCAACGACTACGGTGTTTACGGCTTTCCGCCCCCCCCCCCCCCCCCCCCCGCCCTTACATGGTTTACATACCCTCCACTGCTAGTGCTGCCACCTTCCGTCTGTGAGTGGTTATTGCACATTGATGTCGAACATAGGCGGTAGACATATTAATGAGTCTGGAGCGTGTGTGATATACCGAACTGAAGATGAAGCGACCAAGGACTGTTCACACATCGGTGGTCCCAGTGTCAAAGGTCCGTGACCTGGGCTTCCAAATAATTCGCAACACACCGTACTTCCGAGATTGGGTCCCAACAGACATCATTCTGCACCCTAGTCTCAAAAACTGGCTTTAATGTACGATATTCTTTGGTCTCATGAAAAGCTTACCTTTGCTGTGACCGAATGATACGTTTAGATTGCGACTGACTTTTTCTGAGAAGTTCATTTATAGTTTTGTGTTTCTTTTCCTTTAACTACAGTGCCCACATATAAATCTATCTGCAAAATATCATTTTATAACACCTAAAGCAGGAGCTATCACGTTGTAGACATTAGAACACCTGAGAAACTAGCTTTTTCTTAAAACGGAGCGCAAGTTACTCAGCGTACACTAATCCGTTATATGGTAACGAGAGCACTCAGCGAATTCCAACCCACTTTCAACGCACATTCAAACCTTTTTTAAATATTTTGTTGCTTATATCCTTATTGTCAAATATTTAACGCATTAACCCACTGGTAAAGTAATTAGAAGTTCGATGGTGTTTTATGCACGGAAATTCGATTCTTTACAGAGCGTGGGATTTATTGATCTGTCCTAATATGAGGTTCCAGAAATCAGGCTTCTCCACATATACAATACTTCGTTCACTTCCACTATTTGAATAAGTAAACTCTCCATTGTCATGAAGCGGCGCACCGCCAAACAGCCACCGTTTTCGTTTTGAATCATAATTATGTTTGTGCCCAGATCACGTAAGTATTACGTGATCTGGGGTTTGCGTAATAAACACGAGACGTTACTTAGGAGGCAGTAAGCCTTTAAGCAGACAGCTGCAGTTGCAAACAAGGAAAGATAGCTTTTAAATTGAAACCTGTTACGTTCGCCTATTTGAAATGTATCTCTCGTTACTGCTGTCTATACCGTGACCTCGAAGGAGGCGCTTGCAGGCGTGTGAATACAGAAATGATCATGTGGTACATTAAGGCCACCTACGACACTTGGACTGTAATAAAGCTACAAAATACGGTACGAGATTTTAAAAAAATTATGATTGACTAGCCAGAAAACAAATGAAAAATATCTTCTATACTCAGAAGGCTGATAAATATACAGAAGTTAAAACTGTCTAAACAGCGTGCTTAGGCAATATTTCTATGGAATTGGATAGAAGAAGCGAGGTGTAAAGGGTACGAAAAACCTACGGCTCCAGTTTTCAGAATCAGTTAACTGCTATCGTTCACGCTATGCACGTTTATGTCGTCACTTAAATCACCCGTAAGGATGTTGTGATAGGGCTTTGTCCCATGCATTCCAACTTACTTCTTTCGAAGTTATCTTTTTCGACTCGTTATATGTGAAGTTCTACTTCTTCCTTTCCTTTGTTAGCTATTTCACCTCTGCAGACATTACACACACAATATTTCGTAATGTTTAATACACATTTTAGATTTTATCAGCTCCTATAAACTTTCTGTCTACCGTTCCTCTCAACATCTAGCTAATTAGTCCTGGATGACGACGTAGATTCTCCACTAACTTGTTCCGCCGTATGACAGTCTATGTGTAGGACATGGATATTTTTTCACTTTAGTAAAATTCGTATCTTATCTCTCCATTACATTTTCAGCATTCTTACATCACAGTACATTTCAAATCCTTTCTATTTCCGCTTGTTTTGCTTCCCTATGTCCCAAGTTTAGCTTCGCATCATTACTAAACAGATACGTAGTTTCAGAAAACATTTTCTCTGTTCCACATAAACATTTGATTGATGTGGAATGTTTTGTTGAAAAGAGAATAAAGCCTATCTATATCTGATACCCTTCTTGACTCAGCCGTCCTGCTGAACATTGTTTCCGAGATAGGAAATTTTTTCTGATCTTTTACTGCCTCGTTCCCAACAGATTTTAACCCCGTCCATGTTCTCTTCTTGTAAAAATTCTGCGTCGTTTTTATGTTGTCTCTGTTTATTCTTGACCCATAGACTGTGTCTACGTATCCTCCTCTAATTTTTACTTGTGATGACTTACTTACTTCAACCCCATTCCGTTAAAAAAACTAACTCGCTTTCAGACTCTTCTCCATGGTCTGACATATCGCACAATGAGTGTGACAACTGAAGAAGGTTGCTTCACTAGATATTCGTCGGCAAATGCTTATTTCTTTTTGTATAGAACCAACGAGCGAAATAAGGGACTACCGTACCTCAGTACGGTAGTTTGTCACGAACAAAAAGTCGTCACGATACTTTCCGCTGACTGGATAGCAGTGGACGCCGTAACTGAAAAGAAATTGTGCCGGTTGCTCAGAGCAGTTGAACAACTGATGGTTATTACATGCATAAAAGTTAGAGAAATACTAGATGGCTAAAAATTAAAACTGTACAGGAGAGTCTTAAGGGAGGTCGATGAATTTTGCTACTCTAGAAGTAGGATTGACAAAGAAGAGAGATGCAAGAACAAGAAGCAACGTTTTCAGAAGCATCCAAAAATACAAATCTTACGACCACAAAGTGATTCATGAGAAGCGTGCAAGTAGTGATTCTGGACGTAAATTCTGGACGTACCCCCATATGGCGAGACGTCGGAACACCCAGGAACATTGTCGCACGTGATCGTTTTGGTGGGGCAGATGTTATGGTGTGGGGAGGCATAATGTTTCCCGGGTGTACAGCCCTTACAGACGTCCAAGTCTTTGGACACGGTACACTCACTGATCAAAGTTTTTGTGACGCTATACTCCTTCCCCACGTGCATCTTTACAGGGGTGCATGCGGCCCCGAGTTCAATTTTATGGATGACAACGAGCGACCGCATCAAACATTGCAGGTGGAGGAGATATTGGAAGGAGAGGATATTCGGCGAATGGACTAGTTTGTCAGATCCCCCTACTTAAATCCCATTGAGCACATGTGGGATGCTTTGGGGAGACGTCCACATGCACCAACTGATCCGCATGCCCCAACGACCTGTTAAGAACAGTGTCCCACCTTTTGTAATGAGCTGGGGACCATCATAACGCGCGGTGTAATTATCCTTTTTGAATAAAAGTGTCATTTTTGTTCGTCTCACAGTGTATTCTTTAAGTTACCTTCTGTGATATACACACATCAAAAAAAGTTTTGGATCACGCCGGTTCCCAGAACTCCTGAGGATAGACGTTGACTGTGGATATTGTATCACAGACACAGTCCCTTTGACTGTACAGAGATGTCGCTAAACCCGCCCAAAGATGTAAGCAACTATGCATGAGTAGCGCCTATTAGACGGAGGGGCTCCGACAGCCGATCAGTTCAAGTCATTCCACCAGGGAAGACGTACACGGCTCGTGTTGTCTGTAGTTCAACGATGCCTAGGCAGTCAATACCGCCGTTAGATGGCGACCACATTGTTACTTTGTACCGGGAAGGGCTCACAACAAGGGAAGTGTCCATGCGTCTCGGGGTGAACCAAAGCGATGTTGCTTGGACATGGAGGAGATACAGAGAGACAGGAACTGTCGATGACATGCCTCGCTCAGGCCGCCCAAGGGCTACTACTGCAGTGGATGATCGCTACCTACGGATTACGGTTCTGAGGAACTCTGACAGCAACCCCACCATGCTGAATAATGCTTTTCGTGCAGCCACAGGACATCGTGTACGACTCAAACTGTGCGCAGTAGCCTGCATGATAAGCACTCCCGACGTCCATGGTGAGGTCCATCTTTGCAACCACGACACCATGCAGTGCGGTACAGATGGGCCCAACAACATGCCGAATAGACCGCTCAGGAATGGCATCACATTATCTTCACCGATGAGTGTCGCATATGCCTTCAACCAGACAATAGTCGGAGACGTGTTTGGAGGCAACCCAGTCAGGCTGAACGCCTTAGATACACTGTCCAGCGATTGTAGCAAGGTGGAGGTTCCCTGCTATTTTGGGGTGGCATTATGTGGGGCCGACGTACGCCGTTGGTGGTCACGGAAGGCGCCGTAACGGCTATACGATACGTGAATGTCATCCTCCGACCGATAGTGCAACCATATCGGTAGCATATTGGCGAGGCATGCGTCTTCATGGACGACAATTCGCGCCCCATCGTGGACATCTTGTGAATGACTTCCTTCAGCATAATGACATCGCTCTACTAGAAAGCCCAGTATGTTCTCCAGACATGAACCCTATCGAGCATGCCTGGGATAGACTGAAAAGGGCTGTTTATGGACGACGTGACTCACAACTACTCCGGTGTGGCCGAGCGGTTCTAGGCGCTTCAGTCTGGAACCACGAGACCGCTACGGTCGCAGGTTCGAATCCTGCCTCGGGCATGGATGTGTGTGATGTCCTTCGGTTAGTTAAGTAGTTCTAAGTTCTAGGGGACTGATGACCTCAGATGTTCAGTCCCGTAGTGCTCAGAGCCATTTTAACCCTTTTGAACCACAATCACTACGAGGGACCTACGCCGAATCGCCGTGGAAGAGTGGGACGATGTGGACTAACATTGCCTTGATGAACTTACGGATATTGTGCCACGACGAATACAGGCATTCATCAATGCAAGAGGACGTGTTACAGGATATTAGAGGTACCGGTGTGTACAGCAGTCTGGACCACCACCTCTGCAGGTCTCGCTTTATGGTAGTAAAAGATGCAATGTGTGGTTTTCATGAGCAATAAACGGAAATGATATTTATGTTGATCACTATTCCAGATTTATGTATAGATTCCGGAACTTTTGTAATCGAGGTGATGCAAATTTTTTTTATGTGTGTATTATAGCAGTTCTTTATGTGTATAGTCCAAGTCTCAGCTAGCTATGTTGGCTTTCGTCCTTAAGCCTACACACCAGTGTAGATGTTGCTTTGTTAAAACCCAAAAACTTAACCACTACAGTGACATAGGGTCTTTCCTAAGATGAGACACTGAAGAGGGATATTACGTAAAAATCCATCGAAATTAGTTAATATGAATAAAAGTTTGTGCGTGTGTGTGTGTGTGTGTGTGTGTGTGTGTGTGTGTGTGTGTGTGCGTGTAAGCATGCACACTGTGTCAAGAGTACACAGTTGCAGCTGTGCCCACATACTGGCCAGGTTGAGATGCCGACAGCCAGCCATGAGCCACACAGCTTGAAGCTTCTGCAGGAGCGGGCCGCCTTGCCGGGTCACAGACCGCCGCGTCAACGAAACAAGAAACGCCAGAGGGGAACGAGGCGCGTCCACCATCAGCAACTCCGCATCTCGTGCTGAAGCAGGAGGCGCATTACGACCGCAGACGCAGTCTCGTACCCTCGGTAGCGCACGATGCGTACCGCAAAAATTACACAAACAAAATAAATCGTCCACAGCGCGCGAGTAGTCAAATCAACAAGCGCGTACAAATTGCCGCTACTTCACTAATCATTGTTTCCGCCTCGTTAGGTGTTCCATATTCTGCGTAGTGTCAGCAGCCTGGGAAACGCCGGAACGTCAGGGTGATGGATTAAGCGGCAGCACGTGTTGTGTGACTAATGACCTGTCAGCGACATCGTCCGTTCTCCCACGGTCACATGCAAATCTCGTCGACAAACCGATTCTGGCTCGCATATACGTTATTCTGGCTAAATTAGTACTCTCACTGCAGCTCTACTGTTATGTAAATCTCTGTATAACGACTGGTGTCGTATGTCTTTTGCGTTTTATATGCCGGAGACATGTCAGGTGATGAACCTAGGAACGTTTCTCGGACTTTCGGTTCCAGCCGGCCGTATAATAGAATGTTTGCTGCAGTCTTTTTCTTAAATTGCAACAATCACTCTGAAAAAGTAAGTTTTTTCTAAGTATGAGAAACTGTTCCAAGTTTATGTTCATACATATACGAAAAAAATTGTCTATTCAGATTTAAAACTGTTGCAATCGAGAAAATCTTGTCAGTGCTGTATTTAGTAGCCCCCATACCACAGTCTTATTCTACTATGCACCAATAATGAGCAAGTTAAATCAAAATACGAAGAAGAGTTATAAAAAACCAGTTACAAGATGAAACACTCTGAAATAGAAGCTGCTGGCAACTAACACAAATTTCTATTTTCGAGACAGAAGAAATTGTTGAGGCATCAAAGAAATTTAGTTCATTTGCAAATATTGCGTGTTACAAGGTAAAAACACCTTCCGCTTCAATCTACAAGACGTGCGTGACTGACGTAGCCCTTTCAATGTATTAAATAGTGTGTCGTTGCATAGTGTAGTGTAGTCGTTTATAAATAGTTTTCCTTCTGTTAATGCCTTCTGTATCTTCTGTATGTAGAACCTTCTTTCTATTTTAAGGTTATAGTATTAGCTCTCGCTGGATTTTAATAATTTTACATCCTTTTCTATTTTAGTTGGGTGAAGGATGTGAGCTATTAAATGATTAGCAAATTGCTATAGGGTCTGTTACTTTTTAGAGCTCAAAGGTGTTATGGATACTTGTTTTGAAGTTCCTGCGTTTTTGCCTATGTGTACTGCCGGACAAGAGTTGCATGTAAATTCGTGTATGCCTGAACTGTTGAATTTATGTGTGGATGTTTCCTGTGTTCTGAGTTTTTTTCTGTGTTGTGTTGTCTTTTCCGTTTACTTTTTGAAGTGTTCAAATGCCTCTGAGCACTATGGGACTTAACATCTATGGTCATCAGTCCTCTAGAACTTAGAACTACTTAAACCTAACTAACCTAAGGACATCACACAACACCCAGTCATCACGAGGCGGAGAAAATCCCTGACCCCGCCGGGAATCGAACCCGGTAATCCGGGCGCGGGAAGTTTTGAAGTGTGGCATCACTGGTGTCAAGCGGCCCGCCATGACTTCATCTTTTGTTGCCAACCTTTCCATCTCGGAGAAGTTGATACAGCCAAGGATGTATGACAGCTTCCGCCTTCCCCTGTAGTGTTTGCCCTCTATGTCTCCTTCTAGTGGCAAGTAAAACATTCCCCGATGTTTCAACACATGTCCTGTCATCTTCTCCCTGTTTCTACTCAGTGTTTACCACATATTCCTTTTTGTGAGAACCCTCATTTCTCATCTTCTCAATCCACTTAGTTTTCGGAATTGTTCTGTAAACATCACATCTCAAACTCTTTGATTTTCTTCTTGTCTGCTATTCCCATGGTGCACGCTTCCCGTCCATAAAACACTCTGCTGCAGACATACAGTCTCAGAAATTTCTTCTTCCGATTTGATCTATGTTTGATACCAGCAGACTTCTTTTACTGAGCAATGTCAGCTTTGCCTGTGCTATTATGCTTCTTACATCTTTCTTACCTCGACCGTCACGCGTTATTTTGCTTGTAAGATAGCAGAGCCCCTTTATTTCTTCTACTACGTAGTCCACAATTTTGGTATTAAGTTTATCATTAATTTCATTTCTGCTGTTCCCCATTACTTTCATCTTCCTTTGGTTTATTCTCAATCTGTATTCTGTATGCATCAGACTATTTTATTGACCAACCATGTAAGTCTTCCTCACATTCGCTGAGGATATCTATGCCAATAGCGAATTTTTATCATTGTTACCCTTCCCAGAATTTTAATCTCATTCGTAAATCTTTCTTTTGTTGATTTATTTCACAACTCCTTCATTGTGCAGTTTGAACAGCAGTAGGGAAAGAATGCGTCTCTTCGTTATAGCTTCTTAACAAGAGCTATTGATCGCTTCGTCCAGCCTTATTGTTCCCTCTTCGTTCTCGTACATTATTCGTCTTTCTCTAAGGCTTATATTTACTCTTCTGAGAATTTCCATCGTCTTCCTACATATTTGGTTGCTCAACCCTTTTGCTAAGTCGACACATCCTACGACAGTGTCTTGATTTTTGATAAGTCTTGTTTCCGATATCAAGTCCACTTCCTCTAGTGTCTTTATCTCATTATTATACGCTACTAGATCTTTAGTTTTCATTCATGTTCAATCGGTTCATGCAACTGGTAATCCTGCGCATTAAAATTATTTTTAGAGTGGCACGTTATAACTTTATAACATAAAGTGTGTTGTTAATCAGCTCTCTCAGAGCAATATTTTCGGTCCTAGGATATTGGTGCGTGACTAAAGACGCAATTAAAAACATTTCGGGCATCGTATAACCTCAGAATTTATTACAACAGTATTGAGATAGTGCAACTGATGCAAACAAAATAATGAGCGATGTAGTCATAATTGCTATCTTATTTGTAATCGTTCAACAATCAATACATTCGGTACTTTCTTCGAAACTATTATTAGAATTAGTTTCATTACACCAAGCAATTTCGTAACAAACTTCTCGTGATTATTTATTTAATATCCCGTCTATATTTGTTAACGTTAAATTCTTATAGAGATTTCATCTCTCTGTTGCAAATATGCTATATTTCTTGATACGAGTGGAATCTGTTATTCTTTTATGAAATTTTCCACTTATCTTTAAATCTGATTAACACCTTCATACATTCAACAATCAGCCATTAACTACTATTGTACATCCTTTGTTTTGTATTACTTTTATTAAGTTTAAATCATAAATCGTCGAAGGCTTAAGAGAGATTATTGTTTAATGTCGACAACTAGGTCATTAGAGACGGATAAATCGTGGATTTGCATCACTTATAATAAATAAGGATCCTTTACTTGAGTATTAGTATTAGACAGTATTAGCCTCGTCAGTTACGATTTTTAATTTCAGCAGGAAACAAAATATGCAAATTACTAATCAAAACTGTCGATTATTTATCTGGAATCTATATTTTTACTAAAACTCTGAAATAACAAGATACGTGATCAAAATACGCTGACGGAAAAAAAATAGTGACACCAAAAAATAATTGATGTAGAGTCATGAAATTTCGGAAATACATTTGTCTAGGTGACATATTTAAGTGACTAAAGTTGCAAGATCAGAGTTAATGCAAGTGCGACATAAGCCATTGGAAACGTGAAATGTTGGTACGTTAATAACCGATGTAACCGCAAGAATATAAACTTGCCGGATGTCAGTTTATGGGATGGCGTTCCGTGCTTGTTGCACCTGGTCGGGCAATAGAGGGGCGGTTAATGCTGTTTGTGGATGACACTGGAATTGTCGTCCGATGAGGTCCGATATGTGCTCGATTGAAGACAGATCTGGTGACCTAGCAGGTCAAGGCAACATGTTGACACTCCGCAGAAAATGTTGGATTACAACAGCGGTATGTGGGAGAGCGTTATACTGTTGGGAAATACCCCCTGGAACGCTGTTCATGAATGGCAGCACAATGGGTCAGGTCAGCAGATCGACGTACCGTTTTACAGTCAGTGTGCTTGGGATAATCAAGAGAGTGCACCCTAGACCATAACTCCAGGTGTAAGTCCAGTGTGTCTAGCACGCAGACAGGTAGGGCGTAGCTCCTCAACTGGACTCCATCTAACAAATAAACGACCATCACTGGCACCAAGAAAGAACTAGCTTTCATCAGAAAACACAACAGACCTCCGCCCTGCCCTCTAATGAGCTCTCTCTTGACACTACTGAAGTCCAAAATGGTGGTCAACGGAATTCACGCTACAAGGCGCTGGCTCAGATCTGTCCTTGAAGTAGCCGACTTGTAACTGTTCTCTGTGTCGCTGTGCTGCCAGCCACTGCTCGAATAGGTGCTGCACAAGCAATAAGATGTGAACGTACCATACGCCGAACACAATGGTCTTCCCTTTCGGTACTGTCACATAGCTGTCCGGAGCACGGTCTTCTTGCCAACGTACGTACTCGTGACCACCGCTGCCACCGATCATGTACAGTAGCTACATTCCTGCCAAGTCTTTCTGCAATATCACAGAAGGAACATCCAGCTTCTCGTAGCTCTATTACACGACCTCGATCGAACTCAGTGAGCGGCTGATACTGGCATCTTTGTCGCCTTGAAGGCATAATTAACCAAGATCAACTCCGCACATCCAGTATCAAAGGTAACTAACGCTCACGACCAATACAGTGAGTATTTAAAGCAAACCTGATTTGCATCCTCAAAGTGGCCATTACCGCACTCTTAAGAGACTGGCGCAAAATTTGAATAGACATCAAATCTCAGATATAAAAACACGCCTAACAACTTTCGTTTATGTCGGATACCTCCTCCTTAGTGTTGTGACTTTTTTCTGAGTGTGTTGGATTCTAATCTATTTATATCGTGTGCTACTTAG
The DNA here is from genome assembly GCF_021461385.2 of Schistocerca piceifrons. Taxonomy (NCBI): domain Eukaryota; kingdom Metazoa; phylum Arthropoda; class Insecta; order Orthoptera; family Acrididae; genus Schistocerca; species Schistocerca piceifrons. The sequence continues at coordinate 508,744,263 of NC_060142.1, read as the reverse complement.
AAGGTGTGTAAGGCGGTTATCTCTACGGGTATACTTCCAGTCCCATCGATTCTACTAATTACTTGGATAATCGGTTAGTTGTCGATTATCCACAATGTATTCAGAAATTCACACCAACCTATGTAGCTTTTCTCCCCTAGTCGTAAAAGACTGCAAAATTTTTTCTCTTCTTAGGACCCAACAAACTTCCCAGCAATAATCCTTCCTGCCGAGCCACTGGCATTACTTGAACCCTCAACAAGCCGATGTAGCCCATTGGCATATACTGCACTCCAAGAGATTCAGAACGACTCCTCCATATTTTCCGATTGAAACGTTAGTACCTCCTGTGGGCAAGACCGCAGTTGCATACCACAGTATGCTACGCGTAGTTCCGTTACAACTACGACGGGTTGATGACTCAACTACATTGGTAGATTCAACAGTACAATACCTTTCTACTTTTTGTAAAACAATAGACAGTATACATTTAGCTATATTTTATTTTTAGATGATACATGGAGGTCGAAGCTAATCATACTGTAAAAATGTGCGAGTGAGGTTATAAAATAAACGATATATATAAAAAATTTAATATCAGTAGAGTTGCTGAATTCTATTATGACGAATTTGTCGGCTATGTTTATTATTATTTTGTCCGTAGCTCATGGTCTAGTGGTTACTGTCGCTGCATCTAGACTGCGGGGTCCCGGGTTCGATTCCGGACCGGGTAGGAGATTTTCTACGCCCGGTGACTAGGTGTTCGTGTTGTAATCGAAAATCTCATCTTCATGTACAAGCTATTCACCGATACGGCTTCAAATAGAAAAACTTGTACCAGACGGCCAATAATGCCATACGATCATTTCAGTTCATTATTATTATTATTATTATTATTATTATTATTATTCCTATCGTTCCTTTCCAAATAAACGTGATGCATTGTATCGATACATCTGTTTGCTGTTGTTGAAAGATTACAAAGAAAATGACGTGGAACGAAAGCAGTACGTGCAAAATTTTAGTACACCGCCCTAGTCGGTTGCGCTATTTTTGTTGTTAACTAAATTTTGTCATTAACAAAAAACATTTATAAAGAAAAAGAAAAGAAGTTCAATATTACACAAAGTAATTCGGTTTGTCTCTGTTACAGTTTCATATGCTGTCTAAAAACAGTCTGTATTTTGGGTCTCTTTGCTTTGTCATATTACAAAATGATTTTCAACTGCCTTGTTCCGTCAGAGATTGGAGTTACTGGTTTGAATGCGAACTCATAATCATCATTTTCAATTCACAACCTGCTCGAGAGTAACACGTAGGTGGCTGGCTCCTAGATGAAACTGAGACTCGAGTGTCGCAATGAAAAAAGTTGCTAAATCCATGTATGAGAAAAGAATATCAAACGAGAGACAAGCAAGGCAAAACCATTGGTCGCTGCTCGTCGACTGACGCTCTGGTACACTATTCAACACTCGTAAAATTTTGAGCTTCGACTTCAAGGAAATTCATCAAAAAATGGTTCAAATGGCTCTGAGCACTATGGGACTTAACTTCTGAGGTCATCAGTCCCCTAGAACTTAGAACTACTTAAACCTAACTAACCTAAGGACACCACACACATTCATGCCCGATGCAGGATGCGAACCTGCGACCGTAGCAGTCGCGCGGTTCCAGACTGAAGCGCCTAGAACCGCACGGTCACTTCGGCCGGCGGAAACTCATCATATTAGACCAGCATTTGATACATGTTATATTTTTGTTGTTGTTGTTGACTGCAGTTCTAAGGTAGCTGTAATGCAGATCTCCACACGGTGCAAGTATCTTCAAATAAACCACTGCAGAACAACCATATGAAACTGCTTTTTATTTTTCACCATCCATCCCAAACAACATTTCCCACCACTATCAAACTGACCATTCCTTGACGTTTCAAAATGTACCCCGTCAGCTGAACTTTTATTTTAATTCAGTTGTGCCGCGAATTTCTTTCCTCTCCAAATTAATTACGTCTTCATTAGCTACCCGATCTACCTACCTAATCTTCGTCATTCTTCTCTTGCACGGTACTTCAAAAGCTTTTGTTTTCCTCCTGTCCGAACTATTTATAATCAATGTTTAATTTCAGTACAAGACTACAATCCAGAAAAATAGCTTCATAAAAACGTTCCTAAGATTTAAATGTATATTCGGTAAGAAATTCCTCTTTTCCAGATGATGATATTGTTGTTGCCATCTTGCGTTTTATATCGTCTCCACTTCAAGCATCACATCTGCTACCCACATAGCAAAACTGATCTACTAATTTTAGTATTTCATTTCGTAATCTAATTCCTTCATTACACTTTATTTGTAACAATTCGTCTTGAACACAAAAATTGTACATTTCGTAGTTATTTTTTTCGATAGTCGATGACACATTCTGTTATGTGTATTTCTTTTATCCTGCTGAAAGGTTTCGGTTCATAGATCTGATGTTCTTTTTGACGTTTTTATTCTGGCTTTTAAACAATTATGTGTTATTTACTTAACCAGGCTACTAGCTTTCTATTGTTACTCTTTATACGTTTCATGTGAATTTAAATATTGGTCTTATATCCACGTAGTTTATGTCTGTTGACGTTTTGTTGTCAGACGCTCATTTTGGCTTTTGAAGCAATTGTAATTAATGACTTCGATTACTGCATTTTAACTGTTTAATTTATGATACTGGTTACCCATCTACCCCAGCATCAGGGCCTTCTACTGGCCTCATTTACTTGTATAAATACTGCTGTATCCAGTCCATTACCATCGCTTACTATGTACCTAGATATATAGATTTTCACATTGATACTTACATAAGAACGTAAGGTATGTATGGCTAGTATGCATGGTTGCTAATCATGTTAATATTTTTATTTTTCTTATTTATCACTAGGCCTGTTGTAGATTTTGCTTCGGCAAACTGAACTTAGTTGGTTACACCAACGTTTTTCTGTTTGTAACAGATCTGAAAATGACAAGGCCGAAACCGGTAACTGTGAAATGCACAATTTATTTGTTCGAGATGGACCTTCATAAATAAAGTGCTGTAACATGGTCGAGGGCTCATTAACAGGCTTTTTGGCTTTAATTGACTAATTCGCTCTACATCACCGGACTCAATTCGACGACATTCCATTATCCTTGTTTTACTTTTGTTGATGTTAGTCTTATAACTTCTTTTCAAGACACCGCCTACTCCATTCAACAGCTTTCCCAAGTCCCTACCGTGTCTTACAGAATTACGATGTTATAGCAAAACTCGAAGTTTTTGTCCTCCATGAACTTGAATTTCCTTTTCAGATTTCTCATTTCTTTTCTTTACAGCTAGCTCAGTGTATGGATTGGATAACATTGGAGATAGGGTACAACCCTGCCTCAATCTCTTTTCGACCACTCTTCCCTTTCATGTCCTTCAGCTGTTATAACTGCAATCTGATTCCTGTATAATTTGTAGATAACCATTCGTCCTCTGTATTTTAACCCGATACCTTCAGTATTCCAAGGAGTGTAGTCCGGTCAACATTGCCAAAGGCTTTCTCTACGTCTACAAATACTATAAACGAACCTTCTAGAACTGGATGTACTACGTTATTCTTGGGGTTGTGGGTAATACAACTGCCTCATATATCTTACGCAGAATGTGAAATAGTTTTGTCATGGCTGATTGTCACAAGGTTCTCAATAAATCTGAGAGAATATCGTTTATTTTAGGAGTTTTGCTTCCACTTATGTCTTTCAGTGCTCAGTCAAATCCTCCTCGCAGTATCATATCTACCAAATCTTCTTCATATATTTCCTCTTCCCTTTCTAGATTTGTAGAAATATAATAATGTTTTACTGAAACTTCCTAGCAGATTAAAACTGTGTGGTGGACCAAGACTCGAACTCGGGACCTTTGCCTTTCGCGGGCAAGTGCTCTACCGACATTTTTTTTTTTTTAATAATTTGTCATTACCCTTGTACAGACCTTCTATATAAGGTGTCCCAGGAGGAATAATTAATATTTAAGGCTATGACAGGAACGGACAATTCAAGCAAGAAAATCATTTGGACATATGCCGTATTCCGAATGCTTTCCGAGACAGAACACATTTAGTGTACATTTGTTTCTGGGGGAGTGGCACGCACTTGTCTCACCCACCGAAACACTGTGACGTATTGTTCTAGCCCAACGTACCTCGTTGGACAAATGCATTCAAGTTCAGTGGGATATACGAACATTGAATGTGAACTGTACAGTAGCTGTAATGTGACTTGTACAATATGCTTAGGGCTGAACCGTGTTAAAAATATATATTTTTCACTCTCGAATGAAAAACAGCCCACAGTTGCACTAAATTATGTTTATTTTAAACCTTGACCATGGTTTCTGCTATAATAATAATAATAATGCCTTCTTCAGAAGTCATACACACTAATAAATGAAAATTGTCTTAGCCCAGCGGCTGCGTCAAGAGAAATAAAACAACTTCAATAGACATAAGCCTGTTTCTAACACAAGTAAAATTGCATAAGGCACCGTATGTCCTCCACCACTGTCTCTGTTGCAGTATAACAGAGGTAGTGGCGGAGGACATACGGTGCCATATGTAATTTGTACAGTAGCTGTACAGTATGTCTTCCGCCACTGTCTCTGTTGCAATATAACAGAGGTAGTGGCGGAGGACATACGGTGCCATATGTAATTTGTACAGTAGCTGTACAGTATGTCTTCCGCCACTGTCTCTGTTGCAATATAACAGAGGTAGTGGCGGAGGACATACGGTGCCATATGTAATTTGTACAGTAGCTGTACAGTATGTCCTCCGCCACTGTCTCTGTTATACTGCAACAAAGCTAGTGGCGGAGGACATACGGTGCCTTATGCAATTTTACTTGTGTTAGAAACAGGCTTATGTCTTTATTGATCTTGGGGCAGCGGCTGGGCTAAGACATTCCCTATCACACACAGAGACATAAATAATGAACAGAAGTCGTCGTAATTCGCGCTACAGTTTCTCCTTGCTTTTCTCGCCACTTGCGATACCCCTCTCGTGACACACGCCAACAGCAAGGTGGCGTAATATTCTGGACCAGAAACAAAGCGCAAAAGTTTTGTTTTTCTGTGCAAAAAGCAGCCACATACCATCCAACGAGCGTGAGTACACGAATAGCTAAGCAACAACTAAACACACACCAAAATAACTGGTTTCCACAACACTACCACAACCGCAAGTATATACTGCTGACATACGAAGTTCACCTAACAGCCGCTGACATGGTTGCGGATGACATGATGTTCGCAAAGTAAAAAGACGGCAACAGAAAAAAGAGCACAGAAAATATGTCACAAACAGCGCCAATAATTGCTTAAAAGGAGGAGGAGGAGGATATTAGTGTTTAACGTCCCGTCGACAACGAGGTCATTAGAGACGGAGCGCAAGCTCGTGTTAGGGAAGGATAGGGAAGGAAATCGGCCGTGCCCTTTCAAAGGAACCATCCCGGCATTTGCCTGAAGCGATTTAGGGAAATCACGGAAAACCTAAATCAGGATGGCCGGAGACGGGATTGAACCGTCGTCCTCCCGAATGCGAGTCCAGTGTGCTAACCACTGCGCCACCTCGCTCGGTAATTGCTTAAAACATGCTGTAGCATACAATATATAAGGTAGTATGAAAGTATCAATATAAAATTATATTTCAAAAGACGATTTGTGGAAATATAATAATGTTTTACTGAAACTTCCTAGCAGATTAAAACTGTGTGGTGGACCAAGACTCGAACTCGGGACCTTTGCCTTTCGCGGGCAAGTGCTCTACCGACATTTTTTTTTTTTAATAATTTGTATTGAACAAACTAAAAGTACACATATATTCACTATGCAAGAGTTCTTCAAGGTACCATTTAAACATATGCAAATGACTGTTAGTTAAACAAAAAAAATATTAAAAAGAAAAACATTAAATACAACAAAATATAACATATTCTGTCTTCTTCCTTTTTTTTAAATTTTTTTTTTATTTTTTTATTTTTTTTTTATTTTTATTTTTTTTTTTTTTTTGGTCGATGCATGAGAACGTGGATAAGGGTGTTGCATCATGTGACACGTAGGCATGGTACACCCCAACTTTGAGGGGGGTCAAGGAAGACGCTGCGGAGATAACCGGCAAAAGTTTGTCGGTAAGATGGTTTTCGGGTGAGGGTGCTATGCGCGGTCACAACTTCGTACCAGAAGTCAAGGACTGTATGCGGACCACTCTGGAAGAGGTATTCTAAAGCCTGTCCTCGAAACCAGATTAGGGTATGGTGCTTAGCAAGAGGTTAGTGAAATGTCTGGGGCAACAACAGGAAATCCGGGGTTACCGTCGTTGGCGGGGCACGGAGGTAAAAGCCCACGATTCGTTGGATGAGGAGCCATACGTTTTGTTTCAGGGGGCACGTAAGACGGTGCTCGTCGGTGTCTTCGAGCTGACAGTCAGGGCAGAGTGGGGAGGTGGCCAGTCCTATGCGATAAAGTCGACTATTAGTCGGGAATTTTCCATAGACTAAAACATACCAGAGTGCAGACACAGACGACGGTAAAAAGGGTGCATGCACACACCCCCAAACGGTGCGCCAGTTAATGTCAGGATGCTGTAGCACCATGGGGTCGCAAGGGTTGGACAGCATAAACAAACGATGATAATTTTTTGTCCGGGGAGGACGGGTGACTGGAAGATCGGCCCGAAAGTAGCTGAGGTCTATGAAACAATTGGCGACGTGGTACAATAATGGAGAAATAGGTGCCACATTGATCGGTGGATCGAGAGAAGCCGGTCGGTGGATACCTAAGAGACTGCGTGTTAAGGACGGGACCGGCCCCTGCCAGTGCCGCAACAGAGGGTGGACAAAGAGTGCAGAAGATCGTGCCCGCACGTTGACGAGTCCGAGGCCACCTTTTGCAGGAGGCAGTGTTAGAGTGTTGTAGCGGACTTTGAAAAGTACCCCTGCTGACACGAAATATCCAAAGGCTGATCGACTGAGCTATCCAAGCACGACTCACTTCTGCCAGTACCTCGTCTCCTACCTTCCAAACTTAACAGAAGCTCTCCTGCGAACCTTGCAGAACTAGCACTCCTGAAAGAAAGGATATTGCGGAGACAGCTTCTGTTAAGTTCGGAAGGTAGGAGACGAGGTACTGGCAGAAGTAAAGCTGTGAGGACGGGGCGTGAGTCGTGCTTGGGTAGCTCAGTCGGTAGAGCACTTGCCCGCGAAAGGCAAAGGTCCCGAGTTCGAATCTCGGTCCGGCACACAGTTTTAATCTGCCAGGAAGTTTCGTATCAGCGCACACTCCGCTACAGAGTGAAAATCTCATTCTGGAATGTTTTACTGTGTTTGTACAACCGTACCATTTTCTGCATGTTTTAGATTAAAAACCCCCACTGATGATGGTGATATTTGTCGCCGAAATTAGTTTGGGACAGTAAAGAAATAAACGAATAACAAGGTGTTTTGCATCGAGGCGGACTCAATTTGTGATATTACTGTTTTTATGTGCAAACATGGACCAAATGGAAGGGGTCCAAGATAATATTATTGTAAAACACATGTTGTAATATTTACGTCTTTTGTACAAGTGTACATGTATAAACCTGACCAATGTCTTGAATAATACAGAAGATGCATAAGAACGTACATTAACTGTGTTTTGTCAAGAGAGCCATTCGGAATAGGACATACGTCTATGTGACGTTTTTTTACTTCTAATGATCCTTGCTGTCGCATCCCTGAATACTGAACATTCCTCTGGGGATATCCTGTATATTCCTCCCACCTTTCAGCTTCTCTTACTCTGCTTTGTGCTGTTCTCCCATCTGAGAGCTTGGCACTTCTCCAAGCTGCTTCTCATTTCTACAAAATGGTGAGTGTTCATCGGAGGTGAGGGTACCATCTGGAGTGCCCCAGGGAAGTGTGGTAGGTCCGCTGTTGTTTTCTATGTACATAAATGATCTTTTGGATAGAGTGAATAGCAATGTGCGGCTGTGGTGTACGGGAAGATCTCGACGTTGAGTGACTATAGGAGGATACAAGATGAGTTGGACAGGATTTGTGATTGGTGTAAGGAATGGCAGCTAACTCTAAATATAGATAAATGTAAATTAATGCAGATGAATAGGAAAACGAAGCCCGTAATGTTTGAATACTCCATTAGTAGTGTACCGCTTGACACAGTCACGTCGATTAGATATTTGGGCGTAACACTACACAGCGATATGAAGTGGGACAAGCATGTAATGGCAGTTGTGGGGAGGGCGGATAGTCGTCTTCGGTTCATTGGTAGAATTTTGGGAAGATGTGGTTCATCTGTAAAGGAGACCGCTTATCAAACACTAATACGACCTATTCTTGAGTACTGATCCAGCGTTTGGGGTCTCTATCATGTCGGATTGAGGGAGGACGTAGAAGCAATTCAGAGGCGAGCTGCTAGATTTGTTACTGGTAGGTTTGATCATCACGCGAGTCTTACAGAAATGCTTCAGGAACTCGGGTGGGAGTCTCTAGAGGAAAGGAGGCGTTCTTTTCGTGAATCGCTACTGAGGAAATTTAGAGAACCAGCATTTGAGGCTGACTGCAGTACAATTTTACTGCCGCCAACTTACATTTCGCGGAAAGACCACAAAGATAAGAGAGATTAGGGCTCGTACAGAGGCATTTATTTATTTTATTTACACGTCAAGTTCCGTAGGACCAAATTGAGGAGCAAATCTCCAAGGTCATGGAACGTGTCAGTACATGAACTTAAATCATAAAAGAAATAAACAGATAAAAATAAATATTCATGAACCTGAAAAAAAGTCAGTCCATAAGTTTAAGTAAACGCTACCAGCAATACAATAAGATTCAGCTTAATTTTTCAAGGAACTCCTCGACAGAATAGAAGGAGTGACCCATGAGGAAACTCTTCAGTTTCGATTTGAAAGCGCGTGGATTATTGCTAATATTTTTGAATTCGAGTGGCAGCTTATTGAAAATGGATGCAGCAGTATACTACACACCTTTTTGCACAAGAGTTAAGGAAGTCCGATCCAAATGGAGGTTTGATTTCTGCCGAGTATTAATCGAGTGAAAGCTGCTTATTCTTGGAAATAAACTAATATTGGTAACAAGAAACGACAATAAGGAATATACATATTTAGAGGCCAATGTCAAAATACCCAGACTTGTGAACAGAGGTCGACAAGAGGTTCGTGAACTCACACCACTTATTGACCGAACCGCCCGTTTCTGAACCAAAGATATCCTTCTAGAATGGGAAGAGTTACCCCAAAACATAATACCATACGACATAAGTCAATGAAAATAAGCAAAGTAGACTAATTTACGTGTCGAAGTATCACTCACTTTCGATACCGTTCGAATAGTAAAAATAGCAGTATTAAGTCTTTGAACAAGATCCTGAACGTGGGCTTTCCACGATAGCTTACTATCTATCTGAACACCTAGAAATTTGAACTGTTCAGTTTCACTAATCATATGCCCGTTCTGTTTGATTAAAACGTCAGGTTTTGTTGAATTGTGTGTTAGAAACTGTAAAAACTGAGTCTTACTGTGATTTAACGTTAGTTTATTTTCTACAAGCCACGAACTGAGATCATGTACTGCACTATTTGAAACCGAGTCAATGTTGCACACAACATCCTTTACTACCAAGCTAGTGTCATCAGCAAACAGAAATATTTTAGAGTTACCCATAATACTAGAGGGCATATCATTTATATAAATAAGGAACAGGACCAGCCCCAACACTGATCCGTGGGGCATCCCCCACTTGACAGTACCCCACTCAGATCCCACATCACAGCCGTTATCAATATTGTGAATAATGACCTTTTGCTGATTGTTGCTTAAGTAAGAGGTGGACCAATTGTGAGCTACTCCCCTTATTCCAACTTCTGGAGCAATATTTTGTGATCAACACAGTCAAATGCCTTAGTTAAATCAAAAAATACGCCAAGCGTTCGAAACTTTTTGTTTAGCCCATCCAGTACCTCACAGAGAAAAGAGAATATAGCATTCTCAATTGTTAAACGACTTCTAAAGCCGAACTGTACATTTGATAGCAAATCGTTTGATATAAAATGATCAATTAACCTTACATAACCTTTTCGATAACTATTGCGAACACTGATGGCATAGAAATAGGTCTAAAATTATCTACATTATCCCTTTCTCCCTTTTTACAAAGCGGCTTTATTACTGAGTACTTTAATTGCTCAGGAAAGTGACCATTCCTAAAGGAAAAATTACAAATATGGCTAAATACAGGGCTAACATGCGCAGCACAGTACTTTAATATTCTGCTAGACACACCATCATAACCATGAGAGTCCTTAGTCTTCAGTGATTTAATTATTGACTCAATCTCCCTCTTGTCTTTATCACAGAGGAGCATTTCGGACATCAATCTCGGAAAGGCATTTGCTAAAAAATTTATATGATTTCCTGTAGAAACTAAATTTTTATTTAATTCACCAGCAATGCTCAATAAATGATTTTTAAATACTGTACATATATCTGATTTATCAGTAACAGAAATATTATTACTGCGAACTGACTTTATATCATCGACCTTGTCCTGCTGACCAGCCACTTCCTTCATATAGGCAGTAATTTTTCCCTCGTGCTGTTTGGGAGTGGAACAGGGAGAGAAGATGCTAGTTGTGGTACGAGGTACCCTCCGCCACGCACCGTATGATGGATTGCGGAGTATGTATGTAGATGTAGATGTAGAACGTCTCTAATTTTGGTATAGGTGGCATATAAGTTTCGCGAAGTCATGCTTGATTCTACAGCCTCACATCGAACCGTATGGGTGCCCCGTTGGGTGTATGCTCCCCTTGTGAGTGGAAGCCCGAGCTATGACGTCAGAGGGAGACGCAGACCTCCAGCGGGCTGCCCGGGTGCTGGGCGAGAAGTGCCGTGGGTGCGGGGTGTAGCTGTGCGGAACTGGCTCGACGCCGAGGCTGCGCGTCCATTGCTCCAGCCAGCTAGCCAGCCTCCAGTCCAGCTCCAGGCTGGAGCCGGCGGCATCGATCGCGCGCCACGACTCGTCGCCCTGCACTGCGGACCTGCTGCTCGCCTCGCCTCGCCCGGCCGTCACGCCCTCAGAACGCCGGCGTCGCCTGCGTGCTGTCGCAGAGTGGCCACTCGTTTCCGGGAACAACGGCGCCCAACGAAAGACCAGGCTTCAGTAGCTAAAAATAAGAACGTTGGGCAAAAAGCTAGTCGGCCCTCAGGAGACATCTCTGGCCTTGATAAAAGCATCTTTTCAATGTTAGCAAGTCACTTCAGGAATACCCTATCCAGTTGAAGACCGTCGTTGATTGATTGAACTGCCCTCGGGTCAGTCACTTACGTAACACGATACTGTATTTCGGCAGCGTACCTCGCCGTCAACTGCAAGTGATTAGAATGAGCCTCTTTACTAAATCGCGCCTCCTTAATGTTCTTATCGCCCCCCACCCCTCCCCCCACTACTCGGTTGCATGCCACGTCGTGTGGAATGGTGTGGGGGGAGGGGCAGGGGGAGGGGCGCGATCGCCGAGTGCCGGGCACGAACTCCGGTCTCTCAGTGCTTCTGCCGCCCATGTCTGGCGCGAAGTCGCTGTCGGCCGACGTTGTGGCATCAGCTGGCTGACTGAGGGGGCCCACGCTGTATTGAGAGTCGAGCCACTGTCTAAACGATCAGGCCGTCTGACACTCGTTTCTCAATAGCCTCTTTCAGAACACTGTCCAAAAACGAGAAGGTATGTTTTAACATCCCCGTTTCTTCATATTTCGTTGAGTCCCCTGTAGCTATGGGATCTTCTGCAACAGGAGATTTTGTTCGTTGCTTCCGTTCGGTCTGTCTGCCTACACCTTCCTTCGACTGCCCGCACAGTCTGCCTGAAGTAACCCTTACCACAATCGTATGGAATACGTAGACGCACGCTTTATCGAAGCCACAAGTCATCTTTCACTGTGCCTAATACCGCATAAATTCTTCAGTTGATCCGCGCAAAAGCGAAGTACAAAAATGTTTAGGAAATTAAGGAATAGAAAATGCAAGTCACTTAGGAATGAAGTAAATAGGAAATGCAGGGAAGCTAAAGCGAAAAGGCTACATGAAATCCAGAAGGAAATGATTGTCGAAAGGACTGACTCAGCATATAGAAAAGCCAAAAAAAACCTTCGATAAAATTATATGGTTTAAATGGCTCTGAGCACTATGGGACTTACTTCTGAGGTCATCAGTCCCCTGGACCGTAGAACTACTTAAACCTAACTAACCTAAGGACATCACACACATCCATGCCCGAGGCAGTATTCGAACCTGCGACCGTAGCGGTCGCGCGGTTCCTGACAGTAGCGGCTAGAACCGCTCAGCCACCCTGGCCGGCTGAAATTAGAAGCGAGAGTTGCAACAGTAAGAATGCAATGAGAATTCCACTGTTCAATGCAGAGGATAGGGGCAATAGGTGGAAGAAGTACAGTGAGGGTCTTTATGAGGTGGAGGAGGACTTATGAAGTGATAGAAGAAGAAGCGTGAGTCGGTAAGGAAGACATAGGGGATCCAGAATTAGAATCATAACTTAGAAGAGCTTTGAAGAATTAAAATCATATAAGGTGGGGCAAGTGGCAACAAAACTATTATTCACGTTGGTGTGTAAACTGTATGATACTGGCGACACACCATCACACTTTCGGATAAACATCATCTACACAATTTCAAAGATAGCAAGAGCCGAAAAGTGCGAGAATTATCGCACAATCAACTTAACAGGTCGTGGTTTTTTTTTTTTCAGTCAAGTTGCTGACACGAATGATACGCAGAAGAATGGAAAAGAAAATTGATAGTCTGTTAGATGTCAGTCATTTTGGTATTGCGAAAGATAAAGGTGTGAGAGAGGCAGTTCTGACATTGCGGTTGATAATGGAAGTAAGACTGAAGAAATATCAAGACATGTTCGTAGGAGTTGTCGACCTCGATAAAGCGTTCGACAACGTCAGATGGTGCAACATGTTCGATATCCTGAGCAAAATAAGGGTGAGTTATAGGGAAAGGCAGATGATATACAATACATACAAGAACCAAGAGGGATCAAACTGGAAAGCCAAGAACGAAGTGCACGGATTTGAAAGGGTGTAAGGCAAGTTTGTAGTCTTTGCCCTGTTGCTTGATGTGTGCGTCGAAGAAGCAATGACGAAAATAAAAGAAAGGTTCAAGAGTGGGATTAAAATTCGGCGTGAAACGATATCAATCCTAAAATTCGCTGATGACATTGCTATCATCAGTAAGAGTAAAGAAGAATTACAGGACCTATTGAATGGAATGAAAAGTCTCATGAGTACAGAATATGGACTGAGAGTAAATAGCAGAAAGACGAATGTACTGAGAAGTAGCAGACTTGAGAACAGCGGAAAACTGATGATCACGAAGTAGATGAAGTTAATGAATTCTCCTGCCTAGACAGCAAAATAACACATGACGGAAGAAGCAAGGAAAACATAAAAATGAGACTAGCACTAGGAGAAACGGCATTCCTCGTCAAGAAAAGTTTATTAGTATCAAACATAGGCCTTAATTTGAGGAATAACTACCTGAGAATATACTTTTGGAGCACAACATTGCTTGGCAGTGAAACATGGACTGCGGAAAAACCGAAACAAAAGAGAATAGAGGCATTTGAAATGTGGTGCTGCAGAAGAATGTTAAAAATTAGGTGGACTGACAACGTATCGAATGAGGAAGTTCTCCGCAGAATAGGAGAGGAAAGGAACATATGGAAAATACTAACAAGAAGATGGGACATCTGTTAAGACATCAGGGAATAACTAACATGGCACTATGGGAGCTTAGAGTGTAAAAACTGTAGATTAAGACGAAGATTGGAATACATCCAGCAAATAATTGAGGAGATAGGTAGCAGGTGATGCTCTGAGATGAAAAGGTTGGCACAGGAGAGGAATTCGTGGCGGGCCACATCAAACCAGTCAGATGACTGATGAGTCGAAGAAGAAGAAGAAAAAAGAAGAAAAAGAGAAGAAAAAGATCGTGGGTTTTTGTAAGTGGACGAAAAATGCATTTGCCATTACGTCAAAGCAACCAAAGACAGAGTGTCGACCTAGAGCGACTTCCGTGCCCGACGAGGGCGACAGAAGCTTCGAGCAATCATCGTTCGCACGCAGCATTTGGCGATCGCGTCGCCCCATCACTGCACCCGACGCGGCGTGCGACCGTGTGGTGAGATAAAGCATGTGGGAATGGTAAGAATACAAAGGAAGCGCAGTGTAGCAAAGACTATTCTACGGGCAACGCCTGAAGATGACGACAGAGTTCGTTGTCGAAATATTGTGTTACGTAAACGACTGTACCTGACTGGACAGCAGAGAGCAACAGAAAGAGTTGGCTTGCTGAGAAAGCTTAAGGTCTCACTCACTGATGATAAGATCCTCCAGAGCTACCAAATGGCGACTACTTATTCCAAATGTTGCCAGAATATTTGTATTAAATTACGATCGAGTGATTTAGCATCCATCTGGTGCAATAGAGTGCCCGTCTGTTCATCAAACCGGAAACGAATGCGTTAAGCTGTGCGGACACAGCTGTTGTAATTTTGGGGGGCGGGGGGGATTTTTCCAAACTATAGGCCTAATCAGACCAAAATGCTTAAAATAGGGCATCACTTGGTCACCAACAATGATTATATAAACATACTGATTCACATCTACGGTAGCCTGAATGAGTTGGCCCAAGTCCTGTTACGAAAAACACCTCAAAACATCACAGAATCACCTCCGATCTGAGCTGATCTTTCAGCACGATGCGGGCTGAACGCATCATTCAATCACCAGTGCACTCGAGGCAAAGAAACATTTGAGAAGCGGAAACCCCGACGGGACCAATCACGCCGTACTCCTCCGGAAGACAATTGTCCAGTTTTTAAGTTATTTGGCCCTTTGCAGACGTCCATCTTTATAAAGTACTATGAATAATGGCCTTTCGCGAGGCACGAGAAGCCAAATGTCCATTACGTGCAGGTCCCTGAGCAATACTCGCTTGGAAAGTGGTTTAGATGGACCTGCATTATCTGACGGCTGCAATTGCTGTCGGGTTTGAATCCGGGGTGGCTCGGAGTTGCCTCCTGTCGCTATCGATTAGCATCTTTTCACGACCACTGTTTTTAAGCCGTGTTACATTGCCTTGAGAGGTGTACCATTCCTTGTAAAGTCGCTGCACTGTCCGCAATGATACACCAACAAGTCAGGAAACTTCATTGATCATCATGTGCACGTCTAAACACTACAACTCATTTCTACCAGTCTACCAGTTTAATTCTAGATTCCATACATTCGGCTGGGTCATATACATACCAGATGATTGTCATAAACTGAATCTGCGGTGGATGGTCAGATGATCGACTGGGACGTCGACGTCTACACTTTTTCTCCTTTTCTATTTATACTTTTTCCCAGTCATAAGGCTCCTCATCGGTTTGATGCGACATGGTCGAGCACCTCCTCCCAAGCCACACATTTCTGTACTCAGTGCTAAGTAACGCTTTAGGCTGTGTAAAGGGCGACGCAGCCGGACAGCGGACGGCTAGAAACGAGTTTTTTCGAGTGATGAATCACGCTGTGCCCTGTGGCAATCCATTCAAAGGATTTGGGTATACCACATGCTAAAGAGGGTTACCTACCATCGTTTGTAACGCAAAGAGTGAAGTACGCAGGAGATGGTGTTACGTGATTGGGGATGTTTTTCAAGATATTGTACTCCCCTTTTGAGCTTAAGAAAACGATAAATGTGGAAGGATGTGAAGATATTTTATAGCATTGTATACTGCATACAGTAGAGGAACGTTTGAGAGGATGACTGTATCAGCTTGACAGTGCATCTTGTCATAAAGCAGCACCTGTGAGGCAAATGTTCGTCGGCGGCAACATTCCTGAAATGAACTGGCCTGCCCAGAGTACTGAACTGGACGAACAGAATATCTTTGGGATATGACGCCGACTTCACTCCAGAACCCAGCGTCAAAACCTTTTCTGGTTTCATCTCTTGAGAACGAATGGGCTGCCACTCCTCCACAGACATTCAGACACCTATTTGAAAGTGTCCCCAGCAGATTCCAAGCCGTCATAAAGGCGATGGGTGGACACATCCCTTATTAACGCCCACTAATAGGTGTCCGCATATTTTTGATCAGATTGTGTTTATGTACATACGGATGCATGTGGGTATGGTGCATTACGGTCTTCGGCTATATGCTTCCATGCCGTCCTTGCCTACTTTTAATGTTGTGCACAACCCTTAGGTTGTTCTGTGTCTTTTATTATGCACTGAAGAACTTTCTTCGCGCATCTAAGATCCATGGGCCTGATTGATGATCCACCCAAATCCATTTCGTTCTGCTTTCATTCCACTCGTAATTACGTCTTCCATTGTAGTCCGTTCTCTGCTCCATTCCTTCATCTCCTACTATGTCTAAAACCTATCACTCCATACCCTCTCGCCGGAGGTTCGAGTCCTCCCTCGGGCGTGGGTGTGGCGGTGTTATTTGTATCATAAGTTAGTTTAAGTAGTGTGTAAGTCTAGGGACCGATGACCTTGGAAGTTTGCTCCCTTAGGAATTCACACACATTTTTTGAACTGTCACTCTACAGCCGTCTCAAAAAATCCTCGGTACTTTTCTCATTTAACGTTCGTGTATCGCTCCCATAACACAAAAATGCAATATGCACTGATGGTAACTTTCCTTTTGAAGTATTTCAAAAGCGCTCCATTTGTAGCCTCCTGTTCATATTTTTATTTCTTCAGTCTTCTTCAACTGCTGTAACTACAGAAACACATCACGTGGTTATGACATCATTGTTAATTTATGCGTTTTACTTTTCAACGTGTTCACTGCAGTCAGTGAATGCTTAGCTGAGTGGTAACGTGCTCGCCTCCAATGCAAGCGGGTCCGGGTTCGATTCCCAGCTGGACAGTAATGGCTCCTCGACCTGGAAAGTTTGCAAAACGGCCCTCTACACCGCATCTTCATGACGCTGCAAGGCAGAGGACGACATAGCGGCCGGTAGACATCCTTTGGGCCTTCAAGCCCTCGCAAGGAGATCCTTTTTATTCGCTGTTAAATTTCATCATCACTCGAGGCAAAGGGTACAGTGCTCAGAACAAAAGAATGATGGTTGAAGTATGTACCATTAGCTCACATTGCTTCTTCGTTTTCCCATTTTAGTGGTCTGAAGGCCGCTGCTGACGGTAGTTCCAGCTACTTTTCCGAGTCGTATTTCAGTTCTGAATTTCTGACTGTTCTAATAAAGTGTAGCGGTAACACAGATACGATCTTTGTCATGGCTTGTACAGTGTTCCTTTTCACTTTTTCTCTTTTTTAGCAGAAACTTCTTTCTGAACACTTTTTCATCAAATCACTTCATATGGCTCCTTATGCAATAACACTAGCCACTACCTTTTTTTGGACGGATGTGTTGACACATACAGTACACAACCGTCTCCACGCGATCAATTTGGCATCGGGATTTCCATCACAACGACAGTACAATGCCTCCAGCACCATGATGCGGAAAGAAAGTGGACAAGGGAACCCTTGGAAAGTAATCTGGATCAGTGGCTTGGGTATCTCTTCACCGATGAACTTCTCTGAAGCTTAATGATCGCCGTAAGATGTAGAGGCGGCAAGATACCAATCCACGTCTTAACCATGCAGTCCTCGGGTTCAGCAGAGAGGGTGTCTGTTGCGTTTGGCGACCTGTATCATACATTGTTATCAGATGGCTTTTGTTCCTATTGAGTGAATTTCATGCTGTGGAGTGTCAGGATAGGACCCTGCAACCTACGGTATTGTCCAGCGCTACTGTCAATATTTCGTTGGTGGGTTCAAGACGATAACTCACGAGGACGCCGCATCCGCTATTCTCCAGCAGCGCGGAATCAACCGAATAAGACAGCCTGAGGTATCTGCTGACATGAACCCAAATGGTTCAAATGGCTGTGAGCACTATGGGACTCAACTGCTGAGGTCATTAGTCCCCTAGAACTTAGAACTAGTTAAACCTAACTAACCTAAGGACATCACAAACATCCATGCCCGAGGCAGGATTCGAACCTGCGACCGTAGCGGTCTTGCGGTTCCAGGCTGCAGCGCCTTTAACCGCACGGCCACTTCGGCCGGCCATGAACCCAACTGCGCATGATTGGGACCAGTTAAAACCAGGTTTACGATGTCACAGGAACTCTCCTAACGTACTGGATGACCCCAGGAGGATAGCGACGAAGAGGCTTCTCGACCAGCTTGCATAACTGCAAGCCAATGAAAATATTACCAGGCACAGGGTGGACGAACATGCTACTGAATGTAACAAAACAGCACGCTTTGATAACAGAAAGGTGCAATTTAGAACACAATAATTTTTTTTATTTCTCGTTTTTGGTCCCTAATAGGCCCCGCGATATACAATAAGGAGCATTTTTTAGATTTTTGGTTTTACTTTTCTTTGTGCCAATATTACTTTCATTCTCTCAGAGCAGGGTCTTTTCAGATATTCAGACCAAGCTGTTCCAGATTTATTTGCTCTTAGTATGTCCATTATTCAGTTTTATTTGGAGCTAAAATTTTCACGATTATTATTCGTCCTCTCTTTTTGATTTCTCCAATCTCTCTCTCTTCTGTTTAAAATTACTGTCTCAGCACCATAAGGACACTTTTGTTATAGTGTCTCAGTTTTGAAAATTTTGAGACAGTATACCTGTCTGTTGTAAGCTTGAAAGCTGCTTCCATTTTGTGACAACGAACTTCCAGTACTTTCTAGACCTGTTTGCTGAATGGTTTCGCTAAGTATTCGGACTGAGAGACTCTCAATTTTCCCGTATTTAGTTTTTGGAATTTTGGATGCCAGGTTATTACTAAACAAGCATTTTTTGCAAACGATATTTGGAGGCCTGTTCCTTGCACTGTTTATTTAAGAAATACTATTTGTTTTTGTGCTGTTTGAGTGCTCCTACGTATAACGGGCGTTCAATAAGTAAGGCAACGCTTTTTCTCAGAAAGCAGTTTATTTAGGATTCCATTACACCATATTATTTCTCACTCTTTCGCCTAGAAAACGCTAATTTCAACATAATTTCCGGTCAATACGACGGCCTTACGCCCCACCTTGCTGAGAGGGCCTGTATGCCCGCATGGTACCCCAAACCCGCGTCCGTCCATCATGATTTAGGTTTCCCGCGATATCCCTAAATTGCTTCAGGCAAATGCCGGGATGGTTCCTTTGAGAGGGCAAGGCCGACTTCCTTCCCTAATACGACGGGACCAAAGACTTCGCTGTTTGGTCCCTCCCCCAAATTAACCAACCAACCGCATGGTGGTACCCTCCTACTGGCCGACTTCGGAGCCAACGTCTAGTTGCATCAACAAACTGTCCGTCATCCCCGTACTGTGAGATCCTCGTTATAGGGTGGATGAGGAAGAACAGTCCAATGAAGTTTTGTGAGCTTCTCTCGGGTGTGCAGACTTGTGCGACGTTCGCATTGTAATGGAGAAGGAGCAGTTAGTTTCCTCTTTTGTGACGACGTACACACTGAACTGGTTTCTTTGATTTCCTCAGGATTGCACAATACACTTTATAGAGTTGATTGTTGCGTCATGAGAGAGGTCAGCAAACAGGATAACCCCTTCAGAGTCCCAGGAGACCGCCGCCATTATTTTACCGTCTGACGGTGAGGCTTTGAACTTTACCATCGGAGGAGAAGTGCTGTGGCGCCACTGCATGGATTGCTGTTTTGTTACCGGTTCGCGCCCGGGTTCCCGGGTTCGATTCCCGGCGGGGTCAGGGATTTTCTCTGCCTCATGATGACTGGGTGTTGTGTGATGTCCTTAGGTTAGTTAGGTTTAAGTACTTCTAAGTTCTAGGGGACTGATGACCATAGCTGTTAAGTCCCATAGTGCTCAGAGCCATTTTTTGTTACCGGTTCGAAGTGATGAAGCCGTGTTTCGTCGCCTCTGACGATGTTTGACAAAAAATTGTCACGATCATCCTCGTAACGCGCAAGCAATTCCGCACAGATGGTCCTTAGTTGCTCTTTATGGACTTGTATTAGGTGGAGGGGAACAAAGCGGGAACACAGCTTTGAGTACCCCAACCGGAGGACCAAAGCGTCATCACTACCAACAGATCCGACAGGTTTGCGTTGACCTTGTTGCGATGATAACAGACTCCTCGTCCAACGACACACAGTACTTTTTTTCTCTGCCAGGTCTCCGTACACATTATGGAAGCGCCTATGAATATCTGCGGTGCTCTAGTTTTCCCCCAAAAGAGACTAACTGAAGTTCTCTGCTTTGAAAGCACTCTTAGAGAGGCCATTTTCAAGGCTACGTACGTATAGCACCGCCACCTATCGGAACTTTATGAAGATATAGGGCCTGAAGTAGGAATATTCCACGATGTCCCACAACAAATTTAGCGTTTCTTCAAACGAAATTAGGCTAGAACAAATGTCCTGCGTTACTTACTAAACGCTCCTTGTAGGGTCACCAGGTCATCTGCAAAGACTAAGCAATCTATCTAATTAGTGGTATCTTCCTAATTTCATTTTTTCCTCAATTTTGAGATCCAATTTTAGTTTCCGACATTATTGGTTCACTCTTTCTGAAACCCACCTGAAAAGTAATAGAGAAAGTCACGTCTTGACCCACTTTTATATTAATTTTAAAAATTTCCGGTATTCACAAAGGCACCAATTACTTCAGTATTTTAAATTTTTCTTTAATTGAGAATCATTGTCAGAATTAAAATTTGTTCGAGGTGAGAACTATATGGTCTGAAATCTGCTTGATATTCGTCAGTTTTTTTATGCAAGTTGTTGTGTTCTTTCCACCAGACACTGCTATATAATTTTGTATGGAAGAAGGGAAACCCCTCCACATTTATTAACACCAGTTCTGTTTCCTTTCTTGTGAAATGGAAGCGTCAATGCAGTTTTCCAGCCATCGGGGAGGTTCTTTTTATTTCACACTAAAGTTTTTCTATGTGTATGTAGGGCTTCTTCCTCCGCTCCCCTCCCTTCCTACAATATATGCTCAAATATGTTTGTAGATATACAACAGGTGCAAGGCTGCGTCAAAGTCTTGTCTTTCAAGAATAGTTAGTACACGTTTGTTCAAACTGAATACAAAAGTTTCTCTAAACCAGTGATACCAAATCAGACATGTAATTCATATTCATTGCTCTATTCTACGATTTTGTTCAAAACGTGCAACTGGGACACTGTGCTATATCAACTTCCAAAACAAACGTAATCCTTTGCTTAATTAAAATCGAATGCATATTTCTCTTGAAGTGGGTAATAAGTTTAGTGTACAGCACAAAGTGATTTTCATACGTCTATAGTTTTTTATTTTCTCTTTTACTGTGGATGAGGATAGTCAAAACGTTGTTCCGGTTTTGGAGAACTGTCTTCAATACTGTAAGTAATTTCATTTTGTATTACTGTTCCTGCAGCTTAAACGTCCCGGCACGTTTCCGTATTTGTTCTTCAAATGGCTTCATAACCACATCTGAACTAACTTTCTTTGCTTTCATGATAAACTACCTGCACCTGTGATTCAACTCCACGCAAATATTTTCAGAAATCTTTGAATGCTTGTGCCGCTTTTTTCCCTGAAACTTACTGTCCGATTAAATCTGTGTGCAGGGCCAGAACATTATTTTAATCTGCCAGGAAGTTTCAAAACAGCACATATCCCTCCGGAAAGTTTCTCTCTATTGTCAGTTACTCTGCCATCTGCCGTGTTAACTGATGAAATGAGATGTTTACCCAGCGTAAGTGAGACCAAGAGATGAATACAGCAAGCTGATTCTGGAGGATGTAGGTTGCAGAAGTTATTTGGAGATGAAGAGGCTTGTGTAGAGTAGAGTAGCATCGAGAGCTGCGGACTTAACAATACAACGACAACAAACTCAACGTAATATTCTGGTTTCTTTTCTTCGTGTTCATCTCCTCGAAAACAATCCAGAAAAGTTTTGTTTACTTAAGCGCAGTCTATCATTTTTCTGTTATCGTTTATTAGGAAACCCGCCACACTATTTTTGGGCTGCATAGTTGAATTTAAGAGTTACAGTTGGTAAGTTCTCTCCATTAAGTCCATTTCATAGGAAACACGTTAGCCATTACGCACCTTTGTGTACTTCCGCTTGCATACCTTCCAACCTCACGAGAAACTGTTCCGTGAGATGAGCAAAGACCTATGAAACACGTGGCACGAATGCTTACGAAATAAAACTACAAAAGTAAAGAACTGATAGACGAAACCAAAGATTACAACAGGTATTACTGTAAGATCGCTGGACCAATATTAATCTTACTCTTAAAAGAGCTCACTGGATTAAAAGAGCTCACTGGACGCTTTGGAGCGTTGTACACTGTGTATAACTGCTACCAGGCAGCCATGGGAGCCTTCACCACCTTCAGTGAAGTGGTTGTATGTGAAAGTGATTTCCAACGAATCAACGCAGTGAGTGGGGAGACGTGACAGAATTGCAAAAAGGAGCTGTCGTGTTCGGGCGCGTCCATGACTAGACCGGGGATAGAGCTGCTCGTTTGTGGTGCATCAACGTGAACTGTCCAACGTGCTGCAAGGAATGACATACCACTCTTTACCATGCATCAAGGCGTCATAATACTGGTCATAATAAGATCCTAAGGGATGGGAGACGCGTGTCATGCCGTGTCAATGACATCAGTTTCAAACCCAACAAGAATTGCTGCTGTCAGTGGATACAAAGATAACTTACTGAGAGCAATGGATATTGCTAACAGCGCCTCATGGAGTTGCTCGTTTTCGGTAGGCCAAATATCACGTAAACTGGACGGTATGCGATTGGATGCGTGTAGTTTGAGTTGCAATTTCGCCACTTTTTCAAATATTGGAGTGTCAAACTCACCGATGGCCAGTGATGTGTTCGACACTCAGTGTGTGGTGATGTACGAGAAGTTCAGCCCGGTGGTGGTTCTGTAATATTTTGTGAGTGATTTCTGCATCACATGAGTACACTCGTCCATGATGTTCAGTTCAATACTCTTGGTGACAATGTGTTGCCCTCTTTCGTACTTCTTAATGATGAGTACGCTGTAGATACACACCCCTTTCAAGATACCACATTCAAAGGAAGGATCCAGGGGGATCCACTCCTACGTTCCTATTTTGATGAATTCTCAGGCAACCAATCGCACTTCGACTGGTCCGCTAAATCATCTTTTTTTAATCTCATATCGCCGGCCGGAGTGGCCGTTCGGTTCTAGGCGCTACAGTCTGGAACCGAGTGACCGCTACGGTCGCAGGTTCGAATCCTGCCTCGGGCATGGATGTGTGTGATGTCCTTAGGTTAGTTAGGTTTAATTACTTCTAAGTTCTAGGCGACTGATGACCTCAGAAGTTGAGTCGCATAGTGCTCAGAGCCATTTGAACCATTGTGAACCTTAATCTCATATAAAAACGTAGACGTGACTGAAAGTCGTGGTAGAGGCGTGAGACCACTGTAATCACAAAAATAAAAATGGCTTTAAAGTAGCTGGTTGGTCGCGAAATAATAGTCACAGAATGTCCAGGAGGTCCTCAACCGTCCTGTGACTATTTCGCGACCAACCAGCTATTTTAAAGCCATTTTCAGTTCCCATAGTTTGGGACTATTTCGAACAGCAGGTGAAGCTTAGCAACCGACATTCCAGCAGTGCGGTACGTCTATGGGATCAAATAAAAAATAGGTGGATTCAGCTGGATATAGAGTACCTGAAGACTCTCTATCTCTATTCTCTCTCTCTCTCTCTATGTTTCCCTCTCTCTCTCTCTCTCTCTCTCTCTCTCTCTCTCTCTCTCTCTCTCTGTTTCCCTCTCTCTCTCTCTCTCTCTCTCCCTCCCTCTCTCTCTCTCTCTCTCTCTCTCTCTCTCTCTCTCTCCTCGATGAGTTGAGGCAATAATCAAGGTTGAGGGTGGCGTTACACGATATTAGTGTGACTATTTTTTTTGTCCAGTGTGTTTACGATGGTAGACACAAGTCTAATGATCTTAGGTGCCACAAGGATACTGCGACGGATGTCGGTGTGAGACAGGATGCGGATGCATGGCGTAACTGCTACGAGGGGAGCGACAAGGGTGGCTAAGCAGCGACACTTGCTCCCCCGAGGCACAGGTCCGGGGAAAACAGAGGGTGATGCGTGAGGGTGCTCCCCTCCAGGCGCCCGCAAACCTTGTACTCCCCTGTACGTGATGATGGCAGCGGTGCTTGAGACTGAATAACTCCGTTCGGTGCGTTATACTGGACGGGGAATGTTCATCAGGAAGTTACATAGGGTGGGCCAAAGGGTAGTGTTTTCTGATCTCAGTGTCCTCGAGATGACTGAGCGACCAAAATCCACGGGAAGGGTTGGTTCAGTTGAAGATGTGCTGCGTATAAACGTTATTGCTAGATGCGACGTATGGCGATATCTGCGTAATTTGTATAGACAAGTGTGCAGTGAACGTGACGACACGTTGCGAGTTAACTCAATGATATCGGTGCAAGACGCGTTGGCCATTGACTATTTAATATAACACAACACGTAGGGGTTCCGAGGTCAGCTATATCTAGCGTGGATCTTCAATATCTCAGGTTTTCCACGCGCATAAACCGCTGCCTTGGACGACCTCAAGTGTTTAACATACGGACGCCACATCACCTTAACAGACGATCAGTGAACTACATTGAAGACATAGCCGCCAATTACAGAGCAGTTTGAAGGCTAATACATTACATATGCTTCAGTTACAGAGGAGTATTAGTAACATCACATCCAGTGCCCTCTCAAGAAGTTTGGTTACTTAGCGTACATAAAATATTTATCAGATTGTTCACCGAGGATGCTTTTGTCTGCAGGAATGTACTCCCACTGGACAATGGTACTAAAATTCAGAAAGACTTGACAATGTTTCCACTTTATGTCTTGAACATCACTTCTCTTTGATCGTGGATAAATCCAAGACAACGCCTGTAAAAGAGAGGAAGAACCTGACACACTGGTTAAGGGTTTTCATCCGGAGCACAGCACATTATTTAATGCACAAAAAGCCCATGAAATATTTCAATAAATCGTTACAGACGAACTCTTAGACTTTTTTTCACAGGATTCGTAACTGACTGTCACAATGCACAATTCTAATCGGTTGTTCGACTTTGCTCAGCTGTTTCGGTGCGGTTTCGCAGTCCTTCGAAATTCTACCCTTGATGTAAGCCCCATAAGGCGTCGAGCCCAGCGACCGTGATGAACACAAGAGTAGCGCCGGGTCTGCGACACCACCACGGCCTAACCAGCGACGTGGCGACGTCTCATTCAAGTAATCTCGTACACAACTGTGAAAATGTGGAGGGGCGCCATCTCAATGAAGAACAAAATCCCTACTACCAGTTTCACGTTGTGGCATGGGCTACAATTGAAGCATATCGAGATGGGTTGTAACATTACAGTTCTTACAGGCTGTCTTGTTGGACAAAGCATAGAACACGTTAACTTTCTCGTAATTCCTGGCACGTTCGACAATTGCATGTGCGTTCTCTGTCCCCCATACGCATCCGTTGAGTAGACAGACTTTTACCGAAACACGGAAAGCGCAATTTCCCGTCAAGGCTTGTACCTTGCAGGCGCCGCAACTTGTAGATTTTCACTGTTAATCGCTTACAAAACTTTTTCCACACTGTTGGCTGAGGATTGTTCTACAGGTGGACTTTGTGGAACTTACTCAACGTCACATCCCCCACAAGGACCACTGTCTGTTCTGAGACGCGCGGTCGGCCAGAACGTTTTGCATCGCAGAAACAGCAATCCTCCTCGAATTTCTTATACTACACTCCTGGAAATGGAAAAAAGAACACATTGACATCGGTGTGTCACACCCACCATACTTGCTCCGGACACTGCGAGAGGGCTGTACAAGCAATGATCACACGCACGGCACAGCGGACACACCAGGAACCGCGGTGTTGGCCGTCGAATGGCGCTAGCTGCGCAGCATTTGTGCACCGCCGCCGTCAGTGTCAGCCAGTTTGCCGTGGCATACGGAGCTCCATCGCAGTCTTTAACACTGGTAGCATGCCGCGACAGCTTGGACGTGAACCGTATGTGCAGTTGACGGACTTTGAGCGAGGGCGTATAGTGGGCATGCGGGAGGCCGGGTGGACGTACCGCCGAATTGCTCAACACGTGGGGCGTGAGGTCTCCACAGTACATCGATGTTGTCGCCAGTGGTCGGCGGAAGGTGCACGTGCCCGTCGACCTGGGACCGGACCGCAGCGACGCACGGATGCACGCCAAGACCGTAGGATCCTACGCAGTGCCGTAGGGGACCGCACCGCCACTTCCCAGCAAATTAGGGACACTGTTGCTCCTGGGGTATCGGCGAGGACCATTCGCAACCGTCTCCATGAAGCTGGGCTACGGTCCCGCACACCGTTAGGCCGTCTTCCGCTCACGCCCCAACATCGTGCAGCCCGCCTCCAGTGGTGTCGCGACAGGCGTGAATGGAGGGACGAATGGAGACGTGTCGTCTTCAGCGATGAGAGTCGCTTCTGCCTTGGTGCCAATGATGGTCGTATGCGTGTTTGGCGCCGTGCAGGTGAGCGCCACAATCAGGACTGCATACGACCGAGGCACACAGGGCCAACGCCCGGCATCATGGTGTGGGGAGCGATCTCCTACACTGGCCGTACACCACTGGTGATCGTCGAGGGGACACTGAATAGTGCACGGTACATCCAAACCGTCATCGAACCCATCGTTCTACCATTCCTAGACCAGCAAGGGAACTTGCTGTTCCAACAGGACAATGCACGTCCGCATGTATCCCGTGCCACCCAACGTGCTCTAGAAGGTGTAAGTCAACTACCCTGGCCAGCAAGATCTCCGGATCTGTCCCCCATTGAGCATGTTTGGGACTGGATGAAGCGTCCTCTCACGCGGTCTGCACGTCCAGCACGAACGCTGGTCCAACTGAGGCGCCAGGTGGAAATGGCATGGCAAGCCGTTCCACAGGACTACATCCAGCATCTCTACGATCGTCTCCATGGGAGAATAGCAGCCTGCATTGCTGCGAAAGGTGGATTTACACTGTACTAGTGCCGACATTGTGCATGCTCTGTTGCCTGTGTCTATGTGCCTGTGGTTCTGTCAGTGTGATCATGTGATGTATCTGACCCCAGGAATGTGTCAATAAAGTTTCCCCTTCCTGGGACAATGAATTCACGGTGTTCTTATTTCAATTTCCAGGAGTGTATTTCACTTTTCTATTGTAAATAGAGAACTGTGAAGGTGGTTCGATGAGCCCTCTGTCAGGCATATAATGTGATGTGCAGAGTATCCATGTAGATGTAGGTGTAGACGTAGAATACAAGCATGCAAACGTACATGCACTGTGTTGTACAGAGAGCAGATGGCAGTTTGTGGGATAGAGCTGCGTGCTTGTTGCAGTTGGTCGGCCAATACATCGACTGTTAATGCTGTTGGTGAATGACACTGGATCTGTCGCCCGAAAATGTCCCATATGTGCTCTACTGGAGACACATGATGACACTCTGTAGAGCGGTATGTAGGACCGGTATGTCTAGCACACAGACAGGTTGGTTGCAAGTCTTCAACTGACCTCCTTGTAACGAACACAATGCCGTCACTGGCGCAGAGGCAAAACCAGCTTTCATCAGAACGGACCTCCACCCAGCTCTCGAATGAGCCCTCTCTTGACACCACTGAACATACAAATGGCTGCGGTTTGAGGTCAGTGGCATGCACTCTACAGGCTGTTTGGCTCGGAACTGTGCTTGAAGTGACCGATTTGTAACAGTTCGTTCTGTCACTGTGGTGCCGACAGCGGCTCGAACTGCTGCGGATGTTGTGTCATGCGACAGAGCGATACGCCGAACATTATGATCTGACCTCTTGGTAGTGCCACGTGGCCATCCTGAGACCTATATCTCTGACGTCGATCTGTTGTAGAATTTTAGAACATGTTTTTTGCTCGAGCATCATGTCGTTTTTGGAAACCCAGAATCTACTATGTAGGAATCAACATGGATTCCGGAAACAGCGATCGTGTGAGACCCAACTCGCTTTATTTGTTCATGAGACCCAGAAAATATTAGATACAGGCTCCCAGGTAGATGCTATTTTTCTTGACTTCCGGAAGGCGTTCGATACAGTTCCGCACTGTCGCCTGATAAACAAACTAAGAGCCTACGGAATATCAGACCAGCTGTGTGGCTGGATTGAAGAGTTTTTATCAAACAGAACACAGCATGTTGTTATCAATGGAGAGACGTCTACAGACGTTAAAGTAACCTCTGGCGTGCCACAGGGGAGTGTTATGGGACCATTGCTTTTCACAATACCCTATATAAATGACCTAGTAGATAGTGTCGGAAGTTCCATGCGGCTTTTCGCGGATGATGCTGTAGTATACAGAGAAGTTGCAGCATTAGAAAATTGTAGCGAAATGCAGGAAGATCTGCAGCGGATAGGCACTTGGTGCAGGTAGTGGCAACTGACCCTTAACATAGACAAATGTAATGTATTGCGAATACGTAGAAAGAAGGATCCTTTATTGTATGATTATATGATAGCGGAACAAACACTGGTAGCAGTTACTTCTGCAAAATATCTGGGAGTATGCGTGCGGAACGATTTGAAGTGGAATGATCATATAAAATTAATTGTTGGTAAGGCGGGTACCAGGTTGGGATTCATTGGGAGAGTGCTTAGAAAATGTAGTTCATCAACAAAGGAGGTGGCTTACAAAACACTCGTTCGACCTATACTTGAGTATTGCTCATCAGTGTGGGATCCGTACCAGATCGGTCTGACGGAGGAAATAGAGAAGATCCAAAGAAGAGCGGCGCGTTTCGTCACAGGGTTATTTGGTAACCGTGATAGCGTTACGGAGATGTTTAATAAACTCAAGCGGCAGACTCTGCAAGAGAGGCGCTCTGCATCGCGGTGTAGCTTGCTCGCCAGGTTTCGAGAGGGTGCGTTTCTGGATGAGGTATCGAATATATTGCTTCCCCCTACTTATACCTCCCGAGGAGATCACGAATGTAAAATTAGAGAGATTAGAGCGCGCACGGAGGCTTTCAGACAGTCGTTCTTCCCGCGAACCATACGCGACTGGAACAGGAAAGGGAGGTAATGACAGTGGCACGTAAAGTGCCCTCCGCCACACACCGTTGGGTGGCTTGCGGAGTATAAATGTAGATGTAGATGTAGATCTTGCAACCGTACATTCTCGCGACCACCACCGCCAGCAGTCATGTACAATGGCTACGCCCCTGTGAAGTCTTCCTACGATATCGCAGAAGGAACATCCAGTTTCTGTAGACCTACTGCACGACCTCGTTCAAACAAAGTGAGGTGTTGATTAAGGCCATCTTGACTAGCATCAACTCATCACTTCCAATCTCAAAGGTAACTAACGCTAACGACTGTTACAGTACGTATTTGAATCAAACCTGTTTTGCATCCTTATAGTGGTGTTACCAGAGCCACTGTTAAGCGACTGGCGCATTAATTTAAATAGAGGTAACTTTTCATATGTAGAAACACGCCTACCAACTTTCGTTTATAGCGTATAGCTCCTTGGGGTGCTACGACTTTTTGCCAGAGACTTCCTAGAATGTACACTCTCGGAATCTCAGTGGCAACCATGTTCGTGATGCACGACACCTTTCTCCTAGGGTCTGCCAGTAGAGTTTGCTGACCATCTCCGACCGCCGAGCAAATGTGACAAAATGCGCCGCTCTTCTTTGGGTTTTCTCTATCTCTTCTCTTAACCTTGCTTTGGTTAGAGTCCCAGAGTCAGAAACAATAGTCAGTATCGGGTAACTGACTGTTTTGTAAGCCGTTTCGGTCGTAGGTGAACTACGTTTCGTTTAAGATTCTCCGTGTGAATCTCAGTCTGGCGTCAGGTTTTCGAAAATTTGTTATAAGCGATCCAAAAAAAAAATTTGGCCGCTCCCGGTGGTTACTTATAGATATTTTATGGTTGGTACTGTTTCCAGTGATTTGTCGCAAGTGTAGTCGAACAGTAATGGCACTCTTTGCCTATTTACGCGCAATGTGCTACATTTCTTTTCGAGCAGTCAGCTGCCAGATCCTTTACCAATCGTCGGTTCTCTGCTGCGAGATCCTTCGCCAATCGTCGGTTCTCTGCTGGTCTTCCTGCATTTTGCTACAGCCTTCTGTGTTTGCCCCCATCCTGCAGATAACAGCATCGTCTGCAAATACCAGGACGGAGCGTACAACGTTATCCTCTAGATGGGCGTTCCCTAATTTTACTGATTGATGGAACTATTCGTAATGTCACATTTATCGTGGGACCCTGGTTCAAATGGTTCAAATGGCTCTGAGCAGTATGGGACTCAACTTCTGAGGTCATTAGTCCCCTAGAACTTAGAAATAGTTAAACCTAACTAACCTAAGCGCATCACAAACATCCATGCCCGAGGCAGGATTCGAAACTGCGACCGTAGCGGTCTTGCGGTTCCAGACTGCAGCGCCTTTAACCGCACGGCCACTTCGGCCGGCGACGTGGAACCCTGGAACCCTGGTTTTATTCCATTATGTTTTATTGGTGCAACCTCCTGTAAATGGATTATTTGCAGCGTAAATGACAATTATTTTAAAATACACTTATTTCAAAAAATCCGTTTCAGAATTAACGCAAAAAACCTTAAAGTACGCAGTACTTCGCCACAAGACCCTGCAGATGAGATGAATACGAGGCCTGCCTCAAAAGTATCCGACCTTTGGCCAGAAAAAATATTTCGAATAACTGACAGAGTTGGGACTCTAATCCCCTTCAAAGTTGGCCCCTTGTGCGTGCATACACGTAGCTCACCAAGCCTTCCACTGCTGGAAACACCTCTAGAAGTGTTCTTTTGGAATGGTGTTCAGCTCCTTCGTCATGTTCCGCATTATCTCATCTCCACTCTCAAAACGGGGTTCTTTCAGTGGCGTCTTCAATTTTGGAAACAACCAGAAGTCGCAAGGAGCCATGTCTGTAGAGTAGAGAGGTTGGCGAACGGCTGTAATTCCGTGTTTGGCCAAGAAATTTTGGATCAAGTGGGATGAATGTGAGGGGGCGTTGTCGTCATGCAGTTGCCAGTGTTTCGCCGTCCACGTGTCTGGTCTTTTGCAGCGAACTGCGTCACCGAGTCGCTGGAGAACATCTTGATAGAAGTCCTTTCTCACTGTTTGTCCTTACAGTGCGTATTCGTGATGCACAATTCCACGGACATCAAAGAGGACAGTCAGCATCACTTTGTTTCGCACCTGCCGCACTTTCTTCGGCCATGGAGACTCGGGATGCTTCCATTGCGACGACTGTCTTTTTGTTTCTGGGTCGTACCCGTACACCCACGACTCATCTCGAGTTATTACGTTGTTCAGAAACCCTGGATCAGTGTTGGTGGTGTCCAGAAGGTCCTGTGCAACGTCAAAACGGAGGTCTTTTCGTTCCAGCGACAACAACTTGGGCACGAATTTTGCAGCCACTCGGTGCATGTTCAAATCATCACACTAAATTGCATGTGCAGAATCTTTACTCACTCCTCTTGGGCGATCTCCCGCACGGTCAAACTACGATCTGCAATCACCAGATTTAGCACCCTCTCAACAACAGCTGCACTCCGAGCAGTTTGGGGCCTGCCAGAACGCTGGTCACTCTCTTCTGATGTGCGGCCATTTTTGAATCGGTTGAACCAGTCCTTAATTTGTGTTTACACCCGTCGCATCTTCTCCAGACACCTGTTGAATCTTACGAATTGTTTCGCATTGAGAATCACCAAGCTTTTGACAAAATTTGACGCAGTATCTTTGCTCAACACGTTCAGTCATCTTGAGAGAATCGGTAATGCGACGAACACGTTTGGTAGCACCCCACTCAGCGACCGACAGACAGCGACTGACACGCTGTAACGTGAGGACAAAATTCACGCATGCGCATAAAGGTCTCTTGCTTTACTGTTTACAGTGGAGCAGCGCTATCGTCTCTATTTTTCGCGGGAAAATCAAAGGTCGGATACTTTTTAGACAGACCTCTTATTTAAACTGTTACTGGTACTTCATAGTTACCCAAAAGCCAGGAAGTGTTCGCGTTGCTGGGGAAGTTGTGTCCCATTCAAAGTCTTACTTATACGAATGCGGACATGTCGGAAAGAGCAGACACCACGCAATCGTCTAGCTGGGTAATGGATGCACCTTCTTCACTGCAGATGTACAAATACGTCCGACCTCCTGTGGAAATCTCAGAGTAGCCAACATGGAGAAAACAGCGCATAGGTAGCGTCCGGTGGGAATGGGAATCGGCCGCAAGACGAGCCGAGATAATCCGCGCAGTTGCGACAACGCTTTGTTCCGGATGGCGCAGTGGTTAACGCACCTGACTAGTAAGAAGGACATCCCAGGTTCGAATTCCGGTTCCGTACACATTTTCACTCATCGCCGCTGATTCCGCGTAATGTCCCAGAGCAGCTGAGAGCAATGGTCCCCTCCCTTTCCTTTCTTCTCCTCTCCACCGTTAATTTACACACAAAATGTTGCTGGCAGCGAGGAGTGAAGAGCACCTGGGGGTCACTGAGCGAAGTACAGGTATTCCCGTTACAAACAAGAGGTTTTGTGGCAATACCTAAAAGTATGCAATGTGCTGTGGAGACTGCAGTCAGCACTGGGAACTGTCACAACGGAGAACAGTGTGAGAACGAGACAGGGACTCCGTGGGACACACGCCAGCTGCTGCAGGATCAGAAATTTTCATTCTGTATGAAGAGCAGGAGGCACGGTTAGGGATCAACAGTCGTTCATTTTGTGGGATTGGAAATTGGGCTCACCAATGACAGAGACGGTACAACAGAAAATTCAGCATTCTAGAGCACAAAGTGAGGCAGACTATTAAGAAAACTCGAAGGAGGTTCAGTCAGGCAGTAACCGGTCAGTCATGAGAGCTGAAGAAGCAGCGGGCAGAGATCAAACGGTCGGTAGTCAGTGAGCAAAGGAGTAGGTGGTGAGTGGAGAGTGATGAGACGGCCAGCAGGTAATCAGAGGAATTAGAAGAGACAGTGGAATTGCCCTCTGGAGTTATAACAATCGTCTGTTGACTCCAGACTTGGTCAGGTCTCTGCTTTCTTTGCAATATTTATCTTCCCTTTGTGACACTCTCAGTTTCGCTCATGTCGAACAGACGAATCCTTGCGGTCCAGTGCACGAATCTTCAATCATCCGACGGCATTTCCTTGTCTGATATCAGCCTCCAATATTACACTGACACCACTTCTGCAAGACAGTTACTGCGACAGTAGTTACCGGGAGAGCAAACATAGGAATACTACATCGGCCGCCAAGTGCGCTGTACGTAAGAGGATTAAGTCAGCCGGCACAGACGAAGGAAAGAGTTAAGCCATCCACGGCATCGCCGCAAGCCAGTGGAACATGGAAGATGAAAGTTACTGGCTTTCAGCCTACCGCCACACAAAAAAAGGGAGAAGCAACGCATTACGCTGGCCTTGCATGCGCTACACACGCCTTCATACAAAACTCACTCCATTGACTGCTGAGAGAAGGCAATTCATTGTACCTCCCTTAATCCACCATTTACAGAGTCGTGCCTACGTCCAGATCTCCCTGAAATCTACAGTTGCCCTGATGATATACACTGAAGCGCCAAAGAAACTGGTATAGGCATGAGTATTCAAATGCCGAGGTAAATAAACAGACAGAATACGGCACTGCGGTCGGCAGCGCCTATATAAGACAACAAATGTTGTTAGATCGGTTACTCCTGCTACAACATTATCAAGATTTAAGTGAGTTTGAACGTGGTGTTACAGTCAGCGCAGGAGCTATGGGACACAGCATCTCCGAGGTAGCGATGAAAAAAAATGGTTCAAATGGCTCTGAGCACTATGGGACTTAACTTCTGAGGTCATCAGTCCCCTAGAACTTAGAACTACTTAAAGCTAACTAACCTAAGGACATCACACACATCCATGCCCTAGGCAGGATTCGAACCAGCGACCGTAGCGGTCGCGCGATTCCAGACTGTAGCGCCTAGAACCGCTCGGCCACCCCGGCCGGCGGTAGCGATGAAGTGGGGATTTTCCCGTACGACCATTTCAAGAGTGTACCGTGAATATCAGGAATCTGGAAAAACATCAAATCTCCGACATCGCCGCGACCGGAAAAGGATCCTGCAGAGACCAACGACGACTGAAGAGAATCGTTCAACGCGGCAGAAGTGCAACCATTCCGTAAACTGCTGCAGATTTCAATGCTGGGCCTTCAACATGTGTCAGCGTGCGAACCATTCGACGAAACATCAACGATATGGGCTTTCGGAGCCGAAGGCCCACTCGTGTACCCTTGATGATTGCATGACACAAGGCTTTACGCCTTGCGTGGGACCGTCAACATCGACATTGGAAATATGTTGCCTGGTCGGAAGAGTCTCGTTTCAAATTTTATCGAGCGGATAGACGTGTACGGGTATGGAGACAACCTCTTGAATCCATGGATCCCGCGTGTCAGAAGGGGATTGTTCAAGCTGGTGGAGACTCTGTAATGGTGTGGGGCGTGTGCAGTTGGAGTGGTATGGACTCCTGACACGGCTAGATACGACTCTGACGGGTGACAAACACGTAAGCATCCTGTCTGATCACCTGCATCCTTTCATGTCCTTTGTGCATTCCGACGGACTTGGGCAATTCCAGCAGGACAATGCGATATCTCACAAGCCCAGAATTGCTGCAGAGTGCCTCCAGGAATACTCTACTGAGTTAAACACTTCCGCTGTCCACCTAACTCCCAGACATGAACATTATTGAGCATATCTGGGACGCCTTGCAACGGGCTGTCCAGACGAGAACTCCATCCCCTCGTACTCTTTACGGATTTATGGACAGCCCTGCAGGTTTCGTGGTGTCAGTTTCCTCCAGCACTACTTCCGACATTAGCCGAATCCATGCCACGTCGTGCTGCGTATCTTATGCGTGCTTGCGGGGGCCGTACACGATACTAGGCAGATGTTTCAGTTTCTTTGGTTCTTCAGTGTAATAATGCAATGAGGTCACAAAGAGTCATGGGACAGCGATACGCACACATACAGATGGTGGTAGTATTGTGTACACAAGGTATAAAAGGGCAGTGCGTTGGCGGAGCTGTCATTCATACTCAGGTGATCCATGTGGAAAGGTTTCCGAGGAGATTATGACCTCACGACAAGAAGAAAACAGACTTTGAACGTGGAATGGTACTTGGAGCTAGACAGATGGGGCAGTCCATCTCGGAATGCGATAGGGAATTCATTATTATGAGATCCACATTGCCAAGAGTGTGCCGATAATTCCAAATTTCAGCATCACCTCCCTCAACGGACAACGCAGTGGCCGACACCCTTCACTTAACGACAAAGGCAGCGGCGTCTTAGTACGAGTTGTTAGTGCTAACAGACAAGCAACACTGATGAAATAATCGCAGGAATCAATGTTGGACCTACGATGAACATATCCGTTACGATAGTGCAGCGAAATTTGGCGTTAATGAGCTATGGAAGCAGACGACCGACGCGAGTGGCTTTGCTAACAGCTAGTCATATCCTGCACCGTATTGGGCGGATCCTAGACGACAGGAAAGCCGTAGTCCGACGAGTACCGATTTCAGTTGGTAAGAGCTTATGATAGGGTTGGAGTGTGGCGAGACCTCACGAAGCCGAGGAGCCAAGTTGTCAACAGGGCTCTGTGCAAGCCGATGGTGGCTCCGTAACGGAGTGGACTGGGTTTACACGGAATGGACTGGGTCCTCTGGTCCAACTGAACCGGTCATTGAGTGGAAATCTTTATGTTCGGCTGCACGGAGACCATTCATGGACTTCATGTTCCCAAACAACTATGGAAATATATGATTGAGAATGCGCCATGCCACCTGGCTACAACAGTTCAGGCTTGGGGTGAAGGACATTCTGGACAGTTTGAGCGAATGGTTTGACGAACCAGATCGCCCGACATTAACCCCATTGAACATTTGTGGGACGTAATCTAGAGGTCAGTTCGTACACACAATCCTGCACCGACAACATTTTTCCGGTGACATTGTAATTCTGTGAGAGACAGCAAAGGACCTGCAAGAGCAGCTGAACGGAATGGACAGTGTCTTGAAACGAGGATATAAGATGAACACAACAAAAGCAAAACGAGGATAATGGAATGTAGTCGAATTAAGTTGGGTGATGCTGAGGGAATTAGATTAGTAAATGAGACATTTAAAGTAGTAGGAGTTTTACTAATTGAGGGGCAAAATAACTGATGATGGTCGAAGTAGAGAGGATATAAAATGTAGACTGGCAATGGCAAGGAAAGCGTTTCTGAAGAAGAGAAATTTGTTATCATCGAGTATAGATTTAAGTGTCAGAAAGCCGTTTCTGAAAGTATGGAGTGTGGCCATGTATGGAAGTGAAACGTGGACGATAAATAGCTTGGACAAGAAGAGAACAGAAGCTTTCGAAATGTGGTGCTACAAAAGAATGCAGAAGATTAGATGGATAGATCACATAATTAATGAGGAAAGTCGAATAGAACTAGGGAGAAGAGAAATTTATGGCACACTTTGACTAGAAGAAGGGATCGGTTGGCAGGACATGTTCTGAGGCATCAAGGGATCACCAGTTTATTTATTTATTTATTTATTTATTTATTTATTTAACCTGATCAGATTAGGGCCATCAGGCCCTCTCTTACATCGGACCAGTGTTCCACACATGCAGCATTTCACACATCAGAGTTACATCATGAACATAGTTTAAATGAGAAAATTAGCTTACTCTAGTGACAATATGAATAAAGAGTAGTGACTAAGACCTAATAAAGTAAATGCGGAAGTATTTTTACAACAGTTGCTATACATACAGATTATGATAAAAGCAATAATAATAACAGTAAAACGAAAAATCAAATAATAATGATAAACATGACTAAGACCTAATAAAGTAAATGCTGGCAGTATTTTTACATCAGGTGCTATACATACAGATTATGGTGAAAGCAATGATAATAACAGTAAAAAAAATCAAATAATAATGACAAACATGAGAAAGATTGGCAATAGTAATGAAGGTTTGTGCAGATGTACATTAATATTTTGGTGTGTAAAGTAGGTGTTTACTAGTATAGCGAGTTTTGGGTAAGGGAGGTTTAAGGAGGGGGAGAGAGGGAAGTAATGAGGTGAAGTGCACTCATGTACAGAGGAAGGCATTACTGTTGCTTAAGTAGATACGTCATTAACTGTTTTTTGAAGCCGGTCATGTTTTTAAGTTCTCTAACATAACGAGGGAGGTTATTCCAGAGTCGGGTTCCCGCTACTGTAAAGGACTTGGAGAAGGTGACTGAGCGATGCAGTGGAACGGAGAGGATTTTATTATGATGGGAACGTGTGTTTCTGTTATGTTGTTCCGACATGAGTGTTAGGGACGAGGAGAGATATGAGGGACAGTGTACATTTATAAGGCAGTAGATGAGACAGAGTGTATGGAAATCTCTGCGTTTGTCTGCTCGCAGCCAGGACAATTTTGCATATGCTGGTGAAATGTGATCAAAAAGTCGAACGTCACAGATATATCGGACGCAGGCATTCGTGACCAGTTCTAGACGTCGGGAATTTTCCTGAGAGAGGCCTTGTAGGATAATATCGCTGTAGTCAATGATTGGGAGTATAAGCGTTTGTACTAATTTCTTTTTCAGATCGAAAGGGAAGAGTTTTTTATATTTTTGAAGGACATGAAGGGATGCCGATGCTTTTTTGTACACTGCAGTTACGTGCTCTGTCCAATTTAGATTTTCATCTATTATTACTCCCAAACTCTTTGCTGAGGGCGAGAAGTTAATATTTGTTCCATTTAGGATAAGAGATGGTACGGATTCTCGATGTTTTGGGCTAATGAGCTTAGAGTGACCAACAAGTACCGCTTGGGTTTTAGATGGGTTTAGTTTTAGACCTATGTCCTGTGCCCATTTTGACAGTGCATCGAGGTCAGTATTGAAATTTTCAATAGCTTTCTTGAGATTGCTTGGTTTCGCACTTAGATACAACTGAAGGTCATCAGCATACATATGATATTTGCAATAGGTCAGAACCGATGACACATCATTGACGTACAGAGAGAAGAGTATAGGACCTAATACTGAGCCTTGGGGAACGCCTGACACTACCTGCCGCCATTGTGATTTTATATTCCCAGACAGGACGCGTTGCTGACGAGACGTCATGTATGAGCGAAACCATTGCACTGCACTTGGTCAGAAATTTAGACCGCTAAGTTTGGCTAGTAAGATGTCGAAGTCGACAGTATCAAATGCTTTGCTGAAATCTAAGAAGCAAATGATAGTCGCTTCTTGTCTGTCCATGGCAAGTTTCAGGTTATCTGTCACCTTTATCAGTGCGGATGTTGTGCTTCGATGTTTACGGAAACCAGATTGGTATTCGTCTAGTAGGTTGTTAGTAGTTAGGTAGTTGGTGAGCTGGTCATGAACTATATATTCTAAGGCCTTTGATAGTGCAGGAAGAAGGCAAATGGGGCGGTAGTCAGAGGCTGCTGCGGCGATGTCCTTTTTAGGCAGTGGCTTAATTTGTCCCAGTTTCCAGGCCTCAGGGAAAACACTTGTGATTAATGAATCGTTGAAAATGTCTGTTATAGAGGGCAGTAGTTGGTCAATAATAAGTTTTACCATCTGGATAGTGATACCATCATGTCCAGTAGATGCTGATCTAATCCGCATTATGGCTTTCTTGACAGTACTGCAAGTGACGTGGTGTAGATAGAATTTTTCTTTGCTACAGTCGTTCATCCCCATGAAGTAATCAATGATTCTCTGTTTTTTTTTGCGGATCAATTTTGGTTGCAGGTAATGTGAAGAATCGGTTTAGTTCTTCAGCTGGGACCATGGGATTTTCTGCAACTTTTATTTTGCCTAAACCGAGACTACGGAGATTTTTCCACAGGACAGCTGGTCTACATCTATTGTCAGCTAATGTACGGGCATGTCTGAGCTTAGCGTTTCTCACCGCTTGACTGACTTTGTTTCGTTTCTGCTTGTATACAGCGTGATTTTCAGGTGTAGGGTGTATCTTGTATGCTCGATGTGCAGCATCTCTGAGATTCATGAGCTGTTTTAGTTCATCAGTCAGCCAAGGTGCAGGTTGCCTTTTTACTTTTCTGGTCTTTATTGGAGCATATTCGTCATATAGTTGAGTAATTTTGTTAGTGAAATCGTGGAGTTTGTCGTTTATGTCCATGAGGGGAGTAGAGGTCATCCCCCAAACTATTTCTTGTGCCTCAGTTTCGAGTTCAGGCTAATTTATGCGTTTGAGGTCTCGGTATGTAGACAGTTTTTGTTTCTTTCTAGGGCATTCTAGTGAATACGTCATGGAAATGATGTCATGGGCAGACATGCCAGGCGCAGATATTTGAGAGGTGCGGATTATTCTGTTCGGAGATTTCGTTGCGAATATATCTATGAAAGTGTGACTAGTAGTCGTGTGATGAGTAGGTGCCAGCTGAAGTAGCGTCATATTTGAGGAAGAAAGCATCCTCTTAAATTTCCCAGTGGAAGGATTATTGCACAGAAAATTAATGTTTGTGTCACCAGCTATAATTACATGTTCATATGACGATTCGAGACTATAGAGGGCAGTTTCGAAGCAGGCGAACCCACCTACTTTAGGAGGTTTGTAAAGGACACATATTAAGCACTTTCTGTTAAGTGATTTGATCTCTATGAACATATATTCCACTTGTTTATCTACATTGTTGTCGGATGTGTGTAGTACTGTAGGTGACAAATCAGAGCGTATGTACGCCCCTACTCCGCCCCCTCGTCTGTTGCATCTGTCGTGCCTGAGAAAGATATAGCCATCTAGGTTTACGGAAGTTGTAGGAATACTTGGTTTGAGCCAAGTCTCTGACAAAAGTATTACGTGTATATCAGCAGTTTGAAATATATATTTGAACTCGTCGAAGTGAGCTGGCAGAGACTGGAAATTTGCATGTGCAATATGCAGCTTGGTGCGTTCGGGTGTTGATTGCCCGAGGAGGCTGCCGACCGATGTTTGCGGGTCGTGGTTGGCGGCGATAAGAGGGTCTGGCATGAGGAATGCGGAAGGCGTGTGAAGGAGAGGCGGGTGAGGGAGTGTCCTCCCAGTTCTGTGCAGTGAAAGCGGCCGGGAGGGGGAGGGGGTAGGTCCCCGGGGAGACAACGGGATCTGCGGCCAAGGTCAGCGAGGTCTGCAACGGTTATGGAAGTAGCCGTGGGCTGGCAGGGGAAGGAATTTCGCTAAATACAACGGGAGTAATCTGCACGTTATGACAGAGTGTGATATTAATTGCACTTATGAGTATAACAACTAAAGTATGATGGTGGGTTGCTAATTAAGGATGGAAGTGAGACTACCTTATGCAATAATTAACAAAATTACATGAGAAAAACAATTAAAAATGAAAATAGTTATGTGGAGAAACGAAAAGTTGATAATACAAATAATAACAAATATTACACGAGAAAAAATAGTTAGAGATAAAAAAATAGTTATTTAGAGAAACGAACAATTTGACAATACATTAGTTACGATATGGTTGACAGTGTAAACAATATAAACATACAGGTTAGTGGCAGCAAGATTAGACATGATTTAGCTTCTAAAGCACAGGCTTTCGAGTTGATTAACACTGCAAATTGTTTTCTTTCCGTTTTCGGTCTTAACCATTATCCTGCCGTCATTTGTCCATACGTTATGTAGCCCAAATTTCGAAATCGCGCTCTTCAAAATGTTTAGTCTTTCAGAGCTCAGATCCTCGCGTACTGTCAGACCCGACTTCGCGAGATTCTTCTTTGCTCTGAAGATTTCAGATCTCTTCCTATACGACATAAATTTCACTATTATAGGTCTTGGTTTTGTAGAACCTGGCGACTTACGACCCACTCTATGACTTCTGTCAATGTCACTCAGAGTCACCAGCACGCCTAGCTTTTCTTGGACAAGGTTTATCACAAGTTCATCTGTGTTCTCTCTGCTGCTCTCCGGAATGCCGAACAGCCTGAGATTATTGCGTCTCTGATATTGTTCGAGCTCGTCCGTCTTCTCGATCAATTTCTGTTCGAGCAGTCGCGCTTTATCCTCACTTGCTTTTAACGATGTGTCCAGTGCACCGATCTCGCTCGCATTCGCCTCCAGAGTTTTCTGTATTTTATCCGTCACTGCTGCAGTGACAGCATCAGTGATGGTTTGAACAACGAGCCCGAGCGTCTCCTTAGCCTGCCTGCACTGCGGCACTCACCTCACCTCAGCCTTCACGAGTGCGGCGATGTCAGCGATCCCGGCCGGAGCGGCCGCAGCTCCCGGTGTAGACTCCACGCCTGCGCTGTCGCCGGCCTGGCCGTTGGCTGCACTGCGCGTTGTTCGGCGATTTTCCATTTTTAGTGCGATTCCGTGTAATTGGTGCTCAGTATGTGATGTAAAATAGGACACTCGGCAGTGGATATACGGCTTTAGTATATGTAGACTAGCCTAACTGTTTAAAACACCTCCAGATTTCACGTAAACTTGCGAGCCAAGCTAACGCACGTCACTCAATAGCCGCCATGTTGTGGTACTGGAGGGCAGCGTGGAGGGCAAAAATCATAGAGGGTGACCAAGAGATGAATACACTAAGCAGATTCAGAAGGATGTAGGTTGCAGTAGGTACTGGGAGATGAAGAAGCTCGCACAGGATAGAGCAACATGGAGAGCTGCATCAAACCAGTCTCTGGACTGAAGACCACAACAACAACACTCGTAAATGTTCTTGCAAAAAGATAAACACGGCCTTTTGCGACTGTTGACGATACTCAGTTTTGAAATTGCACCACGAGCCTCTAAGGACATTAATTTAAATTTTTCTTTCAACAAGGAACCAGATGTCAGTTCCAGGAAATTTTTGTATTATTTCGTTGACAAGGTCGAACTTCGTGCATTGACGGTAAATGGATTCTTAATCTGCGGGGAAACCTCCGATCTCCACATTCTGTGGTGAATCGTAGACGTCCAACACCTTGTCTCCCACTCGTGGTTTCGCGGTTCTTCAACCACTTTTCATAGATGCTGACGACAGTAGCAAGTGAGCAGCCGTCCAGCTTCCGTGGACGCCCTCCAGAAACAATCTGCTCTTTGTCAAAGTCCCTTAAGTGAATCGATGTCCCCATTTGCGGTCCGTATTGTCGTCTAAATGTTTCCTCCTTCGCTCCGCTTATATCCTTTCCTTATCGTGTCAAGTGCTCGTAAAGCCAACAGGTGACACTGAATCTCGCGATAGGCAGTGCTCATAATTTTTTGCTTAATCGGTGTTAAGGGCCCCGATTATTGTTAAATTCGCGTAAGTATTTGTACAGAAAGTTGCCTTGATTAAAAATGCCAAATTAGAAACTGTTAATTTTGACTGACGCTATCTGATTTCATTTAAGAGCAAGTTAACGCCCGGGTCAGTTAGTATATGCAAGGGTTAATCAGTGGGCTTAAAGGAATATTTAAATACACCTTAACGATCCAATTTCCTCTCTGTGTAATAACCACTTTACCTGCGAAATATGTAAATGCTGTGCCATGAACATGCTTGGTACACAACTGAAGCTTAAAAACTTTTCCTCACAAAGATCGAAAATATTGATTAAAGAGCAAACACTGAAAGGCTCTTGCTATGTCGGTAGTTGCCTGGAGAATCTAGATACAAAATTAACTTCTGCATCCTGAAAGATTCATACGAAAACGGCACTAGTAATCTTGTGCTCAATAAATGAGTGCCGATTATCCAGGCAACTCTCAGTGAAAAATACGTTTGCTAAGGGCTAATGATCATGATAGGATTCCCACTAACGTTTCCTTTATAAAATCCATGAGCACGTGGCATATGAAATACAATCGTTAAATGAAAGCTATCAATGTAA
Organism: Schistocerca piceifrons; assembly: GCF_021461385.2. NCBI lineage: Eukaryota > Metazoa > Arthropoda > Insecta > Orthoptera > Acrididae > Schistocerca > Schistocerca piceifrons. The sequence continues at coordinate 508,701,210 of NC_060142.1, read as the reverse complement.
TAATGATAAAGAGAGTAAATAAATTCGGAGAAGTGATCTGTAAATTCATTTCGAAACACAGCTTGCAATACACGGAAAAACACAGTTAAGAAACACGTGGCATTTTTACCACTATTGCTGAAATTGGTTTTATGGGTATTAGGCTTAAGTTTTCTTCTTTCAATGCTGGAGACGTTATCAAAGGCCTAAAAGATTGAGAAAACAGTTACAAATTCAAACAAGTTCAGCAACCCTAACTGTTTGTATGTATCCACGCAACGGTTGGTTCGTGACGTCATCCGACCGCTGCCGAAGATCACGGAGTCGCGCCGACTTATGTCATGGAGCTCGTAGGGTGTAAGAGTTGGGGTTGTTGTTTCATATAGCACTAAAGCTCACAACTTTCCCAATTTCAGTCCTTCTTTTCTGATAAAGTTGCTTTTGTGCTTCTCAATTTGTAAGGCTTCTCTGCACATTCTTGACAACTACTGATCGGAACTACACTCCTGGAAATGGAAAAAAGAACACATTGACACCGGTGTGTCAGACCCACCATACTTGCTCCGGACACTGCGAGAGGGCTGTACAAGCAATGATCACACGCACGGCACAGCGGACACACCAGGAACCACGGTGTTGTCCGTCGAATGGCGCTAGCTGCGCAGCATTTGTGCACCGCCGCCGTCAGTGTCAGCCAGTTTGCCGTGGCATACGGAGCTCCATCGCAGTCTTCAACACTGGTAGCATGCCGCGACAGCGTGGACGTGAACAGTATGTGCAGTTGACGGATTTTGAGCGAGGGCGTATAGTGGGCATGCGGGAGGCCGGGTGGACGTACCGCCGAATTGCTCAACACGTAGGGCGTGAGGTCTCCACAGTACATGGATGTTGTCGCCAGTGGTCGGCGGAAGGTGCACGTGCCTGTCGACCTGGGACCGGACCGCAGCGACGCACGGATGCACGCCAAGACCGTAGGATCCTACGCAGTGCCGTAGGGGACCGCACCGCCACTTCCCAGCAAATTAGGGACACTGTTGCTCCTGGGGTATCGGCGAGGACCATTCGCAACCGTCTCCATGAAGCTGGGCTACGGTCCCGCACACCGTTAGGCCGTCTTCCGCTCACGCCCCAACATCGTGCAGCCCGCCTCCAGTGGTGTCGCGACAGGCGTGAATGGAGGGACGAATGGAGACTTGTCGTCTTCAGCGATGAGAGTCGCTTCTGCCTTGATGCCAATGATGGTCGTATGCGTGTTTGGCGCCGTGCAGGTGAGCGCCACAATCAGGACTGCATACGACCGAGGCACACAGGGCCAACACCCGGCATCATGGTGTGGGGAGCGATCTCCTACACTGGCCGTACACCACTGGTGATCGTCGAGGGGACACTGAATAGTGCACGGTACATCCAAACCGTCATCGAACCCATCGTTCTACCATTCCTAGACCGGCAAGGGAACTTGCTGTTCCAACAGGACAATGCACGTCCGCATGTATCCCGTGCCACCCAACGTGCTCTAGAAGGTGTAAGTCAACTACCCTGGCCAGCAAGATCTCCGGATCTGTCCCCCATTGAGCATGTTTGGGACTGGATGAAGCCTCGTCTCACGCGGTCTGCACGTCCAGCACGAACGCTGGTCCAACTGAGGCGCCAGGTGGAAATGGCATGGCAAGTCGTTCCACAGGACTACATCCAGCATCTCTACGATCGTCTCCATGGGAGAATAGCAGCCTGCATTGCTGCGAAAGGTGGATATACACTGTACTAGTGCCGACATTGTGCATGCTCATTTGCCTGTTTCTATGTGCCTGTGGTTCTGTCAGTGTGATCATGTGATGTATCTGACCCCAGGAATGTGTCAATAAAGTTTCCCCTTCCTGGGACAATGAATTCACGGTGTTCTTATTTCAATTTCCAGGAGTGTAGTTAAAACCATTTGGTGGTTCGCTGGTGCCCGTGTATGATCTCACCCGGACGACAAATGCTCTTGTATTAAGACAGGTAATAATGCATCTTTTTTGTAGTTCCTATGTGCACTTGGCAGCAAGTGCAAGGGATTTTGTACACTGCTGCTGTGGCAAGCGGCGGATGTACGTTCTTTGCGGGGTTGAAATATTCTCGCAACTTTCTTATTGGTTTAACACTGTATCACTACCGTGCTTTCTGAATACTCTGCTTATGCGATCTGTGACAGTTTTACAAATGGAAGGAAAACTTTCCGTTTAATGCAATTTTGTCATATGATGACATGATGGAGACCGTGGCTGTTGTTTGAAGCCAAATATTGATGGCGTTGGGACAGCAACGAGCCCCAAATTTCCTTTCAGATCCTTTACTCAAAGGGTACGGTTACCGGTTTCGAATCGATGTGATTCATCCTCAGATGGTTTACAAGCTTTCTTTATGACATGTGGTGTGTTTTTTACAGATTAATTGCCTAAAATATAAATAATACATTATTATAAACATGCCACACACAGATGGTTGCGTTACAGATTTTCGTTGCATGTGACTTACGTGAAATGTCGGTTTGGAGTGTTTGTTTTCATAACATTCGTCGAGCAGATGTGAATAAGAATGCAGTGGGAATGTATCCGCCGCTATTCAGCCGAGTGACATGACAGCTAATACAACAAGAAAATGATACATAGAAAGGCGATAAAAATGGGAGACATAATGAAACGTCCCCTTTGAAAAATTACATGACTGTGCTTAATCTGTCACACAATATTTTTAGCGCAACGCAATCTGACTTTCAATAATCCCTACAAAAGAATGGCCCTGACTAACATTAACCTATGCCTTTCACAAATCACTTACCTCACAAAAATCTTCGTTACTCGAACTACTGCAATATAGCGAGCGCCACTACTGCCAGCTAAATAAAAGATTCTAACTACTGAAGGCACTAACTACTGATAGGCATAGTTAGCAAATGAAAGATTTTGATAGAGAACAAATGATGTATTTACCTTAATAGTCATAATATATATAGCAGTTCATGACATACAGTCTTACAAATTTCAAAACTCCGCCATCTCTCTCCCCACATCCACCACTGCTGGTGAGCCACCTCCAACTGCACAGCGCTACGCGCTGTTAACATCCAACTGCCCAACACTACAATGGCAGACAACAATGCAAACTAGCCACAGACTGCACACAGCACAGCCAGTGATTTACATACAGAGCGCTACGTGGCGTTACCTATATAAAAACCTAAACAGCCTACGTACATAGCACCTAAACAGCCTACTTACAATAAAAACGCAGTGAGGGGAGATAATGGAGGTAAAAATACACTGACATGGAGACGTTCATGGGGGGACAATTAAAAGAAGTCGACATAAAGTGAAAAAATACAGTTGGCGATTCGTAGAGCACATAAAAGATACTGAAGTCACACACAAGGGTTAAAAGTTGGCCACAGTATTAAAAAACATTCCAGAGCAAGACACTTTAAACTCACTTGGAGAGATGAAGAACGCACGACGACTGCCAGGAGGGACCTGCCGAGGGAGAGGCGTGAGAGGATGGGAAAGGAGGGGAGAAAAATTATTACGTAAAGGACTGATAATATATCATTACATAGTGTTACATTACAAAAGAGCATGTTACAAATGATATACAAATTACCTCAGCAACACTGCTCGCGAGTTGGCAGGTGCGGAAAACGTGAGAAATTGGAAGTTGATGTATGTTACTGGCAACTTTCAAGTGTAGACGCGGACAGAGAGGGGAGCAGAAGAGCCATCCATATGTGTGGTAGACCGCGTGTTTACCAGACGGCCTACCGCCGCGGCGCGCAGCGGTGTCTGCTGGCTTCGCTTTCAATTAGCGTCGCGCTCACAGCCTGGAGTGGAGGGGAGAGGACAGAAGAGGGCCACAGCCGTCGAGAGCCCGGCGCCCAGATGACAGGACCCTCTCATTAGCCGCCGCTGCCGCCGCGGCGTCGAAGGCTGTGTCGTCAGCGCCCGGCGAGATACTGCCGCCAACACCCGCGTGTCACAAGTACCAGGGCTATCCGCAAGAAAGGGAAAGTGGGGGAATCTGGCGCACCTAAGGCATTTTGACTCCCACCTTTATTCTAATATTTAGAGGCTCCAATAGCATTAGCCGCATGTTTTTACTGTTGTTGTTGTGGTCTTCAGCCCAGAGACTGGTTTCATGCAGCTCTCCATGCTACTCTATCCTGTGCAAGCTTCTTCATCTCCCAGTACCTACTGCAACCTACATCCTTCTGAATCTGTTTAGTGTATTCATCTCCTGATCTCCCTCTACGAGTGTTACACTCCGCGCTACCCTACAATACTAAATTGGTGATCCCTTGATGCCTCAGAATATGTCCAGCCAACCGATCCCTTCTTCTAGTCAAGTTATGCCACAAACTCTTCTTCTCCCCAATCTATCCAATACCTCCTCATCAGTTATGTGATCTCCCCATCTAATCTTCAGCAGTCTTCTGTAGCAACACATTTCGAAAGCTTCTATTCTCATCTTGTCTAAACTATTTATCATCCATGTTTGACTTCCATACACGGCTACACTCCGTACAAATAGTTTCAGAGATGACTTCCTGACACTTAAATCTATACTCGATGTTAACAAATTTCTCTTCTTCAGAAACACTTTCATTGCCATTGCCAGTCTACGTTTTATATCCTCTCTACTTCGCTCATCATCAGTTATTTTTCTCCCCAAATAGCAAAACTCATTTACTACTTTAAGCGTCTCATTTCCTAATCTAATACCCTCAGCATCACCCGATTTAATTCCACTACATTCCATTATCCTCGCTTTACTTTTGTTGATGTTCATCTTATATCCTCCGTTCAAGACACTGCCCATTCCGTTCAGCAGCTCTTCCAGATTCTTTGCTGTCTCTCACAGAATTACAATGTCACCGGCGAACCTCATAGTTTTTATTTCTTCTCCATGGATTTTAATTCCTACTCCGAATTTTTCTTTTGTTTCCTTTACTGCTTGCTCAATATACTGATTGAATAACATCGGGGATAGGCTACAACCCTGTCTCACTCCCTTCCCAACCATTGCTTCCTTTTCATGCCCCCCGACTCGTATAACTGCCATCTGGTTTCTGTACAAATTGTAAATAGCCTTTCGCTCCCTGTATTTTACCCCTGCCACCTTCAGAATTTGAAAGAGAGTATTCCACTCAACATTGTCAAAAGCTTTCTCTTAGTCTACAAATGCTAGAAACGTAGGTTTGCCTTTCTTTAATCTAGTTTCTAAGATAAGTCGTAGGGTCAGTATTGCCTCACGTGTTCCAACATTTCTGCGGAATCCAAACTGATCTTCCTCGATGTCGGCTTCCACCAGTTTTTCCATTCGTCTGTAAAGAATTCGTTTTAGTATTTTTTTTCAGCCGTGGCTTATTTAACTGATAGTTCGGTAATTTTCACGTCTGTCGACACCTTTCTTTGGGATTGAAGTCTGAGGTAATTTCGCCTGTCTCATACATCTTGCTCACTAAATGGTAGAGTTTTGTTGGGCCAGGCTCTCCCAAGGCTGTTATTAGTTCTAATGGGATGTTGTCTAGTCCCGGGGCCTTGTTTCGACTTAGATCTGTCAGTGCTCTGTCATACTCTTCACGCAGTATCATGTCTCCCATTTCATCTTCGTCTACATTCTCTTCCATTTCTATAATATTGTCCTCAAGAACATCGCACTTGTATAGACTCTCTATATACTTCTTCCACCTTTCTGCTTTCCCTTCTTTGCTTAGTACTGGGTTTCCATCTGTGCTCTTGATATTGATGAAAGTCGTCCTCTTTTCTCCAAAGGTCTCTTTAATTTTCCTGTAGGCAGTATATATCTTAAACTTTGTGAGATAAGGCTCTACATCCTTACATTTGTCTTCTAGCCATCCCTGCTTAGCCATTTTGCACTTCCTATCGATCTCATTTTTGAGACGTTTGTATTTCTTTTTGCCTGCTTCATTTACTCCACATTTATAATTTCTCCTTTTATCAATTAAATTCAGTATCTCTTCTGTTACCCAAGGATTTCTGCTAGCCCTCGTCTTTTTACCTATTTGATCCTCTGCTACCTTCACTATTTCATCTCTCAAAGCTACCCATTCTTCTTCTACTGTATTTCTTTCCCCCATTCTTGTCAATCGTTCCCTGATGCTCTCCCTGAAGCTCTCTATAACCTCTGGTTCTTTCAGTTTATCCAGGTCCCATCTCCTCAATTTCCCACCTTTTTGCAATTTCTTCAGTTTTAATCTACAGTTCATAACCAATAGATTGTGGTCAGAGTCCACATCTGCCCCTGGAAATGTCTTACAATTTAAATCCTGGTTCCTGAATCTCTGTCTTACCATTATATAATCTCATACCTTCCAGTATCTGCAGGCTTCGTCCATGTATACAACCTTCTTTTATGATTCTTGAACCAAGTGTTAGCTATGATTATGCTCTGTGGAGAATTCTACCGGGCGGCTTCCTCTTTCATTCCTTTTCCCGTTCCATATTCACCTGCTACGTTTCCATCTCTTCCTTTTTCTACTGTCAAGTTCCAGTCACCCATGACTATTAAATTTTCGTCTCCCTTCACTATCTGCATAATTTCTTTTATCTCATCATACATTTCATCACTCTCTTCGTCATCTGCGGAGCTAGTTTGCATATAAACTTGTACTATTATGGTAGATGTGAGCTTCGTATCTACCTTGGCCAGAATAATGCATTCACTGTGCTGTTTGTAGTAGCTTACCCGCATTCCTATTTTCCTATTCATTATTAAACCTACTCTTGCTACAACTTATAGAAAAAATTTATAATTATGAAATTATTGCATTGCGTCATTTTACGCGACATAGCGTGAAAAATGACGAGCATTTGATGTAATCGGGCAAATGGAATGTTATAAGGTATTTAATTCCACGCATCTTATAATGCAAAACATGTGTACTTAACATTATGTTTTTTTTAAAGAAACACAGAACAACACAGTATATGAAAGAAATAGCGAGAATACCAACTTCATTAACTAGGGAGTAAATACAAAACAATAATAATAGTTTTCTTATAAAATACCGACAAAAATGAAGAAGCACATTCGAGTATAAGCGCATGCAGTAACTGGTCTCTCTTGCATACCTGTAAAACAGCTAACCTTTATTCAGACAAGAGTCACAGTTGCAGTTTTCAAGACTGTCCCTCCCACCGCTTTCAGAATGACACGAAAAAGTACAAGAAATACACCGGTACCATTCCTCGCCATTTCCTCGCCATCTTTGCCGAATTGCCACATCCTACGCACAGATCTTTGCCTCCGGATGTTGTACTGAATGGCGCTCTCTCTGATAGAAGTCGCATTATCAGCATCACTGATAGCATTTCTTAATTCACCAGCCGTTCAAGAAGCTCTCTATTTTACGCACGGGTGTACGTCGTCCTCGGCATGTGAACAGAGGAACCCATTCCTTATAAAAATTATGCACCATGTTATTTTGAATTTCATTAAATATACATTAACTTGTTTCATTTAGCTACCTACTTTCATTGGTGTGAAACTGAAGTGGAGTAAAATGACGAACTCGGCCTCCGTGGGTCAGGTTACCCCTACAAGCGTGACTTACATAAAACTATAGTTGCACATTTTCACTTTGCTTCAGACAAATAATACATATATGTGATCGGGAGTGTTAATGTGCAGAGATAGGCATAACAACAAAAACTTCTATTGAACATAACAAGAAATGGCTTACCCCTTAGAAACTACAGATGAAATATTAGAGGAAAATAAGACAAAAGACACTCTTGCTTCTTGCGCCGACAGCTGCCAAGTAACGTGTCCCGCGTTCTGTATGCTCATTTATATAACTGAGCACCATATGACAGCTTCGATCATATAAGACAAACTCTCGCAGTTAAAGCCACATTGACATGCGTCATTTCACCCGCTGCGCCAAACTCCCCCACTGTCCTCTAAACCACAGCAGCATATTATTAAGTGTGATTCGTGGATTGGGATATGAAAATTAAACCTCAGCGTATTGTTGGCTGGGATAACCCACAGGTCGTTCTTCTTTCATGTACACTGGCCCTGCAGATATGTGGGAGTTGTGTCCTATGTGTATGTGAAGAGTGCAGGTGAGTGTAGTGGATACGTGTATAGTGTAAAGTTTTTGTGTTGTATCATGATGATCATGATAGAAATAAGAAAATGTTGAAACCCAGCCTACGCCTTTCGAATAACATCAAGACGGTCGCGACCGTGACGTCCCCATCCAACGTCCGGAGCACGATCAACAGGAGTGTCATATGCCCTCACTTCATGAGAAACTGGCGCAAATACTGGGGACCAGGACCTTCACATCACCATCTCTTCTCTCCTTTGCGGCCAAATACTGGCAGTGAAAATGTCATCCGCCACCAGGACTCGAACCGGCTTACCACTGGGTCGAGTGCCACCGCATAGTCCTCTTGTTTAGTGACCTATGGTACGAGCTGGATTCACTGGGTTATCACGGTTAGTCAAACAGAAAAAGAGAATACGCGGCTGGTTTTGAAATGTGGTTGTAGACAGTAATGGTTAAAGTGAATGATAAAGCAGACATTGCGATTGTATTGTGGAGGGGGTCGTAATCAGTTACTGTTAGTTGCACAAAACACAAAAACTTTTATTTTCCTAAGAACCTCTTAATTACACATTGACTTAAAGGGATCAAAATAAAACAATATGGCTGAGGGCCTAGTTAAGAAAACTTGAGATACCTCCTGGGCTGAAGGCCCAAAACTACATCAAAAACAAGAACTGCTGAAGGCCTGAATACAAGTTATAAAAAATCGCTTTAAAGAGTAGACGAGGCTGAAGGCCTTACTTAAAAAAATATTTCGCGTAAATACTCGGCTGAAGGCCACACACAAGACACTGAACAACTCAGGGCTTAGGGCCTCGATAACAAGAATTTCAGATAGAGCAAATTTTTGAAAAAAATCGTTTTAAACAAATGAATCTTCAAATTTTAATTTAAGTCAGCTGAAGACCTTATTTTAAAATTAAAACAAACTAGATTAATAGACAGCTGAAGGCTTCGCACAGTACTTCAGACTAAAATGAAAATCACAATCTAAAACCAACAGAGCAGTGGTGCTCAGAAGTGTTATGGTAGTAACTCTGGGAGAAATAAGACGCCACTCGACTGTGGCAAAATGCTAAAGAACAAACGGCATCAGTGCGAGCCGGCCACGGCTCAACTATCTGTCTAGCATCACCAGTAACGTTAAGAGCAAGGTAACTGTGCGTACCCTAGTAACCAACATGGTGACAATAACATTATACCTTTGGCCGTCCTTTGCACTGTAATCATTCCGGGTAAATGAATGAAACATATATGGGAAACTGAGCGAATGGCGAGTGTCGTAAAGAAGGCTTACAGTTGAAGATCACGATGTAGTGTATGAACTAAACAAAAGACATTGTGGTAAAATAGTGGAACCCAGTATCTTAAAATTAACTTTAGCTATATAGCTGAAGTGTAGACTATGATACTGAGATAAGTGATTGTAGGAGGTAAAAGTACAAATGGTTCAAAGTACTATGGGACTTAACATCTGAGGTCATCAGTCCCCTAGATTTAGAACTATTTAAACCTAACTAACATAAGGACATCACAAACATCAATGTCCGAGGCAGGATTCTAACCTGCGACCGTAGCACCAGCGCGGTTCCGGACCGAAGCCCCTAGAACCGCTCGGCCTCATCGGCCGGCCGTAAAAGTACAATTTAAACAGAATTTCTATTTAGTATGGTGAACGGCACCTTGCTCTAAATGTAGAAATGTAGGTTAATGCGGATGAGTAGGAAAAACAATCCTGTAAAGTTCGAATACAGTATAAGTTGTATGCTGCTTTACACAGTCACGTCGATAAAAAAGCTGGGTGTAACGTTGCAAAGCGATATGAAAAGGAACCACCACGTAAGCAGGGTAGTAGAAAAAGCAGACGGCTGACTTCGATTCGTTGGGGGAATTCTAGGAAAGTGTTGCTGATCTATGAAGGAGATACTGCTGCGACACAGCCTTGAGTACGTAACTGGAAAAGAGTGCCTGTTAGTATCGGGAATTCCCGGTCACCCAAAGTTAAGTGGAATGACAGAATGAAACATGAAGAAATACGAGAGCTATACGGAGAGTAATCTCCGTTTTCATGTAGCATGGGTGGTGGTGAAGGGTGCGCTGACTAAAGGAGTAGGTCAGGCCGTTCTCTAAGAGCCGCGATGGCGATCGAGCCACACATGACCTTTAGCAGCCTTTCCTTAATAGCACTGCAATTGAAAATCCATCAAATGTGAAATCCGTTGTGTAATACAGATTTTAGTGACAGCTAAGATCCAAATAGTTGCCGTTCATCGCTTGTAGGATTCTCCACTCTTGTCCTACTCTTTTTTGATATTGCCTATTAAGCGGCAACGATACTGCAAAGTGAGCATAATGAAACCTAACCCACAATGAAGCCGCTACGCGACACGATATATGGAAGACTCACACAACTAGTGCGACCAGCTGTTGTGTGTGTTACAATTGATTGTGGCTGTCGTTCAGCACATTGTTACATATCAATGCCTTTATGAATCCAGGAGAGGACAGCTATAGTTGACCCCTAGAGCTTAAAGAAACACAGCAAGAGTTCTCAGAAAGATTTTCGAATGTCAGTATCCAGCGAAGAGTAGCATACACGATTTAGTTTTAAAAACAGCGTACACCAGGTCCGTTCAGTGCATAGTGCATAGTGCTGTGGAATGTGGAAAAAACCGCAAATTGGCATTCATAAGAAGAAGAACAACACCAAAAATGCAACAAGAGCGTAATATGTAAGAAACTGTCCACGCATCCTGCCACTGATGATGCCTTACAGAAAATAAAGGCGAAACGCGTATGGCACTAAAATTGTGTTTTATTCAGTTGCTGTCAGACGGTCCATAAGTATAAATTATCAATATACCGTAATACTCTGCAGATCACTTTTAAGTGCCTGGCAGTGGGTTCATCGAACCACCTTCACAAATTCTCTATTATTCCAATCTCGTATAACGCGCAGAAAGAATGAACACCTATATCTTTCCGTATGAGCTCTGCTTTCCCTTATTTTATCGTGGTGATCGTTCCTCCCTATGTAGGTCTGTGTCAATAAAATATTTTCGCATTTGGAGGAGAAATTTGGTGATTGGAATTTCGTGAGAAGATTCCGTCGCAACGAAAAACGCCTTTCTTTTAATGATTTCCAGCCCAAATCCGGTGTCATTTCTATGACACTCTCTCCCTTATTTCGCGATAATACAAAACGTGCTGCCTTTCTTTGAACTTTTTCGATGTACTTCGTCAGTCCTATCTGGTAAGGATCCCACACCGTGCAGCAGTATTCTAAAAGAGGACGGACTAGCGTAGTGTAGGCAGTCTCCTTAGTAAGTCTGCTACATTAAGTGTCCTGCCAATAAAACGCAGCCTTTGGTTAGCCTTCCCCACAACATTTTCTATGTGTTCTTTCCAATTTAAGTTGATTGTAATAGTAATACCTAGGTATTTAGTTGAATTTACGGCCTTTAGATTAGACTGATTTATCGTGTAACCTAAGTTTAACGAATTCCTTTTAGTACTCATGTAGATGACATCACACTTTTCGTTATTTATGGTCAACTGCCAATTTTTGCACCATTCAGATATCTTTTCTAAATCGTTTTGGAATTTGGTTTGATCTTCTGATGACTTTATTAGTCGATAAACGCCAGCATCATCTGCAAACAACCTAAGACGGCTCCTCAGATTGTCCCCCAAATCGTTTATATAGATAAGGAACAGCAAAGGGCCTATAACACTACCTTGGGGAACGCCAGGAATCACTTCCGTTTTACTCGATGACTTTCCGTCAATTACAACGAACTGTGACCTCTCTGACAGGAAATCACAAATCCAGTCACATAACTGAGACGATATTCCATAAGCACGTAATTTTACTACGAGCTGCTTGTCTGGTTCAGTGTCAAAAGCCTTCCAGAAATCCAGGAAATCGGAATAGATCGGAAATCCCTTGTCAATAGCACTCAGCACTCCATGTGAATAAAGAGCTAGTTGTGTTTCACAGGAACGATGCTTTCTAAACCCATGTTGACTATGTGTCAATCGACCGTTTCCTTCGAGGTAATTCATAATGTTCGAACGCAATATATGTTCTAAAATCCTGCTGCATATCGACGTTAACGATATGGGCCTGTAATTTAGTGGATTACTCATACTACCTTTCTTGAATATTGGCGTGACCTGTGCAACTTTCCAGTCTTTGGGTACGGATCTTTCGTCGAGCGAACGGTTGTATATGATTGTTAAGTATGGAGTTAATGCATCAGCATACTCCGAAAGAACCTAATTGGTATACAGTCTGGACCAGAAGACTTCCTTTTATTAAGTGATTTGAGTTGCTTCACTACTTCTACGTTACTCACGTTGGCAATTGTTCTCGATTCGAATTCTGGAATATTTACTTCTTCTTCTATTTTGAAGGCATTTCGGAAAGCTGTGTTTAATAAATCTGCTTTGGCAGCACTGTCTTCGATAGTATCTCCATTGTTATCGCGCAGAGAAGGCATTGATTGTTTCTTGCCGCTAACATACTTCACATACGACCAGAATCTCTTTGGATTTTCTGCCAGGTTTCGAGACAAAGTATCGTTGTGGAAACTGTTGTAGGCGTCTCGCATTGAACTCCGCTCTAAGTTTCGAGCTTCTGTAAGGGATCGCCAATCTTGGATATTTAGCGTCTGTTTAAATTTGGCATGTTTGTTTCGTTGTTTCTGCAAAAGTGTTCTAACCAGTTTTATGTACCAAGGTAGATCAGCTCCGTCGTTTGTTAGTTTATTTGGTATAAACCTCTCAATTGCTGCCGATACTATTTCTTTGAATTTAAGCCACATCTGGTCTACACTTATATTATTAATTTGGAATGAGTGGAGATTGTCTCTCAGGAAGGCGGTAAGTGAATTTTTATCAGCTTTTTTGAATAGGTATATTTTTCGCTTATTTTTCGAGGATTTGGGGATTACAGTATTCATTCTCGCTACGACAACCCTGTGTTCACTAATCCCTACTTCGGTTTTGATGCTGGTTATTAACTCAGGATTATTTGTTGCTAAGAGGTCAAGTGTGTTTTCACAACCGTTTACTATCCGCGTGTGCTCATGAACTAACTGCTCGAAATAATTTTCAGAGAATGCGTTTAGCACAATTTCGGATGATATTTTTTGCGTATCTCCGGAATTAAACATAGAATTTCGCCAACATATCGAGGGCAAATTAAAGTCACCAGCAACTATTATCGTATGAGTCGGGTACGTGTTTGAAATCAAACTCAAGTTTCTTCGAACCTTTCAGCAACCGTATCATCTGAACTAGGAGTTCGGTAAAACGATCCAATTATTATCTTATTCCGGTTGCCAACAATGACCTCTACCCATATTAACTCACCGGAAGTATCTACTTCAATTTCGCTACAAGTTAAACTACTTCTAATAGCAACAATCACGTCACCGCCAACCGTGTTTAGCCTACAGGCAACTTTCCGTTAGGACTACACAGCCCACTGCAGATATTAAAAAGAGAATTACCGCCAGTCTAAAAAAAAATCGGTACGCAAGTTAAATATACACGCTACGTAGAATTCTTCAAGAATTAAAACGGAAAGCATACCGCGTTACAACTGTGCATGAAGTAAAGAGACAGACAAGCTTCTCGAAACCATTGTTGGTGGATAGATATATCCGATGTCATATTTCAAATCAAATGAAGCACGGTTTTATTTATCAAGCTATATTAATTCGCAACATTCCAGGTACTGCGTGGCGTGGAACGTTCACGAGATATTCGAGTGCCCACTTCGCAATGAGAAAATTGGTGTTTGGTGTGTTGCTCGCGGCATTCACATAGTGGGACCAATATTCTTGGACTGAGGTGTCAATACGCAAATTTAGAAAGCTTTATGTGCAATTAACTGTTAATGAAAGACAATACCATTTCTTCCAACAAGACGGAGCAACATTTCACACCCAAACGTTTCACTGAACCGCGTTCATGCATCTTTCACAAATGAACAAGTTCTCAGCAAACCACGTTCCCCCGGTGTGAGTAATTGTGATTGTTTCTTTTGGGGCTACTTAAAGGACAGAGTTCATACATCTAATCCTCACAGTTTGAAAAACTTTTCAACTAGAAATCAACGCAAATATAAACAGTGTTTTGTGCCAGGCGTCTCTCATGGTCTGTCGAGCACAAAAGCGCACCGATATCCAAAGTGATCGTTCTGAAAATTTTTGAAACAATGATGTTAAAAATGCAACAATTAAATTAAGTGTCATTCATAAAAGTTCATTCCAACGTAATGTACCCATTCTGCTGTGGTTGAAGTGTGGGTTCGGTTTCATGTTGCTCTCGCTGTACTTTCTTCTCAAGACTGTCAACTGTTTATTCGTAATTAGATGACCGACATTGGTCATTATCAAATAGGCCTCAAGTTTTTACACAAGACCGTTGCAAATTTAGAATCAGACAGAATGTTGATATGCTTATCTGTTAATAAATGGATATACATTATAGGTTGCAAGATGACAATAAATTCTGCAGACATAAAGACCCCTTTATACTGCACCCCTGTGGTCGATGATTACTGAAGATAGAACAGGCAATAGATAATATTCAACACGGTGAAGGTGGTGTGCACAAACGTCAAATTCGTACGAAACGTAACACGTGCTTGGATACGCAAATGATTAGTATTTCAGTGCAACTAAAGTGTGTAGGAGTAGCGTATGCTGTGTACTGTATACAAGGAAAGATTATGCAATAGGTTTCTAATTCAGAAATCGCATTTCAGTGGTGTTTATTTGAGAGTAGGTAGTGTTATGTCTCTTGTAAGGAGGCAAAACATCAATCAGCGCTTGTTGAAATTCGACACTGACAGCATCGTGGCCTATGCACAAAAATGATCTGACGGCCAGAGTGAGCAGCAGTCTGCAGCTGTTTGCCGATGATGCTGTGGTGTACGCGAAGGTGTCGTCATTGAGTGCCTGTGGTAGGATACAGGAATGACTTAGACAAAATTTCTAATTGGTGTCGTGAATGGCCCTGAATGTAGAAAGCTGTAAGTTAATGAGGACGAGCAGCAAAAAAGAATCCCGTTATGTTCGAATACAGTATTAGACTGCTTGCCACAGTGACATCGGTTAAATATCAAGGCTTAAAGTTGCAAAGAGCGCCTAAGGACGGTAGTAGGGAAGGAGGATTATTAGCAGAAGTTTACGAAAATGTGACTCATCTATGAAGGAAAGTACTGGTCAGGTGTTTGGGATCCCCACCAGATCGGATTAAAGGAAGACAGTGTGGTTACTTAGGGAAAGGCAGATTTCTGTTTAGACGGGGCCTTACTCAGTTACCGTTGGTTGCTCAGTTTTTTTTTTTTATTTGGATCCATTTGCATATCAGATTGACAACAAGGAACGATTATCAAATTTGACTGTTAAGACAATATCTAATTAAAAATTCCTTAGACAAATTGCATTCACAGCTGAATGCCTTATTGACCAGAAACACAAATTATTTGTCGGCTGAAGCCCCAATAGTAACAACTCAAAAAACAATTTGACGGCTGAAGGCCTAGATAGCAAATTCTTACTAAAATATTACAAAAAAGGGACAGTCATATTAAGAGACAATATACAGGGTGATTCAAAAAGAATACCACAACTTTAAAAATGTGTATTTAATGAAAGAAACATAATATAACCTTCTGTTATACATCATTACAAAGAGTATTTAAAAAGGCTTTTTTTCACTCAAAAACAAGTTCAGAGATGTTCAATATGGCCCCCTCCAGACACTCGAGCAATATCAACCCGATACTCCAACTCGTTCCACACTCTCTGTAGCATATCAGGCGTAACAGTTTGGATAGCTGCTGTTATTTCTCGTTTCAAATCATCAATGGTGGCTGGGAGAGGTGGCCGAAACACCATATCCTTAACATACCCCCATAAGAAAAAATCGCAGGGCGTAAGATCAGGGATTCTTGGAGGCCAGTGATGAAGTGCTCTGTCACGGGCTGCCTCGCGGCCGATCCATCTTATCAGCTGCAGACAGTGCTTGAACCAATTTCAGACGATAAGGTTTCATAACTAACCTTTTTCGTAGGACTCTCCATACAGTTGATTGTGGAATTTGCAGCTCTCTGCTAGCTCTGCGAGTCGATTTTCCTGGGCTGCGAACAAATGCTTGCTGGATGCGTGCTACATTTTCATCACTCGTTCTCGGCCGTCCAGAACTTTTCCCTTTGCACAAACTCCCATTCTCTGTAAACTGTTTATACCAACGTTTAATACACCACCTATCAGGAGGTTTAACACCATACTTCGTTCGAAATGCACGCTGAACAACTGTCGTCGATTCACTTCTGCCGTAATCAATAACACAAAAAGCTTTCTGTTGAGCGGTCGCCATCTTAGCATCAACTGTCGCTGACGCCTAGTCAACAGCGCCTCAAGCGAACAAATGTACAACTAACTGAAACTTTATAGCTCCCTTAATTCGCCGACAGATAGTGCTTAGCTCTGCCTTTTGTCGTTGCAGAGTTTTAAATTACTAAAGTTGTGGTATTCTTTTTGAATCACCCTGTATAATTAAAAATTCTTAAGATAAATTGCATTCATAGCTGAAGGCCTTATTGACAAGAAATTCAAATTATTTGTTGGCTGAAGGCCCCAACAGTGATTACACGAAAACAATTTGATGGCTGAAGGCCTAGGTAGCAAATTTTTACTAAGATATTATTAAAAAGGACAATCATATTAAGAGACAATATCTAATTCAAATTCTTAAGACAAATTGCATTCATGGCTGAAGGCCTTATTGACAATCATCACAATCTGATCAAATCAAGAGAGAAGTGGGCACAGACAGTGCTCCAAGGATCGATCTGGAAAAGTCGCTCAGCTTCGTAAACGATGAGACTGGCAGCCAAGAGTTGTATTCACTTAACCCGATAGCAACTCAAACTAGTGACAGTTTAAACGCTGGCCAACACTCTTGCAACATCTACCTAACGTCTCCTAACCAACACAATGACAGAATAACCCAGGCAAGGCGGAACCACTGGGCAGCACTGCGTCTTCTGAATCCGGTGTTTAGAACATCCAGAACCAGATGGACCCACTACGACCAAAGTAGTACAAAAGAAAAAAAATATCCGAACCCCAATCAAGGAGGCTGTCGAACTACACAATTTACCGGAAGGCAGCGGCAAGGCGAGTAAAGATACACTTCCGCGAAAATACGCTAACCTCCAGGGCAGGTAACTGGGACGTTAGCGGCCACTAGGCAGAAAAATATCGCTGGCTGAACTCCATCAATAAACACATGGAATTCAGTGATTAATAATAAAAGGTGAAGGATGGCTAATTAATTTCGACAACTCCAAACACTCATTGCTCTTCGTCTCAGCGACCCTGCGAGCAGCAACATGGGAACAAATGGAGTGATCTCGAAATAGTAGAGGTTTCACTACTGGTTTAATGTTCACTCGAACGTCCTGGGTCCGGTGGAGTGCGAGGTGGTCGCCCTCGCAACTACAGCCCCTCGATCCGGCAGTGCCTGCATGCCACCAGTGGTCCCAGCATGTCCCCGCGCTGCCGGACTTCACTGCTGCTCCGACCCAACTGAACTCCTCCTTCACACTCCAACCCAGAAAACGCTTGACGTCCCTCTAAAGACAGTACCACCATACTAGATATCGATAACCGCTGCTGCTGCCACTTGTGGACAGATAACGCTAGCAAATGTAGTGGCGCCATTAAACACAAGAAGAAAACAAGACGCCACTATCCGTATTACACGATGCCAACCTACCAACGTCACCAATGCGAGTCGCAACACGGCTCAAAGACTTTGAAGCAAGTCAGAGACGAGCCGCTAGATATGTTACTGGTAAGTACGATCAACATGCGAATATTACGAAGATGCTTCGTGAATTCGAATGGAAATCCCTGGAGGGAAAACAACCCTCATTTCGCGAAAAGGCATTTGAAGTTGACTACGGAACGGTTCTACTGCCGCCAAGATACATGTCCACGTAGGGAGTGAGAAGACAAGATGACAGAAAGTAGGGAGGCATATAGACAGTCGTTTCTCCCTCGCTCTATTTGCGAGTGGAACAGGAAAGGAAATTAGTAGTGGTACAAGGTACCCTCCGCCATACACCATACGGTGGCTTGCGGCATATGCATGTAGATGTAGCTATCGAGACTGCAATTTATCGTTCGGAGATACTGCTGCTCGCGTTGGTCGGGAGCACACGACTGCAACCCGAATATGGAATCTATGTGTTTAGGAGGGCCATACTGCACAGTATGCAAGATTTCAATGATCCCACGTGATTAGCGCAGTACATGTCAACACGGAGACGATTTTGCAGCTTCGTTTGACACGTAGCACGGAGATGCGCACCGTCAGTGGTGTACCCGACAACCCTTGACATAGGAGTGGCACAACGCTGTTCTTTCGGACGTATCCCTGTGTTCCAAACTGAATTCGTCGCCCAGAGGGACCGAGCATATGGTGCGATGGTATGGAGTTGGTTCAAATGGCTCTGAGCACTATGGGACTTAACTTCTGAGGTCATCAGTCCCCTGGAACTTAGAATTACTTAAACCTAACTAAACGAAGGGGTAGCGTCTTTGATTCATAATAAAAAAAACGTCTTCGGTCCCGGGTTCGATCCCCGCCAGTGCCTAAATTTTGATAAATAATCAGCATTGGCGGCCGAAGACTTCCGGCATAAGAAGTCAGCCTCATTCTGCCAACGGCCTTGTCAAAGAGGCCGGAGGAGCGGATAGAGGTTCAGGGCACTCTCTTGTCCTAGGGGTGGGAAATTGCCCCTAAAGGCGGAAGAATCAGCAATGATCAACGACATGAGGATGCAGAAGGCAATGGAAACCACTGCATCAAAGACACGTAACGTGTATCCACAGGACATGTGGCCTGTAATTGAAGAAGTGTCATGATCATCTCTCCATTGGCAAAAGATTCCGGAATAGTCCCCCATTCGGATCTCCGGGAGGGGACTGCCAAGGGGGAGGTTACCATGAGAAAAAGATTGAATAATCAAAGAAAGGATAACGTTCTACGAGTCGGGGCGTGCACTGTCAGAAGCTTGAACGTGGTAGGGAAACTAGAAAATCTGAAAAGGGAAATGCAAAGGCTCAATCTAGATATAGTAGGGGTCAGTGAAGTGAAGTGGAAGGAAGACAAGGATTTCTGGGCAGATGAGTATCGGGTAATATCAACAGCAGCAGAAAATGGTATAACAGGTGTAGGATTCGTTATGAATAGGAAGGTAGGGCAGAGGGTGTGTTACTGTGAACAGTTCAGTGACCTGGTTGTTCTAATCAGAATCGACAG
Organism: Schistocerca piceifrons; assembly: GCF_021461385.2. Lineage (NCBI taxonomy): Eukaryota > Metazoa > Arthropoda > Insecta > Orthoptera > Acrididae > Schistocerca > Schistocerca piceifrons. Next base: position 508,681,769 of record NC_060142.1, on the reverse strand, counting down.
CAGACCAACACCGACAACGATAGTTCAGGTATACATGCCGACGTCGCAAGCTGAAGATGAACAGATAGAGAAAGTGTATGAGGATATTGAAAGGGTAATGCAGTATGTAAAGGGGGACGAAAATCTAATAGTCATGGGCGACTGGAATGCAGTTGTAGGGAAAGGAGTAGAAGAAAACGTTACAGGAGAATATGGCATTGGGACTAGGAATGAAAGAGGAGAAAGACTAATTGAGTTCTGTAACAAGTTTCAGCTAGTAATAGCGAATACCCTGTTCAAGAATCACAAGAGGAGGAGGTATACTTGGAAAAGGCCGGGAGATGCGGGAAGATTTCAATTAGATTACATCATGGTCAGACACAGATTCCGAAATCAGATACTGGATTGTAAGGCGTACCCAGGAGATGAAGAGTAGGCTGAAGTTCAAGACGTTAGTCAGGAAGAATCAATACGCAAAGAAGTGGGATACGGAAGTACTAAGAAATGACGAGATACGTTTGAAGTTCTCTAACGCTGTAGATACAGCAATAAGGAATAGCGCAGTAGGCAGTACAGTTAATGAGGAATGGACATATCTAAAAAGGGCCATCAGAGAAGTTGGGAAGGAAAACATAGGTACAAAGAAGGTGGCTGCGAAGAAACCATGGGTAACAGAAGAAATACCTCAGTTGATTGATGAAAGGAGGAAGTACAAACATGTTCCGGGCAAATTAGGAATACAGAAATACAAGTCGCTGAGGAATGAAATAAATAGGAAGTGTAGGGAAGCTAAGACGAAATGGCTGCAGGAAAATGCGAAGACATCGAAAAAGATATGATTGTCGGAAGGACAGACTCAGCATACAGGAAAGTCAAAACAACCTTTGGTGACATTAAAAGCAACGGTGGTAACGTTAAGAGTGCAACGGTAATTCCACTGTTAAATGCAGAGGAGAGAGCAAATAGGTGGAAAGAATACATTGAAAGCCTCTATGAGGGTGAAGATTTGTCTGATGTGATAGAAGAAGAAACAGGAGTCGATTTAGAAGAGATAGGGGATCCAGTATTAGAATCGGAATTTAAAAGAGCTTTGGAGGTCTTACGGTCAAATAAGGCAGACGGGATAGATAACATTCCATCAGAATTTCTAAAATCATTGGGGGAAGTGGCTATTCACGTTGGTGTGTAGAATATATGAGCCTGGCGATATACCATCTGACTTTCGGAAAAGCATCATCCACACAATTCCGAAGACGGCAAGAGCTGACAAGTGCGAGAATTATCGCACAATCAGCTTAACAGCTCATGCATCGAAGCTGCTTACAAGAATAATATACAGAAGAGTGGAAAAGAAAATTGAGAATGCGCTAGGTGACGATCAGTTTGGCTTTAGGAAAAGTAAAGGGACGAGAGACGCAATTCTGACGTTACGGCTAATAATGGAAGCAAAGCTAAAGGAAAATCAAGACACTTTCATAGCATTTGTCGACCTGGAAAAAGCGTTCGACAATATAAAATGGTGCAAGCTGTTCGAGATTTTGAAAAAAGTAGGGGTAAGCTATAGGGAGAGACGGGTCATATACAATATGTACAACAACCAAGAGGGAATAATAAGAGTGGACGATCAAGAACGAAGTGCTCGTATTAAGAAGGGTGTAAGACAAGGCTGTAGCCTTTCGCCCCTACTCTTCAATCTGTACATCGAGGAAGCAATGATGGAAATAAAAGAAGCGTTCAGGAGTGGAATTAAAATACAAGGTGAAATGATATCAATGATACGATTCGCTGATGACATTGCTATCCTGAGTGAAAGTGAAGAAGAATTAAATGATCTGCTGAACGGAATAAACAGTCTAATGAGTACACAGTATGGTTTGAGAGTAAATCGGAGAAAGACGAAGATAATGAGATGTAGTAGAAATGAGAACAGCGAGAAACTTAACATCAGGATTGATGGTCACGAAGTCAATGAAGTTAAGGAATTCTGCTACCTAGGCAGTAAAATAACCAATGACGGACGGAGCAAGGAGGACATCAAACGCAGACTCGCTATGGCAAAAAAGGCATTTCTGGCCAAGAGAAGTCTACTAATGTCGAATGCCGGCCTTAATTTGAGGAAGAAATTTCTGAGGATGTACGTCTGGAGTACAGCATTGTATGGTAGTGAAACATGCACTATGGGAAACCGAAACAGAAGAGAATCGAAGCATTTGAGATGTGGTGCTATAGACGAATGTTGAAAATTAGGTGGACTGATAAGGTAAGGAATGAGGCGGTTCTACGCAGAATCGGAGAGGAAAGGAATATGTGGAAAACACTGATGAGGAGAAGGGACAGGATGATAGGACATCTGCTAAGACATGAGGGAATGACTTCCATGGTACTAGAGGGAGCTGTAGAGGGCAAAAACTGTAGAGGAAGACAGAGATTGGAATACGTCAAGGAAATAATTGAGGACGTAGGTTGCAAGTGCTACTCTGAGATGAAGAGGTTAGCACAGGAAAGGAATTCGTGGTGGGCCGCATCAAACCAGTCAATAGACTGATGACCAAAAAAAAGAAAAACCTAAGGACATCACACACATCCATGCCCGACGCAGGATTCGAACCCGCGATCGTAGCGGTCGCGCGGTTCCAGACTGTAGCGCCTAGAACCGCTCGGCCACTGCGGCCGGCTGGTATGGAGTACTACTGAGTACACAATATGATCACCTCACGTTTTCGTTGCTGGTAATTTAAACAGCAGGCTTTACTTTTCTGACGTGTTAAGGCCGCTGAATACACCATTCTTTCGAGGTGGTTACGATGTTGTCTTGTTGAAAGACAGCGCAAAATCGCCGTGTTCCGAAACTGTCACGACCTGCGTCGATACTGAGGGTCTTTGACTTTTGCCCTTGTGGCTTTTATACTACGTCTCTGCCTACATTTCATTACATCTTTATTGCTACGTTTCATTAGATTCATAACAAAAAGAGTCTTGTCGCTGTAAGATAAGCGAGACGCGCACACGTCACGTTACGTGACTGATGGACTTGGTGCGTGAGAGCGCTGAGATAAGAGCTGTATCGTACTGGAATTTATACAGACAGCAGGGATTCGCGAACGAGGCTTGGGGTGAAGGAGAGTAAATTTCATCGTTTACAATTATTTCGTAAATATGAATATACATAACAGCGATTCAGACATCACTTGCACTGACACTTGTTAGTAATAATATCGATAACTTTCAATCCACACGTAAAAATGTTACTGTTGATAGTCACTGGTGAAAAATGCGGACCAATCAGATGCGTGTCTTTGGACGTCAGGCGGCAAACTTCTGAGATAGCTCACTACGAGTCTGTGGTAGTTTGAGGCGGAAGCAATATCTGCACGCGTTAGTGATCTGTGACCTGGCTTCAAGACGGAATAATTTATTAAACTTGCCTCGGATGACGTTCCTGTGTGAGTTTGTGTTAATCTCGTCTGAATTCTAAATTCGTGTGGACTTTCTATCGTGATTTTTGCGGTGCTCTAAAATAATTAGCTTCTCGGAACTTTGCCAGTAATATTAATAGTGGAATCCCAGTATTCTGTAATTGTACATTGTTTACTGAAACCCACTGCGTTTGTTGACGCTGGCACACCTTTCTGGTGGGAAGTGTTATTTTCAGGACCCCACCGTGTAGTATTTGAGAGATCTCTTGGGAACTGTACTTGACGTCCGCTCTTGAGTACCTTACCCCTTCCAGTATGTTCTACAGATCTCTCACCCATTGGAAACATCTGATCGTGGGTTGCGACGGCATCATTCGCCGGCCATTTGATTTACGAACCCTGTCATAGAGCTGAAGCACTATGGAATGATGTATCCATATCTGTCATCCAAGCTGAGTTTGGCTTGGTGCCCATCCAGGTTACCATTACTTTTGCATTACTACTACTATTGCTGCCAGAAGATGTACCTTCGGGTACTAAATTTTGGTCCCTAAATAGTCCCACAGTATCTACAAGTATGCTTCCTAATACACTATATAAGCAAAATAATCCGTTTTTCCTTCTTGGTGTTGAAATTTTAATGGCCAGCAGCGTAGAATGGTATTCATTACCCATCTTTCGCTGATACGTCGTGAGAGGGATGACTAATTATTGGAAGTTCATTCTATGTTCACGGTTACCTATGAGCTAACAAGTAAACGAACTTCCGCCTCTGCTGTCGCGAGACCTAGGTAATTCGCAGCGACGGTGTGAAGGAGGCTGGCGGGCTAAGGGCCGCGGCGCTGTTGCCAGCTAAGCCCCTGGTGACACAGGGGTGGCGGCTCGCTGTCAACCCCTGCCGCAACACGCCTTCTCCTCCCCGCCCGCGGACCAGCATTGTGGCTGTTCGGAAACACACCAGTGTCTGTCCCTTGCCCCATTGGAGATTCCAATTTTCAGAGAATTCCGTTTGAGTGAATCTCAAGCCATTCACCGTCCACAAGTCTTTTTAAGTTATTAGCGTTTTGCATGTGTAGAAAAAGAAGTCGGTGTGTACGCCTGCATCAAAGCTCCGCAGGCTACCTTGCGGTGTGGCGGACGGTGTCGCTACCTATTTCCTCCTTCTCTACATTTACATCTACACCTAGATCTAGATCTGCATCGATATTCCGCAAGTCACCGTACGGTGCGTGGCGGAGGGTAGCCTGTACCACTACTCTCCTGTCAGAGAGGTCACAGTTCGTAGTAACTGACGGAAAGTCATCGAGTAAAACAGAAGTGCTTTCTGGAGTTCCCCGAGGTAGTGTTATAGGCCCTTTGCTGTTCCTTATCTATATAAACGATTTAGGAGGCAATCTGAGCAGCCGTCTTAGGTTGTTTGCAGATGACACTGCCGTTTATCGAATAATAAAGTCATCAGAAAATCAAACCAAATTCCAAAACGATTTAGAAAAGATACCTGGATGGCGCGAAAATTAGCAGTTGACCCTACATAACGAAAAGTGTGAGGTCCTCCGCATGAGTGCTAAAAGGAATTCGTTAAACTTCGGTTACACGACAAATTAGTCTAATCTAAAAGCCGTAAATTCAACTAAATACCTAGGTATTACAATTACGAACAACTTAAATTGGAAGGAACACATAGAAAATGTTGTGGGGAAGGCTAACCCAAGACTGTGTTTTATTGGCAGGACACTTACAGAATGTAACAGATCTACCAATGAGACTGCCTACACCACGCTTGTCCGTCCTCTTTTAGAACACTGCTGCGCGGTGTGGGATCCTTACCAGATAGGACTGACGGAGTACATCGAAAAAGTTCAAAGAAGGACAGCACGTTTTGTATTATCGCGAAATATGGGAGAGAGTGTCACAGCAATGATACAGGACTTGGGCTGGACATCATTTAAACCCCGTTTTTCGCTGCGACTGAATCTTCTCACGAAATTCCAATCGCCAACTTTCTCCTCCGAATGCGAAAATTTTTTGTTGACACCGTCCTACATAGGGAGAAACGATAACCACGATAAAATAAGGGAAATCAGAGCTCGTACGGACAGATATAGGTGTTCGTCCTTTCCGTGCTATACGAGATACGAATAATAATGAATTGTGATGGTGGTTCGATGAACCCTCTGCCAGGCACTTAAATGTGATTTGCAGAGTATCCATGTAGATGTAGACGCTGTCTTTCCTTCCCTTTTCCACCCGCAAATACAGCGAGGGAAATACGACCGTCTATGTGCCTCCAAATAAGCCCTAATTTCTCATATTTTATCTTCGTGGTCCTCACGCGAAATGTGTGTTGGTGGCAGTAGAAGCACTCGGCAGTCACCTTCAAATGCCGGTTCCCTAAATTTTCTCAATAGTGCTCCGCGAAAAGAACGACGCCTTCCCTCCAGGGCTTCCCGTTTGAATTCCTGAAGCCTGTGCGTACGACTTCCGTGCTGTTCGTACCTGCCAGTAACAAACAAAGCAACGCGCGCTTGAACTGCTTCGATGTCCTCCTTCAATCCGACCTGCTACGGATCCCAAACACTTCTTGAGTACTCAAGAATAGGTCGCACCAGCGTCCTGTATACGGTATCTGAGCCGTGGTAAAAACTGCTGTTTTGAAGAGCGCGCCGCAGCGCGTAGTGTGAAGCAGTGGCCCTCCGTTTCTGGCGGTGGTGCCGCTGTGGTAATCGCAGCTTTAGTGTCTCCCTCTGGCAGGAAAGGGGAAAGGTTGCCCGTTCACGTGCATTTAAGGGGCGCTATGAGCACGCTAGTGGGTCAGTCTCTCGTCCCCAGCTTGCTAGTCTGTCTTAGGCAGTTAGTGTCTGTTTGTCGTTCGGAGTGCTAGTATGTCTGTCGTTCGGATCAACCTTTAAAGCCGGGAAAATGAGAGTCTTTCCACTCCGCGAGTAAGAGAACTCAGCGAGTGGTCGCCCGCTCTGGGCTTACTTAGTTCCTGCATCTGAGTCTGCGCGTTAGGCCGCCAGTCTGCTCGAGTTTGCTCAGGCAATGGTCATTGGCGTTTGGATCGATCGGTTGGTCGGTCGCGCACTGAGACACAAGATGACTTGTCCGTATTGAGCGTCGGCACATGTGAGGTCCCCACGTGAGTCCAGTGGGCCGCGGCGTATAGCGAGGGGTAGTGGCTTCGCGGTCGACACGAGAGCAACAGGAGTCAACCCACGACATCGGTCTGCCCGGTGCGAGCTGCGACGCCGTGAGACGCGAGATCGGCGCGTTCCTGCGTCCGTTGAAGCGGCTGGCAGCGGACGGTACGGGAGAGCGATTTGGGGGTGCTGCGCTAGGTCTTCTCGAGAAATCGCTGTTTATTTGAAGTTAAGTGATTGGTGATATCTTGTTTGATTTACTCTTGTTAAATCCTACTTGTTTTCTTGGTAAGGTCACCAGCCGTTTTGCTTTGGGGTCGTCCCACCATTCTTCTCCGTTTGCCCACCCGCGGGAAGGTGGTTGTTTATAAATTGGGTGGTCCATTTTTCCCTTGTGGAGTAGGAGCGGGTTAGAGCAACCTGCGGTTCGGGTTGTTCGGTAATCTCCTTATCAATCTACCGTACGTTAGTAGTTGCCTTTGTCATGTTTGTCGGATTTGGTGTGTTAACGAATTTATTGCTTGGAGTGCAACTTCCTGATACCTGAAATACGTTTTGATCTTTGGAAACTTTGATATTATTGCCTATGATCTTGAGAGGCGGTATCAGCGAATTGTAGAACATCTTAACTATTGTTTGACCAACCTTGTAGAATTTTATATAAGATTGCATTTCATGGGCTTTTATTTAAATAATCATTTTAGTATATAAAGTTGCCACCCTTTCACCGTAAGACTTTTCTTAGAAGTTAAAATCAAGTTGCACCTTCGGTGGCAAAGTTAATATTTTAATTGTTAGTGTTTTGTACCATTTCCATCCCTCCTACGGGGGGTGCATTGTTTGTGTGCTTCTGCAAATTGTTAAAACTCTTAGTTTAAAGTTATCTGGTGTGTTGCACATTTGCACCAGTGTAGTCTTTCAGAGGCTGTTGTGAGCGATCGTAACTACGGCCATGTCAAAAGGGAGCGGCAAGGTTCACTGCCCGAAAGCTCATATAGTGAAAACTTGTTTCTTTCTGCCTCTGAATAAATTGTAACTTTGATATTTAGAGGGTATTTAGCACTCGCGAGTCGCATTCGGGAGGACGACGGTTCAAACCCACGTCCAGCCGTCCTGATTTGGGTTTTTCCGTTATTTCCCTAAATCCCTTCAGGCAAATGCCGGGATGGTTCCTTTGAAAGGGCACGGTCGAATTTATTCCCCATCCTTCCCTAATCCGATGGGATTGATGTCCTCACTGTTTGATCCCCTCCCTCGGATCAACCAACCAACCTAGCATCTGGACTTTACTGCTTGAAAGTTCTGTAAACTACATACTAACAAGAGGGGTAGTGCTAAAATTATAGAACGTATATTTATGTACAAATTCTGGTCAAATACTAACAGCGCAGAGCTATGGGTACGCAAAATGTAAATGGCATAAAATAATAAAATTATACAAAGGAGTGAGAAGGATTGAGAGCGGGCAAAGAAGGCAAGGGGCGTGAGGGGAAGAGGGAGGGATAGTGGCAGGGGTGCTTTGAATTTAAGAAGACAAAATCTTATACCAACATTGCAAAAAGTCAGTTGTACAGGGAACCTTCAGTTAAAGTATTAGAATGGATGCGTAAAAATGTAAAAGGGGATGAAGTAGGAGATTATAAAAATGGACGTAAAGTAGCGACAACTGAATTAATATCTTAAGATATTCAAAATGTGAAATTTTGAAAGTATAAAATCATAAGGTCTTTCTCCGAAAGTATAAAAATAGAAATTGTACGAAAATTTTTCCGTTGAAATATTAAAAGCAAAGGCCTGGGAAAATGGCTGTATAAACATTGAAAGACGTGAAGATCGTAAAATTACAGGAGTGGAATTATATGGAGGACCTAGAACTCCATGAAGTGTCATGAAACATTTAAAGAATTCAAAAAGCATTGAAAGTGTAAAACATTAAAAAGTATAAAGCAATGTATTATAAACGTGAAACTATGTGCGGCAACTAAAGCTATAGAGAACGGGATGAGGCAGTCATTGTTAATTGCATTTGCTTCCGCTTGGTAGCGTTGTACGGCGCGCAGTTCGGCAGTACGTACGGCAGCTAGCCTTCTGCTAGGATGGTGTGTGATCCGATATGCAGCCGCTCTCTCTGTTCTCGGTGAATGGGACTGTTGATCGTACGAGCGTTCTGGCGAGGTGCATGATTGGAAGAGGCTTTCAAAGTTTCTGAAACAGACCCTGTTAATAAAATCATTCAGCTGGTTTAATGTGCTGCCATGCTCTAAAAATGTGTGAAATCTTATGGGACTTAACTGATAAGGTCATCAGTCCCTAAGCTTACACACTACTTAATCTAAATTATCCTAAGGACGAACATACACCCATGCCCGAGGGAGGACTCGAACCTCCGCTGGGACCAGCCGCACAGTCCAGCGCCTAAGACCGCTCGGCTAATCCCGCTTGGCTGCCATGCTCTTGCAGACGGTGTGTAAGAACTCCATGTCTTCCAATACTGTCAGGAGAAGTTCCTTGGGTTCACTGAGTAGCACTTCCAAATGCGTATCAATAGCACGCTTCAATATTAGATGATGTTCACCAAGCGCTGTTTTATTGCTGCGAACCGAAGCGTGTCCATTGAAGCGTATTTCAAATGTTCTGCCTGTTTGACCTACGTAAACATCTCTTGAATTTTCTTAAATCTTGACTCCGTTGTCAATCGCAATGGCACAGTTGCCTCTCTGGTGCCTTTACTCTTCCTAAAGTGAAACCCTCATCTGACAGATCTTCAATTTGGTTTTCTGCATCAATTTGTCAACCTTCTCGTAACAATCTTCCTCGCCCTTTCATTTTAATACTGTGAAACTACAATTCAAGACAGTCTCGCTGCGTGTCGAGACGCGTACATGCGCACTCAAGCGAGGTCAAATAGCAAAGGAAGAGGCCAAAGATAATTAAAATTGGATTTATATTACCGCACAATACTGGCTCCCTCATTACAACTAACACACTGGTGAATTTCATTTTTAATATTAATTTTATTTCGATGTCTGTAAACATTTACGTGCAAAAATTGGAAAGTAAAAAGACAATCATAGCTGGATTCCTTGCATATTGCAGAGCAGCATCCCAGAATCTGATCTATGGCACGATCTTATCAAGAGATCGTAGCAACTTGTCCATAAATGGAGAAAACCTTCAGAATCCACTGATAATTTTAACAGCTTCTTTCCCTTCAAAGAGGCGCCTCTATACAGAAAATGATCGGTCTTGCATCTGTTGGAGCTGTGTCGTAAGAGATGGGCGGCGCGAGTTTTCTGTTGTGGGTTGTGCAAGGAGAGGGACTGGGTAGATCATTATAAAAATTATAGTACACTCCTGGAAATTGAAATAAGAACACCGTGAATTCATTGTCCCAGGAAGGGGAAACTTTATTGACACATTCCTGGGGTCAGATACATCACATGATCACACTGACAGAACCACAGGCACATAGACACAGGCAACAGCGCATGCACAATGTCGGCACTAGTACAGTGTATATCCACCTTTCGCAGCAATGCAGGCTGCTATTCTCCCATGGAGACGATCGCTGAGATGCTGGATGTAGTCCTGTGGAACGGCTTGCCATGCCATTTCCACCTGGCGCCTCAGTTGGACCAGCGTTCGTGCTGGACGTGCAGACCGCGTGAGACGACGCTTCATCCAGTCCCAAACATGCTCAATGGGGGACAGATCCGGAGATCTTGCTGGCCAGGGTAGTTGACTTACACCTTCTAGAGCACGTTGGGTGGCACGGGATACATGCGGACGTGCATTGTCCTGTTGGAACAGCAAGTTCCCTCGCCGGTCTAGGAATGGTAGAACGATGGGTTCGATGACGGTTTGGATGTACCGTGCACTATTCAGTGTCCCCTCGACGATCACCAGTGGTGTACGGCCAGTGTAGGAGATCGCTCCCCACACCATGATGCCGGGTGTTGGCCCTGTGTGCCTCGGTCGTATGCAGTCCTGATTGTGGCGCTTACCTGCACGGCGCCAAACACGCATACGACCATCATTGGCACCAAGGCAGAAGCGACTCTCATCGCTGAAGACGACACGTCTCCATTCGTCCCTCCATTCACGCCTGTCGCGACATCACTGGAGGCGGGCTGCACGATGTTGGGGCCTGAGCGGAAGATGGCCTAACGGTGTGCGGGACCGTAGCCCAGCTTCATGGAGACGGTTGCGAATGGTCCTCGCCGATACCCCAGGAGCAACAGTGTCCCTAATTTGCTGGGAAGTGGCAGTGCGGTCCCCTACGGCACTGCGTAGGATCCTACGGTCTTGGCGTGCATCCGTGCGTCCCTGCGGTCCGGTCCCAGGTCGACGGGCACGTGCACCTTCCGCCGACCACTGGCGACAACATCGATGTACTGTGGAGACCTCATGCCCCACGTGTTGAGCAAATCGGCGGTACGTCCACCCGGCCTCCCGCATGCCCACTATACGCCCTCGCTCAAAGTCCGTCAACTGCACATACGGTTCACGTCCACGCTGTTGCGGCATGCTACCAGTGTTAAAGACTGCGATGGAGCTCCGTATGCCACGGCAAACTGGCTGACACTGACGGCGGCGGTGCACAAATTCTGCGCAGCTAGCGCCATTCGACGGCCAACACCGCGGTTCCTGGTGTGTCCGCTGTGCCGTGCGTGTGATCATTGCTTTTACAGCCCTCTCGCAGTGTCCGGAGCAAGTATGGTGGGTCTGACACACCGGTGTCAATGTGTTCTTTTTTCCATTTCCAGGAGTGTATGATGATAGCGTAATTCAAATAATTATCTTCAAATGGCTCTCATCACTATGGGACTTAACATCTGAGGTCATCAGTCCCCTGGAACTTAGAACTACTTAAACCTAATTAACCTAAGGACATCACACACATCCATGCCCGAGGCAGGACTCGAACTTGCGACCGTAGCCGTCGCGCGGTTCCAGACTGAAGCGCCTAGAATCGCTCGACCACAACGGCCGGCAGATAATTATATTAGAGAACTGACTGACGAAAGCTTTAAAAGCTGTTAAGAATAGGAAATGCATAGGTTTAAACGATGCTAATATGGAACTGTGGAAACTTGGGCTTCGTTTGAAATAACTTTTATTGACAATGGTGGGTCAATACGTAAGTCGCAAACTGGATTTGAGACACCATAGCCACGTTTACCAGCCTGAAATTTATTTTCCTTGTCAACAAACTCTTCTTCCAAACTTAAAACACTTATCCCATAGTTCGAAGTCTGCACGATAGTATTCTTGTGGCAACGTTCGCATTTGACACGTGTCCTCTCGGGGTGTAACGAGTTTATTTGGTACTTTAACTGCTCCAACTCACAAGACAGATGTGTCCTGTGAGCAGCGGAATACCCCTAGATGAGGAAACAATTTTCAGTCTCTGGATAACCAGGGCGGCCAGTCAGCTCCTTGTCTGCGACCTTTTCTTGTCATTTGCCGAATTCATGTAGGTGTCTGAACACAAATTAACATGCAACACAGTTCTAAACACGTACGGTTCGAATTTCGCCATGGACGTGCTCTGCGGACAGTCCCTCGGCTAACAAAAATCGGGTTGCTCTAGTCGGGTTGGCATTAATATAGCACACCTGTCATCTTGGTCTGACTGCAAATCATTAAAAGTGGGCGCGGAGTACTGTGCATAGCCTACTTTCTGCATGATGTGCTACCACCTTCTAGACGCGTATAGGCGCGCAATTTAAAGTGGTGTGCGGTATTATGGCGTTTACTGCCTGTTTATTGGATCACCCTCGTATTATAACATGAAAGCGCAAACAACACCAACAGAAATCATTGACAGTTAAATCAGAAAGTAACAGTATTCCGAACAGGAAAATTTCTTAAACTGGGAACAGCACAAATTATTAATAATAATAATAATAATAATAATAATAATCCCCGTGGAGGCCCGGGAAAAGAATAGGCCTCCGGTATGTTCTGCCAGTCGTAAAAGGCGACGAAAAGAACAAACCACTAATAGGGCTAACCCCCCCTTTTAGTGTGATTAGTTGGTTCAGGACAGAACTAAAGAAGCCTCGGACAAGCGCCGTCATGGTCGGGGACGACGCTTGAACCCTATGCCCGCCCACAATGGTAACGACACTGCTAGCCAACTGGAAAATGATTTAAATCCAAATAGAGGTGTTTTGCAGGATATGCTTCCTGCAACCACCCTAGAAGGAAAACAAAGACAGAGGATGAGATGGTCAGATGAAGTTAATCGACACCTCATGTTCTGTTATTACCAAGCAACAAACCTAGGAACCAACACAACTGGATACAGATCACAAGTATACACAACATTTATTACCAGGTACCCAGAATTAAAATTTTTAACAAAACAACGACTAGCTGATCAGATCCGTGTAATAATAAAAAATAACAGGATACCCCAGTCAGAATTAGAAAACATCAAACAACAAGTACAACAAATACTGGAACAAAATAATGTGCAATCAGAAGAAAAAGAAAATACAGTAATGGACTCCAACATCCCAGAGCAAACAAACAAAGAACAACACGCACCAACTAAACAATCAGAGGAAAACGAAATCTTAAGACAGCCACCAGAACAAGCACAAATAGAACACGAAGTGACACAGATGTTAGATATAGAAGAAAAATTTCAGCTAGCATATATAGAATACAAAGACACAAATACAGACATTAGACCATTCTTGCATAGACCGCCAAATAACCCACAAGTCGAAAAAACAATAAAAACTATCAACACAATCATACACAACAAAATAAATGAAAACACAACTATGGAAGAGTTACAACTACTGGTTTATATAGGAGCACTCACTACACTAAATATACACACTAGGCAGAGATGAGAACCAACCAACACACAGAAGAAACCCACAAAACCAGCATGGCAACACAGGCTACACATCAAAATAGAAAAACTGAGAAAAGACATCGGACAGCTAACACAATTTATAAGAAATGAAATCTCGGAAAAAAAACGAAAAAGGTTAGGTAAAATCTCACAACAAGAAGCGACAGAGCAATTAGACGAAAAGAAGCAGAAATTACAAGCATTAGCCAAACGACTCAGAAGATACAAAAAAAGTGAAAATAGAAAGAAACAAAACCAAACATTCAACACAAACCAAAAGAAATTTTACCAGACAATAGATAACACACACATTAAAGTAGACAATACACCAAACATAACAGACATGGAACACTTCTGGAGCAACATATGGTCAAACCCGGTACAACATAACAGGCATGCACGATGGATACAAGCAGAAACAGACACATACAAGATGATACCACAAATGCCTGAAGTGATAATTTTGCAACATGAAGTCACCCAAGCATTTAATTCTACTCACAATTGGAAAGCCCCTGGAAGTGATAAAACAGAAAATTTCTGGTTAAAGAAGTTCACCTCAACACATTCACATCTAACTAAATTATTTAACAGTTACATTGCAGACCCATACACATTCCCTGATACACTTACACACGGAATAACATATCTGAAACCTAAAGATCAAGCAGACACAGCGAACCCAGCTAAATATCGCCCCATAACATGCCTACCAACAATATACAAAATATTAACTTCAGTCATTAAACAGAAATTAATGACACATACAACACAGAACAAAATTATAAATGAAGAACAAAAAGGCTGTTGCAAAGGAGCACGAGGATGTAAAGAGCAACTGATAATAGATGCAGAGGTGACATATCAAGCTAAAACTAAGCAAAGGTCGCTACACTACGCATACATTGATTACCAAAAAGCTTTTGATAGTGTACCCCACTCATGGTTACTACAAATATTGGAAATATACAAAGCAGATCCTAAATTGATACAGTTCCTAAACGTAGTAATGAAAAATTGGAAATCCACACGTAATATCCAAACAAATTCAAATAATATCACATCACAGCCAATACAGATTAAGCGTGGAATATACCAAGGAGACTCATTAAGTCCTTTCTGGTTCTGCCTTGCTCTGAACCCACTATCCAACATGCTAAATAATACAAATTATGGATACAATATTACTGGAACATACCCACACAAAATCACACATTTGCTATACATGGATGATCTAAAACTACTGGCAGCAACAAATCAACAACTCAACCAATTACTAAAGATAACAGAAGGAATCAGCAATGATATAAGTATGGGTTTTGGAACAGACAAATGTAAGAAAAATAGCATAGTCAAGGGAAAACACACTAAACAAGAAGATTACATATTGAATAACCACAGCGACTGCATAGAAGCGATGGAAAAAACGGATGCCTATAAATATCTAGGATACAGACAAAAAATAGGAATAGATAATACAAATATTAAAGAAGAACTAAAAGAAAAATATATACAAAGACTAACAAAAATACTGAAAACAGAATTGACAGCAAGAAACAAGACAAAAGCTATAAATACTTATGCTATACCAATATTGACCTACTCATTTGGAGTAGTGAAATGGAGTAACACAGACCTAGAAGCACTCAATACACTTACACGTTCACAATGCCACAAATATAGAATACATCACATACATTCAGCAACTGAAAGATTCACATTAAGCAGAAAGGAAGGAGGAAGGGGATTCATCGACATAAAAAACCTACATTATGGACAGGTAGACAATTTAAGAAAATTCTTTCTAAAACAAGCAGAAACTAGCAAAATACACAAAGCAATCACTCATATAAATACATTGGCTACACCACGGCAATTTCATAACCACTTCTACAACCCTTTAGATCACATAACATCAACAGATACGAAGAAAGTAAATTGGAAAAAGAAATCACTACATGGCAAGCACCCGTATCAACTAACACAGCCACACATCGATCAAGACGCATCCAACACATGGCTAAGAAAAGGCAATATATACAGTGAGATGGAAGGATTCATGATTGCAATAAAGGACCAAACAATAAACACCAGATATTACAGAAAGCATATTATTAAAGATCCCAATACCACAACAGATAAATGCAGACTTTGCAAACAACAAATAGAAACGGTAGATCACATAAGTGGATGTACAATACTAGCAAATACAGAATACCCCAGAAGACATGACAATGTAGCAAAAATAATACATCAACAACTTGCCATATAACATAAACTAATAAAACAACACGTTCCCACATACAAGTATGCACCACAAAATGTACTGGAGAATGATGAATACAAATTATACTGGAACAGAAGCATTATAACAGATAAAACAACACCACATAACAAACCTGACATAATACTCACCCATAAAAAGAAGAAATTAACACAACTAATCGAAATATCCATACCCAATACAACAAATATACAGAAGAAAACAGGAGAAAAAATTGAAAAATACATCCAACTGGCTGAGGAAGTCAAGGACATGTGGCATCAGGATAAAGTTGACATTATACCAATTATACTATCAACTACAGGAGTCATACCACACAATATCCACCAGTACATCAACGCAATACAGCTACATCCAAACTTATATATAAAACTACAGAAATCCGTAATTATTGATACATGTTCAATCACCCGAAAGTTCCTAAATGCAGTATAACATATACCATACAGTTAAAAGGAAGTCACGCTTGATGAAGGTCCCCGTAACTTTCCATTTTTAACCAGACCTAAGGTCTGAGAAAAATAGAAATAATAATAATAAAAGCTTAATCTAAGCAGGCACAGTACCCTGCAGTGTGTCTTAAAAATTTCTTATAAGCAGTTTAAAAGCAAGCATTCTTGCTTTACTCTTATGTTAGCTTCCTCGTATATCTGCCCTCGCTGTCTTAGATTAAGCAATCGTAAAGACTTCCTGGAAATCTGAAGGTACGACACCAGAATTTATTTCCAACTGAAACCATTATCTACTCAATGGAAACAGCAATTTAAGACCCATATAAATAACCGTGCGAATGAAAACTATAATGAATATAAACAGAAAACAATTAATGGGAAACACATAACTGGGAAAGCAAAGGCAGAATCATAGGAACGCTTTTTAAATGATGAAAACAGTCTATAGACATGAAAAATATTGTACACATGTCAGTAATATAGGAGAAAGGAGATGGATAGATCATTACAAACATTACAGTATGACAGTGTAACTCATGCGATATTCATTTGAGAGCACTGACTGGAAAAAGCTCTAAAAGCTACAAAGGATAGGAAATCCACAGTTTAACCGGTACTAATACGGAACTGTGGAAATATGGAAGGCTTTTCCTATATCTGAGGCTTTTTCACGTTTTTAATAAATGTTGGAGAGGTAAGAAGATACCAATAGACTGGCTAATAATCCAAAGTAGCATATATGTTTAAAAACGGCGATAAAAATAAATGTAATAACTGTAGAGAAATAAACCTCCTGGATTCAGCCTATAAATTATATGCCAAAATCCTGAATCGAAGACTAAAATATTCATTGAAAACTAATACCTGAAGAACGGTCAGGTTTTATAAAGGGACGATCAACTATGGAACATGTTCTTACACTACAGCAACTTACACAAAACAGACGAGAGTTTAGTAAGGAAACCCATCTTGCTTTCATCGATTTTGAAAAGCCATTTGATAATCCAAACAGAGAAATGTCATGGAATATAATGGCCGGACGAGGTTATCCATCTCGCTTTATGAATGCTATTTAGAATCTATACACGAATACCGAAATCGTTAAAGATACGGGAAACATAATCATGATGCCAATGAACACGGGCAAAGAGGGCTAAGCCAAGCATGGTGCATTTCCCCGACACTCTTCAATGTATACCGTCTGGTTTAAACTTCCACTGTCTGCGCCAGAATAGACGGAAAACTGTTTACGGTAAGGGCCCCAGCTTCATAGGAATGAAGTTCAGACTGTGCGTTGCAGGATTTACGTTGTTAGTAGTGTTAGTGTCATGACTTGCCGGTAGGCGCCGACACTGGTGCGGTGACGTAGGGTTGAAACAGAAGCGCCACTGTGCTTTACAGTTGCAGTCAACAAGGACCTGGTCAAGGTGAGCACGGCCTTACTCATATAGCTCTTTTATCAAACCGACAGCAACGCACCGCGGCACAAGAACATATATTTGCAAGTTCGAATTAACGGACGATTTGGGAATTGCTCCTGGGAGAGACCGATCGTCAATGGCGGCAAAAATTGTTGAAGACGTTACTGTTTCCTTGCCTGAGAATACTGGGCGCAGTTTGCGATCTTCAAACAGTGCAGGAGCGGTACATTCCATGTTCCACAGTTGTTTCGGGCAGCAGTACAGCAATATTTTGTGTGGTTCTAGGTGTCGTGGACGCAGACGGTCGTAACTATGAGCAACCTATGCACCCTGGGACATAAAAATGGTACCCAATTAACAAATGTTACCATTTCACGTGTTTCTTTCGATGGTTTATTCATTCCTTACAAATGTTTCCACAAAATTTCGTTGTCCTATGATATTCATTCTATGATATTCACTCTCAAGCAGCGAAAGTATAATTACAACCGTCTTGTTCATTGACGAAGTGATCAATAAATGGAAGATAGTAAATAAAAAGGGGTATTTTTAGATCGTGACACTAGAATAAATGCAACCCTGTATGCGGATGATCTTACACTGATTGCAAAGAATGGAGTTAACCTGCAGATGGGAGTCTCTAAATAGCAATAGATAGCTCCAGAATACAACCTAAATGTGTCTACGCATAAAAATAAAGTGACGGCATTTCAGGACACACAACGACTAAGATCAAACGTAGTCTTGAAATAATGAAATCTTACAGCAAATTAAACATTTTAAATATGTGTGATGCGACATCACATACGAAAATAACCATGACGTATACCAAAGATTCCACTTCCATATGTGGAACGACTGTAAAAAATCTGCAGAATTAAGCAAGAACAGAAACCGAACTGAAGTTTAAGAAAACCGTAGCAGTACCATTACTCATTTATGGAAGACAAGAACGGGTATCAACAAGACACCAAGAAAGTAGTACATAGATTGAAGAAATGAGGTTTCTGAGGAGAGTGGAATGATATGCAATAGAAGAAAAAGAGGATATACAGGAAGAAATTGAGAATACGTAACTTAAAAGAAGTAATAAAAGAAAATAGAGAATGAAAGAAAAATGTAAGCTGTACGGATGAATGTTCTCAGTTATAAATGCTCTGGAAGCACGAGTAGAAGAGAGAGAGAGAGAGAAAAAGAAAAGATCCAATGAAGAGTAGAGCTTTTCGACACATGGTAGTGTAGTCGGCACGGAACCGTTACAGAGATGCTCCACAAACTCCAGTGGCAGACGCTAAAGAGGGGCGTTGTGCATCACGGACTGATTTACTACTGAGAGAGTACGTTCTGGAAAGCGTCGACCAACACAACTTCCTCCCACATACGCGACATGATCACAATGAGAAAATCCGAGAAATCGGAAGTAACACAGAGGTTTATCGACAATCAGTCTTCCCATGCGCCATTCGAGAATGGAACAAGGAATTTCAGGGAGGGGGTGAGGGAAGGGAGGGGGGAGCAAATAATGGTACTAATAGTACCCTCCGTCGCGCACGGTCATGTGGCTTGTTGATACAGACGTAGATGGAGAAATGTAAGAAGGCCATACAAGAGATGTAGCACAGTAACAGGCAATTTGCCTAATACATAAAGGGAAAGAAGAAGAAGAATTAGAAGAAGAGAAAGAGAAGAGCTGCTCAATGTCATCCATGCTTATTAGATCTTTGTAAGGAGAATTCATCGTATATATCGTGAAGTACTACTGTTCTACCCAGCCTCAGGCACTTGCTGTTCTTTGAAGCAGATGCAAAGAACAGCTGAATTATTTAGTGGAAACTTAGTGAGGACGCGGTTCGCTCCTGCTGCAGACCTTCCCTGATCCTGAGACTGAGAGTTTATTGGACGGCAGTTCTCTTTTATTTGCAGCCCGCTGGGCTTACCCGCTGGATTTACTCGGAGCTTACTTTGCATATAAATGCGTGTCCTGAAAGCGAAAGTGCGTAGCCCCTGCAGACGCAGGATTGCTGTTGGATTTGCTACATTTGCCCAAATTGTTTGGCTCTCTCACGAAAGTATGGCAATAGAAACAGCATGGAAATTCTGAGTCTGTTAACTGTTACCCATACCGCCTAACTGAGCGATTTTAACTAAATCTCATTCACATTTTAATGCGTAAAAATTTGGAAATTTTTCTTGCGTTACCATTTCGCAGCATTCCCGGAATATGTATTTCATTTTTTTTACGCTGAATTCCATACAGGTTCATTACGAACATTGACAAAATTTTACTCGTAGGATACAATAAGGCATTACCGACTATCCTAAGTCACTTCTAGTTGCCGGCCGAAGTGGCCGCGCGGTTCTGGCGCTGCAGTCTGGAACCGCGAGACCGCTACGGTCGCAGGTTCGAATCCTGCCTCGGGCATGGATGTGTGTGATGTCCTTAGGTTAGTTAGGTTTGACTAGTTCTAAGTTCTAGGGAACTACTGACCTCAGCAGTTGAGTCCCATAGTGCTCAGAGCCAGCCACTTCTAGTTGATTAGTAAATATCCGCGTTGTCCTGAAACCGCAACTTACCCAATGTTGGCAACAGCTAACATTATCCCCTAACAAGTGACGTATTTTCCGAAATGGAAAAAATTTATACGAACACTTGGTTTTGCCTACAGAAATGTGTAACTTACGAGGAGCTCAAAAATGACTCCGAGCACTATGGGACTTAATATCTGAGGTCATCAGTTCCCTAGACTTAGAACTACTTCTACATCTACATGGATACTCTGTAAATCACATTTCACATTTAAGTGCCTGGCAGAGCGTTCATCGAACGGAAAGAATGAACACCTATATCTATATTTTTCCCTTATTTTATCGTGGTGATCGTTCCTTCCTATGTAGGTCGGCGTCAACAAAATATTTTCGCATTCGGAGGAGAAAGTTGGTGGTTGGAATTTCGTGAGAAGATTCCGTCGCAACGAAAAACGACTTTCTTTTAATAATTTCCAGCCCAAATCCTGTATCATTTCTATGACACTCTCTCCCATATTTCGAGATAGTACAAAACGTGCTGCCTTTCTTTGAACTTTTTCGATGTACTCCGTCAGTCCTATCTGGTAAGGACCCCACACCGCGCAGCAGTAGTCTAAAAGAGGACGGACTAGCGTAGTGTAGGCAGTCTCCTTAGTAGGTCAGTCACATTTTCTAAGTGTCCTGCCAATAAAACGCAGCCTTTGGTTAGCCTTCCCCCACAACATTTTCTGTGTGTTCTTTCCAATTTAAGTTGTTCGTAATTGTAATACCTAGGTATTTAGTTGAATTTACGGTTTTTTTGATTAGACTGTCTTCACACTATTCGTTATTTATGGCCAACTGCCACTTTTTGCACCACTCACTTTTTTTTTCTAAATGTTTTTGCAGTTTGTTCTGATCTTCTGATGACTTTGAGTCGATAAACGACAGCGTCATCTTCAAACAACCGAAGACGGCTGCTCAGATTTTCTCCCAAATCGTTTATATAGATAAGGAACAGCAAAGGGCCTATAACACTACCTTGGCGAACGCCTGAAATCACTTCTGTTTTATTCGATGACTTTCCGTCAATTACTAAGAACTGTGACCCCTCTGACAGGAAATCGCAAATCCAGTCACATAACTGAGATGATATTCCATAAGCAGGCAATTTCACTACAATCCGCTTGTGTGGTAGTGTCAAAAGCCTTCCGGACTTCCAGGAATACGGAATCGATCTGAAATCCCTTGTCAATAGCACTCAGACTTCATGAGAATGAAGAGCTAGTTGTGTTTCACAGGAACGATGTTTTCTAAACCCATGTTGACTGTGTGTCAATAGACCGTTTCCTTCGAGGTAATTCATAGTGTTCGAACCTAACTAACCTAAGGACATTACACACGTCCATGCCCGAGGCAGGATTCGAACCTGCGAACGTAGCAGCAGCGCGGTTCCGGACTGAAGCGCCTAGGACCGCTCGGCCACAACGGCCGGCCTACGAGGAGCTGCTCGACAGTTTGTGAGGCATTCTATTTACCTCTAAACGCACAATCACTGTGCTAGCTGGATTCCTGGTAGGACTTTGGAACTCACGAGTGATACATTCTTTCCAATTTATACGATTTTTTACAGTAAATCTCCACAGTGCTCGACACTCCCTGTCCGTAAGTGTGTGAGGGGCGCCTGGTCTAGGTTCAGCTATGGATGTCCCTAAGCGTTCCCGCTTCTCAATCACGCAGTCGATCCGGACAGCCTTTGCTTTGGATCGGTCATGTGGCGGGTCTGATGTGATGACTCTCCTGTGCCAACCTCCTCATCTCAGAGTAGCACTCGCTTGCACCCTAAGTCCTCAGTTATCTGCTGGATCTATTTCAGTCTCTGTCTTCCTCTACAGTTTTTACTCTCTACAGCTCCCTGTAGTACCATGGACGTTATTTCCTGCCGTCTTAGCAGATGTCCTGTCATCCTACCGCTTCTTATCAGTGTGTCCCACATATTGCTTTCTGGGCGATTCTCCGGAGAACTACCTCATTCCTATTCTTAAACATTCTTCTGTAGCACCACATCTGAAATGCTTCGATTCTCTTCCGTTCCAGTTTTCCCACAGTCCATATTTCACTACCATACGATGCTGTGCTCCAAACGTACATTCTCACAAATTTCTTCCCCAAATAAAGGCCTGTATGTGTTGATACTACGAGGGTCTTTCAATAATTAAAGAGACGAATTGGTCTGGAGAAAAAAAGCGTTTATTTTTACAATACTTTTTCTACTTTTCAACATGAATCTCTTGAACATTTATGCATTTGTTCGCTTTTGCAAGCTTTTTATTCTCGCTGCAAAGAACTCTTTATCTTGATGTTTGAACCAATAAAATGGTTCAAATGGCTCTGAGCACTATGGGACTCAACATCTTAGGTCATAAGTCCCCTAGAACTTAGAACTACTTAAACCTAACTAACCTAAGGACATCACACACACCCATGCCCGAGGCAGGATTCGAACCTGCGACCGAAGCAGCCCCGCGGTTCCGGACTGCAGCGCCAGAACCGCACGGCCACCGCGGCCGGCTTTGAACCACTATCCCACAAACTTTTTTCAAGTCCTCGTTGTCCCGGAATCTCTTACCACGTAATACCTTCTTCAGTGCACCAAACAAATGGAAATCACTAGGTGCTAAATCAGGACAGTAAGGGGGATGAGGCAGCACTTACCAGCCTGTTTTGTTGATGGTTTTTACTGGGTTAGTTGAGCAATATGAGGACGTGCGTTGTCTTGCTGGAGAATCACACTTCTCCTCTGAGATACACGACGTCTCGAGATTTATTAAGAAACATACCGTGACTGCTGGTAGAGGCCGGCCGGGGTGGCCGAACGGTTCTAGGCGCTACAGTCTGGAACCGCACGACTGTTACGGTCACAGGTTCGAATCCTGCCTCGGGCATGGATGTGTGTGATGTCCTTAGGTTAGTTAGGTTTAATTAGTTCTAAGTTCTAGGCGACTGATGACCTCAGAAGTTAAGTCGCATAGTGCTCAGAGCCATTTGAACCATTTGACCTCTCAAGCTTCCTAGGCTGATCGAGATCGTATCATCTTGGAACAAGGAATCATGGCAATCTTTGCTCTGGAATTGGTTGACGTTGAGACTTACCTGTATTCATTACAAGCAGCAATTTCGGTAAGAACCCGACTGTCAATGACAGTGATCACTGTTCTCACGCTGTTACGTGGCTGCAAGTTGTACAGCATCCCTTGTAGACACGTTGGACTGTCTGTGCTGATACACCAACAAATTTGCGTCGGCCCTTCTTACTGCACTGATTGCACACAACCGGGAGACCTATACGCACCCTTTCACTGTATGACGTCTTCAGAACTCGAGCTCAATAAACAGTTAAATTCTGAGCCCTCATCCATTTTATGGATTTCGATAACAATCAATGACGAATTAAACTAGCTGCAGTCCGTTACAGGAGTTAGTTTCCAGGGTTCACTTGTATTAGCACTGTGTGCAGTGTGCCAAGTAAATACATGCTTATTAGGAAACATAGTTCACCGCGTTCACAATATCAACAGGCATCGGCCATTTTTTTTTTTTGCAAGGTTTCCAATCTAACTTAGGGAGACAATCACAAAAATACAGATTTTGTCGTTCACAACGACTTACTTCAACATTAATCCACACTGCCTGTGGCTTCTCTTACAACCTTTCTATAAGCCTGCCTCCCTCCGCCAGTTTGAAGGGCGTGAAGCAACTAAGTATAAATACACTCCTGGAAATTGAAATAAGAACATCGTGAATTCATTGTCCCAGGAAGGGGAAACTTTATTGACACATTCCTGGGGTCAGATACATCACATGATCACACTGACAGAACCACAGGCACATAGACACAGGCAACAGAGCATGCACAATGTCGGCACTAGTACAGTGTATATCCACCTTTCGCAGCAATGCAGGCTGCTATTCTCCCATGGAGACGATCGTAGAGATGCTGGATGTAGTCCCGTGGAACGGCTTGCCATGCCATTTCCACCTGGCGCCTCAGTTGGACCAGCGTTCGTGCTGGACGTGCAGACCGCGTGAGACGACGCTTCATCCAGTCCCAAACATGCTCAATGGGGGACAGATCCGGAGATCTTGCTGGCCAGGGTAGTTGACTTACACCTTCTAGAGCACGTTGGGTGGCACGGGATACATGCGGACGTGCATTGTCCTGTTGGAACAGCAAGTTCCCTTGCCGGTCTAGGAATGGTAGAACGATGGGTTCGATGATGGTTTGCATGTACCGTGCACTATTCAGTGTCCCCTCGACGATCACCAGTGGTGTACGGCCAGTGTAGGAGATCGCTCCCCACACCATGATGCCGTGTGTTGGCCCTGTGTGCCTCGGTCGTATGCAGTCCTGATTGTGGCGCTGACCTGCACGGCGCCAAACACGCATACGACCATCATTGGCACCAAGGCAGAAGCGACTCTCATCGCTGAAGACGAC
Organism: Schistocerca piceifrons; assembly: GCF_021461385.2. Lineage (NCBI taxonomy): Eukaryota > Metazoa > Arthropoda > Insecta > Orthoptera > Acrididae > Schistocerca > Schistocerca piceifrons. The sequence goes on along the minus strand of NC_060142.1, from coordinate 508,657,200 downwards.
ACGTCTCCATTCGTCCCTCCATTCACGCCTGTCGCGACACCACTGGAGGCGGGCTGCACGGTGTTGGGGCGTGAGCGGAAGACGGCCTAACGGTGTGCGGGACCGTAGCCCAGCTTCATGGAGACGGTTGCGAATGGTCCTCGCCGATACCCCAGGAGCAACAGTGTCCCTAATTTGCTGGGAAGTGGCGGTGCGGTCCCCTACGGCACTGCGTAGGATCCTACGGTCTTGGCGTGCATCCGTGCGTCGCTGCGGTCCGGTCCCAGGTCGACGGGCACGTGCACCTTCCGCCGACCACTGGCGACAACATCGATGTACTGTAGAGACCTCACGCCCCACGTGTTGAGCAATTCGGCGGTACGTCCACCCGGCCTCCCGCATGCCCACTATACGCCCTCGCTCAAAGTCCGTCAACTGCACATACGGTTCACGTCCACGCTGTCGCGGCATGCTACCAGTGTTAAAGACTGCGATGGAGCTCCGTATGCCACGGCAAACTGGCTGACACTGACGGCGGCGGTGCACAAATGCTGCGCAGCTAGCGCCATTCGACGGCCAACACCGCGGTTCCTGGTGTGTCCGCTGTGCCGTGCGTGTGATCATTGCTTGTACAGCCCTCTCGCAGTGTCCGGAGCAAGTATGGTGGGTCTGACACACCGGTGTCAATGTGTTCTTTTTTCCATTTCCAGGAGTGTATGTACGAGGTCTTGCTGTAAAGTAAAGTCTCCGAATTTTTTTTACATAAAAACACATACAGCTTTTTAAATAAAAACAAACGTTATTAACATTCTACATCTTTATTCTTCAGGTCTACATTCAGGGTGGTTATATTTAAATTTTCGCTAGTTAAACCAGTATAGAATGTTTGCATCACGGGTACCCAACTGTGTAAGAATGGTGTTCAGATTGTGTACATTGAGCAAAGTCTGTAACTTTGAACGTAAACATGGTACACAACAACAAATGTTACCTTCTTCTGTGGAAATTAAAATGTATTAAAATGTAAATATTGTTTATTCGTTGTTTCCCTTCCGCATGTCCTTACAAATGTTTCCATAAAGTTTCACTGTCCTACGATCATTCGTTTTCATGAAGGTCCTGTCAAGTGGCGAAAGTTTAATCATAACCACCCTGTATTTGCAGTCAACTGCAGCTAGAGGGTCCGAATTGTAGCGCGTAACGTGGCAGTGCGTAGCGTAATGTTGTCGATGCGTGAGAAAAAGACCCTCGGAAAACTGAAAGTGCGAATTCGAAGAATTCGTCCACACAAGGCAATGCCAGGCCACACACGAGCGCTGCGACAGCTACAACAATCTGACGCCTTGGGTTCACTGTCATCGATCATTCTGCATAAAGTCCCGACTTGGCTTCATCCGATTTTCATGTTTCCAAATATTAAAGAACGCTTTCGAGGACTTCACTTTGATAGTAATGAAGCGGTGCAAGCAGAGCTGAGGTTGTGGTTCCGTCAACAAAATCAAACATTCTACGGTGACAGTATCAACAAACTGATCTCACGTTGAGAGACTACGTTGAGAAATAAATAAACAGACATGGAGAATAAAGATGTAGGAAGTTAATAACGTTTGTTTTATTTAGAAAGCTTTAAAAATTTTCACATAACAAATTCAGAGACATTATTTTTCCGGCACGCCCTCGTACTTCGTAGTAGAATTAAGCTACCTCACGGCTAACACTATTTCAGTTTATGCGTGTTCTTCTTTTTACATGAACGAGTTTGTCCTTCGTATATTAAAATAGTCGTAATGTATATTAATGTGGTAGCAACAATATTTGAGTTATCTTTTCCTCCCATAGTTCGTTTTGTCACATTAGAAAAATAGAATAAATTTAATTTTTTACGAAATTTAAAACAAATGTAAGATTATGTGTTAAAAAAGAAAATTTTGTGTTAATTTAAAAACTGGTCTTAGATTTTGGGATTCTATTATATTTCCGAAGTCAGAGAGGATTTAAAATGATGTGATTAATGTTTTATTAACATTAAGATGCGCTTCGTTTACAGTTATGTGTAAAGCATGATCTTTTGTTCTCTAGCATCGGTGGCATGAACGTTGAAGACGGTCATTTAATTGAATTTTACTGTTGCATCATAAATTCTTTCATTATACTTGGCGCAGTTTTTGGATTGACCACATAAAGAAGTCCCCCACGAAACCTACTATCCTGTTATGATCTTCAGTCGTTGTAGATCCTCAGTTCACTGTAATAAAATATGGGGTGATGAATTTAACTGGTTTCAGTTCTTACATGAATGGTTCAAATGGCTCTGAGCACTATGGATCTTAACTTCTGAGGTCATCAGTCTCCTAGAACTTAGTACTTAAACCTAACAAACCTAAGGACATCACACATATCCATGCCCGAGGCAGGATTCGAACTTGCGACCGAAGCGGTCGCGCGGTTCCAGACTGTAGCGCCTAGAACCAGTCGGCCAGCCCGGCCGGCTCTTACATGAATCATAAAAAGCAATATCAGAAGGAAGCCACCGGTGCGGTCTTTTAATTGGGCGACTATTATTTCGACTGGTGAGTCTACCGTCTTTCAAAGATGGTACACAATGAAACAATCTGAGACAAGAAATAGGCCTATTGTACGGGTAATTTTGAGTCTCAAGCTACGAAACCACTGGTCTTTTGCAATGACTCTGCCAGTGGTATACGAAACGCTATGAATCTCAGTGCGATTTAACGCATTGGCTTACACAGCCGGCTCACAACCGGCTGCAGGTATCAAGTCCGTTATTACATTGCCGGCTGTGAGACGGTCCGAGCAGGTATAGCTTCTTCTTAGTGTTTCCTCTTTTCTGTAAGTAGATGGCATGGCATGCTATATCATTAGAAAACTGAGAATGGGTCTATTTACTGGTGTATAACACACTCGATTTCGTTCGATATTTTCGGAGTCACAAGCAATCGTTTTCAGGGTTTTTCACCAGCTGTGCAGTAGCAAGCAATGACATGCCGAAAAAAACTTCTCTCAGGTGAGGAAACGAAAGTCTGTTGAATAAAAGTGACAATGATGTTCCTCAGACAGCTGTTACAAAAAAGTGATATTTCTCATAGTTCAGATAATTTGACAGTGAGTCAAATGAAACAGATAACAGCAATGATGTTGCAACTACAGGTGCAAGTTTTGAGGAAAAAAAAACAGAAGGTAGAAAGTTGGAAGCGGAGCATAAATTGGGATAAACGTTCCAAAATTTCATTTTCTGGTTGTAGTAGCATCAATCCAAGGGTTCAATGGAACTCCCTAAACGACTAATCTCCTTAGATACACTACTGGCCATTAAAATTACTACACCAAGAAGAAATGCATATGATAAACGGGTATTCATTGGACAAATATATTATACTAGAATATTCATTGGACAAATATATTATACTAGAACTGACATATGATCACTTTTTCACGCAATTTGGGTGCATAGATCCTGAGAAATCAGTACCCAGAACAACCACCTCTGGCCGTATAACGGCCTTGATACGCCTGGGCATTGAGTCAAACAGGCATGTACAGGTACAGGCTGCTCATGCAGCTTCAACACGATACCACAGTTCATCAAGAGTAGTGACTGGCGTATTGTGACGAGCCAGTTGCTCGATCACCATTGACCAGACGTTTTCAATTGGTGAGAGATTTGGAGAATGTGCTGGCCTGGGCAGCAGTCGAACATTTTCTGTATCCAGAAAGGCCCCTACAAGACCTGCAACATGCAGTCGTGCATTATCCTGCTGAAATTTAGGGTATCGCAGGGATCGAATGAAAGGAAGAGCCACGGGTCGTAATACATCTGAAATGTAACGTCCACTGTTCAAAGTGCCGTCAATGCGAACAAGAGGTGACGGAGACGTGTAACCAATGGCACGTCATACCATGACGCCAGTATGGCGATGACGAATACACGCTTCCAATCTGCGTTCACCCTGATGTCGCCAAACACGGATGCGACCATCATGATGCTGTAAACAGAACCTGGATTCATCCGAAAAAATGACGTTTTGCCATTCGTGCAACCAGGTTCGTCGTTGAGTACACCATCGCAGGCGCTCCTGTCTGTGATTCAACGTCAAGGGTAACCGCAGCCATGGTCTCCGAGCTGATAGTCCATGCTGCTGCAAACGTCGTCGAACTGTTCGTGCAGATGGTTGTTGTCTTGCAAACGTCCCCATGTGTTGACTCAGGGATCGAGACGTGGCTGCACGATCCGTTACAGCCACGCGGATAAGATGCCTGTCATCTCGTCTGGTAGTGATACGAAGCCGTTGGGATCCAGCATGGCGTTCCGTATTACCCCCTGAACCCACCGATTCCATATTCTGTTAAGTCATTGGATCTAGACCAGCGCGAGCAGCAACGTCGCGATACGATAAACCGCAATCGCGATAGGTTACAATCCGACCTTTATCAAAGTCGGAAACGTGATGGTACGCATTTCTCCTCCTTACACGAGGCATCACAACAACGTTTCACCAGGCAACGCCGGTCAACTGCTGTTTGTGTATGAGAAGTCGGTTGGAAACTATCCTCTTGTCAGCACGTTGGAGGTGCCGCCACCGGCGCCAACCTTGTGTAAGTGCTCTTAATAGCTAATCATTTGCATATCACAGCATCTTCTTCCTGTCGGTTAAATTTCGCGTCTGTAGCACGTCATCCTCATGGTTTACCAATTTTAATGGCCAGTAGTGTACATACAGAAAAATAGTAACATCTAAGATTTATAAGAAATTCCTACCAAAACCATTATATAATCTTGATAAAGTTGTGTAAGACTAAAGATGCTGATTTTCACAAATTTGGATGATAACTAAAGGGTTGACACTATTAGTAAATCGATGGGTTAGTAAGCTGATTCGTTAGGGAGCTTAGGTGTTTACCTTTCGCGGGCCTGACGACACTTCCGTGAGGCAGGTGTTGACATCTTCTGAAAGGGAGAGCCAGGTCCGGACGCCGGCGGGGTTGGCCGTTGGTCCCGGGCTGGATGCCGCAGCCGAGTATCGATCCCGGGATCTCGGCGGGGCGCCCAGCGCCTCGCGTCCACGTGCTCATAACTCCGGCTGTCCGCCGGCTCTTATCCCGTTTATTCGCTGCCCCGGTGACCGACTTCTTTCAGCCAGACCGCCATGTGTTCGCATCAGGAAGTGGAGTGCGGCAGACTCTCTTGAGTACATGCCAGCTGATAGCCCTGTATGTAGAGCGCATTAGTCTGCGGACTACTACTTCAGGTGGCAACAAATACACTGTGTGATCGAAAGTATGCGGACACCCCCAAAAACATACGTTTTTCATATTAGGTGCATTGTGCTGCCACCTACTGCCAGGTATTCCATATCAGCAAACTCAGTAGTCAATGGGCATCGTCAGAGAGCAAAATGGGGCGCCCTACGGAACTCACGTACTTCGAACGTGGTCCGGTTATTGGGTGTCACTTGAGTCATACGTCTGTACTCGAGATTTCCACACTCGTAAACATCCCAAGGTCTACAGTTTCCAATGTGATAGTGAAGTGGAAACGTGAAGCACACGTACAGGCCGACCTCGTCTGTTGAGCGACAGACACCGCCGACAATTGAAGAGGGCCGTAATGTGTAATAGGCAGACATCTATCCAGAACATCAAATAAGAATTACAGAATGTATCAGTATCCACTTCAAGTGCTAAGACAGTTGAGCGGGAGATGAAAGAACTTGGATTTCTTGGTCGAGCGGCTGCTCATAAGCCACACATCAAGCCGGTAAATACCAAACGACGCCTCGCTTGGTGTAAGGAGCGTAAACATTGGACGATTGAACAGTGGAACAATGTTGTGTAGAGTGAAGAATCACGGTACACAATGTGGCGATCCGATGGCAAGGTCTGGGTATGGCGAATATGCGGTGAACGTCATCTGCCAGCGTGTCTACTGGCAATAGTAAAATTCGGAAGCGGTGGTGTTACGATGTGGCCGTGTTATTCATGGATGGGGCTTTCACCCCTTGATGTTTTGCGTGGCGCCATCACAGCACAGGCCTACATAGATGTTTTTAAGCACCTTCTTGCTTTCCACTGTTGAAGAGCAATTGGGGGATGGCGATTGAATCCTTCAACACGATCGAACACCTTTTCATAATGCACGGTCTGTGGCGGAGTGGTTACACGACAATAACATCCCTGTAATGGACTGGCCTGCACAGAGTCCTGACCTGCATCCTATAGAACACGTCTGTGATGTTTTGGAACGCCGACTTCGTGCCAGGCCTCACCGAGCGACATCGATACCTCTCCTCAGTGCAGCACTCCGTGAAGAATGGGCTGTCATTCCCCAAGAAACCTTCCAGGATCTGATTGAACGTATGCCTGAGAGAGCGGAAGGATGGGCCAACACCGTACTGAATTCCAGCGTTACCGATGGAGGGCGCCACTAACTTGTAAGTCATTTTCAGCCAGGTGTCCGGACACTTTTGATCACATAGTGTATAATACAAGTTGTCCGTATTCAAGAATTTAGTGGTTTTAATGTGTGTGAAATAGTTTCAGAATAAAAACAGTCTTGGTTGCGAAGTTATGTAATATCAATGACGCGTTTCATCCTTTTGGGGCATCATCAGATCCCGCAAAAGTAGCTGGATATGTAAGCCACACGCCATAAAGCCGTATGAAATAGGAAATAGACGCAGCAATAACTGGATATGTTGTGTCCATTTTCCATGGCTTTGACAGATGGATTATGCATAGAGCTACTTTTACACCATCTGGTAATGGCCCAGAAGGTAGAAATCCGTTATTGACTTTAAAGAACTTCTCAACGAAGACTTGTTTTTCTGAAGTAATTCGAAATTAACTGTTGTAACGCCCTGTCACAATCGAATGAAAAATATTTTTCTTGTGTAATATACCTCATGGTCAGTGTGACGTTAATAAAGCCAACGGCCTTGCTGTAATGCTAACACATGTTCCCGACATATCACCGAAGTTAAGAGATGTCGGGCTTGACTAGCACTTGGACAGGTTACTGTCTGGGTCTGCCGAGTGCTATTGGCAAGCTGGGCGCACTCAGCGCTTATGGAGCCAATTGTGCAACTACTTGACTGAGGAGTAGCGGCACCGCTCACAAAAACTGAAAACAGCTGCGAGAGCGCTGTGTTGACCAAGTGTCCCCCGCATCTCCATTCGGTGACGCCTACAGGCTGACAATGACAGCTTGGCCGGTAGGTACCGTTGGCCCTTCAAGGCCTGTTTGGACGCTTTTTGTTTTCTTTGTGACGTTAATACATTTATTTTAGCTATCACCAGTCTTATGACAGGTGCAGAATGCCATGAACTTCCATCCAACGTCCTCAGTTATTTGTTCTGAGAGGCACCCACATGCCTTGCTCATACTGTGGCATCAAGCAGTCAGGCCTGCAAGATGAGTGGTCCGCCAAGTGAGTGGACTCATTCTTATTTATCGAGTAACATGAACTCTAGTACTCACAATTAAGTTACAAGTTATACTCCTGTTTGAATATTACGCAACGGGTACAGAAACGCACGTCTGACTATTAGTAATTTACACAACTCTGACTGTTCACTACGCACTGGCAATACCACATTTTCTTTCTTATTTAACGGCTTTGATCAACACGTGGCCATCGCACTGAATATGAATGGCGCACACATTATAAATTCTGGGTAACGTGACAACATACTATTCGAAGGAAAAGGCCACCAATCTTTTTCTTTTCACTATCTTATTTATTCCGATAAATTCTATAACCTAAACACACAAATCCTATAACCTACAACAGTAACACATGAGAAATTCCGCCCAGTGGGCATGGCTTTACATTGGTGATTCTCTATCTTATGGTCTCGTAATTATTTAACGCTACAGTGCACTTTCTGGATATCTCACACTTCGACTCTCACACCCATCATTACGAAAATTTCCTCCAGACCGAGCGGTACAAAAAGGAACATGCATAACCCACTGCCTCTGAAACTATCTTGTTACTCTCCCATGCCAACCACACGTACTTAAATTTCATGAAATACATCACACTGGCAACGTACAATACAAAGAATAGTCGTAACGTTATAATCACATCACTTTCAGCTTTCCCACTTCAATTAGTATTTATCCCAGTTTCACACGACACTGCCCCACTTCGTAATTTTTCTTTCCTACTATGAACTCTGGAGGATATATGCACGTCTTCCTGTGAAATGCAAGCCAAGTGGCGTTGCTGGATAGACGGCTGACTCACCTTGCTTCTCTCTCTGAGTATTATAGTTTGAATCAAGCGTCACACGGAAACAACACGCAAAGTAATATTAAGAACATATGCATCACACACGCGAGTCCTCAACTGATACCATGGACGAGTACTTCTCTTTATCCTTTGTCTCATACACAGATTGAGACTCACACAGTACTCACCACGTGGAAGTACTCGTCTCTAATTTCAAGTCCTGCACACGCCATTTCTTAAATATTTCCAACTTATAGTGCACACGCTAGTAATTCAGCTTAACTTAAGCTCTCGGAAGTATTTTAACTTATTGCTACACGTGGTTTCATTGTGACCATTGGTCACTTCCGAAGATTACTATGATCCCCTTAATATTACCTGCCTGACATTTAATTCTCCCCACAAGTTCCTGAAATAGAGAAATTATTCCACACTACTCTTAAGTATTTCACATGCGTACCACGTCTCCACTCTTTTGTCTTTACGGAGCACACCTAAGACAGGCTCTACCAACACTAGATCCAGCGGTAGAGTGCTGAAACATGGCCGTTCTTCAGGTCATCTCGCACCTCCGTCGAGGTGGGGGAAGACCATGCCCCATTGTTCAGCCACATTTCAGGCGCTCAAAGCTCCGGTAAATTTCATCTCTTTGGTTCCACCAAAGGTGACCAAAAGATCGTCTCAAAGATGATCATATATTCACATTCACTATCTGCGGTTAGCAGACTACCATACATTCATTCATTTCACAGATCTCACCAAACTGGATGTAGGGATTTATTTTGTGGAAATGCACATGTGATCAATTAAACAAATAAATTGTCATTCTTTCCCACACTGGTATCCGGCTTCGCTGTATTAATTGAAATTGAGTTACTATTAGAAAAAATATGTTGTACTGACAAGAATAACGAAGAATGTTGTACCTATTTTCAATGTCGGGCGGTACTGTACCCTTTCAGTTCTTTTGCAGTTTTTACCCTCCACAGCTCCCTCAAATATCATGGCAGTTATTATTTGATTTATTAACATTCATTTAATCATGCTGTCTCTTCTTGTTCTTAACGTCTTTCAGACGTTGCTCTTCTCACCGTTCTGCAGAGAACCTCCTAATTTCGTATATCTTCAATGCTCCCGATTTTCAACATCCTTGCAACACTGCACCTCAAATGCTTTGGTTATCCTATAGTTCATAAGTCACTTCCGTAAAAGGCTATGCTCCAAACGTGCATTCAGCAAAATTTCTCAGTCAAACTAAGGCTGATGTTCCAATAAGCTTCTTTTGATCAGGAATTGTAGAATTTTGGAACACGTATTATGTTCGAGTATAATGACTTTTCTGGAGACTAGAAATTTCCTCTGTAGGAATCAGCATGGATTTCGAAAAAGACGGTCGTGTGAAACCCAGCTCGCGCTATTCGTCCACGAGACTGAGAGAGCCATAGACACTGGATCACAGGTAGATGCCGTGTTTCTTGACTTCCGCAAGGCGTTCGATACAGTTCCCCACAGTCGTTTAATGAACAAAGTAAGAGCATATGGACTATCAGACCAATTGTGTGATTGGATTGAAGAGTTCCTAGATAACAGAACGCAGCATGTCATTCTCAATTGAGAAAAGTCTACCGAAGTAAGAGAGATTTCAGGTGTGCCTCAGGGGAGTGTCGTAGGACCGTTGCTATTCACAATATACATAAATGACCTCGTGGATGACATCGGAAGTTCACTGAGGCTTTTTGCGGATGATGCTGTAGTATATCGAGAGGTTGTAACAATGTAAAATTGTGCTGAAATGCAGGAGGATCTGCAGCGAATTGACGCATGGTGCAGGGAATGGCAATTGAATCTCAATGTAGACAAGTGTAATGTGCTGCGAATACGTAGAAAGGATGATCCTTTATCATTTAGCTACAATATAGCAGGTCAGCAACTGGAAGCAGTTAATGCCATAAATTATCTGGGAGTACGCACTAGGAGTGATTTAAAATGGAATGATCATATAAAGATGATCGTCGGTAAAGCAGATGCCAGACTGAGATTCATTCGAAGAATCCTAAGGAAATGCAATCCGAAAACAAACGAAGTAGGTTACAGTACGCTTGTTCGCCCACTGCTTCAATACTGCTCAGCAGTGTGAGATCCGTACTAGATAGGGTTGATAGAAGAGATAGAGAAGATCCAACGGAGAGCAGCGCGCTTCGTTACAGGATCATTTAGTAATTGCGAAAGCGTGACGGAGATGATAAACTCCAGTGGAAGACTCTGCAGGAGAGACGCTCATTAGCTCGGTACGGGCTTTTGTTGAGGTTTCGTGAACATACCTTCACCGAAGAGTCAAGCAGTATATTGCTCCCTCCTACGTATATCTCGCGAACAGACCATGAGGATAAAATCAGATAGATTAGAGCCCACACAGAGGCATACCGACAATCGTTCTTTCCACGAACAATACGAGACTGGAATAGAAAGAACAGAGGCACTCAAGGTACCCTCCGCCACACACCGTCAGGTGGGTTGCGGAGTATGGATGTAGATGTAGATGTAGAATGCATTCTGTGTGTGTGCTACCCTGCTTTTATGCCTTCCTTGTTTCGTCCACCAGGCATTATTTTAATTTTAAGGCATGGAATTCCTTCAATTCGTGTACTTCGTGGCCTGCAATCTTTATGTTGAGTTTCTCCGTAATCTCGTTCCTTCTACTCGTCATTACTTACGTCTTTCTTCTGTTTAGTCTCAATCCATATAGTATACCCGTTAGACTGCTCATCCTGTTCAGCCAGTGTTGTATTTCTTCCTCACTTCCACTGAGAATTCCAGTAGCGTCAGTGAATCTTATCACTGATATCCTTTCATCCCTAATTTTATCTCCATCCCTTTTATTTCCATCATCGCTTATTCGATTTATAAACCGTACAAAAGGAGAGATGGACTACATCCTAGGTCCAGAATGAGATTTTCACTCTGCAGCGGAGTGTGCGCTGATATGAAACTTCCTGGAAGATTAAAACTGTGTGCCCGACCGAGACTCGAACTCGGGACCTTTGCATTTCGCGGGCAAGTGCTCTACCATCTGAGCTACCGAAGCACGACTCACGCCCGGTACTCACAGCTTTACTTCTGCCAGTATCTCGTCTCCTACCTTCCAAACTTTACAGAAGCTCTCCTGCGAACATCCTAGGTCGACAAATCATATGAATGTGTCCTGATTGTTCTTTAGCGTCGCTATGTCAGTGTCAGGGGCAGCGTCAGAACTGCCTCTAGTGCCCTTACCTTTCCTAAAGCCAAACTGATCGTCATCTAGCTTGTCCTCAGTTTTGTTTACCGTGAAAACAAAATGTGAAAATGTAAGGAGTACATGGTCCAAAATTTTTGTAAATGTTCTTATTTAAAATAAAAAAAATCGCTTTCAGTCACGATCGTGATTTCATTTCAATGCACAATGCATTTAGAGCTCTGGGGGCTCATCTTCAGGTGCTTTGATAGTCTACATCGATTTGTTTCAGATTTCTGTTGATTGTGGTCGTGGTAAGATTACAATGATATATTAAAAAGCAGGCACATTGCGAATATAAGTTTACAAAACTGCTACAGATAAAAAAATAAGTTACTGTTTCCATTGGTGGATACATGGATTTGAAGCACAGTATGAGTGATCATTTCTTCACACACAGTCCCTGTTTAGTCACAGCAGAACAAAAAATTGCAAACTTATTTAGAAACACCAATATTAAAATATCATTCTCTACAGACGACTAATTTGGACACCATTTACTTCACACAGTAAACACAAACACCCCAGTAATAGCACATAGTGCAATATGTAAAATGTAAATCACTGTATGAATCAACATGTTTATGTACATTTACACACTTTTCATTCTACAGCACATTTTGTAAACATAAGTCAAAGAATTTCGAATGTAAAGTTGCTGCATTTCTACAAATACACACGTGTTACTATTTCAGAGAAGATACAAAGCCATTATATTATTAGTTATACAAGATATCGTTTGCATAACGAATACTTTTGAATGTGTCAAATGTAGAATATGTTAACAAATAGATGCACTATTAAATATTTTTTCTTTAGGAAATAACAAACTTTCAAAATATCTGAAAAAGGTGTGACTGCTAAACTCTGTTCCTTCAAAATGTTTTCAGAATATGCGTAACATTATTTCTAATTGTTCTAGTAGATAAATTTTCCTACCAAGATTCTATGTGTAGAGTGCATTTAGGCTGTTGTGGATGTCACTTAATCTGTATATGTTAAAGTACATGTAGTTGGCTATTGTGAATTTGTCAAAGTGGTTAAGTCTATAAGCATCGGTGTGTTCTTTGTAACGTGCGTGGAGAGTTCTTCCTGTTTTGCCTATGTACGGTGCAGGGCGTCAGTTACATTAAAATTTATATGTTCCATTATATTCTGGAACTGGGGTGTTTGTGTTTAATGTGTAAGGAAGTGTTTCCAAGTTGGTGGTTTTAGAAAATGATGTTTTAATATTGGTGTTTCTAAACAAGTTAGCAAATTTTTATAATGCCATGCCTGAGTTAGGAATGCCTGTGAAGAAATGTTTACTCATAGTTTGCTTCAAAATTATTTGTCCACCACTGGCAACAATAAGTTATTTTTTGATTTGTATTTGTTTTCTAAACTTATATTCACAATGTGTCAAGTTTGTAATGTACCGTTGTAATCTTACCAGGACAAGAATTAACTTAATTCTGAAAAAAAATCTATATACACTGTCAAAGCGCATGAAGATGAGCCCCGGGGGTTCAAAATGCATCGCACATTGAAATAAAATCAAGATTGTGACTGAAGGCTGTTGTTCTTTATGTCACGAAAGTGATACAGTCAAGGGAGAAACACTGACAACCAATGATAAAATTAACTTTCTTTTTGGTGCAACAAATGAACAAGTGAAAGCTCTTGCTCGAAATTCCGTAGATAGAGTTAACTGGAAACAAATGGGAAAAAAATAACTTCGGATAACGTTTACGAGATCAACCAACAACAGTTCTCTTACTGATCTCCACTGTTGCCCACACGGGCCAGTAAGCGTAAGTGAAACGTGATGTCTTTTTCTCGTGTATGGTGCTCGAAAACTCTAGGCCAGTTAAAGAAGACACCGATACTACTTCGACACCTAAAAGTTGCCAGTTCTTGGTTGTGTTCTGCCTAAAGAGCATGGTCCAACCATGCCTCTTTGGACAGTTTGTAGTTTTAGTGTGTTCCGAAGAAGGCGTGGTTATCCGCACCGAAGCCTAGCTCAACATCCAGTTTCTAATTGCTATCGAGGCGCATTCTTTATAATCATATTCACGATTGCTGACCAGCTGCAATGTTAAAAGTTCTCAAATTCAGAATAGTATTTGAGACAACACACTCAGGACGTGGTACCAGGTGGACATCAGCACTCCGTACGAAATCAGACTTGCTGACAGCCTGCTGAGGAAGCGGCGGTGCTGTAATGGCTAGCGCGGACAACAACCTCAAGCACCAAGGCAATTAGCAGACGTTAGTGTAGGCTCAGAATGTTTGAGAACCTAGAGGAAGGTTCTGGAAGAATCTTTGGGAAGACGCTTGGAAGAGTCAGGGAAAATATATCTGTGGCAGAAACACGCACAAAAGACCCTGATAAAACAGTATATAAACGTCCAGCGCAAGGGGACCAAGACAGTGATTACCAGGAAACAGCTAGGAGCAGTACAACAGACGAGTCGTCGGGAGCAATCACTGCAGATGCCGCTGTAGTTAAAACTTCAGGAAAACGGTACACTTTCGAGGGAAGCCAACTCAGTATCCATTAAGTATCCAGCAACAGTAATTTCTTGAGTTTCGTTTCTGATAATAAAGAACAAGCTCTGTAGGGTACGTCTGTAGTAGTAGCATAATATTTTCTGTGTGTCTGAATATAAAGAGGAACAAGCACTGTTTCGCTCGTGTCTCCCATTGCAATTAAAGCGTTTGACTGTGTTTTGTCGGTATGCATGGCAAGAAGAGCGCTTGCCTCTGACACCGAAAGGCAGATCTCGGGAACTGAGAGTTGTTGGGAAGGACTAACATATAGAGCGGCTGGGTGTACATATTGAGTTGCAAAGACATAAAGCCACTGTCAGATACCTCTCTGAATCAGGCTGAACTATTAGGAAATAAACTGTTGTCAAATTGAATCCGTAACTGTTTGTAACATTATTCACTTCCTACTAAGCCAACATCTCTTAGTTTCAAAATTATGTGTGCTGAGCAATCTAGTGACTCTCTCCTTCCCATTTCGTTAAACATAACTTAGTAGACCTCAGCCGGCCGTCGTGGACGAATGGTTCTAGGCGCTTCAGTCTGGAGCCGCGCGACCGCTACGTTCGCAGGTTCGCATCCTGCCGCGGGCGTGGGTTAGTTAGGTCTAATTAGTTCGAAGTTCTAAGGGACTGATTGCCTCAGATGTTAAGCCCCATAGTACTCAGAGCCATTTGAACCATTTAAGTAGACCTCAGCCCATTTTGTCGTCAACGTTCTGATTTCACCACGCAGGCCGGGACGCGACAGGTGTAACCCCATTCATTGTGTTTCAAACGGCATTGTAATAAGTGCGACTACTAAGCCTTCCACTAGAAAAACGGACGGAAAATCCCATACGCGTGCTCCTTCACTAAGGCAATGCGCTAGCGTATTCGGCGAAGGGGCACGAAATTCAAATGGTATCTCACACTCTTTATTCACTTGACCTGGCTCCCAGTGATATTTTTCTTTCTCCAACGATGAAAGATCAGTATGTGGCAGCACATATTCCAGTCGTGCCATTATTGCATCAGAGATTTCCCAGTCATCAAAACAGACTCCTAAGAAGCATTCGTAGCCGCCGTATAATCGTAGCATGAAAATATTTTTGGATGCAGGGAGATTACTTCGAGGAATGACGAAAGTTTCAAATATTTTGTATGACTACTTTGTGAACAAGAAAAGTGGAAATCTTAGAACTTTTTCCCACCGTTATTAGATCCCACAACTGCAGCAGTGATTTTACCGGAACCAGATATGATTGTTCAAATTCAAGTTTAAACTCGGAAGAAGATGCTATGAAAGTTGTTATGGGTTGTAGCGTTCCTGAAAAGTCTTCATCAAATTATGCAGGTACGACTAGACAAACGACCACAACAACTGGAGTACCGAAGGTACGATGAAGCAATTTATTTTCCAGAAAATTCAGCAGCTACAGAGTTCTAGACGAGGTACAACTTTTGGAACTTTTTATTCAAATTGCCAAAGAGGGCGGAGGGGCGGACAGAGGTTAAGGGTACTCTCTTGTCGTAGGGGTGGGAAACTGCGCTAAGGGGGCTTTAAAGACCCGTAACGTGTATCCACAGAACATGTGACCTGTAATTGAAGAATTCTCATGCTGATCTCTCCATCGGCAAAAGATTTCGGAATAGTCCCCCATTCGGATCTCCGGGAGGGGACTGCTAAGGTGGAGGTTACCATGAGAAAAAGATTGAATAATCAACGGAAGGATAACGTTCTACGAGTCGGGGCGTGGAATGTCAGAAGCTTGAACGTGGTAGGGAAGCTAGAAAATCTGAAAAATGAAATGCAAAGGCTCAATCTAGATATAGTAGGGGTCAGTGAAGTGAAGCGGAAAGAAGACAAGAATTTCTGGTCAGATGAGTATACGGTAACATTAACAGCATCACAAAATGGTATAACAGGTGTAGGATTCGTTATGAAGAGGAAGGTAGTGCAGAGAGTGTGTTACTGTGAACAGTTCAGTGACCGGGTTGTTCTAATCAGAATCGACAGCAGACCAACACCGACAACGATAGTTCAGGTATACATGCCGACGTCGCAAGCTGAAGATGAACAGATAGGGGAAGTGTATGAGGATATTGAAAGGGTAATGCAGTATGTAAAGGAGGACCAAAATCTAATAGTCATGGGCGACTGGAATGCAGTTGTAGGGGAAGGAGTAGAAGAAAACGTTACAGGAGAATATGGGCTTGGGACTAGGAATGAAAGAGGAGAAAGACTAATTGAGTTCTGTAACAAGTTTCAGCTAGTAATAGCGAATACCCTGTTCAAGAATCACAAGAGGAGGAGGTATACTTGGAAAAGGTCGGGAAATACGGGAAGATTTCAGTTACATTATATCATGGTCAGACAGAGATTCCGAAATCAGATACTGGATTGTAAGGCGTACCCAGAAGCAGATATAGACTCAGATCACAATATAGTAGTGATGAAGAGTAGGCTGAAGTTTAACACAATAGTCAGGAGGAATCAATACCCAAAGTATTGGGATATGGAAGTACTAAGGAATGATGAGGTACGATTGAAGTTCTCCAAAGTTATAGATACAGCAATGAGGAATAGCTCAGTAGGCAGTACAGTTGAAGAGGAATGGACATCTCTAAAAAGGGCCATCGCAGAAGTTGGGAAGGAAAACATATGTACAAAGAAGGTAACTGCGAAGAAACCATGGATAACAGAAGAAATACTTCAGTTGATTGATGAAAGGATAAAGTACAAAAATGTTCCGATAAACTCAGGAATGCAGAAATACAAGTCGCTGAAGAATGAAATAAATAAGTACAGGGAAGCTAAGACGCAATGGCAGGAAAAACGTAAAGACATCGGAAAAGAAATGATTGTCGGAAGGACGGTCTCAGCACACAGGAAAGTCAAAACAACCTACGGTGACATTAAAATCAAGGGTGATAACATTAAGGGTGCAATCGGAATTCCACTCTTAAATGCAGAAGAGAGAGCAGATAGCTGGAAAGAATACATTGAAAGCCTCTATGAGGGGAAAGATTTGTCTGATGTGATAGAAGAAGAAACAGGAGTCGCTTTAGAAGAGATAGGTGATCCAATATTAGGATCAGAATTTAAGAGCTTTGGAGGACTTAAGGTCTAATAAGGCAGATGGGGCAGGTAACATTCCATCAAAATTTCTAAAATCGTTGGGGGAAGTGGCACCAGAAGACTATTCACGTTGGTGTGTAGCATATATGAGTCTGGTGACATACCATCTGACTTTCGGAAAAGCATCATCTACTCAATTCCGAAGACGGAAAGAGCTAACAAGGAAAGGAATTATCGCACAATCAGCTTAACAGCTCATGCATCCAAGTTGCTTACAAGAAAATTTGAGGATACGCTTGATGACGATCAGTTTGACTGTAGGAAAGGTAAAGGCACGAGAGAGGCAATTCTGAGGTTGCGGTTAGTAATGGAAGCAAGACTAAAGAAAAGTCAAGACACGTTCATAGGATTTGTCGACTTGGAAAAAGAGTTCGACAATATAAAATGGTGCAAGATGTTCGAAATTCTGGAAAAAGTAGGAGTAATCTATAGGGAGAGACGGGTCATATACAATATAAACAACAACCAAGAGTGAATAATAAGAGTGGACGACCAAGAACGAAGTGGTCGTATTAAAAGGGGTGTAACGCGAGGGTGTAGTCTTTCGCTCCTACCGTTCAATCTGTACATCGGGGAAGCAATGATGGAAATAAAAGAAAGGTTCGGGAGTGGAATTAAAATTCAAGGCGAAAGGACATCAGTGATACGATTCACTGCTGACATTGCTATCCCGAGTTAAAGTGAAGAAGAATATATGATCTGCTGAACGGAATGAACAGTCTAATGAGTACACGGTATGGTTTGAGAGTAAATCGGAGAAAGACGAAGATAATGAGAAGTAGTAGAAATGAGAACAGCGAGAAACTTAACATCAGGATTGATGGTCACGAAGTCGATGAAGTTAAGGAATTCTGCTATCTAGGCAGTAAAATAACCTATGACGGACGGAGCAAGGATGACATCAAAAGCAGACTAGCTATGGCAAACTAGGCATTCCTGGCCAAGAAAAGTCTACTAATATCAAATATCGGCCTTAATTTTACGAGGAAATTTCTGAGAATGTGCGTCTGGAGTACAGCATTGTATGATAGTGCAATATGGACTGTGGAGAAGGTGCTACAGACGAATGTTGAAAATTAGATAGTCTGATAAGGTGAGGAACGAGGAGGGTCTGCTCAGAATCGGAGAGGGAAGGAATATGTGGAACGCACTGATAAGGAGAAGGGACAGGATGATAGGACATCTGTTAAGACATGAGGCAATGACTTCCTTGGTACTAGAGAGAGCTGTAGAGGGCAAAAACTGTAGAGGAAGACAAGAGATTGAAATACATCCAGCAAATAATTGAGAACGTAGGTTGCAAGTGTTGAAGAGGTTAGCACAGGAGAGGAATTCGTGGTGGACCGCATCAAACCAGTCAGAAGACTGATGACAAAAAAAAAGGTTGTTGATGAGTTTGTTCGTGTAAACGAATAAATATGGAAGCATTTCTCCGTCCACAAATGTTCAGTAGCTCACGTATTACGGAATGGACAGAAGTTATAGGAAGAAACGAAAATTATTTCATTGTCGCTTCTTCGTATTGGTTCGTATCACTGACTCGTCTCATTAATATCTAAAAACGTGAGTCTCTTGTTTACACACCCAAGTTAGGGAGAACAGTGAAAGTATTTTCAGCATCTGTGGACGGACATTCAACAAACTTCGACAGCAAATGCTACAAAAATCAGTTATTACTCTAATGGATAATACCTGATTCTATTCTCCAGCCAGGAAAAATTTGTTATTTATATTAGCAATGCACTTGGAATCTTACAAATTATTTGTTATAGAATTAAATGGCTCTGAGCACTATGGGACTCAACTGCTGAGGTCATTAGTCCCCTAGAACTTAGAACTAGTTAAACCTAACTAACCTAAGGACATCACAAACATCCATGCCCGAGGCAGGATTCGAACCTGCGACCGTAGCGGTCTTGCGGTTCCAGACTGCAGCGCCTTCAACCGCACGGCCACTTCGGCCGGCTAGAATTAAATGAAAACGGTAAAACGTAAAGCATGAAGAGAAACAGGACCATATTAGCGTTTTAATTCTGTACTAAGACGATGAGGTGGGTCAAGGAGGAGTAGTTGGATGCACTTTCATAGTCACTAGTCACGCAAAGCAGCTTTCTTTAGCTGCACACTGCAGGGCAACAAGAGAGGCACACTGGTTAGCGTGCAGGCTGTGCCCGCCAGAGGGCAGCCAATAACATGTCTTACGATACGAAGGGCTAGAATGGCTTTCTACTGAGCTCACTGTAAATTTGAAAAAGGTTGTGAGAAGAGTAGGGAAACGGGATAGCCATTGCCTTGTTAGATACATGAGCCGAACGTTTGTCTCAAAACATGCCGGGGGTATATAAATCGAGGAGAGTCAGATCCAAAAAAAATTGTTCAAATGGCTCTAAGCACTATGTGACTTATCTGAGGTCATCAGTCCCCTATACTTAGAACTACTTAAATCTAACTAACCTAAGGACATCATACATACCCATGCCCGAGGCAGGATTCGAACCTGCGACCGTAGCAGCTGCGCAGTTCCGGACTGAAACGCTCGGCCACAACGGCGAGTCCGATCCATTCGTTCGCTAATACGAGTGTCCGTCCTTTTATGTTAGGTTTCTCGGGACGATGTTATCCAAACTTCCTTTTTTGTAAAACGAACCATCACATAATCCACAGTACGTTGATAAAAGTAACTGCCAAAAATTGGGAGATAAGATGCACCTCATGAGCCAGTCCGTTATGACCATTACCAACCTCGGGGGCATGTGAGCACTTGAGCTAATAAGCAATTACGGTAGCAATGATACGGGCCAGAAATCAAGAAATCCACTGATGTAAGCGACTTCGGCAATGGGTAGACTGTTACGGCCTCCGCCTTGCAACAGACATCTCGTAACGGCGAAGCTGGACGCCTGTTTGCGTGCTACAATCGTGAGCATCTAAGGAAAGCGGTTGGTTAGCCGTGAAACCACGGGTAGCCGACAAGGGGTTGGGTGTTGACGCCTCTTCAGAGAATTTGAACGTCGGAGCCTTGCCGGCTCTGTAAGCGGCGATCTGTAGCAGATCTGACGACAGAGTGCGATGCTGGTGCACGCAGATGTGTTTCGCAGCACAGCATTCATCGCAAATTGTTGGAAATGAATCTCCGTAGCGTCACGCCGTGTGGATCCAACAACAGTGGCAATTACGTCTGAAGTGGGTACGGTATCATCGAGACTGAGCCGTAGACCAAAGGAAACTTGTCAACTGGTCGGACGATTCACGTCTCTGGTCACAGCAGGTCGATGGTCATGCTCCGATATGGCAGCATCCGAGCGTACAGCTACTTGAAACGTGAACCACGCCACGTACTCAGGTGGGTGGCAGGTGTTCTGTGGGACACATGGTAGTTATCCAAGGCACCTGACGGCAGTAGACTACGTGAATATTATTTCGGACCACTTGCTACCCTTCGTGCTAGATATTGCGCGCGATAGTGATGCATCTTTCAGCAGGATAACTGTCCGTGTCACAAGCCCATAATTGTGCTAGAGTGGTTTGAGCAGCATGATAGTGAACTCACGTCATACTTAGTAACTCACAGTTTGGATTTCAAAAATGCTGCTCCACTGAGACAGCAATATACAATTTCACTGTCCACATAATAGAGTCGTTAAATAGTAAAATGTCACCAATAGGAAGTTTCTGTGACTTGTCCAAAGCATTTGATTGTGTGAACCATGTCATTATGTTACAGGAATTACAGTTCTATGATGTGGAATAGCACATGAGTGGTTTAACTCGTACCTACAGAACAGGAAGCAAAAAGTTTCCTTATATTGGTCAAGTGGTTTAAATAAGTTTGCCACTTCATCTAACTAGGGTGAAATTACATTAGGTGTTCCACAGGGTTCAATCATGGGTCCCCTTCTGTTCTTGATATATGTGCACGACCCCCCTTCCTATCTGAAACAGGCAGCTGAACTGACACTGTTTGCTGATGATACAAGCATCATTATTAAAAGAAACTCCAATTGAAAATGATGCAAATAAGGTCATTATTTGGTTTTCTGCAAATGGGCTTGCTCTAAACTTTGAAGAAACACAGTACATCCAATTTTCTGCTGCAAAAAGTACAGTTCCTTCAATAAATATAACGTATTAACAGACGTCAGTAGACAGGGAAGAGCATACTAAGTTTTTGGGTGCACACATGAATAAGAATCTTAATTGGAAAATTCATATTTTGGATCTTCTAAAGTGACTAGGTTCAGCAACTCTTGCAATCAGAATAATTGCCAATTTTGAGGATATAGAAATTACTAAGCTAACATAGATCGCATACTTTCACTCTCTTATGTCATACGGAATAATATTTTGCGGTAACCCAACATTTAGACAAAAAGTATTCACTGCTCAAAAGAAAGTGGTTAGAATAATGTGTGGGGTTCATAGTCGTACATCTTGTAGGCATCTTTTTAAAAGATTGGGTATTCTTACAGCAGCTTCTCAGTACATTTACTCATTACTGAAATTTGTTCTCAACGACATGGACCCGTTTAAAAACAACAGTGACATTCATAATTAGACTTACACTATCCTTTACTCAACATATGTTTGGCACAGAAAGGAGTAAAATATGCTGCTATAAAAATTTTCGGCAGATTACCAGATGAAATAAAATGTCTGGCAGACAGCAGTAATAGCTTCAAAAATAAATTGAAATCGTATCTCTTTGACAACTCCTTCTATACCATAGATCAGGGCTTCCCAACCTTTTCAGCTGGCGGACCCCTTCTTCAGTCGATAATCCATGGCGGACCCCTAGTCAGTCAAGAGCACAGTAACTTCAAATTTCAGAGCGAAACCCATGGTAACTGAAAGCTTCTTAATGCAGGTGCCATGTTCCCAATGACCCCCTCCCATCCGAAGTATCAATAGTCTTTGGTTTAGAGATGAATGAAAACAACCTGAAATTAACGATCCAATTGGAATTCTCGCTGTATCCAGACACTTACTAGTGGATTTACTCCCTTTGTTCAACACACTATAGCCTGATTAAAATTACTTGGTAATTGAAATTTCATACGATGGACCTGTCTTCCTCCAAGAACAATCAACGTCACGTCCAAACTGTTCGCTGTTGACAAACTGTCGCTTATGGTCTGTTCACTTCCACTATTTAGCTACTGTTATTTAAGGAGCATGCATATTTCGTAACAGTCGTGTGTGTGTGTGTGTGTGTGTGTGTGTGTGTGTGTGTGTGTGTGTGTGGGCGGGGGGGGGGGAGGGGTTTCTTGAAATCCGAAGAAAAATGTTCAAATGTACGTAAAGTCTTCCTTTCATCGTCCTCCCTCCTCATTCATTTCAACTGGAAACTTACCTTGTTGTGAAGGCGATGGAGAAACTGCAGCCTTCTTCAATGATCCTGACTTCAGCCACCGGTCCATGTTAGAAGTAGTAAACTGCTCAAAAATCGACTTATGAAATAGGTAGTGCACTGACAAGGCAAGTTTAACATTTAATGATGCCTGGGGCCGCATACGTGCCAGCGAGCGCTGTGATTGGTCGACAAAGCTCGATCCGCGCATGCGTAAAAGGTTTCAGCGCATCTAGCGCCGTGAGCCGGCGCACAAACGACCCCCGTATTGTTGCTAAACACTCAGAGAAGCCGCATTCTCCGGCACGAAACTGTGTATACGTTCTCACTTAGGAACCGCAAAGACTGCTTGAGGATACGACCTGAAGTAAAAGTACACGTGTTTTTCACACGAAAAAAAATTACTCATTATTTGACACGATTTGGTGAAGGGCGACCGCTGACCCCCTAGAAAGGGCCGGCGGACCCCTAAGGGGTCGCGGACCATAGGTTGGGTAGCCCTGCCATAGATCAATTTTTGGATAGGTGTAAATAAATCTATAAATATCCATTTTGTGCCATTTAAGGGAATGAGGTAAATAAAAGAAATAGTAATCCTTCACTATATATATATATATATATATATACATATATACATTTCTTGTGCACTTGACACGTTCCACATCATAACGGCTACCGTACCGTGCGATTGATCAATGGAACACCTAACTAACTAACTTGCATTATATAAACTCAATGGAACTCATCCGGAACACCATCAAGCGCCATCTCCAAGCATGCAAACCACCAGCCCGTTGTTTGTGGAAATTGTATGAGCTATGCGTAGGCATTTGGCCCTACATACATCTGGATATCTCAGGGGAATTCAATAAGTAGTGCAACACATTTTTTCCCGGCCATTTGAAAATACGGAATTTGTTTGGGACACCATGGAATATTCCCGCTGCAGCTTCTGAAGTTCCGAGAGGTGGCGATGCTAAACTTTGCCTGAAAATGGCGCCTGTAATATAGAACTGTAATTGAATTTCTTTTGGCGGAAAACATGAGCATCGCCAGACATCCATAGGCACTTGTAGGATATCCACGGCGACCTGGCAGTGCACAAAAGAACGACGCGTTGGTCGAGGCGCCTGACATCATTGCACCAAGGTCGCGTTAACCTCTCCAATCTCCTGCATGCCGGCCGCTCGCACACAGCTGTGACTCCTGCAATGTTGGAACGTGCGGACACTGCCGTTCGAGGTGATCGTCGGATCACAGAGCTCACAATTAATGACCTCACTGCTCAACTAGACGTCTCTGTTGGTAGTGCCCTTCGAGTACGCCCACCAGTTGACGTACTCAAAGTCGTGTGCCTGCTGGGCTCTTCGCTACCTGACAGAAGACCATGAAGAGCAACGAAGGATCATCTGCGCGCAATTCCTTCAGTCACGAGGCTGATCGTGATTATTTTTTGTCGAACATCGTCATAGGCAATAAAACATGGGTTCATCAGTTCGAAGCGGAAACAAAATGGCAATCCATGGAGTAACGCAACATCACCTTGTAACCTCCCCCTCACTTATCGACCTTAATGACAGTGAAAAATTAAACCATGTGTACCTAATAGAAATTTGGGAAAAGCAATCGTCACCGAAGTTAATCTGTCGGTAACGAGGGAGTAAAGGGTTACATCTAAATGAAAGGAAAAATGCAAATGAAACTGGTGGAAATGAATTTTGAAAAGGGGTAAAGTTAATAAAGAAAGTAAATGTGCGGCCGTTACGTTAACAATTAACTAGCGGTAATTAGATATTTGAGATTTGGGGGAAATTATGGTCGCCAGTCCTATGGACAATTACTATAGTAACTGAAAAAGAAAGGTTATTACACATATAATTAGCACTAGAAGCGTGGCAACTGAAGGTTGACACGTGTAGTGTGAAAACTGAAAGTTCGCCAGAAGTAATAAATTTCGCTACACTCTGACTTAATTTAGCAAAGGAATTAATAAAACCGGAAAATCTAAAGTTAATTTAGCGACTGAAATTAATAGTGAGCTTTGTTTCTGAAGCACTACGAAATTCAATAAAATAAGGTTAGTCTTGGGCTACCTCAACAATCATTTCAAAAGCTACTTCAATCTACGCAATTTAGAAATTAAAGATTTAACTTTGAACTTGAATTTAATGATTCTGAACAATTAACAGTAGTAAAATTTAGTACGTACCAAGCTGAGCTGTAGTCACAGGTAAGCTAAAATATGGTAACAAAACTCGCACTCATAATTTGTGCTTGTGTAATCTAAATATTGTAGCCAGCTATGAATACTTTATCTGAACTTTGAAATTAAAACAGTGAAATGGAATGATATTACTTTAATGCTGGCGTTTGAATTTCAACGACACTCGGGCTCATTCCGGAAAAGGAAGGGACCCTGCTTGGTAATGCAATTGGGACAATGAGCAACAAATGTTCATGCTAAGTTGCTGTAATTTTAGTTATGAAAATGGAACAGTTTGAAAAGCTGAGGTCTCCCATACAGTTCTAAAACATTACGTGCTTCCAGTCTTCCTTGTTGGTTGATTGAAGGTTTGAAGCCGGTGGCGAGAGTCACTCATTGTCGGCCGTCGCTGTTGCAGAAGCTGGATGTTGGCGCGCCTTCTTCTCGACACGGTCTCCAGGTGGAACGGGCTCTTGAGGTGCGCCAGCTAATGCTTCCCGTCCGCGACACCGTGTCAGAAACTATCAGAGCAAGTCGAGCGCAATTACATGCTGCCAAACCCCGAAAGCGCGGCAACTCGCGGGAGCGTCACCCAACACACCTGCTCCACCGCCATACTCCACCGCCATACTCCAGCCAGACTCCCTCTGCTCTGCCCGCGCTCCACGCGGCCGAGTTCACACTACCAAAGATCACACGACCTATCAATGTAATGGTTCAAAAAAATGGCTCTGAGCACTATGGGACTCAACTGCCGAGGTCATTAGTCCCCTAGAACTTAGAACTACTTAAACCTAACTAACCTAAGGACATCACAAACATCCATGCCCGAGGCAGGATTCGAACCTGCGACCGTAGCGGTCTTGCGGTTCCCGACTGCAGCGCCTTTAACCGCACTGCCACTTCGGCCGGCTTGTAATGGTTCGATAGCATAGTTTTCCCTAGGCAAGACCCAGCGTAAAAATACAAATAATATCTACAAAACAAACCAATTATACATCGACATAGATACATAAATATATACACAAGGCTATTACAAATGATTGAAGCGATTTCATAAATTCGCTGTAGCTTCATTCATTGACATATGGTCACGACACACTACAGATACGTAGAAAAACTCATAAAGTTTTGTTCGGCTGAAGCCGCACTTCAGGTTTCTGCCGTCAGAGTGCTCGAGAGCGCAGTGAGACAAAATGGCGACAGGAGCCGAGAAAGCGTATGTCGTGCTTGAAATGCACTCACATCAGTCAGTCATAACAGTGCAACGACACTTCAGGACGAAGTTCAACAAAGATCCACCAACCGCTAACTCCATTCGGCGATGGTATGCGCAGTTTAAAGCTTCTGGATGCCTCTGTAAGGGGAAATCAACGGGTCGGCCTACAGTGAGCGAAGAAACGGTTGAACGCGTGCGGGCAAGTTTCACGCGTAGCCCGCGGAAAATTGGCTCATGCCACAACTGGAGACCGACAGCGCCGACTTCATCTTTCAACAGGATGGTGCTCCACCGCACTTCCATCATGATGTTCGGCATTTCTTAAACAAGAGATTGGAAAACCGATGGATCGGTCGTGGTGGAGATCATGATCAGCAATTCATGTCATGGCCTCCACGCTCTCCCGACTTAACCCCATGCGATTTCTTTCTGTGGGGTTATGTGAAAGATTCAGTGTTTAAACCTCCTCTACCAAGAAACGTGCCAGAACTGCGAGCTCGCATCAACGATGCTTTCGAACTCATTGATGGGGACATGCTGCGCCGAGTGTGGGAGGAACTTGATTATCGGCTTGATGTCTGCCGAATCACTAAAGGGGCACATATCGAACATTTGTGAATGCCTAAAAAAACTTTTTGAGTTTTTGTACGTGTGTGCAAAGCATTTTGAAAATATCTCAAATAATAAAGTTATTGTAGAGCTGTGAAATCGCTTCAATCATTTGTAGTAAACCTGTATATATATATATATATATATATATATATATATATATATATATATATATATATATATACAAATAGTAAAACAATTACAATATATAAAGGCACAGAAATGTCATCTATTCAGGTAACAAAATAAGGAAAAAATTCATAGTACAATAGATGGAAATAGGAGGATATGCATTTCCGGCGTTACAACCTCTCCCCAGAAGAAGTTCAAAGTCGCAACATCAGCCGGCAGCTAGCTGGAATCCTAAAGGGGTTATTCTCTTTGATGTCCTCCCTCATAGTGTACCAACCGGTTCTGAAGTGTACTGTGCTACCCTCAGGAAATTGAAGAAACAACTTCAGAGTGTTCGTCTCCACGAAAACGCAAGGTCTCTTAGAAGTCACACAAGTCTGCGAACCCAGGGGAGCTTACAAAACTTCTTTGAACTGTTTTTCCTTATACACCCTACAGCCCGCACCTCGCATCTTCCGACTTCCATCTGTTTGGCCCAACGAAGGATGCAACTTCTTAACAGACCATGTTTCATTTCCATACTGGGCTACACTCCAGACAAATACTTTCAGAAAAGACTTCCTGGAACTTAAATCTATATTCAATGTTAGCAAATTTCTCTTCTGGAGAAACGCTTTTCTTGCCATTGACAACCTACATTTTATATCCTCTCTACCTTGACACTCGTCATTTGTTTTGCTGTCCAAACAGTAAAACTCATCTACTACTTTACATGTCTCGTTTCCTAATCTAATTCCCTTAGCCTTACCTGATTTCAGCCGGCCGAAGTGGCCGTGCGGTTAAAGGCGCTGCAGTCTGGAACCGCAAGACCGCTACGGTCGCAGGTTCGAATCCTGCCTCGGGCATGGATGTTTGTGATGTCCTTAGGTTAGTTAGGTTTAACTACACTCCTGGAAATGGAAAAAAGAACACATTGACACCGGTGTGTCAGACCCACCATACTTGCTCCGGACACTGCGAGAGGGCTGTACAAGCAATGATCACACGCACTGCACAGCGCACACACCAGGAACCGCGGTGTTGGCCGTCGAATGGCGCTAGCTGCGCAGCATTTGTGCACCGCCGCCGTCAGTGTCAGCCAGTTTGCCGTGGCATACGGAGCTCCATCGCAGTCTTTAACACTGGTAGCATGCCGCGACAGCGTGGACGTGAACCGTATGTGCAGTTGACGGACTTTGAGCGAGGGCGTATAGTGGGCATGCGGGAGGCCGGGTGGACGGACCGCCGAATTGCTCAACACGTGGGGCGTGAGGTCTCCACAGTACATTGATGTTGTCGCCAGTGGTCGGCGGAAGGTGCACGTGCCCGTCGACCTGGGACCGGACCGCAGCGACGCACGGATGCACGCCAAGACCGTAGGATCCTACGCAGTGCCGTAGGGGACCGCACCGCCACTTCCCAGCAAATTAGGGACACTGTTGCTCCTGGGGTATCGGAGAGGACCATTCGCAACCGTCTCCATGAAGCTGGGCTACGGTCCCGCACACCGTTAGGCCGTCTTCCGCTCACGCCCCAACATCGTGCAGCCCGCCTCCAGTGGTGTCGCGACAGGCGTGAATGGAGGGACGAATGGAGACGTGTCGTCTTCAGCGATGTGAGTCGCTTCTGCCTTGGTGCCAATGATGGTCGTATGCGTGTTTGGCGCCGTGCAGGTGAGCGCCACAATCAGGACTGCATACGACAGAGGCACACAGGGCCAACACCCGGCATCATGGTGTGGGGAGCGATCTCCTACACTGGCCGTACACCACTGGTGATCGTCGAGGGGACACTGAATAGTGCACGGTACATCTAAACCATCATCATACCCATCGTTCTACCATTCCTAGACCGGCAAGGGAACTTGCTGTTCCAACAGGACAATGCACGTCCGCATGTATCCCGTGCCACCCAACGTGCTCTAGAAGGTGTAAGTCAACTACCCTGGCCAGCAAGATCTCCGGATCTGTCCCCCATTGAGCATGTTTGGGACTGGATGAAGCGTCGTCTCACGCGGTCTGCACGTCCAGCACGAACGCTGGTCCAACTGAGGCGCCAGGTGGAATTGGCATGGCAAGCCGTTCCACAGGACTACATCCAGGATCTCTACGATCGTCTCCATGGGAGAATAGCAGCCTGCATTGCTGCGAAAGGTGGATATACACTGTACTAGTGCCGACATTGTGCATGCTCTGTTGCCTGTGTCTATGTGCCTGTGGTTCTGTCAGTGTGATCATGTGATGTATCTGACCCCAGGAATGTGTCAATAAAGTTTCCCCTTCCTGGGACAATGAATTCACGGTGTTCTTATTTCAATTTCCAGGAGTGTATTTCTAAGTTCTAGGGGACTAATGACCTCAGCAGTTGAGTCCCATAGTGCTCAGAGCCATTTGAACCATTCACCTGATTTCATTCGGCTGCATTCCGTTGTCATTGTTTTGTTTTTGTTGATGTTCGTCTTAAATCCTCCTTTCAAGGCAATGTTCATTATGCTCTACTGCTCTTCCGAGTTATTTACTGTTACCGACAGAATTAAAACACCATCGCAAACCTCAAAGTTTTTATTTATTTTTCCCTCGACTTCAATTCCTACTCCGATTTTTTCTTTGGCTTTCTTTACTACATGGTCACTGCACAGATTGAATAACATCGGGGATAGGCTACAACTCGGTCTCACTCCCTTCTCAATCACTGCTTCCCTTTCATGCCCCTCGACTCTCAGTACTGCCGTCTAGTTACTGTACAAGTTGTAAATAGCGTTTGGCTCCTTCATAATTTCAAAGAGAGTATTCCAGTCAGCAATGTCAAAAGCTTATGTCTATAAATGCTATAACGTGGGTTTGCCTTTCCTTAATCTATCTTCTAAGACAAGTCGTGAAGTCAGTATTGCCTCGCGTGTTCCTACATTTCTCCGGTACCCAAACCCATCATCTGTGAGGTTGGCTTCTACAGATTTCCATTCTTCTCTAAAGAATTCGTGTTAGTATTTTGTAACCATGACTTAATAAACTGATACTTCGGTAATTTTCACATCTTTTAATTTGAGTTGCGACATTCTTTCTAAGGTCTGACGGTATTTCCCCCGTCTCACGCAAGTTGCTCACCAGATAGAAGAGTTCAGTCATGGCTCGCTCTCCCAAGGCTATCAGCAGTTTTGACGGAATATCGTCTACTCCAGGGGCCGTCTCGTAGTGTCATATCCCCCATCTTATTTTCATCTATGTCATCTTCCCTTTTTATAATATTGCCTTCAAGTTTTCTCCCTTGTAGAGATCCTCTATACACTTCTTCTGCCTTCAACTTTCCCTTCTTTGCTTAGGACTGGTTTTCCGTCTGAACTCTTGATATTCGTACAGCTGCTTTTCTTTTCCCGAAAGACCTCTTTAACTTTCGTGTAGGCTAATGAAATATGCTTCTTAATCATCATATTTGTTCTCTATCTAATTCTCCTTAGTCATTTTCCACTTAATTTTTAAAACGTTTGCATTGTCTTTCGCCTGCTTCATTGGCTGCATTTTCATATTTTCTCCTTTCATAAGTCAATTTCTACATTACATAAATAAATAAATAAATAAATAATATCTCTTGTGTTATCCAAGGACTTCTACTCGGTCTTGTCTTTTTACCTATTTGGGCTGGCTTCATTATTTCATCTCTTAAAACTATCCATACACTCTATTAAGAAGGCTGTCATAATGTTTTGGCTAATCAGCGTATGTGTGAGTGTATACAGGGTGGTCCATTGATCGTGATCGGGCCAAATATCCCACGAAATATGCGTCAAACGAAAACAACTACAAAAAACGAAACTTGTCTAGCTTGAAGGGGAACCAGATGGTGCTATGGTTGGCCCGCTAGATGGCGCTGCCACAGGTCAAACGAATATCAACTGCATTTTTTAAAATAGGAACTCCCATTTTTTATTAAATATTCGTGTAGTACGTAAAGAAATATGAGTGTTTTAGTTGGACCACTTTTTTCGCTTTGTGATAAATGGCACTGTAATAGTCACAAACATATGGCTCACAATTTTAGACGAACAGTTGGTAACAGGTAGGTTTTTTAAATTAAAATACAGAACTTAGGTACGTTTGAACATTTTATTTCGGTTGTTCCAATGTGATACATGTACCTTTGTGAACTTACCATTTCTGAGAACGCATGCTGTTACAGCGTGATTACCTGTAAATACCACATTAATGCAATAAATGCTCAAAATGATGTCCGTCAACCTCAATGCATTTGGCAATACATTTAACGACATTCCTCTCAACAGCGAGTAGTTCGCCTTCCGTAATGTTCGCACATGCATTGACAATGCGCTGACGCATGTCGTCAGGCGTTGTCGGTGGATCACGATAGCAAAAATCCTTCAACTTTCCCCACCGAAAGAAATCCGGGGACGTCAGATCCGGTGATCGTGCGGGCCATGGTATGGTGCTTAGACGACCAATCCACCTGTCATGAAATGAAACATCTTGTAGTAACATCGGTAGAACATTACGTAGGAAATCAGCATACATTGCACCATTTAGATTGCCATCGATAAAATTGAGGGCCAATTATCCTTCCTCCCATAATGCCGCACCATACATTAACCCGCCAAGCTCGCTGATGTTCACTTGTCGCAGCCATCGTGGATTTTCCGTTGCCCAATAGTGCATATTTTGCTGGTTTACGTTACCGCTGTTGGTGAATGACACTTCATCGCTAAATAGAACGCGTACCAAAAAAATCTATCATCGTCCTGTAATTTCTCTTGTGCCCAGTGGCAGAATTGTACACGGCGTTCAAAGTCGTCGCCATGCAATTCCTGGCGCATAGAAATATGGTACTGGTGCAATCGATGTTTTTGACGACGTTTTTGAGATTCCCGATTCTCGCGCAATTTGTCTGCTACTGATGTGCGGATTAGTCGCGACAGCAGCTAAAACACCTACTTGCGCATCATCATTTGTTGCAGGTCGTGGTTGACGTTTTACATGTGGCTGAACACTTGCTGTTTCCTTAAATAATGTAACTATCCGGCGAACGGTCCGGACACTTGGATGATGTCGTCTGGGATACCGAGCAGCATACATAGCACACGCCCGTTGGTCACTTTGATCACAATAGCCGTACATCAACACGATATCGACGTCTTTCCTCAATTGGTAAACGGTCCATTTTAACATGGGTAATGTATCACGAAGCAAATACCGTCCGCACTGGCGGAATGTTACGTGACTCCACGTACTTATACGTTTGTGACTGTTAGAGCGCCACCTATCACAAAGCGAAAAAAGTGTTCCAACTAAAACAATTGTATTTCTTTACGCACTACACGAATATGTAATAAAAAATTGGGGGTTCCTATTTAAAAAAACGCAGTTGATGTACGTTTGACCTATGGTAGCGCCATCTAGCGGGCCATCCATAGCGCCATTTGGTTTCCGCCTTCAAGCTAGACGAGTTTCGTTCTTTGTATTTTCGTTTGATGCTTATTCCGTGAGAAATTTGGCTCGGTCACTATCAATCGACCACCTTGTATACAAATAAGGAAAGCATTGCAGATAACGGCCCTTAAGTACTGCGGAGACCTACTATAGAGGCACAAGGAAACCTATCAGTAACTGAGACTGGGAAGTCTGGGTTTCACATCTGATTTTTGCACTCTGTTCGAAGCCAGCTGTAATTGACAACTCCAGATTACGCCTTTGCTGTGTACTGGTTAAGGAAATGTAGTTCAAACGCAAATCATTCGTTTTTTTTGTACTGACTGAGTGAAGGTTGCATTTTCTTTCGAATGTGAAATACGTCGACGGGTTCATAAAATATCGTTTTTGTGAAACACTACTGGCTGTTTATTCACACGAGGTAATTAGTGCTATCGACAGGGGGTTCAACTTGATTCCATGTTTCTGCACTTCTGGAAGATATTAGACATCGTTCCTCGCAAGCGGCTTCTAATCAGATTGCTTGCCTAAGGAGTATCGTTTCAGTTTGGGACTTGGGTTTGGCATTAATTTTGATTACTTTGTTATAGTTCGCCTGTTTGTTCTTTCCGTGCCTGCGGTTAGGTTCAAGAAAAAACCTTACGCTATGTAGCGAATGGTTCAAATGGCTCTAGGCACTATGGGACTTAACATCGGAGGTCATCAGTCCCCTAGACTTAGAACTACTTAAACCTAAGGACATCACACACATCCATGCTCGAGGCAGGATTCAAACCTACGACCGCAGCAACAGCGCAGCTCCGGACTGAAGCGCCTAGAACCGCTCGGCCACAGCGACCGGCTGTGTAGCGACTCACCTTAAGTTTACAGCTCGTGAACGCTGATTTTTGCAATTCGCCATCCTGTAAAACTGCCTTTTTATCTCATTACAGAAACGCTCCCAGGTAATTCTTAGCACAGTTGCGGTACGTCAAAACAATAAAATTAATTTTGGCCAGGGTAGGGTACTATTAAGCGCACAAGCCAGAAGAGTACAAAATGTTGCTGTTGACAATTTATCATGAAATACGGTGGCCTCTAAACATATTGCTTGGAGGAGGGAATAGCTCGAATGTGGTGAGTTGACTATAGTCAAGAATGTCTTTAAGGCGACAAAGACGCACCTCCCTGAGTTTTAATGAGGTAGTGCAGTAGGGCTGCGAGATGCTGGGTGTTCCTTCTGCTAGGCTGCAGAAAGACTTGGAAGGAATGTAGCCACTGTGCATGATTGCCGGCGACGGTGGTCACGAGAATGTACAGTGACAAGAATACCAGGCTCCGGACGGCCATGTGGCACTACCGAGAAAGACGACCATTGTGTTCCGTGTACGGCTGTGGTGCATCGTACTGCATCTGCAACAGCAATACGAGCAACAGTTGGCACCACAGTGACTCAACGAACTGTTAAAAATCGATTACTTCAAGGACAGCTCCGAGCCAGAGGCCCTGTAGCGAGCATTCCACTGACCCCAAACCACTGCCATTTACTACTTTGGTGATGTCAAGTGAGGGCTCACTGGAGGGCACGGAGGAGGTCTGTTGTGTTTTCTGATGAAAGCTGGCTCTGCTTTAGTCCAGTGATGGCCGTGTGTTGCTTAGAAGGATGCCAGTTCAGGGCCTGCAACCAAACTGTCTGTGCACTAGATACATTGGACCTACACCTGGTGTTATGGTCTGAAGTGCGATTTCGTATGACGGCAAGAGCACTCTCGTGGTTGTCCCTTGCACCCATACTGCAAATCTTTACGTCAATCTGGTGATTCGTCCTGTTGTGCTGACATTCATGAACAGCATTCCAGGGGGTGTTTTCCAACAGGATAATGCTCGCCCACATACTGCTGTAGTAATCCTACATGCTCTACAGAGTGTCGATTTGTCGCTTTGGCCTGCCCGATCACTCGATCTCTCTCCAATAGAGCACAACGAGACATCATCGCAAAACAATTCTAGCGTCATCCGCAACCAGCATTAATCGTTCCTGTACGACCAAGTGCAACAGGTATCCCAACAACTGACATCCGGCACATGTACACCACAGTGCTTGCACGTTTGCATGCTTGCAATCAACATTTTGACAGTTACACCGGTTAATAATGTATCAGCATTTCACATTTGCAATGGCATACCTCCCTGTTACGTGAAGCTGCGAACTTGGAATGATAATCACTTTAAAATGATACCTAGACAAATGTATTCCAGAAATTTTATTACTGTACCGGGTGATCAAAAAGTCAGTATAAATTTGAAAACTTAATAAACCACGGAATAATGTAGACAGAGAGGTAAAAATTGACACACATGCTTGGAATGACATGGGGTTTTAATAGAACCAAAAAAAAGTTCACAAAATGTCCGACAGATGGCGCTGAACAGCAAAACGTCAGTGACTGCGCATAACCGTCGTGTATAAAAGGAGCTGTAATGAGAGGTAGTGAAGCGGGGGTCATTTGCGGTGTGGGCGTTTCAAAAGATGGAAGATGACGATTGGTTGAGTAACTTGTTGTGGACCGACGAAGCTCATTTCACGCTCCGAGGGTCTGTCAACGCCCACAACTGCAGAATTTGGGCTACCCAAAATCCTAGAACTGTCGTGGAAACTCTATTACACGACGAGAAAGTCACGGTATGGATTGTATTTACCACATCTACCGTTATCGGGCCTTTTTTCTTCGAGGAAATGCGTGGTTCTGGTTTTGTAACTGCTACCGTGACGGGTGAGAGGTATGCCGATATGTTACAGAATCGCATCATCCCCAGCCTGGCTGATAAACACCTGCTGGAACGTACGATGTTTATGCAGGATGGCGCTCCACCCCATATTGCTAGACGTGTGAAAGTTCTCTTGCGCGCGTCGTTTGGTGATGATCGTGTGCTCAGCCGCCACTTTCGTCATGTTTGGCCTCCCAGGTCCCCAGACCTCAGTTCGTGCGATTATTGGCTTTGGGGTTGTCTGACGTCGCAAGTGTATCGTGATCGACCGCCATCTCTAGGGATGCTGAAAGGCAACATCCGACGCCAATGCCTCACCATAACTCCAGACATGCTTTACAGTGCTGTTCACAACATTATTCCTCGACTACAGTTATTTTTGAGGAATGAAGGTGGACATATTGAGCATTTCCTGTAAAGAACATCGTCATTGCTTTGTCTTACTTTGTTATGCTAATTATTGCTATTCTGATCAGATGAAGCGCCATCTGTGGGACATTTTTTGAACTTTTGTATTTTTTTCGTTCTAATAAAACCCCATGTCATTCCAAGCATGTGTGTCAATTTGTACCTCTCTATCTACATTATTCCGTGAGTTATTCAGTTTTCAAATGTATACTGACTTTTTGATCACCCGGTACATTGATTATTTTTTTGATGTTGCAATTATTTTCGTCAGCGTATATTTAGGCGTTGTTAAAGGACGCAGACAGAACGCAGTCACTTCTCGCTTCCAATGTTTCCTGCCCCACACCATCTAGATATAGATGTAGGCGTCCATCGCCGTGCGTGACTTTGGTCGGTCGTCGCTTTGGGCTCCACAGACGCGCGGAGGCGTGCACCCCGGCGAGCTTGTCAACACTGAGGGCCTGGGGGCGTGCGCAGGGCCTTCATTTGCGGTGGGAGCAGTCTCGCAAACGCGCAGTGAATGCCGGTCGATATTCGAAGCGCGGCCCGTATGGATAAATGGAGAAGGACGCCCGTTGTGACCAAAATAGCAGCAGACGGCAGCGGCAGGCGGCTGCAATCTGCGCCCAATACTGCCCCTCCCCCTCCCCCACCCCCACCCGCACCCCGTATCCCGCCGGCCCCGAGGCGCCTTGGCCCCGGGGCACAATCAATAGAGCGGGAACACCGCGACACTTTTTAATTGAGACGTGCCCAGAGGTCAGGGGTCGCGCGCCCTCGTGCGTGATGCCCTGCGTGCCGAAAGCTCTCTCGAATTCCATAGCGAGATTTTTCTCTTTAAATACGTGGTTATTCGAACCATATTTTATTTCCAGAATGAAATTTTCGCTCTGCAGCGGAGTGTGCGCT
This sequence comes from Schistocerca piceifrons, assembly GCF_021461385.2. NCBI lineage: Eukaryota > Metazoa > Arthropoda > Insecta > Orthoptera > Acrididae > Schistocerca > Schistocerca piceifrons. The sequence goes on along the minus strand of NC_060142.1, from coordinate 508,621,060 downwards.
GATATGAAGCTCTCTGCGAACGCCAAAGGTCCGGAGTTCGAGTCTCAGACCGGAATAGAGTTTTAATCCGCCAGGAAGTTTCCTATCAGCGGACACACCGGTGCAGAGTGAAAACTTCATTCTGGAAACATCACCTAGGCCGTGACTAAGCCACGTCTCCGCAGTATCATTTCTTCCGTGAGTGCTCTTCTTGCTAATTCCGCAGGAGAGTTTCTGTGAAGGTTGGAAGGTAGGAGACGAGGTACCGGCGGGGGTAAGGGTGGAAGAACGGATCCTGAGTCGTGCTTGGGTAGCTCACTCTGTAGAGCACTTGGCCGCGAAAAACAGAGGTCCCTAGTTGAAGTCCCGGTCCGGCGCACAGTTTCAATCCGCCAGGAAGTTCCACATTTTATTTACTTTCTTTTTAGTTGAGACTTGCGCTATAAGCTAACAAGAGCCATAGTACGATAATATACTTTCTTGCAACATTTTTCTAAATATAACAGCGAACTCCGTATTACTTCTTTATGTCCATTCTTTTGTCTGGAGGTCTTGGGGACCACGGCCGTCTACATCTACGTGATTAATCTGCTATTCACAATAAAGTACCTGGCAGAGGGCTCAATGAACCACCTTCAAGCTGTCTCTCTATCGTTCCACTCTAGAACGGCACGCGGGAAAAACGAGCACTTAAATTTTTCTGTGCGAGCCCTGTCTTATTTTATCGTGATGATCATTTCTCCTTATGTAGGTGGGTAGCTACAGAATGATTTCGCAATCGGAGGAGAAAACTGGTGATTGAAATTTCATGAGAAGTTCTCGCCACAACGAAAAACGCCTTTGTTTTAATTGTTGTCACTCCGATTGACGTATTATGCCTGTGACGCTATCTCCCCTATTTCGCGATAATACAAAACGAGCTAACCTTCTTTGTACTTTTTCGATGTCATCCGTCAGTCCCACCTGATGCAGATCCCACACCGCACAGCAATACTCCAGAATAGGGTGAACAAGCGTGGTGTAAGCAGTCTCTTTAGTAGACCTGTTGCACCTTCTAAGTGTTCTGCCAATGAATCGCAGTCTTTGGTTAGCTCTGCCCGCAACATTATCTATGTGTTCGTTCCAATTTAGGTTATTTGTAATTGTAATCCCTAAGTATTTAGTTGAATTTACAGCCTTCATATTTGTGTGACTTACCGCGTAATCAAAATTTAGCTGATTTCTTTTAGTACTCATGTGAATAACTTCGCACTTTTCTTTATTCAGGGTCAATTGCCACTTTTCGCAGCATACAGATATCTTATCTAAATCAGTTTGCAAGTCGTTTTGATCATCTGATGACTTTAGAAGACGGCAAATGACAGCATCATCTGCAAACAATGTAAGACTGCTACTCAGATTGTCTCCTATGTCGTTAATATAGATCAGGAACAATAGAGGGCCTATAACACTTCCTTGGGGGACGCCCTATATTACTTCTGTTTTACTCGATGACTTTCCGTCTATTACTACAGACTGTGACCTTTCTGACAGGAAATCACGAATCCAGTCGCACAACTGAGGCGATGATACTCCGTACGCACGCAGTTTGGTTAGAAGACGCTTGTGAGGAACGGTGTCGAAAGCCTCCTGGAAATCTAAAAATATGGAATCAATTTGACATCCCCTGTCGATAGGACTTATTAATTCATGAGTATAAAGAGCTAGTTGTGTTTCACAAGAACTATATTTTCTGAAACGGTGCTGAGTATGTGTCAATAAATCGTTTTCTTCGAGGTACTTCATAATGTTTACTTTTGTAAGAAAATTAAGCCGTCCTTATGATCTTATTTATTTTGTACCTACCAGTTTCGACGCTTCAGTGCGCCGTCTTCAGACCGTAATTGATGCTGAAGGGTTTGATACGGTCCCCATTTATACCGCGTCAGTGGCCAACATAACTGGTTACGCAGACTGTTTGTAAACTTCGGTGTCAGCACTCCAACCATCAACTGCCAACACCATATCACTCTGGTTTATTCAGATCCGATACTGCGCGATGCAAGTCGTCTGCTGTATGTATTCATTCGCGTATAGATAAGCACTCGAATGTCTCAGAGAACAGGTAGTCAGGCTTCGGCAGTTTGAGTACTTTTATCTTTGATCGACAACCGCAAAGGCGTGCCACTTAATCTCTGAGTGTAGCCAACGAATGGTATTGCTTGCAGCGGGAATCGCTCAGCGAGACCCCGCATGACTTATAGGGCAAAAGAAAACTATTGGTTTCCACCTGTTGCCGGAAACAAGCTCTGGTTTCCCGCTTGTTGGACGTGCCGAACTGTTTAGTATTGAATAGGCCTTACCAAAGAGAGCTCCGTGGACTTGAGCGCTCGGCCGCATTCCCGCCTTGTGCTCCAAGCGCAGTGTGGCTGAGGGGAGAGGCGAAGGAGGAAAGGAAGTAGAAGCCTGTAGCCCGGGGCACGCGAGAAAGATAGCCAGTACCGCGTGCGTCACAGCATGTGACGCTCCAGGTGTTAACGAGTACTAGCAGCCGTCTCCGGCGGGCTGCAAGTAACTATTTCAGGCGAGTTTAACAACTCTTGACTGTGCATTTAAATGCAAGCAAGCTCTATATGGCACACGACAAAGTTAAGACCTTTAATGTGTACCATTTCAATGACATGTTGATTTCCCGTGGGCCCTGCACGGAGTCAAACTTCCAGAAGTGTGGTTCGCAAGCCGACTAGTGTGACGTAACAAGTTCGTTGAGAGGCCCATATTTCTAGTGGGCCTTGCTGTATCCGGACGGCAGTGCAAGAAGACAGTCCCCTTGTCACACGCCAAACAGCTCGCTAGTAATACACTACTGGCCATTAAAATTGCTACACCACGAAGATGACGTGCTACAAAAGCGAAATTTAACCAACAGGAAGAAGATGCTGTGATATGCAAATGATTAGCTTCTCAGAGCATTCACACAAGGTCGGCACCGGTGGCGACACCTACAACGTGCTGACATGAGGAAAGTTTCCAACCGATTTCTCATACACAAACAGCAGTTGACCGGCGTTGCCTGGTGAAACGTTGTTGTGATGCCTCGGGTAACGAGGAGAAAAGCGTCCCATCACGTTTCCGACTTTGATAAAGGTCGGATTGTAGCCTAGCGCGAATGCGGTTTATCGTATCGCGACATTGCTGCTCGCGTTGGTCGAGACCCAATGACTGTTAGCAGAATATGGTATCGGTGGGTTCATGAGGGTAATACGGAACGCCATGCTGGATCCCAACGTCCTCGTATCATTAGTAGTCGAGATGACAGGCATCTTATCCGCATGGCTGTAACGGATCCTGCAGCCACGTCTTGATCCCTGAGTCAACAGATGGGGACGTTTGCAAGACAACAACCATCTGCACGAACAGTTCGACGACGTTTGCAGCAGCATGGACTATCAGCTCGGGGACCATGGCTGCGGTTACCCTTGACGCTGCATCACAGACAGGAGCGCCTGTGACGGTGTACTCAACGACGAACCTGGGTGCACGAAAGGCAAAACGTCATTTTTTCGGATGAATCCAGGTTCTGTTTACAGCGTCATGATGGTCGCATCCGTGTTTGCCGACATCGCGGTGAACGCACATCGGAAGCGTGTATTCGTCATCGCCATACTGGCGTATCACCCGGCGTGATGGTATAGGGTGCCATTGGTTACACGTCTCGGTCACCTCTTGTTCGCATTGACGACACTTTGAACAGTTGACGTTACTTTTCGGATGTGTTACGACCCGTGGCTCTACCATTCATTCGATCCTTGTGAAACCCCACATTTCAACAGGATAAAGCACGACCGCATGTTGCAGGTTCTGTACGGGTCTTTCTGGATACAGAAAATGTTCGACTGCTGCCCTGGCCTGCATATTCTTCAGATCTCTTACCAATTGAAATCGTCTGGTCAATGGTGGTCGAGCAACTGGCTCGTCACAATACGCCAGTCACTACTCTTAATGGACTGTGGTATCGTGTTGAAGCTGCATGGGCAGCTGTATCTGTACACGCCATCCAAGCTCTGTTTGACTAAATGCCCAGGCGTATCAAGGCTGTTATTACGGTCAGAGGAGGTTGTTCTGGGTACTGATTTCTCGGGATCTATGCACCAAAATTGCTTGAAAATGTAATCACATGTCAGTTCTAGTATAATATATTTGTCCAATGGATACCCGTTTATCATCTGCATTTCTTCTCGGTGTAGCAATTTTAATGGCCAGTAGTGTACTACGTGTGATAAATTAGATTTATTTTCTACGTCGGGAATATAATGATGTCTATGCACTTATCCAAAAAGAAATAGTGGAAAACCCACACTATTCGTTGTGGAATAGAAATTGGTTTGCTTTTCTCATAGTCTGTAAGCTATCCCAAATGCTTAACATGGCAACTCAATATTATTAGCTGGAAAAGCGCTCATTGGGACGTCATTACAATGACAGACGCAAGGAAGATATAGTGTATTTGTTTTCTGACGAACAGAATTAATGCCGGCTGAACTAAAGGCGACCATTATGGAAGAAACTGAACTAAGGATAAGTAGAGTAGTGACAATTTTTCATAGCCGAAATTACCAATTATTTATTTCATTAAGTCTCTTAATAAAATGGAAGAATCATTTGGTAACACGCATGGCTGACAAAACTAATGCTTTTCAAACAGCTTAATGAAATTTAGCTAGATAGTACTAACAGCGACAGCCGATATTTCGCCGGGAGCACACCCCGCCATTTTCAAGGCAAACTGCAACGGACAGGCGATATACAGGCAAATTTAAAACCTCGGTTCCCGGACTATTGCAGGAAAGATAACACATACACTGAACACTAGTGCCACCAAAGATGACCCAAGTCAGAGATACCGATCGTGAGACTACAAACTAGCAGGTGAGGTAACACTGACTCTGTTCCTCTGTTTTTTGACAAGATTCAAATGGTTCAAATGGCTCTGAGCACTATGGGACTTGACATCTGAGGTCATCAGTCCCCTAGAACTTAGAACTAATTAAACCTAACTGATCTAAGGACATCACACACATCCATGCCAGAGCCAGGATTCGAACCTGTGACCCTAGCGGTCGCGCGGTTACAGACTGCAGCGCCTAGAACCGCTCGGCCACACCGGCCGACTTTTGACAAGGGAGAGAGCAGGATTCCAAACAGAGTGTAAATAAAAACCTCCATTCCTGTTTACGAAGTTGTTCGCTAATCTAATCTCAGCTGCCTCCTTAATAACACTGTCCCAATAGCTGGACATGCATGCCAATATCTCGGTGTTGTTGTATAACACAGGGTGACCAGTATCCAAGCAATGTTCGGCAATAGCAGATCTACTTGGCTTCTGTAATCGTGTGTGCCGTTTATGCTCAGTACATCGGTCCTCCACGGCCCTGGTAGTATGACCAATGTATGCCATGCTACAGCTACAAGGTATGCGATATATACCCGCCTTACGCAAACCAAGATCATTCTTAACGGAACCTAAAAGCACGCTGATTTTAGATGGAGATCGGAAAACACATTTCACACCGTATTTCCGTAAAATGCGAAGGCCACACCTTTTCTTATACCCTGTAAAATCTCCTACTCTGTGGCATCAGCGAAACAGTTTTAGTTCAATGTTTGACACGAAAGCAGATTTCTCTAAATGTGCAAACCTGATATCGCGCGAACGCATTGTTTCATTAGTGATCCATCAATTTCCGTGTATCACACACGTGAAAATTGTCTTAGTATATCCACATATAAAGCATTGTGGACAGTTCTCTTTTTACTCAGTATTAATCACTATCTTTCTGTAGTTCACACACATATTGATTTCAATAATATATATCCGCGTCTACACGCACGAAAACCAACACACCAGCTATGCCACATGCCAATAATCAGCGTTCATCTCGTCACCACCCTATCACTAGAGATGGCAGCTATCGCTGAAGCAACCGTCTTTCGATTTTAAACGTGCTCAAAATAACCGGTTCTAGAACAACTGATTTTGGTTTTGCGTATTACTCTCTAGAAATCGAACAAAAAATGTTTGCCTCTCTCAGTTTCAAGACACATAGAATCACAATATTAAATTAAATGGGGAAGTAAAAGAAAACTTAGTCCGTCCTTGTTTCTAAAATTAACCGCTTTCGGCTGTATATGAACTTTTACACAAACACAACCGAATTGTGATTTCAAATTACATTTTCAGGAGTACATAGGTCAATAAAACATTTAGACCCTGATAGTGGAAAGAGGGGAATTCAGCCGTCTCAAAATAAAATCTTGCAGCCCGCAAGATGCAGGGCGTTGTAGTTCAAACGGATCAGTTGAAACACTGACAGGTTAAAAGCGCGTTTCCTTCATACGAGGAAGAGCCGGACAGCAACCCTCCAACCGCCTCACCGCTGAGAGTTGCTGTTCGCCGTTTTCCGGTATAAAGGAAAACCTGTCAGCTTTTCAACTTGTCCGTTTGAACTATAACGCCTTCTTGTTGCAGGTTGCAGGATTTTATTTTGGGAAGGTTGAGCCCTTTCCTTCCCGTTTCAGAGCTTAAATGTTTTACCGACGTATGTGCACCTGAAGATATGATTTGAAATCACGAGACCAGCCGTGTTCCTGTAAAACTTCAAAAACAGCTGAGAGCTGTTTATTTCAGAAGCATGAATTACTTCAGCTGCGGTTGCCCTCAACAGAAAACTATTTGTTAGTCCGTCCTCCGTTCGCTGCTTTTCTCAAAACGTGATACAAAAAATCACGATTATTCTTCTAGTGATGCAAATTTTTTGAAACTCTGCTCAAAAATTAGTCCGTTTTCAAAGGATACAAGCGTATAAAGGCTTATTATGTAGACACAAGCACCAGATCAGCTACTTTCTGTTTTTATTTTATTCTATGAATGAATTAAGTTTTTAATTTACAGGGTCATTATAATTGAAGTCAAACTTTCAAACCGCTATAGAAATAACACCACTGATCGGAATGACGCCAAACTGCAACGGAATATTATCGGAGAAGGGGAAAAACGTAAGGCAGAATAAAAATAAGTAGTTATAAAATGTAGCCATAGATGGCGCTGTAAGCACCACAATTTGACAGTGGTCGATTACATATAACAAACGAATCATACAGCAATGCCTAAGGTGTACGTTTGACGTTAAACAAACTGTACTACTCAGTGTGCATGGTTGTACAGGTGTGATACTGTTAGTTACGTAACCCTAACCACCACGACAAGGTCATATCACATCGGATGGGAAAAATCGGTTTTTAATTGTCCTGAGGCCAAAAACTGCATATAAAGCATCAATCACATCGGTTTTTAAATGTTCTGAGGCCAAAAACAGCATACAAAGCATCAATCAAAATCAAATCGGAATATTAATTTCCGTGTGACTGACGCAAAATATATTGAATATGCTGTCCAACGTTTTCTGCAACAAGTTGAAATCGAGAAACAGCATGTTCCACAACTGATCGAAGTGTTTGCGGGGTCACGTTCAGAATGTCCCACAAATGATCGAAGTGTTTCCTGGGTAACGTTCAGAATGTGTTGCGCAATGCGTGCCTTCAATGCAGCTAAGTTTGCCATCGGAACACTGAACACAACATCTTTCAGATGGCCCCACAGCCAGAAGTCACACGGATTAAGATTAGGTGATCGGGACGGCCAGGCCGTGGGGAAACTGCTGCTGATAATTCTAGCATTTCCGAAATGGCGCTTCAGCAGCTGCTTAACTGGATTAGCAATGTGCGGAGGTGCGCCATCTTGCATATAAATGATCACATCCATGCTGATGAAGAGCTGGAATGACATGGTTGCGCGAAAGACAATCATAGCGCTTGCCAGTGACGGTACAGGTAACAAGACCAGAAGCACCTGTCTCTTCGACATACTGGACTCGCATTCTGGAGGACGACGGTTCAATCCCGCGTCCGGCCATCCTGATTTAGGTTTTCCGTGATTTCCCTAAATCGCTCCAGGCAAATGCCGGGATGGTTCCTTTGACAGGGCACGGCCGACTTCATTCCTCTCCTTCCCTGATTCGATGAGACCGATGACCTTGCAGTTTGGTCTCTTCCGCCAAACAACCCAACCTGTCTCTTCGAAAAAAATATGGCCCTATGATAAATGATGCGGTAACATAATATATCAAAAAAACTGACAGCGTCCACAAACATGGACCAAGTATAAAACTTCTCATAAATTTCCAGTGTTAATGACTTTTAAATCAACTTAAAAGTAGAAGTTTAATAACACAGAATGTCGGCACGCTGGAAACAAACGGAAACCAAACGACAATTGTCAAAAATCCAGAGCTGAAATTTAGCACTGCAAGAAGTTACCTTTCGCATGAGTTTCATGAAGTTATTAAACTGATTTGTGTGCTGCTGGTTTGGTTGGTACCTGCGAGAGAGAATAGGAACTTTAGCTGAATGACACATTACGAGCGAATTTGAATAAGCAGGGTGGTAAGAAACAACCTGAAAACCTTGCAAGACTGTTGCATAGAAGGTTATGTTGAGAAATATTTGTTAAGGAAAAAATCCTGTACGTTGCAGCGTTCTAGAATTATTTAGCATTGAAGTTAGTCAACTAGGCCGTTGCGCGCGCAAATTTAAGCAGACCACCAGAGACAGTGTCGCCAGACGTATTGTTCGATTAGCTTCCTAAAACCGAACAAGAGATTGGATCTGGAACGAGCCAAAAGTCGAGCACTATGTGCGCTATTGGCTACGATATAAGAACGGCTGACGCTAATTTATCTGTCGGGCCGCTCAAATTTGCACGTGCAACGGTCTGATTGGCTAACTGCAATGCTAATTAACTCGGAAACGGCGCAAAGTATGTAATTTTTTCTTAACAATTGTTTCTCACCACAACCGCGCAGGTGGGCCTTCAGACGGTCAAAGAGGTAAAAATGAGACAGAGCCAAGTCCGGACTGTAGGGAGGATGAGGAACAATTTTCCAAACCATTTTCCCGATTTCTCCTGCGCCATAAGGGCTGTGTGGGGTTTGGCACTGTCATGGTGCAGTGTGATGAGCAGACCCTGAAAGTGTGATCTGTGGGTCTTGAAGGCACGGCGCAGCTTGTCCAGTGACAAACAGTAACGGTCCCGGTAAATTGTGGAGCCAGGTTCCAAAAAGCAATGAAAATGACACCACAGTGATTCCAGAAGAAGTAGGCCATCATATTTCGGCCTGCTGTTCGTAAAAGTCTTGATTTCTTCTTCCGATGGGAACCCAGATGACGTCACTCCATGGATTGGGTTTTGCTCTCAGGTTCGGACAAAAACAACCATGTTTCAACCTGGGTAATGACGCCGTGAAAACACTGTTTCCACTCTTCAGTAAAGCTCTTCATGAGGCCCTCGCTCACATTCTTCCTAATCGTTTTCATTTCTCTTGTCAACAATCTAGGCACCTAACGTGCACAGATTTTTCTGTACCCTAGGTGACTGTACCAGACCAGTGATACCACACCTCTTCATCTCAGAGTAGCACTTGCAACCTACGTCCTCAATTATTTGCTTGACGTATTCCAGTCTCTGTCTTCCTCTACAGTTTTTGCCCTCTACAGCTCCCTCTAGTTCCATGGAAGTCATTCCCTCATGTCTTAGCAGATGTCCTATCATCCTGTCCCTTCTCTTTATCAGTGTTTTCCACATATTTCTTTCCTCTCCGATTCTGCGCAGAACCTCCTCATTCCTTACCTTATCAGTCCACCTAATTTTCAACATTCGTCTATAGCACCACATCTCAAATGCTTCGATTCTCTTCTGTTCCGGTTTTCCCACAGTCCATGTTTCACTACCATACAATGCTGTACTCCAGACGTACATCCTCAGAAATTTCTTCCTCAAATTAAGGCCAGAAATGCCTGAAATGCCTGTTTTGCCATAGCGAGTCTGCTTTTGATGTCCTCCTTGCTCCGTCCGTCATTGGTTATTTTACTGCCTAGGTAGCAGAATTCCTTAACTTCATTGACTTCGTGACCATCAATCCTGATGTTAAGTTTCTCGCTGTTCTCATTTCTACTACTTCTCATTACCTTCGTCTTCCTCCGATTTACTCTCAAACCATACTGTGTACTCTTTAGACTGTTCATACCGTTCAGCAGATCATTTAATTCTTCTTCACTTTCACTCAGGATAGCAATGTCATCAGCGAATCGTATTATTGATATCCTTTCACCTTGTATTTTAATTCCACTCCTGAACCTTTCTTTTATTTCCATCATTGCTTCCTCGATGTACAGATTGAAGAGTAGGGGCGAAAGGCTACAGCCTTGTCTTACACCCTTCTTAATGCGAGCACTTCGTTCTTGATCGTCCACTCTTATTATTCCCTCTTGGTTGTAGTACATATTGTATATGACCCGTCTCTCCCTTTAGCTTACCCCTACTTTTTTCAGAATCTCGAGCAGCTTGCACCATTTTATATTGTCGAACGCTTTTTCCAGGTCGACAAATCCTATGAAAGTGTCTTGATTTTTCTTTAGCCTTGCTTCCATTATTAGCCGTAACGTCAAAATTGCCTCTCTCGCCCCTTTACTTTTCCTAAAGCCAAACTGATCGTCACCTAGCGCATTCTCAATTCTCTTTTCCATTCTTCTGTATATTATTCCTGTAAGCAGCTTCGATGCATGAGCTGTTAAGCTGATTGTGCGATAATTCTCGCACTTGTCAGCTCTTGCCGTCTTCGGAATTGTGTGGATGATGCTTTTCCGAAAGTCAGATGGTATATCGCCAGACTCATATATTCTACACACCAACGTGAATAGGCGTTTGGTTGCCACTTCCCCCAATGATTTTAGAAATTCTGATGGAATGTTATCTATCCCTTCTGCCTTATTTGACCGTAAGTCCTCCAAAGCTCTTTTAAATTCCGATTCTAATACTGGATCCCCTCTCTCTTCTAAATCGACTCCTGTTTCTTCTTCTATCACATCAGACAAATCTTCACCCTCATAGAGGCTTTCAATGTATTCTTTCCACCTATCTGCTCTCTCCTCTGCATTTAACAGTGGAATTCCCGTTGCACTCTTAATGTTACCACCGTTGCTTTTAATGTCACCAAAGGTTGATTTGACTTTCCTGTATGCTGAGTCTGTCCTTCCGACAATCATATGTTTTTCGATGTCTTCACATTTTTCCTGCAGCCATTTCGTCTTAGCTTCCCTGCACTTCCTATTTATTTCATTCCTCAGCGACTTGCATTTCTGTATTCCTGATTTTCCCGGAACATGTTTGTACTTCCTCCTTTCATCAATCAACTGAAGTATTTCTTCTGTTACCCATGGTTTCTTCGCAGCTACCTTCTTTGTACCTATGTTTTCCTTCCCAACTTCTGTGATGGCCCTTTTTAGAGATGTCCATTCCTCTTCAACTGTACTGCCTACTGCGCTATTCCGTATTGCTGTATCTATAGCGTTAGAGAACTTCAAACGTATCTCGTCATTCCTTAGTACTTCCGTACTCCACTTCTTTGCGTATTGATTCTTCCTGACTAATGTCTTGAACTTCAGCCTACTCTTCATCACTACTATACTGTGATCTGAGTCTATGTCTGCTCCTGGGTACACCTTACAATCCAGTATCTGATTTCGGAATCTCTGTCTGACCATGATGTAATCTAATTGAAATCTTCCCGTATCTCCCGGCCTTTTCCAAGTATATCTCCTCCTCTTGTGATTCTTGAACAGGGTATTCGCTATTACTAGCTGAAACTTGTTACAGAACTCAATTAGTCTTTTTCCTCTTTCATTCCTTGTCCCAAGCCGATATTCTCCTGTAACCTTTTCTTCTACTCCTTCCCCTACAACTGCATTCCAGTCGCCCATGACTATTAGATTTTCGTCCCCCTTTACATACTGCACTACCCTTTCAATATCCTCATACACTTTCTCTATCTGTTCATCTTCAGCTTGCGACGTCGGCATGTATACCTGAACTATCGTTGTCGGTGTTGGTCTGCTGTCGATTCTGATTAGAACAACCCGGTCACTGAACTGTTCACAGTAACACACCCTCTGCCCTACCTTCCTATTCATAACGAATCCTACACCTGTTATACCATTTTCTGCTGCTGTTGATATTACCCGATATTCATCTGACCAGAAATCCTTGTCTTCCTTCCACTTCACTTCACTTCACTTCACTTCACTGACCCCTACTATATCTAGATTGAGCCTTTGCATTTCCCTTTTCAGATTTTCTAGTTTCCCTACCACGTTCAAGCTTCTGATATTCCACGCCCCGACTCGTAGAACGTTATCCTTTCGTAGATTATTCAATCTTTTTCTCATGGTAACCTCCCCCTTGGCAGTCCCCTCCCGGAGATCCGAATGGGGGACTATTCCGGAATCTTTTGCCAATGGAGAGATAATCATGACACTTCTTCAATTACAGGCCACACGTCCTGTGGACACACGTTACGTGATACCACACTACCCAGTGACAAATGAGTCATTTCAGCAAGCTGTCGTGTCGTCACACATCTGTCATTTTGGATTATTTGATCAGTGGTCTCCTTATTTGGTCTCCTTATTCAAATCACTCACTGCCGTCGACAGTCTACCGCAGTCTACCGCATCGTGGATTGTGCAGTAGGGAGAAATCACCTTCTTTAAACCTCTGAAACCACCGCTGGATATTGCTGCTATCCACTGTGTCCTTCTCATAAACAGGGAGCAACTTCCTATGAATCGATGTGGAAGTGTCATCGCCGTTCTTGAAGAGGAACTCCATCACCGAAGGTTGTCGAAACCTGACATCTACTTCACGGTCCATTATGGATCACGTGTAAAGAAAAGAAAATACTTTTATATACCAACTTATAGCTAAATGTTTGAAGTATGTTCACAAAAAAAAAATAAAAAAATTAGAGACGACTGAGCAAAACCTTTTGACGCCATTTGTACGTCAACCCCGTAGATGATACGGAGAGTAGCATGCAAACATTCGACCTGCTTCTCCGTTTTCGAGATACTCGTTCACATCCTCTGCGTAATAACAAGTCGCTTATCTCAATCATATGCACCCCGTATCTTCGCTAGTGTGATCCCCCTTCCGTGGTTGTCCGCAGCTCGTGGTCTCGCGGACGCCTTCTCGGTTCCCGAGTACGGGGTCCCGGGTTAGATTCCCGGCGGGGTCAGGGATTTTCACCTGCCTCGAGATGACGGGGTGTTTGTGTTGTCCTCATCATTTCATCATCATTCATGAAAGTTGAGAGACTGGACTGAGCACAGGTTGGGAATTTGTACGGGCGCTGATAACCGCGCAGTTGAGCGCCCCACAAACCAAACACCATTGTCATCACCACTTTCCGTGGTTGCTCCGCTTACGTACTTTCGTTACCGCGTCACATGCCCGCAACGGCACAACGCGGCATCCGACGTCGTTGTGCGCAGCGGTCATAATGTTTCGGCTTATCGGTGTACGAGTATATTACTCATTCTATTTTCGAGTTACCTTTCCTAATTTTAAACAGCTCTGAGAAGAACTCCGTAACAGAGTGTTGATGGAGCTTGAGAAAAGCTTTTCTGCAAATGGGACGGAGAAAACTGGATTTTGCTATGTTAACTGTATTTTTTATGAAAGAGATTTCGATGAAAAAATTTTTTTACCGTATTTTATTATTTGTTTACCAACCTGCCAGTATACGCACGTTAAGTGAGAATTGGTAGAAGCCGACCTCGGGGAAGATCAGTTTGGATTCCGTAGAAATGTTGGAAAACGTGAGGCAATACTGACCCTACGACTTATCTTAGAAGAAAGATTAAGGAAAGGCAAACCTACGTTTCTAGCATTTGTAGACTTAGAGAAAGCTTTTGACAATGTTGACTGGAATACTCTTTCACATTCTGAAAGTGGCAGGGGAAAAATAAGCAAGGGACTTGGAAGAGCAATTGAACGGAATGGACTGTGTCTTGAAAGGAGGATATAAGATGAACAGCAACAAAAGCAAAACGAGGATAATGGAATGTAGTCGAATTAAGTCGGGTGATGCTGAGGGAATTAGGTTAGAAAATGAGACACTTAAAGTAGTAAAGGAGTTTCGCTATTTGGGGAGCAAAATAACTGATGATGGTCGAAGTAGAGAGGATATAAAATGTAGACTGGCAATGGCAAGGAAAGCGTTTCTGAAGAAGAGAAATTTGTTAACATCGAGTATTGATTTAAGTGTCTGGAAGTCGTTTCTGAAAGTATGGAGTGTAGCCAGGTATGGAAGTGAAACATGGACGACTAATAGTTTAGACAAGAAGAGAATAGAAGCTTTAGAAATGTGGTGCTATAGAAGAATGCTGAAGATTAGATGGGTAGATCATGTAACTAATGAGGAGGTATTGAATAGGATTGGGGAGAAGAGAAGTTTGTGGCACAACTTGACTAGAAGGGATCGGTTGGTAGGACATGTTCTGAAGCATCAAGGGGATCACCAATTTAGTACTGGAGGGCAGCGTGGAGGGTAAAAATCGTAGAGGGAGACTAAGAGATGCATTCACTAAACAGATTCAGAAGGATGTAGGCTGCAGTAGGTACTGGGAGATGAAAAAGTTTGCACAGGACAGAGTAGCATGGAGAGCTACATCAAACCAGTCTCAGGACTGAAGACCACAACAACTCAACAACTGAGAAATGTTTTCTTATAGAAAGTACCTTGGTATTTTCCTTAGGCAATTTTTGTAAATCATGGAAACAAATCCTGGACGGCAAAACACGGATTTGAACTTCCGTCTTCCCGAACACAAGGCCAGTGCCTTGCTTCAGCGCCACCTCGCTCCCTTCCGAATCGCTTCCGAAGTACAAGAGAGAGAGAGAGAGAGAGAGAGAGAGAGAGAGAGAGATAAGTGAATGCTGCGTCCCGGTGCGCTAAGTTCCCGCGAAGCGGCTGGGATCGATGTAGGCAGAAAGCTACGCGCAGCGGCGTTCCGAGACGATGCCGGCTTCCAGAGCGCCGGCTGCGTTGTTATCGGGCAATCGCGCTTCGCCAACTTAGCTCGCCGAGTATCGGCTGCTGCCTCCCACGAAGTTTGCAGAACCAGATAGCGAGGCGGATCCAGATCTGCGCTCCAGGTCTTCCCACGACGGAGCAGGCGGGCGCCTGTTCGCAACAGTTGGTAAACACCGAACGCCGTTAGCAAGGCGACGTGAAGTAGCGCCGGAAACCTTTCCATAACCGAGCGCCGTTCCACTCCAGTGGCGCACAATGACACCTTTGAATATCTCCAGAGATGAATGGCACGGTTACCGGAGTCCAGCTGACTTGACAGCTCCAATTACGAATTCCTTTTTCCGACTGACCTAGTCTGGTTCATTAGAAACTTCAATCGATAATCTTGGGAGGATGATGGGGTGGGAAAGAAAATTCGAAACAGTAAAGAAGAAATATCCCTATAAATACGAGGGACCGGCAACAAGCAACACATCTTTTTTTCTGGAAGCCGGTTTGTTTTATTCAGGATTCTAATACTTTATTTTTCACTATTATTTTCTCTACAAAACCCTATTTTCAACGTAATCTCCATTCAATGCGATGGTCTTACTCGGAGGGCTTGTATGCCTGTACGGTACCATTCTACTGGTCGATGTCGGAACCAGCGTATTGCTGCATCAATAACCTCTCGACCATCGCGAACTGCTTCTCTCGTGGTCCATCCATCATTGGACCAAACAAATGAAAGTCTTCTGTTAGGAAAACACCTTTGAATACCCCAGCTGGTGGAAGAGTGTGCCAGCTCTACCAGGAGAGACGCCCATTTGTGCAGCAGCGAGGTGATTGATTGTGATCTGTCGATCACCTCGAATGAGTATGTCCGCACATTCCAAGATTGCAGGAGTCACATATGTGTGCAGCGGGCTGGCACGTAGGAGATCGGATAGGTTTGTGCGACCTTGTTGCGATGGTGACAGATGCCTCGCACAACGACTCACTGTGCTTTTGTTCACCTCCTGGTCTTCTGTAAGAGCTTGCGAATATCTGCGATGCTCTGAGATTCCACAACTCAATGACAGCTCTCTGCTTGGAACGCACCTGCGTTGCAGGCACCATTTTGAAAGGCTACGAATAGTGCCGCTACCTATGGGAACTACATGAAACTATAGGGACTGAAGCGGGAATATTCCACGACGTCCCACTACAAATTCCGCATTTTCCAACCAAAATGGCCGAGAAAAATGCGTTACTTATTGGATGCCACTCGTATATGTGAAGAAACTAATTGGTTTTAATTAATGAAATGATGCTTTATATAAAGTGAGTTTGTAAACAAGGTCCACTCATCATATATGCAGAAGTTATAAAAAGTTAAAGCCGGCCACAATACACTAACGCTTGGTCCAACACTGCCAATACACCCTCCTCCTAACGTTGTGTCGAAACTAAGGAATGAAGATCAGGATTTAACAATCCGTCGACGACGAAGTCATTCGAGATGTATCAGGGCTCGGATTGAGGGTAGGTAAAACGCATCCATGATCCAGTCACATTTCCACACCACATATAACAGTAAATCATGATGCCATTCTGTTACTAATGACATTAGGGAATGGCTTGTAGCCTGTGTAGGATAATGTACATGTGGGCTTTTTAGGTTAGAGAATTCCCTCCCTAGGCTCGACAAGACGCCTCCTGAGACGCGACTAGGTAGTAGTAGGCAAAACGCAACAGGGAATTAAAATATTAATGTGCGTCTATAGAAAGGTCCCAGAACTGCTCTCATTAATAAACGATCACAATGCCCACATAGTACTAGGGACAGAAAGTTGGCTGAAACCAGATGTAAACAGTAATGAAATTCTAAACTCAGATGGGAATGTATACCGCAGAGACAGGCTGGACAGTGAAGTGGGAGGCGTGTTTGTAGCGATAAAAAGTGCAATAGTATAGAAGGATATTGACGGAGATCCGAAACGGGAAATAATTTGGATGAAGGTCACGTTAAAGCAGGCTCAAACATGGTAATTGGATGTCTCTATTGGCCCCCTGGCTCAGCAGCTGTTGTGGCAGAGCACCTGAAGGAAAATTTGGAAAATTTTTCGACTAGATTTCCCCACCACGTTATAGTTCTGGGAAGAGATTTTAATTTGCCGGATATAGACTGGGAGACTCAAACGTTTATAACGGGTGGCAGGGACAAAGAATCCAGTGAAATTTTTTTAGATGCATTATATGAAAACTACCTTGAGCAGTTAAACAGTGAACCGACTCGTGGCGATATTAGACCTTCTGGTGACAAACAGACCCGAACTATTTGAAACAGTTAACGCAGAACAGGGAATCAGCGATCATAAAGCGGTTACTGCATCGATGATTTCAGCCGTAAATAGAAATATTAAAAAAGGTAGGGAGAGTTTTCTGTTTAGCAAAAGTGACAAAAAGCAGATTTCAGAGTACTTCA
Organism: Schistocerca piceifrons; assembly: GCF_021461385.2. Lineage (NCBI taxonomy): Eukaryota > Metazoa > Arthropoda > Insecta > Orthoptera > Acrididae > Schistocerca > Schistocerca piceifrons. Next base: position 508,603,669 of record NC_060142.1, on the reverse strand, counting down.
CGGCTCAACACAAAAGTTTTGTCTCAAGTACAGATAGTGTTCAGGATCAGTGGACAAAGTTCAAAACCGTCGTACATAATGGGTTAGATGAGTATGTGCCAAGCAAGATCGTAAGAGATGGAAAAGAGCCACCGTAGTACAACAACCGTTATTTCCTTTTGTTTCTGGTGTTGCGCGTTAACGACCAGCATTGTAACTCACTCAGCAACTTACCTCATTCTCCGCACGTGGAGTTATCTGCATCGCTGGCACTCGTAAACCTATCACACATCGTTACATACCTACAGACGACTTGTCATCATTATTTGCATTGTGACAACGCTAGTACTATGCTGCGTGCTAAACATGTTATCAACTGCTTTTGTTAATTTTATTTATAAATTAAATACTACAGTATTATTATATACATTATGCAATGATAAATACATCATTTCTGAAGTCTCGTAAATAAATTCAAACCATTGCTAAAGTAATTGGGGGGGGGGGGGGGCGCATATTTTGTAAAGCAGTTTGCATGAGAGAATGCTATATTTCACTATGTTACCATAAGTGTATTCTCGTGTTGTTCATTGCAACTGAAAACAGCCAGGTGAACGGCTCCACACGGGTATTCGGAATGAAAGAAAACTCTTATGCCAGAATGGGATTTATGGGGGTTTTCCTGTCAGAGGGTCTTATTTTACGCTCAAGAACTTTTTTCTGCAAGAATTATTTTTTCTTACAATTTTTATTAACAAATAAAAGTACATATCTTGTATACTATTAAACAATTTTTGGGCAGTAATTTGCAGCACAAAAAGCGACCAAAATACCTCTGCGAGGATTTGAAGTACATGTCTGCAATCAAAATTACACATGTGTAAATTATCACAATTAAATTCTCTATTTCGAGAGCCTCGAAAATCAAATTTCCTGAAGTGCATTTCTAAACGACAGCCACTTGAAAATGTAGATACTGAAAATAAACGTATTTTGTTGCTTTTAAATGTAAATAAATTACAAACATTATGAGAACGCGTTGTTTTTTGTGGTTCACGGCAAAATTTCGAGTGTCTATTTTATTAAATTCATAACGGCATCCAATTTCACCAAGTAAGTTTAAGAAACGTTATCTCGATAAATATGCATTTGAACTCCTGAGTTCGGTTTTTCTGTAAACAACAGTAAAATTTTACAACTTACTTTTAATCTGCTAGCCCTGGGCAATACAGTGAAACTTCGTCTCATTCGAAGATCTGATTTTCTAAAGAGAGGGTCTTCCTAGTCGCAGCTCAAGCACCGACGCTGCTCTGGATCTTGCGGCGGTCCTTACGCTTCATGCGTTTCTCTTCCATTTTCGTAGCGAATGGGCAAGCCATGGTGCCGGTAACGAGACCCATGGCTTTCATATTATGCAGGACACCCTTAAATCCGTTGCTAAGAATTACGCACACCCGATTGTTTGAAATTAGAACGACTTTTACCCTTTAAACCAGGGGTCTCCAAACTTTTTAGTCCGCGGGCCACATTGACTCCTGCACGAAGTCATAAGGGCCAAGATCCACCTAGTGGGATTAAAGCACGCTAGCACTCCATGATCACCGTAATGTAGGGTTAAAGGAAAGATGAAATCACAAAAATCTAAGGTTGTGGGAATAGCTAGCACTGAAACGAACTACGCTTTTTATTTAATTACATAATTTTGATTGGTGGACGAACCTGGCCGAAATTCTGGCCTATTTTATTCTGGCGAATTTCACCGACCAAAAAGTATGTCACTGCACATTCTTCACGAAAGCGTCCTGCAAAGTTAACGAAATCTCAAAATCATTGTTAGCAACGCTATTACTGCAAGACGTAACAGAGGTAGAGTATGTCAACGCATTGTTATTTCAAGCGGCGCAACAATAAGTTTAGTTATGTAGTCTTGTAGGGAGTAGCAGAGCCAGAGCATATATTTCATAGTTCTGTTGCGTGATTGTGTCTATGTTGCGAGTGTCTCAGGAGTTTTTTAGTGTTTTATGCGCTGTACTAGTAGGTGAGACGACGAAGTGTGGGACAATTTATTCAAAGTTTGTAATAGAAGATGGAAGGAAAATCTGAAAATCGAAATACGTATAGCACGACTTGAGTATTTTTTCACTGTATTTTTTAGTGGAACTACAGTGTAATTGTGAGTATTTAATTTAGTAATTGAAGTACCTTAAAAATAAATTCATTGCATTTTGTTTAGGCAGACTGCTCCCTAGTTTTATTAGTATTAAATAGCACAATTTTATTTTCAGATTACAATCTTTTGTGAAGTTCTGTATAAATATGGAAAAGAAAAGAAAGGTTGACAGTGAATGTAGAATTTTTAAAGAGCAGTGGGGATGTCAATATTTCGTGGTGGAGTCAAGCAACAAACCAATGTGTATTATTTGCAATGAAGCAATATCAGTCTTCAAAGACTACAATATAAAACATCATTATGAGACTAAGCACTCTCAGAATTACTCCAAGTTTACAGGATGCGAACGATTAGAAATGTATGAGTCTGTGAAACGCCAGCTAAAAACCCAGCAGTCGCTGTTTAAGAAAGTAAATGCTGAACAACAACTCTAACACTGTGAGTTTTCAAGATATAAATTAATTACAGTTATTTTTATACATCAGTTATAACTAAAATATTCAATATCATTATGTACACCAGGTATTGTATTTTCTTTAAATTGCCTTTAAATAAAAATATTTTATACGATATACTTGCTATGTGTATTTTACAACGTAATCAAAAGAAAGTGAAACCTCACTTAAGAAGCATCTTCCATAATGATTGAGTACTAAGGCTAGTCGCCGAAGTGGCGTCTATTTGAAAGACTTGTACCAGAATCGTGAGTAGAATAAAATGCAAAGAACTTTTTTACTTAAAATGTTTTCGCCAAACTAGTCTGTTAACCGTTCTTTTCTTTCACTATCGCACGGAGAATGGTCTGTCTGTTTATTGTGGATAGCCACAAGTTTAACCATGACCTTCCGCTTTGTAAAGATAGACCTCCGACAATGTCGCGGTGTATTGGTCGCGATAGGTCTCGAAACTCAATTATTGGCAATATAGGTACCACCTCAAATATTTGGCGGACCAGATACCGGGGATGTCCGGCCAGCTAACGCCGGTTTGCCGGCCCTCGCGGGCCGCTTTCGGCCCGCGGGCCGTAGTTTGGAGACCCCTGCTTTAAACCATGTGTTTTGGAGCACAAGACGAAGTTAATGAATTCAGTGCTTCATTGTTGTTGTGTGTCTAGGCCCCAAGACATCTCTCCATCAAAGTGTCGTCAGATGTTTGTAAAAATGAGTAATAGCTTCAATAACTTCACTCCTCAGTGGTGCCTTATGGTCAAAAGTATCCGGTGCCTCGTTTATCTCAGCTTGCTCCCATTCACACCAACATTCAGAACACTAATCACGCTGCGAATTTTCATTCATTCAGCTCTTGTGATCAAGTATCGCCATAGACAATTTTTTAATCTCACTTTTGTCGAAAGCATTTACCTGGGACATCCGATGGGCAAACTGACAAGTACATCACCTACGTCGATATTTTCTTCGACCTAGAATGTTACAATAGCCTTAAAGAGAAATAAAGATCGAGAGGAGTCGCAAACGGCCCAAGCCCGGAGAGCGGCTGTAGTTACTGTTATGCACGTTTCCATTGATTTTCAGGTATGAATAATAATATCCCGATAAAATCCTTTTCCTCATATATTTTTGGGACTATTTGGAGTTAAAAGATGCACAAAACAAAGATTTTTGAAACATCTACACGGGAAAATCCCCTTAACCGGTGAGGTACAACCCAGTGTTGGCTGCCAGTACAGAGCACACTGTTCACCTCCGTAATGAGGTCGCGCGCAATACACAGGGCGCTTCCACTGTGTCTGCCAGACGAACGGCTGACCTCTGACCCCCTGTAACATTTAAAACGGCGTGAAAATTAATCAACGCGACGTGTCGTCGGTTTCGCTTTGTAGCTCCACGCGATAGCCGGCAAACAGAAACGCAATTTTCAGAATTGGCAAACAACACCAAGTCATTTACATCACTAACCCCTTGCTGTTTGTATCTCATGAAGTAGTTGTGTCAGTAGCGAGAGGCTCGCTGCCCTCCAGTACTAAATTGGTGATCACATGATGCCACAGAACATGTCCTACCAACCGGTTCCTCCTTCTAGTCAAGTTGTGCCACAAACTCCTCTTCTCCCCAATTCTATTCAATACCTCCTCATTAGTTATGTGATCTACCCATCTAATCTTCAGCATTCTTCAGTAGCACCACATTTCGAAAGCTTCTATTCTCTTCTTGTCTAAACTATTTATCGTCCACGTTTCACTACCATACATGGCTACACTCCATACAAATACTTTCCATACTTTCAGAAACGACTTCCTGACACTTAAATCTATACTCGATGTTAACAAATGTCTCTTCTTCAGAAACGCTTTTCTTGCCATTGCCAGTCTACATTTTATGTCCACTCTAATTCGACCACCATCAGTTATTTTGCTCCCCAAATAGCAAAACTCCTTTACTACTTTAAGTGTATCATTTCCTAATCTAATTCCCTTGGCATCACCCGACTTAATTCGACTACATTCCATTATCCTCGTTTTGTTTCTGTTGATGTTCATCCTATATCCTCCTTTCAAGACACTATCCATTCCGTTCAACTGCTCTTCCAAGTCATTTGCTGTCCCTGACAGAATTACAATGTCATCGGCAAACCTCAAAGTTTTTATTACTTCTCCATGTATTTTAATACCTACTCCGAACTTTTCTTTTGTTTCCTTTATTGCTTGCTCAATATATAGATTGAATAGTATCGGGGAGAGGCTACGACCCTGTCTCACTCCCTTCCCAACCACTGCTTCCCTTTCATACCCCTCGACTCTTATAACTGCCATCTGGTTTCTGTACAAATTGTAAATAGCCTTTCGCTCCCTGTATTTTACCCCTGCCGCCTTCAGAATTTGAAAGAGAGTATTCCAGTTAACATTGTCAAAAGCTTTCTCTAAGTCTACAAATGCTAGAAACGTAGGTTTGCCTTTTCTTAATCTTTCTTCTAAGATAAGTCGTAAGGTTAGTATTGCCTCACGTGCTCCAACATTTCTACGGAATCCAAACTGATCTTCCCCGAGGTTGGCTTCTACCAATTTTCCCATTCGTCTGTAAAGAATTCGCATTAGTATTTTGCAGTTGTGACTTATTAAACTGTCCGCAGCTCGTGGTCGTGCGGTAGCGTTCTCGCTTCCCGCGCCCGGGTTCCCAGGTTCGATTCTCGGCGGGGTCAGAGTATTTCTCTGCCTCGTGATGACTGGGTGTTGTGTGATGTCCTTAGGTTAGTTAGGTTTAAGTAGTTCTAAGTTCTAGGGGACTGATGACCATAGATGTTAAGTCCCGTAGTGCTCAGAGCCACTTATTAAACTGATAGTTCGATAATTTTCGTATCTGTCAACACCTGCTTTCTTTGGGATTGGAATTATTATATTCTTCTTGACGTCTGAGGGTATTTCGCCTGTCTCATACATCTTGCTCACCAGATGGTAGAGTTTTGTCAGGACTGGCTCTCCCAAGGCTGTCAGTAGTTCTAATGGAATGTTGTCTACTCCGAGGGCCTTGTTTCGACTTAGGTCTTTCAGTCCTCTGTCAAACTCTTCACGCAGTATCATATCTCCCATTTCATCTTCATCTACGTCCCCTTCCATTTCCATGATATTGTCCTCAAGAACATCGCCCCTGTATAGACCCTTTATATACGTCTTCCACCTTTCTGCTTTCATTTCTTTGCTTAGAACTGGGTTTCCATCTGAGTTCTTGATATTCATGCAAGTGGTTCTCTTTTCTCCAAAGGTCTCTTCAATTTTCCTGTAGGCAGTATCTATCTTACCCCTCGTGAGATAAGCCTCTACATCCTTACATTTGTCCTCTAGCCATCCCTGCGTAGCCATTTTGCACTTCCTATCGATCTCATTTTTGAGAACTTTGTATTACTTTTTGCCTGCTTCACTTACTGCATTTTTATATTTTCTCCTTTCATCAATTAAATTCAGTATCTCTTCTGTTACCCAAGGATTTCTACTAGCCCTCGTCTTTTTACCTACTTGATCCTCTGCTGCCTTCACTATTTCATTCCTCAAAGCTACCCATTCTTCTTCTACTGTATTTCTTTCCCCCATTCCTGTCAATTGTTGCCTTATGCTCTCCCTGAAACTCTGTACAACCTCTGGTTCTTTCAGTTTATCCAGGACCCATCTCGTTAAATTCCCACCTTTTGCAGTTTCTTCAGTTTTAATCTGCAGTTCATAACCAATAGATTGTGGTCAGAGTCCACATCTGCCCCTGGAAATGTCTTAAAATCTGTCTTATCATTATATAATCTATCTGATACCTTTTAGTATCTCCAGGGTTCTTCCACGTATACAACCTTCTTTCATGATTGTTGAACCAAGTGTTAGCTATGATTAAGTTATGCTCTGTGCAAAATTCTACCAGGCAGCTTCCTCTTTCATTTCTTAGCCCCAATCCATATTCACCTACTACGTTTCCTTCTCTTCCTTTTCCTACTGTCGAATTCCAGTCACACCTGACTATTAAATTTTCGTCTCCGTTCACTACCTGAATAATTTCTTTTATCTCATCATACGTTTCATCAATTTCTTCATCATCTGCAGAGCTAGTTGGCATATAAACTTGTACTACTGTAGTAGGCGTGGGCTTCGTGTCTATCTTGGCCACAATAATGCGTTCACTATGCTGTTTGTAGTAGCTTACCCGAATTCCTATTTTCCTATTCATTATTAAACCTACTCCTGCATTACCCCTATTTGACTTTGTGTTTATAACCCTGTATTCACCTGACCAAAAGTCTTGTTCCTCCTTCCACCGAACTTCACTAATTCCCACTATATCTAACTTTAACCTATCCATTTCCCTTTTTAAATTTTCTAACCTACCTGCCCGATTAAGTGATCTGACATTCCACGCTCCGATCCGTAGAACGCCAGTTTTCTTTCTCCTGATAACGACGTCCTTCTGAGTAGTCCTCGCCCGGAGATCCGAATGGGGGACTATTTTACCTCCGGAATATTTTACCCAAGAGGACGCCATCATCATTTAATCATACAGTAAAGCTGCGTGCCCTCGGGAAAAATTACAGTTGTAGATTCCCCTTGCTTTCAGCCGTTAGCAGTACCAGCACAGCAAGGCCGTTTTGGTTAGTGTTACAAGGCCAGGTCAGTCAATCAACCAGACTGTTGCCCCTGCAACTACTGAAAAGGCTGCTGCCCCTCTTCAGAAACAACACGTTTGTCTGGCCTCTCAACAGATACCACTCCGTTGTGGTTGCACCTACGGTACGGCTATCTGTGTCGTTGAGGCACGCAAGCCTCCCCACCAACGGCACGGTCCATGGTTCATGGGGGTGGTATTTCATTTGGGAATGCTGATAACGAATAAATTTATATATATATATATAAACATAATAATGAAGGTTGTTACATGAAACAGGACTTTCTCTAAAATTAACGTTTATCCACAGACTAAAAGTTATAGAATACAGGCAACTAAGGAAACAATTTTGTGTGGATTTTTTTCTTTTTTTAGTTGTATAGTGCGAAAAGAATAAAAGAAAACTCTGTTATTTAACGTAGGAAACGGGGAAAAAAGAGCTCCAAGATGATCTTGGTGTGCGAAAACGATTCAGCTACCGCTCGTTTTGAAAACACCGGTTGGGAACATGCCTTCGGAAAGCAACGCCAAGTCTTTTATGATCATGAGAATAGAGATGCATCATTCACTCGCTCACAGGGGACGTTCCAACTGCGGGGTGGGTTGAAAAAAATGCTCCCTAAATACGAGAGTTGAAACTTCAATAGTGGCAACTATTTATTTACAACTCGTACAAAATAGATAACGTTTCAAAGTTTTACTTAGCTTCAAAGTAGTCACCAGCTTTGTGTATAACCCGTTGCCAGCGATATGGAAGTCGTAGGATACTCTTAGCAGTGCCAGTTGTGTTGACAGTTCGAGCGGCGCGGTCTATTGCCCGACGAATTTGTAGCAGTTCTGAAGCGAATGCCGTGAGGTGTTTCCTTCAGTTTATAAATCGCGTTGAACTCACGAGGGCTTAAGTCGAATGAAATAAGACTTGCACTTGATGATTGAACTTCCGCGTATGGGACCTCCCGGCCAACGATGCCATACGCGCAATTCCATTTTTTTCCCCTCTTATTGATGAAAATGACGATTTTTGGTTTCAACAAGATCGGTCGCCAGATCATACGATCTTACACGTTGTGACCTATTTTTGTGGCGATTTGTGAAGTCGAAAGTGTACGTGAGCAAACCACAAACAGTACACCAATTGAAGGATGAAATTAAAAGGGTTATTAACGGCATCCCGCCAGATGTTTGTGTACGCGTCATCAAGAACGTCAATGAACGCATTACCCGTTGCCGCGTGGCCTTGGGTGCACATAAGGAGGATATAATTTTTTCATATGTAAATGGGAGAAGTCACTTAATGTGTTTATAAAAAAAAACATTATATTCTCAATAAATTTTGTATGTTCTGTAGCACTTTAATATTCGTCCCTACTTTCCGGACATCCTCTTACTTGGGCTGGTCACTGCTAAGAATTTATGAACACACAATCTATTCTTAACGCATTTCAGTGTACAAACTATAATGATAGAAACGAACAAATTCGATAAGCCCGGTAGAAAACAGAGGAACAATGCTCGAAGGGTTTACCTGCATACTGCAAGGTGATTGGCTGTTGTGACAGTAACCTCAGTGCCGTACTGACCCCTTGTCGGAAGCAGAGGCCGCCTCTTCATAGTGACGCCCGCACAACGCGTCGCGTCTCCAGTAATGTCTTTCTATAAATGGGCTCTTGTTACACGACGAAAACCGTTGGCCTTTCTACCGCGGTTGACTTCAAGGAATCTGCTGCACTGGATCCTTCCAGGCTGCCAATGCCAACCCAATTGAAGTCGTCGGCACGGACTCCCACAGAGACAACACGAGAATTTTTCTCTGTTAGGTTTCCTGGTAGGGTCGGTATTTCACAAGCCCTAAAACTAACAATATCTGGTGTTTGCCACGCCAAGTTTGAATTTAACGTCCTCCCTCTCATTTTCTGTCCCAAGAAGCAGCCCTTCCTCGCGAAACTTGACCTATAAAGCCACGTACAAATGTCAAATATGTGCCATTAGAAAATATATCTATAAATACCTAACGTTACCATAAAATGGTATGTCCAGCTTTGTGGCGAAGAACCAGAATATTCGTGTAACTATATGGTAAGTTGCGCAGATGACTCCCGTTGGGAGGATATCGGCCGCATCTCGTACAAAGCAACCCTTCCAGCATCTGCCTTAAGTGGCTTCAGGAAACCACGGAAAGCCTGACTCTGGATGAGCTGATGGGGATTTGAACCCAGTTCCTACAGAGCCCACTGGCTTCAGTACTGCCCTTCTTTGTTATCGTCCTTGTTTATTTCCGTCGGCTCAATAATTTCTGCAACATACTTAGTTCACTCGGGAGATTTTGCCAAATTTGATGATTAAATGTCGATCGTGACCCTTCCACGTACAGCGTCTTCTGATACGAAATCTGCATTCCAGTTTTTGCTACTGTTTCCTGGAGTTCCTCTGTATATTGGATTGTTTCTGGTCTATAATTGGAGAGGATTTCAAGGCCAACTGCAATCGCTAGACAATGAAGGTGAATTTTAATTGGGAGACTTCTGTCTTTAGTTTAATTTTTCCATTTCCTGATCAGTTTTTTACTGTATTAAGTCGATCGATCTCCTTGTCTGAACCATGTATCATCTGAAGTGTTCCAGAAAGTTATCTCAAAAACTTATCTTTTGTCACTGAGTTGCTCGGAGATCGTTTAATCAGCTACCTTGGGTTAGAAAATTCTCCCAAGAATTTACCTTTTGTCGTTAGTTGGGCGGTTTTTGTTTAAGCAGTTAGCTTGTTAGTTTTCTGGTCATTAATATAATGATTTTTCTCTGTTTTGCAGGTGAGTACTGTTCGATGCTTCCTCACTTCCCATGCTGGCAGGGAGACGCAGTCGCCGGTCGGTGAGCCTCCCCACGTTTGTCCATACTGTAGCAGTCTCTGTCTTCAACTCTACTGCATACCACTCCAGTACTTATAGATCGACGCCTTGTACGGGATGCGCTCTTCGGAAGTCCAGAAGAAAGAACTAAAAATCAGTAAAAAACAATCTCGATCGCGCTTTTAGATATTTTATTTGTTGACAACCGGTTTCGGTCCTTTCCTCAGACGATCTTCAGGCTGATCCCCGCCATTCTGGCTGCTGGTAGCGGCAGACGGAGCGACATCCGTAGAAGTACGGTTGTGACTACATCTATGGACTTCACTCCGTCTGCAGCCACCGGCGGCCATAATGACGGTGATCAGCCTGAAGATGATCTGAGAAAAGGGCTGAAACCGGTTGGCAACAAATAAAATACCTGAAAGCGCGATCGAGACTGTTTTTGTTGCATTTTAGCATTTTATACCGATCGCTGTGCTCCAATCAAGAATGCTTTCTAAGATCACTCTGTGAATTTTCTTATTTTTGCTCTAGATGATTATTAAAGGATGGAAGAATAACTAACGAAATTAATACGAGGTAACAGAAGGAAGGCAATTTCTACCAAACAATAAAACACCTGATTTGGAATAATGAAGTTTCAGAAAGAGCAAAACTCCTTATGTATAAGAATTATTACATCCCTATTGTCAGCCGGCCGAAGTGGCCGTGCGGTTAAAGGCGCTGCAGTCTGGAACCGCAAGACCGCTACGGTCGCAGGTTCGAATCCTGCCTCGGGCATGGATGTTTGTGATGTCCTTAGGTTAGTTAGGTTTAACTAGTTCTAAGTTCTAGGGGACTAATAACCTCAGCAGTTGAGTCCCATAGTGCTCAGAGCCATTTGAACCATTTGAACCCTATTGTCACCTATGGTGGAGAAACATGGACAATAACAGAAAGGGACTGGAGCAGACTGCAAGCAGGGGAAATGAAATTTCTCAGAGCAGTTAAGGGAAAAACAAGAATAGACAGGGTAAGGAATGTAGAGATTAGAAAGGACCTTAAACAAGAAAGTACGAGAGAAGAAATTGAAAGAAAGAGATTAAGATGGTATGGGCATGTTAAGAGGATGCATGGGCAGAGACTCCCCAAAATTATGGAAGAACTAAAGATGGATGGGAAAAGACCTAGAGGGCGCCCAAGAACACGGTGGAAAATGGGAGTGAAAATATCTGTAGAAAGAAGAGGTGTGACCTGGCAGCAAGTGGAGGAAGAAAAGTGGTGGGAGGACCGAGCCAAATGGAGAGGACTCATCAGCACTCAGACCCGGCAGTAGCTGGAGCGGGATTCGGATATAGATAGATAGATGATTATTAAAATAGTCTGACAGTATTCAGACGAGATGTTGCCCACTGCTAGGCTGCCTCTTTTACAACATACAACAGGTATTCAATAAGTAATGCAATACACTTTTTCTCTGCCCATTTTGGTTGAAAAATTGCAGAATTTGTTGTGGGGCATCGTAAAATATTCCCGCTTCAACCTCCTTAGTTTCATGAAATTCTGATAGGTGGCGGCGCTATACGTAGAGTTCAAAATGGCGCCTGTAAAGGAGGTGCATTCTAACCATAGATCTGTCATGGAGTAGGCGTTCGTATGCGCTTGCAGAATCTCTACGGGGATCTGGCAATGAACAAAAGCACAGAGAGTCGTTGGGCGAGGCTTCTGTCATCATCGCAACAAGGTTGCGCAAGCCAGTCCGATCTCCGTGAGCCGGCCGGCAGCACATAGTTGACTCCTGCAATGTTGGAACGTGCGAAAACTGTCATTCGGGTGATCGATAGATCACAATCGAGCATCTCGCTACACAACTGGAAGTCTCTGCTGGTTCTGCTGACACACTTGTCCACCAGTTGAGGTACTCAGAAGTGTATATATAAATATCTTCAAAATTTCGCGGCCCTGTCAGCAACTGTGTAAATATTAATTTTAATAATTAAAAGCCTCAATTGCACCGTTTGCCTAGAATTTACCTGGGTTTCAGTCGGGATAACCCAACCTTCTTCAGAATAACAGTAACTACCGTTTGTCCATATTGGACATCGTCAACCTAAAACTAGAAATCCATAAATTATCGTCAGACTATAAAACTTATCTGGAACTGCCTCGGTCCCACTTCGCGACCGTAGTTACTATTATTCTGAAGAAGGTTGGGTTATCCCGACTGAAACCTAGGTAAACTCTAGGCAAACGGTGCAAATGAGGCTGTTAATTATTAAAATTAAAATTAAGTGTGTATCCCCTTGGATCCTCGCCACCTAGCAGAAGTCCATTCAGAGCAACGAAGGAACATTTGTGCGGGATTGCTTGCACTTTACGAGGCTGATTGTGACAATTTTTGAAGCAATTACTGATGCAGCACGACGCTGGCTCCGAGGTCGATCAGTAGGGCATATTTGCCCTCCCAGCCAGGTGGCGTAAGGCCGTCGCACTGAACGAAGATTATGTTGAAAAATAGGTTTTTGCAGCAAAAAGAATGGAGAACAATTTGGTGTTTTGGAATTCTGAATAAACTAACCTGCTTTCAGAAAAAAATCAATTTCATTACTTACTGAGCGCCGCTCGTATATTGACATTAAATTTAAAATACTCAAAATATGAAACTAATGCCAGTATTTCAGTTAATTCCATTACTTCTCGTGCGCTTTTTTTTTTTTTTTTTTTTTTTTTGCTGCTTATAATATCGGTGGTCTAATTCACCGGGGTGTTAATATTGTTAATATATAAGTTAACAATATCGAGTAAAGTGAGAGTTGAGCCTATAGGGATGTCAGTCACTACGACATAATTAAAAATATCATAACTATTTCTTATGCAGTATAATCAGTCGTACGTACGCCCTACTTCCAGTATTGTGTTGAGTTCTTTACAAAGCTTATAGGCTGGGTAGTCGCTATTATTGTCTGTAGGACGTCTTGGTTTATACTCTTTATGAATCTTAACTTGTGACGAAAAGTTAGAATATGTGGGCGACTTTCAACTTACGTTTCTCTTCACGTGATCTAGACGTCGTAAAACTATAGCGTAAGTGGACTATGTGCTTTTTGTCTACAACTTTCAACTTAGTCCCTTCCTCGCCATGATTATTTATCTGAAGCCACTGCCAGTTAAACAGCTTACCTATGGAGTATCGTCTCAGTTGTACGCCTGGCTTCGTGATTTCCTCTGAGAAAGATTACAGTTCGTAGAAACTGACGAGAATTTATCTAGCGAAACGGAAGGGATATCTGTGGTCTCCCAAGGAATTGTTATAGGGCCTTTGCTGCTGTGAATCTATAAGGGTGATTCCACTGCCCCTACTGAAGGGTCTTATTCAATCCGCAACGCCTGCAAATACCATGTGCAAGATTTTCATACTCTCTCGGTCGCTACGCACGACCTGCCAGTTCTACAGAGAAAATGAACACGATCTCTCTGTAGGAAATTTCATGTAGTTAGTTTTTTTACGGGATAACCTTTTCTCTAGAGGCTGTAATTTTGGAATTATTCAAGAAAAACGTACAAAAATTACCTTCAAGTGCATTTTTCCTGAATAACTCGAAAACTGTGGCGTCAATCAGAAATATACCCCAACACAAAATTTAACTGCATTAAATTTCCTACTAAAGAGTTGTGTTCATTTTTGTCTGTAGGACTACTAGTTCGTGCATAGCGAGCGAGAGAATATGAAAATCTTGTGCATTGTTGTTGAAGGCGTAGTGGACTGCATGAAATCCATATGTAGAGGCAGCTGAATCACACCGAATGAGCGCTTTAGAAGACAAAGTGAGCAGCCCTCTTGGACTGTTTGCAGACAATGCTGTTGTTTACTGTCTATTAAAGGCATCAGAAAACCAAAACGAAGAGCAAATTGATTTAGGCAAGATATCTGTGAGGCGCAAAAAGTGGTCCTTGACCCTAAATAATAAGAAGTGCGGGGTTTTTGACATGAGTACTGAAACATGTTGGTTAGACGACAAATCATACTACTTTAAAAGTTGTCGATTCAGCTAAATACCTGGGGTTACAATTTCGAATAATTTAAATTGGAGCCATCACTTAGAAAAATTTGTGGGGAGGGGTAACCAAAGAATGCGTTTTATTGACTGGCCACTTAGAAGATGCAACATATCTATTGAGGAAAGTGCTTAAACTACGTTTCTCCGTCCTCTTCAGGAGTATTACCGCGACTTACGGGATCCTTATTAAACAGAATTCACGGGGCACAATCTAAAAAATTCGAGGGATGCCAGCTCGAATTAACGTGAAATGGGGGAGATAGTGTTACGGATATGATATGCGAGGTGGGGTGGCAGTCATTAAAATAAAGACTTTTTCGTTGTGGCGCGATTTCTTCACGAAATTTTAATCATCAATTTGCTCGTCTGGATGGCAAAATATTTTCTTGTCTCCAAGCCGCACAGTAAGAAACGACTATCGTAAAAAAATACGAGGAATCAATGCTCCAGCTTTTGGAGAGTGGAACTTTTGAGTAATGGTCTAAAAGTGGTTCTATTAACCATCTGCCAAACAACTGAGAGTTAGAAACTTACTGGCAGATTAAAAGTGTGTGTGGGAGCGAGACTCGACCACAGGACCTTTGCCTTTCGCGGGCAAGTGCTCTACCATCTTTTTTTCTCTTCATTTTGTTCGTTGTTGATCGTTGTGTTTTGCTCGTTGCGGACGTCACATGATATCCGTTAAAGTTCGTTTGTTGATTCCTCCACGCAGTTTTTTATTACACAGGTCAACCAGCTCTGTGACCGAACACGCTGAGCTACCGTGCCTGCACCATCTGAGCTATCAAATCACGACTCACGACCCGTCCTCACAGCTTCAGTTCTGCCAGTACCTCGTCTCCTACCTTCCAAACTTCAAAGAAGCTCTTCTGCGAACCTTGCAGAACTAGCACTCCTGGAAGAAAGGATCACTGAGAGTGGTTTTTGATTTTGAAGATAAGAGCGCTCCTGCTGTAAATCCTTTATTTATAGCCACGACTGGTTTCGTAGCATTTTAGCTGCATCATCAAGTATAGTAAAATAAGACATATTCCGATCGAGAAAAGATAATCTGATAACACAGCTTTCATAGCGAAAAATTGCTGCCTATGCACGCTGGGTCATCCCATTCTCTTTTCTCGATCGGATCATGACGTGATCTTATTGCACCTAGTGATGGAGCTAAAATGTTCCGAAACCGGTCGTGCCTATAAATAAAAGCCTTACGCCTGAAGCGGTCTTATCTTCAAAATCCAGGCTGTGGCTGCCACGATCACAAAGTCTGCTGCAATTAAGTGTGAACTGCAGAGTAGTTATGTAGGTGTAAATGTAGGTCAATGTGATACATTTGCTTCTCTCCGTTATCTTTCAGTTTCCTCCAACTTCACAAGTTGCAGATGCGACTCGGAACACGTCGCTTCCACGCTTGGGCCATATTCGTACGAGTGCGCCACTGCACTTCTATACTGGGCCTCACGTGTGGTCCCGGCGGTACCAAACAAAACTGGAGGGCGGCACTTTGCGAATTAACGCGGACACGATGGCACAGTGTCGGGACAGCATCAGCGCACGCGTATTGATCAGCACGCGGTCCGGCTCGCGCATCGTAAACGGCAGACGTTGGGGTGGGGGGAGATGACAAGTCCGCAGGGCACGCACAACCTGTCCAATGCAGGCGCAAAGAGCACGAGCAGTACCGCAGCACTGGGACTACGGTTGCGACTGAGGGACAAACCGTGAAAGCCGAGCAGAGCACGTGGACTACCGATAATTGATACTCTGGCCTCAAATACATGGGTCATTACGAAACTTCTACATGTGCAACCGTACTTCGCTAGCTACCTTACGGTTTGTGGCGGAAAGTACTTCTGGTACCACTACCTTTTCCCCGCTCCCTGTTCCATTCGTCAATGGTGCATTGGAAGAAAGAATGTCGATAAACTTCCGTATGAGCCGCAATTTCTCTGATTGTTTCGTCGTGTCCATCCCAGGAGGCTTATCAGGAAGGAAGTACCTACATCTTCATCTACATGGATACTCCGCAAATCACATTCAAGTGCCTGGCAGATGGTTCATCGAACTACCTTCCAAATTCTCTATTATTCCAGTCTCGTATAGCGCGCGGAAAGAAAGAACGCCTATATCTTTCAGTACGACCTCTGATTTCCCTTATTTCATCAAATATGGTTCAAATGGCTCTGAGCACTATGGGACTTAACGTCTAAGGTCATCAGTCTCCTAGAACTTAGAACTACTTAAACCTAACTAACCTAAGGACATCACACCCATGCTCCAGGCAGGATTCGAACCTGCGACCGTAGCGGTCACGCGGTTCCAGACTGTAGCTCCTAGAACCGCTCGGCCACCCCGGCCGGCCCTTATTTTATCGTGGTGATCGTTCCGCCCTATGTAGGTCGGTGTCAACAAAATATTTTCGCATTCGGAGGAGAAATTTGGTGATTGCAATTTCGTGAGAAGATTCCGTCGCAACGAAAAACCCCCTTCTTTTAATGATTTCCAGCCCAAATCCTGTATCATTTCTGTGACACTCTCTCCCATATTTCGCGATAATACAAAACGTGCTGCCTTTCTTTGAACTTTCTCGATGTACCCCGTCAGTCCTACGTGGTAGGATCCCATACCGCGCAGCAGTATTCTAAAAGAGGACGGACAAGCGTAGTGTTGGCAGTCTCCTTAGTAGGTCTGTTACATTTTGTAAGTGTCCTGCCAATAAAACGAGCCTTCCCCACAACATTTTCTATGTGTTCTTTCCAATTTAAGTTGTTCGTAATTGTAATACATAGGTATTTAGTTGAATTTACGGCTTTTAGATTAGACTGATATATCGTGTAACCGAAGTTTAACGAGTTCCTTTTAGCACTCATGTGGATGACCTCACACTTTTCGTTATTTAGGGTCAACTGCCACTTTTCGCACCATTCAGATATCTTTTCTAAATCGTTTTGCAGTTTGTTTTGATCTTCTGATGACTTTATTAGTCGATAAACGACAGCGTCATCTGCAAACAACCGAAGACGGCTGCTCAGATTGTCTCCCAAATCGTTTATATAGGTAAGGAACAGCAAAGAGCCTATAACAACACCTTGGGGAACGCCTGAAATCACTTCTATTTTACTCGATGACTTTCCGTCAATTACTACGAACTGTGACCTCTCTGACAGTAAATCACAAATCCAGTCACATAACTGTGACGATATTCCATAAGCACACAATTTTACTACGAGCCGCTTGTGTGGTACACTGTTAAAAGCCTTCCGGAAACCCGGAAAGTATTAGGTTGGTGCATGGTGCATTTTTCATGATGATATTCCCGTTGCTAAGGGTTTATTTAACGATTGTAAGTTTTTATTTGTAGTCCACTGTTACTATTTGAGTTTACATATTCTCATTTTGTCATTTGGAGATAGCGTGGAGCTGTGGGCGCGAGAAACAGGAGCTCCAAGTGGAGCAATAGTACTATTTCCCACATATTCTTCTATTTCAGTGCAATAGAGATGTGACAGCAGCGGAGACAGCCACAAACATTTGCGTCGCTTATGGGATAATGCCATTGGACAGATCACAGCAAGAAAATGGTTTCCTCGTTTTAAGGACGATCGTTTACTCATTAGTGACCGTCCACGTTCAGGAGGACCTTGGGCGTTTGATGAACATCGAGTTGACGCATTGATCCACAATGATGCACGTCATTGTACTCGACAACTGGCAAATGTGATGAACTGTGATCATTCCACCATCGTGCGACTTTGCATGCAATGAGGAAAGCCAAAATCACAAAAATCTGCTCGTAGCCATATGTGCATCTCTTCTTGCTCGTCATCAATTGGATCGTGAGTAAAACCTACCATTCCTATACAGTATCATTACTGGTGAGAAGAAATGGTATCTTTATGCTAACATAAGGAAAAGAAAGGAATGGTTGACTCCAAACGAAACAGAAACTCCCCGTACAGAGACGTCACGCAACGAAACGATAATGTTACGCCGGCCGCTGTGACCGAGCGGTTCTAGGCGCTTCAGTCCGGAACCGCGCTGCTGTTACGATCGCAAGTTCGAATCCTGCCTCGGGCATGGATGTGTGTGATGTCTCTAGGTTAGTTAGGTTTAAGTAGTTCTAAGTTCTAGGGGACTGATGACCTCAGAAGTTAAGTCCCATAGTGCTCAGAGCGATTTGAACCATTAAGTCCCACAGTGTTTTAGAGCCATATGAACCTTTGTTTTTGATAATGTTACGCATCTGGTGGAACAGCGACAGTGTGTTGTACTACGTCATCCGTCGATTTCGTTCCGTTAAGAACAACTAATGTGATTTATCTCCCGGCATATCCTGAATCGAGACACAAATCTTGTCCAATACACAGCAGGCTTGCAGTTTGTCTACTAAACGACAGGACGGAACCTTATCGATTGTCTTCCAGAAGTCAAGGACCACAACACATACCTGGGTGCCTTTCTCAACGCCGCAGTGCATTACATGGTCGAACAAAGTTTACCTCCTACTGCGTATATTGACTCGGAGTGCCCGTGCTAGAAAAAGTTGGTGTGTTGGTGTGATCTAACTTTTCAGTCTTCTCGTTAACATACTGTTGATTACGTTGTTCTGCAACAGATAGTAACAGAAGAGGTGCGTTCCAAATTAGCGTCCGTAGCTATTAAGCGTACCCGTGATACTGTATTCCTCAACTACTGAACAAAATGCGCTCTTTGATATCCATCGACGCTTGCTAAAGGTATATGGAGACGACACAGTAAACGCGTGTTGCTTGAGGTGGTGGGTACTGCCTTTCAATAGTGGTGGAAAAGATGTGCAAGGCCTTCCATGCCCGGATTAACCCAGTTCACCCGCCACCGGCTGTAAAGAACAGCATTTCGATCAACTCATCCGTGGTGATAGTCGGATTACGACCAAGGAATTGCAGCTTTAATACCTTAGACGAGATGATCGCCTTCTAAGTTACCACACATAAGCCATGCGGATGTTTACACAAAAGGAAATAAAAAGTCATCGAATGGGAATTTGTAGGGAACTATCGGACCAATACGAGGCTCATGATGACAGACTTGCTGAGCTCCGTCATCAAAGCAGATGAACTGAATTCAGCTATAGAACCATTATTATCAGAGTTAGATTTACGCCTACACGCTGGCTACCAATACAATCGAACATCCGTCCAGCTCCCCTTTGTCGAAAGGCGGCTCTCCACACCATTTGCCAATACGTTTTAAAAATGAATCAATTCCTCTTCGCTGTTGTTTTCTCTCGCTGCCTAGGAAATGCCTCAAATCCAGAAGATCAGCATATCAATTAGTTCAAATGCTCTCCACTGGTTTTATCCGGGACACTGAACGGAAACGTGTGTGTCAGATCATGGATACTGGGAACCACAAACTTATTGACAACCTAGATGCTTACGTTCAATTCTTTCATGCGTCATAGGAAGCAAAAGCTACAGCTTAATAGATTTCAGACTAGAAAAGTTATGTGAAAATTACATGTGACTGTGGTAATACTCACACAATGAGGCACTTTGTAAATAAGTACTCTAACAGTAGTCTCCCTGGTGGTATCTTGAGTCTGCATGAAACATCCGAACTCGAGTTCCTCTCGATTGGGTCTTTGATCGTGGAAGTCCGGAGCTGGTCGGGCGGCCCTGCCCATAATTCTGCAAACGTCCTCAGTTGGGGAGAGCCAAGGTAGAGTTTGGAAAGCACAAAGACGAGCAGTAGAAACAGTGTAAATAGTTGGGCAAGTATATTGGTTGGTTAAGTAAGTATAACAATTTTGTTGTTGTAATTGAGGCATACGAAAACAATAATAAACCAGAGATGAGACGTTGTCACTACTACGAGACGGAATCCAAAAGACAGTCTATGGAGTGGTGACAAAGACACAGCCGTATTCAAGCAATGTGAAGTGCACAGTCCTCTGGGATAAAGGGTGTGTTTCTTTCTGATACATAAATTCAGGGCGCTGCAAGACGTCCCCATGCGGTGCCCACAACAGCCAGGAGTGATGGTCTAGGGTGACATTTCATTTCATAACAGGACCCCTTTGGTTGTCATCGGCGACACCCTTACAGCACAGCACAGATTTGACGATATTCTACGTCCCGACTGATTGCCCTTCGTGGTAAGCCATTCCGAGCTTACATTTCAGCAAGACAACGCACAATGCGAGAGCTTCTACCGGTCGTCTTCGTGCTGTCCAAACCCTACCTTGGCTCTCTCCAGCCGACAATGTTCGCAGAATTATGCGCAGGGCCGTCCAACCAGCTCGGTATTTTGACGATCAAGTGCGCCAATTGGACAGAATTTGGAACGATATCCTCCGAAGGAAACGCAGCAACTCCGTTAATCAACGCCAAGCCGTGTAACTGCTTGCATAAGCGCCAGAGGTGGACCATTGAGTTATTGTCGTGCTCAATTTGTGAAGATCTTTCTCTTGAATGAATTGTGTAATTTTTCTGAAATTGTAATCACTTGTTTGTCGTTACATGTACATCGCATCCATCGATTTCAATTCCTTTCGGGTATTTACTTCGTGGTGCGTCAATTTTTTTCCCCCTTAGAGTGTGTAAGGGGCGTTTCCGAGGGTCTCGGCGTCGCCGTCCTCAGACGCCAGTGTCCGCCGGCCACAGGTGTCCGAGCGTCAGACTGAGCCGGCCTTATCACTGGCTGCCCCGCCACAAAAGTGTTCCGGCCGGGCGTTCCAGCTATCTCTCCCCTTCCGCAGCCTCCTTACAACCCCCTCCCCCCCCCCTGCCCTCTCTGGCTGTCGTAACCAGCGACGTCTCCCCACACCACGCCGCCGCCCCAATGTCCTGTGTCGCTGCGCTAATCGCGCGCACCCGTCCTTCCAGCTCACCGCTTCGTCTCTTGCGTCATTTCTACAGCAATTCCGCATAATGGGCAAAGAATGATATCTAGGTAAAGACATTCTAAAAAGGTAAATTTTTAAGCTGTTTCTCAGCACATCAGGTTTTATTGGCGTGTAACACACAAGCGCAGAATGAGAAATGGGTACCTTTTAAAAATGACAGTTGTCTGAAGAGCTTTCGGCGTGACAGTGAAAGCGAGAATTTATCTTTTCAAAAAAAGTTTTTTTTCACTTCATCTCCTTTGATATACACCGAAGCGCCAAAGAAACTGGTATAGGCATGCGTATTCAAATACAGAGATAAGTAAATGGTTCAAATGGCTCTCAGCACTACGGGACTTAACTGCTGTAGTCATCAGTCCCCTAGAAGTTAGAACTACTTAAACCCAAATAACCTAAGGACATCATACACATCCATGACCGAGGCAGGATTCGAACCTGCGGCCGTAGCGGTCGCGCGGTTCCTAGAACCGGTCGGCCACCCCGGCCGGCTAGATAAGTAAACAGGCAGAATACGGCGCTGCGGTCGGAGACGCCTATATAAGACAACACGTATCTGACGCAGTTGTCAGATCGATTACTGCTGCTATAATGGCAGGTTATCAAGAGTTAAGTGAGTTTGAACGTGGCGCACGAGCGATGGGACACATCATGCGTAGCGATGAAGCGGGGACTTTCCCGTACGACCATTTCAAGAGTGCACCGTGAATATCAGAAATTTGGCAAAACATCGCCACAGCCGGAAAAAAATCCTGTAAGAACGGAATCAACGACGACTGAAGAGAATCGTTCAGCGTTATAGAAGTGCAACCCTTCCGCAAGCTGATGCAGATTTCGTTGCTGGGCCATCACCAAGTGTCAGCATGCGAACCATTCATCGATATGGGCTTTCGGGGCCAAAGGAAAAGGGAGAAAATCGAGTATCGTTTTTTGTAAGGAAGATTTGAAGCCAACTTTACATCAATCGATGTTTTTACGGTGACGCTTTCCCTAGAATTTCGCCATGGAAGAAATGGATTGTTGAATCGTACGATGCAGTGAAAGTGCCCAAGGGGACCAACGTGAAGGACGTCCGAAAAATAGAGCCGCACCAGAAATCTTCTTGTGTATGATCTTGAAACACTGGCGTACCAAGGTGCCTGAAATTACGAGAGATTTCTAGAGAAAGTGCCGGCTACATTTTGCACGAAGAACTGTATATGAGAAAGCTTTGTTCAAGATAGGTGTCGCGCTTGCTCACGGCGAATGAGAAACGAACCCACACATACCTACAGACTCCCCACGTCGTCTCATCAGAGCCAACAGTTTACAATCCCAGACCGCGAGATTGGTTTCGATGTCTATCTCTCTTCTCAGACATAACGCTCTTACGAATTCGACAGTTCATTTCTGTCATGGCGGAAATTCAAGGAAAATTTCACCGTAAAAACATCCATTGATTTTAAGTTGGCTTAAGTCTTCTTTCACAAAAAAAAAACAATACTAGATTTTCTCCATTTCCGAAAATTGACACACGGCAAAGATCAAATTCCTCTTTTACTCTCCTACTCTCACCTTAACTATCGACGAACATACCTTCTTACACGCACCTGTACTCAAATTTCCCAATACAAAACCCAGCTCACTACACCTATCACTTCGGTCTCATGATCCACTGGAACTACACTTTCTACATTCCACACAACCAATGTATCAATTTAGTCTGTCCCTCCTAAATCATCTATTCTCAGAGCAGATTCTTTCCCATTCTTCATCGGCTCTGCATAGTAGTTTTAAAGAATGGGTATAGTGACTATATATGTTCATCATATATTGTTGTTATCGTCGTTGCTGTGGTTGTAGTCTTCTTTGTGCTGCTTTGCAGCCCCTATGATGCCGAAAACCGATCTATGGTGGCCATATAGAAGGGAAGCACTCCATAAGATCATACAAATTAATTAAAGGAAATAATGACGTCAACACATAACTCAAACGAGTTAAGTGGATCAATCAAACATGACAGTATGGGTATAACACGACGCACATAGACATATTAATGACGCTCGTTGGTAGAAAACAGCGAGTTGTACACGTCCACCACGGTGCTCGGGGTCACGACAACTCAAGATGGGCGTATAAGGGGGAGAAACCGATCGTGTGTTAAATAAAAGAACCTTACAACTGTAACGGTATTTTCAACCTCTAGTATAATGCTCAGTTGCGGATGTTCCTCCGACAGGATTGTTTGAAGTAAGGAAGATTAACATCCTGTCGACATCGAAGTCATTAGAGACGGAGTACAAGGATGGCGAAGGAAATCGGCTTTGCCCTTTGGAGGAACCATCCCAGCATTTCCCTGGAGTCATTTAAAGAAAGTAAGGAATAGTTAAATCTGGATAGCTGGACGCGAGTTTGACCGTCGTCCTCCTGAATGCGAGTCCACTGTGCTAACCAATAATGAGAGGAGGGATCATCTAATCTACAACAGACAAAAGTGGTTACCATAACAGTCAGACTCACGAGGCATATT
Source organism: Schistocerca piceifrons (assembly GCF_021461385.2). Classification (NCBI taxonomy): domain Eukaryota; kingdom Metazoa; phylum Arthropoda; class Insecta; order Orthoptera; family Acrididae; genus Schistocerca; species Schistocerca piceifrons. The sequence goes on along the minus strand of NC_060142.1, from coordinate 508,580,162 downwards.
CGGAAAGTAAGGTCCGATTAGGAGCGAAATGGAAGCCACTGTGAAAATCCGATGGAACTTCGCTTATATGTGTTGGGTAATGTCTTTAGTGTGCCTCTCGATAGCTTCACGTCTCTATTTTCAGTTCAGAGCGCAAAGTGATCACGTAGGAATGCCTAAAACAACAGTGTATCCCGCCAAGTACGTGGAGCTGGTGAGAGTTTTCGTCTGAAGCTATGCAGCCCACATAATATAAATGTCATGCGTTTCTTTCTTCGCGTGCCGAGGTGGCCGAGCAGTTCTAGGCGCTACAGTCTGGAGCCGAGCGACTGCTACGGTTGCAGGCTCGAATCCTGCCTCGGGCATGGATGTGTGTGATGTTCTTAGGTTAGTTAGGTTTAATTAGTTCTAAGTTCTAGGCGACTGGCGACCTCAGAAGTTAAGTCGCATAGTGCTCAGAGCCATTGGAGCCGTTTCTTTCTTCAAGACAATTTCAGCTGCATTTTGAAGGGGCAATGAAGACCTCCTGCAGCGTTTCCGATTGGAAGTGATCACCTACAATGCAGCCCTTAGTTTGCTCCCTCCGATGTTCATCTCTACTCTCACATGAACCGCTGGCTACGAAGACAACATTTTGGCACAAACAACGAAAGGGAGACCAGCGTAGAGAACTGGAGGAAAGGAAAGGTGGCTGCTTTCTGTGGCGAGTGTACTGGAGAGTTTGTACAACGCCTCGAGAAATGTCTAAGTCGGAGGTAGATTGAAGGTGTGGCTAACCGTTGCGAATAAAAAATTCTTGATTTTCGCTGTGGTTTCCATTTCGCGACCGATCGCACCTTAGTTTCCGAATATCCCTCGTACTACCGCAAAGTCAAAAATATGACTTTGTCATCTAGATTAACAACTGAACAATTAATACTTGGACACTGGGTTCTAATGGGTGACTATAACCTTAGCACAGGTATGTGGGCATGATAAATGCAAAGTTATGCAGATGATATACAACTACAAGTAGTGACTGTAAGCATGGTTCGTAAATTACTGGAAAAACGCGGAAAAATGGGATCGAACACCACTGAGGTCACCAAAGCGCGCACTGTTTGGCTGCGAAGTAATAAAACGGAAAAACTGGCATCTGAAGAGAACGAACTAATATGGCGTCCTTACTGAGTCGCCGATCGATGAGACAATTTTAACGTTAAAATAATTTTCGCTGTCATTTTCGTCATGGTGTAACAGTTTAACAGTCCTCAATGTCGTCAGAAAACCTTCACCTGTTTGGGCTAACTTCCTTCTCAAACCTAACAGCCATGTCTGGACTGCAGGAACTAGAAGGCACTCAGCCACTACATGGCATCATATGGCAATGTAGCAACTCTAACTCATCACCAGTGAAAATGTCCCAACTAACTGCAGCACACCGACTAATTCCAGGAGCGCTCCTGATCCACATATTGCCCACTGCCTCCTGTGGGCACGAAGTCAAGCAAAGATGAAGTAAGATATACTGTCAAACCCACACCTAAGAATAGGTAAGAAACAATCTGAGTTTGTGCTCCATCTCCAATGAACTCTTTGTCAAAAGGATGTTAAACCCCAATTTCCCTTCCTTCCTTCCTTCCTCTCTGCAACAGGAACTTTCTTTATCATTTGATGCATTCCATACAGCAGGTCTTGGCTAGTAGGCAGTGAGTGGCATCCCCAGTGGGAAGCTGAGGCAGCAGTACTGCAGCTGGGTGCGACAGCGCCCTTGCTGACTCAGCAGTGTGTCAGCTTCGAGGCACATGCAGGTCAGTGGCTGGCGTCTGCAGTCTGCGGCCTGTAGTAACTGACAGTAATGTGGCTGTAGTTGAATACAGGACTCTCGGAGACTGGCTGGTGTCAGGCGGTGGTATAAACTGAGTGGCCTTACTCGGGCCTGTTCAAAGCCCAAAATGATTAGGTCTACTGTAGCTGAAGCATCATTTATCAGCGGCTTTGCAAAGTCGTTGACTTTGCTCGACGAGCCTGGAGTAGCTCAGCCTTACATTAGACGACTGGTGCAGGGACAGTGCACAGTTGAAGGCACGACGCCAAAGGAATGTTGCTACTGCCTGAGCATTTAGTTCCTCTGGTTGGGTGAGTTGCGACTGGTGATATGATGCATGTCCAGAAAGTAAGAGTACTGAGCCTCTGGCACTCAGAGGAAATATTTTTCCACATAGATGGCAGCACTGTGCTCAAGAAAAAGATGTTGACAGTGTAACATACTCTTATTTGTCGTTGACTAAAAAGTCTTCTAGCGTCGTGTTGAAATGAATGAAATTCCGAATGGAGTCAGCTGCGAGACAAGGAGCATAATCCAGTTTCTTCTTGCAAAGGGAAATGCACCATTAAAATTTTTTAACGAAATCGATACCGTTCAAGAGGATGATTTGATAATCGTACAAATGTCATCGTGAGTTTAAAGCTGGCAGATGGTCACGATGATCAAAGCAGTGGGCATCCCTCTACCACGACTGAGGAAATGGCGAAAAGTTCCGAAGAAATGATGAGTGGTGACTGTCAGTTGACTCTGGATGGGATGAACGCAATTTTTCTAGAAATCTCCAGACCTCTTCTGCGTGAAACCATTACTGAAACACTTGGTTTTCGTAACTGTGCGCGAGGCGGGTAGCAAAACAACTCACACGTCTTCACGGGAATTTCTAAGACCTTCGAATTGGAATGTCAACAGGTTCTTGACACTATTGTGATGGTGACAAAACCTGGCTTGTCCGTAATACACTGCGGTGACGAAAAGGCAATTAATTCTGTGGCGACGTCCCTCCTTTACCATTAGCGACAAAAAACGTCAGAACCGTTGTTATGGTCCATAAAATAACGGCCACTTCTCGTGGGAACATAAAGGGATTCACCTCACTGAATTGATGCTCCAGGGTGAAACGATGTTATTCAGTACTGTGAAACACTACAAAAAATTGAGGACGATGCAGAACAACAGTGTTAACGAAAGGAGTGTGCTTGTTGCACGACAATGCACGTCGCAACACAGCCAACGCCACAAAGAAACTCTTGGTTTCATTTGGTTGGGATATCATCTACTGTCCCGCTCACAACCCTGATGCCACATTCAGATTTTCGTCTTTTCACCTCTCTGAAGCGGTTTATGCATGGAGATAGTTTTTCTACCGTCGATGAGGCGCAGAGTGCTGTCAAACGATGGACGAAAGAGGCAGTGGGAGACTTTAGACATCCCTCGGCTCACAAATTTCATTGAGGTCGAAGACGAATATGCAAAAAAAAAATGATGTTTGATGTACAGATGCGAATTTATAAATTTTACATACATACACTGCCGGAAAAAAATAGTACACCAGGAAATACGACGTCACTTTTGATAAAGATACACTTGTGAATGTTCAGCATCAACTTTCCAGTGAGATCTAAAGAGACAATTTTAACGTTAAAATAATTTTCACTGTTATTTTCATGGAGTAACAGTTTGACAGCCTTCAATGTAGTCTCAAAACCTTCATCTATTTGGGCTAACTTTCTTCTCAAACCTAACAGCCAGGTCTGGACTGCAGGAACCATAACGGAACTAGACGGCGTCATGTAGAAGTTTCCCACTCATGGCATCAAATGGCAATGTAGTACTTCTAACCCATCACCAGTGAAAATGTCCCAACTGTAACACACGACACTTGAGGTATAGCAAATGTACTGATAATAGTTTCAACGTTGTCCGCCAATAGATAACGTAGTGGCACAGCCACCAGTGTACCATCTGTGTCTACTCTTTGATAGGGGATGCTCTTAGCTACGAAGCTCAGTGTGGTGCATACGTGTGAAACAAGCAGGCAGCCATGTCATGCAGGTTCATCGTACTTCCTGCAGCCAACTGAATGATTTTGAAAGGGGGTCAAATTGTGACCTCCTGAGTGGTGGGATGGTCCTTCTAGAGAATTGCCACACAAGTTGCACGTGCTGCGTCAGTTGTGCTTTGATGTTGGTGTCAGTGGTCGCGTGAACATTCTTACAGGCGTAGACGAGGTCCTGGACGTCCATGCAGCACAGACGCCTGCCAGGATTGTCATATTGTAAGGGGAGCAGTGGCAGATCGTACAGCTACCGAAGCACAGATAATAAGGCTTGTGAGCCCATACGAACTGCTGCGAACCGGTTATTAGCAGCGGGACTATAGGTATGCACACGTCTATACCATCTTCCACTCACGCCACAGTATCGACGTGCGCGACTCTGCTGGTCAGAGATGAAAGCAGCTTCTGCATGCACGCATTTCAAGGTCATTAGCGCGAACGACGTAGACCTGGTGAGTGCTGCCTCCTAGAGTGCATTCGTCCAGGACACATCGGCTCCAGTCCAGGCGTTGTTGTCTGAGTTGCGAAAAGCTACAACTCTCGTTCACCTTTGGTGTTTCTAGAGGGGACGCTAACCAGCGCTTGACACTTGCAGAATGTTGTTAGACCTTGTCTTTTGCCAGTTGCAACGGGGAAGGTGATGTGTTGCTCCAACAGGATAATCAGGATAATACTCGCCTCACACTGCACATGAAACTCAACGTGCTCTGCAAGACATGCAGCAAGTTCCATGGCCAGCACAATCTTCCGACTCGTCTCCAGTCAAGCATGTGTGGATTACGAGGTGCGGCTAGAAAAAAACCGGACTGATGCTGGAAAAAACATTTATTTACAATTTCATGTTATCTCCTTCAATGTACTCTCCTCCTCGGTCTCTACACCGCTCCATACGAATTTTCCACTGTTCATAGCAATGCTGCAGATCATTTTCGGTAAGTCCATACATTACTTCCGTCGCTTTTTCTTTTACTGCTTCAACAGTCTCAAATCTAGTTCCTTTCAAAGCTGACCTGACTTTAGGGAAAAGAAAAAAGTCACAGGGGTCCAAATCAGGTGAGTAGGGTGGATGATCTATGATGGGAATGTTGTGTTTTGTCAAAAACGTCTTCACTGACAACGCACTGTGAGCTGGGGCATTGTCTTGGTGAAGGATCCATGACTTTTTTTCTCCACAAATCGTTCCGTTTTCTCGGTACTCGCTCACGTAGGGTAGCCAGGACGCTAATGTAGTAATGCTGATTCACTGTTTGTCCCTCTGGTACCCAATCAATGTGCACAATCCCTTTGATGTCAAAAAAAACAATCATCATTGCCTTGAATTTCGATTTTGACATTCGTGCTTTTTTTTGTCGTGGAGAACCAGGAGTTTTCCAATGCATCGATTGGCGTTTAGTTTCGGGATCGTAAGTAAAAAACCACGATTCATCGCAAGTAATAACATTTTGTAAGAAGGTGGGATCACTTTCAATGTTTTCCAGGATGTCAGAACAAATCATTCTTCGGCGTTCCTTCTGTTCAATTGTGAGACACTTTGGAACCATTTTTGAACACACTTTGTTCATGTTGAAACTTTCATGAAGAATCTGCCTAACACTTTCCTTGTCAACTCCTGTTAACTCAGACACTGCTCTGATTGTTAAACGGCGATCTTGTCGAACAAGTTTACCGATTTTTTCAATGTTTGCATCAGTTTTTGTTGACAATGGTCTGCCAGTGCGAGTGTCATCACTGGTGTCTTCGCGGCCATCTTTAAATCGTTTAAACCACTCAAACACTTGTGTTCGCGATAAACAATCATCGCCGTACACTTGTTGTAACATTACAAACGTTTCACTTGCAGATTGTCCTAGTTTGAAACAAAATTTGATGTTAACACGCTGTTCTTTCTGTACACTCAACATTTTCCGACGCACAGACAAAACGTCAACTACTTAAAACAGACGCCACGGGCAGACTGAGTGCAGGAGGCAGATGAAACTCGAGCAGTAGGCGGAGCGAGAGTCACGTGACAGGCCACGCGACTTTCAGCCTTATTGCATTCGTTTTATTGTTTCACCAGTACTAGTCCGGTTTTTTTCTAGCCACACCTCGTATAATGGGATGACAAGTGCGTCGTGCGACTCGTCAACCTCATCCAACATCTCATACAGAACTACGTGTACAGGTCGAGCAGGCGTGATATAACGTATCCCAGGATAGTATTCGCAATCTCTATGATCGACTCGATGCGAGAGTCAGCGCCTGCATTTCTGTCCATGGAGGCTAGAATACGTAATGATAGGAGTGTTTCAGCATGGGTCGATACCTGGTACTTCAGAAACCCTTATGCTATTGATCTGTATATGTAATCACTTCATGTACTCCATAACCACTGTTCCAACAATAAATCTTGACTGAACTGGAAACCTTTAAAAGGGTGTACCAATTTTTTTTTCCGGCAGTATATACTGCCTTTTCCAGTTTAAGCAATTGAGTGCTCTTAATTTCTAGACGTGCCTCGTAGGCTCTGTATTGTAATTAAATAAAAATAGTTGTGACTCTTTTTCTCTGATATCTCTGTAATGTAATACAATGAATATGAGCCGTGACTTATATAAAAAAGAAACACACATTAATGCAATGGCTCAGCATAAAAGAGAAATAACTAATGTAGGAATATTATTAACAGTGTAATATGTTGTTTAATTTAGCCCGATGCGTATAAGCGCCCAGTAAACTAGCTCAGTTCTCAGGGGTTACGGAATTGTAAATACTCATTTGTTTAACTATTGCAACACTACAGATATTCCTCACTATATATGCCTAGTTGACGTCAAATTAAAAGTCGGGTGCTTATAGAATGTGTGTGAAATCTTACGGGACCTAACTGCTAAGGTCATCAGTCCCTAAGCTTACACACTGCTTAGCCTAAATTATCCTAAGGACAAACACACATACCCATGCCCGAGGGAGGACTCGAACCTCCGCCGGGATCAGCCGCACAGTCCATGACTGCAGCGCCCCGGACCGCTCGGCTAATCCCGCGCGGCGCGTGCTTATAGCACGAGAGAATATTTCACCAGTCCGTTCACTGTACAACAATAAATTCCGTGCCGGCCGGAGTGGCCGTGCGGTTCTAGGTTCGAATCCTGCCTCGGGCATGGATGTGTGTGATGTCCTTAGGTCAGTTAGGTTTAAGTAGTTCTAAGTTCTAGGGAACTAATGACCTCAGAAGTTGAGTCCCATAGTGCTCAGAGCCATTTGAACCATTTGACAGAGCCCCTGTTCACATTGCTCACATCCTCCAGGATTGGTTTTATGAGGACGAGGATGAACTGCCGCACTCTCCCAAAATTTTTGAACCTTTGTGGTCTAGAATGAGATTTTCACTCTGCAGCGGAGTGTGCGCTGATATGAAACTTTCTGGCAGATTAAACTGTGTGCCGAACCGAGGCTCGAACTCGGGACCTTTGCCTTTCGCGGGCAAGTGCTCTACCATCTGAGCTACCCAAGCACGACTCACGTCCTGTCCTCACAGCTTTACTTCTGCTAGCATCTCGTCCCCTACCTTCCAAACTTCACAGAAGCTCTCCTGTGAACCTTGCAGAACTAGCACTCCTGAAAGAAAGGATATTGTGGAGACATGGCTTAGCCACAGCCTGGTGGATGTTTCCAGAATGAGATTTTTACTCTGCAGCGGAGTGTGCGCTGATATGAAACTTCCTGGCAGATTAAAGCTGTGTGCATTACCGAGATTCGAACTCGGGTCCTTTGCCTCGTGCGAACAGGAGAGCTTCTGTAAAGTTTGTAAGGTAGGAGACGAGATACTGGCAGAAGTAAATCTGCGAGGACGGGGTGTCAGTCGTGGTTGGGTAGCTCAGATGGTAGAGCACTTTCCCGCGAAAGGCAAAGGTTCCCATTTCGAGTCTTGGTCCGGCACATAGTTTTAATCTGCCAGGAAGTTACATATCAGCGCACATTCCGCTGCAGAGTGAAATTCTCATTCTGGAAACATCCCCCAGGCTGTAGCTAAGCCATGTCTCCGCAATATCCTTTCTTTGAGCAGTGCTAGTTCTGCAAGTTTGTGTGTGTGTGAAATCTTATGGAACTTAACTGCTAAGGTCATCAGTCCCTAAGCTTACACACTACTTAACCTAAGTTGTCCTAAGGACAAACACACACACACACACACACACACACACACACACACACACACACACACACACACACACACGCCCGAGGGAGGACTCGAACTTCCGCCGGCACCAGCCGCATTCTGGAAGTTTCGCAGGAGAGCTTCTGTAAAGTTTGAAAAGTATGAGACGAGATACTGGCAGAAGTAACTCTGTGTGGACGGGGCGTCAGTCGTGCTTGGGTAGCTCAGATGCTAGAGCACTTGCCCGCGAAAGGCAAAGGTCCCGAGTTCGAGTCTCGGTCTGGCACACTGTTTTAACCTTTGTGGTCTACTTCGGAGAGAAGGGTCCGTCATCGCTATCTGCCTCCATTATCGATACTTGAACTTGCCTCTATTTTGCTGGAAGAATTGTTTGAGATTCCCTTGTAGACCGTATAGGACCAGTATCTATCGATTCCGAGACGATTGGAAGCCGTTAGCGAATGTTCCTTCACCTTATTAGGTATGGTAATATGTTTTTGGTATTTAATTTCGTCAACCCCGTGAACGCCGGCGGCTGGCTCACACAACCCTGGCGTGGCTTCCAAGGCTTGCCTGAAACTCAGTCCGCAACAGCAAGGATGCCTACGAGGCGCCAGTGCCGTAGGTTGACAGTTGAGTGGACTGGCGGTTTAAACGCTCGGGCCCCAGGTGTAGATAAGCTGAGGATGGCGGCGCGCCGAAGCACCGCTGCTGCACTGATGGCTAATATTTAGGGTATAGCACGCTCCGCTGCGGCCACGGCAGGTAGATAGGCGCCGCGTGTAGGGGGAGGGTGTTGCTAGTGAGCCCGAACTGTACGCCGCCTGAGCCGCTGCTGCCCCACCCCCCTCCCTGGTGCCTGTCCGCTTATCAGCGCGAGGCACGCCGCAGGGGAATCCCCCCGACCCTCCGCGCTCGTGTTTTGTGCCACTTGGCTGGTCATTGATGCGTTTACTAGATACCTTACAAGAGAAGCGTACCCCCAACGGGTCATCGATGTTGCTCATCTTAACGCTCGAGCAGGGCCGTGTTTACGATCTATCGGACGAACACGTGGTGCGGTCCTCGCCAACAGATATTTCATTATAGCAAAAATGTAAAAATAGCATTTATACAATTTTGGAGTTACAGGCCTACAACGAAGAATTTAACTCTATTATTTAATTCTGTAATTACCGGTTGATCAAAAAGTCAGTATAAATACGAAAACTTAATTAATAAACCACGGAATAATGTAGATAGAAAGGTAAAAAGTGACGCACATGCTTGGAATGACATGGGGTTTTATTAGATCAAAAACAAAAAAAAAGTATTGCTCGACGCGTGAAAGATCTCTTGGTAACTATCGTCTGCTCAGCCGCCACTTTCGTCATGCTTGGCCTCCCAGGTCCCCAGACCTCAGTCCGTGCGATTATTGGCTTTGGGGTTACCTGAAGTCGCAAGTGTATCGTGATCGAACGACATCTCTAGGGATGCTGAGAGACAACACCCGACGCCAGTGCCTCACCATAACTCCGGACATGCTTTACAGTGCTGTTCACAACATTATTCCTCGACTACAGCTATTGTTGAGGAATGATGGTGGACATATTGATCATTTCCTGTAAAGAACGTCATCTTTGCTTTGTCTTACTTTGTTATACGAAGTATTGTTATTCTGTTCAGATGAAGCGCCATCTGTCGGACATTTTTTGAACGTTTGTATTGTCATTCCAAGCATGTGTGTCAATTTGTACCTCTCTATCTACATTATTCCGTGATTTATTCAGTTTTCAAATTTTTACTGACTTTTTGATCACCCGGTATTTTCTAGACAATTATTATTTAGAGAGATCCATTTCAGTTGTACATATGTATTTCAAACCACGACCGGTTTCGGTATTTTAAAATCCTTTCTTTAGGTATATTAAACTGCAACACACAAAGAAAAGGAGCCAAGAAATATAACGTTACATATCTGTAAAAAACAAGAAAAGCAGACTACCAAAACAAGGTGGCTCATTTATTGTATTTGGTAACGTGTAAAATGCAGTCAGTGCTGTCGGTGCGAGAGCTCCAAATTACTGCATCTTGGCAGAACTAGAAAAAAGGAAAGGGCCTAATAATCAAACTGACCTAAAACTGTAAAACAGAAAGCGAGAACAAACATTTAGAAGCCATCCACTGAGTCGTGGTTGGTGTTCATTCTGTGTGGCTGCCCGACGGCGGAAGGTGTGAGTACAGTGTTTGTTCTTGGTTTCTGTTTCCTACCCGCCCAGACGTTACATTTTAGGTCAGTTTGATTCTTAGGCCCTCTACTTTTTTTACAGTTCCGCCAAGATGCAGTGATTTGGAGCCCTTGCACTAAAAGCCCCGATCGCATGCTACGTGTTACCAAATACAATAAGTGAATCACCTTGGCCGGCCGCAGTGGCCGAGCGGTTCTAGGCGCTTCAGTCTGGAACCGCGCGACCGCTACGGTCGCAGGTTCGAATCCTGCCTCGAGCATGAATGTGTGTGATGTCATTAGGTTAGTTAGGTTGAAGTAGTTCTAAGTCTAGGGGACTGATGATCTCAGATGTTAAGTCCCAAAGTGCTTAGAGCCATTGAACCATTTTTTTAATCACCTTGTTTTGATAGTATGCTCTTCTGGATTTTACAGACATGTTGCGTTATATTTCTTCCCTCTCTCCTTTGTATGTTACAGTTTCATACATCTGAAGAAGGAATTTTCAAATGCCGAAACCGGTCGTGGTTTGAATTAATAACTAGTACAACTGAAGCGGATCTTTCCAAATTAATTATCATGTGCCTCAGTTCCGTATGTCCTGCATACCAAATCTTATGTTCTTAACAACTGTTTCATTTAATGAACTGCTGTGACTTAAAAACAAATTAAATGAATTGTAGTCACTAAGGTTTCAACAACAACAACATTTCTACGTACATCTAAAAAAAGTAAAACAATCATCAACAAGAATGCTGGGGATGGTACAGCTTTGTCTTCTCCCGCCCTTTCACCTCATGTAACTGGCCACATAGGAGTATTTCCATTGAACAAGGAGTCCAAAATCACTGTGCAAATCGACATTTTTCACATTAACAGCCATTGTCAGAATTGAAAGGTGTGAAAACCGACTGATAAAAATCCTACGACGGACTGGGCATCAAACCTTAGACCTTCGGATCCGTGTCTGACAATTTACCCCTCACCCACCAAGACACACAAGCATAGTTTCAATAAAAGGAAGAAAAAGTTAGGATTCATCTTAAAAAAAATTGAAAATCAATTTTAAAAATGGTACATTGAATCTCTAACTTCTGTAGTATAATCGACATGACAAAAGAAAAAATTATTCGTTATAAAAATACTAACGAACCCGGCAATACTTCGTAATTGCAAAATATGTATGTAAATTGCATATACATCCTAAATTCCTTGCCCCCTCCCTTCTCTGTTCGTTTTTTCATGCCCCCTCTCTGTCTGTACATCTCCTCCTCACCTCATCTCTCTTTGCATAACCTCCTCCCCCCTCTCTCCTTCTCCATTTTATTTTCCACCCTCTCTATGTCCATTTCAATCTGAATATTCAGTAGAGTACAGTGTAAAAGTTTCAAGTAAATCCGTCAAGATCTATTCGAAATTTTTAATAACAACGTTTCCCGTTTATATATATATAACTGTCAATGTGATTTCTTTTCGTTTTGAAAACATGAGACAGCGGAACTGTAGAACTGAGCTCAATAACCTTTTTTATTTTCTTTTTCATATCAAAAGTACCATTACCGTCCACATCTACGAACGCAAAAAAAAGAAAAAAATCAACCAAATTGGTCGAGCCGTTCTCAGGCATTTATCTTTCATACATGCGGCAACTGATTTTGATTTATACACCTCTGCAGCCTAATAGTTAGCGTCACTGACTTCAGTGCAGGACGACCCAAGCTCGAGTCCCAGTACTTCCTCAGATTTTTTTCCGAGGTGAGAAGGTCTGGAATGTGCTCCACTCAGCCTCGTTAGACGAAATGAGGAGCTGCTTCGTTACAAAAGCAGTGGTATCACCAGGATTCAACTACTGGAAACAACAGCTGGAAGGATTGGGACACGCCGACGAACATAGATCGCTCCTAGCTCTACCTTGTATGCAGCAGTTGGCCAGTCGAAACATCCGTGAGTGTCGTTAACGTTTATATTCGTATTTTTACAAAAATGCAGTTATTTATTTGGCTTTTGAATTTCCCCCTAAAAGCATCATGTACGTCATGTGGTCTTGGTATGACGTCAGTAGTCATTATACTATCAGACGCTATATATCTTAAGATATCTGCTAGGCATCCTGCAACATCTCGATAAAGAACGAAGTTAACTGAAACTGATTTTTTTCAGCTTCAGGGATTCATGAATCAGCTTCCGGCGGCAAGTAATAACAAATGTTGTCGGTCCTGTATTGTTTCAAAAATGGCTCTGAGCACTATGGGACTTAACATCGGCGGTCATCAGTCCCCTAGAACTTAGAACTACCCAAACCTCTGAGGACATTACACACATCCATGCCCGAGGCAGGATTCGAACCTGCGACCGCAGCAGTTGCGCGGCTGTATTGTTTCAAAATGAAATATGAAAGAAAGCTGCTTGCTGCGACATCGAACGCAACTCAAACTACCAAACTTCCATTAGACATACCTTTAAACTAAGTAATTTTTAGGAACTTTTCTTGTGCAGAAACAGCTATCTGGCTAAAAGTACTTTAAAAATGGATTACAAACAGTCCCGACAGCAATAAAATTTTTATTTGAATGGGTACCAGTTTCGGTCAGTATGTAGCCATCCTCAGATCATTTGTATCATGATGGAAGGCGGTGGTGACGAACAGAGCGGGTATTATGACTCCACGAACGTGGAATGCTCAGCTCACTGTCACTGTCTAGGATTATGGTGTAAAGGGCCTGAGGATGGTCAGGCACTCACCGAAACTGGTAACCGTTGAAATAAACTGTTTCTACATCTACATCTACATCTACATCCACATCTACATCAATACTCCGCAAGCCACCTGACGGTGTGTGGCGGAGGGTACCTTGAGTACCTCTATCGGTTCTCCTTCTATTCCGGTCTCGTATTGTTCGTGGAAAGAACGATTGTCGGTATGCCTCTGTGTGGGCTCTAATCTCTCTGATTTTATCCTCATGGTATCTTCGCGAAATATACGTAGGAGGGAGCAATATACTGCTTGACTCCTCGGTGAAGGTATATTCTCGAAACTTCAACAAAAGCCCGTACCGAGTTACTGAGCGTCTCTCTTGCAGAGTCTTCCATTGGAGTTTATCATCTCCGTAACGCTTTCGCGATTACTAAATGATCCTGTAACGAAGAGCGCTGCTCTCCGTTGAATCTTCTCTATCTCTTCTATCAACCCTATCTGGTAAGGATCCCACACCGGTGAGCAGTATTCAAGCAGTGGGCGAACAGGTGTACTGCAACCTACTTCCTTTGTTTTCGGACTGCATTTCCTTAGGAGTCTTCCAATGAATCTGTCTGGCATCTGCTTTACCGACGATTAATTTTATATGGTCATTCCATTTTAAATCACACCTAATGCCTACGCCCAGATAATTTATGGAATTAACTGCTTCCAGTTGCTGACCTGCTATATTGTAGCTAAATATTTATTGCGGTCGAGATTGTTTGTAATCCATTTTTAAAGCATTATTTTAAAAGTAAGCGATTACAGCAACAGAAATGCCGCCTGTTTCACCTGCAGCCACTGGGAATTCGACGCGAGGGAGCACGGCGTTTGAGATTTGAATAAGTTATCCCAGCTGTCCACTGAAATATTCAGCCTAATAAGCCCACATAAAATAATTTCGTCCATTTATGATTGTATAAGAGCCAATACCACACTACTAAAGCGATGACATTTACTTATTTCAAACATTTGTGGCGTAGATCCCCGGGGCTGCAGCGTACACAGCCCAACTTTAAATCCGGTTCTAGTACACTTCCTGATCATAACCATCCGAACACCCCTGTGTGATACGGAACAGACCACCAGAGATCACAAGAGGCGGACCCTCCACTATATAGTGGGCAGGGATCACTGTCGGTAGAAAACCAGTAACAGTGGAATGCATCGGTCAGGACAGCTCAGTGACTTCGAACGTAGACTGGTTACTATATGTCACCAAAGTAAGAAGTCCGTCAGGAACATTTTAACCCTCCTAAAGCGGCCCAAATTGATTGTTGGTGATGTGATTGTGAAGTGGAACTGCGACGAAACAACGATACCCAAACCAAGACCCTGCAGATCTCATGTACTGAAGTACAGGTCACGTCGAGCATTGTGGATGGAGACTAAAAAATCGCATGAAACCAGCGAAAGGAACCACTCACGAGTTCCAGCTCTTTATAAGCCATATATTTCTGTATGAAGATGGTATCTGTTCTTTCGGACATGTCTGAAAGAACGGATACCATTTTCGTATAGTTAAAGCTAACCGGCCATTGACCTCCTCCTTCTGTGCGGATGCATACGTATTGCTCGAACTCTTACGGGACTCTGGAAGATTGTCTGCCGCGAGTAATGAGTGTAATGGGCAGGGGCACTACGAATGTAGTGTTTGGACATTAAGTTGGGAATGTGGGTCTCACGGTGAGCGTGCAAGGGATAAGTCCCTGCAGTCACATTATGTGCCCTCGGTGGCTCAGTTGGATAGAGCGTCTGCCATGTAAGCAAGAGATCCCGCGTTCGAGTCCCGGTCGGGCCACATATTTTCAATTGTCCCCGTTGATGTATATCAACCCCTGTCGGTAGCGTAGGGTCTTGATTTAATTATCATTACATATTTCTGTAGTGAGTGCGAAGGGAGACTCGGCGTGGTGTAAACAGCGACCCCTCTGAACAGTGGATGACTGAAAAGGAGTGCGTGTAATCTCGCTGTACGATGTAGCAATCCGATGGAAGGATTTGGGCGTGGCGAACGGTAAGAGAACTTTACCTCCTATCATGTGTAGCGGCAACAGTGAAATACGGAGAACATGGTGTCACGGTATGAAGATTTGTCGTAATTAGGTTGTGGTCCTCCTATTGCGCTCAAGAAAACGCTATATGCGGAAGGATATTTTGCAGCGTTATGAACTGCGTAGAGAAGAGGAACAGTTCGGAGCTGATTACTGTTTGTGTCAGCATAACAATGTACCTGTCATGAAACAGCACCTCCGAGGCAATGGTCTGAGGACAATAATATTCCTAAAATGGACTGTAATAGTGCAGGCAACTGCAGAGGCTGTAGGAGATTGAAATCAAAGAAAGAACCATAAATAACTGATCTTCTGGAACGATAATATAGAGAGATTGGCGAAGGGGAAAAAAGAGGAGTGTCGAAACGTTTACGAAAAGGACAGTTGAAAAGTAAAGGTGGGATTGATTCATTTTGGAAGTGGAAAAGGATATCCATCGTAGACAGGAATCGGGCTATAAAATGCTGAACATGATTAAAAATATAAAAGATAATGCAAGAACAGAAGTGATAAGTAAGACACAATGTCTTGACCACTATAAGAAACTTTGGGCAACTGGAGGCGATGTCAAAAACATCTGGAGAAATGACATGCAGTAAGAAGAGATAGAGACGACAGTAGATACAACAGAATTGAAGGAATTAGTATCCCCAATGCGTCAAATGAAAAATAGGAAAATAAAAATGGTTCAATTGGCTCTGAGCACTATGGGACTTAACATCTATGGTCATCAGTCCCCTAGAACTTAGAACTACTTAAACCTAACTAACCTAAGGACATCACACACATCCATACCCGAGGCAGGATTCGAACCTGCGACCGTAGCAGTCGCGCGGTTCCGGACTGAGCGCCTAGAACCGCTAGACCACCGCGGCCGGCAATAGGAAAATAACGGACAGGATGGAGATAACACAGCGCTAATTAAATAAGCCTGATTTCTCTATAATATTAACAGATAATGGACAAATAAGAAAATTCGAGAGGCCTGGTATTTAGCAACAATACCCATTTACAAACAATAAGACAAAAATAATTACGGAAACTGTAGAGGCATCTCTCTGGTAAATACGGGATAAAAATATGTTCTACAATAGTAATGCAGAGACCAGCAGTAACAGTTGGAAACATTCGGTCAGTATAGCAAATGGGTTTTAGAAAAGGAAGATCGTGCACAGATAATAAATTAGCTATTAGACAAGCCACTGAGCAGCACACAGTTCAATAGAGAGACACGTAAGCTGTGTGGAAGCTTTCGATAAAGTTAATAGAGAAAAGCTGTGGGAGATAATTACATGAGAAGAATACCTCTGCACATGATAAATGTAGGAGAAAACATTTACCAAAGAACTGAAATCAGCATTGCAAGAAATGGAGTATCTGAAACAGGGCGAATTTGGGAGTGAGACAAGGCCGCAGTTTGTATCTACTGTATTTTTAATATTTGTACTGGCGACATGCTGAGGCAAGAGATAAGTAAATTAAGTTTTTATGCTTCTGACTTCAACATAATTATTAGATATTACTCTTTACTGTTGATCAAGTTGTGAATCCACTCCAAAGAGTTACTCATATTTCATACACAACAACTAAGTTAAGTATCTTCAGAGATAAAGTTATGGCTTTCATGGGCCAGAAGCAAGATCCTACCAAAATAATAATAAATGATAAGAAAATAAAAATGCCTGCCCGTATCGCGTCTAGTCTTTTTTTTTTAATCTTCCCCATCCAATTCCGTCAAGTCACAATATCCTGGGTTGAATTCTAAGCCTCACTGAATTGGCTCATGAAGTAAGGCCATGTATACTCTTGACAGTGATCTGTCCGTCGGAAGGGAATAATAAGTTCGGCGTGGACCTTGGTATAATAATAATAATTCAAACGACACCATGTGAACAGTTGGGGCCGGTTGGTAGATTAAATAAAGACTCAACTTTCGTGTCCGGGATCGGTGAGCCACGGACCTCGTAGCAATGGGAACAGCCCCTCTCACTCCGACTAGAGATGGGTAGTTCGCGAACGAACGGGTGTAAAGGAGCGGTTCACCAAGATGAACGAAAGGACCGAGGAACGAATTCCAAGGAACGATCGGTTCATAGTTCACTTCGGTCGCGGCGGTCTATTTGTAGTTCCTTGGAACGAGGAACGATCGGTTCGTAGTTCACTTCGGTCGCGGCGGTCTACTTATAGGTCCCGGGAACGAGGAACGATCGGTTCATAGTTCACTAGTTCACTTCGTTCGCGGCGGCCTACTTATAGGTCCCGGGAACGAGGAACGATCGGTTCATAGTTCACTTCGGTCGCGGCGCTCACTTCGGCAGTTCTCGTTCAAGCCTCGGTCGCGTGCTCGTCTCAGTCTCGGTCTCCCTCGGCCGCACTCGTCGTGCTTCGCATGACCACCTGAACCTGTCTCAGTTACACTGGCGACCGCTCCTAGTTAGTTCAGTATCCAGTTGTTCGTTTTCTTCACTGCGCTCACCCATTTTACGTGTGTTTCAAACTATTCTTGCACTTGGGTCTGGCTATTCAGCGTCCACGACTGGTAATCAAAAAGTATTTTATAGTTACGTAAATTACATAAAAATCACGGTGTATGTAATAGGTACGTCTTTTCAGGTAACAAAAGGGCATATCAGCTCACTTCATTATAAGATGAACAGCAGAAGATATACTTATAACAAGGAAAGTTTTTTTGTTATTCATATATTTTTTGGTTTCATCGACTTGATTTAGCAACTAACTTTCAATAATATGCTTAATTTTAAGTGTAAGAAAATTCATATAAAACGATTGTCGTGTATCTTTCATATACAAAACATTACATTTAGGAAAGCTCTAATTATTTTTAAGTTTGGTAGTTTCCAATTTGCATTCTGCTAGTTTGGTTTCTTTGGAAAAAAGAAGTGGGTTGTGGGTCAGTTTGGCTCAGTAGCAAAAGCGGTGCCTTTCCATTTGAAAAGACATAGATTGCCATAAAATCGTATTTACTATTATCTCAAAAACATTTGTTCAGAAGGAGCTTTCAAACCAAAAACTTTATTACTACGAACTTTATTATTATTATTGCTGCATTAACTTTAATAATGCAACATAAAAACCTAATTGTTACTAAGCGTGTGACGCAAGTATGATGAGAAAACCACATTTTATTTTATGCTTCCATAAAGTCTACTTCGCCTACGAACTCAGAGACAACGTGAAGTATATATAGGGTGTAAACGATTATTGTTTACAACGTAGCATAGCTATGTAGTGGAAGTCGAAACGAAGAATTTTATACAAGACACTTGTGGTCTATTAAGTTGGGAAACAGCCAGCAACAAGTTTAAAAGACTACATGTGCTATAGCCCATGCGCGTCGCGTGAGATTTTCATGTTCTCTTCTCCAGCTCTCTACACATCGTCATCTATTGTTTCGCCATTGTTGCTTGCATTAGCTTGTTATTTCTTCACTGCCTCATTATTACATGTTTGTCTGTTTGATGTATCTGTATCTGTTATGAGTAAAAACTCCGTACTCCTGGGGGGAGGCAAGTGCCCCCTCTTGGTGCCCTCCATCCTTCAGTCATCTACACTACTAGTTTTCAGTTTTTCATAAGAACCATATACCAAGCACAAATGAACGGTGAACGAGTAAAAATGAACGGTTCCCAAAAAAGAACGATCAGCAGTGAACTAGTTCCCAAGGATGAACGAGTTTGCCCATCTCTAACTCCGACCGCACGTGGACGCCACCACTGGGCCCGGCCAGACATGCGCCACGGAGACTTCCTCGCTGCTCCACGTCAACCGACCAACTGCCCAGGCCCGGAAACGGTGAAACGACCAAATATACGTCGGCCGATGAGGCAACCAACCGAACGACCAACCAACGGTCGTCCCGCTCCAATCTCCCTCCGTTGGACAGCTCATGCGTGTCGCCAGCGCTGGGAGAGCACTGGCTGTCGGCGCCTCACCGGCGCTCCGTCCCCCGACTTCACCGCTGCTGCGTCCCGACTGCACTGCTGGTCCGTCCCGAACTGACTGCCAGACACACGACGACCCGGAAATACTATCGGTCGCTCCAGAGATTGTACGACAGTGCACTTATCAATACGCGCTACTGCTGTCGCTCAAGGGCAGGTAAGGCAAAAGTTAGTGAGGCCAGTAAATGGTATGAGAAAACGGGTCGGCAGTACCGTAATAGAAGATGACAAACAACAAATGGGATAAGCACGAGCCTTGCACGGCTCAACGGCCATATTAAACTTGCACAATGAACAGCGAAATTCTTGTTTGAACGGACGAAAATCCGTGTGCGCAGGTGATTCAAAGTCACCTACACAGCGTCGGTATTAACATATGGACCAAGATAATTGGTGACCATATGACTGGGCCATATCTATTGCCAAAGAGACTAATTGCTCACGTTTATTAGAAATGTTTTGCGTACATTTTTGGATGTAGTACTACTAAATTTTCGGGTGGACATGTGGCTGCAACTCGACGGTGCTCGAAAATCTTTGATGGAAATGGCTCTGAGCACTATGGGACTCAACTGCTGTGGTCATAAGTCCCCTAGAACTTAGAACTACTTAAACCTAACTAACCTAAGGACATCACATACATCCATGCCCGAGGCAGGATTCGAACCTGCGACCGTAGCGGTCGTGCGGTTCCAGACTGCAGCGCCTTTAACCGCTCGGCCACTCCGGCCGGCACAAAAAAATCTTTGATGTCGATGTGCGGAATCATTTCGGCTTTCGAAATGTGGTGCTACAGAAGAATGTTGCAGATTAGATGGGTAGATCATATAACTAATGAGGAGGAATTGAATTGGGGGGAAGAGGAGCTTGTGGCACAACTTGACTAGAAGAAGGGATCGATTGGTAGATCATGTTCTGAGACATCGAGGGATCACCAATTTAGTATTGGAGTGCAGCGTGGAGGGTAAAACTCATAGAGGGAGACCAAGAGATGAATACACTAAGCAGATTCAGAAGGATGTAGGCTGCAATAGGTACTGGGAGATGAAGAAGCTTGCACAGGATAGAGTAGCATGGAGAGCTGCATCAAACCAGTCTCAGGACTGAAGACAACAACACCACATATGCGTAATATCCAGGACATTAGTCTCTGTTACCCGGGATTCGCAAGATGTACGACGTACTCCATTTAGCGTTTACGTTTGTAATATTCTGTCAAAACGAACAACACAAAGGCATTATTTTCACAAGCACTTACTACTGCTTGGAGTACCAATCGAGTTGGTTTCGTTAGTTACGTTATAATATGTATTAAATTTTCCGTGTCCTGAAGCGTCACGTTACGCCAAGAAAAATTCGTCTGGAGCGTAGGTTCATCCGGATATTGTTCTCTGTAGAGTTCCTCTCCCTGAGCAGCATTTCCTCTACCTCCACTCACAGCAAAAGAAAAGTAATAACGATGCTATTTTAAATCAAGGACTTACGTAATTGTACACATGATACAGCCTAAGAGTATCGTACATCACTTACCCATATTGTAAGTAAGGAAACATTATCGTACTCACTGTCTTGCTGACTTACGTTCTGTGTGGAAGAGTAGCTTTTATACCGTCTCTACGTTGGAGTACTTCGTAGAAACACAAAACTTCAGCTGAAGACCGTTGGCTGAGAGAGTGATGTGCATTTTCTTGGGTTTTCGTTTGTTTACGATCAACTACACGAAGTGGACAAGTTGCGTTACCCTCGGACCTCCATTGCGTGCTTACAGGACGTTCAAAGTCAGTTTTGTATTACGTTTTAAATATCGTCGTCATTACGTCAGTTGAACATTGTGATACATTTCTGAACATACGTTGAAGACATGAAGTGATTTACCGGATTATACCTGTTGGGTTCTTCCTAACGTACAAGCTTCAAGGAGGGTGATTATTCTAGTTGGTATCGCCGTGGTAGCTAACAACTTTTGTTTGATTCATTTTTTACTTTGTTTCGGCGCAAAAAGCTCTTGAGACGGTCCAGATAAATGGAAACCCCTATGAGCTACCACATTTCGACTACTGCCCACCGATGAACTGAATGGCGCTTGGTGGTGATGTAGGCAAACGACGCAGTAAGGGAAGAAAGGGTGGTCAGAAATACTCTAAAAACCTTGTAAGGGTGCTGCAGGGTAGGTCATCCTAAGAAATACTTGTTAAGGAATAAATTCGACATGTCTCGCCGTTTCCTAGTTAATTAGCATTGAAGTTAGCCAATCAGGCCGTTCCGCTTCAACTGAAGCGGCCCGCCAGATACAATTACTGATAATTGATCTCACTACGTAGATCTTACCGCCTACGCTGCTTATCCTTTGGCTCTGGTTGCATCCTTCCTACAGGCCCAGGTCTAATTTTTGTACCGCTCTCTTGTTTGGTTTTAAGAAACGAAACATATTTGATGTCACTGTTTCTGGTGGACCGCTTATATTTGCGCGCCCGACGACCTGATTGGCTAATTAACTCTGAAACGGTGGTTGGTATCGAATTTTTTTTTCAGAAGTCAGTTAGCAGCACAACCTCCCTGCAACACCCTTACAAACTTTTCAGATGGTTCCTGACCACACTACATAAACGAAGCACAAGGAACGATTCCAGCAATGATAGGAGTCACTGACATAAGCGAACGAGAGATTGTTGTGGTCCGTTGCATGAGAATGAGCATCTCGGATACGGCTAAGTTGGTTCGCATGCTTCTGTCATCAGTGGATTGTTAGGGGTAGACCAGTGCCTTGGCCAACACGGTCGCTGCATCTGACAGCTCTCGACTATTTTATATGCGGTAGTATGAAGAGAATGGTGTGCGGCACACCGACAACATCGGCGAATCCCCCGAGCTATTGAAATACTAAAAAGACAACGGCGCGTATTGGTTCATGTGTGTGAGTGTCAGGACCGCCGGTGTAGTCTCTGCATTGACATAGGAGGTACACAGTTCGATGCCCGTTTATAATGTAGACAGCGTGATGTGCTACTCATGTCGGTTTTATTGACGTAACGTGCAACCCACATAAATCTTAGGCAACGACGCTGTCCAGTGTCCAAGCCGTGCTTTTCCGGATATGTGTTGCTTCTTGAAAATCGAACAAGCCTTCCTGCACAACATACTAAGCGTTGTCGGTGTGTTTTGGGAGACCCTGTGTAACATGCAGTATATTAGATAAGCTGATAGTCCGTTAAGAAATTAGAATGTAATACTGCAGTCGAGTTACGTTAACGTAAAATATTCTGAAATAATTATTTATCAGTATCACAAAACAGCTGAATTAACTGTGGCGAAAATTTCAGGGGTATAAGAGAATGAAAATTTGGCGGTGTAAGAACTTTACTTACAATGCACAATGTTGTTGTTATTGTTGTTGTGGCCTTCAGTCCTGAGACTGGTTTGATCCAGCTCTCCATGCTACTCTATCCTGTGCAAGCTTCTTCATCTCCCAGTACGTACTGCAGCCTACATCCTTCTGAATCTGCTTAGTGTATTCATCTCTTGGTCTCCCTCTACGATTTCTGCCCTCCACGCTGCCCTCCAATACTAAATTGGTGATCCCTTGATGCCTCAGAACGTGTCCTACCAACCGATCCCTTCTTCTAGTCAAGTTGTGCCACAAACTCCTCCCCAATCCTATTCAATACTTCCTCATTAGTTATGTGATCTACCCATCTAATCTTCAGCATTCTTCTGTAGCACCACATTTCGAAAGCTTCTATTCTCTTCTTGTCCAAACTGTTTATCGTCCATGTTTCACTTCCATAAACGGCTACACTACGTACGAATACTTTCAGAAACGACTCCCTGACACTTAAATCTATACTCGGTATTAACAACTTTGTCTTCTTCAGAAACGCTTTCCTTGCCATTGCCGCTCTACATTTTATATCCTCTCTACTTCGACCATCATCAGTTATGTTGCTCCCCAAATAGCAAAACTCCTTTACTACTTTAAGTGTTTCATTTCCTAATCTAATTCCCTGAGCATCACCCGACTTAATTAGTTTTGCTTTTGTTGATGTTCATCTTATATCCTCCCTTCAAGACACTGTCCATTCCGTTCAACTGCTCTTCCAAGTCCTTTGCTGTCTCTGACAGAATTACAATGTCATCGGCGAACCTTAAAGTTTTTATTTCTTCTCCATGGATTTTAATACCTACTCCGAATTTTTCTTTTGTTTCCTTTACTGCTTGCTTAATATGCAGATTGAATAACATCGGGGAGAGGCTACAACCCTGTCTCACTCCCTTCCCAACTACTGCTTCCCTTTCATATCCCTCGACTCTTATAACTGCCATCTGGTTTCTGTACAAATTGTAAATAGCCTTTCGCTCCCTGTATTTTACCCCTGCCACCTTCAGAACAACGCACAATGAAAAAGTGGTAACAAAGAACACCGTCGTTTTCGAAGGGAAATGGGAGAGTTTGTGCTGATCTCTGTCGTACTCTAAGACTTAAAACACGTTAGCTGCCACGAAGTTCAAAATGGTTCGAATGCCTCTAAGCACTATGGGACTTAACATCTGAGGTCATCAGTCCCCTAGAACTCAGAACTACTTAAACCTAACTAACCTAAGACATCACATGCATCCATGCCCGAGGCAGGATTCGGACCTGCGGCCGTAACAGCCTCGGAGTTCCGGACTGAAGCGCCTAGAACCGCTCAGCCACACCGGCCGGCTTGCTACGAACTCGTCGGATGCCACAGCAGGGCCGTAAGGCCGGCGATCTGACCTGTCCTGCACCGGCGGTGAAACGTCCATCATTGTGAGCACCGGAGTCAACTTATCAAATAAAATTCATAAAATAGTTGATAAGCAAACACATAACGCGTTCATAGAGAGCATTTGACTGCGTAGACAAAGACTTACTGAAATTTTAGCAGCTCAGATTATAGAGTCCAGTTATAAATTATACAGACAAAATTTCGTTTCCATGAAAGTGTAAACATAATTTTCTGAGTGAATGCCAGCAAATTGTAGAGCAGTACCAGGCGGTACCTTAACCTTACTTCCACGTCATATCAGACAGTGGCAAAACGATAGAGGTTAACTTTCATTAGGCTGCACTCTGTGGCACAAAAAATATGTAACAGACCACTCAGAATTAACAAACAACTTTTCAAATAGCGTAAGTCCAAAAAACAAACAAGATTAACACTTTCTAGTGTTTTACCACAGCCAACGTTTTGTTATGGCAGCGAAGCAAGAACCATTCATAGTCAAGTAAGCCACAGCCGCTAGAATGACATTTCTCAGGAAAGCTGCTGCTTTTACCCAATAAACATAATAAAACAATCGCCAAACATCTTAAGACAATATCTGTAACAATTGCTTCAAGACTATAGACGAAACTGATAGTAATGATAGAGCGTTACAGACTGCCACAACGAATACGAACTTATGTACCTAAATGGAAAAGATTACTCGTTTGGCCATGCAAGAGATGGAAGAAGACCGTTACAGGCCATTAAACCGAATACATGAAAGGTCGCCAATGACGATCGTGATGAACTTCTTTACTAACTAGAGCGTACTTCATAGAAAATTCCTGATAAGTGCGACTAGAACTCGCTTACCGGGGGTTCGGTACAAACTTAATTATGAATATACACTCCTGGAAATGGAAAAAAGAACACATTGACACCGGTGTGTCAGACCCACCATACTTGCTCCGGACACTACGAGAGGGCTGTACAAGCAACGATCACACGCACGGCACAGCGGACACACCAGGAACCGCGGTGTTGGCCGTCGAATGGCGCTAGCTGCGCAGCATTTGTGCACCGCCGCCGTCAGTGTCAGCCAGTTTGCCGTGGCATACGGAGCTCCATCGCAGTCTTTAACACTGGTAGCATGCCGCGACAGGTGGACGTGAACAGTATGTGCAGTTGACGGACTTTGAGCCAGGGCGTATAGTGGGCATGCGGGAGGCCGGGTGGACGTACCGCCGAATTGCTCAACACGTGGGGCGTGAGGTCTCCACAGTACATCGATGTTGTCGCCAGTGGTCGGCGGAAGGTGCACGTGCCCGTCGACCTGGGACCGGACCGCAGCGACGCACGGATGCACGCCAAGACCGTAGGATCCTACGCAGTGCCGTAGGGGACCGCACCGCCACTTCCCAGCAAATTAGGGACACTGTTGCTCCTGGGGTATCGGCGAGGACCATTCGCAACCGTCTCCATGAAGCTGGGCTACGGTCCCGCACACCGTTAGGCCGTCTTCCGCTCACGCCCCAACATCGTGCAGCCCGCCTCCAGTGGTGTCGCGATAGGCGTGAATGGAGGGACGAATGGAGACGTGTCGTCTTCAGCGATGAGAGTCGCTTCTGCCTTGGTGCCAATGATGGTCGTATGTGTGTTTGGCGCCGTGCAGGTGAGCGCCACAATCAGGACTGCATACGACCGAGGCACACAGGGCCAACACCCGGCATCATGGTGTGGGGAGCGATCTCCTACAATGGCCATACACCACTGGTGATCGTCGAGGGGACACTGAATAGTGCACGGTACATCCAAACCGTCATCGAACCCATCGTTCTACCATTCCTAGACCGGCAAGGGAACGTGCTGTTCCAACAGGACAATGCACGTCCGCATGTATCCCGTGCCACCCAACGTGCTCTAGAAGGTGTAAGTCAACTACCCTGGCCAGCAAGATCTCCGGATCTGTCCCCCATTGAGCATGTTTGGGACTGGATGAAGCGTCGTCTCACGCGGTCTGCACGTCCAGCACGAACGCTGGTCCAACTGAGGCGCCAGGTGGAAATGGCATGGCAAGCCGTTCCACAGGACTACATCCAGCATCTCTACGATCGTCTCCATGGGAGAATAGCAGCCTGCATTGCTGCGAAAGGTGGATATACACTGTACTAGTGCCGACATTGTGCATGCTCTGTTGCCTGTGTCTATGTGCCTGTGGTTCTGTCAGTGTGATCATGTGATGTATCTGACCCCAGGAATGTGTCAATAAAGTTTCCCCTTCCTGGGACAATGAATTCACGGTGTTCTTATTTCAATTTCCAGGAGTGTAGATAGTTCATTCATCCGTGGAATCGAAAATTTCGGCTTTTTTGCCTGTTATCGATATCTATATTGGCAAGATACAGGTCTTGGCAATTCCAAGATATTCCATAATGATAAAAAAATTGTTTTCGTTTGATGTAATTATAAATTAACAGTTATCTGATTTTTTTTCAACTACTTGTACTGTGGAACTTCGCTTCTTGCCGTATTTCATGATTCTACGTCAACGGATAGTACCCTGCAAGTTTCTATGGGTGATTAAATTCTTCATTTGTTTGTCTATAATGTCCGTAGTTGCTTTACAATTCGTTAAAACTACAAGAAAAGGCACTTTCTTTCTTACTAGACGCGTTTCGCTTTATTGAAGTAAAGCATCATCGCTGATCTGCAATTAAAGATATTTACAATGTTATGGAAAAACAGTTCGCTAACAAATTGTTGATTTTACTTAGGTAGTTTCTGCTTGGTTTTTCGCCTACATAAGGAAATGCCTTCTACTGGCTTGCCTTTAGTGTCTTTTTTCGTCAGGAGCTGATAATTGTGGTTTAATTTTTCGCTGCTTTGGAGAACTACGCATTTTTTACGTTTGACACTGCACAGTTTCGTACAAAAGTGTCCGTTGTTTATTCGTATACTTCTAAGTATGTATGGTGTCTTGTAGTGTCTCCAATATTGCTACTAGATTTTTCTTAGATCTAATTATTTTTTTCTTCCTCTGTAGTTCATTGTGTATGTGCGTTGTATTTATGTTACTATGTAAGAGTAATGAAAGAATAGTGATGGAGGTTTAATGTTTTATGGTAAGTGGTGGGGGAGGGAGAAGGAAAGATGGATGGACGTAAGTGCATAGTAGTATAACGGAGAGTGAGTTGGACGAAAAAGGTGAGGCGCAAAAAGTAAAATGAAATGGAGGGGGCGGGGGGGGAGGGAGATGAGTGCAAGAGGGTGAAGGATGGAAAAGGATTTTTTCGCTTTTACGTGATTTCTTTAATTATTTCATATATGTAGTGACTAGTTTAAATTACTTATTTGTTCATAGAGCATCTGATAATTTTTTGTTAAGGTATTTTCTTGGAAATGGAGGATGTGTCTGTCTTGATTCATTCTTCAAATGTTCATATGTTTTTCAATACCACCTGATTTGTGGTATTCCTGTTTCAGATGGTGTGCAAATTTTCAATAGCGTCTACCGTATTTCAACCTCTCTCACTCCCCCCTCCCCCCTCCCCCCAATTCCAGTTCACTTTTTGCCCTTCACCTTTTCCTCCAACTCACTCTCAATCACACTGCCATGCACCTATGTCCATTTACCTTTGCTTCTCCCTCCCCCACTATTTACCATAAGAAAATTAAACATCCATCGCTATTCCTTCAATACTTTGCACAGTAAAATAATTAAATACAGTAACACACATAATGAACTACAGAGAAAGAAAAAATAATGATTAGATCAAAGTAGAGCCAGTGGCAACGTTGGCATCACTAGAAAACACAATACACACTTAGAAGTAAGCAAATAAACAGTGAACACTGGTATGTGAAAGTGTTCTGCGTTAAACGTAAAAAATACATAGTTCTGCAAAGCAGCGAAAAATTAGACCACAGTTATCAGTGCCTAACGAAGGAAGAAACCAAAGACGTGCTAGCAGACAACATTTCCTTATGTAGGCGAAAAACCAAGCAGAAATTACCGTACTGGCAAGTAAAAACCAACGATTTGTTAACGAAATGTTTTTCCATCTAGAAAACAAAATTGTTTATATCTTTAATTACAGGCCACTCACGATGCTTTTTATATCTTTAATTACAGGCCACTGACGATGCTTTATTTCAATAAAGTGAGAAGCGTCTGATGAGAAAAAAACGCACTTTTTCCTTTAGTTGTAACAACGAAACAAAAATACTCTCAAGAGTTTGACGAGTGAGTTTGCGAGTATCGAAATACGTGACATAAACTGTAGTTCTTTTGATTGCATTGACCCAGACTATTCAAATTTAACATCGCCAAGGGACACGAATTTGAACTTCATACATCTACGCGTTTCTGAGTAACAGTCAGACATGTGGACAAGAAAGTGATCCTATTAGCGTTTCATTTTTACCGATAGACGTACGGAATCCTGAAAATCACACATTCTTTAAAGGAGTGCGTACATGATAAGTAAATAATATTGTTCTTGCAAAATCACGACCACTTTTAACAGTGTACTGGACCAGGACTAGAACAGTATTCTGCTGTATTAATTTTACGTGCTATGCTTTTTACAGTCGAAAAAAAGACGTAATTGCTTGTCATAGAGAACAAAAACAAAGTTTTTTTCAATTTACGATACGGTGTACATGATGCAATTTAAAAAAATATTCTCATTATCAAGTGCTTAACGCTTTATTCCATTTCTGTGATGACGAGGATGCGTGCCATTTCTTTTACGAGCAGTGTACTGTTTGGTAAAAGGATTTCCACTTCATGGCGTCTTGGTACAGCGACCAGTATGCAGAATGTGGTGCAAACAATAGTCTTGGTTGTAGAACTCATTTAATTGCTTTATTCTTTCGTGACGCACGTTTCACCTAATACAGGGTTATTACAAATGATTGAAGCGATTTCACAGCTCTACAATAACTTTATTATTTGAGATATTTTCACAATGCTTTGCACACACGTACAAAAACTCAAAAATTTTTTTAGGCATTCACAAATGTTCGATATGTGCCCCTTTAGTGATTCGGCAGACAAGCCGATAATCAAGTTCCACCCACACTCGGCGCAGCATGTCCCCATCAATGAGTTCGAAAGCATCGTTGATGCGAGCTCGCAGTTCTGGCACGTTTCTTGGTAGAGGAGGTTACACACTGAATCTTTCACATAACCCCACAGAAAGAAATCGCATGGGGTTAAGTCAGGAGAGCGTGGAGGTCATGACATGAATTGCTGATCATGATCTCCACCACTACCGATCCAACGGTTTTCCAATCTCCTGTTTGAGAAATGCCGAACACCATGATGGAAGTGCGGTGGAGCACCATCCTGTTGAAAGATGAAGTCGGCGCTGTCGGTCTCCAGTTGTGGCATGAGCCAATTTTCCATCATGTCCAGATACACGTGTCCTGTAACGTTTTTTTCGCAGAAGAAAAAGGAGCCGTAAATTTTAAACCGGGAGATTGCACAAAACAAATTAACTTATGGTGAATTGCGAATTTGCTGCACGAATGCGTGAGGATTCTCTACCGCCCAGATTCGCACATTGTGTCTGTTCACTTCACCATTAAGAAAAAATGTTGCTTCATCACTGAAAACAAGTTTCGCACTGAACGCATCCTCTTCCATGAGTTGTTGCAACCGCGCCGAAAATTCAAAGCGTTTGACTTTGTCATCGGGTGTCAGGGCTTGTAGCAATTGTAAACGGTAAGGCTTCTGCTTTAGCCTTTTCCGTAAGATTTTCCAAACCGTCGGCTGTGGTACGTTTAGCTCCCTGCTTGCTTTATTCGTCGACTTCCGCGGGCTACGCGTGAAACTTGCCCGCACGCGTTCAACCGTTTCTTCGCTCACTGCAGGCCGACCCGTTGATACCCCTTACAGAGGCATCCAGAAGCTTTAAACTGCGCATACCATGAGTTAGCAGTTGGTGGATCTTTGTTGAACTTCGTCCTAAAGTTGCACTGTTATGACTGACTGATGTGAGTGCATTTCAAGCATGACATACGTTTTCTCGGCTTCTGTCGCCATTTTGTCTCACTGCGCTCTCGGGCGCACTGGCGGCAGAAACCTGAAGTGCGGCTTCAGCCGAACAAAACTTTATGAGTTCTTCTACGTATATGTAGTGTGTCGTGATCATATGTCAATGAATGGAGCTACAGTGAATTTATGAAATCGCTTCAATCATTTGTAATAGCCGTGTACAAGGAATCTTCAGGTTGGTCAGTATAGCGTTGATAACTGAATGGGGCCATAAAATCAGTTCTGAAACAAAGATTGTTGTTTTCGTCACGTTCTGTTCTGTATTGTTTCCTTGTGAAGAGACCAAGATGGTTAAAATGGCTCTGAGCACTATGGGACTTAACATCTGAGGTCATCAGTCCCCTAGAACTTAGAACTACTTAAACCTAACTAACTTAAGGACATTACACACATCCATGCCCGAGGCAGGATTCGAAACTGCGACCGTAGCGGTCGCGCGGTTCCAGACTGAAGCGCCTAGAACCACTCGGCTAAGGCTTTGGCAACTTTTCGATTCCGCGACTGTAGAAATTACGTGGTTTTGAGGCGAAGAACTAATCGAGCCAAGTTCAGAGCACATTTTCATCCGGAAAGAAAATTCCTAGAAGGCTGTTCGATAAGGAGCGGAAAAAGGGAGAATCTGAGGGCGCAAGATCACGTGAATAAAGTGGGTGCGGAATGACTTCCCAACCAATCTCCTGTATAGTATTTTTTGTCAGTCTAACAGAATGCGGGCGGGCATTACCGTGGTGTAGCATCACTTCACCTAGGCTTCCTGGTCGTTGTTCTTGGACCGCGTCTGCAAGACGTCTCGGTTGTTCACAGTAAACGTCAGCAGTGATGGTTGCACCTCGCGCAAGCAATTCGCAGCAGACCTTCCCTGTTCCAACAGATGCATAACATTATCTTCTGTGGATGTGACGATGTCTGTGTACAGGAAGTTGCTGCTTTGTTTGGCCTCAACCATCAATTCTTTTGAAACTTCCTGGCAGATTAAAACTGTGTGCCCGACCGAGACGCGAACTCGGGACCTTTGCCTTTCGCGGGCAAGTGCTCTACCAACTGAGCTACCGAAGCACGACTCACGCCCGGTACTCACAGCTTTACTTCTGCCAGTACCTCGTCTCCTACCTTCCAAACTTTACAGAAGCTCTCCTGCGAACCTGCAGAACTAGCACTCCTGAAAGAAAGGATATTGCGGAGACATGGCTTAGCCACAGCCTGGGGGATGTTTCCAGAATGAGATTTTCACTCTGCAGCGGAGTGTGCGCTGATATGAAACTTCCTGGCAGATTAAAACTGTGTGCCCGACCGAGACGCGAACTCGGGACCTTTGCCTTTCGCGGGCTGTGGCTAAGCCATGTCTCCGCAATATCCTTTCTTTCAGGAGTGCTAGTTCTGCAGGTTCGCAGGAGAGCTTCTGTAAAGTTTGGAAGGTAGGAGACGAGGTACTGGCAGAAGTAAAGCTGTGAGTACCGGGCGTGAGTCGTGCTTCGGTAGCTCAGTTGGTAGAGCACTTGCCCGCGAAAGGCAAAGGTCCCGAGTTCGCGTCTCGGTCGGGCACACAGTTTTAATCTGCCAGGAAGTTTCATATCAGCGCACACTCCGCTGCAGAGTGAAAATCTCATTCTGGATCAATTCTTTTCCTTACGTTACCATAAAGACACCATTTCTCGTCACCAGTTACGATAAAGGATAGGAATGGTCAGTGTTGTTCATTAGCCAACTGATGACGAGCAATCAGAGACGTGCACATGACCACCCTCTTATTGCTGTGATTTTGGCGTAGACCATGCGGTACCAACATGCCCGATTTTTGAACCTTTCCCATTGCATGTAAATGTCGCACAGTTCGTCACATTTGCCAGTTGCCGGCCGCGGTGGTCTCGCGGTTCTAGGCGCGCAGTCTGGAGCAGCGCGACTGCTACGGTCGCAGGTTCGAATCCTGCCTCGGGCATGGATGTGTGTGATATCCTTAGGTTAGTTAGGTTTAAGTAGTTCTAAGTTCTAGGGGACTGATGACCACAGCTGTTAAGTCCCGTAGTGCTCAGAGCCATTTGAACCATTTGCCAGTTCTCGAGTACCCTGGCGTGGATCATAGTGGATTAATGCGTTAAAAAGGATTTCCATCGAGCTCCGAAGGTCTTCCTGAACGTGGAGGGTCACTAATGTCAAAATGGTCCTCCATAAAACGAGAAAACCATTTTTTCCGTGCTCTGTCCAATGGCAGTATCCCCATACGCGAGAAAAATGTTTCTGGCTGTCTTCGCTGCTGTCATCTCTCTGTTGAACTCGAACAGAAGAATATGTCAGAAATAATCAGATTGCTCCACGTGGGAATCCATTTTCTAGCGTCCACGCCTCCACTCACTATCTACAAATGACAATATGTAAACTCAGATAGCAACAGTGCGCTACAAATAAGCAAAGGCAATCAATAAATAGAGTCATAGCAACCGGAATACCAACATGCAAAACAAATACGCTACGACTTTATGCGCCAACCTAATAATTATGCCAGCGTTCAATTTTAGCACATTAAACTTCCGACGCTCCAATAACCCAGTAAGTAAAACGTTATTGGTAACAGAAAGTGCTTTTTATTCATTCAATCGCTATAAATATTGTCAAACATCATAATTATCGTTTGTGGCTTTCAAAAATTTTTATTTCCTTTTTTCCCGTCTTTTAATAGGTCAGTCATCCAAATGCTGGATTACAATACTAAATTTAACTTTAATTTTTAATATTTCAATGGAACGATTTCCTTTATAATATAAAGTTAATACCTTCATTTTTAAATACTCTTTTACTTTTTAGGGGCCCGGGCCTCAGCCTATAAAAACGGAATCTTTGTATGGTCGCATTGTTGTCCGTCTGTCTGTCCGTCCGACTGTCAAGAACCCTGTTCCCAGTCCGCAGCTCGTGGTCTCGCTTCCCGCGCCCGGGTTCGCGGGTTCGATTCCCGGCGGGGTCAGAGATTTTCTCTGCCTCGTGGTTACTGGGTGTTGTGTGATGTCCTTAGGTTAGTTAGGTTTAAGTAGTTCTAAGTTCTAGGTAACTGATGACCATATCTGTTAAGGCCCATAGTGCTGAGAACCATTTGAACCTTTTTCCCAGGAATGGGTAAACGTATCAAGTTCACATTTTGGCACATACTGAGGTCTACGGTACCTTGGCGGCGTAAAAATTGTAAGCTTCTAAGTAACGCAGTTAAACGCTTCGGCCATTTATGTCACATTTTTTGATAGTATCAAACTCACTAATCAAAAACCATAGGGTACTTCCTTTGACCTACAATCATGAAATTCGGCAGAGAGCAAGGTTTCGTAGTTCGCGTGAAGTAATAAAAAGGGGAAATTTGTTAAATTGTAATAAGTCGCATAAAAATATCTTTTGTCATTTGATCATACACTACTGGCCATTAAAATTGCTACACCAAGAAGAAATGCAGATGATAAACGGGTATTCATTGGAGAAATATATTATACTAGAACTGACATGTGATTGCATTTTCACGAAATTTAGGTGTATAGATCCTGAGAAATCAATATACAGAACAACCACCTCTGGCCGTAATAACAGCTTTGATAGGCCAGGGCATTGAGTCAAACAGAGCTTGGATGGCGTGTACAGGTACAGCTGCCCAAACAGCTTCAACAGGATACCACAGTTCATCAAGAGTAGTCACTGGCGTATTGTGACGAGCCAGTTGCTCGGTCACCATTGATCAGGCGTTTTCAATTGGTGAGAGATGTGGAGAATTTGCTGGCCAGGGCAGCAGTCGAACATTTCCTGTATCCAGAAAGGTCCGTACAGGACCTGCAACATGCAGTCGTGCATTATCCTGCTGAAATGTAGGGTTTCGCAGGGATCGAATGAAGGGTAGACCCACGGGACGTAGCACATCTGAAATGTGAACCCCACTGTTCAAAGTGCCGTCAATGCGAACAAGAGGTGACTGAGACGTGTAATTAATGGCACCCCGTACCATCACTCCGCGCCGGGTGATACGCCAGTATGGCGATGACTAATACACACTTCCAATGTGCGTTCACTGCGATGTCGCCAAACACGGATGTGACCTGGATTCATCCGAAAAAATGACGTTTTGCCATTCGTGCACCCAGGTTCGTCGTTGAGCACACCATCGCAGGCGCTCCTGTCTGTGATGCAGCGTCAAGAGTAACCGCAGCCATCGTCTCCGAGCTGATGGACCATGCTGCTGCAAACGTCGTCGAACTGTTAGTGCAGATGGTTGTTGTCTTGCAAACGTCCTCATCTTTTGAGTCAGGGATCGAGACGTGGGTGCACGATCCGCTACAGCCACGCGGATAAGATGCCTGTCTTCTCGACTGCTAGTGATACGAGGCCGTTGGGATCCAGCACGGCGTTCCGTATTACCCTCCTGAACCCACCGATTCCATATTCTGCGAACAGTCATTGGATCTCGACCAACGCGAGCAGCAATGTCGCGATGCGATAAACCGCAATCGCGATAGGTTACAATCCGATCTTTATCAAAGTCGGAAACGTGATGGTACGCATGTCTCCTCCTTATACGAGTCATCACAACAACGTTCCACCAGGCAACGCCGGTCAACTGCTGTTTGTGTATGAGAAATCGGTTGTAAACTTTCCTCATATCAGCACGTTGTAGGTGTCGCTACCGGCGCCAACCTTGTGTGAATGCTCTGAAAAGCTAATCATTTGCATATCACAGCATGTTCTTCCTGTCGGTTAAATTTCGCGTCTGTAGCACGTCATCTTCGTGGTGTAGCGTTTTTAATGGCCAATAGGGTATATTGCATTCATCATCTGTGAAAGGCATAATAGATGGACACTACTGCATTTAAACATAAAATGTAAGTATTTTTTTAAGTAAATAAAAATGTTTTATTAAATCTTCTCTCACTACATATATAAACTAAAGTCTCCCGCTAGTTTCTTTCTGTGTGTCTGAGCTAGTCTGCGGAACAACGGTAGATATCTTAATACCCTCTTGCAACTCCCGGGACCAATATCTTACCAGTATCTACATCGAAACCACGCCAAAAATCGTTGAGATTTTCGATTCCCAGGATGGATGAATTAATTCATCGCGAGTCCTATTCGCACTTGACCAATTTTCTAACTAATATCTCTTTAAGTCTCTTTCTGGCTAATACAGAATTTGTTCTTACTTCCACCATCAGCGATGACAACTCGCAACGCAGGGAATAAAAATTCATTAAATAACTCACGTTTAATGCTCGCATTGGCTACGATATGCATTGTGCCCAGAACACTACTGAACGCTCATTGGCTAGAATGGCTGACGATGTGCGCTAAACAAACTTGAACTCGCGCGCCAACGTTCGTGACTCCAACTATAGACGACGCCGTGCTCCTCTTCAAACTGCTTATTATACAACCTACGTTTCGTTCCTTCTGCTGGGATTGTCTTCAGGATCTTCTGGTGTGCCCGGTTAGCTGAACCAACCTGAACAACCCACAATTTACCTTGAACGACAACGGCCACGAAAGCCTCCAGACTTAGACATTTTGTATTTCTCTATTAATTAAATGTTTTACAAATTTCAATTAATTTTTAGAGTAAGATAGCCATCAGTACAGTACGATGTAGTCTATGGTTCACTTAACAGTTTTCATAGTGAGTTTAGTTCTTACTGCACTAAAAATATTGGATTCACTGTTAGGGACCGATAGCCTTTGTAGTCTGGTCCCTTCAACCCCCCCCCCCCCCCCCACCATCCCACACACACACACACACACACACACACACACACACACACACACACACACACACACACACACAACACACAACACACCCAACCGGATTCACTGTTTATAGATCTCACGATCTGTAAGAAATTGTTTTGAATATTATGTCAGTAACCATCAAGATGTGTGTGTATATTCTCCTGCTCATTCTTTATTTTGCAATCTAAGGGATTTTAGTTCTGCCTGTCTTCAACATACTTAAAGGGTTTACTGTTAAGTCCATAGTGGCCTGGTGCTGTAATATCTTGATTATCTTCAATGATTAATTCATTCTCTTACATATTTTGGAACGAATGATTCTTCATTTTCGGAATTCCGTGAATTCATTGACCTACTGACCATAAATTATGGTAAAAACTTAGCCATATTTTCTTTATAAAGCTCATAGTTCCTCACTCTGCATATAAAATTTTCGCTTTCCTGAGAACAACAAAGGGTTACAGTTTGTCGCCCCGCCAATCTAGAGCTCTTTAGAGACTGAGAAGGCTTGGTTTTATTGCCCATGTAAGGATTGGAGAAATAAAGTAGGAACAAACAGGCACGAATAAGAATAGAGGGCAGATAGATCGTGAACGTATTTCATGAACCATTTCGAAATGCGTTTCAAGCGATTTAGGGAAAACACGGAGCATCTATGTTTGGATGACAGGACATGTTTACTACGCGTATTCTGGAAGCAATTAAAATGTCTAAAACACTACAGTGACTCACCTGGTGCAATTAAAAGAATGAAAAAATGTCCCAGAGCGGAAATGAAACACTGACACGCATGGAGCTTGAACTATTACTGGCTCATCAGCAAATCAATCTGCTCATTTACAACAAACTTATTTCATAATCAGATTATTTATGGAACTAAACCTATCAGCCAGTTTTAAATATTGCACCTTATAAAAATAATTCACTTTCTCTATAGATTTGAAGAATGTATACGTGATCGATTTCGAAGTAATTATTCAGGCTCTTCACAGACAATATTCTATCGCTTTAATCTGCGCCGTTAGACACGTTCGCAAACTTTAGTGTCATCCCCTTATTTTCTAGATAAATATCCTCAATATTCTCTTATGATCGTAACTTTGATGGTAGTTTTCAATGCGGAGCGCTGCATAAAAACTTAAATGAGATACTGGATAGTCTATAAATTAGGGGGGAACGTCCAATCGTTATGCAAAGCTTTTAGTTTTAGTGCAAGATGCCGGAGAATTTCGTATCTCATATACCCACCGTGGCGAGACCACACATCCGCTGTTTGCCGTAGGAAGAGCTGCAGCGAGATACATAAACCGCTAGAAGTTTCCGTTCTCAGTAACTCGAAACAACCTAAGAAATTTTTCTCATCTTAAACATCTGCGCTTTAGGATCACACAGTTTGGGATCGTTATTGAAATTACCCGGAATTCAGTAAGTGAGATACCGTCTCGAAAGTTTGCATTCTTGTTTTAGGGCACCTAGTATACGAAGGCCGTACTGGAGAACAGGAAATTTCCAAAGCAGCGCAAGATACTACCTTTTCCTGGGTCGGTATGTCGCGACTAATGAAAAATTTGTGCTAGGGCGGGACTCCATCCTGGATTTCATATGTTTTACAAGCAGTTGCCTTGACCGTTACGTTATCTGAACACTCATCCAGAACCGACGCGTACATTCATTGTCACCGACGTTCACAACTATTAGTTCCGAACAAACATAGTTGGATTCAAATTGAGAGTAGGGGCAGCACAGGAACGCTTGACTTCGGTGACTTACGAATTTTGAAGTCTTTCTATTTTCATTCGTTTCATCCTCATTACATCCATTTACTTAATGTCAGTAAAAGTAATAAATTTTGTTTACAGTGTTGTATACAAGTCCAATACACAGTGTTAAGATATCAAAGAATAACACCAATGCCGGCGGCGGTGGCCGAGCGGTTCTAGGCGCTTCAGTTCGGAACTGCGCGACTGCTACGGTCGCAGGTTCGAATCCTGCCTCGGGCATGGTTGTGTGTGATGTCCTTAGGTTAGTTAGGTTTAAGTAGTTCTAAGTTCGAGGGGACTGATGACCTCAGATGTTAAGTCCCGTAGTGCTCAGAGCCATTTGAGCCAATAACATCTATGGTATCAGATGAGAATTAAAAGGCAAAAACTGAAGGGGAAGGCAGAGATTAGATTATAGCCAACAAATAACTGAGGAAATTAAGTGTTAGAGCAGACACAAGGCGCTTGGCAAGGTACAGTGGAGCATGGTGAACTTGTCAGACCAGTCTGATGACCACAATAAATAAATAAATAAATAAAAGTGTTGCTCCCCTAACATAGCTTCACTTTGGATAAGAAGAATATTGTATTTCTATGTGGTAGTTTCTTTGTTTTTCTACATAATCCATCGAATGTTACAGTTCTTAAAGCTTATAGTGAATCAGCTATTTCATGCTTTGACTGGGCAGTTACAAAACCCGACAGCTTGCTAGTGACATGGACAGCACTGCTGAAAAAGTTTATAAATCGTGGAGGTAGCGACTTCTACAATTATTGCCTTGTTGTGAAAGAGTTGAAGAGAAAAGAAAGGTGGAGGTTAAGGTTTAACATAATTAGAAGCATGGCAGACGTTCTGCTTGAGGAATGGAGTTGATCGTGTTCTTCCAGAGGAACTATCCTGGCATGCGCGTCAAGGGATTTAGGATATCATGCAAATCTAAATCTTGTTTGCCAGACGGGGATCTGAACCAGCGTCCTTCCGAATGAGACTCCGGTGTCTTAGCAAAGCATCACCTCAGTGAGGAATTGAAGAGAGATGTGGAAGTAAATCTGATTATAAAGTCGACGCCAGATAGCTATATGTACGCGGTGTGTGCCTTCTTTAAGCGACGGCCAGCTGTTTCGGCGGGTAGTGGCCATTAGGTGGCTGCAGCTGTTGGGCGGATCAGCTGTAGTCACGTGAGTCTGTGATGGGCGCCCCGTTGCCTTCACAACACGGTGGACTGTGGGACCGTGCATCTTGCGGTGCCAGAGCGCTGCGTTGCATTTTGAATGGTGTAGGTGCAGGCAGTGGACTCAGGAAGTCGGAACTACGCGAATAGGTGAAGTTCTCTAGCATGGCGATGGCATAAACGTGAGTGTTAATGCACTTGCACTTGCATATTGTCATTAGGTCCATCATGCTTTTCTTTCAATATTAGTACAGGGTGCGTCAGCGTTCATAGTGGGATATTAAAAATACACCATCAGGCAGTAACTGTAATTTATATATTACCTCTTACGTCAATTACTAGTTAAAGGTATGCCATTTACTAATGTGTAAATCATTATTCGTTGCGTGGATCACTTTTTGAGTATGTCTCCTGTCAAATAATGTCCCCTCTGCACATCACATTCATCTACGCGGCGTTGGAAGCATTCCATAACTCGGCGCAACGTATTCCCTGGGACATTGCCCACGGCACTTCTGATGCGATACTTTAACTCAGGAATGGTGGCACAACATGTTCAGAACACTTCTTGCTTCAGGTTGCCGCAAAGGAAAAAGTCTACACATGAAAGGTCAGGTAAGCGAGGCGGCCAGGAAATGTCACCAAAACGGGAAATTACTCTACCGGGAAATGTCTGTCGCAAGAAATGCATGCAAATTCTGGCTGTATGCTACGTCGCTCCATCTTTTTAAAACCATAATTGTTCCACATCCACATCGACCATTCCTATTTGGGGAAGAACGAAGTCTGGCAGCATCTTTAGGTAGCGTTCACTAGTGACAGTTACAGCCACACCGCTGTCGTCCTCAAACAAGTAAGGGTCAATAATCCCAAAGGAAGCAACTCCACACCACGAGAAATGTGCAGGGGCTTGATGTGCACCAGTTCATGCGGGTTTGCATCACTCCAATAACGCATATTCTGTTTATTCACTGAACCACATTGTGGTGTCACCGCCAGACACCACACTTGCTAGTTGGTAGCCTTTAAATCGGCCGCGGTCCGTTAGTATACGTCGGACCCGCGTGTCGCCACTATCAGAGATAGCAGACCGAGCGCCGCCACACGGCAGGTCTAGTCTAGAGAGACTCCCTAGCACTCGCCCCAGTTGTACAGCCGACTTTGCTAGCGATGGTTCACTGACAAAATACGCTCTCTTTGCCGAGACGATAGTTAGCATAGCCTTCAGCTAAGTCATTTGCTACGACCTAGCAAGGCGCCATTATCAGTTGCTATTAATATTGTGAATAATGTAGCGGCAAGACCGATGTTCACCATTAATGGATTAAAGTTAAGTATTCCACCAGCCACGTCCGTTTTTCAAAATTCTAATTTCCTTGTCCTGTTCCAGACCTCACGCCAGCCTGCGTGAGCTAAAACGCGTGCCTTTCGGCTTCCTCTTGTAACCTGGTGTTGGCTCTCCTGCCAACCCACAACACACACAACTCAAAATGAGCTTCACCTGACATCAGGATGGTGTGCAACATTTGTGGATTTTGGCGAAGGAGATCACGCATGGTTAAGCAGAATGTTTCACGTGAAACCCAATCGCGAGGCCTAATTTCCTGAACAAACTGCAGCTTATATGGGTGAAAATGGAGATCTTCGTGCAATATTCTCCTGAATGAGCGATCGGACATATGCACAGTTTGCGCATGACGACGAGCAGATCTTTATGGCCTACGCAATATTGCAGCACGAACATTTTCCACGGCTTCTGGTGTCCGCACAGTTCTTTCACTTCTTCCCGATTTGCCATTGCAAACAGAACTTGTTCGAAATGCACCTACCCACCACACAATGGTCCGTCCATCTGGAGCTTTCCCATGACGTCCCAAGTTGAAATGTTGCCGAAATAGACGCTGAGTAACAATAACAGTGTCGTTATGCCTGAAATAGCTTTCAACAGCAAAGGCACGATGCTGTACGCTCCACTGCTCCATATCACTGTCACACTCGAAATCGCAGCTCATTAGTACACGAACGCGGCACGAGCTGGCGCGCATTCCTGCAGTACGTCACTGTACTACGCAAGTCAAATTACGCTATGAACGGTGCCGCACCCAATACTAACGCAGGCGCCACCGATTAAAAGTTCAGATGCTCACCTACAGATATTTGTTAAAAAAAAATGTAATGACGCTAGACGTACATACTGCCGTGACGTACTTTATTAACTTTTTAAAACATAAACGTTTGTAATGAATGGTAGACATGCAAAATGTTGTAGTTATCAGTTTGGCTCAAGTGGCTCTGAGCACTATGGGACTCAACTGCTGAGGTCATTAGTCCCCTAGAACTTAGAACTAGTTAAACCTAACTAACCTAAGGACATCACAAACATCCATACCCGAGGCAGGATTCGAACCTGCGACCGTAGCGGTCTTGCGGTTCCAGACTGCAGCGCCTTTAACCGCACGGCCACTTCGGCCGGCAGTTATCAGTTTATCAAACTTATTAACAGTAACTGAATTCTCCATCGACCAATGTTAATAAATAAATGGCAACACTATAAAAAGATAACGTTTTCCTGAAGCTCTACGACTATTACTTGGTCATGAAAAGGTTTGTGGCTTTTGGCGCCATCGTCGAAGGACAACTGACAGTTGCAATCACAGATAAAATATCGCATTAAACGTGAGTTATTTAATGAATTTTTATTCCTTTCGTTGCGAGTTGTCATCGCTGATGGTGGAAGTAAGAACAAATTCTACATTACCCAGAAAGAGAGACAGTTTGCAGGATACAAGCTTTCTTCAAGCATAAAGCACGTGTATGAGCGTACTGCAGCTGTCGCTTGGAACCGGCAACAATGTTAACACCATCTCTGCGTCGACGTTCGCGAACCGGCATCATTCGA
This sequence comes from Schistocerca piceifrons, assembly GCF_021461385.2. Taxonomy (NCBI): domain Eukaryota; kingdom Metazoa; phylum Arthropoda; class Insecta; order Orthoptera; family Acrididae; genus Schistocerca; species Schistocerca piceifrons. Next base: position 508,538,865 of record NC_060142.1, on the reverse strand, counting down.
GAATCGGCCTGTGACAAGCTATTTTATAAGATGCATCTTAACCATCAGCTGCTTATTTGTCCCGTTAGCCACCTGCCGGTTTCGGTTATTAACCATCATCCATAATGTAGAGTATAACAGATTAGTTAAAAGCATCCCATATTCCTTTGAAGCTGAACAATATCGAAATTATCTAGTGAAATTTCAATATTGCTTAGCTTCAAAGGAATATCGGACGCTGAACGATATTGAAACTATCTAGTGAAATTTCAATACTGCTCAGCTTCAAAGGAATATTGGATGCTTTTAACTAATCTGTTGTATCCTAAATCCTGGACGATGGTTAATAACCGAAACCAGTAGATAAATAATGGGACAAATAAACAGCTGATGGTTAAAATGCATTCTATAAAATACTTTACGGCAGTTGAACATCACCTTATGAAAACATTAGATATAACAAGATAGATGTTATCTTCAAACATTAATGTAGTCATTGACTGTAAGAGAGCATCTGACAGCGTGGACAGAAAAAGACTGAAAATTTAGCACATTAAACACCTAATCGAATACTATAATTCATTTATAAATTATAAAGAGAACATGTGATGTCAGTAAAATTAGGAACAGAATTTTTGGAATAAAATGCGGGGAGGTTCCACATCATTACTTCTACGTTGCATTATGCCAGAGGAATTATAGGCAATAAAAACTAACTTTTAAGTTCTTAGGATGCACATTATTTTATATAGGAAGACCGTAAACATACAGTACAAAACCCGGAATCATTCATCAAATTTACAAGTAACCGAAGTCTAAAACCCAATAAGAGAAAAGCTTATAAACTATTAGTGTGTTTTGAAGCAACAGATACCACATACGGCAAGAATGAGAAATATATGAATGGTATCTTGTACATAAATTATTTCATCCTAATGTTACAATGCTTCCGTATACTATTCGATCATCGATATAAAATTTCGCTCCTAAAAAGTACATCCGGTTTGTCAGCGATGTTTTTCAATATCTCAGTGTTGCTGAGGAACAAATTTTAAGAAGCAGTGATAATCGCTAGGTGACAGGTCTCTATTGGAAGATGGATAATCAAAATTTTGAGATCTCAGCTTATGAATGTATCTATTTTGCTAGCAGCAGTCACTGGACGACTGTTACCTGCCCAGAACGTTGTCTTACGGTCTTACAGTATGGAAGGAAGAATAGTCAAGATCACCTACAGGACGTTTTTATTTATCACTAGCGAAACTGGCAATGTTTATCAATTGCGAAATACGTATGGGAATTGGATATATGTTCTTTCCCCCTCCCTATCTGCCCGTCTCCTTTCGTCTCCCTGTCTGCCTCCTCCCAGTTATTTCTCTACACCCCCTCTCTCCGTCAATCTTTTCCTTACCCCTTGTTACATCCATTTCCTCCCCCCTCTCAGTCCTTCTATTCCCAGCTATCTGTGACCTTGAGCCTGGTTTATTTTTGTTACGAACAAAATCTTGATGGGAATCGAAGTCGCTTAAAATTAATGGGTATATCAGATGGGAACATTGTTACACGGGATAGGAAGGACCTTTTCTGCTGATGGATCTGTGAGGCTCGTAGCTTCAAGGAGAGTATTTCGCTTAGTTTTAATCTGCAAACGGGTAGGAGTCCATAGTTTCGGACGATTCAAATTCCATGGTAGTATTCTAATGGTGAGCCGATAAGCCATATATACAGCTGACCTGTTTTCTGTTAAAAGTGTGTGCGAGGAATAAAAAAAAAAGCACACAGCTTTGTAAACAATTTTTGTTTAAAAGTAAGTATGCGGAGAAAGAATATATATGGAATAAACAATACGTCCACTGGTTTAAATATCCTGTCATCGCAGTTAAAAATGACTGAGAAAGAATACGAAACCACACTTTTTTATACCTTAGCACAGAACAGTATTTTCTTTCTCGCTGTCAGTTGTAATAGAAAAACTACACACTGCTGTTTAAAAATATATAAAGCTTATATCCATATCCATATCGGGTCTGTGTATTAGAACATGATGTAAAAATACTCTGAAGCGCCAAAGAAACTGTTTTAGACACGTGTATGCAGATACAGACACACGTAAACAGGCAGAATACGGCGCTGCGGTCGGCAACGCCTGTATAAGACAAGTGTCTGACGCAGTTGTTATATCCGTTGCTGCTGCTACAATGACAGGTTATCAAGATTTAAGTGATTTTGAACGTGGTGTTATAGTCAGCGCACAAGCAATGGATCACAGCATCTCCGAGGTAGAGATGGAGTGGCAATTTTCTCGTAGACCATTTCAAGAGTGACCCGTCAATCTCCGACATGATACTCCAAGTCCTTTCGCAAACTGCTGCAAATTTCAATGCTGGGCCATCAACAAGTGTCAGCGTGCGAAACATTAAACGAAACATCATCGATATGAGCTTCCGAAGCCGAAGGCCCACTCGTGTACTCTTGATAACTGCACGACACAAAGCTTTAGGCCTCACCTGGACCCGTCAGCACCGACATTGGACTGTTGATGACTGGAAACATGTTACCTGGTCTGACGAGTCCCATTTCAAGTTGTATCGAGCAGATTAACGTGTACGGGTATGGCGGCAACCTCATGAATCCATGGACCCTGCATGTCAGCAGCTGGTGCGGCTCTATAATGGTGACTGGCGTGTGCAGTTAGAGCGATATGGGACCCTGATACGTCTAGATACGACTCTGACAGGTGACACGTTCGTAAGCATCCTGTATGATCACCTGCATCCATTCATGTCCATTGTTCATTAAGACGGATTTGGGCAATTCCAGCAGGACAATGCGACACCCCATAGGTCCTAAAATGGCTCTAAGCACTATGGGACTTAACATCTGAGGTCATCAGTCCCCTAGACTTAGAACAACTTAAACCTAACTAACCTAAGGACGTCACACACATCCATGCCCGAGGCAGGGTTCGAAGCTGCGACCGTAGCAGCAGCGCAGTTCCGGATTGAAGCACCTAGAACCGCTCGGCCACAGCGACCGGCCATACGTCCAGAATTGCTACAGAGTGGCTCCAGGGACAGTCTTCCGAGTTTAAACACTTCCTCTGGCCGCCAAGCTGCCCCAGACTTGAACATTACTAAGCATATCTGGGATGCCTGGCAACGTGCTTCAGAAGAGCTCTCCACCGTACTCTTACGGATTTATGAACAGTTCCGCAGGATTCATGGTGTCAGTTCTCTCCGGCACTACTTCAGACATTATTCGAGTCAATGCCACGTCGGATTGTGGCAGTTCTGCGTTTTCGCGGGGGCCCTACACTATATTAGGCAGATTTACCAGTTTCCTTGGCTCTTCAGCGTAAAATTCGATAGAATTTCCTATTACTCATCTTGCTTACCGCTCAAACGTCAACAATATTGCTTGTAATACTTTAATATTGTGTAATATTGTGTATTTTAACCGTGTATTGTGTTTCATATTGCCCACTGAATAAAAATGTTGTGTACAATCTAAAATATGTTTGTCGCACAACATAAATGAAGAGTGCTCAGTTTATCAGTTTCTCAGCTAATGTCAGGAACTAAAAATCATTAGCATTGTAACCATTCAACCCGTAATATTGTGTAGTTCAATTGTTTATTATCCGTAATATAGCCCATTGTGTAAAGTGTGATTTCAAAGCTCCGAACCCCCCAGGGGGTCCACAACTCTTTTGTGGATACGTGCATGGCGAGCACGGGGCCCCGAGCCATTGCAGCCTTCTTTCTCTCCCGGGCTGCATTGCCTTTCCCTTCCCCTCCTTTCCCCTCCATGTCCCTTTTCCCCTCGCCCTCTCCTCTCCCTCTATTGGTGTCCTTGCTTATGTTGGCTCCCGCTATCCTCCTGGTTCTGTTGGTTTTACACTCCGGCTTTGTTGCGTAATCATCTCCTCCTTTTGGCATTTCTTGGTCCCCCTCTGGGGTTTGACCTCCATTCCAAAATTTCTCTTCCGTAGTGTGAGCCATTTGGGGAAGAGCACCTTACCTAGTGTCACCGACGTGCGCCCTCCTAGTACATTCCACCTTTTCTTTTACGTCGTTGTCTGATGCTAGGGTGCATAGCCAGCACGGTAGCCAGCCCGTGTGGTGGGGTCGCTATGTACCCTTTTGGTTGAGCCCCCTGAACACACAGGGATCACACTTCTGATACCTGAGCTGTGACCTCCTCATGCATGCCTTGGAGTGGTTGCTCGTCATCCTGGAGCATCGGAACTCCCGGCAATGGCCGCCGTGCCAGACGGCCCTTGCTGTGGCTGGGTGGCGCCCGTGAGGAGAGCCCCTGATCGGAGTGGGTGGTATCAGGGCGGACGCTATGCAGATGAAACGCATACGGGTCCAAAACTCTGGCCGCTCTTCTGCGGCCGTCTCTCTGCGTGGTACTGATTCCTCAAGTGCTGCTTCTCTTGCCCCTTCGGCCTTCCCTTCCATGGCTACCCCCTGGGAGGAGGCTCAGGCCCGTCGTCTAGGGGCAAAACCTTTCCCCCGTTATCTAGTTTGCACCAGGACTGATGGAGATACTTTCACCAGTGTCAAACCTTTATTCTTTGTGGAACACATTGAAGACAAGTTTGGCGAAGTGGACTCCCTGAGCAAGATGCGGTCGGGTTCGTTGCTGATAAAAACTGCTTCGGCTGCCCAATCTGCGGCCCTTTGTGCCTGTACCCATCTTGGCACAATTCCCGTGTCCATTACCCCTCACCAGTCTCTAAATATGGTACAATGTGTGATTTTTCACAGGGACCTCATCCTTCAAACTGATGAGGAACTTCGGGACAATCTCGGACGGCGGGGTGTTCACTTTGTTCGGCGTGTTCAGAAGAGTCCTAAAGATAATCGTATTGATACTGGTGCCTTTATCCTGGCCTTTGAAGGAGATACCCTTCCTGAGAAAGTTAAGATTATGTTCTATCGCTGCGATGTGAAGCCGTACATCCCACCTCCAATGCGGTGTTTTAAGTGCTTGCGTTTTGGCCACATGTCTTCTCGCTGTTCGCAGGACCCTCTCTGTGGTGACTGTGGACGTCCACTCCATGAGGGGAGTCCCTGTGTTCCCCCTCCTGTATGTGTAAATTGTCATGGTAGTCATTCTCCGCGTTCAGCAGATTGCCCAGTCTATAAGAAAGAAAAAAAGATACAGGAGTATAAGTCCCTTGATCGTTTAAGCTACACAGAGGCTCGTAAGAAATATGCACGATTGCACCCTGTGTCCATGACATCTAGTTACGCCTTGGTTACATCTTCATCCCTTACTCCCCCTTCCTTACCCCCATCCCGGACCCCTCTCCTTCCCCCCTCCCCTGCGGCTCCCACACCTTCTCCTCTGGGCGCTGCTCCCCCTCCCCAGCCGGAGAAGTGTCCCACTCCTTCGGCGTCTGCCGGTCAAGGGCGCCCCTCCCGGGATGCCCCTTCCCGGCACCTTCCAGGTCAAAGGTCTGCTGCAGCGCGGCGACCGCGGGAGCCGCGGTCTCTCGGCCCCCAGGTCGCCCGGTCTCTTTCTGTTCCTGATCTTGCTGCAGCTGGCTCCTTTATGCCACACAGCCCTCCTCGATCTCAGCCTGAAAAGAAGAAGAAACATAAGTCCCGGGACAAAGAGCCTCTGGTGTCACCGGAGGTTCCTTCCCCGACTTCACAACCGGATTCTGACCTGTCGTTTATGGATGTCGCCCCCTCCTTGCCGGTGATGGGTGGGGACCCGGCGGTATGACTGGATTTAACGTGTTCAGCCCTCATTTAAACCATCGTTCTGTGGTTCTCCAATGGAATTGTAATGGCTACTATCGTCACCTTCCGGAATTGAAATCCCTTCTTTCGTCCTACTCAGCAGCTTGTGTGGTTCTCCAGGAATCTCATTTTACTGATGCTCACTCACCGACCCTCCGTGGGTTCCGTGTTTTCTGTCGAAATCGGGTCGGACCCTTGCGGGCTTCTGGTGGCGTTTGTACGTTGGTCCGTACAGACATTGCTAGCACGTGGATTCCTCTCCAAACTACATTGGAAGCGGTTGCTGTTAGGGTCCACTTAGACTCTGCAGTCACAGTCTGCAATCTTTATCTCCCTCCTGACAGGACTCTTTCACCTGCTGTCTTAACCACCCTTCTTCAGCAACTTCCTCCTCCCTTCCTCCTCCTTGGGGATTTTAATGCTCATCATCCTTTGTGGGGCAGTGCCTTTCCATCCAGACGAGGTCTTCTCATAGACCAATTTATTGCAGACCACGACCTGTGCCTTCTTAATGATGGCTCCCCTACTCATTTCAGTGCCGGTCATGGTACCTTTTCTGCCATTGATCTTTCTCTTTCTTCTCCCTCTCTCCTCCCTTCATTACACTGGTCGCCACACGACGACCTTTGTGATAGTGACCATTTCCCGTTGATTATTACGTTCCCTTCCCGCTCCCCGATGGACAGGTTACCTCGTTGGTCTTTCCACCGCGCCGATTGGCTCCTATACACTGCACAGGTCGAGTTTTCTCCCTCTTTGTCGGGATGTATTGATGACGTCCTACGTGACGTGTCTGACGCGATTGTTCGCGCTGCTAACCTTGCTGTCCTGCGCTCATCTGGACAGTTTCGTCGTCGGCACGTCCCGTGGTGGAGTACGGCCATTGCCATTGCCATCCGTGATCGCCGTCGAGCTTTGCAACACTTTAAGAGGCACCCATCCGTAGCCAGCCTTTCTACCTTTAAGCGCCTTCGCGCTAAAGCCCGTTATTTAATCAAACAGAGCAAGCGGATATGTTGGGAACGATTCGTTTCTTCCCTAGGTTCCACTGTCCCTCTCTCACGGGTATGGGCTACACTTCACTCTCTCCAAGGTTGACATCGGCAGTCCACCGTCCCAGGCCTTCACCTCCCAGATGGCATTTGTACGGACCCATTAGTTCTCGCAGAACATCTTGCGACCCATTTTGCAGTGGCATCAGCGTCGGCCTCCTATCCAGCTGCTTTCCCTCATCAAAAACAGCAGGCTGAAGCTGTCACCTTATGTTTCACCACTTGTGAGTCAGAATCTTACAACGAACCTTTCACTGAATGGGAATTTCTCTCTGCTCTATCTTCTTCTCATGATACGGTCCCTGGCCCAGATTCCATTCATAACCAGCTGCTTCAGCATCTCAGTGCTCCACAACGGCACCATCTTCTTCGGGTGTTTAACCGTATCTGGCTCCAGGGTGACTTCCCTTCTCAGTGGAGGGATAGCATTGTGGTTCCTGTCCTTAAGCCTGGTCAGAACCCCCTATCTGTTGACAGCTATCGGCCAATTAGTTTGACCAATGTTGTTTGTAAGTTACTTGAACGGATGGTAGCCCGTCGGCTCACTTGGGTCCTCGAATCTCGGGATCTATTGTCCCCTTACCAGTGTGGCTTTCGAGAGGGACGATCTCCAATCGATCATTTACTTCGCTTGGAATCCGCAGTTCGGCAGGCTTTTTCCCAGCGCCGCCATTTGGTTGCAGTGTTTTTTGACCTTCGCAAGGCCTATGACGCGGCCTGGCGCCATCACATCTTACTAACCCTTCATCAGTGGGGTCTTCGGGGCCCACTCCCGATTTTTATCCGCCAGTTCCTGATCCATCGGTCATTCAGAGTTCGAGTTGGTACTGCTTTTAGTTCTCCACGGACCCAGGAGACGGGCATCCCACAGGGTTCTGTCTTGAGTGTCCTTCTTTTCCTCATTGCTATTAATGGACTTGTGGCCTCTGTCGGTCCCTTGGCCGCCCCTGCCCTGTATGTGGATGATTTCTGCATTTGGGTTAGTTCCTCCTCGATGCCATCTGCAGAACGGCAGCTCCAGGTGGCTATACGGCGTGCCTCTGCATGGACCCTCTCACACGGGTTTCAATTCTCTCCTTTAAAATCGCGGGTGGTCCACTTCTGTCGCCATACTACAGTCCACCCTGATCCAGAGCTCTATCTCGCTGCACAAAGATTGCCTGTGGTTCCACAGTTTCGTTTCCTGGGTCTTCTTTTCGACAAAAAGCTCACTTGGCTGCCCCATATCAGACTCCTGAAGGTAGGATGTTTCCGTAAACTCAATGTCCTTAGCTTCCTTGCCCACTCCTCTTGGGGTGCGGACCGTTCCCTCCTCCTCAGTCTTTATCGTGCTCTAGTTCTGTCACGTTTGGACTATGGTTGTCAAGTTTATGGTTCAGCTGCTCCTTCCACACTGCACGTGCTGGATCCAGTCAACCATCGTGGTATCCGTTTGGCCACCGGTGCCTTCCCTACTAGCCCTGTTGATAGTCTCCTGGTTGAAGCTGGGATCCCCCCCCCCCTTTCTGTTCGGCGGTCCCAGCTTCTGGTGTCTTATGCCCTTACTATCCGTTCTTCTCCCACTCATCCTTCCTATTCTATCCTATTCCCAGACCACGGACGTCGCCCGCCCGACTCCCGCCCTCGGGCGGGTTTACCGGTTGGGCTGCGCCTTGCGTCTCTTAACCGTGATTTTCAGCTTCCTTCTTTGTCCTGTCTTCCTCGCTCCCTCCCCTCCACCCCTCCTTGGTTAGTTCCTCGGCCTCGAATTCGGATGGATCTCCGCCGCGGTCCAAAAGATTCCATCCCCCCGGTGGTGTTCCGTTCCTTTTTCCGCCAAATTTTATGGGAGTTTCGGGATGCTGTTGTTTTTTACACTGATGGATCTAAATCTGCTGATCATGTTGGGTATGCCTTCACGTCGTTTGTTGGAACGGAAAATCATCTGCTGCCACCCTCATGTGGGGTGTTTACTGCGGAATTGATGGCAATTTCCCGGGCCCTTACCTTTATTAAACAATCCCAACACAACCGCGTTTTGTTATGTACGGACTCGATGAGTGGTCTTCTCGCTATTGACCGGTGTTTTTCGCGCCATCCCTTGGTCTCTGCCATCCATGACCATCTCGCTGATCTTCACCGTGCTGCTTGTTCCATTGACTTCCTATGGGTCCCGGGCCATGTGGGTATCCCGGGTAATGAGCTCGCTGATCGTTTGGCTGGGGGAGCGGTTACTTACCCCCCGTTTTCTGTAACCCCTCCTGCAGCGGATTTACGGCTTCACATCAAATCCCACTTTGCACAGTCATGGGCCAATTCTTGGGAGGCTACTCCACTGTCTAATAAACTTCGTGCAATTAAGGTGAATCCAGGCCCATGGCGTTCTTCCTTTCGCCTCTCTCGCAAGGACTCGACCACACTGTGTCGTCTCCGCATTGGCCATACCAGGCTGACCCATGGTTTCCTTTTGCGTGATGAGCCACCCCCGCTCTGTGGTTGTGGAGCCTTCCAGTCAGTGGCCCACACTTTGGTTGAATGCCCCCTTGTTTTGGCTCTGCGTGCTAAGTACAGACTCCCCCACACTTTACCTTTGATGTTGGATGACGATTCCCGGATGGTCTCTCTGGTTCTAGGTTTCTTCCGGGAGAGTGGTTTTTATTCTCAGTTTTAAGGTTTTTAATCTCTCTCTGGTGCAGGGGCGGGGCGGTGAGTGTTTGGGTGTCTCCCACTGTAAGCAGTGTTCGGAGATTCCTGATTCACCTCCCTGACCGAATTCCTATTTTCTTCCCCTTTTACTCTGTTTTTATCCTTCTTTTTAAGGCTTGGCTAGTCTTTCTATTCCCATATGTACTTTGTGCATTATCGCAGTTGTACCTTTTAAGTCACAGGTGGTCTTGCCTATGCTGCTTCAGCATAGTGTTGGGTTCGTTCTCTTGCCGACTTCCCTCATTTTGTTTTTTACCAATGACATGACTGCCTTTTTACGTTTTTTCCCTTTTTCCGTTTTTATTGTTCTGACTTCACTGAGTTGTCCCATTAGCTGAATGGCGCATATTTGAAACAAGGGACTGATGACCTTGCTGTTTGGTCCCTTAAACTTCAACCAACCAACCAACCAAAGCTCCGAAACAATTTCGATGCGCAATACTCTACGCAGGTGATTGTATCTGTGATATAATGTTTGGCTACCTAAGAAGTAATGTCCGTATCAAACGCCAGTTAGCTCTTTCCTTAAGATGGCCCAATAAGCCGAAAACTAGTTTGAAGTAAACAAAAATCGGTTGAACGAAAACACTGTACCTGCTATTCAACATTAAATTATGTAAGATAGCTTGGTTCAAATGGCTCTGAGCACTATGGGACTTAACTTCTGAGGTCATCAGTCCCCTAGAACTTAGAACTACTTAAACCTAACTAACCTAAGGACACCACACACATCCATGCCCGGGGCAGGATTCGAACCTGCGAGCGCAGAGGTCTCGCGGTTCCAGATTGTAGCGCCTAGAACCGCATGGCCACTCCGGCCGGCCAATATGTAAGACAAGTAGTAATTGGCTGTGATTCTGATCATTATTACAAGTGTAGCTACAGGATTAACAACCGCTAATCTTAACTACGACTGCTGTGGCGAAACAGATTATGGACTATCAGTAGAAGGAGATACACCGAGTGTGCTGTGAGAGATACGACTACTGTATGTTTCACCTGTATCTCATCAATGTACGTAATTGCAGCAGTAGTTCGACTGTAACAATTATAATAATCACCAGGTTTACTGCTAAAGAAGTCGTCTGAAAGCCTTGATACAACTGCAACGTTTCAACTGCTACCGGAAACGATTAACGCACATAATCCGATGGGCCACATCATTTTGTTTCGGCTGCTCCAGTAGCACTGCGGCGCGGGAATATCAGTGTGAAACATGTCCGTAAATGTTTATGAGGCAAACAAACAAAGAATTAATTGGACAATGGAGAACAGCATTCGATGGCGAAATCCGTCGCTTTATTGCAGCAGATATAGATTTCAACTACTACATAGTCATCTTCAGTGCTAAAAATTATAGGAGAACCAGAAACACATATCAGATAGTTAACAACGAGTGGTAATTGCAGACATAAGCATCCTACGGTTACCCATCATATAACAACAGTTGATATTAGTCCAAAGCGTGCGGGCCGTGGTGGCCGAGCGGTTCTAGGCGCGTCAGTCGGGAACCGTGCGACTGCTACGGTCGCAGGTTCGAATCCTGCCTCGGGCATGGATGCGTGTGATGTCCTTAGGTTAGTTAGGTTTAAGTAGTTCTAAGTTCTAGGGAACTGATGACGCCGGCCGCGGTGGCCGTGCGGTTCTAGGCGCTGCAGTCCGGAACCGCGGGACTGCTACGGTCGCAGGTTCGAATCCTGCCTCGGGCATGGATGTGTGTGATGTCTTTAGGTTAGTTAGGTTTAAGTAGTTTTAAGTTCTAGGGGACTGATTACCTAAGATGTTAAGTCCCACAGTGCTCAGAGCCATTTGAACCATTTTTTTGAACTGATGACCTCAGATGTTAAGTCCCATAGTGCTTGGAGCCATATGAATTTGAAGTCCAAAGCGTTACCTAGTCAGCAATATTGGTTGACGTAGAAGATACAAGAGTCTAACATGAACTCAAGCACATGAACAGGAGAAAAATATGAGATCAGAGATGTGTGGTTCACTCTACTGAACCATCGGTGAATCCATACATATTATAAAAATGGATGTCCGTATGTGAGTGTGAGTATATGTTCCACATCTCCTTCTGAACCACTGCACCGATTTCAAGTAAACTTGGTTCATATATCCCTTCCCGTCAGGTAACAGTCGCCATGGATTAGGGATCACCTACCTATCATAGTTCAGGAGATATGATGTCGTAAAGAATTAGATGGGCGAAAAACTGCTGCATCATGCGTGTAAGTTTTAGTTCTTTATATTTTACTACCAATACAATCCTAAAGTCGACTCAACTCAAGGAAATCCTGACACCTGGCACTGCTTTCGATAGCTTTCAACTGCAAACTGCAAACGGTTCTAGGCAATAGCTATAAGCTATGGAGAAGCATTAATGTAGAGACGTTTACAAAATCGCGCTTTACACGCGCGAAGCAGCTGAGCCCATCTGCCTAGACTTATAACTAGAAATACTACTCACAACAAGTTCCGAGTTAAATAAACATAACAGGGAATTTGTATTTTGCGTACTTCGTTTCACACTTCGGATACAGTACATATATATTTGCATATTAAGCATATTTCTTTGTACGACTGTTTCATAATTTCAAAGGTGTTTCCACTAATACATGGAAATTAAACTTGTTCGATATTGCACTATAAATACAGTTCGTTTTTGATTCGGGCACTGTCGTGTTTGTCAGCTAGTAGTTAAATAATAGTGGCGTTATGTAACTTTTTAAAAAATTTAAAAATTACTAAACACAAAACCAATATATCCTCTAAAGTCAGATTCATCGGTGAACTATCGCAATCTTTTGAGATCAGAACAGGGGTCCGACAAGGGGATGGTCTCTCACTCCTGCTGTTTAACTGTGTACTCGAAAAAGTTGAGAGGGAATAGAGTGCAAGAACGAGAGGCGGAAGAAGACTTTGAACAAAAAAGAAAGGAATCACGATTAAATGTTTGGTATTTGCTGACGATATGGCACTGCTCGAGGAAACGTGGGAGGAAGCTAAAGAACAAATCGCCGAGTTACAAGAGCAGGCATGGAAGATAGGGCTTAAGATTTCTTACGAAAAAACGAATTATTACAAATACACTAGATACTCCTAAGAGAATTAAAGTAGTGCGACGGATTTTTACGTGCGTGCGTGCGATGCACCAATTGCGACGGATTATACGTTGTTGCTGCAATGCAATTTCTTTTATAATTTTTGTTCACCTACCTCTTTACAGCGGTAGATCTTCGCACGTAAACTCCTGACTGCAGCTACTTACGAGATCACAGAAAAGCAGTGTTGAGGAAACTGTAACCTCATAGCTACACGCCGGAGGCCGCTATAAGTAAAATTTGCTGAAAATTGTCTATGTACTTTAAAGAAATGATTCGGTAAGGGGATGTCACTCGTACTTTAAACATCAAGTTCAAATTTAAACCTTCAATAGATCTTTATCGCCTTTAAGCAAGATCATCAGCCCACATTTACGAAAATTACTAAAGTTTCTGCTCACAGTTATCACCATACCTAAAACAGCCAGAACTTTTACCATCCCAAATTCCGAAACCAATTACTTGTACCACAGTCAATGGTCGGCCAATTACTTCTGCACACGATATTCAGTGGTTTTCTGTAGTAAAAGTTTATGCTCGCCATAAAATACTCAGTAAGAATACACTCAGTACCGCCACGCTATATAATTCAAAGTTCACTCGCGATTTTCGACGGAACGAATTATCACAACACTCTAAAGTTTTCATAAACAGTTTCTGGTCACTACCAGATACCATTAACACTGGACCATAACGCGGAAGTCATCCCAAGACTTCATCTTACACATAATCTACATCTACATCTACATCCACACTCTGCAAGCCACCTGACGGTGTGTGGCGGAGGGTACCTTGAGTACCTCTATCGGTTCTCCCTTGTATTCCAGTCTCGTACTGTTCGTGGAAAGAAGGATTGTCGGTATGCCTCTGTGTGGGCTCTAATCTCTCTGATTTTATCCTCATTGTCTCTTCGCGAGATATACGTATGAGGGAGCAATATACTGCTTGACTCTTCGGTGAAGGTATGTTCACGAAACTTCAACAAAAGCCCGTATCGAGCTACTGAGCGTCTCTCCTGCAGAGTCTTCCACTGAAGTTTATCTATCATCTCCGTAACGCTTTCGCGATTACTAAATGATCCTGTAACGAAGCGCGCTGCTCTCCGTTGGATCTTCTCTATCTCTTCTATCAACCCTATCTGATACGGATCCCACACTGCTGAGCAGTATTCAAGCAGCGGGCGAACAAGCGTAATGTAACCTTCTTACTTTGTTTTCGGATTGCATTTCCTTAGGATTCTTCCAATGAATCTCAGTCTGGCACCCGCTTTACCGACGATCAACTTTATATGCTCATTCCATTTTAAATCACTTCTAATGCGTACTCCCAGATAATTTATGGAATTAACTGCTTCCAGTTGCTGACCTGCTATATTGTAGCTAAATGATAAGGGATCTTTCTTTCTATGTATTCGCAGCACATTATACTTGTCTTCATTGAGATTCAATTGCCATTCCCTGCACCATGCGTCAATTCGCTGCAGATCCTCCTGCATTTCAGTACAATTTTACATTGTTGCAACCTCTCGATATACCACAGCATCATCCGCAAAAAGCCTCAGTGAACTTCCGATGTCATCCACAAGGTCATTTACGTATATTGTGAATAGAAACGGTTCTACAACACTCCCCTGCGGCACACCTGAAATCACTCTTACTTTGGAAGACTTCTCTCCATTGAGAATGACATGCTGCGTTCTGTTATCTAGGAACTCTTCAATCCAATCACACAATTGATCTGATAGTCCATATGCTCTTACTTTGTTCATTAAACGACTGTGGGGAACTGTATCAAACGCCTTGCGGAAGTCAAGAAACACGGCATCTACCTGTGAACCCGTGTCTATGGCCCTCTGAGTCTCATGGACGAATAGCGCGAGCAGGGTTTCACACGACCGTCTTTCTCGAAACCCATGCTGATTCCTACAGAGTAGATTTCTAGTCTCCAGAAAAGTCATTATACTCGAACATAGTACGTGTTCCAAAATTCTATAACTGATCGACGTTAGAGATATAGGGCTATAGTTCTGCACATCTGTTCGACGTCCTTTCTTGAAAACGGGGATGACCTGTGCCCCTTTCCAATCCTTTGGAACGCTACGCTCTTCTAGAGACCTACGGTACACCGCTGCAAGAAGGGGGGCAAGTTCCTTCGCGTGCTCTGTGTAAAATCGAACTGGTATCCCATCAGGTCCAGCGGCCTTTCCTCTTTTGATCGATTTTAATTGTTTCTCTATCCCTCTTTCGTCTATTTCGATATCTACCATTTTGTCATCTGTCTTCCTCTGTGAAACAGCTTTGGAAAAAGACATTTAGTATTTCGGCCTTTAGACTGTCATCCTCTGTTTCAGTACCATTTTGGTCACAGAGTGTCTGAACATTTTGTTTTGATCCACCTACGTCTTTGACATAAGACCAAAATTTCTTAGGATTTTCTGCCAAGTCAGTACATAGAACTTTACTTTCGAATTCATTGAACGCCTCTCGCATAGCCCTCCTCACACTACGTTTCGCTTCGCGTAATTTTTGTTTGTCGGCAAGGCTTTGGCTATGTTTATATTTGCTGTGAAGTTCCCTTTGCTTCCGCAGCAGTTTTCTAACTCGATTGTTGTACCATGGTGGCTCTTTCCCATCTCTTACAATCTTGCTTGGAACATACTCATCTAATGCTTATTGTACGATGGTTTTGAACTTTGTCCGCTGATCCTCAACACTATCTGTACTTGAGACAAAACTTTTGTGTTGAGCCGTCAGGTACTCTGAAATCTGCTTTTTGTCACTTTTGCTAAACAGAAAAATCTTCCTACCTTTTTTAATATTTCTATTTACGGCTGAAATCATCGATGCAGTAACCGCTTTATGATCGCTGATTCCCTGTCCTGCGTTAACTGTTTCAAATAGTTCGGGTCTGTTTGTCACCAGAAGGTCTAATATGTTATCGCCACGAGTCGGTTCTCTGTTTAACTGCGAAAAGTCACATCCAGCATAACCGCCTCCAATCAAAGCTAGCTCGCGAATCCCTTCTCCCTCTCCCACACTCAAAACCATATCTCCTCGCTAGGCGGCCAACCGTCTCGCTTCTCATTGGCTGTCAGCACTTACGACCAATCAGAACTCACTTCTAGGGCGCGGCTCGCGCCAAAATCTAGCAAGCACCAACCACTTCTCTAGGCTCATTGTCGTCATCAAATTAAGTAACACAAAACTCTCTAATTAAATAAACAAAACAAAATGTAGTATAAGCTTTACTCTACATCTGGAAATTTATTATGTAGTCGCGCATGTTCTGGCTGTCTTATACATAAACATACATACTTGGACATCCGACGTTCACTAGTAGGGGAACCACTAGTGGATTCGTTCCCACGTTACACTTGCCAGTTCCTGTAGAGAATTACATGAATGATTTTTAATAATGCCGAACGTCCCACATACTCTCACGCACGAATTCTCATTCACACGCACCATAACACACAATACACATATTTACTCAGAATTCTTGAAATTATTATTATAGAGAAGACACAGAGGTTTTCTGAAACTAAAAACTGTCCAAATTTATATATGAACACTGAAAGTGTTATCAGGTCATCGTACATAGTCACTGAAGGTGAACTATTACATCACTGTATTTATTTAAATTCTTGACTGTCGGAAAATTAAGTTTTTTTATGGAATTTTACTAACTTCCAAAATACAACTATTTTTTGATCTCAGACTTTGACATATTGTTTGTTTTCACAACAGAAGGATGCACATCAAATATGACGTTCCTCAGGTTATTCCTTTATTAGTTATTAATATTTTTAGTTTCGTATAATGTAAGTGGCCTGAACTCCGTTACTGACCGTATAATACTCTACCGGCTTACATTGCAGCCCACATACATTCTGAAGTAAAGCTTTTAATAGACAAATGGGCGATCGCGCACTAGTTGCGACGCCACAGTAGGAGCTCAAAAAATAGATGTGGTTAGGAGTTTAAAGTACCTAGGGAAATGGATTAAACGGAACAACCTTGAAGGGAAAGCAATGGAAGCAAGAAGGACCAAAATGTAACTAGCTTTCCAGAAAATCAAAAACTCGTACAATAAGAAAGCCTTGTCTTGGAACACCACAATAAGGCATTATAACACAGTAATTAAGCCGGAAGCACTGTATACAGCAGAGACACTAGACATGGGGATGAAAGGGCAAATGGAGAGATTGGAAATCAAGGAAAGGAAAATTTTGAGGAATATCATGGTTCCCAAATTCCCAAATAACAACAAAGTTTTCTGTAGAAACTAAGCCCTCTATGCAAAGTCGGAGAGACTCTCGAAACCGCGAGGAAAAGGAGGATTCATTTCTATGGACACATACTCCGAATGAAACCCGACAGACTAGTTAAACAAATCTTTGACTTCTTTTATAAAAGAAAGACTAAACCCAATTGGTTTAAGGAAGTGGAAAAGGATTTGAAAGAACTCCAGATCCAAGTCATGCAAAAGATGTACGATGATCTGATAACACTTTCAGTGCTCATATATAGAGCGTGACCAAAGACAAAACTAAGAGGTTACAAGTTAGGATCAACACCAGGAAACCGATTCAGATATCAGAGGAGGAAATAAAGAAGAGATCAAATAGAATGAAGAACTATTGGGAGAAAAAGAGAGCACAAGCATCTAAGAAGTGATTGATCTGGCGTACCTCAAAGACACAAGTAATGGCTAAACCACAGAAAAAATATAGTGTATATGGAGCTTTATGTATAGAACGCTCAGTAACACTAACTACGACATAGTATGCAACGTATTTTTGCGCTACAAAGTGAAGGAAGAAGATCCATTTAAAGTTCCATATAACAGCGAAAAGTACAATATTAAAATAATGTACCAAAGTAATTGAAGTATGAAGGAATGAAAATGGTACAATAAAGCGTGGTATGCTCTCTCTGGGCATTAACTAAAATCGTACACATAGTAAAAATACATTAGCACCATCTCTGCGTTCGTAGTATAAACATGTGGAATAAAACAGTATTACGATGTCGAAAGGTTTGTTTGAAATTATTTGATTTCCCGTAACTCTAACATTTTCCTTTATTTACTTATTTACTCATTTCGTGCACCACTAACTGGCTTCATACCTTCCGACATCCTAATGCTGCCTTGTTTCACGTGTTTTTAGTGTAAGCCCAGAGATGACACTATTGTATTTCTACCATCCGTACGATTTTCGTTTATGCCCAGAATGGACACACCAAGCCTTATCGTGCTGTTTTGATTCCTTTACATTTTAATTATTTTGGTACACTATTTTAATAATGTATTTTTTACAGTTGTATGAAATTGTAAAGGGATTCCATTGCTTTGCAATGCAAAAATACGTTACATACTATCTTGTACTTACTGTTATTGAGCGTGCTATAATTGTGGCTACACACATGCAATTTCTTTTCTATAGTTTAATTATTACCTGTCATTTTATTGTCCAGTACATTTTTAAAAACTATTTTAAAAATTATATAGCTTAACTATTATGTAAATATTCACCGGAGCCTCAGCAGAGGGCACTACACATCTCTGACGTCACATTTTTCCTGTTGAATCATGTAAGAAACTACTTCAGTTTATGTTATACTCATCTGTTCTACATCAACCAATTTGCTTACTAAGTGACACTTTCAACTAATGTTACCTGTTGTTATATGGTGTGCAACTGTTTGGTGCTAATGTTTACACTTACGATTCGTTGTTAACTATCTTATACTTGTACCTGAATCCCTTGTTTCGTAATTTCTAGCACTGAAGACGACTACGCAATAGGTGAAATCTGGATCTCCTGTAATAAAATCGCAGATTTCGCAATCGATTATTATTCTCTTCTCCATTGTCTATATTCAACGATCGCTGCGCAGAACACGATCATATGGATTCCAACCCGATTAAACAATTAATTACTTAACTCTTTTTTTCGAGGTGATAATTAAAACTTCACGGCTATCCGTCGCTCACAAGCGAGTTGGTAAGACACGGAGATTTTCCGTGGTTTGGCCTGAAGCGAGTAAGTCAAATGCTGGGTGTGTTTCTATGAGATGACACACATGATTTTCTTAGTCAGTTTTCCCAAAAAACGGAATATGAACTTCGTCTCTAACGGTCCTGTCGTCGACGGGACATTAAACCCTAATCTTTCTTCAATCTTTCACATTCGTTTTAAACTTGTATAATATGTTTGCGACTTGCAAAATGAACTGACGAGCTGACTGTGTTGCTAAACGACGAAATTACACTCTTTAAAGAAAAGCTAATGTCTCCTCTAACAGATTCCGAATAAGTTTTCCATACTTTTCCACGATTCACGTTCTGTCCGTATTGCCTTTGAAATCTGTCGAGAAACGGGGCTGGCAAGCAGTCTCGCACAGAAGCGAAGGAGACGGCGGAAGGCAGAATGTCGTTTGAAAAGAAACTGGAATAAAAACCTTTATGTCGTGCCATTATCCGCAGGTCCTTTTATTACTCAGTTGCACGGGATAACGAATTATTAGTAACGAGCTGCGAGTTACATCAGTTGGGGACGTTATTGAGCGTGTCGCTCCCGAATTATAATTCTTCCGGGCGACAGAGCCGAAATTCGTTGCGTTGCTAACGAGATCACTGTTTGCCCGTGGCTGAGCACAAATGCCCATCGCCCCGTCTGACGTCATAATACTTTCACGCTCAGACCGAGAGGATGCTAACTTCTGACAGCTTCGTGGCAGAATATACCGTATGCTCACTGACGTCACGAAAGAGGGGAGATGGAGGACAATGGGGGTATTTGCACTTCCTGGAATCTGCAATATACACTTTTCACTCATTGTGGATTTCGAAAGAGTTATCTCTGAAGTACCTGTGATTCAGGGGTAGCGTCTTTGACTAGAATGAAAACGTTATGGGTCCGGGCTTCGATGGCAGTTAGTTACTTGAATTTTTAATAAAAATCATCAGCAATGGCGGTCGAAGACTTCAGGTATAAGAAGTCACTTTCATTTTGCCAACGGCCTTTCTAAGAGGGTGGAAAAGCGCACAGAGGTTCAGGGCATACACTTGCCCTAGGGGTTGGAACTGTCCCTAAAACTTGGAAGAATGATCAACGAAATAAGGACGAGGACGGCAATGGAAACCACTGTGTTAAAAACACATAATGTATATCCACGGGACGTCTGGCCTGTAAGTGTCATGATTGCTCAAATGGCTGTGAGCACTATGGGACTTAACTTCTGAGGTCATCAGTCCCCTAGAACTTAGAACTACTTAAACCTAACTAACCTAAGGACATCACACACATCCATGCCCGAGGCAGGATTCGAACCTGCGACCGTAGCGGTAGCGCGGTTCCAGACTGTAGTGCCTAGAACCGCTCGGCCACCACGGCCGGCTGTAATGATGGTCTCTACATCCGCAAAAACGGATTGGTCCTCCATTCGGACACCTTGAGAATAATCAATGAATGCATAACATTCTCTAGAAGTAGGGACGTATAATGTCGGAAGTTTGAACGTGACAGGGAAGCTAGAAAATCTGAGAAGCGAAACGCAGAGACTCATTCTAGTTATAGTGATAGTCACTGAAGTAAAACTGAAAGAAGAAAATTCGACATCTGTTCGATAGCGCGGTCTTCAGAGAAGCGGCACAAACTCGGATTGTGAAAGGGTGGGGAAGAAAATCCTCCGAGCCCTTTCATAAGGACCATGGAGGCATTTTTGAGGGAGCTATGTAGGGAAATCATCGAAAACCTAATTCCAGATGGCCAGACGGGGATTTGAAGCGTCGTCTCATCGCAGGTGAATCAATTGCGCTAACCATGCGCCACCACGCTCGCTATGAAACGGAGAGAAGATAGGGGTCTCTGATCAGACAAGTATAGGATAACGCCGACAGCCGCAGAAAGTGGTATAACTGGAGTAGGGAAGGTAGGGCAAAGAGTGAATCACTGTGAACTGTTCAGTGGTAGGATTGTTCTTATTAGAAATGGCAACACACTGACGCCGACAACAATAGTTCATGTATACATGCAGACGGCTCAAGCAAAAGATAGAGATATAAATTATATGAGAATATTGAACGGATGATTAAAAAAAATGGTTCAAATGGCTCTGAGCACTATGGGACTTAACATCTGTGGTCATCAGTCCCCTAGAACTCAGAACTACTTAAACCTAACTAACCTAAGAACATCACACACATCCATGCCCGAGGCAAGATTCGAACCTGCGACCGTAGCGGTCACGCGGTTCCAGACTGAAGCCCCTAGAACCGCACGGCCACACCGGCCAGCGAATAATTTAGAGATTAAATCTAACGCTCGTGGGGGATTGGAATGCAGCGGAAGGAGAAAGAAAACAAGGCAGAGTTACAGGAGAATATGGCCTTGGTAGTAGGAATGAGAAGAGAAAGGCTAATTAAGTTCTGCAATACATCCCGACTGGTAATATTGAAGGCCTGGAGTCACTAGAAGATTCCAGCTGGATTACATCATGGTCAGACGCTCTCCTCGGAAGTTTGTTCTGCAGGGATTTAATTAAATTTTGCTGGTTCTGAAACTCTCATAGACCTGGTTTCTTGCGTGATACTGATCATGTATGCTAACACTTTAGGTATCCGTGTGATGTACCTACAAAAAATATTGAGTTGAAACAATCAATCTTTTGTCATTCGGCATGTTTGGTGTATTTCAAGGCAAATTCAGTTCTTCTCTACAGCAGCTTCATAAACTGACCGAATCAGTTACGTCTCAGTTGCGTTTCCTATTTTGTGAATTTCTATGTAATCCTATCTTTGTGCGTGTTTATTTAAACCTCCTCAAAACTAAAAAGAAATTTATTCGAAATGAAATACAACGTTTTCATTAGTTTTTAAAAAAATCCAAAAGACAAAGTAATTGGAAAATGAAGAACGAGAATACAATAGAAAAACTGATAGAATCAGGTTTAGATTGGTGTTTGTATTAAATGACGACACCGATAAACAAAAGACCACTAACACGATTTGGAATGTAAACGAGTTGTGAGATTTATGGGTGATAGACAGTGGTACCAAAACACTGAGGACAGGGACAATGTAAAGGCAATAGGTCCTTGTACTACTGTGATGGCTTCCAACATTGGCAGGAATTCTGAAGAAACCGAATTCTAGAAATTTACTATTTTGATTTTCTGTAGTAATTCAGTTCATACTCACAGATAAATAAAACAAAAATCATTAAATAAAATCTTATTAGACGTCTGTGTGTACAGAATAACAGTGTAGTTCACTGTAGTAATGAAGAACGTACGAGATAATTATTGATAGGTATGGACGTCAAAGTAATTTAATAGAACAGTTACGACCAGATTACTTTTATGCATTTCATATATTTAGCGTTATGTCCTGTTCTGCACTCAAACATACGACAACAGGCTGCACGCTTACGTTTCCGCTCTGTATTCATGCACGCCGCCGTCACAGCACAGTAATGATAATATTTAGACTCTCTGGTCTTACACACTTTAAAATAGGAGTCGAGTTCAAAATGGCTCTGAGCACTATGGGACTTAACATCTGAGGTCATCAGTCCCCTAGAACTTAGAACTACTTAAACCTAACTAACCTAAGGACATCACTCACATCCATGCCCGAGGCAGGATTCGAACCTGCGACCGTAGTGGTCGCGCGGTTCCAGGTCGTAGCGCCTAGAACCGCTCGGCCACTCCGGCCGGCAGGAGTCGAGTACCAAGATCGACTCCTGCTTGGTATACTGTTATTGCATTATAGCCCTGACAGTAAATAAAGATGCTTTCAACGGAATTCATTGAATTTTAAAAATGCAATCTTCAACCTTATTGTGTACAAGTTACTACCGCGGAAGGTTAACAGTTGTGTTTACGATCTGCAGCTGAAGGCGCCACTAGGGTTTAAGCTCTGATCTATCTGATTTGCCACTGGCTGCAAGTCTCACACTAAAATTCAGTTGTATATAAAGGAACTGCGCACAAGGAAAAGGAAGGGAAGGGTTGGCCCTAACTCGTGGACCATACTTGTGTGCCCTGATTAATCGTTAATAAGTACTAAGTAGTGATGGGGAGCATCAGCTACTGTAATGAAACAAGGATTACTAATTATGTATTTCTATTGCCTACAAATTCTAAGACTATTCAGAACAAACAAGGATCGAATATCCATCACGGGTGAATGAGTGCAAATACACTGAGGTGCAAAAGTCATGGGTAGTGATTTGCGGATATACAGATGGCGGTAGTGTCCCGTAAAAAAGGTATAAAATTTCAGTGCACTGGCGGAGTTGTCTTTTGTACTCAGATGATTCACGTGAAAAGGTTTCCCCCGTGATTATGGCCGCACGACGAGAATAAACAGACATTGACCGCGAAATGGTACTTGAGCAAGGCGCATGGGAAATTCCGATTTGGAAATCTTTACGAAATTCAATATTCTGAGACTCTTAGCGTAAAAATGTGCCAAGAATCCCAAATTTCAGGCATTATCTCTCACCACGGACAACGCAGTGGCCGACGGCCTTCACATAACGACCGAGAGCAGCGGCGTTTACACAGAGTTGTCGGTGCATAACAGATAAGCAACACTACGTGAAATGACCGCAGAAATCAATGTCGGACGTATAACGAATTTATCCGTTAGGACAGAGCGGCGAAATTTTGCGTTAATGGGCTGTGGCACCAGACGACCGACGCGAGTGCTTTAAAGACTAGGCGCAAATTGAGACTCGTATAGCATGTGTGACGTGAGACGACACTACAGCGCGACACGCACGTGCCGCACGAGTCACGCGGGTGCAGCGCATGTTGCGACGCGTACACCATACTTCGCACGCGCCGACTGGCGACGCTCTGCGCTGACAGAACCGAAGCGCGCGCAACCTGTTATCTTTCTCAAACGATTTTACAGAAACTATTCACTGAAAATATATGATTTTTGCCTTACTTGTAGCGTTTATGTCAGCTTCGTTACGAAGTGCCCATCAACTCGCTAATGACCATTCTTATTGTGATGTACACATTTTAGTAAGACACTGCGCAAAACTCAAAAACTTTTCAACGAAAATTAGGGGTCGCTATGATTTTGCGTTTCGTGCGTATTACACCATATGTTGCTGTGTATGAAATTTAGCTAACATGTTGAATTTTTGATATACCGCCATAGATAAGAAAGTTCCGTGTGTTTAAGAACTGGCAAAACACTCTCCTCCTCGTGTGCTATCATTCGCCAAACTTTCGTTTCAATGTCTCGAGTGGTTTAGGATATATGAGAGATCTTGCGAGTATTTCATTCTCGCGGGCGTGAGATCGGAAGTGAGCGCGCTACATGGGATCCATTTTCTCGAGATCGGAGGCAGATAGAGTCCTCCTCCCAAGTCTAAACAAAAATTCAACATGTTAGCTAAATTTCATACACAGCAACATATGTTGTAATACGCACGAAACGCAAAATCATAGCTACCCCTAATTTTCGTTGAAATTTTTTTTAGTTTTCCGTAGTGCCTTACTAAAATGTGTACATCACAATAAGAATTGTCATTAGCGCGATGGTGGGCACTTCGCCACGAAGATGACATATAACGCTACAAGTAAGGCAAAAATCAAATATTGTCAGTGAATAGTTTCTGTAAAATCGTTTGAGGAAGATAAAAGGTTGTGCGCGCTTCGGTTCTGTCAGCGCAGAGCGTGTCTAGTCGGGCGAGCGAAGTATGGTGTACGCGTCGCAACATGCGCTGCACCCGTGCGGCACGTGCGTGTCGTTGTGTCGTGTCACGTCACACGTGCTATACGCGTCTCAACAGCCTAGCAGGACATCGACTGCAGCGCCTCTCCTGTGCTCGTGAATGTATCGGGTGGGCCCTAGACGACTAAATAACATTGGCCTGGTCAGATGAGTCACGATTTCAGTTGGTGAGAGCTGATGGTAGGGTTGAATGTGGCGCAGACCCCACGAAGCCATGGAACCACCCAAGTTGTCCACAAGGTGCAGTGCAAGTTGGTGGTGGCTCCATAATGGTATGGACTGCGATAACATAGAATGGATTGGGTCCTCTAGTCCAACTAAACAGATCATTGACTTGAAATGGTTATGTTTGGCTACATGGAGAAGACTATTTTCAGCAATTCATGGGCTTCATGTTTCCAAACAATGATGGAATTTTCATGCATGATAGTGCACCATGTCACTGGGATACAATTGTTCGCGATTGGTTTGAAGAACATGCTGCATAATTCGAGCGAATTATTTGGACACCCAATCGTCCGACGTTAATCCCATTGAACATTTTGTGACGTAATTGAGATGTCAGGTCGTGCAAAAAATCTTGCACCGGCAACACTTTCGGAACTATGGACAGCTAGAGAGGTAAAATGACTCAGTATTTCTGCAGGGGCTTCCAGCGGCTTGGTGAGTCCATGCCACGTCGAATTGCTGCACTACGCCTGGCAAAAGGAGTAGGTAAGTGTTTAACGTCCCGTCGACATCGAGGTCATTAGAGAGACGCACAAGGTTGGATTATTGAAGGATGGAGTAGGAAAGCGGCCGTGACTTTCAAAGGAATCATCCCGACATTTACCTTAAGCGATCCAGGGAAATCACAGAAAACCTAAATCAGGATGGCTGGGCGAAGGTTTGAACCGTCGTCCTCCCAAATGCGAGTGTAGTATGTTGGCGCTATCACGCTCGGTGGACAAAACGATATTAGGAAATATCCTATGACTTTTATCAGCCTGGTGTAGACACATGGATGTCTGATAATTATGGGCTTTGGAAGGTGTGGACCAAAAAAGTTCTCATAGAATGAGACGAACGGATAAGAAATCGAATTAACTGGCTGTTGATCACGAAATTAAATTGGTGGTGATGATTACGTTGCAAGGTTAGTGAGTAAAGAGAAATAGGAGCTGAAAGAATAAAATCATGCCCGAGAGCTGACTGATTAATTAATCTGAAACATCTTGCACGAAATTCGTACACCGTTATGCTGTGAAACTTATATCAATTGCGGGAGGCGAGGCCAAGATGGTCGCTGGCATGGCACGGTCCATCTGCTCGTGAATGGACTGCTCCTCTCCAAGTAGGGATTTCGACCCTCTATATTTCGTGGTGAAGAAGTGTTCTGTCTACGCCTTCCAGTGAAGAAGCGCTCCCTCTCTGGGCCACACCACGAAGAAGTGTCCCTGATACACTTCACTCCTGCTCCTTCGCTGTGTAAAGCCCGCCAAAACTGCCATATTGGCCAATCCGAGACCTAATACTTCATTTCTCCATTGAGAAAACACAAAAAATTTTGTTCTGGAAGATTAAGCGTCGCTTTTCGGAATTTTCCAACGCCCACCTATCACAGTTCCTCGTGTGCC
Organism: Schistocerca piceifrons; assembly: GCF_021461385.2. NCBI lineage: Eukaryota > Metazoa > Arthropoda > Insecta > Orthoptera > Acrididae > Schistocerca > Schistocerca piceifrons. Next base: position 508,512,913 of record NC_060142.1, on the reverse strand, counting down.
GCCCTATGGCAGATCGCCGCTTCCATAGATTGAGAGCTCCAATCTATCAAAAACGCGTCCCACCAAAACTTTCTGTAACTTTGCCTTCTCGATGTTTATTCTCTAGGCGCCGGCGGCCCATCGACATATCATTTGTTACTGGTGCCAATATACCATATGGCGTATTGGTTACTACATCAGTATTGTTTTATTTTATAGATTGACGGGCACACCTGATTAAAAGGCCTGACATAATATCTTATAGTCTGAACAGTGTATTGTAATTTCTAATATTACATGTGGTATGACATATAATGTATCAGTTTCGATAGACTACTTTTAATAAGATAACGCATGCCAGTGAATATGGCGCCAGTCGTTTACTTAATGTTACCGACCATCCACGGATAGGTTTCTAAACATCTTTGGTTGTATTATAACCGCTGTCACTATACTGTGAGGTGACGTCTTTCATTTTATGTCTGCTACTTCAAATGGTTCAAATGGCTCTGAGCACTATGGGACTTAACTTCGGAGGTCATCAGTCCCCTAGAACTTAGAACTACTTAAACCTAACTAGCCTAAGGACATCACACACATCCATGCCCGAGGCAGGATTCGAACCTGCGACCGCAGCGGTCGCGCGGTTCCGGACTGTAGCGCCTAGAACCGCTCGGCCACTGTCTGCTAGTAGACGTAACCGTGTACAGTAGAGTATTATTTTTGTGTGAATAAATGATAAATAATTGAAACCCTCAGCTTCCGACAGGTGTTGTTGATATACCTCGATGGGGACAGTTGAAAATGTGTGCCTCGACCGGGACTCGAACCCAGGATCTCCTGCTCACATGGCAGACGCTCTATCCATCTTTTTTTTCCACGGACAAGTGCTCTACCAATTTTTTTTTTTTGGTAGTGAGGGGTTTTTATTTATTTATTTTATATGAAGGAAGGTAGGAGAAACAGAAATTTATTATTCACAAAATAAACATAGTACGTCCTGGCACATGATAACTGTTCTGGAAGGAACCTCGCTGCCGTCCTACCATGCAGCATGAAATAACAACAAAATCAAAGTGGGGCCACCTCCGGCACCCTAAAGAAAAGTATTTTGGATATGAAAACAAAATTTGAAGTACATCCATTTACTAACTGTTCAAGCGTGAGTGTTTCGTAGGTCGCATACTCGCATAGTGTGCTTAGTCGATCACATTACTTGGTCAGTTTCACAACGAAAGCACCGCCGCTCATCTTTGCGCACCCGGCACACCCCAAGTATATGGCGGGTCCGTAAAAACCGTTACTAGGAAATTGGCATACCAATCCTTGTACTTTTGTAGCCGTAATAGTTCTGTGTGTCCATCTTGCAAGTATTGCCATTAATCCAGGACGTTCAGTAAGTTCGGACGTGTGTCTCTATAGATGTAATGGGCCGTCCTACCTGTGGTCCACGCCACTGCGTTCGTCTTATGACGCGGAAAATACGTTTCCTCTGGAAAAAATACTATGTCAGAACAGACTGCTGTATAGATAGTGCGCCGCATGAACGCTATTACCTTTCTTGCGAGAGTCCAGACAGCCAATGCCTCGCCGCAGACCAGCCCATAGTCGTCCGTATCCAGCACGCCACATTGCTGACACAAGGGCGAATCCGCCAAATGTATTGCGTACTTTTTATCATTTGTAGGGTATTTTCGGTTGACGACAATGTACCATGTTGATCTGACTGATGTAGGTAGGTGGGGGTGGTGGACCGCGCGCCACACCACGTGCCAATTAACAGCTGGATGTTTGCGTTCCACCCTATTCCGAGAGATCTGTCGAAGAAGCAGATGGTACACGTCCTTCGATGTCGACTGTCGGGTCATCGGTAAACGCTCTCGAACGTAACTGTGTTCCACGATGAACGTGCGCACATACGTTAAAGGGGGCGATATATGGCCGCCACTGACTGGAGGAAGATGCGATGTTGGTACGAGTTCTTTGATGATCGTCCCCGTAAGCGAGTGATTCCTGTTGCGCCACCGTTTGAACATAGTATTAATATACATGGCACGCGCCTTCTCGTGCACGTTCACTAAACCAACGCCCCCCTCTCGCTGGGAGGGTAAGCGTGTTGTACTGTACCTTAAAGAGTTGTCCCAGGCACACATAGTACCCAAAAGCCGCCTGAATCCTCATAGCCATAGTGCGCGTCAAGGGGAGAAGGTGTGTCAGGTGGCACATCGTGGACGCGAGATAAAGGTTGACGAGTAACACTCGCTGCAGCATATCCATCGACCGTAGGGCGTTTAGTCGTACTGCCGCGCGGACTCCATCCCATACGTCTGTAGCCAATCCAGTGCTGTTTGAGTCTCCCTCTCATTCCGTACGAGGAACACAATATCATCCGCGTATGCTCTGCATTTGAATGATAAATGCCGTAGGGAGATCCCGGTAAGACGGCGGCGAAGGCCTGCGGGACACGGTTCTAAGGCAATCGCATAAAGGAGGATGGACGAGGGGCAACCCTGTCTCACTGATCTTAAGATCTTAAAATACTCAGTTCTCCCTCCGTTGACCACCATCGCTGATCTGGCGCCATCCATCTGAGCCACCGAGGACACACATGAATAGCGCGACTGCAGGGACTTATCCCTTGCACACTTCCCGTGAGACCGACATTCCCAACTGGCCACAATCTACATACGTAATGTACCTAATAGATATTTCCCCATCCACTCAACACTCGCGCCAACTAAGGTGACAGTTCCCGTAAAAGTTCGGGCAAACTGTGACCATTCGCACAGACGAAGGTCAATGGCCGTGTAGCCTTTAACTATATTTGGAGATAGTAAATGTTCTCGAAAGAACAGATACCTTGATGTGTGACATATGCATATGTGTGCATATGTGCACATTTGCACATATTCACATATGGACATTTCTGTCCACATGTACCAGCGGCATAATGTGGAATGAAGCGGGAAGTTTGAGATATTAAGTAACTTGTGTTATAGAGTACACATATGTGGGAGCTTGTAGACAATTGGTGAATAAATCAACGTCACCATTTTTGAATGTATGACAGGTCCAGAATGAGATTTTCACTCTGCAGCGGAGTGTGCGCTGATATGAAACTCCGCTGCAGAGTGAAAATCTCATTCTGGAAACATCCCCCAGGCTGTGGCAAAGCCATGTCTCCGCAATATCCTTTCTTTCAGGAGTGCTAGTTCTGCCAGGTTCGCAGGAGAGCTTCTGTAAAGTTTGGAAGGTAGGAGACGAGGTACTGGCAGAAGTAAAGCTGTGAGTACCGGGCGTGAGTCGTGCTTCGGTAGCTAAGTTGGTAGAGCACTTGCCCGCGAAAGGCAAAGGTCCCGAGTTCGAGTCTCGGTCGGGCACACAGTTTTAATCTGCCAGGAAGTTTCGTATTACAGGTGCTTGAAAATTACCAAATATCGAAACTGGCCAATCACATAGATAGTAAAAAGAAAAAAGCCTACCGGGACCATGTTTTCGTTCTCAAAACTTTAATTATAAACTGTGCAACGTTTCGACCGTATTACAACGATCTTCCTCAGGGCAAGACTGATTTTGGTGGAGGAAAGCTGGCTCTACTTATTGTAAAATATTGATGTCAATAAGGCATATTTGAGAAAATATTGGCCCTAGAGTATAATAGGCTAGTCATGACGGAAGGGGGAGGGCAGGAAAGAAGCTATTGGTGGGTTAGCCGGCTTGACAGTGATTGGCTACAGTCTGTAAAACCAGCGCTGGGTTTCTGGCGGGCATTTTTTCCTTCCTGGTGTGCCTGGAAATGCGCTGACAGTTCCCATGTAGCTGTTTAGGCTGTCGTGTCTGTGTCCGGTGAGGCTTCAGCCCGCGACAGCTCGACGCCCATTGGACAGGAGTATCCAGCAGCCAGGACGCCGGAAGTTTGTTGCCGTCCTCTCTATTGATGTTATCAGTCGCCTCTCGCATTTTCCGTTAGCGCGTCCACAACTCTTTCGCCAGCACACGGACTTTTCGGAAAAGATAGGCTGTCCACATTCACAGGCGTCCGCTTTCGCTGATTTATTATGCAATGCTAATCACACAAAGCGTTCATATTCTGCTACTCGTGTGCTGATTGGACTTCCTTTCCAGCGTCCTGGCCTTCCGACTCTTTCTGTCCAGCGGGCCGCGAGCGGTCACGGGGCAGAAGTGTCACCAGACACGGACGCGTCGGCCTAAACAAACAGCTGCAGAGGAACTGTCAGCGCATTTCCGAGCACACCAGTAAGAGAACGTGCGCACCAGAAAGCGAGCACTGATTTGCAAACTGTCACCAAACACTGGCAAGCCGGCTAACCTACGAATAGCTTCTTTCCTATCCTCTCTCTTTCGTCGTGACTAGCCTGTTATATATTTGTGCTAGTAAAATTTCATAAATATGACGTATTGACAGCGATCGTCTACAGTAAATGCAGGAGCCTTTTCTCCAGCAAAACCAGTCTTTCCATGAAGAAATCCTTGTAATGAGGTCGAAACGTTGGTTTTACAGTTTATAATTAAAACAATTTACACAATGACGCTATATAACAACCAGAAGAATTTTAGCCATCCTGGACCAAGAAATTTTTAGCTGCAGTGCAAGAGGCAAGATAGACAAAGACCTAATGGGATGCGAGCAGATGATATTAAGGTACGTCTACACGGGGCACATAAATTGGCATATAAAACCTAGCAATGTTGCCTAACAACATTTACGTCCACACGAGTTGCAGCGAAGTTGCCGGCAACAGTGGCTGGCAATGTTTGCAGCAGCACATTTCTGGGCCAGTAGTGTTTACATGGACCACAGTGTGGCCGCGAAATCGACGAAAGCGAGCTAGTGATAGTGAGTCCGCCTCTCTTGCGTTCCACATCAAATAAATTAGCATGAAAAAAAAATCACGCTTTGTGCCTTTTTTAAGTAAAGTAACTGCTGCCGAAACTCGCGCCTGATGCTGGAAACGTACCATTCGCTGAGTGCTGCAACACGATTTTGAATATATCTTGTAAAAGAAATTTGTTTGTGAACTGATAAGAATAATACAAATGTGTGACAATGTATGACAATTAGAGCCAGATTTGCTACTAGTAATTATACAGGAGTCTCATATATAGTGACATGACTATGAATTTCATAAATGTGTTATGATGTACCTCCGACCACATTTACGGGACGTCAAAAGTAATACATACAACGACCGGAACAATAATAAAAAGAAAGAAAGACAGTTGTCAATTTTCTGCCCATTGATGAAGAAAAGCATGTGATTAAGCTTCACCCAAACTTTAGAAGTCTTAAGAAGCTATATAGAATATTATGCCACACGACTCCAGATCTACTACGACGGAAGCAGCGAGAATGATCTTTTCCAGCTTCCGACTTTTTTTTTTTTATTCAACAGGCTGGAAGACTCGTTTGATGCCGCCCGCCACGAATTCCTCTCCTGTTCCAACTTCTTAATCTCAGAGTAGCACTTGCAACCTACGTCCTCAATCATTTGCTGGATGTATTCCAGGCTCTGTCTTCCTCTACAGTTTTTCCCCTCTACAGCTCCCTCTAGTACCACGTAAGTCATTCCCTGATGTCTTAACAGATGTCCTATCATCCTGGCCCTTCTCCTTGCCAGTGTTTTCCACATATTCCTTTCCTCTCCGATTTTGCGCAGAACCTCCTCATTCCTTACCTTTCGTATGGTTCAAAATGGTTCAAATGGCTCTGAGCACTATAGGACTTAACTTCTGAGGTCATCAGTCGCCTAGCACTTAGAACTACTTAAACCTAACTAACCTAAGGACATCACACACATCCATGCCCGAGGCAGGATTCGAACCGGCGACCGTAGTGGTCGCGCGGTTCCAGACTGTAGCGCCTAGAACCGCTCGGCCGTACGTATGTACCAGGTGACTATAATGAAAGTGAAGCCACTCACGGAGGTCCAGTGTGGGCTGTATTTATCTTACGTCAGCGAAATTTGGCATGAATTCAAATGCGTTAAGGCGGAACCGATTTATGCTGAAAACGATTAGTTCCAGTTTTGGCTAACAGGTGCAAATCTGGCTCTGTGAATACAAGAAAGACGTATATGCATGTTTCCACAAGTAATCGATTAGAAACGGGACGTGGGCAGAAAAGATTAAAAAACTGAGGAAGGTATAATGTTGACTATTATTAGCCGCCGCTAACACAATTTTTTCAATATGAGGGCCGGAAAAAGTCGACAAGATGCTGTGCAGCGCCAGATCTGCACCTGGTGACCAAACTTGGAACTAATTTTTTTCCAGCGTAAATCGGTTCCGCGTTAACGCATTTGAATTCTTGTCGAATTTCGCTGCCATACAATAATTACAGCCAACACTGGTCTGCCGCGAGTATCTACTCCATCCTGTTTGATAAGGAGCAGTGAAATGAAAACGAGATACGGTACAGCCGTTGGTAACCAACGTAGCTGTGTGTATAAAAGTGCTCCGTATTGGGAACCAGGAGGGAACGAACGTTCACCACTGTACCGTTTGTCTATTAGACGTTTTCGACTTCAGGTCAGCGAGTCGTGTCCGCGCCCAACTCGCTGTGGATGCTGAGAAAGAGGAATGCGAGGTGTAATGCGGTTTTTGACTGCGAAAGGAGAGTCAGGAACTGAACTTCGTGCCCAAATATCTGCTGTGTATGGCGAACAAATTATGTAACGTCTGAGTGTGTTACGTGGAATAAACGATTTCGAGGTAGTCAGATGTCAGTGAAAGACAGAATTCGGCCAGCACAGGCTCATCTCGTCATAGCCCTTTCTGTCACTGCTGCTGAGGATGTTGCTGTCAGAAATGACCGACGGCGGTCGGTGGAAGACATTCGGTTGATGTTGGGCATCACAGTCACAGTACCATCGTGACAGAGCATCCGAAGTTCCGTAAAATCTGACGACATCACTTTAGCACCTGGAACGATGTCACTGAAGAAGAATGTCGCTTGGCGCCCACCAAAAAAATATCCTAAGCCCCGCGCGCCATATCAGGGAAGTCATAATTATCTTTTTCTATGACTTCAAGGGCCCGCTGCTCATTGAGTTTATGGAATGCGGAGCCACAATTAACCCACAGTGGTACGTGGATGCTTTACAAAAATTGAAGGGCCCTGTCAGGTCCAAACGGTCAGGAAAATTGACAGACATCATTCTGTTGCCGAATAATGACCGCCTATGTGATGCAAAGAACGTATCGTCTGCGCTGCAGAAGTTACGCTGGGAAGCCCTTAAGACATCCTCCATGCACTCTCAATCTTTCCCCATGCGATTTCCACATTTCTGGAGCCTTGAAGAAAGACATTGGTGTCCTTCGATTTGCTTCGGGCAAATAGGTGCACGCGTGGGTAGAAGCACGCTTCCGTAGGTAACCATAAACATTATTGTATGAAGGCATACGCAGTCTTGTCCCACAGTGGTATGAATGAATTAATGATAATGGCGATTACTATTGAAATGATAATTTACTTACTTTTTTCCGTCTGTCTTCTTTTGATTTGAGTACCCCTTATACTAGGGTTGCCCAGAAAGTAATGCACCGCATTCTTTTTTTTCAACAATTCTTTATTGAACATAATGACAATTACACACATGGAAGAATGGTGTTTTATCTACACACCCTACTTTTCCACATAATCTCCATCCCGTTCTGTGGCGTTCCTCCAGCGCGAAACAAGGGCGTGTATGCCCTGTCGGTAGCAATGCTTGTGTGAGCTTCCTTTGCTGATTGACAGATGCAGCGCCAATTGCCGAATCGTAATGTGTCTGTCCTCGGAAATCACATCAGCTCGCTGCAACACGTGAAGTGTGGCAGCCGTGGATGGTCTACCCGACAGCTGCAAATGGTGGAGATCCGCCGAACCGCCTTCTGATGACCTCACTCTCCGTACGCAGCGAGTAACTATACTTCTGTCGACAGCTCCATAGACTTTGCACAAGTGTTTGTGAATATGCTCCACGGTTTCTTTCTCTGCAGTGAGAAATTCAATGACGGTGCCCGTTGCTTGTAAGGTACATCACCTACAGACGCCATTTTGAAACTGCCCTGCTATCTGTCGGATGTGGCGGGAACTTGGCACGTTAACTCAGGAGACTTCAAATAATACATACGTAACGTTTCTCATTTGTAGCATAGTTTCCGACTGAGAAAAAAAATGCGGTGGATTACTTTGTGGGCAAACCTCATACATGGTTCTCGTTGTAGCTGTAGCAACACATTTATACCACTCATGGTTCTCTCGTTTGTCCACTTCTACATTCCCATAGACAACAAACAAGTAGAGTGCATCTACATCCACCATCTTTCGAACTGAACACTGTTCGATTTCAAGACATGACGCTCCGATACCATAGGCGTAAGAAAGTGGAAGGAAGGCTGAAAATGAGAAGAAATCATTTACAGACAAGGACAGAGATAGATATTGCGCTGCAATGTGAAACATTCTCCAGCCTTGGTGGGCAACACAGGCACCTACCTGCAACGGCCTAATGCTTAAGTAAAATTGCATAGCAATCGCACAGTATAGCGTATATTGAAGCCGCCTTGCACCAACGGAGACGGAATCAATGTTTCGGCCAGAGATTGTCGTAATATATAGTTCACGTAAATGTACTTTTACGAAACATGCATCACTGATGACTATAGGTGAAGTCTACGGGATTCATGTACCCAGCATTGGATGTTAAATGGTCAGTAATGAAAAAATAAATAAACCGTACTTCTTCGAAATGCGAAGGAAAGAATGAGTACAAGAATTCAACATCCCATCGAAAACGAGATCATTAGAGACTGATCACAAGCTCGGGCTGGGGAATGAATTCGGAGGTACCCTTCCAAAGGAACGCCCCACGGCATTGGCGTTAAGCGATTTAGCGAAATCACGGAAAACATAACTCTGGATAGACGAACGAGGAGATAACGAGACGTCCTACCGAACAGACGTCCAGTTTCTTACCACTGTACCACTTCATTCGGTTTCTAAGATTCGAATTAATGACCTGACGTCTGTAGGAACTCACTAGATGCACAGTTGCACAGACTAGGCTCAGCATTTAGTAAACGGTTGAGACTGTTATACATAACAAGCGCAAAAGGAACAGAGTCGCAAAATTACACACCAATATCACTATCATCGCTTTTCTGCAGAGTCCTCGAACACGTTCTCAGTTTGAATATAGTAAATTTTCTTCACACCGAGAAGCATTTTTTTCCTTGAATGAACACACCGCCATTTGACTTGTTGCTGTTTATTTAATTTAGATCCAGGTTTCGGTATTTTATGCCATTTTCAAGTGACTGAGTTTATGTCATTAACTCAGTCACTTGAAAATGGCATAAAAGGTCGAAACCTGGATCTAAATTAAATAAACAACAATACAGTCAAATGGTGGTGTGTTCATTTAAAAATTATTGTATGACTGTCGCTCAGCAACATCAAAAACCGAGAAGCTTCTGTCCGTGGATCACCACGGTTTTAGGAAGCATCACTCGTGCGAAAGTCAGCTTGCCCTTTTCTCGTATGATATACTGCGAACTATGGATGAAGCGCAACAGGCATATTCCATATTTCTAGAGTTCCGAAAGCATTTGACACGGTGCCCCGTTGCAGACTGTTAACGAAGGTTCCAGCATATGGAATAGGTTCCCAGATATGTTGAGTGACTAAAAGACTTTTAAGTAATAGAACCCGGTATGCTGTCCTCAACGGCGATTGTTCATCAGACACAAGTATATCGTCAGGAGTATCCCAGAGCAAAGTAATAGGACCGCTATTACATTCTACATACGTAAATGATCTGGCGGACAGTGTGGGCAGCAGTCTGCTGTCGTTTGCTGATGATGACATCATGTACGGGGAAGTGTCGAGGTTGATTGCCTGTAGGAGGATACAAGATTTGTAGTTGGTGTGATGAATGGCAGCTAGCTCTAAATGTAGAAAAATGTAAGTTAATGCGAATGAGTAGCGAGCACAGGACAATCAGCCTCATTTCACATGCAGCCAAAGTGATGTTAAGAATAATTAATAAAAGACTTGAAAAAGTAATAGAGGAGAATCTCAGGCGAGGAGCAGTTTGGCTTTAGACGGAATACGGGCACCAGAGATGCAATAGGGCTCCTACGAATCTTGGGAGAAAGGTTTATTGAAAAACGAAGAGACCTATATATGTGCTTCATCGATTTAGAAAAGGCATTTGACATTGTGGTTTGGGACAAGCTGGCGACTATTATGAGGGAAAAGAGAGTGGACTGGAAAACCAGAAGACTTATAAACTCATTGTACCTTAATCAAAAAGTTTCAGTTAAAGTGAGAGGAGAAAGTACAAACTGGATCAGACTAGGGAAGGAGTAAGACAAGGATGCTGTTTATCACCTACTCTTTTCAACCTGTACTTGGAAAATATGATTGACCAATGCTCATTAGATGACAAAGGAGTAGAAATTGGAGGAAGAAGAGTAGGGTGCTTGAGATTTGCTGATGACATGGTCCTTCTAGCCACAGGGGAAAAAGAATTACAGGATTTGGTGGACACCATTGCAACTAACGGAAAAAAATATGGAATGAAAATTAACACAAATAAAACAAAAGTATTGGCAATAGGAGGAAATAAGGAAATAAAAATTGTGCTGAATGGAGAAACACTAGAACAGGTGCAAAATTTTAAGTATCTTGGAAGCAGGATAGACACCGACTGGAAGTGCACCACAGAAATTAAAACAAGGATAACAATGGCAAAAGAGGCGTTTTATAAGAAAAGGAGAATCTTCTGCAGCGGTATGGACAGAGAACTCAGAAAGAGACTCATAAAATGTCTTGTATGGAGTGTTCTTCTATATGGCGCTGAAACATGGACTATGAGGAAAAAAGACAGAGAAAGGCTGGAGGCTTTTGAGATATGGACATGGCGGAAGATGGAAAGAATAAGTTGGATGGACAGAGTAAAAAATGAAGAGGTACTGAGAAGAGTGGGAGAGAAAAGACGGTTACTAGATGTAATAAAGAGAAGAAAAAGAAATTGGATTGGGCATATATTAAGAAAGAATGACGGACTGATAAAAACAGTTTTAGAAGCTTACGTAGAAGGGAAAAGGAAGCGAGGAAGGAAGAGATTCCAGATACTGGATGACATGATGGACGGTACAACATACAGCAACCTTAAGAAGGAAGCAATGGATCGCAGAAAATGGAGAGGCAAAGGACCTGCTAATATAGCAGATAACTGATGATGATGATGAGAGGAAACAAACCCTTAATGTTCGGATACACCTTTAGTACTGTCCTGCTTGACAAATTCACGTTGATCAATTATGCGGGTGTAACGTTGCAAAGCGATATGAAATGGAACCAGCATGTGAGGATTGTGGTAGAGAAGGCGAATCGTCGATTTCGGCTCATTAGGAGAATTTTGAGGGAGTGTGGTTCATCTGTAAGGAAACTACACATACGACGCTAGTGCGACCTGAAAGTATTGCTTGAGTGTCTGAGATCCGTACCAACCCGCATTAAAGGAAGACATCGATGCTGACTGCAGAACGGTCTACTGTTCTACTGTACATTTCGCGTAAGGACCACGATTATAAGATACGAGAAATTCCCCTCGCTCTGCTTCCGAGTGGAACAGGAACGGAAACGACTAATGATGGTACAGGGTACCCTCCAGCACACACCGTACGCTGGCTTGTGGAACATGTATGTAGATGTAGATCAGAGCGAACCATAGAAGAATAAGTCCTAGCTGACCTACAAGAAAATGTGTTAAACATTTTCAAACGGTAAGAGGTAAATTCAGTTGCTTATTAAAATATCTAGAATAGTCACATTGTAATAAACACAGGTAGGAATCAAGTAGGAGAAATAACTATTAAAGAAGGTGTAAAATAGGGATGTGGGCCGTCAACTACCCCTTTTTTGATATTTACGCATTGACTTCAATCTTATTAAATGGAAAGGTAAAATAACCAAAGGAATTAAGATAGCCCATGAAGAATATGTGAATGTGCTTCTGTGTGGAGATGATATCGACGTTATTCAAAAGCTTGAAGATGACTTCCAAAGATCAGTATACCAGGCGAAGAAATATGCAACAAACACAGCTTTACAGTTTCTAGTAATAAAACGGATTAGTGGCTTTCCGAGGAAAATATCCAGTCAGGTCAAAAATTGGTTTAGATAATCCGGTTTTAGAACATGTCTCTCAAACCTTTTACTTAGGCTGTTCTATAAGTTTTGGTTTGGACTCTAATACTGCAATAAAATACATTAATTCCAAGGTGTCTGTGTTGCCATTAGCAGAACAATTGGCCATGAAGGGCAGAAAGTGATCATCCTGAAACTCTAAAAAGTGATGGCTGTCCCTATGTTATCCTATGGAACCGAAAGTTGGGTTACTGCAAGAAAGCGAGAAAATAAAAGTAAAGCAACAGCGATGAGGTTCCTAAGGAAGACGAAGCACCGCACAAGAACAGACATGATTAGAAATGAAGATACCAGTATTAGAACAGAATTAAATATTTCCAATGTGACTGAAAAAAATTCAGAAGTATCGTAAAAATTGTAAACAATATCTCATGAACTACAAGCTGAATGCTAAAGAGATATTCGAAGACCTCGGAAAAGATGGGAATGATTTGTTTGATTTCTGAACAGCAAACAGCTCAGTCCTTGAAAAGATGACGATGATGCTTTAGAATATCTAGAAGAAATTTTCATTTTCGCCAGTTGAAATGGTTAGGGATAGCATGCGACTGTTAAAACGACGATTTCGTTTGTTATAAAATAACAATTGATGTTGTCAGTGACAATCTTTATTTATTTTCTGCACAACGCGGTTCTGAAAATAATTCTGATTCTCAAGTGCATTTTTCACGTATAACATTTTTAAGCGTGAAGTTTGCGGTGAGCGGACAGTTTCATTATTCTGGTGCCTCTACTGCAGTGTAAACACGTGCAATTTTGCAGTTACTGGTGCATATTTCTCCACAAATAATGGTGAAGTTTGAAATACTTTTTAGTTGCAGATTACTTGTTGCCCTCCTATGTAGGAACTTGCACATGCTAAGCGCAAATTACACACCTTACATTTCATTGTAAACATTAAAAAGCGTAACACAGAGCAACAAACAGTCACAAAGTTACGTTACATATTCTCAACAGAGATATAATTCTTTTCACCGGCCACAGAATACGTATATTGTTATGTAGTGCAAGAGGGTATTTTAGTATATGATCTAAACCATTATTTGCTTCCGTATGAGTTACATGGGTACTTATTTCTATGTAGCACCAATTTATCCTCTTATTTAAGGATGGAATCGAACCATCTGAAGTAACTCTTAAAATTTTTTTAATTGATTTGGTCGCTATTCTACACTACTTTACAATTTTTCGGTTGCTAGACAACCAACTTCGGTGGTGTCATCAAAACGGTTACTACCCGTAATTCCGAGACATGCTATCTAAGAACAGTGTTCCTGAGTACAATATTAGCAATAAGCCGGCCGTTGTGGCCGAGCGGTTGTAGGCGCTTCAGTTTGGAACCTCACGACCGCTACGGTTGCAGGTTCGAATCCTGCTTCGGGCATGGATGTGTGTGATTTCCTTAGGTTAGTTAGGTTTAAGTAGTTTTAAGTTCTGGGGGACTGATGTTAAGTCCCACAGTGCTCAGAGCCATTCGAAACATAACCTTTTCATTTTTTGTTATTGACGTGTTACACCTTGTAACGATTATATTGTCAACACTGGACGTAGGTACATACTTCTCAGTAACCACGGTTCGGAATTGCACTTAGCAACCTTGTTGATGTCACTAACAGTGTTTTCAAACCCTGGCTCTTTAGTAAGCACGTTCTGAGATACATTCACTGATGTTGTTGTAGCCTATCTCTAGTAAGACTGATCTGAATTTGGTTGTCTAGCAGTCTAAACTTGTAATTAGTATATTGTAAATTAATGTATTATAGCGACCAAGAGATTAAAAAATAATTAATGAAAATATGAGATCGCTTATCTCCATCAACTGACATTTTTATAATATGAATATATCTCCATTTCTCCAACAGATTCATTTTATGACCTTTATTTAGTCGTTGGAGTGCTTTGACATTTTGCTCTGCTTTTCCAAACTGATGTAATCGTCCATAGTGTTTGTGTGTGTCCGTTGCTGAAGTTTTGTTTCTGTTGTGTTTGTAAGCTTCAATGTATGCTGTGTACTTGGTGTGCAAATCTCGCCCTGTTTGCCTTGTGTTAAACATGCAGCATTCTTGATGTGTTATTCTAAATATTGCAAAATCTGAATATGGGTCTTAATCACACTTCATATTATGTATTAGCTTCTGTTGTAGTTTAATACATGTAGAGAATCCAATTTTTACTTCGTTTGTTTTGAAGATATTTTCAATCTTCTGTGATACATTGCCTACGTATGGGATGTTATATATACATTTATTTTTATGTTTTTACATTGCTCAGTACTGAGTCAGCCATAGAGACAGGGTAGCAATTGGCAACTACGTTCTGCTCTTTTGTACATATCCGAAAGTACAGAGACCAACCATCGACTTACGCATCCTTACATGCATGACTAAAGGGAAGCCGGCCGGAGTGGCCGTGCGGTTCTGGGCGCTACAGTCTGGAACCGAGCGACCGCTACGGTCGCAGATTTGAATCCTGCCTCGGGCATTGATGTGTGTGATGTCCTTAGGTTAGTTAGGTTTAATTAGTTCTAAGTTCCAAGTGACTGATGACCTCAGAAGTTAAGTCGCATAGTGCTCAGAGCCATTTGAACTAAAGGGAAATTTGAATGACGTATCTACTTCGGGCGTTGAAATAATTCGTCAGCTGCACTTTAAAATTTGTGACCGGTGCGGGACTCGAACCCGGACACTCCGCTTCTTTAGAACGGTTGTCTTAACCGTCTCAGCAACCGGACATACCTCCCGTCTGACTCAAACTCCCCAGTGCTGCTCACTACTGATGTGGTGACTGTTCTTTCAGACATGTCTAAAAGAATGGACACGGCACACATCCTTGTAAATATGCCTCGACGGGCATATGACTATTTCAGTGCGGATACATACCATCGTCTCCTTGCGGGAATACCGTGAGGCTGTGAGTAAAGGAGAAAATGAGTGGGGTTAAAACATAAGTCTTGAGCTGTAGCTTGGAATTTGAGTTGGCCGGGAAGCGTGTTCTAGTGAGCGAGGCGTTTAAGGCAAACGTTCTAGAAAAGCAGAGCATCAGAGTTCGAGTACAACTGTTGAACTATTTCAATACCCGAAACAGCTACGTCATGCAACCCTTTTCGCTATATATATTTCCTACTGCACGTTTTCTTGGTTCATGTACATTTTCCTGTGCAACACTGACCGATATGCTGTTTATGAATGTTTGGGTGATATGAAGTTGCAGGGATTATAGCGATGCTCATTGTACCCATCCTACAAATCTTGAATGCGTATCTACTATTGTGTCTTGTAATATGTAGACCGACGTGGCTGATACTTTTATCTTGGTCATGTCCCAAATGAATAGATGGAATATTGAAGGATGTGTAAACCTAACTTAAAAGCTTAAACGTGAGTCTTAGGTGGCTCGTAAAACAAGATAAAGCATAAAAGTGCGCTACGGGAAAGGTCTTTTAGTATTTAACTCTTCTTCTTCTCCTCCTTTTGTTCGTGCCTTTGTCCAGCATTTTCGCAGGATCGGCATGGTTATGGTCGGATTTGGCATGGTTAATTTAAGGGATGACCGGATGCCCTGCCTGTCGCCACCCCGTTCTATTAGTGTATAACTACTTCACAAATAGTGACTTCGTTTGTTTATAGTAGAAAGCAGAATGTTAATGCAAGAGAAATAAAGTCCACTCGATAAAATCACACTGTCGTTCGAGAAAGGTCTCTCGGTCTAGTAAATCGCCAACAGACGCGTTAAATTCGAAATTTTATGATGTTAAAGAAAAATTGTTGTGGGTTGGTAATAAAACAGAACCTTTGCCATGATAAAAATAAAAAGCTCTGTGAGATTTGTCCGTTTCTACCAATCATTTTACAGCACTTTTCCCGTCTAGCTACAACCATCTTCCGTTTCGGTGTATTTTGCGTCGCAATCAGTTGCATCACCCGTGGAACGAAGGAAATTAGATTTCACATTAACAGCCTCATCACCTGAAACGCATTTACATGAAGTCCTAAAATAAGCTCGGCGCTTGCCAACACGTTCCGGGGGCAAAAGTGGCGCAATTTCCTGCTGGAAGCGAAAGGGACTAAATAACACTCGCTCAGAGGATCGTAGGTTGTATGGGACAAGTACAGGTGCGATTTTGAAACTAATCTGTGCCACTTTGAAGCAATTACTGACTTCTTCATTGACTCCAGACACGATGTGTAAGAGGATCATCTAGATATGTACACTATCTGATCAAAAGTATCCGGACACGACGATGTACTAAGGTCGCAGGTTCCAATTCTGCCTAGGGCATGGATGTGGGTGATGACCTTAGATTAGTTAGGTTTAAGTAGTTCTAAGTTCTAGGGGACTGATGAATTCAGATGTTAAGTCCCATAGTGGTTAGGGCCATTTGAACCATTTTTGTAGTGAACTGTGAAAAAAGAATCGAAATAGAAACAGCGGACGGTCCAAGCTCAAGATTTGCGATATTGAGCAAACTGCGAGAATCGTAGCATCATCGTTTTGTGGTCACGGTGTTGGACTGCAACTATACAGTGGTTATAGAATATGAGTCATGTGGTAAGAATATCTTCAGAGTGGCAAGTAAATGTGATGAACAGTGAGAATAGGCGAGCCGCCGCATAGACTTCTCACGGAAGTGAAAAAAAAATGTAGTGAGTGTAAACTATGTTACAACAAAGGAATTCAAGAGTCAAAACTTCCAATACTGACCCTACGACTTATCTTAGAAGAAAGATTAAGGAAAGGCAAATCTACGTTTCTAGCATTTGTAGACTTAGAGAAACCTTTGACAATGTTGACTGGAATACTCTCTTTCAAATTATGAAAGTGGCAGGGGTGAAATACAGGGTGCGAAAGGCTATTTACAATTTGTACAGAAACCAGTTGGCAGTTATAAGAGTCGAGGGACGTGAAAGGGAAGCAGTGGTTGGGAAAGGAGTGAGACAGGGTTGTAGCCTCTCCCCGATTATATTCAATCTGTATATTGAGCAAGCAGTAAAGGAAACACAAGAAAAGTTCGAAGTAGGTATTAAAATCCAGTGAGAAGAAATAAAAACTTTGAGGTTCGCCGATGACATTGTAATTCTGTCAGAGACAGCAAAGGACCTGGAAGAACAGCTGAACGGAATGGACAGTGTCTTGATAGGAGGATGTAAGATGAACATCAACAAAAGCAAAACGAGGATAATGGAATGTAGTCGAATTAAATCGAGTGATGCTGCGGAAATTAGATTAAGAAATGAGACACTTAAAGTAGTAAAGGAGTTTTGCTATTTGGGGAGCAAAATAACTGATGATGGTCGAAGTAGAGAGGATATAAAATGTAGACAGGCAATGGCAAGGAAAGCGTTTCTGTAGAAGAGAAATTTGTTAACATCGAGTATAGATTTTCGTGTCAGGAAGTCCTTTCTGAAAGTATTTGTAAGGAGGGTAGCTATTTATGCAAGTGAAACGTGGACGATAAATAGTTTAGACAAGAAGAGAATAGAAGCTTTCGAAATGTGGTGCCACAGAAGAATGCTGAAGATTAGATGGGTAGATCACATAACTAACGATGAGGTATTTAATAGAATTGGAGAGAAGAGAAATTCGTGGCGCAACTTGACTAGAAGAAGGGATTGGTTGGTAGGGCATATTCTGAGGCACCAAGGGATCACCCATTTAGTACTGGAGGGCAGCGCGGAGGGTAAAAATCGTAGAGGGAGATCAAGAGATGAATACACTAAACAGATTCTGTAGGATGTAGAATTCGGTGGATACCGGCAGATGACGAAGGTTGCACAGGATAGAGTAGCATGGAGTGCTCGAGCAAACCAGTCTCTGGAGTGAAGACCGCAACAATAACATGGGGTACGAGCGAGATTTTAACAATGATCTGTCCCTTCGAGATCCAACATCGTGACCACGTAACGACGACGACGACGACGTGGCAATGAAAATTCGCTCTATGTCACACATTTTGAGACTGGACCGTTCACTTTTCGATTTTTGCGTCCTCTTTCACAGTTCAGTACACCTTCTTCCTGTTTTCATGCTTGATCTGCTTTCAGTTTTTGACAGTCTATCCCCTGGGCCATCTTATCACTAAACCTGATGGGAGTTTCCCTTATGAGCAACAGATCCATCTCGAGCGTTTCAACCCTTTTAAAACTGCCGAAGTCGACTGTTGGTGATGTGATTTTGAAGTGGAAATGAGGCAGCGCTCGTGTAAGAATCGCATGAAATCTGTGCAACGAATCACTCGTGAGTTGCTTGGTGCTAGCAGCAGCGCGGCTAGCACAGACACCCTGCACTGGGAGTTAAAAACAGGAGTACAGTGGTCGAGCAACTCCTCATATGCCACACATTTCTGTGTTCAATGTTAAGCGACGCTTGATGTGGTGTATAAGAGCGACGCCACAAGACAGTGTGTCATTGGAACGAGCGATTTGGAGTGAAGAATCGGTTATACCTTACTCCAGTCCAATGAAAGGATATGGGTTTGGCGAATCCTTCGAGAACGTTACCGTCCATCAAGCGTAGTGCCAACAGTGAAGGATGGAGGAGGCGGTGCTATCCCTTGAGAGTGTTTTTCGTAGCAAGGTTTGCGCTCGAAAAAACGCTAAATGCAGAAGAATATGAACACATTTTACAGTATTCTGTACTGCATACAGAAGAGAAACAGTACGGAGACGATGACTGCCTGTTATCAGTATGACAATGGACCCAGTCATAAAGCAGCATGTATGAGACAATGGTTTGAGGAAAATTTCTTTCTTTCTTGGGGCCTTTGTCCCGCGTCACGCGGGGTCGGCCGTGTTACTATTGATTTGGCAGTGTTGGTTGCAGAGCTTTATAAAAGACATCATATTTACGCCAGTGACTGTAACACTTTCTTTATTTCACGATTGCAATTTCGGCCTTAGACGATTATCAAGTGAAGATGTTATTGCTATTACGCCATGTGAACCTAAAATGAGCTGACACATTTATATGTCGTTGTCATTACTATGAAGTTAGTTGCCGAAGGTGGCCTGTTGCCCTTCCTGCCGCCACCTCGAACTCCCCAGGACGGAGTTAGTGTATCCCATCTGTTTGTGTCTACTGTATGCCATGGAATAGTGCGAACGTTTTCAAATGTCTGCGAGTCGTGTAACTGAGGCGGAACGGGGGGACCAGCCCGGCATTCACCTAGCGGGATGTGGAAAATCGCCTAAAAACCACATCCAGGCTGTCCAGCATACCGGCCCTCGTCGTTAATTCGCCGGGCGGATTCGATCCGGGGCCGGCGCGCATACCCGAGTCCAGGAAGCGGCGCATTACCGCTCTCGGCTACCCTGGCGGGTGCTTTGTGGAAAATAACATTCTTGGAATGACTTGCCTAGTGTACCGGTCTGAACCCAATGCAATACCTCTGGAATGAGTCAGAATGTCGACTCCGCTCCATACCCCAAAGTCCAACGTTGCCATCTTCTTCGATTCCTGCTCTTGAGCAAGAATAGGTTGCCATTCCTCTAGAAACATTTAGACGTCAGCAGAGCTCAAGTCGTAATAAAGGCAAAGGGTGGACTCACCCTATAGTAATAGTCAGTAATAAGTGTCCAGATACATTTGATCAGTACACTGCAAGCCACTGCGCAGCGAATGGAAAAGAGTGATTTTTTTCTGTCTCGTTCCAGTTGCGTATCAACGAAAAAAAATGACAGTTTATACGCAGGCTATTTTTACTTCTCCTGCATGAGTTATGTGGCGGTGGACCAGAACTGTCACGCCTCTTTCTCGAATCCTAGTACTCTAAATTTACCCATCAGTTTTTTCTCTTTCTCAGTACACTCTCCCAGAACAATTCCCCAAAACATTTGCCCCTAGTACTGATTTTTAAATGTTCGTTCTATTTCATATTGCTTCTTAGCAATTCCGCTAAATATTCAAACGATTCAAAATCTTCCACATGTTAGGTATTAATCTTGTACCCTGGAGCTACCGACATGTATGCTAAGGCCATTACCTCCTATTCATCCATGTTAGAATTGGGGAGAAGAGAAATTTGTAGCACAACTTGGCTAGGAGAAGGGATCGGTTAGTAGGACATGTTCTGAGGCATCAAGGGATCACCAATTTAATACCGGAGGGCAGCGTGGAGGGTACAAATCGTAGAGGGAGACCAAGAGATGAATACACTAAGCAGGTTCAGAAGGATGTATGTTGCAGCAGGTACTGGGAGATGAAGAAGCTTGCACAGGATAGAGTAGCATGGAGAGCTGCATCAAACCAGTCTCTGGACTGAAGATAACAACAACCACCTCGTATTCATTCATATTTAAAGAAAGCTATCATCTCTTAATTCAAGTGCATGTTTATCCTAGTTTTATTTCATTTCGTTACGTTCGCACACGATGGTGCTTTCCTGTAGACAAAAAAATAGCGAACAATCTTATGCTGATGCTGACAGTATCTCATAAACGTATCTTTAATGTACACAGCGAGACAAAAAAAAGTGAGGTGCCCAAAAGAGATGGTCGATTGTCAATGTCACTTCTTACACGTGAACACCATCGCCGATTGTGGAAATGATTAGACTTGCAAGTCTCTGTAACAGGTAGAACACCCACCAACGTGCATTAGTTTTGTTAGTGTTTAGTGTTGTTGCCAGGCCTGATAGGGAATAAAAGAGGCGGGAACAGCGTCAGGCGTCGAGTGGTCGCTGTGAAAGACACGAAGATTCCGCGTACTAATATGGGACAGTGTTGTCAGCACCAGACAGAGATTGAAAAGGGCCCCTCTGTGGGTGTCCGCTTGGCCCTCTGGTCGAATCGTGTAATATCCAGATTTTTGGGCATTCAGATGTGACAGTGAGTCGGTGCAGGACTATGGGAATATGAGGGTAGGCATGCTCGTCGGTAAGATTCCTCTCAATCACATATGACTACCACAGAGGAGGATCGCTGTACTGTGCACCAAGCACATCGTAACCATTTCACATCTGCGCCCGCCAGCCGAGAATAAGTAATGCAACTTCTGCGTCATCCCTCACCATTGGCTGGAAACTAGTAGCAGCCAGACTGGGGAATTACCGCCCCATGCGTACGCTGCCGTTAGTACCACAACCTTCGACCATAAATATAATAGACTGGCCCTGACGTCATTTTCGTGGCTCCAACATCTCTGGGCTGAAGTCACGTGAATGTTGGCAAAACATGGTTGTTTCGTGTTGCTGGTTCAAATGGCTCTGAGCACTATGGGACTCAACATCTGAGGTCATCAGTCCCCTAGCTTAGAACTAATTAAACCTAACTAACCTAAGGATATCACACACATCCATGGCCGAGGCAGGATTCGAACCTGCGACCGTAGTGGTCGCTCGGTTCCAGACTGTAGCGCTAGAACCGCACGGCCACTCTGGCCGGCGTTTCGTGTTGCGCTTATGGCTGTACTCAGCGTTTTGTCGGGGGAAATGGCATTACATTTCACGTGTAAGTGTTTCTATGATAGTGCAGATGCGTTTATTGAAATCTGCTGAAGTGACTTTTATTTGTTTTCTACACTTGAAATAGAGTATCACGTAAATTAAAGTGTTCAAAGTGATGCCTGTTAAGTCAGACTCATATTACATTTTGGAAAGTATCTGTGATAATTCGGTTACAGAAGGAAGTATAACTGTTCCTCGTTCCTACTCATAGTTTCCCTAAGGATGGCTTTGGATACAGGCCCTGAAACGGAACAACTTTAAGCCATCTGCACATACGCGCCTTTGCTCGAAGCACTTCGAGGAATAGTGTTTTGATAGGTTAGTTATTATTTACAATGTATATTTATAATTTATATTTACAGTGTCTGTCAGTTTTAATCCTGATGTTTTTATAGGGCTAAGACTGAAGGGAAATGGCTAAGTAGTGATGCTATCCCGATACTTTTTGATTTTCCGAAGCATATGAAATCGAAGAGGCCTAAGCTCCGTAAATCACACACCAGTTGGCGTTCGTTAGATGATGCCTCGTCTTCTGAAATCTGTGCTTCCAATGCCTGTAAGTCTTAATGTTGTTAGAATGTGTGTGGTTACTGCGAGTTAGTAAAATATTGTATTAGAATTGAACTGTAGCACGTTACGTTTGTTTTTTTAAACTGATAGTTTAAACTTTTGTAAAAATAGTGGGAACTGAACCTTTGAAGTGCACCTAAAATTGATACTGTAAAATGGACCTGCTCCTAAAGTCGACAATTTTGGCACTTATAGTTGGCATAATTCCCATATCGCATTTTCTTTTATAAGTGACTAGAGCTCAAAACGCGGTGAATCCAATGTTTAAAGTTTTGACACGAGCCCACTCTTACTGTTGAAAAGAATTTTAACGACATTTTACTTTAATCGATAGTTCATAGTAATTTCTTCTCGCTGCCCACCAGAGTGGCTTTCGATGTATTGGTTAGATTTTATAAATGGTACTGTGAACAAATCAAGTCAAATGTAGTTCTGGGATAATTATTCGCAAATGCTCGCAAAAAAGTAATTTTTGTTGGAAGCGTTTGGCAGTCAATTAAGAAATGTGGGGAAAATACGATACAAACATAGGACGGCAGACCGGTGATTTCAAATCCCGCCACGTTTTGCCAACAGTCACGTGATTTATGTTGGAGCCACACCACCCTTAAAGCTTCTGCACAGCAAGGCCAGTCTACTAGTATCTATGGTCGAAGACCACAACACAAACAATTGCGTCTACAGTGGTGCCATGCCAGGAAAACATGGGCTGCTGATGAATGGCGTCACATTGTTTTCAGCGATGAATCGCAGTTTCGCACTAGTACGGCTGCAGCCTGTTAACGGGGAAATTAAGTATGAAGAACAGCCAGTACTCCAGCAGCGATTAAGCAGCACTGCTGCACAGAGGTAGCAGTGCGGGCCAGAGACCACACTCAGTCACTGCTGCAGTATTCGTTATTCTTCGCGTTTCATTCTCCCGTTTTACACATGAAAAAAACTGGATATTGCACTAGACTAATTAGGGACTGCTTTATCGAAAGAGCATGTAGAATTCTGCTTTAAAAATCACTTTGTAATGGGAAACAAATCGACTCTTTCTGGGGACAGTGGGCTTGGCATGAAAGCCGTGATGATCACTGTTTATTTGGGCTGACTCCAACTAGGCACTGCAAAAATTGAAGTGAAAATATCTGAGAAAACATCAAAGAAAATGCGCCTGACGACTCCTAGGACGATCGTAATTAATGACGTAAACGCTTGCAGTTCAAAGTACACGATATTAGAGCAGAAAAGTCTCAGTAAACATGAGTCTAAAGAGTCAATCTAAGGCTGAGAGCACGTGTCCATCTTCTATACTGTGAAGCAAGTCTCTTCTATTTTATCTCTTTCTCTCCATATTTTTGGAGGAGGTACTATGGACCAAAAAAAGAAAAAAAGGTAAAACAAGTCGATTTGTTGTAGTTGGGATTCACAGTCATAAAAAACTTGTTGAAGGACATCATCTTTACGCCAGTCACTGTTGTAAGTTTTTATTACACATTATTGCAATTTCGGCCTTAGACCATTATCAAGTGCTGATATTGCAGCTTTAAGCCACATCAACGTAATGTAAACTGACACATTTGTTTGTCGTTGTCAATCGTGTTAAATACAGGGTGGCGCACGAAATGTGTTACCAATTGTTTCTTTCACAATTTACGACACACATTAGATATCCCGCTGAGATCTCTACAGCAGTTCCAGCAGAGCTTGTAAAAACAAATGAGTTACGAAATGACGTGTAATTCACGATACTGCCGTTAGGAGACTAGCAGCAATGGCTGACAATGGAAGACTGAAGACACAGCAACGATCGGCAATTGTGTTACTTTTTCATGAAACGAAAAGCCTTGTTGTGACTCAGAGGTGTTTTCGACAACAGTTAAACACACGATGGGTCCCTTGCAAGAAGACCATCGACAGGTTGTACGATAAATTTGTACAGGAAGGAACAGTATTGGAAGCGAAGCGATCTCGGCCTAAGCCTGTTTGTTCGCCGGAGAATACTGAAGCGGTACGAGTTGGTGTACAGAGAAGTCCCGGGAAATCGTGTAGAAAGGCAGCAGTGCAACTGGGAATATCCAGAAGCTCCGTTGAACGCGTTCTTAAAAGTGACCTCCAAATATACCCATACAAGATGACCTGTGCACAGAAGCTCACTGAAGAACACAAGCAGCAGAGACTACTGTTTGCTCAGTGGGCGGAGGATAGGGAAGAAACTCTCAACAACGTTTGGTTTTCAGACGAGGCGCATTTTCATTTAGATGGTGTGGTTAACAAACAAAATGTACGCTTTTGGGCCACTGAAAACCCACAAGTGCTTCATGAACGACAACATTATGCTCCGAGAATTACAGCGTGGGCACCAATTTTCAGTCACGGACTTATTGGACCCTTTTTCTTTCAAGAAACTGTGAACAGCGAGCGTTATTTGAGCATGCTTCGCAATAGCTTCATTCCACAGCTTCTTGCTACTGCCTTGCCATTCAACACGCAGTGGTTCATGCAAGATGGGGCAAGGCCACACACTGCAAAAACTGTGTTCGAATTTTTACACGAGCATTTCGACATGCGGATCATTTCACTGAGGTTTCCATGTAGCTTCAATGACGGGCAAAATTGGCTTCCAAATAGTCCAGACCCCAATCCATGTGACTTTTTTCTTTGGGGGAACCTAAAGGAAAAAATTTTCCCGAAACATCCACGTGATTTAATGGAGCTCAGAAGACTTATTCTTCAAGCTTGCAGTGAAATTACGGAAGAATTGTGCCGCAGGGTAATCACTAACTTCAGTGTTCGTTTGAAGGAAGTTAGGAAACGAATTGGTGGACATATTGAGCATATGCTGAGTTAGAACAAATCTCCATGGACGGCTCTTCATTGTAGTACATGTTCCTTTCAGATTGTATTGACAATAAAGTTTATATTAAAAAACAAAATGGTAACACATTTCGTGTGCCACCGTGTACATTCGTGTCGTTGTTACACAGTGCGAGCACATGTATTCAAACATCGTAAAACAACACATTCTGTAAATGCACATGTTCGCTAACCCATCACTTGTCACGCATGCATTAGACCACTTACGAGCTTGAAAAGGCATAAAGAGAAAAAATGGTTCAAACGGCTCTGAGCACTATGGGACTCAACTGCTGTGGTCGTAAGTCCCCTAGAACTTAGAACTACTTAAACCTAACTAATCTAAGGACATCACATACATCCATGCCCGAGGCAGGATTCGAACCTGCGACCGTAGCGGTCGTGCGATTCCAGACTGTAGCGCCTTTAAGCGCTCGGCCACTCCGGCCGGCCGGCATAAAGAGATGTAATTAGTCAACGTCAATAGTGACATAAAGTAGTTAATCCAAATAAAATATGACTCTTTTCATTGCAAGTTTTTTAAATTGGAAATTGAAAATGTCTTTCATTGTACATCAGTCACTCATCCAACGCTTGTGTACGGTGTGGAAGGCCTTGGTCTATTCAGTTTTGGGTTCAAAGTAATAATATCACAAATCTGGCTAGTAGTAGTTGCCTGCTAGTGAATGTGATCATTTCATGCTCATCAGTGATATCACTACACCAGCTGCCATTAATAAACTGGAGAGACTTCATTCATTGCTATTGATCCAAGTAGCTGCGTGGCGCATCCGGTAGGGACCGCTAAAACCAATTGCAATCTCTTTCGCTGTGGTCCCAGTGGCTTTATGCGATATTAATGAACTGGACCCTTTCGACGATGCGTTGCTAGTCGTAAAAGTAGTCATAATAATTGAATTCAAGTCATAAAGCTTCGCCGTTAAGAAATTTGAACGTTGGAGCATCCGCAGTGGAAGAAGCATCACTATTAAGAGTAGCTGGCGTAGTCAAAATATGTGTGAGAGCTATTGTACTATCAGTATCATTTGAAACTGTAATAGCTCTCAATATCTAGCTATTATCAACACGTGTCATAGGTTGTATTTTGTCGAGTAAAAACGTTCATTTTATCACATAACAGCTTATCTGGCGTTCGACTGAACAACAAGGTATTTATATATTTAATATTACCTGTAAGTGTTCTGATTATGAAAACTAGAACCACTGAAAAGAAATCGGAAATGTAACATAATTGGTACGTGTGAATGGCACGTGAAATCGTTAAAAACTGATCGCGAAGTTCAGAGGGAATTGCAGATTATCGGCGAGTGGTGCAAATTTTGGCAGCTGAACTATAAACACAAACAAATATAATGTTAAATATGTAAGCAGTCGACAAAACTACGCGCTTGGAAAACAGTAAGTAATATCTACTACAACCTTAAAGAATATTCGGTGAAAATTTGAGTGTATATCGAAAGGATAGGCTAATGGCAAATGGAGGTGTATATGTCGCAGTAGAGAAGAAACTCAAATCCGCGAAGATAGAAATTGAAGCTGCGTGCGAGATCGTTCGGGCGAGACTCAGTATCAAGAATGGTCATTAATATGTAATTGAATTCTTCTATCGACAACAGACTCACAGCCAGATGTAATTAAAAACTCTTGAAAAACCTTCACTTCGATAGTACGTATGTTCCCTAATCACACTGCCATAACCGGAGGAGACTTTAATAATCCTACAATCAATTGAAATTGCTAAGAATTTTGTACGTAGTGGACGTGTCACTACATACGGGGAAAAATACTAAATGCCTTTTCTGGAAATTACCTAGAACAGATAGTTCCTAAATACACTCATGACGGAAATATATTGGACCTATTGGTAACAGGCAGTCCTGACCTCTTTGAGGAAGTCCACATAGGAACTGGTACCAGTGACCATGAGGCAGTTGTATGTACAGTGCTCACCAAAGTGAAAAGGGCAGCTGAAACGAGCAAACTAGACAAAAGGTTTAAAAGAATGATTGATCATGCACATGTCACATATGTACCTAGTAGAACAGAACATTGTGGGAAGGACCTCCATGATATACAGTCACAGTAAAGAATCGGAGACCACTGCATAAAAGGTGTAAAACAAACCGTCGGGCTATAGATAAAGTAATGCTGAATGAAACGCATTTGGCTAAGAGGGCAATACGCAAGGCCTTCAACGACTGCCATAACTAAGGTGCAATAAAGAAAAATCAAAAATGTTGAACTTTTTAGATGTTCCCTTGCAAAGCAAAATCCAGGAGTATTTCCCCAATTCTTGCTCTGCTGCAAAGATGAGTGGAACAGATTTTAGTCACGGTGGTGTTGCGGAACAGCTGAAATCGCTAAAATTGAGCAAAGCTCTAAGGCCCGATAGAATCTCTATCAGATTCTATAAAGAATTTTTGGCTGAGTTGGCCATACATCCCTCGAACAAGAAACCGTGTCCAGTAGTGGAAGAAAGCACAGGTTCACACCTGTCAACAAGAGGGATAGCAGAAGTGATCCGCAAAACTGCCGCCAAATATCATTGACATACATTTGTTACAAAATCTGAGAACAAATTATGAGCTCAAACGTAATGAGGTATCTAACAGGATCACCTCCTCCGTGCCACGCAGCATGGATTCCGAAATAATCGATCATGTCGAATCCATATTCTCACATGACATACTGATAGCCATAGATCAAGGTAGTCGGGTAGATGCAGTGTTCCTTTGTTTTCGGATTGAATTTGAATCAGCAGCACATTTACGATTATAATAATTACGATCGAATGGAGTATGAAGCTAAATTTGTGACCGGATTAAGGATGTTTTTGGCACAGAGAACGCAACATGATTTATTAGGTGTAAAAGTAACTTCAGGAGTGCCCCAGGAAAGCGTGTTTGAGCGCTCGCTGTTCATGTTGTGTACACTGGCGGAAAACATCGCAACATCAAAAAATAATTAACATACAGTAACGAACATTCCAATTAATTTCCAAATTAACTGTTGGTAGGGCGGGTGCCAGGTTGAGATTCATTGGGAGAGTCCTTAGAAAATGTAGTCCATCAACAAAGGAGGTGGCCTACAAAACACTCGTCCGACCTGTACTTGAGTATTGCTCATCAGTGTGGGATCCGTACCAGGTCGGGTTGACAGAGGAGATAGAGAAGATCCAAAGAAGAGCGGCGCCTTTCGTCACAGGGTTATTTGGTAAGCGTGATAGCGTTACGGAGATGTTTATCAAACTCAAGTGGCAGACTCTGCAAGAGAGGCGCTCTGCATCGCGGTCTAGCTTGCTGTCCAGGTTTCGAGAGGGTGCGTTTCTGGATGAGGTATCGAATATATTGCTTCCCCCTACTTATACCTCCCGAGGAGATCACGAAGGTAAAATTTAGAGAGATTCGAGCCCGCACAGAGGCTTTCCGGCAGTCGTTCTTCCCGCGTTCCGTACGCGACTGGAACAGGAAAGGGAGGTAACGACAGTGGCACGTAATGTGCCCTCCGCCACACGCCGTTGGGTGGCTTGCGGAGTATAAATGTAGATGTAGTTGTAGATTTAAGTGATTAACATTGCAGTAACACAAGCTAATGCAAGCGCGAGATAAGCCATTTCAAATGTGAAATGCTGGTACATTAACTACCGTTAAACCGCCAAAAAGCATGCAAAAGTGCATACGTTGTATTGCACAGTACACAGGTGCCAGATGTCAGTTTGTGGGATGGATTTCCATGGCTGCAGTACTTCGTCGATCAGTGCATTCCGGTTAATGCTGCTTGTGGATGACACTGGAGGTTTCGTCCGATGATCTCCTATATGTGCTCGACTGGAGAAAGATATGCTGATCGAGAAGACCAAGGCAACATGTCGGCACCCTGTAGAACATGTTGGGTTACAACAGCAGTAAGTAGGTGAGCGTTATCCTCTTGAAAAACATCCCCTGGCGTGTTGTTCATGAATGGCATCAGAACAAGTCGAATCACCAGATTGACGTACAAATTTGCAGTCATGGTGCGTGGGATAGCCACCAGAGCGCTCCTGCTGTCATGCAAAATCGTACCCCAGACCATAACTCCAGATGCAGATCCAATGTGTCAAGGAGGAGATCGATTGGTTGTGCGCTCTTTCTAACCGACACATGACCATCACTGACAGCGAGGCGGGACCGGCTTTCATCAGAAAACACAACAGATCTCTTCTACGCCCTCCCAAGAGCTCTCGCTTGACACCAGTAAAGTCCCAAACGGTGGTTGTCTGGGGTCAATGGAATGCACACTGCAGGGCGTCTGGCTCGGATCTGTTCTTAAAGTAATCGATTTTGTCACTGTGGTGCCAACTGCTGGTCGAATTGCTGCTGCAGACACAGTATGATGCGCCAGAACTATATGCCGAACACGACGGTCTTCCCTGGCTGTAGTGCCACGTACACGTCAAAAGCCAAGCAAAATGGTGCACTTCACAAAATGAAAGAAACTTAGTATACTATTACCGCTATGTCAATGCGTCACAGATTAAGTCGGTCAACTCATACAAGTACCTGAGAATTACTGTTATAGAGACATGAAATGTAACGGTGACAGAGGCTCAGCCATGAGTAAAACAAGTCATAGACTTCGGTTTGTTGGTTGAATAATAGTGGAATGCAGTCAGCCTATAAACTAAATTGCTTACAAAACACTCGTGGGATTCGTCCTATAATTTTTTGCAAGTATCACGTTCTATTGGTTCAAGGTAGAAGATGATACACGACCGACCGACGAATTATCGGATAACTGTCCACATGTTATGTAAATAGTTCTAAAAATATGTAGCATTTTATTCACCATAAACCTGAAGCACTTTTTCTTACTCATGTAATAGAGGTGTTATCTGAAAAGTAGGTGTTATTTATTGTAACTAATGTATGTACTACAATTCTTGTCGCCAAAGGCCGAAACTACTGGAATGTTTCACCAGTGGCCATAAATCTTAACGTGACTGCCAGTCAACGTCTGAAAGTAAACAGGTTACACGCTGGAAGTTTTTACTCTTGCGGAACTTTCTGTAAAATATGTATAGGCTACCTATCTCTGGATTTATGGACTACCTCATGTTTTTATCTTGTCGCTAAATATCTTTTTCAATAATGGTGAGCAGCTTCGAAAAAAATCTCGAAATGAAATTACGAAGCGAATCTGGATATTGAAATCTACATGATGAAGTACGTTATTTTAGTGTGTCGGTAGTCTATGTAACATCGACAATATGGATAAATATGGATATTAAACACTGTCTTAAGTATATCCAATTTAAAACCGAAAATGGTTTGAAAATTCAGTAGAGCTAACGAATAACTTCTATGCATCTCAGATCGTTGTACAGCACTGTGCAGTGTCCTTCTACCAGAAATTCGCTGTTCAAGCCATTGGTGAGTCTAGAATGTTCTTCCGATTTTCTCGCGCTTCTTCGACAGTCGCTAACAGAGTTAACGAAGCTGTTTTACAAGCGCCCATGTTTGTAAGGAAACTGTGTGGTTTGCGAGCGCAATAAAAGCGACAACACCCGCTGGAGAGCGCTGACACCCAAACCTCCAGATGTTAGACACTCAGATCGGTACCAAACGTTGTACGTCGATAAAATAGAACCGAAATGATGTGTGCTGTCGTCCAGTAGAACATGCGTAAACGGTAGTTAAAAGTAATATCAGAACTACGGAGAACACGAAAAGCGTATCTGTGAGAAACTGTAGAGTTCGCGTGGCTGAGAAGGTACAGCGTCAAACCGCACTGATGACAATTTTCTTTTCTTTTTTTTTTTACGCTTGAAACTGTTGTATGGGAGAACATTTTCCCTCACATGTAAAAGGGCTTTTGGGGGTTTGTAACAATGTTCTTTTGGCATTCTGCTTTCGCTTCGTTAGTTGAACGTTGCGAGCATATTAATGATACTATTCTGTCTATTATTGTTTCTTATTAATACTATTAATCTGTACGTGTGATTCAATTGTTTCATTATTTTTCAGTTCTGACTTTATATTCTGTGAAACTAAAAATGTAGTCTGTAGGTTTACTACTTCCACAGAAACGTAGCTAAAGTAGACTGCCAAGAGAACACTGCTGTAAACTCCAAACAGCCCTTTTATGTTTCATAAACACGTTGACCCATATAGCAAAAAATGGCTCTGAGCACTATGGGACTTAACTTCTATGGTCATCAGTCCCCTAGAACTTAGAACTACTTAAACCTAACTAACCTAAGGACATCACACACATCCATGCCCGAGGCAGGATTCGAACCTGCGACTGTATCGGTCGCGCGGTTCCAGACTGTAGCGCCTAGAACCGCTCGGCCATTCTGGCCGGCGTCCGATGTAACAAAAAATGGTTCAGATGGCTCTGAGCACTATGGGACTTAACATCTTAGGTCATCAGTCCCCTAGAACTTAGAACTACTTAAGCCTAAATAACATAAGGACATCACACACATCCATGCCCGAGGCAGGATTCGAACCTGCGACCGTAGCAGCCCCGCGGTTCCGGACTGCAGCGCCTACAACCGCACGGCCACCGCGGCCGGCGGTCCCATATAAAACTTTCACGCATAATGCACTAAGAAAAAGTTGTTGTCATAGGGGTTTGGACCCGGGACCCTTAGTGCGTAAACCTAACGCTCTACCAACATCCCCACCGAAGGACATGTACCGTTATACATCTGATGTCCGCCGGAGTTGTCCGCCCCCGGTAGCTGAAAAGGGGCAGGCACGGTAGCTCAGCGTGTTCGGTCATAGAGACGGTGGCCCGCTGTAATAAAAGAAACTGAGTAAAGGAATCAACGATCAACTTGAACGGATGTCATGTGACGTCCGCCCAGACCAAATGCAATGAACAAAAGGAAAAAAAGAAAAAAGGTCAGCGTTAGGGATTGTCATTCCTCTGGGCCCGGGTTCGACTCCCGGCTGGGTGGGGGAATTTTTTCCGCCCAGGTACTGGGTGTTGTGCTGTCCTCATCATCATCCTATCGTCCTCTTCGACTGCAGGTCGCCGAAGTGGCGTCAAATTGAAAGAGCGGCACCCGGCGAATGGTCTGCCCGACGGGGGCCCTGACCATACGATTAAATAAATAAATAAAACTCCGGAGTTCTGGTGTTACTTTTAATTAACGTTGATGTCCGTTCTGCTGGACAGCAGCATATAGTACAAACTAAATCGCAAATTTGGTTGCCACTCTATCGACATACAACGTCTGGTACCGATCTTAGTGTCTGACATTAGGATGTTTGGGTGTGAGAGCGCAAATTACGGTAACCAGCTCGTCCTGTGTGCCGACGGCACTGTCGTTCGTGACGTCGGACCTACTATCCGTGTCCACGTCAACTTTAGCTGTCTCGTCCACTGTGAGGACGGCATAGGTGTTCACCATACCACAAACGTGTGTGTGTAGCGCTTAGAACACACACTTGATCACCGAGGAGATTGAAATAAACAATCTAGTTCGTGTCCACGTTCACGTTGACGATACCTGAAAGAGTCAACGTTAGCTGTCTCGTCCACTGTGAGGACGGCATAGGTGTTCACCATACCACAAACGTGTGTGTGTAGCGCTTAGAACACACACTTGATCACCGAGGAGATTGAAATAAACAATCTAGTTCGTGTCCACGTTCACGTTGACGATACCTGAAAGAGTCAACGTTAGCTGTCTCGTCCACTGTGAGGACGGCATAGGTGTTCACCATACCAGAAACGTGTGTGTGTAGCGCTTAGAACACACACTTGATCACCGAGGAGATTGAAATAAACAATCTAGTTCGTGTCCACGTTCACGTTGACGATACCTGAAAGAGTCAACGTTAGCTGTCTCGTCCACTGTGAGGACGGCATAGGTGTTCACCATACCAGAAACGTGTGTGTGTAGCGCTTTGAGCACACACTTTATCACCGAGGAGATTGAAATAAACAATCTAGTTCGTGTCCACGTTCGCGTTGACGATACCTGAAAGAGTCAACGTCAGCTGTCTCGTCCACTGTGTGGACGGCTAGGTATTCACCATACCAGAAACGTGTGTGTGTAGCGCTTAGGACACACACTTTATCACCGAGGAGATTGAAATAAACGATCTAGTTTGCGTCCACGTTCGCGTTGACGATAACCTGAAAGAGTGCGCCCAAAGTCATGGTACGAAAAACACGCCCGAAATATCGCAGAACCGCCTCCAACGTGCTGTAAACCTTCCAGACTGTGCGGGTTAAACACCTCGCTAACCTGTCGGTCCACTGGTCGCCTTGCATCATTTGCAAAGATGCAAAATCACGATTCGTCGGACCATGCTACACGCTATTAGTCAGCTAATGTTCAGTTTCTGTGTTGTTTGGCCAACTGACGAGGTGAAACGAGATTTTCCGTTGTGACGAACAGTCTTTCTGCGAGACATCTGACTCCAAATGACCGCTGCATTCAGTTCCCTAGTCAAAGTTCGCTCAGAAAGTGGTTCAGTTGGTCCAGAATTCACGGACAGCAGAAATTCCTATTACTTTTGAAACCGATTCTCATTGAGAAGGCATCATACCACTCTTGTTCGATCTCCGTCCGTTAGGATCTTTTTACTGCTCTCACACTGTTTAATATGGTTGGGAGTGGTACTCCATTTCTTGCAGGCACGTCGAACAGTTCTGTTGATGCACCGACACATCGGGCATCTTCACTGAAGATGTGCCAGTGAACACGTGCAAAGCACGATAGCTCCTTTCTACCATTCTGTCACGCCTCCGAGCCATATTGCTGCGATAGCTCCATAAACATGCACACCATTCCACTACCGGGACTTACGGTAGCGTCATCAGACTTCTGACTGGTTTGATGCGGCCCGGCACGAATTCCTCTTCTGTGCCAATCTACACTACAGTACATTCAGTGGTTCAAAGCGACCAGTTTTCTCTTTTAAGAGTGAATAACGTTCTGTCCAGATGAGTTCACTATGGGCAGTGAAACCAGCAAGTGTGATTTTAAGTTCAGTAGTTGAGTATCCAGTGTTGCTCAGGTGTGTATTTTTCCATTCATCTATTAGTCCATCTCCTCTTCCCCCCCCCCTCTCTCTCTCTGCATATCCTCCTTCACCCCCTTCTGTGCATGCCCTCTCTCTGTGGATCTGGTCCGCCCTCCCTCCCCCCCCCCCCCCTGTCCAGCTCCATCCCTCTGTGTCCCTCTTCTCCACCCACCTAATTCCATCTCCTACTCCTCCTCACTCTCTTTCTCCATCATCTCTCCCCTCTCTCTGCCCATCTCCATTCACTTTCTTTGTCCACCTGGTCCTCCCCCTCCGTCTGTACACCCTCTTCTCCCCCTTCTCTCTGGCTGACTCTTCCTCCCACTGTCTCTATCCGTCTCCTGTTTCTTTTCTCTGTCCAACACCTACTCTCCTAACTGTCCCCGCCCCCTCTCCTCTATCCATGCCCATCTTCTCCTCCTCCTCCCCCCTTCTCTCTACATGTTATCAAGCTCACCCCAGTAGGATGCTGGTGGTTTTACACCCGGAGTATTTCTTTCCAGACTGTACCTAATACGTTTACCAAATTTTGTTGGAATCGTTCGAAGGGGTTTAGCATAAGCTTTTTGCACCTGGCTTTGCCCACGTATGCACACGTCAAACATATTTCACATATATTTAACATATCTCATATGTATTTTTACACATATTTCACCTTTATCTGTAGTGAATTTCGTCGTCCAGTTTCATTTTCAAGCAATTCAATGTTTATACCATCGTATTTCCTGAACTACAACCTGCAGGTATACCCACTGGTATGTGTGGATACTGTCTGCGAAATGCGTAGCGAATAGAGTTAGCAGTAAATAAGTAGTAAATTAAAATGTCATACACGATGCCACAATTTTCATGCATCCCAGTATTTGATGCGATATCCTCTATACTATTCGTCCTACAATGTCATAATTTTGTACGTACATTCACTGGTAGATGTAGACGGGGTGAAAGGTGTTACGAATAGAGCTAGGTTAGGTTAGGTACCAACGAAGTAATAAATGGGCCACATAGCCTTCTCACCTCCACCATTGTGATAGGTACGTGGTTGACCCCTTTGTTAGGGCCGGCCGCGGTGGCCGAGCGGTTCTAGGCGCTTCAGTACGGAAACCGGCGCGACTGCTACGGTCGCAGGTTCGAGTCCTGCGTCGGGCATGGGTATGTGATGTCCTTAGGTTAGTTAAGTTTAAGTAGTTCTAAGTTCTAGGGAAACTGATGACCTCAGATGATAAGTGCCATAGCGCTCAAAGCCATTTGAACCATTTTGAACCTTTGTTAGGTAGGTGGTTATTACCCACACAGCGATGATTTCCAGACAGCATAAATGCACACGAAAAAATGAAGAGCTATTAAGTGAAAAAAATATCCAAGTTGTTTACGTCCCTATTCATAAAACTAATTATGAACCTTGTACCATGTTTTTTTTTTTAAATTTTATATTTGGTTACCTGAAAAAAACTAGTAATACTTTCAGTAACAGATATAAACATGACGTCCACTTTTGTCCTTGCTGTGGTTGCGTTACGCTGAAAGATACCGTCTTCTTGTGGACATGCATTGTGAATTCCAATCCCATTCAGCCACCTGCCCAGCAAAGGCCGGGTGTCTTACAAAGGCTGAGAAGATTAAAGGCAGTCCGACCTGCGGTACCGACTCAACTCTCATGCTACTAAGAGGCGCAGGCTCAAATGGACCTAATGACTCGATTTTTCAATAGGAGGTACAGTTTAGAGAAAAAGACATCTTGGTATGTCACCGTTGTTCAACAATGGCGAATTAGTGTTGCTTCCCCAACTTTCGTAGACTTTCAGGCCCCATCTTGCAGGGATCAGTCGAAAATAAGGAAACACATTGAGAAATGCACGCTTGAACATAAATGCAGATACCTGCCAAGCCTGCAGGATCACTGTTGTATTTGATCACGAACAGCACTCGGAGCTAAGTAAATTAGAACACAGACTAATTGTTGGGTGATCGTACGGTTCCGTAACCAACGTAGTCGATGTGTGTGATTTTTCAAGAGGGTCCGTACCGAAGATTATGTTCGAGTATAATGACTTTTCTGAAGACTAGAAATCTACTCTGTAGGATTCAGCATGGGTATCGAAAAAGACGATCGTGTGAAACCCAGCTCCCGCTGTTCGTCCACGAGACTCAGAGGGCCATAGACACGGGTTCCCAGGTAGATGCCGTGTTTCTTGACTTCCGCAAGGCGTTCGATACAGTTCCCCACAGTCGTTTAATAAACAAAGTAAGAGCATATGGACAGTCAGACCAATTCTGTGATTGGCTTGAAGAGTTCCTAGATAACAGAACGCAGCATGTCATTCTCAACGCATAGAAGCATTCCGTAGTAAGAGTGATTTCAGGTGTGTCGTAGGACCGTTGCTATTCACAATACATATAAAATGACCTTGTGGCTAACATCGGAAGTTCACTGAGGCTTTTTGCGGATGATGCTGTAGTACATCGAGAGGTTGTAACAATGGAAAATTGTAATGAAATGCAGGAGGTTCTGCGACGGATTGACGCATGGTGCAGGGAATGGCAATTGAATCTCAATGTAGACAAGTGTAATATGCTGCGAATACATATAAAGAAAGATCCCTTATCATTTAGCTACAATATAGCAGGTCAGCAACTGTAAGCAGTTAATTCCATAAATTAACCTGGAAGTAGGCATTAGGGGTGATTTAAAATAGAATGACCATATAAAATTAATCGTCGGTAGAGCAGATGCTAGACTGAGATTCATTGGAAGAATCCTAAGGAAATGCAGTCCGAAAACAGAGGAAGTAGGTTACAGTACACTTGTTCGCCCTCTGCTTGAATACTGCTCACCGTTGTAGGATCCGTACCAGACAGGGTTGATAGAAGAGATAGAGAAGATTCAACGGAGAGCAGCGCGCTTAGTTACAGGATCATTTAGTAATCGCGAAAGCGCTACGGAGATGATACGAGGGCAGTTCAATAAGTAATGCAACACATTCTTTTCTCGGCCAATTTTGGTTGAAAAAACCGGAAATTTCTTGTGGAATATTTTCAAACATTCCCGCTTTGACTCGTATAGTTTCATTGACTTCCGACAGGTGGCAGCGCTGTACGGAGCTGTTAAAATGGCGTCTGTAACGGATGTGCGTTGCAAACAACGGGTAGTGATCGAGTTTCTTTTGGCGGAAAGCCAGGGCATCTCAGATATTCATAGGCGCTTGCAGAATGTCTACGGTGATCTGGCAGTGGCCAAAAGTACGGTGAGTCGTTTGGGCAAAGCGTGTGTCATCATCGCCGCAAGGTCAAGCAAGACTGTCTGATCTCCCGCGTGCGGGCCGGCCGTGCACAGCTATGACTTCGAGATGATCGACAGATCACCATCAAACAACTCAGTGCTCAACTTGACATCTCTGTTGGTAGTGCTGTCACAATTGTTCACCAGTTGGGATATTCAAAGGTTTGTTCCCGCTGGGTCCCTCGTTGTCTAACCGAACACCATAAAGAGCAAAGGAGAACCATCTGTGCGGAATTGCTTGCTCGTCATGTGGCTGAGGGTGACAATTTCTTGTCAAAGATTGTTACAGGCGATGAAACATGGGTTCATCACTTCGAACCTGAAACAAAACGGCAATCAATGGAGTGGCGCCACACCCACTCCCCTACCAAGAAAAAGTTTAAAGCCATACCCTCAGCCGGTAAAGTCATGGTTACACTCTTCTGGGACGCTGAAGGGGTTATTCTGTTCGATGTCCTTCCCCATGGTCAAACGATCAACTCTGAAGTGTATTGTGCTACTCTTCAGAAATTGAAGAAACGACTTCGGCGTGTTCGTAGGCACAAAAATCTGAACGAACTTCTCCTTCTTCATGACAACGCAAGACCTCACACAAGTCTTCGCACCCGAGAGGAGCTCACAAAACTTCAGTGGACTGTTCTTCCTCATTCACCCTACAGCCCCGATCTCGCACCGTCGGATTTCCATATGTTTGGCCCAATGAAGGACGCAATCCGTGGGAGGCACTACGCGGATGATGAAGAAGTTATTGATGCAGTACGACGTTGGCTCCGACATCGACCAGTGGAATGGTACCGTCCAGGCATACAGGCCCTCATCTCAAGGTGGCGTAAGGCCGTAGCATTGAATGGAGATTACGTTGAAAAATAGTATTGTGTAGCTAAAAGATTGGGGAATAACCTGGTGTATTTCAATGCTGAATAAAACAACCCCTGTTTCAGGAAAAAAATGTGTTGCATTACTTATTGAACTGCCCTCGTAGATAAACTCCAATGGAAGACTCTGCAAGAGAGATGCTCAGTAGCACGGTAGGGGCTTTTGTTCAAGTTTCGAAAACATACCTTTACCGAGGAGTCAAGCAGTATATTGCTTCCTCCTACGTATATCTCGCGAAGAGACCATGAGGACAAAATCAGAGAGATTAGAACCCAAACAGAGGCATACCGACAATCTTTCTTTCCACGAACAATACGAGACTGGAATAGAAGGAGAACCGATAGAGGTACTCAAGGTACACTCCACCACACACCGTCAGGTGGCTTGCGGAGTATGGATGTAGATGTAGATTTAGTACATGGAACAGCGAGAAACCAATATCCGCTAAATCACAACGCAGAACAAGGGATGTACTGAGAGAGACGGACGTAGCAGAGAACCGTGACAAAAGGACGACACCTGCAAAAGTCTCCGACGAACTGAACATCGCACTCGCGAATCCTGTCAGCAGCAAAACAAAGGAAGAAAGCTCCGGAAGCAGGGATAACCTGGGCTATGGAGCAATGGAAGAATGTTAGCTGTTCGGATGAGTCTTCTTCCACATTGTTTCGAACTTCTGGTCGAGTTTACGTCCCGAGAGTGAAACTTGACAAGGGTTCGATGATGATTTGGGCAGCCCTATCGTGGTATTGCATGGGGCACATGGTTATCTGCAACGTCGCACTACCGCCTATGGTTATGCGACCGTTTCAGCTGATCGATTCCATCCCATGGTACAAAGTCTGTTCCCCAATGGTGACGCTGTGTTAGAAGGCTACGGGGCCCCTGGTCAACTCGCATCATCCAGAACTGGTTTTGTGAGCACGAGTACTGTCGTGGTTTCCCTGGCCACTGCAGTCACCACATCTCAATATTATGCAGCCTTCGCTGTCTACTGTGGAGAGATGCGTGCGTTCTCGCTATCCATCATCGTCACCTAAAATTGCCACTATTTTGCAGCAAGAATGGCATAAGATTCACTTGAAACCCATACAAGAACTGTATCCATTCCGAGACGAACGGAAGCTGCATTAGGCCGTAAGAGGTTTTCTACATCGTCTTAGGCATGGTAATGTGTCATGTTTATAGTATTTCCATATTTTTCTCCGCCCCAAGTATATCAGACCAGGGTTTCATTTTGTCACGTACGCTGCTCTGCGGAACTTATGGACGAGATACACTGAAGCGCCAAAGGAACTGGTGTAGGCATGCGTATTCAAATACAGAGATATGTAAACAGGCACAGTATGGCGCTGCGGTCGGCAATACGTATAAAAGCCAACAAATGTGGCGCAGTTGTTAGAACTGTTACTGCTGCTACAATGGCAGGTTAGTAATATTTAAGTGAGTTTGAACGTGGTGTTACAGTCGACGCACGGGTGATGGGACACAGCATCTCCGAGGTAGCTATGAAGTGGGGATTTTCCCGTACGACCATTTCACGAGTGCACCGTGAATATCAGGAGTACGGTAAAGTATCAAATCTCCGACATCGGTGCGGCCGAAAAAAGATCCTGCAAGAACGGTACCAACGACGACTGAAGAGAATCGTTCAACGCGACCGAAGTGCAACCCTTCCGCAAATTTCTGCACATTTCAATGCTGGGCCATCAACAAGTGTCGGCGTGCGAACCATTCAACGGAACACCATCGATACAGGCTCTCGGAGGCGAAGGCCCACCCGTGTACCCTTAATGACTGCCCGAAACAAGGCTTTACGCCTCGTCTGGGCCCGTCAACAACAATATTGGACTGTTGATGACTGGAAATATGTTACCTGGTCGGACGAGTCTCTTTTCAAATTGTATCGAGCGGATGGACGTGTACGGGTATGGAGACAACCTCATGAATCCATGGAACCTGCATGTCGGCAGGGGACTGTTCAAGCTGGTGGAGGCTCTGTAATGATGTGGGGCGTGTGCAGTTGGAGTAATATGGGACCTCTGATACCGTCTAGAAACGACTTGACAGGTGACATGACATATGCGTAAGCATCCTGGAGAATTTTATGAAAAGTGTAGCTCATCTACTGTACAAAGCACACCGTGTATAGAACACCAGTGCGGCCCATTCTGTAGTACTGTTCGAGTGTTTGGGATCTCCACTAGGTCAGGTTAACGGACATCGAAGCAATTCAGAGGCGAGTTGCTATATTACGTTACATTCGATGAACACATGAATACTACGGAAACTTTCCGTGAACTTAAATGGGAATTCATGGAGGGAAGTCGACGTTCTTATCGTGAATCGGTATTTAGAAATTTTAAACTACAGAAGTTTGCGTTTGACTGCAGAACGATTGCTTGTTTTCATGTCAGTCTGGTAGCAAATTTGACTTTTGTTTATTTTGTTTGTCCGTGTGTGTGTGTGTGTGTGTGTGTGTGTGTGTGTGTGTGTGTGGGTGGGTGGGTGGGTGGGTGGCTCAAATGGTTCAAATGGCTCTGAGCACCATGTGACTTAACATCTGAGGTCATCAGTCCCCTCGAACTTAGAACTACTTAAACCTAACTAATCTAAGTACATCACACACATCCGTGCCCGAGGCAGCATTAAAACCCTCCTGTTGCACGTTTTTGGTATAGGCTGTGGCTGGATTTTATTAATTTTAAATTTGTGTATATTTTAATAGGTTAGTGTTTGTGCGCTAGTAAATGGTCAGCAAATAAAGGGCTACATTTCACTTATACAAATAAGACGACACGAACAGATAAACATACACACACGTACATATATTTAGCGAGAGAGAAAGTTAACGAATTTGACATCATAATGGATTAGACACACAGCAGCAAAGTAAACATTGTGTTTTATGAAGTGCAAAAGCGTAACTTGCAGTTGTAGTTCCTCAAAAACATGTTATGTAAATTGAAAGTGCAAGGGGGAGACAGGAAAGGGAAGGAACTAGTGATATTATCTGCATCGGAACATTGTGCGGAATCAACGGCGACAAGTGAGAATGTGTGCCAGATCGGCACTCGAACCTGGGATCTCCCGCTTACTGGGCATCTGGGTTAATCACTGCTCCACAGGGACACAGTGTTCATAGCAAATGCGCGGACTATCTCGGCACGCTCCCTAACTGACCCACAGTGCCACATACCGCCACCTATCCGCAGTATGCCTTCCGTGCTCGCCAGCCGTTCCACTGGAGGTCGAACGTAAATGTGAATCCGCACTGAAGGTTGTGAATTTACTGCCCATCGAGACGAGTCATTTGCATGAATGCATGATGTGCGTTCTTTCGGTCATGCCCGAGATAACAGACATCACGTATTCATATCAAAAACATTTATCGTGGTTCTGTGTGATTTCCCACAAAAGAGGATGGATACTACGAAAATAACTATAAGTAATCGCAAAATATAGTCACTAAATTATTTCGCGCAAAAATTTGCGTTTAGAGGTAAAGTTGTTTGTTAATTCGCCAACAAAGCTTACGGTAACATCATTTAGTTGCAGATGACAGGCTACTAGTACACAATAATGTAAAGAGGGATCTACAGAACCCAAATTTTTAAAAATCAAGGTAATAATCACGAATGAAATCAACTTTTTAGGCCTAATTTCTTTAGAACAATTAGTACATAAAAGATGTTTGCATTTTAAAGAACTGAGTAGAAGTACCCTCTGATGATGGTACAAAGATGCTGAAACATGTTTGGGCATTTGCAAAAAGCAGATGTCTGATTACTTAGTCTACAAATACGTCTGCTGATGGAGCTTCAAAATTAAACGATGACTATTTCAGGCTCTTTTTAGGAGATAGGCTAAAACCTAGCTGCCGTGCCACGTTATGTAATGTAATTCTACCGTGTATTGAAATTACGAAGCGTTCATGTGCTGTAGGTTCCGTTAATTTTTTTTTTATTAATATCTGAGTAAACACGAGCGATCATTAATCCTGGCGTCTTGGAATGTGAGGCAGTCGCTAGTTTGGTTAGGGACGAGCAGTGTCAGTTTTCTCTGCCCGTGCTCCCCTCTGCTGCCCCCTCCCCCACCGTCCCTCACCCTGCATTCCCCCCACCTCTCGTTTAATCACATTCCGAGCCGTCATTTCCGCGACGCCCTATTTAACTGCCGGCCGGATCGAACGCTCGGCTCAGACCCGGGATGAATTATCCTACTGCTCCTTCGGCAGAAATCTGAGACGCTGTCAATTGCGCCGGGAACGTCCTTCTAATAAGAAATTATCTGAAGCCTTCCTGGCAAATCTTTTTTGGGATGCAAAATCTACACCCTAATGTTGAAGCTTGTACTAAATCTTTGCTTTTTCGGAAGCGAACATTCACACCTGCGTTAACAGCCTGCAATTCACGTCAAGTATTAATGCGTGCGCTGTAATGCTTCATGTCTTCTTCATGCGGCTGGCGTCGTACACTGTTTAATTTCATCACAGCTAAAATTCTTCCTTACCGTAGGTAATATCAGTAAATTCAATAAAACAATCTTTACCGGCAGTCTCTTACAACGGTCAAAATATCCATAGTTGCAATTTCTCTAATCAAATGCATCTGATCTGTTTCAAAGTTCTTTCTCTTTGTAACACTCTTTTACTGTTGCTTTTCAAGACCGCAGTTCATTGCGTGGCCAACACTCTGTCCAATTTGCTGCTCTTCGACATTAGCAAAGAATTCAAATTTACAAGAAGAGGCGTCGAGCCACCGATTTCGACCAGCTTTCTAGTCGGGGGCCACATCGAAAGGCTTTAGAGCACTACACTTCCATTTACGAAAACATCTAGGACAAAGGGCACGACGAAGTATCCATTTCAGACCAGACAGAATCGTTAGAACACTCAAAAATAAGGAAATTACATCTTGCATATCACGCATGCAGAGAAGAGAGAGAGAGAGAGAGAGAAAGAGAGAGAGAGGAGATTACTGTTTTAACGTGCCGTGGACAACGAAGTCGACGGAGGATGAAATACAGATAGGTGTAAGTAGTAAGACGTTCGAAAAATACTCCAAAAGTACCAAAACAGCAGTAAAAAGCGAAAATTTACAGAAATTCCTCCCTTCCCCTGGGTCCTCGCGTGAAGGATCTGTCCACCATTTGAAGGTAACTGCCTCACCTTCCCCAACAAGGATTTTTCTCGCCATCAGTACTTGCGAAGTGGAAAAATTAGCGGAAACTGAAAAACTCTAAATCTTAGGACTCATATACGCGGTCTATTAGAAAATAATGCAAGCTTAGTTG
Organism: Schistocerca piceifrons; assembly: GCF_021461385.2. Lineage (NCBI taxonomy): Eukaryota > Metazoa > Arthropoda > Insecta > Orthoptera > Acrididae > Schistocerca > Schistocerca piceifrons. The sequence goes on along the minus strand of NC_060142.1, from coordinate 508,469,369 downwards.
CGCTTCCCAGGGGAAGAGTGACAGTGTGCTGGGACCTACAGGTGACCCAAAAGCCACCAGAGAGCGTGGAGATCGGAGGCTTGAAGCTCTGTGAAGCGGAGAAGGCGGCAATCTGTGGTAGACCTGACGACCAAGAGCAATGCTGTTGCAGGCACAAGTGTTTCGGTGCACACCGTTCTACGCACATTGCTGAATAAGGCGGAGCTCCGCCGCATAACCGTCTTCCACTGCTGACCAACGACATCAGTTACGATTGCAGTAGGTATGGGAGCATCCAGATTTGATAGGGATACATCCACCTGGGCTTGAGTGGTACATACAGAAAGAATCGCATGAACCATGACAGTACTGGGCTACGTAAACATTATTGCGGACTACCTGCCTCCCTTCATGCCTGATGTTTTCCCCGTCAGTGATGGCATATTTCAACGGGATGTTGTTGTTGTTGTGGTCTTCAGTCCTGAGACTGGTTTGATGCAGCTCTCCATGCTACTCTATCCTGTGCAAGCTTCTTCATCTCCCAGTACCTACTGCAACCTAATCCTTCTGAATCTGCTTAGTGTACTGATCTCTTGGTCTCCCTCTACGATTTTTACCCTCCACACTGCCCTCCAATGCTAAATTTGTGATCCCTTGATGCCTCAAAACATGTCCTACCAACCGATCCCTTCTTCTAGTCAAGTTGTGCCACAAACTTCTCTTCTCCCCAATCCTGTTCAATACCTCCTCATTAGTTACGTGATCTACCCACCTTATCTTCAGCATTCTTCTGTAGCACCACATTTCGAAAGCTTCTATTCTCTTCTTGTCCAAACTGGTTATCGTCCATGTTTCACTTCCGTACATGGCTACACTCCATACAAATACTTTCAGAAACGACTTCCTGACACTTAAATCTGTACTCGATGTTAACAAATTTCTCTTCTTCAGAAACGATTTCCTTGCCATTGCCAGTCTACATTTTATATCCTCTCTACTTCGACCATCATCAGTTATTTTACTCCCTAAATAGCAAAACTCCTTTACTACTTTAAGTGTCTCATTTCCTAATCTAATCCCCTCAGCATCACCCGATTTAATTTGACTACATTCCATTATCCTCGTTTTGCTTTTGTTGATGTTCATCTTATATCCTCCTTTCAAGACACTGTCCATTCCGTTCAACTGCTCTTCCAAGTCCTTTGCTGTCTCTGACAGAATTACAATGTCATCGGCGAACCTCAAAGTTTTTACTTCTTCTCCATGAATTTTAATACCTACTCCGAATTTTTCTTTTGTTTCCTTTACTGCTTGCTCAATATACAGATTGAATAACATCGGGGAGAGGCTACAACCCTGTCTCACTCCCTTCCCAACCACTGCTTCCTTTTCATGTCCCTCGACTCTTATAACTGCCATCTGGTTTCTGTACAAATTGTAAATAGCCTTTCGCTCCCTGTATTTTACCCCTGCCGCCTTCAGAATTTGAAAGAGAGTATTCCAGTTAACATTGTCAAAAGCTTTCTCTAAGTCTACAAATGCTAGAAACGTAGGTTTGCCTTTTCTTAATCTTTCTTCTAAGATAAGTCGTAAGGTTAGTATTGCCTCACGTGTACCAACATTTCTACGGAATCCAAACTGATCTTCCCCGAGGTCCGCTTCTACCAGTTTTTCCATTCGTCTGTAAAGAATTCGCGTTAGTATTTTGCAGCTGTGACTTATTAAACTGATAGTTCGGTAATTTTCACATCTGTCAACACCTGCTTTCTTTGGTATTTCAACGGGATAACTTACAAAAAAAAACTTTTGCTAAACTTCCATAAATGTCTTAGTTTAGCCAGTCAGTCCGCAGAGGATGCTATAGGAGGGTAAAGTATGACTGGCCGTGCTTTTCCATCCAAGTTTTGCGGCGATTAAGGCAATCAGTCCCCGGACTATGTTAGTAAATTGGAAATGCCGTGTGGCTAGGGCCTCCCGCCGGGTAGACCGTTCGCCTGGTGCAAGTCTTTCGAGTTGACGCCACTTCGGCAAATTGCATCTCGATGAGGATGAAACGATGATGATAACGACAACACAACACAACACCCAGTCCCTGAGCGGAGAAAATCTCCGACCCAGCTGGGAATCGAACCCGGACCGATAGGTATGACATTCCGTAGCGCTGACCAGGGGCGGACACTGTTAGTGAATCATCATGTAGGCTTCTTTCTACCTGTTTTGCCAAGAAGCTCTCGAAGTTTATGTCCCTTGCAGAAGTAGTAGCAGTCCCGTCGAGTTCTCAATAAAGCGCAATACTACTTGCTGTGATTCTAAGTGAAGAAGCGGGAAGCTTTATTATTCAGAATAACGTTCTAAAGGGATGCCACTATGACGTATTTGTCTACTAAACACCACAAACTGATAATTCCGACACAATTAGTAATGAGTAACTGAAAAGTAATAATTTCCTAAGAGCATGGTATTACGACAGAACTGGATCGCAAGGCATCCTATCCGCGACTGGCGCATATGGTGCGCAGCCTGTATCTCGCATTTACGCTCGTGGTATTTCCTAGCCGTTCATACATTTTCGTAAGCTTAAACATTATTCATTTATTTATTAGGATGATCTATTACTAACGTTGTAATACTGTTGTAAGAAAGTACTTGTGACCTGTAGGTTTCTCCTAATTTCTGTATTGGAAAATTACTTGCTTCGCGCCAGAATAACTGTGCTTCCCCTACTTACCTCTCTGCTGACGTAACAGGTGTTCTACAATCTCAGCCACCGCTCGCTATACCACCGTCCAACGGCAACGCAATATGGTCCACCGGCTCCTTGAACGAGCGTGGCTATTGAAATCTTGCGATTGTGTGCCTTCTGCAGTACTGCTTTACTCACTGTATGCTACATCATATCTGGAGACGCGTACAAAATTGTAAAAGTGGAAAATAAGGAAATGAAATGTGACATGAGCAGACGGGGTATCTTACAAACTGTCACAAGGCCAGAAGCATGGTAGTGAACTTTCGTTGAAGTCTTGGCCACCAAATTTGCCAAATGTAAACCAGATGGAACACATCTGGGACGATACTGGGCACCAGCTCTGCACCCATAAACCATCAGTCCATAATTTACGGGGACTTTGTGACCTGTGCGTACTCATTTGGTGCCACATACCTCCGGAAACCTACCAAGAACGTTCACTGTAAGGTAGAATCCCGTATCCCGCGTGTATTCGCTATGAAACACACGTAAACAGTTCTACGGAAGAAGCTGTACCGAAATCAAAATTAGTTTTCGAAATGTTTTGTTAATATTTTTGAGTCTTTCAAATTAAGCGTACTTGCGTAGTTGTGAGCACATTGGTTTCCTCTCAAGTTAAATGAGAATATCGTAAAACCCAGTATTTAAAATGAAAATTGCCGACTAGCTCGTAAGTGCAACCAGAGATTTTAATTGTTGCTCGCAGGAGCAGTTACCTTTGTTCGTACACCAAACTCCTTTCTATATAAGTATTTTACACAACGCTCTTTTCCTGACAAATCAGCGTAGAATCGAGCTTTTCCTTTAAAACATCTGTTTCTCATATCACAATACACGAACATAACGAAAAGACAGCCGAAGCTTATCAACCAAAGTTAGCTTCATGTTCCTTATACTACGTTATTCTTAGTTGTTTAGACCTTTCTTATTTCAGTGTTATTTAAATATTTTAAATATTATTTCGTGTTTTCTAATCACCGAGAATCTTAGCACCGCTTTCATTGAAGTAAAAGAGTGGCTACAGTAGGAGACGTTCTGAGTCACCGAGGAATCATTAATTTTGATAATGAGGGGAGTGTACGAGGGCAAAGATTATATAGGATCACCAGATTTTAACCGTAAGCAGTTTCAAACAGATGTGGGTTGCAGTACGAGGTGCACTCAAGTTCTAAGGCCTCCGATTTTTTGTCTCCGCACTGGAAAGAGATAGAAACATGCGCATTGTTTTAAAATGAGGCCGCGTTCATTGTCAATACGTCCCAGAAATGGCAGCACCGTACGACAGATGGAATTTTACCGCCAGCGGCGAGAATGAGAACTGTTTTAAATACTTAAAATGGCGACGTTTTCCTTACTTGAACAGCGTGCAATCATTCGTTTTCTGAATTTGCGTGGTGTGAAACCAATTGAAATTCATCGACAGTTGAAGGAGACATGTGGTGATGGAGTTATGGATGTGTCGAAAGTGCGTTCATGGGTGCGACAGTTTAATGAAGGCAGAACATCGAGTGACAACAAATCGAAACAACCTCAGGCTCGCACAAGCCAGTCTGACGACATGATCGAGAAAGTGGAGACAATTGTTTTGGGGGATCGCCGAATGACTGTGGAACAGATCACCTCCAGAGTTGGAATTTCTGTGGGTTCTGTGCACACAATCCTGCATGACGACCTGAAAATGCGAAAAGTGTCATCCAGGTGGGTGCCACGAATGCTGATGGACGACCACACGGCTGCCCGTGTGGCATGTTGCCGAGCAATGTTGACGCGCAACGACAGCACAAATGGGACTTTCTTTTCATCGGTTGTGACAATGGATGAGACGTGGATGCCATTTTTCAATCCAGAAACAAAGCGCCAGTCAGCTCAATGGAAGCACACAGATTCACCGCCACCAAAAAAATTTCGGGTAACTGCCAGTGCTGAAAAAATGATGGTGTCCATGTTCTGGGACAGTGAGGGCGTAATCCTTACCCATTGCGTTCCAAAGGGCACTACGGTAACAGGTGCATCCTACGAAAATGTATTGGAGAACAAATTCCTTCCTGCACTGCAACAAAAACGTCCGGGAAGGGCTGCGCGTGTGCTGTTTCACCAAGACAACGCACCCGCACATCGAGCTAACTTTACGCAACAGTTTCTTCGTGATAACAACTTTGAAGTGATTCCTCATGCTCCCTACTCACCTGACCTGGCTCCTAGTGACTTTTGGCTTTTTCCAACAATGAAAGACACTCTCCGTGGCCGCACATTCACCAGCCGTGCTCATATTGCCTCAGCGATTTTCCAGTGGTCAAAACAGACTCCTAAAGAAGCCTTCGCCGCTGCCATGGAATCATGGGGTCAGCGTTGTAAAAATGTGTACGTCTGCAGGCCGATTACGTCGAGAAGTAACGCCAGTTTCATCGATTTTGGGTGAGTAGTTAATTAGAAAAAAAATCGGTGGCCTTGGAACTTGAATGCACCTCGTAGTTACTTAGAGACGAAGAGACAAGTATAGGATAGGCTAAGGCGGAGAGCGCATCAGGCCATTCTTCACACTGATGCCAACTGCATCATTAGTTTCTTATAAATTATACCTTTCCGTTACAACGGCACAAGTTAGCAGAGATGTCAGCTGTGGTCTTTGGAACAGCATCCTGCCCTACTTCAGTTGGCTGCTCACCCCGACCTGAGCAGCAGCACCGGCAGCTGCTGCTGGAATTCTTTGTGCAGTGCTTTACAGAAAGACTGGAGCCAGGTCGAGCAACTTGTGTAACGAGCACCCTGGCGAGTCCCGCGAGCTGATCAAGGAGAGATGAGAGGCAGCGTGCAGACACCTGGGAGCTGCGTAGCCAGGGGCGCCATTAGCTGATGAGCAGCGTCCCGCTGAGGCAGTGGCGACCGTGCCAGGACCTGCAGAAATGTGCTGCAGCCTCTCTATCGCTGTACACTCCTCCTCCCAAACGCACCGCACACAGGCCCACTGGCGAGATACTGCTCATCTATTAGCGAATACCTGACTACGAAATTTGATCTGAAGTTTCACATTATATATCCTCAAGTTTCCTACCTCACACTTCATACGTACGAGGGTCACTCCAAAAGAAATGCACACTATTTTTGTAAAAATACAGTTTTCATTCTGCACGTGTGGAAGTTTTACAGTGTGTAGATACATCCTTCCCGCTTGTTTTCAAACTTAGTTCAACCTGTTCCTGTGAGTGGTGCTGTCACAGCATGTCTTCAAGATGGCTGCTACACTTGACGTTCGTCAGAAGCAACGTGCTGTCGTAGAATTCCTGTGCTGTGAAAACGAGTCAGTGGGAAACATCCACAAGAGGTTGAAAAAGGTGTATGGAGATGCTGCTGTCGATCGCAGTACAGTTCCTCGGTGTGCAAGCAGGTTACGTGACGAAAGCGGGCACGGCAATATTGAGGATTGTTCTCGCAGTGGCAGGCCTCGTACTGCACACACTCCAGACAATGTGCAGAGAGTTAACGAATTGGTGACTGCTGACACACGCATCACAGTGAACGAACTGTCACGCTACATTGGGATAGGAGATGGAAGTGTTTGCAGAATACTGAAAGTGTTGGCGTTATAAGGTTTGTGCCAGGTGGGTTCCCAGGATGTTGACAGTGGCTCACAAAGAAACAAGAAAAACGGTATGCAGCGAACTTTTGGAACAGTTCGAGAATGGTGGAGATGAATTTCTTGGGAGAATTGTGACAGGTGATGAAACGGCTCCATCATTTTTCACCAGAGACGAAGAGGCAATCAGTGGAGTGGCATCATGCAAATTCACTCAAGAAAAAAAATCAAAACCACACCTTCTGCTGGAAAAGTTATGGCTACGGTGTTTTTCGATTCTGAAGGACTCTTGCTTGTGGACATCATGCCAAGTGGAGCCATCATAAATTCTGATGCATATGTGACGACACTGAAGAAACTTCAAGCTCGACTGAGTCGTGTTCGACCACATCGACAAAAGCAGGATGTTTTGCTGTTGCACGACAATGCATGCCCACATGTCAGTTAAAAAACCATGCAAGCGATCACAAAACTCGGATGGACACTGAAACACCCGCCTTACAGTCCTGCTCTGGCATGTGACCATCATCTCTTTGGGAAACTGAAGGACTCTCTTCGTGGAACAAGGTTTGAAGATGATGAGTCCCTTGTGCACGCTGCCAAACAGTGGCTCCAACAGGCTGGTCCAGAATTTTACCGTGCGGGTATACAGGCGCTGGTTCCAAGATGGCGTAAGGCAGTTGAGAGGGATGGAAATTATGTGTACAAATGAAAATATTGTTCCTAAAGGATGTATCCACACACTGTAAAACTTTCAAACATGTAGAATAAAAGATGGGTTTAAAAAAAAATAGTGTGCATTTCTTTTGGAGTGACCCTCGAATGTTAATTTTTCTAACGTGTATCACCTTTGCGAGATGTGAAGAAATGTTCATCTGGAGGTGCGTATTGTTTTCCTAAATTCTACGTAAAAGAATATCCAGAGTGAGGCACAGTCTATATAAAAGTGTGTTTTTCGGATGTTCAGCCTCACTGTAGAAACCTTTCTTTCTGCATTATATTTCGAACACCCACTCAACTTCTTCAAGTGCTATAAGCATGATATTACTAGTGCGAAGGTAAAATTCTAGAGATTCGAGATCATAGGAAGGTGTGTCAACAATCATTCTTGTGCGTACAGTTTGCAACTTTTAAAAGTGTGTGTGTGTGTGGGGGGGGGGGGGGGGGGGGGGGGAATTCACAATGGTACACAAAGCACTCTCCGCCACACACTGTTAGATGGTTTGCAAAGTGTAGAAATAGAATAGGATGTTGATATCGGATTTACCTTTTCTCCTCATGCTCTTACCTGCTGCAACTGTTCTGTTATGGCTTCCAGACAGTGCGAGTGCGGAAGCAGTCCCACGTGGGATTACGATTACGAAAAACTTAAATTGGAAAGAAAACAACTTAAATTGGAAAGAACACATAAAAAATGTTGTGGGGAAGGCTAACCAAAGGCTGCGTTTTATTGGCAGGACAGTTAGAAAATGTGACATACCTACTAAGGAGACTGCCTACACTACGCTTGTCCGTCCTCTTTTAGAATACTGTTACTGTTGCGCGGTGTGGGATCCTTACCAGATAGGACTCACGGAGTACATCGAAAAAGTTCAAAGAAAGGCAGCACCTTTAGTATTACCGCGAAATATGAGAGTGTCACATAAATGATACAGGATTTGGGCTGGAAGTCATTTTAAAAAAGGTGTTTTTCGTTGCGACGGAATCTTCTCACGAAATTCCAATTAGCATCTTTCTCCTCCGAATGCGAAAATATTTTGTTGACACCGACCTACATAGGGAGGAACGATCACCACGATAAAATAAGGGAAATCAGAGCTCGTACGCAAAGATATAGGTGTTCATTCTTTCCGCGCGCTATACGAGATTGGAATAATACAGAATTGTGAAGATGGTTCAATGAACCCTCTGCCATGCACTTAAATGTGATTTGCAGAGTATCCATGTAGATGTGGCTTTTTGATACACGCTGCAGCGGTGCTCTGAAGCCAGTAATTAGCGTGCAAGCCGATACGTAGTTACCTCGCAACCTCCGGTCGCGTCGCTAAACTGCCGCCCCCCCCCCCCCGCCTCCCCCCCCCCCGCCCCCCACCGACACTCCCCCGCCCCCTTCCACCAGGCCGGGCCGTAAATTTTACACAATTATATCACTGGCTAACTACTGCCTTCCAACCTGATTAGCGAGAACGAGCGACCGATATGATCGTCCATGAACCGACACCAAATACAGAGTAATCAATTTACTTGCCGCCGGGACGACGCAGATCACTTTCACGAAATATCGCCCTCAGGAACCATAAGGCGCATTATCGGCGCCGAAGCGGTAAATGACATTCCGATAAACGTGTAATTAAATGTATTTCGATAGAGTATGAAATACAGTTACTGTTCGTTTGAGGCATTTCGACGAAGCTAAATTACCATGAACGAGCGAACACGGTATTTTCCTCAAGCTTCGACAGAGCTGTTTAGCACACATTACAAGTATCCGAAATGTAAGTGAAATTCTCATACCACTGACATTTCTTTACTGCCCTTTGCACAAATTTGATCTTGTCCTCCATATCTTCCCGTCGTGAGCAAAGCATTTCACCTACAAATATCTGCAGGGCCCAACCACCATGGCAATCTTTGTTACATGTACTACGACTTTTCTGTCTCCGTATTTTCCCGCTCCAGTGTGTCAACTATCGCTGATTGCTTCAACACAGTTCCTGTGGAAATTTCCCTTAGCTAATGTTATTCATATGCTTTTTACCAACCAACTTTTCCAGCATCTCTTGATTTCGCATATCATCCATCCACTTCATTTTTGACATGCCTTCATACCACTACGTTTGAAACGGCCCAGCGTTTCCTTGTCTGGATTTCCTACCGTCTTTCCTGAAATTCGTTGTAGATTATCACATCAATCTTTGACCTCTGTAGACTCCTATCACTGGAGAAAGCAGTCTTAGCCTGTGCCTGCATGCTTCCGTTATCTTCCTCTCTTCAGCATTTTGTGTAAGGTCGCTTCCAAGAAAGAATTCTTTCGCCTTTATTACTACCGTATCCTTCCTTATTATGATGTCATACTTTCTACTGTTTTCCAACATTTTCATTTTAACTTTTCATAACTGGGATTCACAGTCATGTGAAATTTCTTGAAAGAATCATGTTTAAGCCAGCGACTGTTAAACTTTTTATTTCCACTATTGCAATTTCGGCCTTAGGCCTTGGGCCTTGTATATAACAGCAAATGACAACTAAATATGAATGTGTCAGTTTCTATAAAGTAGACGTGGCTTAAAGCCAAAACATCTGCACTTGATAATGGCCTAAGACCGAAATTGCAATAGTGGAAATAAAAAGTTTAACAGTCACTAGCGTAAACATGATGTCTTTCAAGAACTTTCATTTTAGTTTCGTTCACCCCAACCAATACCACGTGGTAAATACGTTTTCCATTCCGCTACACTTTTTTTCTAAGTTTTCCTAATTTTTGACGAGACGAGTTGTATTGTTCGCAACCCTTTTATTGGTATTTGTTCTCCTTACACATCCATTTCACTTCAGAAATGTATTTCACTTCATTTCTTCTTGCACACACTACCATAAACAACAGTGGAAACATGCTTCTTTGGTCAACACTATCTCGTCTTTCATTACTCCCTAACTGTTGTTGATACTGTCTATTGCTCTTCCGTCTCGATAATCTGTTCCCATTCTTCTCCGGATGTTGAGCACCTCATCCTGCTTTCCGTTATTGCATTATTTCTCTAAATCTGCAGACGTTTTGAAGCTTTCTTTTTTTATTCTGCGTTCCACTGCTGAAGTCATGGATTAGATCTCTGAGGCCTTTACCTTACCTGAAGACAAGCTTTAACTACTTCTGTGCTTCTTTTCTTTCCTTTTTCATTCTATTACACTCATTAGCAATTTACATATAGAAGATTTGAGACTGACCTGAAAACTGCAAGATTTGTAGATTCAGGAAATCTCTGATACTGATATACACTACTGGCCATTAAAATTGCTACACCAAGAAGATAACATGCTACAGACACGAAATTTAACCGACAGGAAGAAGATACTGTGACATGCAAACGTTTAACTTTTCAGAGCATTCACACAAGGTTGGCGCCGGTGGCGGCTCCTACAAGGTGCTGACATGAGGAACGTTTCCAACCGATTTCTCATACACAAATAGCAGTTGACCGCCGTTACCTGGTGAAACGTTGTTGTGATGACTCGTGTAAGGAGGAGAAATGCGTACCATCACGTTTCCGACTTTGATAAAGGTCGGATTGTAGCCTATCGCGATTGCGGTTTTTCGTATCGCGCCATTGCTGCTCGCGTTGGTCGAGATCCAATGACTGTTAGCAGAATATGGAATCTGTGGGTTCAGGAGGGTAATACGGAACGCCGTGCTGGATCCCAACGGCCTCGTATCACTAGCAGTCGAGATGACAGGCATCTTATCCGCATGGCTCTAACGGATCGTGCAGCCACGAATCGATCGCTGAGTCAATATATGGGGACCTTTGCAAGACAACAACCATTTGCACGAACAGTTCGACGACGTTTTCAACAGTATGGACTATCAGCTCGGAGACCATGGCTGCGGTTACCATTAACGCTGCATCACAGACACGAGCGCCCGCGATGGTGTACTCAACGACGAACCTGGGTGCACGAATGGCAAAACGTCAGTTTTTCGGACGAATCCAAGTTTTGTTTACAGTATCATGATGGTTGCATCAGTGTTTGGCCACATCGCGGTGAACGCACATTGGAAGCGTGTATTCGTCATCGCCATACTGGCGTATCACCCGGCGTGATGGTACGGAATGCCATTGGTTATACGTCTCGGTCACCTCTTGTTCGCATTGACGGCACTTTGAACAGTGGACGCAGCATTTCAGATGTGTTACGACCCGTGGCTCTACCCTTCATTCAGTCCCTGCGAAACCCTACATTTCAGCAGGATAATGCACGACCGCATGTTGCAGGTCCTGTACGGGTCTTTCTGGATACAGAAAATGTTCGACTGCTGCCCTGGCGAGCACGTTCTTCAGATCTCTCACCAATGGCAACGTCTGGTCAATGGTGGCCGAGCAACTGGCTCTTCACAATACACCAGTCACTACTCTTGATGAACTGTGGTATCGTGTTGAAGCTGCATGGGCAGCTGTACCTGTACACGCCATCCAAGCTCTGTTTGACTCAATGCCCAGGCCTATCAAGGCCGTTATTATGGCCGGAAGTGATTGTTCAGGGTATTGATTTCTCAGGATCTATGCACCCAAATTGCGTGAAAATGTAATCACTTGTCAGTTCTAGTATAATATATTTGTCCAGTGAATACCCATTTATCATCTGCATTTCTTCATGGTGTAGCAATTTTAATGGCCAGTAGCGTAGCACCCAGTATGTTGTCCTCGATGGCGAATGTTCATCAGAGACAAGGATATCGTCAGGAGTGTGCCAGGGAAATGTAATAGGACCGCTGTTATTATCTGTCTACATAAATGATCTGGCGGACAGGGTGGGCTGTAACAGCGGTTGTTTGCTGATGATGACGTCGTGTACGGGGAAGTGTCTAAGTTGATTGACTGTACGAAGATACAAGATGACTTAAACAAATTTTTTAATTGTTGTGATGAATGGAAGCTAGCACTAAATGTAGAAAAATGTAAGTTAGTGAGGATGAGTAGAAAAAATAAATCCATAATGTTCGGATACAGCTTTTGCACTGTTCTGCTTGACACAGTCACGTCGTGTAAATATCTGGACGTAACGTTGCAAAGAGATATAAACTGGAACGAGTATGTGAGCATTGTGGTAGGGAAGGTGAATGTGGTCGACTTTGGTTTATTGGGAGAATTTTGGGAAAGTGAGTTTCATCTGTAAAGGAAACCACATATAAGACGCCAGTGCGAACTTTTCTTATGTACTGTTCGAGTCTCTGAGAACCGTATCAACTCGCATTAAAGGAAGACGTAGATTCTGACTGCAGAACGATTCTGCTGCTGCCGATAAATATTCCGCGTAAAGACCATGAAGATAAAATACGAGAAATAAGGGTTCATTCGGAGGCATATAGACAATCGTTTTTCCCTCGCTCCATTTGCGAATGAAACATGAAAGGAAATGACTTTAGCGGCTGTTACACAGACGCTTCAAAGTCGCATCACCGTCCTACAGTATTGCCAGTTAGTGATAATTGCAAATGTTAATAAAAATTCCAGAAAAGGATTAGTTATCACTGTTTTTAGTTACAATATGATCGAGTACTTTGCAAAAGAAAATCCTTGCCACCTGTTACGAAAAACATAAAAACTAACGTTACAAGAATTTTTTAAGAAATATATTTTGTTTTACTTCAACCTGTGGAAAAAACAGAGCAACTGATATATTGAGACTGAAAATATTGTATGAACATTCTCAAAGTTTATGTATGCATGTTATAAATGTTTTATCCTCAAAACGTAGTTGTATTCCGAGATTAAAAAAAAGAGAGTAAAAGGTGTGATACCGTTCCGCCTGTGTAACAAAAAATGTCGTCACTGACGAATTTGTGTGCTGTTGGACGTTGTAGAAACTTACATTGAGATAGATGTTAACAAAACTATGAAATTAGTTTTGGTACCATCTGAGACATCATTATTGTATCATGTCACCTACGAACGTATCTTGTTTTCGACACTCAGTGAGCAACGGTTTGTGAGTACTTGTACGCTTGCGGTAGGATTTTAGTTCCGACGGCTCGCCTCAATACAATTCAGAACATTTCGTACCTCCCATAAATTTTTTATTTGGAGAGCTTACTGACCCTTCGCCGCGGCATCCACCATCCAAATCGCTAATACATACTATACAAAACCAACTGCAGGTACTTTCAGGCCACTATTCAATTAAAATATATTTTTGGGTGTGATTTTGTGAAAACACAAGTTTTATTGAAATATACTACAAGACTGTTTCCAGGTTCGCAGGAGAGCTTCTGTAAAGTTTGGAAGGTAGGAGACGAGGTACTGGCAGAAGTAAGGCTGTGAGGACGGGGCGTGATTCGTGCTTGGGTAGCTCAGATGGTAGAGCACATGCCCGCTAAATGCAAAGGTCCTGAGTTCGAGTCTCGGTCCGGCACACAGTTTTAATCTGCCAGGAAGTTTCAGTTTTACAAGACTGTTGTGCTCAGCCCGCAGTAAATGCATTTTACACAAAACTTTGTTCTTGCTGCTGCAATGTCTCTGCAGTCCATTAACAATTCCTGCATCAAAAACCAAGTGATCGGAGAGAACTAAGAACATAGGTCTGTGAGCCACAATAGTTAGATTTTCGAGAAGAGATCACGCCGTATTTTTCTAGCCGTCGGATACCCTCCTCTGTCGTAGAATCGAAGTACAGTTCTGCGCACTAACGCCTTGTCAAAATTGTCAAATTCTGTTAATTTCTGTTTTCATTTACATCCCTTCCTTGGAGAATCAAAACATGTGCTCACTCTAGAGATTCGCCGATATTACTGCACTGAAAATATGCGGTACAATCGATTCGAAAATACCTCAACGCTTTTTTTTATCATTTTATGAATTTTCGCAAAATTGACATTATTCCTGGCTTCTTCACCGTTGGCCAGAAAAGTAAAAAAAACTTCAGTACGCTCGACATGGCAACTTTAGATTGTTTTCGAATGTCTTTTCGCCCTTCACGCACTCTGCGTAGACCCCTCGTCCCGCGTTTCGCTCACTACCAAAAACGTCAACGCACCCTTCTACGGAAGACTAAACCCACACGTGAACGTGCGATGTCGCACGGAAGTACAGAATATTCAGCTGACACTGACCTAATGCACTGTTACGTGTACATGCTACAACAAAGTTATGAGGCGGGCGAATCACAGCGCTTAGCGCCGGCAGACTGCAGGGAGCGTATGTAAGGTGTCTAAATGCTTGACGGCCACTCAAGTAGCGACACATGGCACCCTCCGCTACACATCGTACGGTGGTCTGGGGAGAATTATATATAGATACTCTTTGCATGTTAAAGTAACAACGCCATGAAAGGGACATACACGAAATGTTAACTTGGTGTAAAGTTTAGTACATGCTTGGATGTGCAGTTGATTAACATTTCAGCACAACTGCACAAAGTATGCAGATTACAGCGACATCTACGCGTTGTGTATAAGAAAAGGTTATGTAGCGGTTTTCTCGCCCATAAATCGCAACTGATTGTTTTTGTTTGTGAGGAGATCGAGTCATGCCTCGTATAAGAAGCAGAAGCGTCTGCCGGCAATGTTTCGGAATTCGAAAGCGGCAGGATCACGGCCAGTCGCGACAGCAGAGTATCGATCTGCGATATCTCGCGTTGGTTCATTCGACTGTCATGCGAATATGGTATCGATAGGTTCAGCAAGACCACACACAACGTAGTACTGCACCTCAGCGGCCTCGTGCGGCTAGCGTCTGACAAGGCCACCTTCAGACCTGTTAATCATGAATTTCGATGAGTCTTAGGTATGGTGTAGAAGGACCTATCCTGAGTACCTGGCTCTAGGCTTTTCATGCGACAGCCCTTAGATTCCTAGAAAATCAGTGTTGAAGTTTTATGCGTATCCCCTTTAACTGTGACTTTAGACGTCTTTCGACCATGTGGAAATAGCGCAGCGGCTAAGATTCCCGGCTCTCACACAGGCAGTGTGGTTTCTGATTCTATTCGTGTACTCTTTTTTTTTTAATTTCATTGTACAGAATATTATTAAATAGTTTATGTCCGCGCCCGGTAGCTGAGTGCTCAGCGCGACAGAATGTCAATCCTAAGGGCCCGGGTTCGATTCCCGGCTGGGTCGGAGGTTTTCTCCGTTCAGGGACTGGATGTTGGGTTGTCCTAATCATCATCATTTCATTCCCATCGACGCGCAAGTCGCCGAAGTGGCGTCAAATCGAAGGATTTGCACCTGGCGAACGGTCTATACGACGGGAGGCCCTAGTCACGCGACATTGCAAAATAATTGAAAAATAGTCATTTTCTCCGTTGTTATTTCATTAATAAATCAGTCATCACAGCAGATTTTCTTCATGTACATATTCCGTTCCTGCTTCGTAGTTGAAATGCCAAATATCTGGACAACGATCGCTTGATTCGCGGGGAGAGCACATTTATCAGACACTTTAAAATCAGATCTTTGTAGATGAAAGAAAAACATACACCTGGACCATAAAAATTGTCTACCGAAATATGGTCCACATTGACAACCCTGTGATGTTTATTTTTACATGCAGGTTAAAATTTTCACGAAAAAACTGAAAATGAACGCAATTTGCTAAAAAAAATTGAGAAATCGCTTCGCGTGGAGTTCCGTAACAGCACATTCTTTAATCCTGGCTCAACTTAGTGCACCTGTTTCACAGGAATGATCAAATACGCGTGGCTCCCATGGAAATAGATCGAAGAAAGCACAATCTTTTTGAATTTAATCGAAATGTGTTTGTCGCTTTAAAGGCATTCTTTGTTAACATCAACTCACCACGTACAGCCTCAAAGGTAACTAATGCTCATTATCATTACAGCGTGTATTTAAAGCAGACCTGATACCCACACTCATAGTGGCGCTACTAGAGCCATCCTTATGCGACAGCCGCGAAATTTGAATAGACGTCATCTTTGAAATGTAGAAACATGCTTTCTAACTGTAGTTTGCATTGCACAACTCCATCTTGATATTGCAATCTTTCTTCCGCCAGTGTAGAATACAGTTGAACAATGTCTACTGTGAATCAGCTCGTTAGTTGCTAGAAGTAACTCACGAATTCCTAGCCAAAACTTTCAACATAGTTTTACCAGATGATTTGCGCCTCCAAACACTACTTATTTACAGATTCTTCACTGTTACTGTTAAACTGATTAATATCTGCCATATTTCCTGAAACTCCATTTGATGGTGAATAAGCAAGAGTATTGTACCGTTTAACACCTGAATTAAGTTACTTAAGTTATTCTCCTGTTAAGCAGTACAATGATTGTTTTTTCTTGTTGTTTACAGGTAAGTGTGTGTCATCTCGACACGGAGCTGATGAAAGATAGTCATCCGCCGATCTCGTGCTTTCCTGATAGTAGATACTACACAATGTAAGTGCAGTTTCACTGTCATTTTATACCAGTATCTTGCATCATATGCCCTTATCGCGATATTGGATTTTCAGGAAAGACAAATTCTATGTAAAATCATAGAGCAAGGAAAATAGGCTATGATATTTTAGTAGCTGCTGATGGTAAGAAAAAAATTGATTTTTGATAGTAACAGTTGGAGTAATAATGAGTACAGGTTGTGTTCAAATTAGAGTAACAGCCTAGGGTGTAATGATAAATTTCAGTTAAGAATTACATACATCTGGATGAAAAACGGAACAGTTTTAGAGATATACAAAGATGTATTCACAAATATTAGAAAATTTTAACACGTAAAAGCACACAGATACACAATACACATCTGTGGTAGGCCCCATGTACTCTCTTTGTTAATTCCTCTGGAACAATGTTCTGACACGGAGTTCGCATTCTGCCTCCACAAATAAACTGTGTAGATTGTTTATATTCGTTAAGCTGTGTGTTTTTTATATTTTTAAGTTACTCGTTTTGGACACAATAACTTCCGATAACCTGTAATCTTTTTATTGCATTGAAAATACTACAAGACCGGTCTGCAAAATAAACATACCTGGTAATTGCATGTGTGTAAACTTTGTTTTTCTCATAGACAATCAAGATAACAACTGAAGGCCTAGCGCATTCCAGCACTGTGGGGAAAATCCCCAAGCTAATAAACATAATTCGATTTCATTACCTAGGAAACTTGTTTGGATTGCAGTAACGGATAAATCACATTACAGCATTTGTATAACTAGTGATCGATCATTGCGAACAGTAAAAAATGAATAAAAATAAAAAGATGTAGCAGTGTTCGTCCGGGGCGACTTACTGCCGAAAGATCACGTCAAACCAGCTGTAGGAAAAGTGGATGCAGTCATTTACAGGAAGAATTCTAAGAAAATTCGCGCGGGATAGCCGTGCGGTCTGGGGCGCCTTGCCACGGCTCGCGCATTTACCCCCGTCGGAGGTTCGAGTCCTCCCTCGGGCATGGGTGTGTGTGTTGCCCTTAGCGTAAGTTAGTTTAAATTAGATTAAGTAGTGTGTAAGCCAAGGGACCGATGACCTTAGCAGTTTGGTCCCATAGGAACTTACCACAAATTTCCAAATTTTCTAAGAAAATCTGATTAACTCACGAAAGACGTAACTTTCAAAACCTCTTTTGGTCTCGTTTTGAGTGGTGTTCGTCAGTCTGACACCCTTACTAAGAAGGATTGATAGAGAAGATAGAGATGATCCAAAGAAGAGCTGCTCGTTTCGTTATGGTTATCACGATACGACGGTCGTTCCTGCGTAACTGTAACAGCAAATGGAACAGCGAAGGAGGTCAATTGAGAGTGGCACGAACGGGTTCTTTCGCTACACAAAGCTAAGTCGCTTGCGAAATATAAACTTATATCTCCACGTACACTATTTGAACAAAAGTATCTGGACACCCTACGTAATTTGGAATTTATCGCTAGAGATCCGGAGAGGCGGAATATTGTGTAGTGATCAGAGAAGTAGCAACAGCAGAATGGATCGGCCAGGACAGCTCAGTGACTTTGAACGTCACCTGAGTATCAAATCTATCAGGAACATTTTAGACTCAGTGAAGCAGCTCAAGTCGACTGTTGATGTGATTGTTGAGTGGAAACACAAAGGAACAACTACAGCTAAACCACGTCCAGACAGACGTCACGTAAAAATCGCATAACATCATGTACGGATTGACAGGTACTGTCTAGCATTGCGTAAAGTGGTTGTGGAAAATCGCATGAAATCACTCTACATCTACATTTATACTCCGCAAGCCACCCAACGGTGTGTGGCGGAGGGCACTTTACGTGCCACTGTCATTTCCTCCCTTTCCTGTTCCAGTCGCGTATGGTTCAAATGGCTCTGAGCACTATGGGACTTAACATCTGAGGTCATCAGTCCCATAGAACTTAGAACTACTTAAACCTAACTAACCTAAGGACATCACACACATCCATGCCCGAGGCAGGATTCGAACCTGCGACCGTAGCGGTCGCGTGGTTCCAGACTGTGGCGCCTAGAACCGCTCGGCCACTCGCGTATGGTTCGCGGGAAGAACGACTGCCGGAAAGCCTCCGTGCGCGCTCGAATCTCTCTAATTTTACATTCGTGATCTCCTCGGGAGGTATTAGTAGGGGGGAAGCAATATATTCGATACCTCATCCAGAAACGCACCCTCTCGAAACCTAGACAGCAAGCTGCACCGCGATGCAAAGCGCCTCTTTTGCAGAGTCTGCCACTTGAGTTTGCTAAACATCTCCGTAACGCTATCACGCTTACCAAATAACCCTGTGACGAAACTCGCCGCTCTTCTTTGGATCTTCTCTATCTCCCCTGTCAACCCGACCTGGTACGGATTTCACAACAGTGAGCAATACTCAAGTATAGGTCGAACGAGTGTTTTGTAAGCCATCTCCTTTGTTGGTGGACTAAATTTTCTAAGGACTCTCCCAATGAATCTCAACCTGGTACCCGCCTTAGCAACAATTAATTTTATATGATCATTCCACTTCAAATCGTTCCGTACACGTACTCCCAGATATTTTACAGAAGTAATTGCTACCAGTGTTTGTTCCGCTATCATATAATCATACAATAAAGGATCCTTCTTTCTATGTATTCACAATACATTACATTTGTCTATGTTAAGGGTCAGCTGCCACTCCCTGCACCAAGTGCCTATCTGTTGCAGATCTTCCTGCATTTCGCTGCAATTTTCTAATGCTGCAACTTCTCTGTATACTACAGCATCATCCGCGAAAAGCCGCATGGAACTTCCGACACTATCTACTAGGTCATTTATGTATATTGTGAAAAGCAATGGTCCCATAACACTCCCCTGTGTCACGCCAGAGGTTACTTCTATGTCTGTAGAAGTCTCTCCATTGAGAACAACATGCTGTGTTCTGTTTGCTAGAAACTCTTCAATCCAGCCACACAGCTATTCTGATATTCCATAGGCTCTTACTTTGTTTATCAGATACAGTGCGGAACTGTATCGAACGCCTTCCGGAAGTCAAGGAAAATGGCATCTACCTGGGAGCCTGTATCTAATATTTTCTGGGTCTCATGAACAAATAACGCAAGTTGGGTCTCACACGATCGCTGTTTCCGGAATCCATGTTGATTCCTACAGAGTAGATTCTGGGTTTCCAGAAATGACATGATACGCGAGCAAAAAACATGTTCTAAAATTCTACAACAGATCAATGTCAGAGATATAGGCTTATAGTTTTGCGCATCTGCTCGACGACCCTTCTTGAAAACTGGAACTAGCTGCGTTCTTTTCCAATTATTTGGAACCTTCCGTTCCTCTAGAGACTTTCGGTACACGGCTGTTAGAAGGGGGGCAAGTTCTTTCGCGTACTCTGTGTAGAATCGAATTGGTATCCCGTCAGGTCCAGTTAACTTTCCTCTGTTGAGTGAGATCCCAGGTGCTAGCAGCAGACCAGGTAACTCAGTGACTGTGCACAGTGATTTAAAAAGAATGGAGTTCAGTGGTCGAGCAGCTTTTCGTAAGCCACACGTTCCAGAAGTCACTGCTAACCACCGCTTCAGATGAAGTGAGTAGCAACGCCACTGGACAGCAGACGATTGGAAACGAGTGATTTGGAGTGATGACTCACGCTATACTTGTGCCAATCTGGTGGAAGATTCTGAGTTCGACTAATGGCTGGCGAACGTTACTGGTCGCCATGTTCAGTGCCAACAGTGGCGAACGAAGGTGGTGGTGGTATTACGGTATTGGGCATTTTTCGTGGTTAGGGTCCCTTACTGCGCTTAAGAAAACACTAAATGCAGAAGGTTATGAACACATTCACGGTACCGTGTTCTGCGTACAGTAGAGGAACAGTTAGGTTAATTGATTGTATCAGGATGACAATGCACCCAGTCATAAAGTAGGATCTGTGACGTAATGGCTTGTGAACAGTAACATTCCTGAAACGGACTGGCCTGTCCTGTTTCAATCTGAACCTAATGGAACACCTCTGGGATTAGTTAGAACGTCTTCTTCGCTCCAGACCCCAGCGACCAACATCACTAACTTCTCTGTTTTCGGGTGTTGATGAAGAATGGGCTTCTATTCCTCCACAGACGTTCAGACCGCTCCTTGAAAGTGCGCCCAGCAGAGTCCAAGCTGTCATAAAGGGGAACGGTCGACACAGCCACTAATAGGCTTCTGATCAGATAGTCTACCTATATCAACCATTCGTTGCCTGTTCTTCCACTGATGTCTAGCTTCATTTTCCATTACCAAACCAGCAGTTACTATTGGGCACTTGAGAACGATTTATTTTTCGAATGAAAGCATTGTCCATCGTGGCCTGTACAAGTTTCAAAATTTATTTCCTTTAGCCCAATTCCGAGTCATTATCAAGCAATATCCAGATTATCTCTCTGTAACATGTCGCAAACACGTGTAGTATGCAAATCAGTCTAATAGCAAACATGTGAAGCCACTTACAAACACTAACGCTTTCGCTGAGAACTCGTGTCATTTAGTGCACCAACATCAAACTTATTCTCGTGGTATGTCGACATGCATTCTTAAATATTTTACCTACAAATCTAGCAGACGTAATAAGGCAAGTACATTACGTTTCTTGTTTGACCCTGTACGGCGAAAACTATGTATTTAAATAAAAGTATGGCATTTCAGTCTTTGATCGCTATTTTTTTATTTTCAATAACCGGTTTCAGGCTACCTGCCCATTTCAGATCTGTTAGACAGAGTTAAAGAAATATAATTAACAAGAGGAATTATATAGCTACTGATAGAACTATCTTAGTTTACAAAAAAATTTTCGGAATGAATTAAAACGCGAACATACCATATATTGCAGTTACAGAGTAACCTGTCAGTACAGAGCTGTTGGTTCGCCGTCATAACTAAAGTAATTTTTAATCTGTTAAAACCTTATATCACCGTTTGGAGAAAACTGATTGGAAAAAGTAAAAAGTGCCCTCTTTAAGAATTGAGGATATGTACTAAGAGGTTATTTTATTTTCATACATATTAATGGCGAATATATTTTTAGTGATTCTATAATTTTTAAAAGAAATAACATTTACATAATATTTTTTGATTGGACCATGAACTGAAATAATTTACAACAATAGAAATTTTTAAAAGAAAACTTAAAAATATAATTAAAACTTTTGTATAAACTATCGAAAACGTGCGATTACTCTTCATTGTATTAATTGGTGGTGGAGAGGATTTCCCTACGTCAGAACGTACACAGCGCCACGCCATGTCCCTTTCCGCGGCGCCCAATTCACGTCGCCGGCAGTACGCTGAGGGCCGTTCCGTTGCAGCTGGTTCTTATTGGAGCGCGCTGTTACATTCAAGAGTAACTCCTGTGCATAAAATCACTTTGCTCATTAAGTTTTTCATTTGGTGAGCGTATATTTCAATCTCTTCAAGCACTTTGAGATCGACTTTTTGGAGCTTTATGTAACACCTCCATTTGTTCGTTTATATTGCTCACTTCATGTTTACTGTCCTATACATGCGTTCCAAATGCAGTCGGATTGCTATGACTGCAATGTTCCCTGTATCGAATTTCAAAATTCGGCCCTGTCTGCCCTATATAATAATTGTCACATTCGGCACATTTGATCTTTTACACTCCGGAATTGTCGTATTTCATTTGTTTTTTCGTTGCTGGTTTATGTCAGTCTTTGTGCCACTTGCTGTTCATTCTGGAATACCACAGCGATGTTTTTTGGAAAGAATTTAGCGATTCTTTCCGACACACGCCCTTTATATGTCAGAGTGACAAACTTCTTCTTAACTTTAATTTTCCTAGCATCGTTACTGATACCCGCGGATTTGTTTTTGATCCTGTTAAACATACGTGTAACGTCTTGTGTCCTGCACCCATTAGCTTTTTCACTACTTGCTTAATAATGCCTAGTTCTTTCTGCAACTCATCTTCCTTTAGTGGCAATCTCAGGGCTCTGTTGCACATTGCATGTTTGCATTTTAATTCATTCCGAAATTTTTTTTGTATACTAAGATAGTTCTATCAGTAACTGTATAATCTCTCTTGTTAATTATATTTCTTTAACTCTAATAGATCTGAAGATGGGCAGCTAGCCTGAAACCGGTTATTGAAAATAAAAAAATAGCGATCAAAGACTGATATGCCATATTTTTAATCAAAGAACGACCGCAGCTATCCCAGTAAGACAATCATGTCTTGTTTTGATAAACAATTTACTTCGTGTTCAAATTAATTTTATTTCGAGCTCCCCAGACTAGAGCCGACAGAAGACGAAAATTCTTTCCGTAAACACTATACGTTCGTTGCGTTTTCTCCATTTCGATCTCTATAAAAAGCCCTCAACATGTGTTTTATTAGCACTCTATATACTTACGGATATGTTTTTTACCAGTGCGGTCAAAGGCCTGGCGTATCTTTGCTGAATGAAAGTCGTCAGTGTTGTTTCTTTTTCCTGGCACTAAAGGAGAGAGTGGGTGTTCCTGGGACGGTCGCCAGGGTCTCAGATTAACACGCGGGCACGCCGGAGGCTTCTGACCTGGAGCACCTGTCGCGGCGGCCTGTCACCCCAGATATGACACTTGCTCCTTCCACGATACCTGCTTTTCCTGCTTCTCATTTAACTTCTTACCTATTTGTCTAACAGAAGTCAGAACGTGAAGGTGAACAGGTCGCAGACATATTTACGCAGCGAGCCATTCACGTGTGTGGCGCATTGCGTGCCTGGCACACACATGAATTATTTTCGCTAAAAATGTCGCTTGGCTGTTGCTCTTTAGGAAGTGCCCTCGGCAAGGTTCTAATGGTGACGATTTGGTTTGCCTTCCTCCAGCCTGTCATGAAGTGTTAAGTGTGTATCATTCGCTTACTGCAGAGAGACAACTAATCTCAAATTTATAAATTTCCATTGATGGCGATTGACAGCGGTTCGAAATTAGATCGAAACCAATTCGCTAAATGCGAATAACTTAGCGTCAGCAGCATTACGTACCTATGTTCTACCGGTTGGTGACATGAAAATTTATGTCGGACCGGGCCTCGAAAGGGGATTTCCCGATTATCGCGATTGGTCGCCATACCATTAGGCTACCCGTGCACGCCTCCCGGACTGATGCAAACTTTACACTATCTACATCCTTATAGCACAGTTTCAGTACATGTCAGTATTGAGATGTAGACGGTGTTACATGTGGAAGTTTGGGTCAGTTCGGTAGGCGTGATCGGGTAGCGTAATGGTAATGCGACCGCTCGCGAAAAGGGAGAAATACCGTTTCGAGACACAGTCCGGCACAAAATTTCACATGTCACCACAGGTAGAACATCTGCACCTAATGTAGCTGAAGCCAAGTTATTCGCATTCAGCGAATTTATTTCGACCTTATAAATTTCCTTTTTTTGACAACTATGATTCTGAATAATCAATGCACTCTTTACCGCAAAAGGCAAATCTGTTTGCACGATTACACGGATCTGGCAACGCCGTTAATTTTCCCGTTATTGCAGACAGGGAATTGGTCCGGGACATGTTGGTGGTGGATGACGTTGTTGAACTCATAAAACATTCCTCAAAAAACTGTAACAAGTTCTCCATTATTCAACTTGTTATATTTCCTGGTGGCAGCAGTCTATAAAAGAGCCTGCCTGAACGATAACTGTTGCGATAAAGTCGTTCCTAGATATCTGAACAGGGTTCTCACCATTTCTAAATAGCCTGAAGTGACTTTTCCAGCTGAAAATCGACGCAGTGTTAATTGCAACATGAATATTGCTGGTTTGACGATGGACACTTTTGGGCTAAGAAAAGCTGTACAACCCTTGAAATTCCCTTCAAAGACAGGCTACACATCACGTTTGTGCTGCCTATAAATAACAACAAAATGCATGACATCAAGAAATCTTTGGTCTATATTCCTCAAGATAAGATGCAGTTTGGAATTCAGTCACATCATGACAGAAAAAATGGCATCTGCTGATGCAGATGAAGATACTCGAGTAATGCAACCATTCGGAACGTCAAGTGCTATTCACAAATACATAACTATTACAATAAAAGACGTTTATATGTTCAGTTCTATTTTAAAACAAGTAACTTAACGCCAAAATTAATTTGAAAATCCAGTGTACTGCAGAAATATGACATGTCCAACGCCAATGAAGACGTCCCTCTCTTTCCCCTTACGTCATACTTTACTTTTGCATGTATATAATCAGCAAGAAATTAGATATATCTGTCAGGAAATAAACTGCGTTAAAACGGTTTTATTCAGATTTTATGTCTCTACTGTGAAAGTAGGAAATGCCGACATGTTAGCTTTCTACAGTAAGCAGTTCGCATATGTATCGTGTAGCTGACCGTGATGAAAAGTACACTACTGGCCATTAAAAATGCTACACGACGAAGATGACGTGCTACAGACGCGAAATTTAACCGACAGGAAGAAGATGCTGTGATATGTAAATGTTTAGCTTTTCAGGGCATCCAAACAAGGTTGGCGCCGGTGGCGACACCTACAACGTGCTGATATGAGGAAAGTTTCCAACCGTTTTCTCATACACTAACCGCAGTCGACCGGCGTTGCCTGGTGAAACGTTGTTGTGATGCCTCGTGTAAGGAGGAGAAATGCGTATCATCACGTTTCCGACTTTGATGAAGCTCGGATTGTAGCCTATCGCGATTGCAGTTTATCGTATCGCGACATTGCAGCTCGCGTTGGTCGAGAACCAATGACTGTTAGCAGGATATGGAATTGGTGGGTTCAGGAGGGTAATACGGAACGCCGTGCTGGATCCCAACGGCCTCGTATCACTAGCAGTCGAGATGACAGGCATCTTATCCGCATGGCTGTAACGGATCGTGCAGCCACGTCTCGATCCCTGAGTCAACAGATGGGGACGTTTGCAAGACAACCATCTGAACGCACAGTTCGACGACTTTTGCTGCAGCATGGACTATCAGCTCGGAGACCATGGCTGTGGTTACCCTTGACGCTGCATCACAGACAGGAGCGCCTGCGATGGTGTACTCAACGACGAACCTGGGTGCCCGAATGGCAAAACGTCATTTTTTCGGATGAATCCAGGTTCTGTTTATAGCATCATGATGGTCGCATCCGTGTTTGGCGACATCGCGGTGAATGCACATTGGAAGTTTGTATTCGTCATCGCCATACTGGCGTATCACCCGGAGTGATGGTATGGGGTGCCATTGGTTACACGTCTCAGTCACCTCTTGTTCGCATTGACGGCACTTTGAACAGTGGGGTTCACATTTCAGATGTTTTACGACCCGTCGCTCTACCCTTCATTCGATCCCTGCGAAACCCTACAATTCAGCAGGATAATGCACGACCGCATGTTGCAGGTCCCGTACGGGCCTTTCTGGATACAGAAAATGTTCGACTGCTGCCTTGGCCATCACCATCTCCAAATCTCCCACCAACTGAAAACGTATGGTCAGTGATGGCCGAGCAACTGGCTCGTCAAAATACACTAGTCACTGCTCTTGATGAACTGTGGTATCGTGTTGAAGCTGCATGGGCAGCTGTACCTGTACACGCCATCCAAGTTCTGTTTGATTCAATGCTCAGGCGTATCAAGGCCGTTATTACCTCCAGAGGTGGTTGTTCTGGGTACTGATTTCTCGGGATCTATGCACCCAAATTGCGTGAAAATGTAATCACATGTCAGTTCTAGTATAATATATTTGTCCAATGAATACCCATTTATCATCTGCACTTCTTCTTGGTGTAGCAATTTTAATGGCCAGTAGTGTATTTGTGCAGCGTAATGTACGAGCTGACACATCAGACGGAGCAACTAAATCACGAAATTTACTACTTCCGGTGAAACCGTTGTGGGTGTTGAGTACAAAGGCTTTTAAGAGTATATGCATATCGCCGTAGTTACCAGACCCCTTATAGTGTATGTGTGCAGCGTACTGCTGAAAGTCTCTGTAATTTTAATAAATGTGGGCTAGTTCAAAAAATTGATGTTTCAGTAGAAGTTTACTGTTTCAAAATAAAGTTCAACCTGATTATGAGTTCCGTTGAGACAAGGGATTTTGAACGACACTGACAAAAATATCACAACACCAAAAAAAATTAATGTAGAGTATAGAAAGTTCGGGAATACATTTGTTTAGGAAACAAATTTGAGTGACTAACATTGCAAGTACAAATTTGTAGTCAGGGTGCATGGGTTAACCATGAGAGCGCTTCTTCTGTGATACGAAATCGCATGACAGACCTAACTCCACGTGTAGGTCCTGTGTGTCTAGCATGTAGACAGAGCTCCTCCAATCAGCTCTCACTTGACACCACTGAGTTCGCAAATGACGGTGATATGGGGTCAGTGGAATGCACGTTACAGGACGTCTGGCTCGACGCCGTCCTTGAACTAACCGATTTGTAACGGTTCGTTATGTCACTCTGATCCCAACTTCTGCTCAAATTGCTGCTGCAGATTCAGTACGGTGCGCTAGAGGCATACGCCGAACACGATGGTCTTCCCTCTCGGTAGTGCCATGTGGTCGCCCGGAAACCGGTCTTCTTACAATCGTACATTCCCGTGACTACCGCTGCCAGCAATCATGTACAATGGCTACATTCCTGCCAAGTCTTTAAGCAATATCGCCGAAGGAACATCCAAGATACTCGTAACCCTATCACACGACCTCGTTAAAACTCAATTAATAATGGCGTCTTTGTCGTCTTACAGGCATTCTCGACTAGCATCAACTCACCACGTCCAAAAGTCCGCCCCTGGTAGCTGAGTGATCAGCGCGACGGCATGTCATACCTAACGGCCCTGGTTCGATTCCCGGCTGGCTTGGAGATTTTCTCCACTCAGGGACTGGGCGTTGTGTTGTCCTAATCGTCGTCATTTCATCCCCATCGGCACATAAGTCGCCGAAGTGGCGTCAACTCGAAAGACTTGCACCAGGCGAACGGTCTACCCGACGGGAGGCCCTAGCCACACGACATTTTACCACATCCAATCTCAAAGTCGTTACAGCGTATATTTAAACAGGACCTGATCTGCATTCTCTTATGCGAGTGGAGCGAAATTTGAAGAGATATCATCATTCAGATGTACAAATACACCTACCAACTTTCGTTTATGTGGCAAAACTCGTTCTTGGTGCTGCAATTTTTTTTTCCTTCAGTGTATATGAGAGCTGGCGCATTCTCAAACAGGCAGGAATCATTCTATTGTAAACTGAAACCAGTTGACGTGTTCATGTAATGCAGATTGCTCAACAAACCGCTGATAATTCACAATGACATTAAAAATCTCTATAACTTCTAAGCGATTTTTAACACGGCCGATCCACCGCTCAAGCTACTACTCAGCACATGGTGATTACCATATAGAACTCCCACCGCCACATCCACCAGACGGAACCATCGACCGTTTCTACCACACTGGAGGACACCACCGTGCTCACACACTAACTTCCCCCTGACCACCAACACTCGCGCCTTTTACTTCCTTATCTTCTGCGGGTTGGTGTCCCTCTGACGTCACAGATCACAGATAATACATGTATTGTGTAGTTGACCGTCATGAAAGGTCTTTGTGCAGCGTAGTGTGTGAGGTGACACGCCAGAGCGAACAGCAAAATCACGAAACTTATTACTTCCGGTGTTGAGGTCCTTTTCCGTTTGCATTTCCATGAAGCAAAACATTTAAGATGAATCAGCATTGTGTACACTGACGTTGAAAGCATATAACCGTAATACACATGTATGTGTTAAATATTGTTCTTAAAGCATTTTATTGTACAAAACAAATGTGCGTAAATGACAAGAAACCCATAAGAGTTTGGTGTAGACCTGAAAGGAAACTCTTCCCTCTTCCTCATCACATATTTGTAATTGCGGCATTTTCCAGAGGAGAGGCTCATAGGACAAGATGTCCATTTCAGACAGTAAAGTTTACATACTTTTAATACACTTGAATAGCAACCTGATTCTAACGTGCAAGTACATTTTAATAGGATGTGTACCACTAGCATATATATCTTGCCATAATACTATATCTTTAACCTATGTTTTCAATGTGAAAAATAATATTTCTGATAAACATTTATAGGCCCTTTTTCCCAATAAATCGGTGTCAGTAGGTTATAATGAGCAAACATTTCTTTTGTCAAATGTTATTTTAACAGTGAGAACACATGAAAACTTAACAGTAAAGAACACATGAAAACTTAACAGTAATATTATTGTTAATGTTATCTACGCTCGGGGAACCTGCATGTTACAAAAATGAAATAACATACCGTAAATTGATAACAAAATACAACTACATAAACTAAGTACCACATTTTTGTCCTGTGTTCCATCATTATGATGGACAATTTCTAGTTACAGAAGGACCTTTTATTTTTCTCTTTTTTTTCTTCTTCTTCTTCTTCTTCTTGTCCCGCATGGATGTCTGTTTTCTAAATAAAGTCTGGTCGCTGGTGACTATGTTCAAGCATATTGCGTAACCATGAACTACTTTTATCATCTATGTAGTTAAATAAATCCCTGACATCCTTTTTTTTCTTGCTACTCTGGATTAAACACCATTGCCGATAATCTCAAGGTTTTCAATATTCCATTAATGTATTGCTGTTTCCGAAGTTGTAATGATGTAGATGGACCTTCATATGTTAGTGAGCCCAGTACTGAAACAACTGCTTTCAATTTAAGAACAAAATACTTATGTATTTTAAACATAGTTCCCTTGGCAATAGGTTTCTTGAAGACATATGTGTCAGTGCCTTCTTTCCGTTTCTTTATTGTGTATCTGTCCATAAAAACAATGAGGAGCGATGGGCTAGTTTTGCACTTCAACATTGATACGTAGGGGTTTATAGTAGAAATGGTTTCTTCTTTCTTCACGTTCACTTTAATCAGACCAAAGCTCAACATTACCTAAAGGGATCAGGAAAAAACCACTTACTTCTGGATGAAAGTCTCATTGTATCCAAGAAAGAAAATGCCTCTACCGCCGAGATCTTATTCTGAGCACCACAAGTATCGGAGAGCAAAAAGTATACTTGACGCAGTTTGAGTTCTAGATCATCAGAACGATGATGTCAGAAAGATACAATCGTGTTGGAGTCCTTTTAAGCATGAATTTCCATGAAACAGTACATGTATGATGAGTCGTCATTGCCTACATGCATGTTAGAAGCAAAGAGCCGTAACAGACATTTGTAAATTTGGCTAGGCACAGCTGCATTCATTTTTTGTATGAGCAGGTTCTGTAAACAATCAGACTCAATCGCAAAATGTGAAGAGTCAGATTTGGTTCTATGAATAAAGTTTTCCTTAAGTGAAAGGTATATTTCAGTATTCCTTTTGTGCCTTAAGTACTCTTCTACGCAGGGGTCGTATTTGTTGGATTCAAGTTTTCTGTTTCCAGAAGCAGTGCGGAAGTCACAGACATTCGTTTTGGATTGTTTGAAGCTGTAGTCACAGTTCAGCTTGATATACTTAAAACAGATTACGTAATTCATTTTAAGCTTTTCACCTGTAGTTTCAAAGAATGTCTTTGAGAAAAGATCATACAGTGATTTAATATTAAGAGTTGGGTGTTCAAAATATCTCAAACACGATTTGTCTTCGCAGTAATGGCTTTGTTGACTCGCAATTGTGCATAAGTGCTCTCTTACCATCTCCCAGATGTCAACTGTAATTTTGTAAGGGTGATTATCATGCTTCTCCCTTCTTTCTGAAACGACTCATTAACTTTTTTTGTTTTTGTTGTACAATTCGTAGTCTTTTGACAGGTGTCTGGCACAGGATTAAAATGTGAGCACGAAATACGTTCGACTTAGTGCCAGAAATATACATAAAATGTCTTCAGTTATTTTCCCTAAACTGCTTTGTATTAACCGTCAGTTTCTTGTTAGACATGTTAGATTTCTTCAATAAATATTCTCTTCGGACAGAATCCTGGAATGCTTTACCTTGATCTACATAGAAACTACAAAAGAGCTCTTCTTACTGACTACCACCTCATTGTAACTAACACTTTTTCGGCAACATGACGACACAACCGAAAAGGGTTTCCCTTTAATGCCAATGACACTGGCGGATATGTAGCTCTCATATCTCTGCAGTTTTATTTTCCTATCGTCTTTCTTCCTGTTCGAGCTGTCATAAGACTGTCGTCGTTTCCTACCCATTACTAATATTTACTGCTGCACAGCCTCGAAACAGTTTTCTTCGTGATGTGAACGCTAACTGGCGACCCTCCAAGTAAGCTGAGCTGCAAATAAGCACTCGCTGCATTAAACTGAATAAGGAGTGCTGCGCATACACCCGTCAATAAAACGATACCCTCACTTCTAGCACTTAGATAAAGAAACAAAATATTGGTAGAATATTCTGCACCACACAGTGATTAATTTTAAATATTTTCCCGAAAAAAGACGCAAAGACCTATGAGCCCTTCTTCTGGGAAATGCCTCAGTTGTGTTATCCTTATAACATTCTCCTAATTTGCCTGTTCAATGGTATGCAACTTATGCACGTAAATATGAGTCAATTACATCTTCTGATATTCGGTTATACTGTTACTATGGTTGTAGAATGGGATGCCGCTGTGTGTCAATCTATACCTTACCTGTAAGTGTCTATAAACTTATTAATTCTACTATTCCCTTATGTCACTCTGTCGTCCTTGTGTCAGGAATCGCATGAAAATTCTGTGCAGCTAAATTTATTGACCCTAACAAGAGATAATCAACGATGTCTTGTTTGTCACGATCAGAACAATATCAAAGAATATATAAATTTTATAAGTGCCAGTGCATTCATACAGCATGACTTCTAAAATACTTGTTCCAAAGTAAAGGCGTTGTATTGAAATGGTGGACGCTGAAATGCCACAGAAAATATCCTGATGAAAAGTACCCTCTTTACGTAATGAACATTGACCCATAAAAAAATACCGAGACGCAAACTGATTCCCCTTCAGGAATAACTTAACAGACACACATACTAAGTGCAACGGTAAAATTGGGACTTTATATTACTTATGGTTTTGCCCTTTTAATGAGTACCCTTCCTATCACATTAACACTCGATTTTAAAACCATTTCCCGGAGCAAAGAGCATGCTTCACTCTCGACTGCAATTCAGGACACTCTTCTATAAGTAAGTTGAGAGAATATTCATAGAACATTGCATGGAACATGGCACTACAATTGCTGATCCGAAATTCTCGACAGAAGCTTACCTCCCGGTAGCTGAAATAAATATAATAGAATATTGTAAGCGATCTCACACTGTCGAAAAGTCTGTACGAAGTGAAAATAATTTTCGTGGAAGTAATGGTCACACAGAAGATACAACATAACAGTCAGTTGCGAATATTTCGTCCGTAAGAGACGGCACTGCGAGGGCTGCGACTGTTAATAAATACAAATAAAATAGTTTCTGCGTCAGTCACTTTTTTGATTTTGTCACTACTCGCTTCGAAGTTTGACACTATCATCTTCATATAGAGAATTGCTTATTTACATAGCTGTTGGTGAAGAGTACAGGTGTCTCTCTACAGTAGCAGACCAAGGACAGTGTAGATTATTCCGCGTTTTGATGGGCGGTAGAGTATAAAAAGTTTGTATAACTGCTTTCTGGTGCATGTACTTTATGTTTACACTATGTGTAAACTTTACACTATGTGTAAACTTGCAACGCGCAAACTATCAGTTCAAAAAAAAAATGGTTCACATGGCTGTGAGCACTATGGGACTTAACATCTGAGGTCATCGGTCCCCTAGAACTTGTTGTTGTTGTGATCTTCAGTTCGGAGACTGCTTTGATGCAGCTCTCCATGCTAGTCTATCCTGTGCAAGATTCTTCATCTCCCAGTACCTACTGCAACCTACATCCTTCTGAATCTGTTTAGTGTATTCATCTCTTGGTCTCCCTCGACGACCTGCCGGTGTGGCCGGCGGTTCTAGGCGCTTCAGTCTGGAACCGCGCGACCACTACGGTCGCAGGTTCGAATCCTGCCTCGGGAATGGATGTGTCTGATGGCCTTACGTTCGTTAGGTTTAAGTAGTTCTAAGTTCTAGGGGACTGATGACCTCAGATGTTAAGTCCCATAGTGCTCAGAGCCATTTGAACCATTTTTTTCTCCCTCTACGATTTTTACCCTCCACGCTGCCCTCCAATACTAAATTGGTGATTCCTTGATGCCTCAAATATGCCCTACCACCCGATCCCTTCTTCTAGTCAAGTTGTGCCACAAATTTCTCTTCTCTCCAATTCTATTCAATACCTCCTCATTAGTTATGTGATCTATCCATCTAATTTTCAGCATTCCTAGAACTACTTAAATCTAACTAACCTAAGGACATCACACACATCCATGCCCGAGGCAGGATTCGACCGTAGAAGTCGCGCGGTTCCGGACTGCAGCGCCTAGAACCACTCAGCCACAGTGGCCGGCAACTATCAGTTCTAGAGGAAAAATCAACAGGATCATTTTTGTAGGAAATTTAACGTATTTAAATTTTTTACAACGGAACATATTTTTTCTTTAAGGTGCGGTTTTCGAGTTATTCAAGCTAAACATAAAAAGTGATATTTTTGAACCCCCCTCTCATCCCCCTCCCCTCCCTCCCCCCCTCCCCTACCTCGCCCCCTCCCCTCCCTCCCCCCCCACCCCTCCCTCCCCCTCCGCCCACTTTATCATACCGCACCAGTCAGTATTTTTAGTTTTTAGTATGTTCTTCATCCGACTCCCCCCTTACACTGTACAAAAGTTAGCGAATATGCGAGATTTCCCCTAATTTTCTTTCGTTGATTTTACTATCATACCCGGGTCTGGCGGCTGCTTTCCCCTAGATTTATGTGGTCATGCTGCTCTCATACGTCAGTACGTAATTCAGAGGTCCGAGTTTAGCGTTGCGCTTAGTATGTGTGTCTGTGAAGTTATTCCCGAATGGTGGTCATATTGCGTCACGATACTGGATCTTTTGTTCATTTACGCGTACCGCATTACATTTTCTTTTAAGAATATGCACATTATAAATTTAATTCTCGCACCATAGATTCTGTCTGTATGTTTAGACTAACCTGAGAAACTACTATTGGAATTATATTTTGGATTTCGCTAACACTACATGGTAGAACGAGGAAAGTTTGTATACATAATTTATAAATAAATAGCGCAAATTGGCGGACCTACGATGAGTTACAGTCCCCCCACTACTGTGGAACGACGCCACGTTCATCTAACGGCACTCCTGGAATCATCCACACATATAATTTAAAGTCCCTTACCGCATTTCTCCGTATGTGAAGCTTAATCTCAAGTACTACTGCAGGGATTTTGAAACGGTTTTCAGTGATAGACTAATTCACAAGGAAGGTTTACGGGCACAGAATATAGGCATAAAGCTCCCCGACTACAGTGCCAGGCTTGTACAAGCTACTGCTAGCGGAACATGCGGGTGAGCTACCACCAACTCCCTAACCGACCTAGGATGTTGCATGTGTCACTTTTTAAGCTGATAAAATCAAATTTTTGGTATATTGTTTAAGGCAAAATTAATGCAGAAAATGTAGCTCACGCCTGAACGGGCCTGGATTCAGGTCGCCAGCAAGTGGTCATATCTCATGCCAAACTCCCTTGCATTTTGGTGTACTGCCACTACTGTTGCGCAGCCATCAAGTGGTCGTAGCTTGTGCCAAACTCCATTATGGTTTGGCTTATTTGGTGTGCAGTTAGGTTGCCAGCAAGTGGTCACAGCTCAGACCAATCTCCTTTGCAGTCAGGGATATTGGCAGTGCAGGCTGGCCATGAGCAAGTGGTCGTGTCTCGCACCACCTGGTCAGGTGGCCAGGAATTAGATGTAGCTCGTGCCATACTCCATTGCATTTTGGCGTACTGGCGTAGAAGAGGGGCAGCCAGGAGACAGATGTAGCAAATTCTCTTGTAGTGTGGCATACTAGCACTGCAGTCATGTGACCAGCAAATGGTCGTAGCTCACACAAAACTCCCTCATGTTATGGCATATTGGTACCACAGTTGGGCAGTCGGCAAGTGGTTGTAGCTTGTGCCAAACTCCCTCGTGGTCAGGCTTACTGGCACTGCAGTCTGGTGGCCAGCAACTTGTCACAGCTCACGCCAATCTCTGTTGCAGTCAACCATACTGGCACTGCAGTCAGAGAGCTAGTACGTGGTCGTAGCTCGCACCAAATTCCCTTGTGGTCGAGCTTACTATCGTTACAGTAAGGTAGCCAGCAAATGGTTGTAGTCAATTATTCAAAATGACAGTCACAATCGCATTATTTATTTTGCCACCAACCAGTTTTACCCGCGATGGGGTCATCTTCAGGGCAATTTACACTGTAAAGTTATAATATTAGTAAGTAATCATGTACGTAATCTACAAGCAATTAGTCAAAGCTACACAAAGAAACAGATTTGTTTACCCTTTGGTTGCTCGCTGGAGTCGTCACCCTGCCTGTGCACGGTTGGTAACTATGCATGGGCCGGCCGGAGTGGCCGAGCGGTTCTAGGCGCTACTGTCTGGAACCACGCGACCGCTACGGTGGCAGGTTCAAATCCTGCCTCGGGCATGGATGTGTGTGATGTCCTTAGGTTAGTTAGGTTTAAGTAGTTCTAAGTTCTAGGGGACTGATGACCACAGCAGTTAAGTCCCATAGTGCTCAGAGCCATTTGAACCATTTTTGAACTATGCATGCTTGGCTCTCTGCATGAGCTTAAATAACGGCCAACAACACGTGGACAGACGGGAACGCCCTCTATGGTGACCAACGGTATTTACATGCCTAAGCAAGAAATCGTAAATTTTAAAGTTTGTTCCAGTTGTAATATAAAACATAATAAATAATAAATATAACTAACTAAACCTCGAGAAATTTACAATTATTTAAAATTCAGGTAACTGTAGTCCCATTCATTTTTCACATCATTTGTGGATAGAGTAGAGCCCTCTATCTTTTGTGGTAGGGACGCCGTTGCCATGGGCGATAGTATATATCAAGCGCCCCCTAGCCAGCGTTGTTGGGACGTTGTCGTCATGGTAGCTGCTTTGTATAAGTTGTCTGCTGTAATACCATCTTTGCGCGGCGTTCGTCGTTATACTAATAGCGTAACATAACCATTCTTCCACCATGTTATTGTCAATTCATGTCGTCTTCTGCTGCGGCGTTATCTTTGCACAACATGCGTTGTCGTGGTGTGTTCTGGCTGCTATCCTTAAAAGTTGTTTCTAGTAATTAGTAAAAAACTTCAAAATCAGTGTATTCTCCGTTATAAAATTAACATAGCATACAGCAGACGACTTACACGAAGCGGCTACCATGACGACAACGTCCCAACAACGCTGGCTAGGGGGCACTTGATATATATACTATCGCCCATGGCAACGGCGTCCCTACCACAAAAGATAGAGGGCTCTACTCTATCCACAAATGATGTGAAAAATGAATGGGACTACAGTTACCTGAATTTTAAATAACTGTACATTTCTCCAGGTTTAATTAGTTATATTTATTATGTTTTATATTACAACTGGAACAAACTTTAAAATTTACGATTTCTTGCTTAAGAATGTAACTACGTTGGTCACTGTGGAGGGCGTTACCGTCTGCCCACTTGTTGTTGGCCGTTATGTAAGCTCATGCAGAGAGCCAACCAAGCATAGTTACCAACCGTGCACAGACAGGGTGATGACTCCAGCGAGTGACCAAAGGGATATACAAATCTGTTTCTTTGTGTAACTTTCGCTAATTGGTTGTAGATTACGTACATGATTACTTACTAATATTATAACTTTACAGTGTAAATTGTCCTGAAGATGACCCCATCGCGGGTAAAACCGGTTGGCGGCAAAATAAATAATGCGATTGTGACTGTCATTTTTAATAACTGATTATAAATAAATTAATCGCTGTTTACGTCCATACAACTATATTGTCTAAAAAAATAGATGATTGTAACTCACGCAAAGTCCCTTGCAGGCAGGAGTGCTGGCAATGGAGTTGGGCCAGCAAGTGGTTGTAGCTGACACCAAACTCGCTTATAGATGGACATACTGGTATTGATCACAGCTCACACCAAACTTCTTTGGGGTTAAGTGAACTGGCACTGCATTCAAACGGCCTGCAAGAGGTTGTAGGTCGCACCAAATTCCCTTGTAGTGAGGCGTACTAGTACTTCAGTCGGGTGGCCAGCAAGTGGTCATAGATAGCACAAAACTCCCTTGTGGTTGGGTATACTGTCACTGCAGTGTGGCAGCCAGTTGATAGTCGCATATTGCACCAAACTTCCTTGCGGTCAGCCATACTGGCACTACAGTTGGGCTGTGATCAACTGTTAATAGATCGCACCAAGCTCCCTTGCAGTCAGACATCCTGGGGTATCAGTTGGGCTGCCAGAAACTGGTCATAGCTCACACCAATCTCCCTTAAGGTAGAGTGCGCTGGCACTACAGTCAGGCGGCGAGTAAGTGGTCATAGTTCGTCCCAAACTTACAGTTGGGCTTAGTTGCACTGCCGTTGTATGGCAGATCATTGTCAACATTGTTGTACGTCGTCACCACTCATTCCTTAGCTATCCAAAAGGAAGAGGTATAGGGCATTGCTGGCTGAGAGACCAGGAGTAATTGCTCAGCAGCCTATTTGGAAAGCGTTTCCTTCCTCCACAGACAATACACCGTTTACACTGTGTGTGTGAGAGTTGTGCCTCCTTACAGCAATTATATCTTTCCTAGAATTATTGTTTACTGAACGGAGGTAAGCTCAAATACTTGTCACATTAAGATAGGTACAAGTATTTTCAGAAAAAAAGTTTTCAGAATTTGAATTGTAAGTCATTTCGATGAGAAACTAGACTAGAGAATTTTTCACTTTTTTGGTACCCTGTAGAACAGTTATTATTTCTCGCACAGAGTCCAACACCACATATTTGGCTCATCTATTTTGTACAATGGGTATATCTTTAGCTTCATTTATCCGTTAAATTGTGAAGTGTATGTCTGATAACATCTGATTCACGGTGCTTCACTTGCCCTTGCTGCTCAACACACCAATGCCCCGAAAATCTTTACAATAACAGAAACTATAAAGTCATTATAACTTTTCCAATAATTTCACTGAAGCTTGAGCTGTCAGTGACTGCTGACATATCGAAGTACTACAATCAGCAGTGCTACCAGTTTGCTTTCAAATTCACTGTTGAATGTCACTGATTTGGACCACTCGGATAATTCAACCAACAGCTGAAGCAGCATTTCACTATGGACGTCCACAGAAAATTTTCAAAGAGGGGGCAAGATTCTAAAATCGCCAGTTTTGATTTTACTACTTCGGTGAGTTTGAAAATGTGTCAGGCCACAAAAACTAAATTTGATTGAATGTCGAATCAAAACACCTTTCAGACGTCTAAATTGTCAATGTTATTTTATTAAGCAGCAAGTTTCGACATATTGCACCATTTTCAGGCCCCCTGACCAAAGTTTTCCTACCTCTGGTCCAGTCGAAATAAGGGCCAGCATTCAGTGACTGGTACCCATCGATTTTTCACACAGAGATCCCTTCGACCATCACTTGCCGACTGTTCACTCTGTGTTCAAAGTTGTTAATTATCGTCATGCGTTGATAATCATGTCGAAAACCTTTTCACATGAATCACATGAGTGCAAGTGACAGCTCCACCAATGCACTGCCCTTGTGTATGTGATACTATAGCTATCTGTATATGTTCATATCGTTATCCCATGACTTTTGTCACCTCAGTGTAAGAACAGCAAGAAAAATTTTCCCCAGCACGAATATAACTTGAGTATTCACTCGCAGGTACTCGAGAGTCGTCCGCCTGTCATCTCGCATGACGTCACACGAAGACCGGTTTACTCTGGCGACCGATGAGACACGCCCTTGTGTATGTGATACTATAGCTATCTGTATATGTTCATATCGTTATCCCATGACTTTTGTCACCTCAGTGTAAGAACAGCAAGAAAAATTTTCCCCAGCACGAATAAAACTTGAGTATTCACTCGCAGGTACTCGAGAGTCGTCCGCCTGTCATCTCGCATGACGTCACACGAAGACCGGTTTACTCTGGCGACCGATGAGACACGCCCGAGACGGAAATAGAGCTGAAATTATAGGCCCCGGTGAGGTAACGTCTACTTTGCCGGGTATTTTTACCATTCCGGCTGGTGGCGAGAGGCGCAAATCGAATGCGTCGTTGCGGCGCGCGAATTAAGCGCAGCCGCCAGAACTGGAAAGTGTAAACATCAGTGCGAAACGTACAGTGCAGCTGCTGGTGGACTGGATTGAAGTGCGCTTTACGATGGTACCAGTTTGATGGCTGATATTTTCTAGCGATTGCGTTCGCCACCCGTAAAGTAGTGTCGTGGGTTCGACTCCTGGGCCTTGAATACCTGTAGATATAATGTGCCGTTAGTTAATTTTGTTTATCTGTCCGCATATAACTTACAGAGTGTCATCTTAATACAAAGAAAGGGAAATTAGGATTTTTCATCCCATCGTCTAAGGGGTCATTAGTAACTGAACACAAACTCGAAACGATTGATGGAAAGTCTCTGAATGAAACACAAGTCATGAGTACATTATATTTGGGTCCACGGGTGCAGTTTTACACATAG
This sequence comes from Schistocerca piceifrons, assembly GCF_021461385.2. NCBI lineage: Eukaryota > Metazoa > Arthropoda > Insecta > Orthoptera > Acrididae > Schistocerca > Schistocerca piceifrons. The sequence goes on along the minus strand of NC_060142.1, from coordinate 508,430,262 downwards.
GAGCATTTTATATATAAATAACTGTAAAAAGTCAAAAGCTGCATTTTTAGACAAAAGAGGCGCACATAAAACGACATTTTTCTATATAAATAAGTCTATTTACACACCCATCACACCCCATGAGCGCAAATTGACAGGTATAAATTCATTAGATAGCTGAAATTATACTTTCAACTACCTCTGAAGTATAAAGAATATAAATTTAATGAGGTAGATGAAATTATACTTTCACAGAGTGAATTCTACATCATGAAACTCATTATTTTCAAGTTTCTTCCTTCCTTCGTATCTTAGTTTTATATTATCTTCTTCAAAAACTGAAAATCTCAACTGGTAATTAATTTCTTATATCTGTTTGGCAAAATAATTTTAAATTTATTATAGAGTTCCATACAAATTTTTTGCAATATCTAGTTTTTAAATATTCACAGTACATAATGTAATACAATTCATTTTCTTCTAGCTCACTAATCTTTTTAAACAAATTGGCATTGCTTGAGTTATTAACCTTCTTCAGTAGAGTATCCATTTATATAGAAAAAATTAATAAGATTAAAATTTTTTTGCTTAAACTCTTGTGCTAATAATCATATGTGAAATTTTTCTTTCTATACATTATGATGTATAAAACTGTGTCATTCGAAATTTTATCATTAAAAGTTGCAACTAACTTCATTGTAGTTTTCTGTGTGGCTAACACATTCATTCTCCTAGACATATTTAGAAAAAGTAGGTTGATCTACTACCAAGAATCAAAACAAATGTTTAAGACAAAATGTACGTAAATTTTTATGTAGAATTTGATTCTGCAATAAAAATGGGGGTTCTCCTTTGAAATATTAAAGTTGCGTCCCACTCCACCCCCAGGGGGCTGTGGTGGTGGGCTAATTTTACCACTAGCAGATGTCCTCCTCGAAAATAATCAACTTTGGATTGTATGCATATTTTCGTGTGAAGCTTATTTTTCGAGTTATTCTGGTTTGTCAACTTAAAATGTGCACCCTGTATATCAATTTTCAATTTTTTCAAATTTTATTTCGAAATTGTTTCTAATTTCTGTGTCTTCATAATTTATATCTTTTTGGATTTTTTGTTAGCAATTGTAAAAACTTTGGACTGTCCATTGTATTCATTACATAATACTTTTAGCCGGCTGCGGTGGTCTCGCGGTTAAGGCGCTCAGTCCGGAACCGCGCGACTGCTACGGTCGCAGGTTCGAATCCTGCCTCGGGCATGGATGTGTGTGATGTCCTTAGGTTAGTTAGGTTTAAGTAGTTCTAAGTTCTAGGGGACTGATGACCACAGATGTTAAGTCCCATACTGCTCAGAGCCATTTGAACCATTTTGAACATAATACTTTTAATTAAAAAAATGTTGTAAGAAATGAAAATGTCTAAGAAGCGTTAAAAATGTGACATGAAGAAGTCGCCTGCTAATTTTTACACATATAAATATACAAAAATAAGCATTCAAACATTTGCAAAAAATGTGGTAAAATTCTTAAAAGAAGAATATGCAAGTTCTTTTTGAACAGTTTATATGTAACTGTAAGAATACTTTTAGTGGTGAATATTCCAAAATATTATTGTTAATGAAAAAAGATGTAGAACAAATTGATCCATCCCCAAAAAATTGTATTGGTTGTCAAGCAGTTAATGATTATTGTTGCTTTTACTTAAATCCCTTATTTGTGAATAAGCTCTCAAGCAGATATAAGATTTGTAATTGAGAAGATAGAAAAAAAAAGAAAAATCATGTATAAATGTGGAAAAGTTATAAAAGTGATCACAAAAACATTTATTGACAGCCAAACATATAAAATTAACTGAAGATGAAATTTAATTATCATTTTTCACAAATCTAATGTCTTTATCTGTATAAATTGCTCATACTTTTAAATAATTAGAAGTCACTGAACTTCGTGATTATTGCAAAAGGAATAATTTACAAGGATATAAATTTAGGAAAGCTGATTTAATTGTATTTTTTATTGCAAATTGTACACCAAAGATGGGCTCTGCAAATAAGGGCAATCTTTGGATACAACTACCGTTTTCAGAATGAAATTTTCACTCTGCAGTGGAGTGTGCACTGATATGAAACTTCCTGGCAGATTAAAACTGTGTTCGCAGGAGAACTTCTATAAAGTTTGGAAGGTAGGAGGCGAGGTACTGGCAGAAGTAAAGCTGTGAGGACGGGGTGTGAGTCATGCTTGGGTAGCTCAGTTGGTAGAGCACTTGCCCATGAAAGGCAAAGGTCCTGAGTTCGAGTCTTGGTCCGGCACACAGTTGTACTCTGCCATGAAGTTTCAACTACCGTTTTATGAAATTGAAAATTATAATGTAATTTTTAAAATAAAGAATCTAAGAAGAAATATTTCCATTTTATAATAATATATTTGAGAATCAAAGAGACAGAAAAACAATTAGAAATTATCTAGCTTTCTAAAAAGTTAACAGGCTACAAATTTTGAAAATAATATAATCACAGTTGATCCTAATCACTTCTTAAATGCAGTTAAACCAAAAATTATGAAAATAGTTATGGAAAATCAAGAACTATTTAAAACTTTGGAAATACTTTTAATTTTTTTTTTTTAGTACAGATTGCAAACAGATGATGTTCAACAGTTTGGACAACACAAAGCTATATTATTATTATGGAGTAGGATTTGATTAATAAAAACCATTGTGAAAGCAAGGTTCTTTAAGAAATTTACATAATTTTCAAGCATGAGGATCAGCATGAACATTACATAAAATTATTGGCCTCCAGTTGGAATTAACAGATATGTTCCACTGAGAGGATCATCTAACATTGAATTACCAGAAAAGTAAATTACAAACAAGCATGTATTAATGTAAAAAATTAATGATGAAAAAGTCTTCTGTGGTGTATCAAATCTGTATTACATGCTGTAAATAAAGATTTGCAAAGAGTCACAAAATAAGAAACTGTTTGTCTTGATTTTGATAAGAAACTACAAAATTTTGAATTTCCTGTGGTGGCTGATAACACTCCAAAAATGGAGAGTAGAATTTATGTATCTATTAATTTTTAAACATTTGAGGGCTACATATCAAATGTATCCATTAAAAATTATGAAAAGTAAGAAAGAAAAACATTTAATTTATTATATTTTAAAAACAATGGCAACTCACATTATTGCCAGATTACGAATTCATCTCAACTTGTTTCAGCTCAAACCTCAAACCAAAAGATCAACATTTATTTGTGATGTGTGTTTACACCACTTCAATAGTAAAGAAAAAGTAATAGTCACACACCAAACTGCTTGTTTAAAAAACTATTAAAAGTAGAATTACCATAGAAAAGTTCATATGTAAGTTTTGAAAAATTATCGAAATACAAAAAAGTTCCATTTTTTTATTTTTGCAGATTTTGAGATTATATTAAAAAAGATGGACAACTGTCAAACAAATCCAGAAGGTCCATATACACTGAAATTCCTAAAACATGAACCAAGAGGTTTATGTTATTATATGAAATACATTAATGGACATAATAAAGATCCTGTTATCTATAGAGGCTGAAATTGTCATCAAAAATTTATTGAATGTTTGTGGCAAGAAGTAGAACAAATTGAAAGTATTTATTCTGAAACTGAAGAAATGAGACAATTAACAGCTGAAGAATAGTGAAGGCATAATAAATCTAAAATTTGTACAATGTGTAGATGTAATTACAACAGAAATAATAAAAAAGGTCCATCATCATGAGCATTTAATTAGGAAATACATCAATTTATTATGTAATAATTGTAATCTACAGTAACTGTAAACTGTATGTCTTGTACCAGTATATTTATATAACTTATCAGGATATGATTCTCAATTGTCTATGAAAGAACTTGATAATGACAATAAAGACATAGATTTAATACCAAACAATGAAGATAGATACATCAGTTTTAGTAAAAAGACAGAAAATTTGAAAAGTGAGATTTATTGACACATTTGGATTCATGGCTTCTTCACTTTTATCAAATTTAAGAGAGATCAAATTAAAAACATTAGGAAGTTTTTCCCAATCTAGCGATCAAGAATCATGTATATCCATAAGACTATATTGATTCTTGGAAAAAATTTGAAGAAGATCTGCTTCCACCAGAAGTTGAATTTTGCAGTATACTGAACAAGTGTGACATAGCTGATAGAGTAGAATAATGCATAACTGGCGCCAAAAAAATTTAATATCAATAATCTTGGTGAATATGAACTGATGTATGATTATCATTACAGAATAATGAAACCAAAATGTGGAGAAAATATTTAGTTGTGTTATCAAGATATTGACAGTTATATCTACAATATAAAAACTCAAGATTTCTATGAAGACATGAAATCAATGATTGATTACTTTGATATAAGTGATAATCCATTATACAATATTTACTGTATTCCACAACTAAAGAAGAAAGTTTTAGGAAAAATGAAAGACGAATGCAATGGAAAAATAATGATAGAATTTTATGCTTTATGGTCAAAAATGTATACTTATATAGTTAGTGATAAAATAGAGAAAAATCAGAAGGATGAAGGTTGTTTATTTAATAATATAGAACAGTACAGAATGATGAATTTAGTTGAATTAAAAAGCATGAACTACACAGTTGAGATAAACAAAGTGTTGAATCCTAATGATGAAAAAATAATTATTTAATAATAATTTTATTGAAAAATAAAATAAATACATTATCATATGGTAAATATTTATTATTATCATGTTCTGTATAGTTTCCACTTTCATAATCATACACCAATGTGTATTATATGTCGTTTCTGCTGTCGTTTCATCAATATAAACCTCTGCAGAATTTTTGTTGATGTTTCTGAGTCCATGTATAACATATAATATACAAATAAACTTTTTTATATCAGTGGAGACTGGATATTGAAAAACTTCTATCTTTTCTAACACAAACATAAAATCCATTCCACAGTTATTATACAAATGGAATAAATTTACTAGGAGATTTTTATTGTACTGTCTGTCTTCTAAATCTCTACCAATTAAGTCAGAAACTTTTAAAAATAATGAATAGGCTTTAATACAATTTTGTTATATTTTTGGTATTATTTAGTAGCAAATTATAATGTGCTATTTCTTTACAGTCATAACAATCTCAGTTTTCTATTTCTTCCAAGCTTTCTGTATCATTTTCTTGATAACTAACAAATATTATTTTGTGTTCTTTTTCTCTGTAAATTCACCTTAATGCACTGATACTGTCGGTGTGGTGCTGATTTCTCAAATGTTCCATAATTAATGTGGTTTAAAATATTCTTTGTCAATTTACATTCAACTTTTGTTGCTCTCTTGATTTATTATTTCTTTCAACAAAAATGTCATATTTAAATTCATCCACACATTAGTCATATTTATAAGATTAAAATTTTTTAATCTTATTAAATTTTTATGGTGTGTAAGTGGATAGTCTACTCAAGAAGCTGAATACCTCAAGCAAATTCCCATGTGTTTAAAGAGATTAGTGTGCTAGGAGTAAATGAACTACTTTATATTATAGGTTGTAAATATTTAAAAACTAGATATGGGGAAAAATGTTGTATGAACCTCAATAATAAATTTAAAATTACTTTACCAAACAGGATGAACAAATTAATTACCACTACAGATCTTCAGTTTTTTAAGAAGGTAATATAAAATTAAAAAATAAGGAACTAAGAACCTTGAAAATAGTGATAATGAGTTTTATGATCCAGAATCCACTCTGAGAATTCCTTGAGTATTTCATATGAAATATGATCTAAAATTTATATTCCTTATACCTCAAAAGTAATTGAAAGGATAATTTCAGCTACCTTATTAAATTTATATTCTCTATACTTAGAAATTAAGTTGAAAGTATAATTTCAGCTACCTAATTCAGGGGGTGCAATGAGTGTGTAAATTGAGTTATTTACATATAAAAATGTCATTTTATATGAACATTCTTTTTTATCTAAAAATGGGGCTTTTGATTTCTGATGGTTATTTGTGCATATAATGCCAGTATTGGTAGAACTGGGCAAATGTCTCCAAATATAATCCACTGTTTTGTCTAGTGTTTCTCAAATGGGGTGCGTTGAGAGTCAAATGTCAAGGTGGATGGAGAAACATTAGACAAATATAATATTCTACCTGTATATATAATATTCTACCTTAGGTTCGTTTATAAATAAATAAATCTTCTGCTACCAGTCACGATTTTCTTTATTTTACTATTTGCACGACGCGTTTCGAGAAATAATTCCCATTTTCAAGTGCGTTTTTATGATGTGTGTTAAGCCATTTCTTTTGATGTTGTCAGTGTGTGTGAGTCTGCTTCACACTGACAACATCAAAAGAAATGGCTTAACACACATCATAAAAACGCACTTGAAAATGGGAATTATTTCTCGAAACGCGTCGTGCAAATAGTAAAATAAAGAAAATCGTGACTGGTAGCAGAAGATTTATTTATTTATAAACGAACCTATTGTATCTACAGTCGCAGGCTTTCAAAAACCATTTATAATGGATCAAATCAGAATATTCTACCTATTTTTAACCATTTTTCTAATTTTAGCTTGTTCTTTCTTAGACATTAATGTATACAGGTACTACTTGATTTTTGTATACTTTACTCAAATTTCTCTTTTTTCACAGCGGAAAACTTCCATTGTCATGTACAGATTCCAGGCTAGGAAGTGCAGACATTGATTCTGTGATCTTAGCTTTTCTCACTTTTAAAGACCAGTTTTTGCTGGTTATCCATATTACTGAAATCCTCATTTAGTTTCACTGAGATCTATTTACAGGAACTTAGTATCATTGGATGCAAGTCATCATATTCATTTCTTTCCAATATCAAAAGAATCCATACTTATTATAAAAATGTGGTGTGTGTGTGTGTGTGTGTGTGTGTGTGTGTGTGTGTGTGTGTGTGTGTGTGTGTGTGTGTGTGTGTGTTGCCCATCTCCTCCTAAACCACTGGACCAATTTCAACAAAACTTGGTGCACATACACCTTACTGCCATGCAACAATCGCTGTTGGAGTCAGAAATACCTACCTATCAAAGGGATGGGTGTGAGGATGAAACAGAAGTGTAACCAATGACGTGTGAATTTCTAGACATCATTGAGCAAGTGTTTGAGAATGAGAGTACTTAGAGACTGACAACAACCTCTACATGTAATTTCAAACCTTTACGAAATTTTTCTCGCTGACAACCGCTATAAAATGGTGAAAGTAAAAATGTTCATCACTTACTAGTTTTCTGCTGTTCATGCACTAAAAGTACCACATGAAGCTTGATGTTTTAATTTATTGTCTCTTTACTACTAACTGTATTCATGACACGTTTTACGAACAGTGTGCACCTATACCATTCAATTTAAGTACAAAATTATATCATTGTGTGACACACAGTCCAGGACATATGACATCATGCGTGAAAAACTGCCACACCATGCGCGACGTTTAAATTTATTACTTCTTTGCTAGTACTTCTATTTACAATAAATTTCGCAGAGAGTATCATCATTTGCTGCTGGAAGTATGTAAAAGGTTATATAGTTGTACGACACATAGATCAGGAGATATGAAGTCATAAACATGAAACACAAGGGCATCCATTGCGCGGTAGGGGCGCAGATGCACAGCAGTAAATACCTGGGCAATGCCGAGTTTCTCCTCTAGTATGCTGAATAAGTGTCAAAAACGTAGGATTTTCATGGCATATCTGAAATACTCATCAAACAGAGTAACAAGATTGTGTGTGATACTCTGTACTCTGGATAATTAATTGAAATGTTAGGTACCTTCCCTTTTCAATTTGTGAAAGAAGTCATTTAAGTAGTAAACGTCCGGTGGAAGTTAACAGAAATGAGTCAACTAAATACCCCTAACGAGAATGCATTTAATGCATGCAATGCCTCACTGCTTAGCTATTCTGGCTGTAATTGTAAGATCATGGTATATAGGCTAATGGTTTTAGAGCGCCATAAAAGAAATGGCTGTTCGGGCCAACAATAAAAATGATTTGCTTCTGCCATTCACACATTATGCAGAGCGCTGTGCTAAATGGCGATGGAAGCTGACCTACAATTTGTACGAACTGTGCTGTCCAGAGCATTGCCTACTAATGAAGAGCCATTGGTAGTCTACTGTGCGTGCAGTTCCATCCTTCATCATTCTCGATAGACAGTTCTTTGGCAGTTGTTACAAACTGTGACATCGATCATAGTTGTGGCAGTGTGCTCGGTATTGTCAGCCGCTTGATCAATACCCCTTTGGTCCGAAGAACTTCACAAGGACGCATACAAATCACGTCTGAGCGTAGCGTTATCATTTTGATATAAAATCGTCACCGTTAAATTTATGTCGTTTTTACACAATTACTTCATATGTATCCGATATGTGAAACAAAAACTGAAATTTTTTTACGCCACTGTATTACACAAAGTTTGAGATGCAAAGGAAGTTCACTTTTAGTTTCTTAATCAACATCTTGATACACTGGGTTCAATATTCGATATTTACCTGCATTGAGTTCACGACTATAACTTTTCATGTCGTTATATAATATTGTTATTTTTATTGTATTTTATTGTTTTATAGACTAGAGTAGCATGTATTCTTGTTTTCAAATAGATACTGAAATGTTCATTGACACTAAACTCATCTTGCGTTTGTTTTGTCGTGTGGTAATGTATTGGTAAAGAGCCATGGCAGATTTCTTGTTGCATGCTCTTTAATCTGTTGAAAGTCGTCGTGTTTACAGGTTCATTCGCCAATCTCCCCAATGTCTCTCCAACTCCGTGTCGATGTAGTGTAGCTGAAACTTTTTACAGCAGTTAGAATGACTAGAAACAGTAATATTTACGTTATAATATCACCTAATTATTTATCAGAGATGAGTAATCGTTCATTTCTTCAAAATAGTTCAAATGGCCCTGAGCACTATGGGACATAACATCTGAGGTAGTGACCTCAGATGTTAAGTCCCATAGTGCTCAGGGCCATTTGAACCATTTTGAAGAAATGAACGAGTACTCATCCTACTTAAACCTATCTAACCTAAGGACATCATACACATCCATGCCCGAGGCAGGATTCGAACCTGCGACCATAGCGGTCATGCGGTTCCAGACAAGCACCTAGAACCGCTCGGCCACACCGGCCGGCGTTCATTTCTTCCTTGAATACAACTTTTACTCTGACTATCCAGTTGCAATACGTAATATTCAGAATTCTGAGTTCCCATCGTTTTTATCAGATTAAGAACAAAATCATTGTCATTAATATTACTTTCAACAACAGAGATCATACAAATCAGAGATAATGCAATGATAATGTTCACTTTTCTTATGCAAGGAGTAATGTCCTTGGTTCCTACAAACAGCAAAGTATGTGACACAATTATTTTCGTAATAAAATGTGATATTACATTATTGTGAACAGTATCTCTCAGATCCTTGTATTAAATGTTGATACGCTGTATCTGCCCTTTTTGTGTGTTCTTCTTTCGCAGTTAAGTACATAAACTTTATTTTACCCATTATGATGAAAGTGTTGAGAGTGTGAGACTGTAAATTGTTCCTATGTTACAAACAAAACAACTAGATACATGCTGACACCTGTTTACTGAGTATTACTCTAGTAGAGATGCTGTGCCATTATAGCTCCTCACTTCGATTTCATGTCAGATAACAAAGTAAACAGGATAAAATAGCAAAATTATTTTATTTTTTTCTAAGGTATAATTTCCTTGCACAAGGGAAAGATTAAAAAAATTAACGCTCTGAAAAATGAGAAAGATAAGTTAGCAATAGGAGAAATGATTCTAATATTTATTTGCATTAAATTTACATAAAAGTGAGTTTCATTGAAGAATCTGTAGAAGATTAATGAAAGAGAGAAATGTGTATACAAGAAAACGTTATATGTTGTTGTCTAAAATTCAGAGTGAGTTTCCTAAGAATCTGTTAGGGCACTCCAACACGCAGTGGTAAAAGAGACTTAAATAACTATCATCCAATGTCCTTGCAGTCTCCAAAAGAAAAAGGAATGTATTCAACAACAGTCTCACATTTAGGTAAAAACAAGGTACTTACCATGTCACAGTTCAGATTCAAGAAGAATTACTTGACTGATAATTCTGTTTATACATTCACTCAATAAATATTGCAAGCATTAAATAATAAAATATCACCAGTCTTTTGTGATATTTCCAAGGTGTTAGATTGTGTGGATCAAGTTACTCTCTCGGAAAAAATTTTTTTTTATGAGGCTACTGGCTTTACATGCAACTGGTTTGAACCCTACTTAACAAAAATAATGTAAAACATTGCCCTGAATAAATTAAACACAGAAAATTTTAGTTACTATTGATGAGGGATTGCCACAAGATTCAATTTAGAATCCACTCCCACTCCTTATGTATGTCAATGGCTTCCCACGTAACAGTTAACAAGCTGAATTGACAATTTTCAGGTGATACTAGTGTTGTAATAAACCTCGTAAGAGAGAAAGTAACAGAAGTGATTGTTAATGGCGTTTTCCAAAGAATCATTAAGTTGTTCTCTGAATATAGACCATCCTCAAATATTGAGAAAGTACACTATATTTAGTTCTGTACAATAAATAGTAATGCTAATATCTGGTGTGAAAATTTGAACTGAAAGAATTATATCACTGAGCTGCTCGAACAGTAGTCATTAAGTTCAGATGCTTCTGCTCTTCGTATAATTGCTAGTCTTTAAAACAAACGAATCACCTTCCTGACATATTTTGCATATTTGCTTTCAATAGTGTCTTATGGAATAATTTCCAGGGTAACTCATCATACAGAAAGAAAGTATTGATTGTAAAAAAGCAAGCCGTAAGAATAATAAGCAGTTTTTACTCGCTGTCGTCATGTAGATACCCCTTTAAGGAGGTGGGCATTTTAACTGCACCATCACAACACATATATTCGCTAATGAAATTCGTCATAAATAATTCATCATAATTTGAAAAGAACAGTCATGTGCATACCTACAACACAAGAAGAAAAAAATTCCTTTCTTACCGACTATTAATGCTGTCAGTGGCTCATATACCTTTGCAGAATTCCCGCCTTACGTGGACAAACCAGATGTCAAACCGTCAAGTGCAGTTGCGTTTTGTAAACCAGATTGAGAAGACACTGCCAATTCGGACATTTGGTAAATTTAAAGATAATTACCAGAAAACGGCTTCGTAAGCTGTAGCTTGCGAAAAGACAGCAATATTAGATAAATAACAGCCTAAATAGAAAGAAATATTTGCTGCAGTCGTTCAGTAAGTATCTGGTTGTGATACCCTCCATGAAAAAGATCCTCATAAAGGTACTCAATATGCAGCAACAAAAATCACTGATCATTCGTCCAGTAACTTAAACCATCTGACAGGTAGCGCAGATACTTTTAAATGGGCCTTAAAATCATTTATTCTGGACAATTCTTTCTATTCCATTGACGAATTTTTGTTTAAAAACTGTGCACTCGAAAAAAAAACACAAGAAAAAAGGGGAAACAAGCTTGTAAGTGTAGTTGTGTGTGTAGGTTTCATTGACGATAACACTGATCATGAATACATGTACTGTAAACTGACTCATTCAACATTATTTCGATAAAATAGTCGTTCGAATGATCTGTGAAAAATGTAACAAACTATTTAACTAACCAACTGTCGCTCCCTCTTTGAAGTGTCGCTAGTACCTACTGTTGTCTAAACTGAAGACATCTAAATCTGCATTTGCATACGTACTCCGTAACACAATGTACAGTGCATGGCGAAGGTTACTTTCTACCACTGCTAGCCACTCCTTTCTACCAATGCTAGCCAGTCCTTTTCCTGTTCTAATCGCAAATGGAGTGAGGGATACACGATTGACCCTGTACCTCCAAACGAGTCATAATCTCCATTAATTTTTCCTTAAGGACTTTTCACAAGATTGGAGGCATTAGAATCGTTCTGCAGTCTGTCGCAAACGCTAGTTCTCTTAAACATTCTCAACAAAAATTCCATCCGAACAGGCCTCAGAGGGCCCAACGGCACCAACCGATCACCGTGTATACTCAACCGTTAGCCGCCACTGGATGCGGATATGGAGGGCCATGTGGTCAGCACACCGCTCTCCCGGCCGTTATCAGCTTTCGTGACCAGAGCCGCTACCTCTCAATCAAGTAAGTCCTCAATTGGCCTCACAAGGGCTGAGTAGAGCGGAGTGCACGCCGCTTGCCAACAGCATTCGGCGATCCCGGACGGTCACCCATCCAGGTGCTAGCCAAGCCCGACAGCGCTTAACTTCGGTGAACTGACGAACAGTCTGAACAGGATTTCGCAAAAACAAAAAAGATCGTCTTCCTCCGTAGGATTCCCACCTAAGCTCGGGGAGCATTTTCGTTCCCTCGTACCTTCTTAACCGACCATTAACAACCTAGCAGCACGACTCTGAATCCGTTCGATGTCTTCCCTTAATCTGATCTTCTGGAGATCCCAAACATGAATGTGTCCAGCAGGTGTACGAAGTCACGTTTAAGCGACTTCCCTAAAACTCAGCGTAGTCGGTCTCTCACCTTCGTTACAGTACCGCAGTGTTCACTTTGTTTCAAGAGATCTTGCACAATGGAAATGCTGTTGACCTGGGATCTGACCGTGTCTATCGCGCCTGCTGCAGAAGAGGGGGACGACGTTAACGCGTGGACACGTAGACCGCTGTAGTCCCCTGGCGGGTCTAAGAGCCCGCAACACGACTGCTGCCGAATAAAGCAGGCCTTGAATAATGGGGGTCGCGTGTGCCAGCACTTTGCTCCTCGCCACAAACGCTGCCGGGACAGCGCCCTCTTCCCTGGTGTCTATTATCACATTTTTTAGTATAGAGACTCGAGTTTAATCTTTAATTACAAGCAAACCAATAGGTCTACCGCAAAATAAGTTACAACAATAGTTTTCTTATTTTACTCCACAATAGGCTATACGGAGCAATTTGGTTTTAAAATTCGATATATATGTTTTTTTGTTTTGTATTGTAATAAGGACTGTCCGGTTTTCGGTGTCTTCGCTAGGAAGTGCTTACTTCAAAGCTGAATAACCTGAAGCGTATTTGTCGGTTGTTAATGAAATTGTGGTTGTGGTTGAAAGAAGCTACAACCACTGTGACCGTACAGTGTGATAAGGATTTTATAAAGAGTCATATTTAAGACTGGTTGTGTGCTAGGTGGACCTCGCGATTAACAGCTTACACGGCTGTGAAAATGAATGCGGCCTTGCCGTGAATCCTCTGGCTGTTGGGAAACGGTTTGTCTGTGACTGGCAACTTAGCACCTGATTCCGCCACTGCGCCCTCTGTTACTCCCACGACTCATCAGGCACAGAATCAGTCTTAAATATCACTCTTTCCAAAATCCGTATCACACTGTACGGTCACAGTGCTTGTAGCTTCTTGCAACTACAAAATAGACCTTCAAACAAACCCACACTTTCTGTTATATTTTCGTCCTCTGCTGAGAAGAAGTTTATTTTCAAAAATCATAAGAACTTTTTTGGGTCATTGAAGAACTCTGGAACTTTAGATTTGAACTACCAATATATGTGCCTATAACCTATTAAAATTTCACTAACATTGGACAAATACATATCAAGCTATACGGTTCTGAAACGAGCACTTTGTAGCGAAGACACCGAAAACGAGACAATCCTCAGTACAATCTAAAAAAAAGTATATATGGAAATCTAAAATCAAACTGCGCCATATAGCATAACGTAGAATAAAATAAGAAAAATATTGGCATAATTCATTTTGAGATAGGCCTATTCGTTTGCTTGTAATTAAAGTTTAAACTCGAGTCTCCGTCATAAAAAAATCCGATAGTAGTCCTGTCTTGGAGCACGACTAGAACTGCTCGAGCAGATTACGTTACAGGTCGAGTAAACTCGGCTTCTGGTCGAGCAATTGATCGTCCTACAATGATGCGACTCTTGTTGGTACAAATTCCAAGACATGTCTTACTGTTATTAAAGTACTATGAATTTCAATAATAAAAATAACTGTCGAACACGAACTGCAATATCTTATAGAATGCAGATTATACAGTGTGTTCCAAAATCATCTGTACAACTTTAATCACATATGTTTCAGAAATCAGTGCAGATATTTCTATGGTGACTGAGGATGGGATACTGAACAACAGTACATGAATACTTAACGTCATTTGCAGACTAATAATTATAGCTATTACAGGTGGTATGTTCTTAGATAGGTTAGTACCTCCAAGCACGTGGCAAGAGCAAGCCATTAAAGCTTATTTTTCCTTGGGCAGGAGGTCAGGTGTTGAATGTGGACTCGTGGACCTAATGCGGTTAGCAATACTGACGGGCCCAGTCCACTTAGTAATGCAATTATTTCCCTGCAGAAAACATCGTGTAGTAAAAGACGTCAAGTGTTCACAGGAAGACTGTTAGACGCAGAGAGAAAAACAACCAACACATGGTGTGTGTACATATTAATGTACCACATACAAAAATACCTGCACTTATGCCCGTTACACATTGTATAAATGAAAGAAAGAACTAATTAAACTGCTTATCTTCGTCAGAAACAATTCTACGACAGTGAATGCCTTACTTTAGGACTCCATAATACGGACACTCTGCAAGAATTGAACCACGCCATCAAGTCAAGACGTCCAAGAACGTTCAAATGGTTCAAATGGCTCTGAGCACTATGGGACTTAAACATCTGAGGTCATCAGTCCCCAAGCTGTAGAACTACTTAAACCCAACTAACCGAAGGACATCACACACATCCATGCCCGAGTCAGGATTCGACCTGCGACCGTTGCAGCAGCGCAGTTCCGGACTGAAGCACCTAGAACCGCTCGGCCACAACGGCCGACCCCAGGAATGTTGACGGGCGGCATCATTGTATTGCAGGATTATGCCCGCCCAAATATTTTCAAGGTTGTGTCAAGTATGCTGCAGAAGCTTCGCTGTATAGTGTCCCCATGAATATCTTTGACAACTTAATATACAAACTATATGGATTTTTGTTAAGGGTTAAATATTATTCTGATACTAGAAACAGTGATAAAATCTTAAATATGTACACTTAGTTAATATTTCGTTTATGATTGCTAAAGATAATGACAAGAATGTGTCCAGAAGAAGCCAACATGTAATCGCTGGCTGCTGTCATCTAAAAATCTAATCGTGCTATAAGATTATGGCGCTCGTGGTTCTGTTCGGTTTGCTCGCTAAAAAAAAAGAAAACATTTCGTCTGCACTCGATGAGAGACCATACTGCTTGTATTCGTGCTTGCCAAATCCTACCTTGGCCAGATAGATCGCCGGATCTCTCCGCAATTCAGAACGTTTTCAACATTATGAGCAGGGCCATCCAACCATCTCGAGAGTTTGACGATATAGTGCGCCGACTGGGCAGAAGTCGGCGCGATATCTCTCAGGTTATACAACAACTTTATCAGTCATTGGCACGCCGAATAACTGCTTGCGTTAGTGTCAGAGGTGGACCAACGCGTTACTGACGTGCTCAAATTGTGAAGCTCTATGTCTCGAATAAATCATCAATTTTTTCTGAGAATAAATACTTTTTTGTCTGTACATGTACAACACATCTACAGGTTTCGGCCCCGTTCGTATAATTCCTTCGTAATGCGACATTTTTTGTCTTGGAGTGCAATTATCTGCTTGTGTTCTGTTAGAGATTGTTCTTGAAACAAGCACTTCCTATGTATTTCATAGAACACTGATTAACAAATCGCATTGAAAAAAGAGATTTGTGACAGTACATACAATACGACGAAAAAACCATACCGAAGAAATCCTTATAGAACAAGAGGGTTGAGATACAGCGTATATTTCATCCTAAATTTGCAAATCCAAAAAACTGAATATACGGGATGCGGCGCGGGAATTTCTTTATTTATATGGTTCAAATGGCTCTAAACACTATGGGACATACGAGGTAATCAGTCCCCTAGACTTAGAACTACTTAAACCTAACTAACCTAAGGACATCACACACATCCATGCCCGAGGAAGGATTCGAACCTGCGACCGTAGTAGCAGCGCGGTTCCGGACTGAAGCGCCTAGAACCGCTCGGCTACAGCGGCCGGCCTTTATTTAAAGAAATCGTAAAAACAAAGGTATTGGAGGTATCAATGTCTCTTTTCTTTACACCGACATACATTCAGTTTTATCTCATTAGGTTTTCAAAATGGTATTTTGAAGGTGGATCCGGTTCTGCTCGATGGATCTGGAGAGTAGAGATCCGAAGTTTCGGTCCACTTTGTCCATCGTGTCTCTGTCTATGTTGGCAATAGCGGGACGAATATTGTTCCGCAGCTCACATAGGATTCGTAGAGGCTTGATATACACCAATGATTTAAGACAGCTCCATAAGAAAAAGTTGCACGAGGCTACAAATTGGGGAGCGTGCTGGCCACTGAAGATCTCTCAAAGGGATGAGCCTGTCGGGGAAGTGTTCGTGCAAGAGTTCATTGACGTTCGTGCTGTGAGAACAGTCTTGCCAGTTCGAAGGCAGCACTCGAATAACCAATTCACAGTATCCAGATACTGATGGTTCCAGTATGCCAATAGCGATACATGTAAATGTTTATACATGAATTGCATATGGGGCCAGAGGATGCCATATTCAAATGCCGAAGCCGACCGTTGTGGCCGAGCGGTTCTAGGCGCTTCAGTCCGGGACCGCGCGACCGCTACGGACGCAGGTTCGAATCCTCGCCTCGGGCATGGATGTGAGTGTGATGTCCTTGGGTTAGTTAAGTTTAAGTAGTTCTAAGTTCTAGAGGACTAATGACATCAGATGCAAGTCCCATAGCGTTCAGAGCCATTTGAACCAAGTGCCGAAACGGATTGTCAGAGTAAAATAAAACAACTCCTCAAAACATTCGGCTGTCTGGCGATATTCCTTGCTAAAAACTAATGCCCTCTGGTGGTACTTCTGCCTATCACAGAGAATTGCAACTTTAATCACGTACATACTCGCCGACTGTGTGTACGTCTACGACTGCACGTTGGCATCCGACCATACCTTCTGGATGTTTTACTGTTTTTTTGCCATGCAATGTATGTTCATTCAATTGAATGGGAAAATAGAGTAATTTGTATTTATTATACGAACGGGACCCAAACCTGTAGATGTGTTGTACATGTACAGACAAATAAGCGACTATTGTTTCAGAAAAAAATGATGATTTATTCGGGAAATAGAGCTTCACAAATTAAGCAAGTCAATAACGCGTTGGACCATATCTGGTACTTATGCAAGCAGTTATTCGGCTTGACATCGACTGATAAAGTTGTTGTATGACCTTCTGAGAGAAATCGTGCCAACTTCTGTACAATTGGCGCATTGTTGTTGCTGTTGTTATGGTCTTCAGTCCAGAGACCTGTTTGATGCAGCTCTCCGTGCTACCCTATCCTGTGCAAGCTTCTTCATTTCTGAGTAACTACTGCAACCAACATCCTTCTGAATCTGCTTAGTGTATTCATCTCTCGGTCTCCCTCTACGATTTTTACCCTCCACGCTGCCCTCCAATACTAAATTGGTGATCCCTTGATGCCTCAGAACATGTCCTACCAACCGATCCCTTCTTCTAGTCAAGTTGTGCCACAAACTCCTTTTCTCTCCAATTCTGTTCAATACCTCCTCATTAGTTATGTGATCTACCCATCTAACCTTCAGCATTCTTCTGCAGCATCACATTTCGAAAGCTTCTATTCTCTTCCTGTCTAAACTATTTATCGATCATGTTTCACTTCCATACATGGCTACACTCCAAACTACTTTCAGAAAGGACTTCCAGACTCTTAAATCTATACTCGATGTTAACGAATTTCTCTTCTTCAGAAACGCTTTCCTTCCCATTGCCAGTCTACATTTTATACTCTCTCTACTTCGACCATCATCAGTTAATTTGCTCCCCAAATAGCAAACCTCATCTACTACTTTAAGTGTCTAATTTCGCTAATTCCCTCAGCATCACCTGATTTAATGCGACTACATTCCATTATCCTCGTTTTGTTTTTGTTGATGTTCATCTTATATCCTCCTTTCAAGACACTGTCTATTCCATTCAACTGCTCTTCCAGGTCCTTTGCTGTCTCTGACAGAATTACAATGTCATCAGCAAACCTCGATGTTTTTATTTCTCCTCATGGATTTTAATACCTACTCCGAATTTTTCTTTTGTTTCCTTCACTGCCTGCTCAATATACAGTTTGAATAACATCGGGGAGAGGCTACAACCCTGTCTCGCTCCCTTCCTAACCACTGCTTCCATTTCACGCCCCTCAACTCTTATAATTGCCTTCTGGCGCATTATATCGTCAAAATCCCGAGATGGTTGGAGGGCCCTGCTTATAATGCTCCAAACGTTCTCAATTGGGGAGAGATCCGGCGATCTTGCTGACCAAGACAGGATTTGGTAAGCACGAATACAAGCAGTACGGACTCTCGTCGAATGCAGACGAACTTATTTTATTTTATTTTGTTGTCAGTCAACTGATAGGTCTGAGGGGTCCTTCAACCTATGTCCTCAATTATTTGCCGGATGTATTCCGATCTCTATCTTCCTCTAAAATTTTTACCCTTTACATCTCCTTCTGGCACCAAGAAGTTATTGCCTGACGTCTTAACAGATACCCTACCGTCCTGTCTCTTCATCTTGCCAGTATTGTCCAACATGAAGACAAGCAGTAGAAATTCTCGCCGTGTGCGAGCGGGCGTTATCTTGCTGAAATGTAAGCCCAGGATGGCTTGCCATGAGGAGCAAAAAACGGAGCTTAGAACATCGTCGACATAGCGCTGTGCTATGAGTGTGCCACGGATGACAAGGAAAGGGATTCTGCTACGGAAAGAAATGGCACTCTTGACCATCATTCCTGGTTGTCGGGCCCCACTGCTCTCCTGGGCATCACCAGACACGCCTTCCATGGTCATCGGGACTCATTACTGAAAACAGCTCTACTCCAGTCGATGAGATTCCAGACCGAAGACAGACGTGCATGTGTCTGGCTTTAGTAACCTTTCTAATGCTTTTGTGAGCACCTGATCACGAAGCAAAGGTTTTACTTCTCGTAGTCGACGAACCAGGACTGATATTGACAACGGATTGATGATGGTAGCCCTAGTAACAGTAGTGTCTTTAGCATAGGAGTATCTTAACCGATTCTACAGCCTTCAAGCGCTGGTTTATACCTCATTGTGTCACGTCTGCTATAATAAAAAGGTTCATTACAGTTTGTGATTTCTTTACGTGGCCTCTGTTCACTATAACCACATCTTTGGTTTATTCTTCGGTATCATTCTATAACCATTAAAGAAAAATAAGTCGTCGGTTAGTTCATTAGAGACTTCGCACAGACTCGAATAGGGTAAATGATCCTTTACAAAGGAACGGTCCCGGCATTCGCATTACGGCATTTAGGGAAACCACGGGAAACCTGTATCTCGATAGCCGGACGCGGAAACGAAAACCCCTCCTTTCGAATGCGAGGCTAGCGTGCTAACCACCACCCCACTGGGCCGATCATGCATCTGCATCGCTATTAATGGTATGGTTTCGGGTGTTCTGCCGGGATGTTGTTTCCATTTTATACACTTTAATATTTCGACGACCGACCCGGCCATTTTCTTTAGGTGCTACGAATCGAACTGTTACGTTTACTCGCTGGCTGAACTCACATCAGACTGTTAACTATTGTTGGTCCTGCGCCGCCATTTACAGATGAGTTCGATTGCCGACGCCCACTACACCCTTCGAAGCTCTTTTGTTTTTTCAAAGCCACGTTCTCGCAGCGTTCGCCAGCTCAGACAGATGCGATGGGCGGCGCGACTGAGTGCTGGACCCCACGCCTTGTTTAAATTGTTTCCTGGGTTTTCCGACGACTCTATTTCTACAGACTTCTTAATTACGTTGCCCACAAACGTGGCGATACAATTCTCGTCGTATTTCATTGCATGATTATATCTGTGGTAGTGTTCGGCAACAGCTGATTTGCTCTATTGTTTTAGACAGGTACGTCGCTGATGACTGTTGCATCTCTCCTCGACACTTATAAGAGTTTCCCTCACATAAGACACATTCTCATGTAAGGCGGTACACATCCAGCTTTCGAAGACCTGTATCATATTTGACATGCTGAATGCCACGTTTCCGTACGAGTTTTGCCGGATATTGGACCAGTAAAAAATGGAAATAAAAACTGGGCTAAGCACTTGGAATCACACCATCATTCATTCATTCCGAGTACACCTGAGAGCTCACATCAGCATCGCTAGTCCCTATAAGCGATATTAGCTTCTGCCATATTTACTGCTGTTATTGCAACTTCCAGGTATTCAACATAATTTTCATATTGTTTAAATAAAAGATGGAAGGAGGAGGGAGAAGGGGGGGAGGAGCAGTATAATGTGGTACGTTACTTTCGGAAGGGTAGATCTAATGCAAAAACTTCGTTATCACAAATATTTCTGATCCATTTGCATCAATAATGCGGAAGTGCATTAATTAATTCCATTACTGTCTAAACTATGGTTTTATAAGTCCGTGTTGTAATTAGTTTTTCGCTCCACTTGGGTACGCTTCTTTCGTTGAGAACGACGTGGAACGATTTTTTAAGAGTTCCATTTATGTGCAAATTTGGTTAAAAGCCGTTACGAATTGCGCGCATTTTTCAAAGTTTCTAAAAGTACTAATTGTTTTTTTTTTACTTGCCAAGGGTACACTCGTAGCACTCTAAAAGCGACGAACGATGTATAAATTTTCCTAAGCCCTGAAAAAGCTGCATGGTAAGTGAAATTAGGGGGAACCAAGACCGGCGAGTTGTAACGAACGACAGTGTTACAGGCTTCGATAACCGCTTCTGCGCTCAACCAGCTAAATCTGTTGTCGATGTGTGTGAATTGAGAAGTGATACGTATAGCGCTATGGACTCTCCCTTGTCGCAATAAAGCCAAATTGATCACCAGAATGCCTTTGTGAATACGCCGAAAAAGTAAGTGAAAATGGTGATCTCTTCCAGGAGAGGGATTCTGTGCAGTTACAGTAAACAATGGCATACTGATACTTGTATTTTGAAGTTTCCACCTTGAGCCAAACTTCGAAATATGCTGTTAAGGTATCTTTTTGTTCAAAAACCTTTGTGAACCTGAAGATCACAATACCGACCTGCGTGTGTCTGCGTCCAATATTTCTTAATATTTTGTATTAGAATAACAAGTGTCCGTGGTTATTAAGGTATGCGCTTTAGGGCCCATAATTACTAGAACTTTTTGTTTCGAATTGTCATTCCTGTCGTATCCCTAAATATCGACCATTTCTCCGGGGACACCCTGATTGGGCTTTGCTGAAGAAAATCGTCTTAAGATGAATATGAATACTACTTATTCAATTTGAGTGTCAGTCATATTTTACAAACGATATTATTTTTCATTTGAAGTTTTATTTTAAATACTCGAATGGTAAAACGACAATTTCCTATAATTTCCTAAGGAGGTAAGCCTCAAAATATATTAATTGTTGAAACTTCCTGGCAGATTAAAACTGTGTGGCGGACCAAGACTCGAACTCGGGACGTTTGCCTTTCCGGGCAAGTGGTCTACCGTCTGAGCTACCCAAGCTACCCAACAATATTAATTATTCAACGGAACAATGACGTGAAACTGGTATTTGCTGAAGAAAATCATCTCAAGGTGACTATCACATAGTTTGCGCGTGTCGGTTGTAGTTTACTAATGATGTTACTTTTCATTTGAAAATTGTGTGGTAATGAACTAACAGAAAAACAACAGTTTCTTATACGTGCTCAAAGGAGAACCGTCAAAATATATTTATTGTTCAAGCGAACAAGGATGCGAATATTGAGCTTACCCGGACAAAATCACCTCGAGATAAAAATTACGTTGGCGTCTCAGTTCTATAATGGGCGACCCTAAAGTTTCCGTACGGAGGCCATACAATCTCCTTGGCCCCATGTCCGTGCTTGTATATCCGCACTGGAGTCGCGCTGGGTTGCATATACGGAAACTTTTTGATCGCCCCTTATAATTTATAAACGATATTACTTAGAAATCTTTTGAAAGATACGTGGTAAACTGCTTTATATAAAATGACAATTTCGTCGAATTATCACTTTAGTAAGCCCAACGAACACATTAATCTGGAATCTAATGCCTAGTTAAAGCCAGCGGAATACCTCGATACCTTATAGTTGACCAAGCAAGCTTCGACATGTTTACGATAATCATAGTGAGTGAGCACATTTTGGCGTCTTCAAGTCAACATGGACAACTAGACCGACTGACTACCGGAGTGTTGTCAAAAGTGGGTTAAGAAATATTGGTACAGTTACAGCAACGACTTTACACACAAAAAGAAGAAACAAAATTACTGAAGAGAAATATATCCTCGTCATGGAGGATAACATAGTCAAATATTTGTTTTCTCTATTTAGGCTTCTGCCATAGTCAAATATGTATTTTTTCTACTTCGGCTTTTTTCTTTCTTTCCACAAGCGATTTCAGCTTATAAAGCCATTTCCTAGTGATAATCTGCATGAATTCGGTGCCTATCCGTATAGTGAACAATCAAACGGCGTACTATGAATCGCAGTAAAGGAGTGCACCCAAAACGCAAAGTTCTGGAACACAACGTACGGTGTGTTTGATTATTATAGGCAAACACTACAGGGGCGAGTGGAGAACGTTGAAACAACCAAATAATACTAATAAACACAAGTCCACAAACCAGTGGTTTCCCCGATACGAACTGTAAGGTGGTCATTTCATTTTGGTTTTGTATGTTATCGATGTGCACGTCAGAGAGGGAGAGCGCAAGTTACGTTACTGTTAAACGATCTTTGGCCTTGTTGTGGCACAGTGTTTGCCTCTGCACAGTCAGATACATTCTTTGTTGAAGTGTGGTAGTTGACTGTCGCATTCAGCAGTGCCGTGTTGACTTGCGATTGTATCTGTTACATGAAGAAAGATTTATTGTAAAAGACAGCAAGGATGAATATGATGTATAGGTTGTAAGCCGAAAATATCATTTCATAGGAATAATTATGCATTATCACATAAGACAGTTTGAATATAGTTTGGAAATTTTATTTAGTACAGAAATCTAACTTAACCGCTGCTTGCTAGCTGTTTGCTGATGTGCTTTCGAGAAATCTGCAACAGTGTTGTCAAGACGTGAGGTAAGTGGAAATTCTGAGTACGGCCAGGAATTGTTTTACTTCAGTTACGCATTTAATACAACTATAATGATAATTTTAAGTTGGATAAAAGTTTGAGAATATATAGTTTTGTTAATATGTAGTGGGAGATAAACTTAGGTTAAATTTCATACAGAAACGAATGTGGTGAGGAGGTTACAGGATCTTTACGACTGAGTACACGAACACCTTATGACAGAGTCACTGAATATGAACTGCAGACATGCACTTGAAGACAAACACATTGCAACGTGTATCCACGTAGTTACAAGTCCATGTGAATGCAGGCTCCAGCACTACAGGTTCGAAATTCGGAGGCGTGTTCTGAATGCACTGACAATTATCCACAATGCATTCCCGGAGTTCAACAACGGTATCAGCTGGTCTGGAATAGACCAAAACTTTTAAATATGCCAACATAAAAAATTGAATAGTAGGTCAGATATTAATAGTGTTATAACATTTGCATGAATGCACCTGTGTGTACGTCGTATCGGGAAAACCATTGATTTTGGACCTATGTTTATGAGGATTGATTGATTGTTTCATTGTCCTCTACTCGTCCCTTTCGTTTGCACCTACAATAGCCAAACTGCACTGAAGAGCCAAAGAACCTGGTACACCTGCCTAATATCGTGTAGGGCCCTGCGAGCACGCAGAAGTGCCGCAACACGACGTGGCATAGTCTCGACTAATGTCTGAAGTAGTTCTGGAGGGAATTGACACTACAAATCCTGCAGGGCTGTCTATAACTCCGTAAGAGTACGAGGGGGTGGAGATCTCTTCTGAACAGTTCGTTGCAAGGCATCCCAGATATGCTCAATAATGTTCGTGTCTGGGGAGTTTTGTGGGCAGCGGAAGTGTTTAAACTCAGAAGATTATTCCTGGAGCCACTCTGAAGCAATTCTGGGCGTGTGGGGTTCCGCATTG
The DNA here is from genome assembly GCF_021461385.2 of Schistocerca piceifrons. NCBI lineage: Eukaryota > Metazoa > Arthropoda > Insecta > Orthoptera > Acrididae > Schistocerca > Schistocerca piceifrons. The sequence continues at coordinate 508,406,038 of NC_060142.1, read as the reverse complement.
TCCTGCTGGAATTGCCCAAGTCTGTCGGAATGCACAATGGACGTGAATGGATGCAGGTGATCAGACAGGATGCTTCCGTACGTGTCACCTGTCAGAGTCGTATCTAAGCGTATCAGGAGTCCCACATCATTCCAACTGCACACGTCCCACACAATTGCTGAGCAAAAAAATGTTCAAATTTGTGTGAATTCCTAAGGGACCAAACTGCTTAGGTCGTCGGTCTCTAGATTTAACACACTACTTAAACTAACTTATGCTAAGAACAACATACACACCCGTGCCCGAGGGAGGATTCGAACCTCCGGCGGGAGGGGACGCGCAGTCTGTGACATAACGCCTCAAACCGCGCGACCACTCCGCCTCCACCAGCTTCAACAGTCACTGCTGACATGCAAGGTCCATGTATCCATGAGGTTGTCTCCATACCCGTACACGTCCATCCGCTCGATACAATTTGAATCGAGACGCGTCCGATATTTCCTCTCATCAACAGTCCAATATCGGTGTTGACGGGCCCAGGCGAGGCGTAACGTTTTTTGTCGTGCAGTCATCAAGGGTACATGAGTGGTCCTTCGGCTCCGAAAGCCTATATCGACGATGTTTCGTTGAATGGTTCGCGCGCTGACACTTGTTGGTGGCCAAGCATTTAAATCTGCAGCAATTTGCGGAAGCCTTGCACTTCTGTCACGTTAAACGATTTTCAGTCGTCTTTGGTCCAGTTCTTGCGGGATCTTTTCTCGGCAGCAGCTATGTTGGAGATCTGATGTTTTACCGGATTCCTGATATTCGCGGTACAAACTTGAAACGGTCGTACGGAAAGATCCCCACTTCATCGCTAACTCGGAGATGCTGTGTCCCATCGCTCTTGGCCCGATTATAACACCACGTTCAGACTCAATTAAATCTTGGTAACCTGCCACTGTAGCAGCAGTAAGCGATCTAGCAACTGCGCCAGACACTTGTTGTCTTGTATAGGTCTTGCCGACCGCAGAACCGTGTACTGCCAGTTTACATATCTCTGTATTTGAGTACGCATACCAATACCAGTTTCTTTGGCGCTTTAGTGTGTATATGTGGGATATTTTGTTTTAAATTGAGGTAAATATATATTTAGAAAACTACTCATCGTACGAAAGAAGGTTCTGGGTGAAAAGTTAATATTAGTAAAGTGCTACAACTGCCCACCTCATCTCCACTCCTCATGCGTCGGCAGGGTCAACTTTGTATTTTCATTTGGAAACTTCCCATTTTTACTGCATATTCGTATTCTGTGGGAGAAAATAGGTACGGTTTACTCTAACCACTTTTTTCCCTTCATTTTAGATGGCGCTGTAATCGACAAAATCAAGTGCGGCTGTTTTTTCCAATTAAGAACCGACGCATTTGATTCTACATTTCGTTTGCGATCTAAACCTTCACGTTCTAACGGTTGATATTCGTGTCCGAAATTTATTTTAGTGCTGCAAATTTGATTGTACAGTACAATACGGTTAGCTGTTTCAATGTCTGGTTAGGTTGGTTGGTTGGTTAATTTGGGAGAGGGGATCAAACAGCGAGGTCATAAGCCCCATCGTTTAGGGAAGGATGGGGAAGGAAATCGGTCGTGCTCTTTCAAAGGAACCATCCCGGCATTTGCCTGAAGCGATTTAGGGCGATCACGGACAACCTAAATCAGGATGGTCGGACGTGGGTTTGAACCGTCTTCCTTCCGAATGCGAGTCCAGTGCGCTAACCACTGCGCCACCTCGCTCGGTGCAGTTTGGTTAGAAACTACATTTAGCGTGATCCAGGATCAACGGTGAGGATGTTACAGTTTTCTGTGTCTATCGGGGTGCTTCACATCAGTGAGTCCCATTGCTTCTCACCACTGGGTTGACTGATTTCGATGAATCCCCTTGCCTCTCGCCATTACTTAATTTCAGTGGGGGTGTGAGTGTTTAAGGATATGTATGTACCCACGGCTGGTGAGCCTTGTCACTATCACTTCATGGAAATTTTACATTATTACAATGGTTGTGGTTTGTGTTCCGCTGGTAGCCGCGTAGCGGCCAGCACGAGAGTTATGATGGTTGGATGGAAACACACACCGAAATCAGTCGTCCTGACGGCGGAATACGATAGCGGCCACAGGACTCAAGCATTCCGATGGTCTGGACACTCAGTGCAGTCAACCCCGTAGGAAACAGAAAACTACGTTATCATTCGAGTAGCTTCTTTGCCAGAAACGTCAATGTCTAGCCGTATTATTTGTATTGTGCAGTCACGTCTGCAACACTCAAGTAACGTTAGAAAATCAGTATCAATCGTCAGAACACAAAGATTTACATTTACATAGCAAATGAAATGCGGAATCAGATGCGTCGGTTCTTAATTGTGAAACCAGGCACACTTGGTATTTGTCGATTACAGTGCTATCTGCCACGAAAGGGAAGCTCTATGTTTTGTGTGAATCGTACTTATTTTTTGGTACAGAATCCGAATATGCAAACGAACCTACGCAGGAGGGATGATTAGGCGGTGGCCAGCTGTAGCACAGACCGATATCCCATTTACTAATTTTAATATTTCACCTAGAAGATTTTTTTTCGCACGATGCTTCGTTTTTGAGACATTTGGTTGTCTCAAGTTAAAAGAAACACCTTTATGCCTGAAGTTCCGATACCACATTAACTCTGGTTATAGTGAGGCAACTGTCTTAGTAGTTTTGCATTTAGCATTCGATGCGTTCCGTGATTTGCATCATGGCATGTGCAAGGGGGATATTACAGTAACCAGCTAGCACGCACGTAAAATTTGATCCCCATAGCGGCATTATTTCCGTGTGTTCAGCTTTCGTTTTACAGTTCTACAAATGAAACTGCACGTCAGGCTAGACCTAGAACAAAGACCTTCCAGCTTTCGTAAGATCTCTCGGCGACTCGCATCCTGTGAGAAGCGAAGTGTCTTCTGAATAACTGCCTACTACTGAATGGAAGCAACTTGGTCCACAGAGGTACTACATATCTGCCTTTCATGTTTGCCGGCTTCCTCCGGCTGCATACCTTCCAACTCCGCTCTGCTTCTCATGTCTAATGGCTTGCGGAGAGCAGGCAAACGGATTCCGATAGGGTGGATGCTTAACGTTCGGAATCGCGAACACGAGCATACCGCCGCTACGTATCGATCCCTGCTTCGGAAACCTGGCACTTAGTCAAGCAGAGTCCCCTGTGCTCCTTTTCCTTGCAACCCGAGTCTTAGCAAATACCTCAAGGATGTCCCTTCTAAACTACTCCAGCTGCATATCTGCGAAAGTGTATGGGTTTAGTTTCGGGGATAGCAAGGAATGAAAGAGTAACACTTCATCTACATCTACTTTTATACTCCGCAAGCCACCCAACGGTGTGTGGCGGAGGGCACTTTACGTGCCACTGTCATTACCTCCCTTTTCTGTTCCAGTCGCGTACGGTTCGCGGGAAGAACGACTGCCGGAAAGCCTCCGTGTGCGCTCGAATCTCTCTAATTTTACGTTCGCGATCTCCTCGGGAGGTATAACTAGGGGGAAGAAATATATTCGATACCTTATCCAGAAACGCAGCCTCTCGAAATCTGGACAGCAAGCTACACCTCGATGCAGAGCGCCTCTCTTACAGAGTCTGCCACTTTGAGTTTGCTAAACATCTCCGTAACGCTATCACGCTTACCAAATAACCCTGTGACGAAACGCGCCGCTCTTCTTTGGATCTTCTCTATCTCCTCTATCAGCCCAACCTGGTACGGACCCACCACTGATGAGCAATACTCAAGTATAGGTCGAACGAGTGTTTCCTAAGCCACCTCCTTTGTTGATGGACTACATTTCCTAAGGACACTCCCAATGAATCTCAGCCTGGCACCCGCCTTACCAACAGTTAATTTTATGTGCTCATTCCACTTCAAATCGTTTCGTACGCATACTCCCAGATATTTTACAGAAGTAACTGCTACCAGTGTTTAATCCGCTATCATATAATCATACAATAAAGAATCCTTCTTCCTATGTATTCGCAATACATAACATTTGTCTATGTTAAGGGTCAGTTGCCACTCCCTGCACCAAGTGCCTATCCGCTGCAGATCTTCCCGCATTTCGCTACAATTTTCTAATGCTGCAACTTCTCTGTATACTACAGCATCATCCGCGAAAAGCCGCATGGAACTTCCGACACTATCTGTGCTTGTGAAACAAGATTAGAATCTTACTGTCCAACGAAACGAAGTTTTAATGAAACTAAATGTATTTTGTTCAAAATGCGAAAATCTGCAAAATGGTTCAAATGGCTCTGAGCACTATGGGACTCAACTGCTGAGGTCATTAGTCCCCTAGAACTCAGAACTAGTTAAACCTAACTAACCTACGGACATCACAAACATCCACGCCCGAGGCAGGATTCGAACCTGCGACCGTAGCGGTCTTGCGGTTCCAGACTGCAGCGCCTTTAACCGCACGGCCACTTCGGCCGGCGAAAATCTGCAGACACTATCTGATAACGAGTGTACGGACATCTATTAGTGGCAGTTAGCATCGGGTGCGTCCAGCTCTCGCCTTTATGACGCGATCATGGAGGTGAGGCATCGCTTCAGTATCAAATTATGGGCAGTAATTGTCAGTGAAAAATGTACAGGGTCAACATTTTAACCAACAGATTAATAGGTGCTTGTGTTACACTCATTTCTGCGCGATGAATTACTACCGATATTTGAGAAAGTTACTGTTGAAGAAAGAGAACGACTACCGTTTATGTACACTATGTGATCAAAAGTATCCGGACATGCATTTTTCTGACGCCTACTGCCAGGTACTCCATATCAGCGACCTCAGTAGTCATTCGACATCGTGAGAGAGCAGAATGGGGTGCTCCACGGAACTCACGGCCTTCGAACGTGGTCAGGTGATTGGATGTCACTTATGTCATACGTCTGTATGCGAAATTTCCACACTCCTAAACATCCCTAGATCCACTGTTTGTGATGTGATATTGAAGTGTGGAAAAATGTTCTCGAACCGGCCCTGTGTGAAATGACATCAAAGAGAAAGAGGGTGACAGTGTCGAAAGACAAAAAATTCGAAGCGCTGTGACCAGCCATTCGTGAGGCCACCTAGGTAATAAATCCAAAAGAGATGTTCCAAATCGTCTGAAGATACCCAAGTCGACTTTTTATTATTTGACTGTGAACTGGAAACGCGAAGGAATATCCACAGCGAAACCAAGATCATGTACCGACAGACAGAGACCGCTGAGCATTACGAAGGTTGGGTGTAAAAATCAAATGAAATCAGCCGAAGAAATCAGTCGTGATTTTCAAAGTGCTACTAGCAGTCCAGTATGACTGTTCGTAGAGAGTACAGTGGTCGACCTGCTCCCCATAAGCCCCGCTAAGCGATGCTTGAAGTGATGTAAAGAACGACACTATTGAACAGTGGGTGACTGGAAACGGTAGGTGTCGTGTGATGAAGTTATTCGTCACCCTTTGGAAACCCGATGGAACGTTTCCGGTTTAGCGGATGTCTGCAGTACGTTACCTGTTATTACACGTAGTTCCCATAGTAAAGTACTAAGGAGGCGGTGTTAGAGTATGGGGATAACTTCCAAGTTAGGGTGTGGTCTCTTTATTGTGCTTCAGAAAGCGCTAAATGCGAAAGCATATGAACACATTTTACAGCATTTTGCACTACGTACAGTAGAGGAACAGTTCGGAGACGATTATTGTGTCACCATGACAGTGACATTCGCCGGCCGGTGTGGCCGAGGGTTCTAGGCGCTTCAGTCTGGAACCGCACGACCGCTACGGTCGCAGGTTCGAACCTTGCCTCGGGCATGGATGTGTGTGATGCCTTTAGGTTAGTTAGGTTTAAGTAGTTCTAAGTTCTAGGGGACTGATGACCTCAGATGTTAAGTCCCATAGTGCTCAGAGCCATTTGAACCATTTGGACAGTGACATTCAGACCCCTTGTTGGATTCATCATAAAGACGGAGAGTTTACACCCCATATTAACGTCCACTAATAGGTTTCTCGCTACTTTGGATCATATAGTGTATAAAACATTCTGAGACGCCCTGCTTAACCCGCAGGACAGAACAGGTAGTTTAAATTGTGGAAAGGGGCCAAAATAAGGGGCTGTCAGTTACACTCGAACATACAACTTTATTATTTGATTAAACATTACAAGAGCCCAAAAAAATTTTTGTTTTGAACACACAGCTCTAATCTTTGGGACGTAATTACCAGCTGAAAGCCACCTTAATTTAAAAACGGCTGAAGGCCAATAACTTAAAACGCAAGTATAATCAGAAATTTAAAAGGCAAGCCTTATCTTACAACAGTTCTTTATTTAGGCTGAAGGCCCAAAGAATCTGAGATTTTCAGAGCAAACAATTTGAATTCAAATAGGCTGCAAGCCCAACACTTAAAATTCAACATTAAAATTTTTAAAATGCGCAGATACCTTACGTGAAACAGTTCTTTGAACTAGGCTGAAGGCCTTAAGATCAAAACAAAACAACTCAAACTCAAAATTGGCTGAAGGCCCAACACTTAAAATTCAACAACATTGAAACCTTTAAAATTCCAAAGGTCTTACGCGAAATAGTTCCTTAAATTAGGCTGAAGGCCTAAAGAATCTTACGCCTTTAGGGCAAAACAACCTTAATCTAAAAATCGGCTAGAAGCGATGCAACTGCAAACAACAAGAACGAACACGAAAAGGCAGTACACCCAAGGGCCCTCAGAAGTTCCGAGGTTCGGCCTGGAATTCAAACACTAACGCTCCATTAGGTGACGAACGAGGTGGCGCAGTGGTTAGCACACTGGACTCACATTCAGGAGGACGACGGTTCAATCCCGCGTCCGGCCATCCTGATTTAGGTTTTCCGTGATTTCCCTAAATCAATCCAGGCAAATGCCGGGATGGTTCCTTTGAAAGGGCACGGCAGGCTTCCTTCCCCGTCCTTCTCTAATCCGATGTGACCGATGACCTCGCAGTTTGGTCTCTTCCCCCAAACAACCCAGCCCCTCCATTATGTGAGACAGGCAGTCGGCCCAACCACTGTCGATCCGACGACAACCCAACCGACAGACAGTCAACGGACCAAGCGACAGGATGTCCCAACAGCCCACAACGAAATTCAAACGACACAATGCAAACAGTTGGGGCTGGCTGGCAGATTGAGTAAAGACTTAACTGTCGTGTCCGGGATCGGTGAGCCACGGGCCTCGTAGCAATGGGAGCAGCCCCTCACTCTCCGACCGCGCATGGACCCCGCCAGCGGCGCCGGCCAGACACGCGCCACGGAGACTTCCTCACTGCTCCACGCCAACCGATGAGCTACCCAGGCCAGGAAACGGTGAAAGGACCAAATATACGTCGGCCGATGAGACAACCAACCTAACGACCAACCAACGGTCGTCGCGCTCCAATCTCCCTCCGTCGGACGGTTCATGTGTGTCGCCAGCGGCCTGCGAGCACTGGCTGTCGGCGCCTCACCGGCGCATCGTTCCCGACTATACTGCTGCTGCGTCCCGACTGCACTGCTGGTCCGTCCCAAACTGACTGCCAGACAAATGACTACCAGGAAATACCATCGGTCGCTCCAGAGATGGTACGACAGTGCACTTATCGATTCGCGCTGCTGCTGCCGCTCATGGGCAAGTAAGGCAGGAAGTTTGTGACACCAGTAAATGGAATAAGAAAACGAGGCGGCAGTACCGTAATAAAAGGCGACAAACTACAATTGGGATAACGCGAGCTGTGCGCTGCTCACACTCTACTGCTGTTTTTATTTCAATCTCTGATTACAATGTGTGAAAATCAAGTAAAATTTCTGTTCAAAAAAATGGTTCAAATGGCTCTGAGCACTATGGGATTTAACATCTGTGGTCATCAGTCTCCTAGAACTTAGAACTACTTAAACCTAACTAACCTAAGGACATAACAAACATCCATGCCCGAGGCAAGATTCGAACCTGCGACCGTAGCGGTCACGCAGTTCCAGACTGAAGCGCCTAGAACCGCACGGCCACACCGGCCGGCGTACAATTTCTGTGTTTACGTGAAAACAAAAATCGTAGGCTTACAGCATTGAACTAAGTTCGCTCAAATGGCTCTGAGCACTATGGGACTCAACTGCTCAGGTCATTAGTCCCCTAGAACTTAGAACTAGTTAAACCTAACTAACCTAAGGACATCACAAACATCCATGCCCGAGGCAGGATTCGAACCTGCGACCGTAGCGGTCTTGCGGTTCCAGACTGCAGCGCCTTTAACCGCACGGCCACTTCGGCCGGCTCGCTCAAATTTATTCGGAATTTTCGGATTATCCAGATTTTCGATAGTCCAGATGACCTACGGTCCTACATAGCCCGCATGCACGACGTCTCACTTTATTGCATTTTTACTTCTGATGATGACTCCTGTTTAGCAACAGTTTCATATATTATATCTGCCAAACGCGATCAAGACATTAATGAAGTGTATTCCACGTAAATCACGTGCTGCAGTATGATACTTCAAATTTTTATTGAAGAGAAGATATTACGTCAGCATCGAATCGGTCACAACATTTAAGTCTTCAAGGAAGTTCTCATTTCCGCGAAAGAGATGCCGTTGAAGGCAACACGCAACAAACAGTTTTAGATCGTATCCAACTTGTTCTTGAACTTCTTGTTTCATTTCAGCCTTTGTTTAGGATCAAAATTAACTCGGCACCTAATTATCAACTTAGCGCTAATTTGAAATTAGTTCTTTCAGGCGTTCTCACACATCACTTAGCACGCAATACTTATCCGCAACTTGAGTCACGTAATGGCGTTCTACAGATATACCGAACAGCTACAGTTCTGTGACTTGGTTATGAAGTTTTAACGTTTTGCACTAAGAGAGAAGTTCAGTTTCGTTTAGCTTGCTCAGTTTATAACATATCGTTCTAAGTACAGGAAAATGCTTGTACACCAGCAAGTAAATGAATAATAATTCCCTCACTCTAGAAGCACGTCGTAATTTTTTTTAACAGTGGTCTTAATGGCGATAACTACCACAATTTCAGTGCACCATTGCATTCGTCGGAAAAAGATTTGGTATAACGGAACGGACAGAATGATAATTGTTTCACAGCCATTCTTCATCGTTACTGCGTTTTCTCGATGCAGAGAAAACTGGATTCTCTTAACACTTCGTCGCCTTCATGGTCATGGTCATGATTACAGTAAACTACTGCAAAAACTAATGAAATGTCCAATGGGATAGTGAGCTTGTAAGTACGCTAAACAGCGTTTTCTTATTCGCAACGTTACGTAGCGCTCTGTATGAAAATCACTGGCTGTGCTGTGTGCAGTCTGTGGCTAGTTTGCATTGTTGTCTGCCATTGTAGTGTTGGGCAGCTGCATGCGAACAGCGCGTAGCGTTGCGCAGTTGGAGGTGAGCCGCCAGCAGTGGTGGAAGTGGGGAGAGAAATGGCGGAGTTTTGAAATTTGTAAGACTGGATGTCATGAACTGCTATGTATATTATGACTTTTCAATACTATTAAGTTAAATACATTGTTTGTTCTCTATCAAAATCTTTCATTTGCTAACTATGCCTATCAGTAGTTAGTGCCTTCAGTAGTTTGAATCTTTTATTTAGCTGGCAGTAGTGGCGCTCGCTGAATTGCAGTAGTTCGAGTAACGAAGATTTTTGTGAGGTAAGTGATTTGTGAAAGGTATAGGTTAATGTTAGTCAGGGCCATTCTTTGTAGCGATTACTGAAAGTCAGATTGCGTTGCGCTAAAAATATTGTGTGTCAGTTTAAGGACAGTCATGTATAATAGTTCAAAAGGGACGTTTCAAGCTGTAGAGCACAGGAAGGAAGATGAAGTAAAGCGAACATTCTGATTAACCTCCTTTCGTTCATTTCTCCGTATGGTCAGGAAGGAATTATATTTTTCTGTGTGTTGTTCGTTTTCTTCCAGAATTGTGTCACATTTTTCGATTTACAGTTACTATAACTAGATGGCGGCAAACAGCAGACTCAAATATCAAGGTGTGAATCTCCAGATGGTTGTGTCATTATTTCATTTGCAACTTCAGAAAACTTTCACGACTTAAAATGCTTTATGTATATGTTTAAGTTTCTAAATTAGGTCAATCCTAAAGTGGATTGTTCAACAGGTACACGCATGGAAAAAGAGCAATGCCGAGTAGGGAAACCTAATTGACAAATAGTTTATGGCAATAATTTGCAGTATGACTGGACGCCGAATAGTTATCTTGACTGTAGAGAAATAGCGTATTGTATGTAGCTTCCTTGAAACCATTTTCACATTCACACGGCAAGAGCAGGCCTGAAGGCGTGTATGTGAAAACTACCGGAATGATATATACCTGTCTAGTCGTCTAATCCCATACCAGCAAAAGTTAAAGTAAGAACCTTTAACATTGCAGCACGTCAGCAATCGTTGGTTAATATATTAAAAAACTAAAAACCCGCCTCGATTGCGAGTTTATGGCGGGTCATGGCCCATCGAACATGGCCGGTGTGAGGTGGAGCGTACACCATTAAGTTAAGTAGTGGTTTTGACTTTGTACATATGTACTGTTTGTGTTTTCCTTTTCTTTTTCAAAATTCAAATGGCTCTGAGCACTATGGGACTTAACTTCTGAGGTCATCAGTCCCCAAGAACTTAGAATTACTTAAACCTAACTAACCTAAGGACATCACACACATCCATGCCCGAGGCAGGATTCCATCCTGCGACCGTAGCAGTCGCGCGGTTTCAGACTGTAGCGCCTAGAACCGCTCGGCCACTCCGGCCGGCTTTTCTTTTTCGTTTATAAATGTATAGCTATGGTGTTGTTTTAATCATTGGCAAAGGTCTTCTTAGGCACTTGTGGGTTTTGTTGTTGTTCTGAAGAAGGTGTAGTTATCTACGCCGAAACCTAGGTTAACACTAGGTGCTTTTTTCGCAATCGAGGCGGGTTTTTAGTTTTTTAAAATAAAAGTTAAAGTCACACTAAACTGACTGCGTGGTCTAGTAGTAAGGAAGTCCACTCAGTCTTCTGAGGCTAACTGAAAAGCTGCTTCAATACAAAAACGACAGTGGCATACAAGTCGCCGAAGTAGTGTTCGTCTAAAGGCATGTCTCAGGCTGGCTGACACGACGGTTACTTCTTTTCAGCAGAAGCATCAGCCGTTACTTTTTAGGATTAGAGAGCGACCCTGGATTTTATTCACTGCAAGATCTCGGACCATTTCTGTAAGGTTTAGATCTAGATGGCATGGCAACAGTAGGATAGGAACCGTTTTGTTGCAAAGTTTTGTCATTGGAATAAAGCGGAGAACATTCGTGATCCTTAATTAATGCAAAAGTTCTGGTTACCTTGTCTCGGCATACTTTTAAAGTCGTGTGCCCATTTCTACGCGATAGTCCGACGTATCGCTGGTATAGCAACATAGGAGAATCAACCCAAATTCACAAGGTGACTTTTCTGTAGTGTATACTAGGAGTTGTGGCCTTGCGACCCCTAAGTTTTAGCCAAGGCTTAACTCGAATGTCATTTCAATATGTTAATTTAATTTATACAGCATTTATTTTTACAATTGTTTAAATGTTGTTTAAATACTACTTTCTTATTTTATTGCACTAAATAGAACCCACAGTGTTCTAAGTCTTAAATACAAAATTACATACTTTTATGCTTTTGTTGAATAGTACACGTAAATGAACAGCAAGAGAACGGAATCTTACATTTTGAAAAATTATAGTATCTTTGTAGCAAGTAAATCTTAAAAAAGGAATTCCAGGGTTTTCACTTTCATATAAAAGCTGCACTCGATATGTACAGAAAGAAAGTCTACGAAAGTGGCATTCAATGCTGGTATCTACGTTTCTCTTTACCGCCACTCATAACATATTTGGTTTTAACTGACACTGTAAGTATTATATTGGAGGAATAGGAAGGTCCACATCATCACTATCCTGAAATTCTTCCTGTGAATGATCTTCTCTTTCGCTAGCAGAATTGTGATCACTGTCTATCGCTAAAGCGTCGTCTTCTTCTCGATCTATATCACTGACGTCTTCCTCCGTCCGCCGATTACCAATTTCGTCAAACTTATGATCTCTAAAACTAATGTACCCGCGAACACATTTTTTACTATACCATAGAAAACAGGCATGTAGTTCACGAGGCTCGATTTAGGATATCCCAACCTATGTCAATCATACGTGTCAGCAAGAAACAAAGAAGGCGGCGATACAACCGACAGTAAAACATTGTAGGGTTGGCAGTTTAAGGAGGGTAGGAAAGGTATAAAAGCATTTCTACAGAACTGACGTTGGAAAGGGAGATCGAAAATTCTCGCACGGTCTGAGAGATCCGACCTCGTGAGTAACATGTTAAGCACGAAACGAGAAGCTGCGTTTGCAACAATGAAACACTGCGTGCCACTGATATAATACTCTTCACACACTGTCGCTTTGCGACATTCATTTACAATGTAGCAGTGTGTATGAACTCAAGGTGTCTCGAAGCGCATACATGGAGCAGTTCCTGTAATTGTTTCTTTGCTAGCATGGAAGTCTATTTCTGTACGACAAAAGCTGTGCAGTTTTTGCTAAGATGATTATTGTATTGTTCATAATAAGTGATTCTTCCGCGAGTTTTTGGTAGATCGACAGCATTATAAATGAAAAGCATTACATTGCTTATTGGTCCCGTGTCTTCAGCATATGTTTTAACAAACATTTAAGCAGACATTTTTTAATCAATGTGGATCAAACGGACAGTTCTAAGCTGGCGAAGTAGGAGAGGTGCTGAGACAAGAAACGTTTAACTACTATTTTAAAAGAATTTATTTATTGTACTAAACACCAAAGACCATTAATTTCAATATTACAACATCCTCAAGTCCCTTTTAATTTAGCAATTCATTCATTCATTCACTTTTACTACAAAACCATGGCAGTTTAATTAATCTTTATGAATTTAAGTAAAATCTTGCAGTGAATCAAAATATCAAAAGTTACGTAACTTTAAAATTCTTTAAATGAAGGTTTAAATAAATAGAAAAACACCAATACATTTCAGAATTTAAAAGAAAAAAATCAGTTGAACAAGCAATGAAATCTCAAACTGGTCAACCACTTTGACAGTAAGTGGAATCAAGGCGCCTCGCATCCAAAACGAGGCCGTTTACGTGCATTAGCATTAATGCTACTCTGAGTCCCCTGCTCACATCACTTACACATCCCGCCTATACTGCTGCCAACTGGACCTTACATCAATTTAATGCTACAGATTTCAGCACACAGCTTTAGCTCCTGCAACGTAAAAGCTGGTAAATACTTACAATAACCGGGGAATTTTAATGAGCATATAATCTTTTATTACGTAAAACGGTCAGGAAGTGACATAATTCACTGATGGTTACTTAATTTAATTTCAAACAAAGAATTTAAGTCTCGAAGAATATTTATTAATTAATAACAAAGGAACACTGAATTGAGTATAATGATCTATTTAATCGAAAGAAGTACCTGTTGCGTTACCTGTGCCTTAATCAACAGTTGCACCGAGTAGCTATAGCAATTACAAATAACACGTCAGCGATAACCAACGGCTGGCACAACAGTTTAGCTACTCACAGTAAATTGGATAATTCACAAAACCGATCAACAGCAACAATTAGGAAATTCAAATAATGTTGAATGGCACCTAAATCACTTGGCGCGATACTCTCTTTAAAACAAATAAATGGTCTTTCCATCAAATTACTTCGCGAACACCAAAACAATCACTTAACTGAAAAGTATCTATGCTTGCAACTATTATCGCGATCCTCACTCAGGCATACTACAACATGTATATTCAAAACAGGATGAGTGCTTACCAACAATCAAACTCCCACTGCGTCTTTTGCTGATAGTGCAGCAGTTCTGTTCCCATAGGCATCAGTACACTTAGAGACCCATCCAAAGCTGGCAACGTTCCATCCACTATCAGCAATAACTTCTTCCTTGAACTGCGTCTGGAGAACAGAGAACAAACAGCAATTACATTTTCCGACAACCGAGACCCACTCTTCGAACTATGCCAGGGTAACACACGCAGAGTGCAGATACAGAGACACTATGTACTTCATTCCGCCTGGCAAAGCTCAACGCAGGACACAACACACAGCCCTGCAGCGTACTTCTAGTTGCTCGGTGGCTCCACCTCTACTGGGAGCAGGAAAGAGCGTTTATTCTCCGCTCGCACAAAGCGCCCTCCAAACCCCTGCATTCATGAGGAGAACAGATTTCCCAGAAACTTCGCTCAATGGAAACAGAGCCAAAATGAGCAAGCAAGTGTCTCGGCTTGTTCGTAGGTACTCGATCATTTTTGAGAAGACGACTGTCGAAGTTTTCGACATACTTCAGTTGACTTTTAGCGCGGGCTGGGCTCAGTGCAAATGGAGGTACAGTGGCTAGCATCGTCATCTCAAATATTTGTGTCCCGTTTTCTAAATCCGATTAATATTTCCATTTTTTCCATTATCAGCCCATGTCCATAGAAGGCTGGTACGCGAATGTTTATCCAGATATGCTCAATTATGTTCATATCTGGGGAACTTAGTGGCCAGCGGAAGAGTTTAAACTCAGAAGTGTGTTCCTGTAGCCACTCTGTAGCAATTCTGGACATGTGATGTGTCGCACAGTCCTGCTGGAATTGCTCAAGTCCGTCGGAATGCACAATGGACATGAATGGATGCAGGTGATCAGATAAGATGCTTACGAACGTGTCACCTATCAGAGTCGTATCTAGACGTATCAGGGGCCCCATATCACTCCAACTGGGCACTCCTCACACAATTATAGAGCCTCCACCATTGAACAGCCCCCTGCTGACATGCAGGGTCCATGGATTCACGAGGTTGTCTCCCTCCCCGTACACGTCCATCCACTCGATATAATTTGAAACGAGACTCGTCCGACCAGGCAACATTTCTGCAGTCATCAACAGTCCAATGTCGGTGTTGACGGGCCCAGGCGAGGCGTAAAGCTTTTTATCGTGCAGTCATCATATTGATGATGTTTCGCTGAATGGTTCGCACGCTGACACTTGTTGATGGTCCAGCTCTGAAATCTGCAACAATCTGCGGAAGGATTGCTCTTCTGTGATGTTGAACGATTCTCTTCAGTCGTCGTTGGTCCCGTTCGTTGGTTCCTTTTCCGGCTGCAGCGATGTCGGACAGTTGATCTTTTACTGGATTTCTGCTATTCACGGTACACTCGTGAAATAGTCGTATGGGGAAATCCCCACTTCATCGCTACCTCGGACATGCTGAGTCCAATTGCTTGTGCGTCGACTATACCACACGTTCAAACTCACTTAAATCGTGATAACCTGCCATTATAGCAACAGTAACCGATCTAACAAGTGCGCCAGGCACTTGTTGTCTTATATACGTCTTGCCGACCGCAGCGCCGTATTCTGCCTGTTTTCATATCTCTGCATTTGATCACTCGTGCCTGTACCAGTTTCTTTGGCGCTTCAGTGTATATAAGTAATGCATTTTTACATAATTCACTGTTACATGTAACAAATTCCGGTGAAATAACTTGATTTCTGCATAACTGTGAGGAGCATCGTTGTTTGAAACGAACCACTGTGATATTTTCCTTAACTTTGTTGATAAACGCAAGTACAGCGAGAAAACGGTGCCGTGGAGAAAAGGGACACAGACACGGTTATAGACCATCGTCGTTATGGACCTTCTTGTCACGACATCCCGACAAGATCTAATTTTGCCCAGATCTGGCAAAATGTCGTTAAGAGCTTGGCTCAAGTATTGAGCGCAACGTGTAAATGCAGTCTCATTTAGTTATATTTATGTCAACAAGAGTTTATATTGACAAGCTCGTTACACATACGGTGTTGCAATAATCGACGCTCAAAGATGTCTGAATGAAAAGAAGACTGCCAATTTTACGGGTATGCAAACCAAGATTAATCTGAATAAATTGAAGACTGAGAACCCTAACCAGGAAATAATTAATTTGCTTTCGAAATTTAAGGAAGAGACAATATTCTATACTATAGCATTTGATGTGTTAGAAAAATGAGATATTTCTTTTACTAAACATCAGTTATCTGACTGGATGACGCTGTCTGAGATCCCAGACTGGGCGATGATTGCAAAAACTATTATATACCTGACTAAAGATTGTGTGAAGATTTCAGGTGACAATTGTTTTCAGGAATAGTATCTGAAGAACTTTTTAGGAACTAAGCTTAACTCGGAAGAAAGAAAGTCTAAACACTCCGCAGAAGAATGGATAATTTACTAACTTAGAAAAGGAAAATACTGAACGGAAATGCCAGCTGTTGTGGCGTAGCAAGACAGCCACGCCACGGAAGTAGCCGAAAGGCACGCGTTTAGCTCACGCAGGCAAGAGATAGGTCTGTAACAGGATACGTAATGAATGCTATAAAGAAAAGTACGTAGCTTCTGGAATACTTAACTTTAATCCATCCTTGGTACATCGCTATTGACGATATAAGTGAGACTCCATAGATACATGCAATGTTACTAATGGCGCCTTGCTAGGTCGTAGCCATTGATTTAGCTGAAGGCTATTCTAACTATCTGCTCTGCAAATGAGCGAGGCTTCGTCAGTGTGCATCGCTAGCTACGTCGTCCGTACAACTGGGGCGAGTGCTAGTACGTCTCTCTAGACCTGCCGTGTGGTGGCGCTCGGTCTGCTATCACTGAAAGTGGC
Organism: Schistocerca piceifrons; assembly: GCF_021461385.2. Classification (NCBI taxonomy): domain Eukaryota; kingdom Metazoa; phylum Arthropoda; class Insecta; order Orthoptera; family Acrididae; genus Schistocerca; species Schistocerca piceifrons. The sequence goes on along the minus strand of NC_060142.1, from coordinate 508,389,286 downwards.
GACACGCGGGTCCGACATGTACTAATGGACCGCGGCCGATTTAAAGCTACCACCTAGCAAGCGTGGTGTCTGGCGGTGACACCACACCAGCTGCTGAAATTATGCGAGTATTTGTTTTCTATTCCCGCACACAACGCTACTGTGGAAAGCGTATTTCGTTTATGTCGGCCCAGTGGGGTGATGAAAGATATCCACAGCTTCCGGGGACTGTGGAATCCATCTTACAGTGCCAGTGCAACTACAAGCTGACTTGCATGGCGTTTTATACGAGGGTGGTTTGAAAAGTTCTCGGAATCACCACGAGAGATCAGCGCTAGAGCGACGAATTGTTCACATGATATTCATTGGACTGTAAACACGTAACATGTCAGTGCTCTTGGAAGAGAGCTGTGGCGGTAACGTGGCTCTGTTGTTCCCGCGTAGTGATATGCGAAGATGGAAAAAATAGAGATTCGAGCAGTGATTATGTACTTCGTAAAGAAAGGTATGAAAACAAAGGACATTCATACCTATTTCCAGAATACACTGGGGGACTCTGCTCCTTCATATTCAACTGTTTCCAAGTGGACAAATCAATTTGGTCAGGAGAGCTTAGATGATGATCCACGCAGTGGTCAGCCAAGATGTGTCACTTTCCAGAAATCATCGCAAAAGTGCACAAAATGGTCATGGAGGTTCGCCGATTGAAATGCGTGTAAAGTCTTATGCTTTCCAGATGTCGTCTGAAAGGATATATCACATTTTAACCGAAGAATTAGAAATGAAAAAAGTATCTACAAGATGGGTGCCGCGACTCTTGACGCTGGATCAAAAACATGTGCCATCGCCATGGCAAAATTACACGAACTAAGGTATGAATTGTTGCCACATCCGCCTTATTCACCTGATATGGCTCCGTCAGGCTTCCATTTCTCCCCAAAATTGAAAATTTCCATAGTGGACGAAGATTCACTTCAAACGAAGAACTGATAGCCAGAGTTGACAACTATTTTGCATTCCTGGAGGAAACTCATTTTCGACGTGAGATCAAGGCATTGGAACATCGTTGGACCAAGTGCATTAATCTACAAGGAGACTACATTGAAAAATAAAAGCAAGTTTCAGTGATGTAAATACTTTTTTTCTATTCCGTTCCGAGAACTTTTCAAACCACCCTCCTAAATACGTAAAAGGGAAAAAACGCTTGCTGAAAAAGGTGAAATCTTTCGAAAAATATGGTGTACCAACTACTGCCGCAACAATGGTGTAATAAAAAGTATTTATATTAAATAAATTTTTTACTTCGTTTCTACACCCCCACCTCAGACTGTCCCGACGAGATCGCAGCTAGATATGGTAACCCTGCACGGCAAATCACAACGGGCAGCATGGAATCGGAGACAGTCTGGCTCCGTTGTTTTCAACATGAGAATTTCTGTGGTGGTGACAATCTAGAAGTTAATAAGTTGCCGACTGACGGTTGTTGTTAGACAGTTGTTCTGTCATTCAGTCGCTTTCGATTAGCCATGGAGAACAGAAAAATCGGAAGCTACACACCAGATCAGAAAGTAAAATTCATACGAGAGGTGGATGCTGATCCACACAAAGCAAACTGATTCAGAACAGTATCTTGAAGGAATTTTTAAAAATTGGGTGCAAAATCAACAGAAGCAGCTGTCAGCAAGAAGGGAGACGCATAGATTTGGTCAAGGTACATTTTGCATGGTGGCAGCAAAAACAGGCTGCAGCTTTGCCGATCAGTGTTGACATGCTGAAAGCAAAGGTGATAGATTTAGGCAGAAGTATGAACATCACAGCTGAGTTCAAGGCTTCGTTACGATGGTTACAAGGATTTAAAGATCGTCATGGAATCACGGGGAGAACAATTTCCGGCGAATCGAAAGCTGTGTACGACGTCACGGTGCGTCACAGAATTGGTGACGTTCAGCCGAGTATTTTAAAGGATTATCACCCTCAAAACATCTACAACTGTAAAGAGAACGGTCTATAAGTAAAACTTTAGCAGAAAAGGATGAGTCGTGCCATGTAGGGAAGAAAAGTGAAGTTTGCGTGACGGTACTTCTCGCCACGAATGCAAACTTCTCTCACTTACGCTGGGAAAATCTAAGAATATCAGCTGTTTCAAAAGTGTAAAGATGAAAATTACGGAATATGAAATCCAATACAAATTCTTAGATGACTGTGATTTTAGTGGTACAATGTTTCAAAACGACTCATCATTAGAATGAATAGGAAATCCTTCTTACGGACCTATGTGCAGCACATCCACCCAAAGTAGTTTTGAAAATGTTGGAGTGGAATGTTTCCCTCTAAATTACACCAGTGCTCTACAGCCGACCGATTCGGGCATCATGGCAAATTTCAAAGTGCGTTGTAGAAAAACACTGGTTCAACATTTGATAGCACTTACCGATGCAGGAAATGAAAATGTCTCCTTTAACTGGATGAAAGCGGAACGTGTATAATTCGGAAACCTGCCCAAGCGGTACAAGTGTGTCGGTACCGACGCTTTCGATACGCTTTTATATGCTAATCTTTTGTATAAAACGGAACGTGCATAACGCAGAAACGGAATGCAAATTTTAAGACTTAATAAATAATTCATTGTATAATGCGGAAAAGAGGTTATACAGTTCTGCTTTGTTGCACGTGTACGTTAGTTATTCACTATTCTACAAAGACACTACTTTTAACACAATGACCGCACAGACTTGACAATGCTGTTTAGCGGCGCAAAAATAAGAAAAGATGTTCGGCGCAGCGTGGCGCTGCGGGTGTGGACATCGAACCGCGCCGCTCTGTGCAACAACGAACAGTTTTCCCACAATGTCGGTACATCAAAGGAAATGGTTTGTTCACGGGGGGCTGTTCGTCGGCGTTTCTCGTTCTCTATTATTACTGATGTGCCCGTGTGCGCACTTGAATATTGTTGCGCGCCTACGAACACACTACTGCAATCTGCGCATTGTAAGAGGAGGAGGAGATTAGTGTTTAACGTCCCGTCGACAACGAGGTCATTAGAGACGGAGCGCAAGCTCGGGTTAGGGAAGGACGGGGAAGGAAATCGGCCGTGCCCTTTCAAAGGAACCATCCCGGCATTTGCCTGAAAGGATGTAGCACAATCACGGAAAACCTAAATCAGGATGGCCGGAGACGGGATTGAACCGTCGTCCTCCCGAATGCGAGTCCAGTGTGCTAACCACTGCGCCACCTCGCTCGGTGCGCATTGTAAGAGGTCAAACCATGGTTTTACCCGGCAACATCAAGCAATCCAAAGAAATGTACTACCTACAATGCTTTCTGCCAGTTCTAGTTGACCAGTAGCAATTTATAAGTGATACCATGATGTCTAACAAAAAGTACGTGTCGCTAATACTTAAAGAGAAGATAACGGTAATCGAGGCGCGTGACAAACTCTCTGTGCGCGAAATAATGTTCTGTTTCAAAAATGGTTACACACGAATTTATGATACTTTGAAAAACAAGGATAAAATGCGGCATGAATGGATGAAAGGGAACGGCAAATGAATACAAAGGTGAAGAAGACGGGGAAATGAAGAAATTAACGAGATAGTATGGGATGGTTCGTAAATGCTTGGGCAAAAAACATGCCTTTGTCTGGACCCATATTGCAGAGTGAGGCTCGGAAAGTTACTAAAGAGCTTGGGAATACGGATTTTAAGGTATCTAGGATGCCTGGACAGTTTCAAAGGTAGACACATCATCATGCGCCATGAAGTGTGTGGGGAAGCTAAGGATGCGCAGGAAAATGTAGCAACACAATGAAGACAACATTGTACAACGTAATTTAGAATTATGGTGCGAAAGACGTGTTCACTGCCGATGAAACAGGTCTCTTTTATCGCGCACTACGTTCAAAAGCCGGCCGTTGTGGCCGAGCGGCTCTAGGCGCTTCAGTCTGGAACCGCGTGACCGCTATGGTCGCAGGTTCGAATCCTGCCTCGGACATGGATGTGTGTGATGTCCTTAGGTTAGTTAGGTTTAAGTAGTTCTAAGTTCTAGGGGACTGATGACCTCAGATGTTAAGTCCCCTAGTGCTCAGAGCCATTTTTTTGCGTTCAAAAGCCGCGCGGTTAGAGGTGCCATGTCACGGATTGCGCGGCCCCTCCAGCCGGAGTTTCGAGTCCTCCCTCGGGCATGGATGTGTGTGTTGTTCTTAGCATAAGTTAGTTTAAGTAGTGTGTAAGTCTAGGGACCGATGACCTACGCAGTTAGGTCCCTTAGGAATTCACACACATTTGAACATTTTTTTGCGTTCAAAATCTCTAGCAATTCGAGGTGAAAAGCGGCGGAAGAAAGTGTGAGGGAAAACTCTCTCTACTGCTGTATGGAATCATGTTAAGTGAAATGGAGAAGCCTCTTGTGATTGGAAAGGCGACAAAACCGCTTTGTTTCAAAAACATAGACGTCAGTAAGCTTCCAGTTATTTTTCGAAGCAATAAAAAGGCGTGGATGTTGTGTGGTCTTAAGGAAGAGTGGCTGGGCTCTTTCAGTGCCAAAATGAAAAAAACGAAGTCGCCAAGTTTTCTCTCTCTCTCTCTCTATTTTTTTTTTCTTTACTCTTCGGATTGAAGAAGCCGAAAGTGCATTGGCTTTCTGTCCTGGATGCAGTAAATTGGATTGGCTTGGCGGTAAGGGAAATAAAGCCCAAAACAGTTACCAAGTGGACCAACAAAGCGAGGTTTGGAGGTGAAGAACAAGATACTCCCGTGGCCATCGAAGCTGAAGAAAATGCAGCAGCAACTGCCGAATTGATTAAAACGCGAAACATTTCATGTAGTGCAGATGACTACATTCGAAGTGACGACTTTCCGTCAATTCACTCCACTTTAACTTCAGCAACAGATTTAATAGAAATCCGCAACACAGAAGATGATCAGGAAGAACCAAGGGAAGATGAAGAGAAGCAAAATGATGTTCCTAGAAAAATTGATACGCTTGAAGTAGTTACTGCGTACATAAATGATGATAAGCAATTTGCAGCACAGTCAAATTCTCCCATGTTGTTGGAACTATTGTATAATTGAAAAAATTGCGTAGAAAAATTAATTTGGCTAGGAAATTCAAACATGTTTCCCTTCATGATACGTGTCGAAAAAAGTGAAATTTAAAGCACATAAACACGGGAATAAGTCCGCAGCTCGTGGTCGCGCGGTAGCGTTCTCGCTTCCCGCGCACGGGTTCCCGGGTTCGATTCCCGGCGGGGTCAGGGATTTTCTCTGCCTCGTGATGACTGGGTGTTGTGTGATGTCCTTAGGTTAGTTAGGTTTAAGTAGTTCTAGGGGACTGATGACCATGTATGTTAAGTCCCATAGTGCTCAGAACCAAACATGGGAATAATATTTATTTACATACAACGATAAAGGAATTTAAAGTTAGAGTAGTACTACAGAAATGCCGTATTATTTGTCAATTTGTACTGTGGTCTTGTGTTCTGTTGAACAATATACAGTAAATGAACATCTACTGTGCAGGAGAGTAGGTGCATAAATACGCGCGTACTTCGAAATTTATGCTTCTACGCATGATACCTGAAAATTTTATGTACGAGGGTTGCCCAGAAAGTAAGTTCCGATCGGTCGCTAAATGGAAACCACAGTGAAAATCAGAATCATTTTATTTTCAAGAGTTAGCTACACTTTTCAGATGCTTCTTTACATGGTCGCCGCTCCGACTTAGACAACTGTCGGAGCGTTATACCAAATTTCCAACATCATCGTCATAGAAGGCAGCCGCCTGTGCTTTCCGATAATTATTTGCGCTTGTGTATAGCTCGTAGCCCGCGCTCAAGTGTTGCCTTCGTATCCAGCGTTTCGTGTGAACAGAGATGATACTCAGGACGATCCAATTAGGGCCGTGTTGTGGGTGATCGAACACTTCCCATCGAAAAGGCCCCAGCAGACTGCGGCTGAGAATTGCCATGAAGAAGAATTGCGTGGCAGTTGCGTTAGGTGGGCTGCATTCATTAAGGCGAAGCCTCTCAGCGGATCCTCGAACTTGGCGGGAGACATCGTTGTTCTAGGCACCTCTACTCGATCACAGTGCGCTCACAACGGAAAAGAGCGTCTTGATGTGATCGACAGTCATACTAGAGACATTACCCAACACATCTGTGCAAAGCTTCATCGTGTTTTCACTGTGGTGTCCATTTTGCGACCGATCGTTACTCTTAGCTTAGTGCATTTCATCAGGAAACTTGTCAAATTTGAATAATTATTTTAGTCCGATGCGATTCCATTTTGAGTACGTTTGTAAGTAGGCTGTTTAGGTTTTTTTATTGGTAACGCCACCTCTGTATGAAAATCACTGGCTGTGCTGTGTGCAGTCTGTGGCTGCTTTGCATTGTTGTAATACTCGCCATTGTTGTGTTAGGCAGCTGGCTGTGAACAGCGCGTAGCGTTGCGCAGTTGGAGGTGAGCCGCCAGCAGTGGTGGATGTGGGGAGAGAGATGGCGGAGTTTTGTAATTTGTCATGAACTGCTATATATATTATGACTACCAAAGTAAATACATTGTTTGTTCTCTATTAATATCTTTCATTTGCTAACTATCCCTCTCAGTAGTTAGTGCCTTCCGTAGTTTGAATCTTTTCATTTAGCTGGCAGTAGTGGTGCTCGCTGTACTGCAGTAGTTCCACTAACGAAGATTTTTGTGAGGTAAGTGATTTCTGAAAGGTATAGTTTAATGTTACTCAGGGCCATTCTTTTGCAGGGATTTTTGAAAGTCAGATTGCGTTGCGCTAAAAATATTGTATGTCAGTTTAAGCACAGTCTTGTATAAATTGTTCTAAGGGGACGTTTCATATGGCGACCCTGCCAGGATCCATATGAAACGTCCCCTTAGAACAATTTATACAAGACTGCTTAAACTGACATACAATATTTTTAGCGCAACGCAATCTGACTTTCAAAAATCCCTGCAAAAGAATGGCCCTGAGTAACATTAAACTATACCTTTCAGAAATCACTTACCTCACAAAAATCTTCGTCAGTGGAACTACTGCAGTACAGCGAGCGCCACTACTGCCAGCTAAATGAAAAGATTCAAACTACGGAAGGCACTAACTACTGATAGGGATATTTAGCAAATGAAAGATATTAATAGAGAACAAACAATGTATTTACCTTGGTAGTTATAATATATATAGCAGTTCATGACAAATTACATAACTCCGCCATCTCTCTCCCCACATCCACCACTGCTGGCGGCTCACCTCCAACTGCGCAACGCTACGCGCTGTTCACAGCCAGCTGCCTAACACTACAATGGCGAGTATTACAACAATGCAAAGCAGCCACAGACTGCACACAGCACAGCCAGTGATTTTCATACAGAGGTGGCGTTACCAATAAAAAAACCTAAACAGCCTACTTACACATTTTACTGTACAAGCCACAGAATTCCTTTCGGGTGCCAGGGTGCCAGGCAACTGGTGTCATCCTCCATAATCAACAACTATTTCTGTAAATGTGGTGCCTTACTGGAAGAAACTGCTGCTGATGATGAAGACGTTGGCAGTGGTAAAGACGAGTCTGCTAAAGAGCTAGCTCCGCTGGAGGGTGCGGGTTTAGACAGTTTTGGCATTTTGATGATAACCTCGCCATGTGTGCGGAACTATGGGATGAGGAGATTATTGCTGATGTGTGCCAAGAAGGCGGCGATGATGAAGAATGTGAACCAGCTTCAAGTGTCAGTGATGGAGATGGAGACGACGTCTTGAATCTTGAGACATCTAAACTGAATGAAGTGTTAAGTGCAATCGATGAGTGCAGGTGTTACATCAGTGCGAAAAAAGTTGTAGTGAAAAAGCTCTGAATTCATTAATAAGTTTGCAGAATGAGGAGTATACACCAAATGCACGAAAAATGAAAGAAACCAAATCATTTGATTTCTTTGAAGCAGCATCAAGTTAAAAGTAATGTATTTTCTCGTTAATAGTGTATCTTTGTTGTTTGTAGAGTGCAAAGTGCCAAATGACAATACAGTATCTAATTTCTCGAAAGCAGTAACGAATAACATCTATTTCTTTTAATACTCTACTCTTATCTTCGTTGCTTGAAAAGTTTTTACATGTAGGTCGATAGTATGTTTTTTCAGTGAAAACTATGATGTGCATTACTGAATCTATAGCTGACTTACAGGGAATTCTGACCTACAAGTAACCCTTTCTCTTCCTCTTCATATACATATGTGTCTATTGTATTTTCAGGGGTTACAATCTTTTTAAATTCTCATATTCTTATATTTCATTCTTATATAAACTCATAATTCTTATATTTCATTTTTATGTTCATTCTTCAGGAAAATTTGGAGCATTCCCTTGGATGATACCGATCGTAGAGTAATCCGAAAGCCGGTCGGAGTGACCGAGCGGTTCTAGGCGCTACAGTCTGGAACCGCGCGACCGCTACGGTCGTAGGCTCGAATCCTGCCTCGGGCATGGATGTGTGTGATGTCCTTAGGTTTAAATAGTTCTAAGTTCTAGAGGACTGATGACCTCAGAAGTTAAGTCCCATAGTGCTCAGAGCCATTTGAACGAGTAATCCGAAACATAGCAGTTCCGCACACCATGAGTTTTGCGCGAATGCAGCTTTGCCCAGCGACATTTCTTCACATGAATCTCACTCGGGAAAGAAACGTCGTTAACACTGCTGAAGATTTCAAGCGTTGGCAAACGGCTAACCATGCACAGCGGATCACTTTTCCGAAAACCGGCGCTTACAACAGATTATGAATCAAGATACACTACAGGAAATTCACCGGAAACAATTTCAAATAAATTTTCCATTCATATACTGTATTTTTTAAATTCATTAACCGGCCATACATTTAGTAGACGAAGGACAACGTTATTACAGTAGGCATTGAAAAACGTTCGTACAGTAACCTTTTACGGAAATTGGTGGATAAATGAAAACCAAAATAAAAATAATAATCGCGTTTCGAATAAACAGCACAAAAGTATGAAGCCGCGACGTTAGCCACTGTGCCATAGCTTCAGTTGACGTATTTACTCACTAAATAGGCAAGTAAAGTACCCCGAAAACTTTGACCGTTGTTTTCTCGTAAATGGTGGAGAATCTACGGATAATCCGAGACACTTGTTCGCTTATTTTGTTTACTCTTCCAGTGGACGAAGTTTCTGGGAAGTCAGGTTATTGCACTTGCCGTGTTCTTCTCGTCAGTGAATCGCTCCAAGGGGCTGGTCTCGCAACTGTGCTCGGCCTTTTAACTAGCCGCGCCAGTGTTCCTCTGATAGTCAGAACTCGGAAACTAGCGCGAGATATCGAACAAAGATAACTACAGATACTGAAACGAAGTCAGACGCGCCACAGCTTACTTATATTCTACATGTAGAACATAAGCAATGTAGTGCTTTTCATTTATTAGTTACTTATTCTGCTTTCGGGCAGATATTTGAATGCTGTTCCGCTCGGAATCCTTCCGTAGTTTGCACACCATTTACTAACTTAACATCTGTTTGTTAACATTTGCTTGAACGTTCCGTCGCCTTCTCTGTCGTCTCTATGACACCTTTCTCCTTGACAGCAAGTTCTCGCGTCTTCTCGGGAAGTCATTTTCTGCTATCACTTTCTGTAACGACACTGCACTTGTTTTCACACTTCTTTCAAACTAGTACCTTACCCTTAACATATACATAAAGCGCGCAAATAGAGGTAAAGGTACGATATCTAAAATATGCGTACACTCACTGGAATCAGATACAGCGATAACGTATCTAGCAGAATCTGTTCGGAGCGATTTAATGGAGTGCATGTTACATCCAACTGGAACGTGACTGTACCTAGTTACGTGATAAAGTAATTTCTCGCTAAGGTCGGTTCTTCAGTCCAGCTTAACGTCTAGTACAAAATGTCTGCAAGGAATTGTGTGTCACATTCAAGCATGTACCACGGCGTAATAACAGTGGTAGTAAGGACCAGAAGCATGTCTGTCTGTTTGTTTCAAACCCGAAGCAGTTTGTTACCAACAGTGAATGTAGGTTCATTTCAACCAGTTCCCGAGCGAACACGTGTACCTCGTAAAAGCCCATTGTTCGCACCAGTGCATAAAGCTTTACGTCTTCAGGGGGCCAAACTGCACATAAACCGGGCGCGAGCTGACTGGAGGTGTGTAATGCAGTCCGGCCATTGACGACTATGCCTCTTTTTAAATAATGTGAGGTGTCGGCTTGGGCTGACAACTCAATGGGGCCTGTAACCGGCAGTGAGCGGCGGGGGGGGGGGGGGGGGGGGGGGGGGGGGGGGGGGTCAGTTCAGGCCTGAGGCGGTTCTTTGATGATTTTAGGGTTATTTTCGTATCGTGACTTAAAACCACTCATTCAGGTTACTGTGATCATGTATCAGGATCCAGAATTAATTTTCACTCTTTAGTGGATTGTATGCTGAAACGAAACTTCTTGGCAGATCAAAACTGCGTACCGGACCATGAGTCTAACCTGGGACCTTTGCCTTTCGCCGAGCTACCCAAGCACGAATCACGACCCGTCCTGACAGCTTTACTTCCGCCAGTACCTGCCTGGGCGTGAAAATTCATTCTGGAAATCAGGCAGGGGCTAAGCCGTGTTTCCGCAAAAATCCTTTCTTCAGGAGTGCTAGTTCAGCAACTTACGCAGGAGAACTTCTGTGTAGTTTGGAAGATAGTAGTCGAGGTATTGATGGAAATAAAACTGTGAGGCAGGGTCGTGAGTCGTACTTAGGTAGCTCAGTCGTGGAGAACTTGCCCGCGAAAGACAAAGGTACCAGTTTGAGTCCCGGTCCGGGACAGTTTTGTTCTCCCAGAAATCTACATCTTTATGATCAACATGGACACATCCGCCTTCCAATATTACAACACTCATGTTCACAAGACTCAGGCAAGCGTTCCTTGTTTGACGAACACTCAAGTACCCTGTAGCACCTCGAATGACCCGCTAAATCACCCGATCGTAATTCCATAGTAAGTGTCTCTGAGTATTTGAAACAGCTGGCGAAATGTAGCAATTAACATTCACGCAGGTTATGCACATGTGCAGACAAACAAATGATCACAATTTCAGAAAAAATTGGGTGATTTATTCAGAGAAAAAAGATCCGCAATTCGAACAAGTCAATAACGCAAAAAAATTACAAAGAATGCTGAAGATAAGGTGAGTAGATCACGTAACTAATGAGGAGGTATTGAATAGACTGGGGAGAAGAGAAGTTTGTGGCACAACTTGACTAGAAGAAGGGATCGGTTGGTAGGACATGTTTTGAGGCATCAAGGGATCACAAATTTAGCATTGGAGGGCAGCGTGGAGGGTAAAAATCGTAGAGGGAGACCAAGAGATGAATACACTAAGCAGATTCAGAAGATGTAGGTTGCAGTAGGTACTGGGAGATGAAGAAGCTTGCACAGGATAGAGTAGCATGGAGAGCTGCATCAAACCAGTCTCAGGACTGAAGACCACAACAACAACAACAATAACGCTTGGTCCACCTCTCGCCCAAATGTAAGCGGATTGGCAATGATTGAGTTGTTGGATGGCCTCCTGAGGGATATCGTTCCATAGTCTGTCCAACTGGCGCGTTGGATCGTCAAAATCCCGATCTGAATGGGGGAGCCCCCCCCCCCCCCCCCGTAACGCTTCAATAATTGTTCTCGATTGAGGAGAGATCAGCGTCCATGCTGGCCCAAGTAGGATATGGCAGTCACGAACAGCAGAAACTCTCGCCGTGTGCAGGCGGGCATTACCTTGCTGAAATATAAGCCCAGGGTGGCTTAACATGAAGGGCAACGAAACTGTGCGTAAACTATTGTCGTTATATTTGACGTACCACTGCGCTGTGGGATTGCTGCAAATGACAAAGAAAGGGCTCATGCTATGAAATGACATAGCACCCCAGACCGTGACTCCTCGTTGTCAGGGCGTACGGCGGCCGGCCGCTGTGGCCGAGCGGTTCTAGGCGCTTCAGTCCCGAATCGCGCTGCTGTTACGGTCGCAGGTTCGAATCCTGCCTCGGGCATGGATGTGTGTGATGTCCTTAGGTTAGTTAGGTTTAAGTAGTTCTAAGTTCTAGGGGTATGATGACCTCAGATGTTGAGTCCCATAGTGCTCAGAGCCATTTGAACCATTTGCCGTATGGCGGGCGATAGTCAGGTTGGTATCCCACCACAGTCCGAGGCATCTCCAGAAATGTCTTTGCTGGTCACGGGAGCTCAGTCAGATGCGGAACTCAACACTGAAAATAATTTTACTCCAGTCAATGAAATTCCAGGCCGAAGACGCGACTGGAGACGCCCCCGACACTGGTGGGATACCGACCTGCCTGCCCCCCCCCCCCCCACCTCATCCCCCCCCCCAACCCCCGCCATAGGGTCAGACAACCAGGAGTTTTGGTTTGGGGAGCAATTTCTTTTCATAGCAGGACCCTTTTGATTGTCATCTGCAGCACCGTTACAGCACAGCGATACTTCGACGATATTCTGTCTCCAGTTTTGTTGTCCTTTACGGCAAACCATCCTCACCGTACATTTCAGGAAGATAATGCCAGCCCACACACGGTGAGAGTTTCTACTGCTTGTCTTTGTGTTGGAAAATACCGACAAGATGAACGGACACGATGACGGACATGTTTTAAGATGTCAGGGAATAACTACTGTGGTACTAGATGCATTATTTACCAAATAATATTTAGCAGGCAATACGTACGGGCTGTTTTTCACTGTTAAAAATCTAATTTTCTGAAAACGGTTTCATAAATTAATGTTCTCGTCTAGCCACGCTGTACGATTTTTCGTTGTCGGGGTTTACAACACCTAAATCATTTTTCGCTTTTGCATATCTGGCCTCTTTCTTTTCTGTTTTAGAGAACACTCATAGGAAAATTGTCGGTCTCCTCATGAGACCTTTGTAATGTGTAATGAAAGAAGCAAACAGTAAAGACTTGGAGACACAAAACACCAAATCCACTAATTATACGAGGGGTGTTCAGTAAGTAACGTCTTGCCGCGTCAATAACATCCCCATCATCCACACACGGCTTCCCGCATGGTCCATCTTTCATTTGCAAACTGATGGAAGTTGGAAGGTGCGAGACCTAATTTGTATTGTGGATGTATTGTGGATGCGGAAGGATAGACCAATGAGGTTTTGTGAGGCCCTCTCCGGTGCGCAGACTGTAGTGGGGCCTTGCGTTGTCATAGAGAAGAAGTACCTCGTTTAGAGTTTTGTGGCGACGAATACACTGAAGTCGTTTCTTCAGTTTCCTGGGGTAGCAAAATGCACCACACAGTTTATCGTTGCACCACGATGGAGGATAACAAACATAGTAACCCCTTCAAATGGTTCAAATGGCTCTGAGCACTACGGGACTTAACTGCTGAGGTCATCAGTCGCCTAGAACTTAGAACTACTTAAACCTAACTAACCTAAGGACATCACACACATCCGAGGCAGGATTCGAACCTGCGACCGTAGCAGTCCCGCGGTTCCGGAGTGAAGAGCCTGTTAGGCTGCGAGTAACGCAGCGGACACATGAATACCCCAACTGGTGGACGAGTATGTCAGCTCTGCTAACAGAGATGTCCAGTTGCGCATCGAAGTATTTTTGATTGTGATCCGTCGATCTCCGCGAATGAGTGTGTCTCCGCATGTTTCAACATTGCAAGAGTCACAGGTGTGTGTGTGTGTGTGTGTGTGTGTGTGTGTGTGTGTGTGTGTCGGACCGGCACCCGTAAGATCGCTCAGGTTTGCACGACTTTGCGATGACGATAGAGGCCTCACCCAGTGACTCGTCGTGCTTTTGATCACTGTCCTATTCCACAGGCATTCCGCAATGCTCTGGTTTCAGCCAAAAGAAACTCAGTTACAGTTCGTCTGCTTGGAATGCAGACGCCATTTTTGAAGGTTACATATAGCGCTGCCATCTATCGGAACTTTATGAAACTATATGGGCTGCAGCGGGAGTATTCCACGAACTCTCACAATAAATTACACATTTTTCAGCCGAAAACATTACTTATTGAACTCTCCTCGTAACATAGATGAGTAAGAACAGTGTAATTTCCGATGTAAGCGGGCGACGATACCCGTCCTCCCAACGTTGACGCTGGCATCCTCTTGCGTTGTGGTTTCCGCCATTTGCAATTCATTGTGGAATGTTTTACGTATCGTTCCGTCAAGTGAGAACAGACCTTTATAGCCGGCTGCGTTAACGCCACTGCTAGACGTCTGGCGCTCTCGTATTGTATTCAACAGGTTCATAAAACTTTGGCTCTTCGCTTCTCGAAATCGCTTGAGCGGCACGTCGTACCAGAGCAGCATTCGTTCCATTTTAAGTGCTTGCTTACTTTCCCTTTCTGGTAAAAAGGAGTCACAACTTTTCATCTTCGCAAGCGCTTATAACCCTTTACGGTGGTATTTAAAACACCTTCCTGCGAACAAGATTCGTCCATGTTTTGGCATACTTGTGGGGGATTAGGTGTCTGGACAGCTCCGTCACTGCACTTAACGTCCTATTCATAGGCGCATTGACACTAAATTTACAGAATGAGATTTTCACTCTGCAGCGGAGTGTGCGCTGATATGAAACTTCCTGGCAGATTAAATCTGTGTGGCCGGACGGAGACTCGGAATTCGCGACCTTTGCCTTTCGCGGCAAGTGCTCCACATCTGAGCTACCCAAGCACGACTCACGCCCCGTCCTCACAGCTTTACTTCCGCCAGCACTTGCCCGCGAAAGGCAAAGGTCCCGGGTTCGAGTCTCGGTCCGGCACACAGTTTTAATCTGCCAGGAAGTTTCGAGACTAAATTAGTTCTGTAGCTTGAGACTGTTCTTAATCTATTAGCGGTTCTTCTAGTAGTGTGGGATAGGTGGTAACTGCAGCTAATTTCTCTTGCATAGAAGCACTTTCTTGCCACAATAAAACACGTCTAACATCGGGCTTGACGTCTAAAGGTAACGTCTGCCGCAAAAACTTTTCCTGGATATACAGCATGGGAAGTGCGGTGTTTAAATTGAGGAAGGGGGGGGGGGGGGGAGGGGGTGTACCTACTACATCGGAATTTGCGTCGGCACAGAAAAACACTCTTCCTATGTGCAACAGAATTAAATGCAAATTGTTGTATGGGCAGAATCACTGATTAGAGTACTTCACATCTCTACTTATAAAATTAATCAAATTATTTCTCCCAAAAACATGACAGCTCAAAAACAATGATATCAGGATACCATCTACTTGAATTATAGACCGAACTAACGATCACGAAAATGTTTATTTCCAAAGATAAGTTTGGATAGTGATAAGTACATCGATTGATAAACTCAACTAACATACAATGAGTAAAATTAATTAGGGTTGGTAAAGTGGAGAAAGGCTTTCTGCAAAGTGGAGAAAGGCTTTCTGCGACTTTCCCCTTGATGAAATGAACTGATAACAGAATCTAACAATCTCACTGGTTGGTGGCCCCCTAAACTTACGAGTACCACGGCTCTCGCTGTAAAAAAATGCCTCAAATTTACACATGAACAAAGTGCTGTGGGAAATCTCTGCCTAAGCTGCGAGGATCTCACCTGCGTCCACCACAAGCTGCAAGACAGCTGATACAACGCGCAGAGCGTTGTCTCAGAAGTAATCTCGAACGGACAGCTTGCTACTACGGAACCTGCCCAAGCAGGTTCCCGTAGCCGGCGTCTTCACTCGACTGCTCTGGTGGCCTAAGTCTCCTTTTTCTACGACACCGACTGTCGAAGTCCTTACTCTCCGGCTCCCGCGGCCGTAGTGTTTTTACTGCACGCCGCCCACATGCGAAGTGTCTTTACGTTCGCTCCGTAAAATTTCCAAAGTACTCCACGTGGAGGAGTCAGAAAAATATGTTAGAACACTAATGTGAGCGTTGTTCCGCGTCTCCGCGCCAGCCGCACGCGTTTAGCACGAGAAAATCCCCCTCTATACAATCCAGAAGCAACACTTCTAACATGGCATAGCGCGTACCCGTCTGTATCTTTTCCAAAGACCTTGTAAAAAATAACTACTCACTGATGGCGCTGCAGTCGCGGGACAATTTGAACCTTCGGCTGGACGCCATTATAGTGGTTGTAGTCTGATGTGTTGTGTAGTATTGTTGTTTATGAAGATCCTGATTCAACGTTGTATATTTGTTGGGGCGTACATACAGTATTTGTTACTCGTAATTCTACTGTCTGTACATTCCAATCAAAAGACGTACAATGGTGAAGAGTTACGCAGCG
Source organism: Schistocerca piceifrons (assembly GCF_021461385.2). Taxonomy (NCBI): domain Eukaryota; kingdom Metazoa; phylum Arthropoda; class Insecta; order Orthoptera; family Acrididae; genus Schistocerca; species Schistocerca piceifrons. Next base: position 508,373,031 of record NC_060142.1, on the reverse strand, counting down.
ATTAACTGTACAAATAAATTCGAGAAAGGAACGAATAATACATTTCACAGGTGTGTGAATATTTTAAGTTGTTTCGTATGTCAGTGCACTTGCTTAATAAATGTTTTTGTAACACGGTATTAGCATAATGTCTGCATCTATTTGCAGGTTTCCTTTCTCAAAACCACAGCTGTTACAAAAATGGTTACACGCTGTCAGGAGGCAAGATTTCCGACCGACAGAATACCATTTTATATGTTCTGATCATTTTGAAGAAAGTTGGCTGATCGGTAGTGTTTTCATGGTCTAGGTTAGGTTGAAACTTGATGATTTGGTCGTGTGTTGCCAAAGCACTATGCCATATGTAACGCACTTCTCGTCATAAAATCTAAAGCAAGGTAGCATCAGAAAATATCTATTAATATAGTGGGCAAATCTTTGAGTATTTTGTTGCATTTTGCGTACATCTATCGTAAATGAACTACGAAAAATGCTAGGGATCCAGTACATAAGTTTTAGCTACGGCTGATTCCATGTAGTACGTAAGATAAATTCATGAACAGTGACTAGTTGCTGTTTGTTCATAAATTAAAAAGTATATTGTAGTAAAGCATTTAAATGAGGCATTATGTTTGCGACCTAACTCAAGGGAAGGCATTTTATAACCAAAAGCGATGTATAAACATTCGAACTCCGCGCGTCAGTTTACCACTCTATAATGGCCGCCGCCCAGCTATTCAATTTGTCCGCTCTTCACAGTCGACCACTCGTGCGGTTGTGGGGGCCTGATCTTTTCAGAGGATTGCTGGCGAGAGACGATGCTTTCCTAAAAGTTCTTGTAGCCGACAGTTCCCACGGCGGACGCCGCAGAGCCCCCCTCCCCGCCCCCCCCCCCCCCCACATCACTCTGACCTGCATTCACTTCTCTTTTAACAGCGTTTTTTTCTCGTGAGCACTCGCCCAGCCTAGGACACGGGGCGTGCCGTCGCCCTTACACTTCAGGAATGTTCGCCCTCTGTTCAGACCTTAAAATTTCGCAGGCAACGCTCTGCATGCGTCCCAGGCCCCATTTGACAAAATCCGCCCAGCACAACAGCATAGCTCCGCATTGTACTGGCCGCCCGAAAGGCTCCATGGTAATGCAGACCTCATACTGTGCCAGACGCTACGGTGGTTCTCACCCATCCGTCCAGCGAGCCCTTGTTGCTTTTAGCAGCAGGAATGCCACAGTAAATTGTCATTGGCTGGCCACTTACATAAAATATGGGCGAGCTTGTCACACAGTGAGCAAATTAAGATCCTCTCCCTAAAATCTTTGTAAAAACATTTGACATGGCACAGAACTTTAAAACTTTAACCACATTCGTCCGAGTGTTGCCTAAAAGAGATGGCAGGTCCGCTGGTAAGTCAGCCGCGGCCCGCTGGTCTCAAGTGACGAACTGCAGATATATAATTGTACATCACGTTGTTAAAATGTGTGTGAATTTCTAAGGGACCAAACTACTGAGGTCATCGGTCCCTAGACTTACACCCTACTTAAACTAACTTATGTTAAGAGCAACACACACACCCATAACCGAGGGAGGACTCGAAACTCCGACAGTACATCGAGTGTTTTGGGTGTTCAATCTTCTTCTTCCATTCTATTTTTCCCACCACACTGCTTCTTATGGGTGGCTGTACAATGCCAGCAAAGGGTTAGATCTCTGGGTTGATATGAGGCAGCCCGTGACCAAGCGGACTGACCTGTTTAAGGCGAGGTTGCAGTTAGCCAGAGGAGCTGCGGATTTGTTCCCCACGTAGAACTTTAACTCCCACATATTTTGGCATTGACGTTGACATTGTTGTGCTCTTCCGTTGTGATTTCCGCCATTTTCAATGCCTTGTGGAATGATTTTACGTTCTGTTCTGTCACGTACGAATCGACCAATACATCCGGTTGCACTAACCCATTATTACAGGTATTTGAAATCCACCATAGTTACTATTAAAATGCGTATTCGTTTGACCATACGAGTTTCGTATCATTCATTTAAAAATCGTCAGTGGGCTGGAACGAAGTATCTTTATAATCTGGGTTTGTTTCGAGATCTAAGAACAGTTCGTTTCAAAGGATACTGAAGTGTGATTTCTACTCACAGCTTTTTCGTCTGACATCGGTTTCCAGTTTGAAGTGTCGTCTGCATTTACATTTTCAAGGTGTTCCTGCGTTAGGAACTGAAGCTTTGCCATAATTTCGCTTTGGCGTGCGACACTACAAATGTACTGACTTAAAACATGACAGAATATTGTGCCTCTAACGTTAATACACAGTGCCATGGCTCACAAATCACTCCGAAGCCTGGCCAGGTTGGCAGCACCGTCATGTTTACACGCGAGCAACGTGGAGGGGAGGGGAGGCAGTAAGAAGTGTAACACTGTAATACGATAGACGAATATACGCCAATGGCGTAAATACCACAACAATTACACTCGCAGACTGACCAGGACTTTGGCTTGACGATGCTCTTCGCACACTGTCATAGCATTTATTCACTGTGTAACGTATATGAACTCGCCTTTCGACAATGCTCCTCACACACTTTCATAGCATTTATTCACTGTGTAACGTATATGAACCCTCCTTTCGTCTGTATAAATCCCTGACAACTATAACTCTGATGTGTCATTTTTTCCAAAACTTTAATTTGATGTACATTTCTTGAAACAATTCCGTGATTTTTTGAAACTACACATAAAGAGTGGCTAATTTATCCGAAAATTTTTAAAGCTAATTCCTCGACAGGAATTAGAAGATCCGACAGGAAGTGCAAAATGGGTAAGCAGCGATGGCTAGAGGACAAATGTAAGGATGTAGAGGCTTATCTCACTAGGAGTAAGATAATACTGCCTACAGGTAAATTAAAGATACCTTTGGAGAAAAGAGAACCACTCGTGTGAATATCAAGAGCTCAGATGGATACACAGTTCTAAGCAAAGAAGGGAAAGCAGAAAGATGGAAGGAGTATATAGACGGTCTATACAAGGGCGATGTACTTGAGGACAATATTATGGAAATGGAAGAGAATGTAGATGAAGATGAAATGGGAGACACGATACTGCGTGAAGAGTTTGACAGATCATTGAAAGACGTGAGTCGAAACAAGGCCCCGGGAGTAGACAACATTGCATTAGAACTACTGACGACCTTGGGAGAGCCAGTCCTCACAACATTCTACCATCTGGAGAGCAAGATGTATGAGACACGCGACATACCCTCAGACTTCAAGAAGAATCTAATAATTCCAATACCAAAGAAAGCAGGTGTTCACAGATGTGAAAATTACCGAACTATCAGTTTAATAAGTCACAGCTGCAAAATACTAACGCGAATTCTTCACAGACGAATGGAAAAACTGGTAGAAGCTGACCTCGGGGAAGATCAGTTTGGATTCCGTAGAAATATTGGGACACGTGAGGCAATACTGACCCTACGACTTATCTTAGAAAATAGATTAAGGAAAGGCAAACCTAAGTTTCTAGCATTTGTAGACTTAGAGAAAGCTTTTGACAATGTTGACTGGAATACTCTCTTTCAAATTCTAAAGGTGGCAGGGGTAAAATACGAGGAGCGAAAGGCTACTTACAATTTTTACAGGCCCGTGGTCTAGGCCAGCCGGCACGGTAGCTCAGCGTGTTCGGTCAGATGGTTAGCTGCCCCCTGTAATAAAAAAAACTGAGTAAATGGATCAACGACAAACTTAAACGGATGTCTTACGACGTCCGCACCGAACAGATGCAACGAACGAAAACTAACAAAAAAAAAAAAAAAAAAACAGGGGTAGCGTCTTTGATTCATAATCAAAACGTCTTCGGTCCCGGGTTCGATCCTCGCCACTGCTTAAATTTTGATAAATAATCAGCATTGGCGGCCGAAGACTTCCGGCATAAGAAGTCAGCCTCATTCTGCCAACGGCCTTGTCAAAGAGGGCGGAGGAGCGGATGGAGGTTCAGGGCACTCTCTTGTCCTAGGGGTGGGAAATTGCCCCTAAAGGCGGAAGAATCAGCAATGATCAACGACATGAGGATGCAGAAGGCAATGGAAACCACTGCATTAAAGACACATAAAGTGTATCCACAGGACATGTGGCCTGTATTTGAAGAAGTGTCATGATGATCTCTCCATTGGCAAAAGATTCCGGAATAGTCCCCCATTCGGATCACCGGGAGGGGACTGCCAAGGGGGAGGTTACCATGAGAAAAAGTCTGAATAATCAACGAAAGGATAACGTTCTACGAGTCGGGGCGTGGAATGTCAGAAGCTTGAACGTGGTAGGGAAACTAGAAAATCTGAAAAGGGAAATGCAAAGGCTCAATCTAGATATAGTAGGGGTCAGTGAAGTGAAGTGGAAGGAAGACAAGGATTTCTGGTCAGATGAATATCGGGTAATATCAACAGCAGCAGAAAATGGTATAACAGGTGTAGGATTCGTTATGAATAGGAAGGTAGGGCAGAGGGTGTGTTACTGTGAACAGTTCAGTGACCGGGTTGTTCTAATCAGAATCGACAGCAGACTAACACCGACAACGATAGTTCAGGTATACATGCCGACGTCGCAAGCTGAAGATGAACAGATAGAGAAAGTGTATGAGGATATTGAAAGGGTAATGCAGTATGTAAAGGGGGACGAAAATCTAATAGTCATGGGCGACTGGAATGCAGTTGTAGGGGAAGGAGTAGAAGAAAAGGTTACAGGAGAATATGGGCTTGGGACAAGGAATGAAAGAGGAGAAAGACTAATTGAGTTCTGTAACAAGTTTCAACTAGTAATAGCGAATACCCTGTTCAAGAATCACAAGAGGAGGAGCTATACTTGGAAAAGACCGGGAGATACGGGAAGATTTCAATTAGATTACTTCATGGTCAGACAGAGATTCCGAAATCAGATACTGGATTGTAAGGCGTACCCAGGATCAGATATAGACTCAGATCAAAATACAGTAGTGATGAAGAGTAGGCTGAGGTTCAAGACATTAGCCAGGAAGAATCAATACGCAAAGAAGTGGGATACGGAAGTACTAAGGAATGACGAGATACGTTTGAAGTTCCCTAACGCTATAGATACAGCAATAAGGAATAGCACAGTAGGCAGTGCAGTTGAAGAGGAATGGACATCTCTAAAAAGGGCCATCACAGAAGTTGGGAAGGAAAACATACGTACAAAGAAGGTAGCAGCGAAGAAACCATGGGTAACAGAAGAAATACTTCAGTTGACTGATGAAAGGGGGAAGTACAAACATGTTCCGGGAAAATCAGGAATACAGAAATACAAGTTGCTGAGGAATGAAATAAATAGGAAGTGCAGGGAAGCTAAGACGAAATGGCTGCAGGAAAAATGTGAAGACATCGAAAAAGATATGATTGTCGGAAGGACAGACTCAGCATACAGGAAAGTCAAAACAACCTTTGGTGACATTAAAAGCAACGGTGGTAACGTTAAGAGTGCAACGGGAATTCCACTGTTAAATGCAGAGGAGAGAGCAGATAGGTGGAAAGAATACATTGAAAGCCTCTATGAGGGTGAAGATTTGTCTGATGTGATAGAAGAAGAAACAGGAGTCGATTTAGAAGAGATAGGGGATCCAGTATTAGAATCGGAATTTAAAAGAGCTTTGGAGGACTTACGCTCAAATAAGGCAGAGGGGATAGATAACATTCCATCAGAATTTCTAAAATCATTGGGGGAAGTGGCAACAAAACGACTATTGACGTTGGTGTGTAGAATATATGATTCTGGCGATATACCATCTGACTTTCGGAAAAGCATCATCCACACAATTCCGAAGACGGCAAGAGCTGACAAGTGCGAGAATTATCGCACAACCAGCTTAACAGCTCATGCATCGAAGCCGCTTACAAGAATAATATACAGAATAATGGAAAAGAACATTGAGAATGCGCTAGGTGACGATCAGTTGGGCTTTAGGAAAAGTAAAGGGGCGAGAGAGGCAATTCTGACGTTACGGCTAATAATGGAAGCAAGGCTAAAGAAAAATCAAGACACTTTCATAGGTTTGTCGACCTGGAAAAAGCGTTCGACAATATAAAATGGTGCAAGCTGTTCGAGATTCTGAAAAAAGTAGGGGTAAGCTATAGGGAGAGACGGGTCATATACAATATGTACAACAACCAAGCGGGAATAATATGAGTGGACGATCAAGAACGAAGTGCTCGTACTAAGAAGGGTGTAAGGCAAGGCTGTAGCCTTTCGCCCCTACTCTTCAATCTGTACATCGAGGAAGCAATGATGGAAATAAAAGAAAGGTTCAGGAGTGGAATTAAAATACAAGGTGAAAGGATATCAATGATACGATTCGCTGATGACATTGCTATCCTGAGTGAAAGTGAAGAAGAATTAAATGATCTGCTGAACGGAATAAACAGTCTAATGAGTATACAGTATGGTTTGAGAGTAAATCGGAGAAAGACGAAGATAATGAGAAGTAGTAGAAATGAGAACAGCGAGAAACTTAACATCAGGATTGATGGTCACGAAGTCGATGAAGTTAAGGAATTCTGCTACCTAGGCAGTAAAATAACCAATGACGGACGGAGCAAAGAGGACATCAAAAGCAGACTGGCTATGGCAAAAAAGGCATTTCTGGCCAAGAGAAGTCTACTAATATCAAATACCGGCCTTAATTTGAGGAAGAAATTTCTGAGGATGTACGTCTGGAGTACAGCATTGTATGGTAGTGAAACATGGACTGTGGGAAAACCGGAACAGAAGAGAATCGAAGCATTTGAGAAGTGATGCTATAGACGAATGTTGAAAATTAGGTGGACTGATAAAGTAAGGAATGAGGAGGTTCTACGCGGAATCGGAGAGGAAAGGAATATGTGGAAAACACTGATAAGGAGAAGGGACAGGATGATAGGACATCTACTATGACATGAGGGAATGACTTCTATGGTACTAGAGGCAGCTGTAGAGGGCAAAAACTGTAGAGGAAGACAGAGATTGGAATACGTCAAGCAAATAATTGAGGACGTAGGTTGCAAGTGCTACTCTGAGATGAAGAGGTTAGCACAGGAAAGGAATTCGTGGCGGGCCGCATCAAACCAGTCAGTAGACTGATGACCCAAAAAAAAAAAAAAAAAAAAAAAAAAAACAGAAACCAGATTGCAGTTATAAGAGTCGAGGGGCATGAAGGGGAAGCAGTGGTTGGGAAGGGAGTGAGACAGGGTTGTAGCCTCTCCCCGGTGTTATTCAATCTGTATATTGAGCAACCAGTAAAGGAAACAAAAGAAAAATTCGGAGTAGGTATTAAAATCCACGGAGAAGAAATGAAAACCTTGAGGTTCGCCGATGACATTGTAATTCTGTCAGAGACAGCAAAGGACTTGGAAGAGCAGTTGAACGGAATGGACAGTGTCTTGAAAAGAGGATATAAGATGAACATCGACAAAAGCAAAACGAGGATATGGAAAGTAGTCGAATTAAGTCGGGTGACGCTGAGGGAATTAGATTACGAAACAAGACACTTAAAAGTAGTAAAGGATTTTTGCTATTTGGGGAGCAAAATAACTGATGATGGTCGAAGTAGAGAAGATATAAAATGTAGACAGGCAATGCCAAGGAAAGCGTTTCTGAAGAAGAGAAATTTGTTAACATCGAGTATAGATTTAAGTGTCAGGAAGTCGTTTCTGAAAGTATTTGTATGGAGTGTAGCCATGTATGGAAGTGAAACATGGACAGTAAATAGTTTGGACAAGAAGAGAATAGAAGCTTTTGAAATGTGGTGCTACAGAAGAATGCTGAAGATTAGATGGGTAGATCACGTAGCTAATGGGGAGGTACTGAATAGAATTGGGGAGAAGAGGAGTTTGTGGCACAACTTGACTACAAGAAGGGATCGGTTGGTAGGACATGTTCTGAGGCATCAAGGGATCACAAATTTAGCATCGGAGGGCAGCGTGGAGGTTAAAAATCGTAGAGGGAGACCAAGAGATGAATACACTAAGCAGATTCAAAAGGATGTAGGCTGCAGGAATTACTGGAAGATGAAGAAACTTGCACAGGATAGGGTAGCATGGAGAGCTGCATCAAACCAGTCTCAGGACTGAAGACCACAACAACGACAACAACAATTCCTATAGACAAATTTATTTCTCATAGTTTCCGTTAAAGCCCTGAATCCCAGTTTATACATAAACTTCATTTCTTTTTGAAATGCCATTGGGCAGTGACCTATATAGTGCAGTATAAGATGCAGAATGAGGCAAAAATAGAAATACAACGATCATTCTGAATCAAATTTAATCTTTGACCTTAGTATTGACCTTGACCTTGGCTTTGGCGTTGACCTCCCCTACTCCACTTCGATACAACTCTCCTTCCATCCCCCCTCTCCCCTTTCCGCTCCTCTCCTCTCACCCATTCCTAAACCACAGACCTTTCCATCTCCTAAGCCGACCAGTGTGGCCGTGCGGTTCTAGGCGCTTCAGTCGGGGACCGCGTGACCGCTACGGTCGCAGGTTCGAATCCTGCCTCGCGCATGGATGTGTGTGATGTCCTTAGGTTAGTTAGGTTTAATTAGTTATAAGTTCTAGGCGACTGATGACCTCAGCAGTTAAGTCGCATAGTGCTCAGAGCCATTTGAACCATTTTTGAGTTCTAAGTCCAGGGGACTGATGGCCTCAGATGTTAAGTCGCATAGTGCTTAGAGCCATTTGAACCATCCCTCTCCTCCTCTTTTCTAAACCAGAACCCGTTTTTGTAACTAGACCAATCAGAGAGCTTCTAAGTCAACACACATATTCAGCTCTCCCTATCAAGCTCAGGATTTTACTGCCATATCTGTTTATCCAGCCACATTTCTGAGCTCCTTCTTAAGTAACACCGCTTTCTTGTAAACACATCGCTCACAGAGCTTCTGAGCCAACACCCATATTTAACCCTTCCAATAAAAGTTCAGTATTTTAATACTGTAAGATCATCACATTTTTCAATTCCTTCTTAACACGCCCATTGCTTTTAAACTGCGAATCAGGGGCCCTGTACGGTAACTGCGTTACAAATATTTAGATTTCCCAATCACACTCATTACTTTACTGCCATAAAAATGAAATAGCCAAACTTCCTACCACAAGAATAGACAAGGGATCATGACACCATTCTCATACAGTGGTGATGGTAATTTTCTGATTATTGTCCGCCTTACCAGTTGGTTCACTCATGAATTTCCTTAGCCCATCAGCCATATAGGTTCAAAATGGCCTGATAACTATAGACCACAGGGAAAACACAAGATATCTAGCCCATTATACATTATGGCGGTGTTTCATTATGTAATACATTAATCACATTTTTTCTACATATAGAATCAGGGTGTTACAACCACATTACAGTTATTTTAAGGCTTTGATAGCACATGTGGCTAAGGGTATTACAAGGGATGTGAGGGAAAGAAGGAAAATATTTCTGCTTAGCAAGAGTGACAAGAGACAGATTGTACAGCATCTTTGTAGTCAACAACAAGTATTCGTTGCTGGTGACGAAGATGAGGACCTCAACGGAAAAAAATTTAGCTTCGTGCAGTATGCATTAGACAAGTATTTGTCGAGCAAGGTCTACTTAACCGTAGTAGAAAACTACTATGTAACAAAGAGAGCTTCATCACAGATTGAAGAGACGTCAAAACTTATCTGACAGACAAAAGTTGAACGAAGAGAGAATGAGAGTAAGGAAAGTAAAATTATGTCAACCAATCTGACTAAGAACCCTTGGAGGTTTTAGTCATCATCATCATCATCGTCATCATCATCATCATCATCATCATCATTTAAGACTGATTATGCCTTTCAGCGTTCAGTCTGGAGCATAACCCCCTTATAAAATTGGGGTTTTAGTCTTACATAAAATTAGCAAGTGGTTCGAAATCATCTGTTCCGTAACGGCACCGAAACGGAAAATGACAGAAGGCCGAAATACTGAATTCGGCCTTCCTAAATTGTTACATCGCGGAAGACCGCAATGGGGTCCATCCTTTCGATTATCGTACTAACTTCGAAATGCCAGGTATTAAGACGACTGGCCGGCCGTTGTGGCCGAGCGATTCTAGGCGCTTCAGTCTGGAACCTCATGACCACTACGGTCGCAGGTTCGAATCCTGCCTCGGGCATGGATGTGTGTGATGTCCTTAGGTTAGTCAGGTTTAAGTAGTTCTAAGTTCTAGGGGACTGATGACCTTCGATGTTAAGCCCCAAAGTGCTCAGAGCCATTTGAACCATTTGATTTTTGAGACGACTAGAGACTGGATTACATGCATTTGCATGTTGCCTATGCATTTGCATATTTGGCTCCTTTTCATCGGTTATTGCATATTTTAAGTAAAAAATGGTGACTATGCATATTTTCGCTCTGTGTTTACTATATTTTAAAAATTTTGCCGGGCTGTCTCTAGCTCGATCTGGTTTTTATGTCTGACCATGGCCTAGAATTGCGTACAGTCGCTAACCGAGAGGCCAGTCTAGCGAAATGGTTACAGAAGAGGAACAGGAAAAGTCAGACAGTCAATGCGCCCACGCCCCTCCGCTGTCATTCCGTACGCGGCGGCAACAGATAACTACGCAAGCTTTTAATCGCATTTCCATTGTTGCTGTTTAGCTTTCTATTTACTTGTACACAGTTGAATGTGTTTACGACGTGTAGTGTGTAACGTGTTGTGCGCCATGCCGCTCTAAAAAAGAAACGTCGTTTTATGGATAGCTGACCGTCATGGACCATATACATATGACGGAATTGTTCTATATTGTCGAGTTTACGAGAAAAACTTTTCGTGCAAAAAAAAGTTTCAAATAGGCCAGCGTGTCAAGACAAGTCTTCATATCGCAGGGATGCAGAAGAAAGGACCACAACAACAACTACTAAGAACAGCAAGTTGCAGTAGCAGGGTTCTGTCCAACGGTAACCAAAAAAGTCGGTTTAACATGGATCTGTGTGAAGCATTCTTTGCAAGCAATATTCCTCTTCACAAAAAACCTTCAAACCCTGTCCTCAAAGGCTTCCTGCGCAAATATTGCTTAAATCAAAATATACCAGATGAATCAACATTGCGTAAAAATTACATACCGATAATTTACGTAAATGTTCTGAAAGAAATACGGAATGCACTCAAGGACAGCATTATCTGGATTTCAGTTGATGAAATTGCAGACGCTTGTGGCTGTCAAATTATAAATTTAATTGTTGATGCTTTAAAAGAAGAGCCTCCTTCTTCCTATTTAGCGACCTGCAAAGGACTTGAGAAAGTAAATCATTCTGCCATCGCCAGATTTGTGACTGAGGGTATTAGAAAAATATTTCCAGAATCTTCTTCAGATGGCCGGCCGGTGTGGACGTGCGGTTAAAGGCGCTTCAGTCTGGAACCGCGTCACCGCTACGGTCGCAGGTTCGAATCCTGCCTCGGGCATGGATGTGTGTGATGTCCTTAGGTTAGTTAGGTTTAATTAGTTCTAAGTTCTAGGCGACTGATGACCTCAGAAGTTAAGTCGCATAGTGCTCAGAGCCATTTGAACCATCTTCTTCAGATGAAAAGGTGTTTGTGTTTATTTCAGATGATCAAAGGGGGAAAAGCCCTCCATTTATTTTATCCCAATTTGATTCACGTGTCGTGCTTCGCTCATGGAGTACATAGTCTTGCTGAAGTACGTTCCACGTTTGTGAATTTAAATGAACTGATTTCATCCACGAAGAAAGTGTTTCTAAAGGCGCCTGCTCGCATCAAGACCTACAGAGAAAAACTACCAAATATGCCTTTACCTTCCGAACCAGTGGTAACTCGTTGGGGTAGGTCGATGCCATTAGGGGGTTAGTAAACGACTTCGATAGTGCAAAGGCTTTGGCAGTTTGCCAGTACAAGGAAGCTTTTACTGACTCCAGTATTAAAAAAGATATTGATGTGATTAGTACTCATGTTTCCCAAATACCTGTTAGTATTACAAAGCTTGAAACTCAAGGTTTGGCGTTGAATGAACGTATTCAGTTAATGAACACAATTATTCTAGTGAACTCCTCATTGCCGGAGGTATTCCCAAGAAAACTTAAAACAAAAGTCTGAAAACATTTTAAACAACCCAGGTGAGCCGTGTGGCACGATCAGCGTTATTCCCACACTGTTGGCATGGGCATGCTGCTGCAGACAAGAGTTTCACGGTGATCATAATGAAAATACTACGAATCTTACATTATGTATTTCATTGCTAATTACGTTAGCGGTTTTCAGCAAAGCATCCCAAGCTACAAAACGTGAAATTACAGAAAGGGCTGGGTCCAGTTCGTACTTTTTGTGACAGACTGGGCGGGAATTGCCCAATAGTTAGACACGGATTTTCATGTATAAACTGAAGTAATCTCCTAATGTTTTACATTTAAATAAACACCACACCTTACATACTTTGATAGCTGTTTCACCGATCAACAAGCTTTTTGGATGCTTCTAATGACGGCAACTGCTAATCCAACAAAAAGGACAATACTCATATGTAAACACACCTTTCGTATAATCAAGCCGGTCGCGGTGACCGAGCGGTTCTAGGCGCTTGTTTGCAATCGCGCTACCGTTCCGGTCGCATTTTTGAATCCTGCCTCGGGCATGGATGTTTGTGATGTTCTTAGGTTAGTTAGGTTTAAGTAGTTCTAGGGGACTGATGACCTCAGATGTTAAGTCCCATAGTGCTCAGAGCCATTTGAAACTTATAATCAAATCAAAGTGTTCATTGTTTGGGAAGTACTTCCTTTTTAGTTTCAGCTCTTCAGGTTTTAAATATCATACACATTTTCTAGAAAATACACCAGAAAGTCGAAGGACTCTATAAATCGAAATTTTATGTCGTAGTCAGGTGCAAACGTAGCGAATCCCGGAGGACTGGCCATTGTCAGGCTGTCTGTTACAGGACCCATACTTTCTCCTTGCGGATGTACATGTATGCATATTAATTACCATTTACATATACGTCAACACACCTCTCATCTTAACAGATAGCTGAAGCTCCAGAAAGTGCCGAAGTAGTAATGTGGATTAAAAAGTATTGCTGAAGGATGCACAGACCGAGCACCCTGTAATTAATATGTTAGTTTACGTGGTAACAGAAGCCGTTAAGAACACCACAGCACAGCAAAGGAACACAGCGGATGAAAATGAATACTCGTAATAATCTGTGAAATCTGAAAAAGCGTGTGTGTTAACACAAAATTAGGCACAGTCATCGGCGAATTTTAAGTGAATTTCTCTGCTGATGATGAGTGGTGGCAATTAAACAGCAGCGTTTTGGCTTTACATGGAGAGGTTCCATCCTGGGCAGAGGCGTTGGTTCCCGCCTTGACTCAGCGCTGTGGGAACAATGGGGCGTAGCCCGATCAATTAGCGACGAAATTGCAGGTCTCTACAATAGATTGAGTACGGGGCACAGCAATTCTGCTGACCGCGTATCACCTGTGTGAAAGCTCTCTAATCAGGCATCTACTGAATCCAGTACACGGTAGTTACTACGTCTCTAACAAACGTTTTGCCTTTGTTCATCACTATTGCGTAATTTACATATGAATTCACACACATATTTATATCTGTTGTTGCGTCTACTCTTTTGTACTGCCAACTCTTGACTGTCATTCCGCAGCTCATTATGGCGCACAGTAAATTCTCATTTTGAGAACGATAGGTCAAAATTTTTTGCCTAATTCCCATTCTCCTCGGTTGTTGAGATGTTGTTCACTCCTGCTCTTAGTTTTCGTCGTGGTTATAACTCAGTTTTTTGCAGTCTATCCTGTTGTTGTTGTGGTCTTCAGTCCAGAGACTGGTTTGATGCAGCTCTCCATGCTACTCTATCCTGTGGAAGCTTCTTCATCTCCCAACACCTACTGCAACCTACATCCTTCTGAATCTGTTTAGTGTATTCATCTCTTGGTCTCCCTCTACGATTTTTACCCTCCACGCTACCCTCCAATACTAAATTGGCGATCCTTTGATGCCTCAGAATATGCCCTACCAACGACCCCTTCTTCTAGTCAAGTCCGATTCTATTCCATACCTCCTCATTACTTATGTGATCTATCCATCTAATCTTCAGCATTCTTCTGTAGCACTACATTTCGAAAGCTTCTATTCTCTTCTTGTCTAAACTATTTATCGTCCACGTTTCACTTCCATACATGGCTACACTCCATACAAATACTTTCAGAAACGACTTCCTCACACTTAAATCTATACTCGATGTTAACAAATTTCTCTTCTTCAGGAGCTTTCCTTAACATTGCCAGTCTACATTTTATATCCTCTCTACTTCGACCATTATCAGCTATTTTGCTCCCCAAATAGCAAAACTCATTTACTACTTTAAGCCTCTCATTTCCTTATCTAATTCCCACAGCATCACCCGATTTAATACGACTACGTTCCATTATCTATTCTATAAATTTGAAATTTCATTTCTACACTATGTATTTGGCTCCTGAAATTGATGTGTGATACTTGTGCTTCCATTCAACGCGGAATAATTGGGTTTACATTATCCAGCAAATCTCCTCACGACATTTTTGTATCTAATGTCTATTTGTACTACATTTCCCGAAGTAATTGAATAACTTGTTTTCCATTTATCTGCCGAATCTTTGTATTCAAAAATTAATGTATTACCAAGATGTAGCACCCAGTTGTATAGCTGTCGTCTTATGAAACCTTCACAGGATCTTACGCTTTCCAATGGTAATAACTGCACATGCCTCGTTATTACTCCGTTTCTGAGTTAATAATAATGTCATCAGTATTTTATCACTTCTGTTATACCTTTTATCAGAGCTATTCAGGATTCAGGTGGAAATGTGACACACAAATATATAAACGATGAGACCAGAAAGGGATTTGAGCTACGGTTCATTGCGAAACGTGGAAACTGAGAATGAAGCTATTAGAAACTACTGAGATTTGGTAGTGAAGGGGACTGTTGAAGATCAAATAAATTCATCGGGTAAAGCAGCAATGTGACCACCTTTCAAAAGCCTGAATAACAACCTTTTGCAGCACGAAGATGCAGGAAGAAAGTAAGTGAAAATGGTTCAAATGGCTCTGAGCACTATGGGACTCAACATCTTAGGTCATAAGTCCCCTAGAACTTAGAACTACTTAAACCTAACTAACCTAATGACATCACACACACCCATGCCCGAGGCAGGATTCGAACCTGCGACCGTAGCAGTCCCGCGATTCCGGACTGCAGCCCCAGAACCGCTAGACCACCGCGGCCGGCAAAATTAAGTGAAATTCTGGAAATTACTGACATGGATGTGGAGCCAGGCTGAGTCCAGAGCATTGGCCATCTGCACCAGGTTTCTAGGTTGTAGATCCATGGCGCGAAAAACCCGATCCAGATGGTCCGACAGATTCTCGATACGGTATAAATCCAGGGGGATCAGTGGCCGGAGGAGTATTCATCCTGGTGCTTTCTGAACGCACGTACACTGCGAGCTGTGTGACACGTTGCATTGCCTTGCTGGTAGATGCCATCTTGCTGAGGAAAAAACAAACTGCATATAGGGGTGGATATGGTCCCCAGGGATAGATGCATACTTATGTTGATCCATTCTGCCTCCCATAAAGATGAGATCACCCTGGAATGACACGAAAATATGCCCCAGACCATAATGCTTCTAAAAGACAATTAATTGAAACCCTCAGCTGCCGACAGGTGTTGTTGATATTCCTCAAAGGGGACAGCTGAAAATGTGCGCCCCGGCCGGGACTCGGGATCTCCTGCTTACATGGCTGAAAAGCTCTCTCGATCTGAGCCACCGAGGACGCAGATGAATAGCGCGACTGCAGGTACTTATCCCTTGCACGCTTCCCGTGAGACCCACATTCCCAACTGTCCACAATTTACATACGTAATGTTCCTGATAGATATTTGCCCATCTACTCATTACTTGCGCCAACTAAGGTGACGATTCCCGTAAGAGTTGGGGCAACCTGTGCGCATTCGCACAGACGAAGGTCAGTGCCCGGGTAGCCTTTAACTATACAGGGTGGTTCATTGATCGTGACCGGGCCAAATATCTCACGAAATAAGCGTCAAACGGAAGAACTACAAAGAACGAAACTTGTCTAGCTTGAAGGGGGAAACCAGATGGCGCTATGGTTGGCCCGCTAGATGGCGCTGCCATAGGTCAAACGGATATCAACTGCGTTTTTTGAATAGGAAACCCCATTTTTTATTACATATTCGTATATGAATGTTTTAGTTGGACCACTTTTTTCACTTTGTGATAGATGGCGCTGTAGTAGTCACAAACATATGGCTCAAAAAATGGTTCAAATGGCTCTGAGCCCTTTGTGACTTAATATCTGTGGTCACCAGTCCCCTAGAACTTAGAACTACTTAAACCTAACCAACCTAAGGACATCACACACATCCATGCCCGAGGCAGGATTCGAACCTGTGACCGTAGCGGTCACGCGGTTCCAGACTGAAGCGCCTAAAACCGCACGGCCACACCGGCCGGCATATGGCTCACAATTTTAGACGAACAGTTGGTAACAGGTAGGATTTTTAAATTAAAATGCAGAACGTTTGAACATTTTATTTCGGTTGTTCCAATGTGATACATGTACCTTTGTGAACTTATCATTTCTGAGAACGCATGCTGTTACAGCGTGATTACCTGTAAAACCACATTAACGCAAAAACATGCTCAAAATTATGTCCGTCAGCCTCAATGCATTTGGCAATACGTGTAACGACATTCCTCTCAACAGCGAGTAGTTCGCCTTCCTTAATGTTCGCACATGCATTAACAATGCACTGCCGCATGTTGCCAGGCGTTGTCGGTGGATCACGATAGCAAATATCTTTCAACTTTCCCCACAGAAGGAAGTCCGGGGATATCAGATCCGGTGAACGTGCAGGCCATGGTATGGTGCTTCGACGACCAATCCACCTGTCATGAAATATGCTATTCAATACCGCGTCAACCACACGCGAGCTATGTGCCGGACATCCATCATGTTGGAAGTACATCGCCATTCTGTCATGCAGTGAAACATCTTGTAGTAACATCGGTATAACATTACGTAGGAAATCAGCATACAATGCACCATCTAGACTGCCATCGATAAAATGGGGGGGGGGGGGCAATTATCTCCCATAATGACGCACCATACATTAATCCGCCAAGGTCGCTGATGTTCCACTTGTCGCAGCCATCGTGGATTTTCCGTTGTCCAATTATGCCGGTTTATGTTACCGCTGTTGGTGAATGACGCTTCGTCGCTAAATTGAACGCGTGCAAAAAATCTGTCATCGTCCCGTAATTTCTCTTGTGCTCAGTGGCAGAACTGTACACGATGTTCAAAGTCGTCGCCATCAATTCCTGGTACATAGAAATATGGTACGGGTGCAATCGATGTTGATGTAGCATTCTCAACACCGACGTTTTTGAGATTCCCGATTCTCGCGCAATGTGTGTGCTACTGATGTGCGGATTAGCCACGACAGCAGCTAAAACACCTACTTGGGCATCATCATTTGTTGCAAGTCGTGGTTGAACACTTCCTGTTTCCTTAAATAACGTAACTATCTGGCGAACGGTCCGGACACTTGGATGATGTCGTCCAGAATACCGAGCAGCATACGTAGCACAAGCCCGTTGGGCGTTTTGATCACAATAGCCATACATCAACAAGAAATCGACCTTTTCCGCTGTTGGTAAACGGTCCTTTTTAACACGGGTAATGTATTACGCAGCAAATACCGTCCGCACTGGCGGTATGTTGCGTGATACCACGTACTTATACGTTTGAGACTATTACAGCGCCATCTATCACAAAGCGAAAAAAGTGGTCCAACTAAAACATTCATATTTCTATACGTACTACACGAATATGTAATAAAAATTGGGGTTCCTATTTAAAAAAACGCAGTTGATATGCGTTTGACCTATGGCAGCGCCATCTAGCGGGCCAACCATAGCGCCATCTGGTTTCCCCCTTCAAGCTAGACAAGTTTCGTTCTTTGTGGTTTTTTCGTTTGATGCTTATTTCTTGAGATATTTGGCCCGGTCACTATCAGTGGACCATCCTGTATATGAAGACCGTACAGCTTCTTTAGAATATTCTAGAGAAGCTGCACGGTCATCAGTGGTATCTGATCTTTCGAGAACAGTTACTGTCTTCATACATAATGCTTCTTCCTCCGGTCTGGACCCTTCCAGCGATTGTTGCAGTGCCGTATACGCCAACAGCCATCTATCCGATGGAGCCTAAAACGTGATTCATCTGAAAACCTGTCGCCACTCAGTGGAAGTCCATTTGTGGTAATGGCGTGCAAATTCCGGCCTTCGTCGCCGATGAACGGTTTTCAGCATGAACGTATGAACCAGGAGCCTGCTGCTGATGCCCATTCGCAGCAACGTTTGCTGAACAGTCGTTGAGGAGATACTGTTAGTAACCCCTTGGTTCATCCGGGCCGTCAGTTGGTCGCTCCTGTCATCAATGACCCTTCGTGCACTACAGTTGCCTCGTCGTTGGTTTCGGATAGCGCCATTTTGCCATGCACGGTATACTTTAACCACGGCGTCACGCGAACAGTTTCTGAACTTAGCTGTTCCGGAAATGCTTCCAACATCGGCCTGAAAGCCAATTATAATGCCCTTTCGGACCCGTCAGAAAAATCGCTCCGTTTTCGCTTTACGAGAATGGCTTCACTGTTTTCCCCGTTCCCCCCACACGCTTTATATACCCTCCACTGCTCATGTACGTTGACGTCGAACATAGACGGTGGTCACATTAATGTGCCTGGACCGCGTAGAATGATTCGGTACATAAGAACACAGTCGAATAATTTCGTCAGCCTTTGAGACATCACGTTAATACCGCCTCTAGCCTCGATAATGGTGTCTACAATTTTTTTCAGAAGTGGAATTTCGAGC
This sequence comes from Schistocerca piceifrons, assembly GCF_021461385.2. Classification (NCBI taxonomy): domain Eukaryota; kingdom Metazoa; phylum Arthropoda; class Insecta; order Orthoptera; family Acrididae; genus Schistocerca; species Schistocerca piceifrons. The sequence goes on along the minus strand of NC_060142.1, from coordinate 508,354,093 downwards.
TGAAGCCAGTCACTGACGTCTAGATCCACAGATCTACTAAATCGGGATGATAGCCGAGCGGTCTAGCGGACGACTTTCCGGAGTGGGAAGGAGCGCCTGGTCCCCGGCACGAATCCGTCCGGCGGACTTGTGTCGAGGTCCGGTGAGCCGGCCAGTCTGTAGATGCTTTTTAGGCGGTTTTCCATCTGCCTCGGCGAATGCGGGCTGGTTTTCCTTATTCCGCCTCAGCTACACTATGTCGGCGATTGCTGCGCAAAGAAGTTCTCCACGTACGCGTGCACCACCATTACTCTACCACGCAAACATAGTGGTTACACTCGTCTGGTGTGAGACGTTCCCTGCGGGGTCCACCGGAGGCCGAACCGCACAATAACCCTAGGTTCGGTGTGGGGCGGCGGAGGGGTGAAGTGGACTGCGGTAGTCGTCGTGGGGTTGTGGACCACTGCGGCTGCGGCGGGGACTAGCCTCTCCGTCGTTTCTAGGTCCCCGGTTAACATACAATACAATACATACAAATCGGGACATGTTAATTGTTACGGTCCATCACTGTTCCACGTAGTACCAGAAACTTTCAATGGTCTTAGGATCTGTTGATCTGGTGAGGCAGTTGAGGTGCGTTTGGGTGCTTATATGTGCGCATCAAAGAAGGAACGTATGCGTTCCTGAGAACACAGCTGTCGTTATCTGGAAGGACGGAAGTATCCACAGTGTATCCCTCATGAAATTGTAGAAGTGAGAACGAGATGTTGTCAGCAAGAACGTTGAAATAAACGTCGTGGTTTATGTTAACCTGAATGAATGATTCGAAGTCACAGTACTAAAAGGACCCCTAGAACATGACAAAACCACCACTGTCTTGAACTGCACCCTCCACACACTGCAGGTTTAACAGGCTGTTTGGTTGTCGGTGTTCTCAACGGATCGGATCATTTCAAAAGATGCAAAATAGCAACTCATCGGACCTCAGTCAGTTAATCCAATCCTGTCCGAACATGTCTCAGAAGGCCCAATGGTACCGACCGACCGCCGCGTCATCCTGCATGCAGATGCGGAAAATGATGATGATGATGATGATGTTTGGTTTGTGGGGCGTTCAACGGCGCGGTTATCAGCGCCCGTACAAATTCCCAACTTTTGCTCAGTCCAGTCTCACCACTTTCAGGAACGTTGATGAAATGACGAGGACAACAACAAACACCCAATCTGGAGGCAGGTGAAAAATCCCTGACCCCGCCGGTAATCGAACCCGGGACCCCGGGAAGCGATAACGCGACCGCGTGACTACGGGCTGCAGACGGATGTGGAAGAGCATATGGTCACCACACACCTCTCTCACGGCCGTTGTCAGTTTTCGCGACCAGAGCTGCTCTTTGTCTATCAAGTAGCTCCTCAACTGACCTCCCAAGGGCTGAACAGCGCCTGGCAGACCCGGACCCATCCAAGTGCTAGCCAAACCCGACAGTTCTTAACTTTAGTGATCTGACCAGAAACCGTGTTACCACTGCAGCAAGGCGGCTGCTTCCAGTCACCTACAGTCTATTACGGTTTCCATTTTGTTTGTCCCTTTGAAGATTTGCAGCTTTATGTACCGCAGAGAGCAGTGGTTCTTTCCAACTGCCCTTTTCAATGTTAGCTGATGTTACTTGGCTGCGGGTGACACACCATTACCTGTGAACACGTTTGACGGTGTGAGTTGACACATCAACAACTCGGGCGGCTTCATTTACGGTGAGATATGAGCGTGTCGAAACATGTTAGCTCCCTTACACCGTTCTATCATGTCTCCATGTCGAACTGCCTTACTGCGTTGATTCCTAACTAACGACTGGCAAATACACGTCACTCAACTGTCGCCACTTATGTCAGTAGTGGAGGGTCGAATGTCCGCGTGCTTCCAGTCTTACAGTATCTACCGTCTACCAAAGCGAACCTGTGTGGTCTTTTAAGGGAGTCATTCATATTTTTCCCAGTTCACATACTACGTCATGGATCGGGAACTGTAGTTGGAGCAATAGTCAAAGAAAATAATCGAGAAGTAGGCGCAGAATTGAATATACAGGGTGTCTCTCATATATTTGCGATTTCGGTTTTGCATAGTGCAAAAAAATGGTTCATATGGCTCTGAGCACTATGGGACTTAACTTCTGAGGTCATCAGTCCCCTAGAACTTAGAACTACTTAAACCTAACTTACCTAAGGACATCACACACATCCATACCCGAGGCAGGATTCCAACCTGCGACCGTAGCGGTCGCGCGGTTCCAGACTGTAGCGCCTAGAACCGCTCGGCCACTCTGGTCGGCTTGCAAAGTGCAGCTGGAGTCATCCCAAACAATTAGTTCTCATCACCTCTTTCATGCGACGCCTAGTGTCGACGGAGAGCAACTTTACAAACAGAATGATTTTTAAAGCGGAATTCGACAGGGCAGTTTAAAAAATTGTTCAATTGGCTCTAAGCGCTATGGGACGTAATATTTGAGGTCATCAGTCCCCTAGACTTAGAACTACTTAAACCTAACTAACCTAAGGACATCCAACACATCCAAGCCCGAGGCAGGATTCGAACCTGCGACCGTAGCAGCAGCGCGGCTCCAGACTGAAGTGCCTAGAACCGCTCGGCCACATCGGCCGGCCAGGGCGGTTCCACATTAGTCTGATGCTATGTTCGTTCCATCGATATGTGTAAACAGGGACAGTAAAACTCGAATTACCAGTCCTCCAGCAGTAACGGCACTACCCTGGCCCGCGCTGGCTGCTACCGCCAAGCATGCAGTTGAGTCGCTGCTGGTTTACTACTTATTCTCCGTGTTTCGCTGTTTCTGTTAATACATACAGATACAACGAATATTGGACTAGACTAATCTGGGAGCGCTCTGTAAAAAGAGCACATAAAATACCGCTTTAAAAATAATTTTGTTTGCATGGAAAACAAACCGACGCTTTCAGGTGAAATTGTGCGTCGCGTGAAAGAGGTGAGGAGCCGTAATTCTTTAAGTTGACTCCAGCTACACAGTACAAAAATGAAATTGTAAATATCTGCCGAAATACCAGAGAAAATGTGGCTGACGACTCTTAGGAGAGATACCCGACTTAAACCAAATCGTTGATAATGCAGAACGCTGCAGTTATGCTGATATGAAGAGAAAAGCGGAGATCTAAATCAAACTAACCTTACGCTTGATTACGAAAGCAATAGATACATGTGGGAAACTGTCATTATTTAACAGGATTCCGTCTGAGAACCAGCACCTTTGTCTTGCATTTTACGACGTTTTAGTTATATTCTGTACTGTACTGTTATGTGATTCTTTGCTATACTGTTATGTGATTATTGTTATGTGAATTAAATTGGATATAATAAACAACCTCAAAGAAGCAAGAGAATTTTTATGAAAAGCGGAAATATATGTAAATAAAACATAAATTTAAAAGTCAGGAAGCGTTTTTGGAAGTATTTCTATGTCTGAAGGAGTTCTTCACGCTAAGCTTTCCTGTGGAAGCCTCTTCAGCTCCGCCTAGCTGCAGCAGTGTGTATGCACTTGTTGTAATCAAGCCCTTGTCTCCCTCTACAATTTTGCGCCTCCTCCCCCACCCATCCACATTTATTTCCGAACTGGCGATTCTGTGATGGCTCGTGACGTGTCCTGTCAACCGTTATTTCTTTTAGTCACACTGTGCCATAAATTTTTTTCACCCCAGTTGGATTAAGTGCCTCCTCTCATTACATTTCCGATCTACCCACCTGATCTTGAGCGTTCTTCTGTTGCATAAAATTTCAAAAGCTTCTCATCTTGCCCAAACTATTTCCTTTCCAAAGGAACATTTATCTTCAGAAATTACTTTCTACCACTTACACCTACTAAGTTTGTACAAAAAGTAGTGGCAACACTTCTCTAACATGGAATATGTGCGTCCAATGGCTTGCGCGCTGTCTGTAGTTGATCGCTGGAGGTCAGCTGAAGTAGGGTAACGAGCGGCATCGGCTGTGTTTGAGCCAGTTCCAGTGTGTACTGTCTGAAAGTGCGTGAGGCCAGTTCAAGCGCCCTAACAATATGTTTAGGAAACAAGGAAAACATGCAAGTGTCGAGATTGAAGTGGAAAGTGATCGGAGCGCACAACGATGTTTTCAGGGACAGCGTGAGGCATGTGGTGATGAAGCATTGCCATATCGTATGGTGGCGTGATGACAACATTCGGAAGGCCCCCAATTGACAACACGACAATTGAGCTCCTTGCCTCCCTACCGTATGTGGATCATCGATGGACAGCATCCCATTATCCTTCATGACAATGCATGATGCTGCACGGCGAACCCCGCACATGAGTTCCTGCGTATTTGGTGGTGGGAGAGAATGGAAATCTACCCTATTTACCCTATATGAGTCCGTGAGGTTGCGACCTATTCGTCAAAATGTAGGAAGCTCCCCGTGGCATGCGCTACAACACAAGACAGGACATCATCCGAGTCATAGGGTGGTCCTTGCGAGACATCGACAGAGATGGACTAGCTGAGGGTGTACGATGCCTTCCGTCTGTGTGAGGGAAGGTGATCGAGATGTCGGACGATTATATTGAGAGGATGTAATAACGGTGAACATCTTTCAATAAAGTCTGGTATGAACTATAACAGTGTTGCCACTAATTTTTATCCAACCGAAGAACAGGATTAAAGATTAATAGAGTGAGACAAGCAACTTCATGTATGCAGGGTGCAGTAGCTACAAAGATATGATAAGATTTGAACAGGGTAGACTATTGCGGAGGTTTGCAACACACCTGTCTTCGATGATAACAGCAACAACATTCTCGATTTTTCGCTCAAGACTGTCAATGAAGTCTGGTATGACTTATAACAGTGTTGCCACTAATTTTTAACCAACCCAAGTACAAGGTGATCCAAAAAGAAATTTTAGAAAGTGACATGGCACATCGGGCATACAACAAGGATTAGTGATCACATAGGAACCAGAGGTCGCAAACTCCACGAGAGGCAAACTTATCTGCTGTGATTTGGAACAAAGCTATGTCTCACTTTATTAAAACTACTAGTTTCATTGAAACAACTGACCAATCTCATGCGTAACATTTTGGTACATAACTGGGTTGATATGGGTATGAACTATCATGATTGGACTCATTTCCTGAAGTAATTTTCTTTTCACGTGAGAATGGTCTGGTATTTGACCAAAACAAACAGTTTTAATAATGTGAAAACCAGCTATTGAGCCAACTCACGATTACTCAGAAATATTGAAAAGTTGTAAATCATCGGCTACTTGAAGCAAATCAAAAATTTTGTATTTGAATGCTCTTACTCTTGGAAATGACATTTACTGTTATACTGTTATATATTCTTCTGCTGTTAGGCCTTTATTCGTTAAAATAATCGCACGCCTTCCTCTGGTAAGTGCTTATAGTGCTGTGGATTAGCCGCTTCATGCCAGGCGAGAACACGGTATATCCCTGCCTCTCGTCAGCCTGTATCGATCGCATAGTCGATGTGACTTTAAATGTTGACTCGGTAAACAAGTCCGCTGAGTAGTCGTCAGCACTGCATGAATCAACAGTTAGACGCCTCTGTCCACCGCCGGAGGTGGATTGCGTGCTCAGTGCTGACATGACACGACATCGAATGAGCCAAACAAGCGTCTCCGTCCGGCTGTGTGGGAACACACGCCGGCCGCGATGCGGTCACAGATAGCGGCTCGCTTATTACCCTCTGTTTACGCCGTCGGCGATACTCTCACGCCCGCGCCCGTGACGTCACGCCCGCCCCGCAAGTCAAGTGTCGGCGACGTAAAAGAGAACGGCGCCTCTTTCGAAATAGCCCAAGGGCAGTCGGCACCGCCAAGAGAGTATCTTCCTTCTGCGCAGATGCGCTGCTTTCCATTAAAATCCACAGTCCAGTCTGCCAGCGTTGAAACGTACAGTGCAGGTCATTAACATCAAGTCAGGGATAGCAAATGACGCAGTTTCATTTAGTGTACGTATTCAGCATAGTAGAAAGAGTACGTGATTAAATTTGTAGGTGTTTTTGGGATAGACAGTATCTACAGTCGGGAACCGCGCGACCGCTGTAGGGTCGCAGGTTCGAATCCTGCCCCGTGCATGGATGTGTGTGATGTCCTTAGTTTAGTTAGGTTTAAGTAGTTCTGGGGGACTGATGACCTCTGAAGTTAAGTCCCATAGTGCTCAGAGCCATTTGAACCATTTTTGATAGAATCACGGCCGCACCGACCTACATTGTGTGATCATAAGTATCCGGACACATATTAGTGGCCATTAACGTATGTCCACCTTTAACCCTTATGGCGGCCTGAACACTACTGAGGTGTCTGTTGTAACGTCCTACCGTATCTTCGGTCTTGGCTAACACTCAGCGGTAGTGCAATGAGATTGTTATTTCTTATGTAGCGGTATCGACGGTACAAACAGAACATTGATGAACTGAACTCGCGACTTGTGCGAAATATTTTACTTCATCAAATGTCGTAATTAAATCGTTTATAACCGATGGTTTCTCAATTGCTATTTAAATATTAATGATAAGTTCAAATTAGTTCCAGCGACACCAAATTCCCTATAGACTGGTTGTAATCTCAAATCTATAATCAGTCGTAACAGTGTTATTAATTCCTAACGTCAAGAGTTTCCATATAAGTGCCGAGCGCTTCAGTCAAATAATATCGCAGCACGTTATCTCTATAAATAATATTGTAAAACTTGAATAATAAATGCGTGAATTGACACGATATGCTGGTTTATTACACAATATTAGTTACTTCCTAACAGAGCCGTGAGGAAGAAGCTTTCCCAGGTGTTAGGGGGAATTATAAATTATATGCCTCGTAACTATCGCCAGGTTCCATAGTCCAATTAGTTATTACGAATGAAATTGTCTATCTGTGTTCTCTTCCTAAATAGTGTTAACTTCAGGTTATCTAATTAAAAGTCACTTCTGTCTTATTTATACAAGTCCTCTATCTGAATTCTAAATAACGTAATATTTGAAGTCATAGTATCGTTTCACTGCGTCATAGTAGATCGCAATAATCAATTCTGAAAAAAAATCTAATTGCGCCTACATATACGAGCATTCAAAAGTATGACCTGCTTCGGCTAACTCTCGTAACGTAGTGACAATGGATTGTATAATCCTTAGCCATTACTCACGAATCTCAATGAGTGCTCACACGGAGTATTCTTTGGGAACGTTGGTTCTACTTTGCGAATTTTAATTATAATGATTTTGCGATTTACTATGATTTTGAATTTTGAGTTTGATTTTACTGGAATTCTATCTTTCTTTCGTATGTTAATAAATTACTAAGTATTAGATTCCTGATCCAATTACTGGTTACTATCCAAATAATAGTGTTAACTGGAAATTTGTTTGCTTGTTCATTTTTCATGGAATTTGGAACTTGTTTTGGAGAAATATTTGGGGATTTTTGAGCTAATTTTTAATTTTCATTTCTCGTCGGAGGAAGTGGCATTACAATGTCTATGGGGGAATGGCAGACCATTCTTCCTCAAGTGCCGAGTCCAGAGAAGGTACAGATTTTTGACTCCGGGGTATGGAGCAAATTCGATGTTCTATCTCAACCTAAAGGTACTCCACTAGGTTCAGGTAAGGGCTCAGGGCTGGCCAATCCATTTCTTGAATGTTATTGTCCACACACCCTTGCCTCACAGATGCTGCTTTATGAGAAGCTGCAGTGCCAAGCGAATACAATTACGATTTGGGAGACAATCTGAGCAGCAGTCTTGGGTTGTTTGCAGATGACGCAGTCGTTTATCGATTAATAAAGTCATCAGAAGATCAAAAAAGACTGCAAAACGATTTAGAAAAGATATCTGTATGGTGCGAAAATTGGCAATTAACCCTAAATAACGAAAAGTTTGAGGTCATCCACATGAGTGCTAAAAGGAATCCGTTAAACTTCGGTTACACGATAAATCAGTCAAATCTAAAAGCCGTAAATTCAACGAAATACCTAGGAGTTACAGTTATGAACAACTGAATTGGAAGGAACACATAGAAAATGTTGTGGGGAAGGCTAACGAAAGACTGCGTTTTATTGGCATAACACAGAAAATGTAACAGATCTACTAAGGAGGCTGCCCACACTAAGCTAATCCGTCCTCTTTTAGAATACTGCTGTGCGGTGTGGTATCCTTACCAGATATGATTGACGGAGTATATCCGAAAAGTTCAAAGAAGGGCAGCATGTTTTGTATTATCGCGAAATAGGGGAGAGAGTGTCACTGAAATGATACAGGATTCGGGGTGGACATCTTCAAAACAAAGGTGTTTTTCGTTGCGGCGGAATCTTCTCACGAAATTCCAATCACCAGCTTTCTCCTCCGAATGCGAAAATATTTTGTTGGCACCGACCTACATAGGGAGAGACGATTACCATGATGAAATAAAGGAAAGCAGAGCTCATAGGGAAAGATATAGGTGTTCGTTGTTTCCGTGCGCTGTACGGGATTGGAATAATAGAGAATTGTGAAGGTGGTTCGAAGAACCCTCTGCCAGGCACTTAAATGTGATTTGCAGAGTACCAATGTAGATGTAAATGTAAGTCGTTTCCGCACTGTTCCTCTACTGCACGCAGTGCACAATCCTGTTCCTATCCTTCTGCTCGGAAAACGCTCGCATGCTGTAACCACATCTTGCGTACTTCACCACTGGTACTACACGTGATGGCAGGTCACTCCTCCAGACATTCACCAAACCCAAACCCTTCCATCGGATTGCGACTGGGTACAACGTGATACATCTCTCCAAATCACTCGTTTTCAGTCATCCACTGCCCAGCGACGTCGGTCTTTACGTCACCTGAAGCGTCGCTTAACAACAATCCTAAGGGCCCGGGTTCGATTCCCGGCTGGGTCGGAGGTTTTCTCCGCTCAGGGACTGGGTGTTGTGTTCTCCTAATCATCATCATTTCATCCCCATTGACGCGCAAGTCGTCGAAGTGGCATCAACTTGAAAGACTTGCATCCGGCGAACGGTCTACCCGAGGGATGCCCTAGTCACACGACATTTACATTTACTGACTGCAGAAATTTGTGGCTTATAAGGGGCTTCTAATCAACTGCACCGCATTCTTTTCGACTCCCTATGTAAAGTCATTCTACTTTCTGCACTGCTGACAGCACTATGGAACTCGCGAGTGATTCCTTCCGACGATTTCGTGCGGTTTTTTTCCTGGTACATCTGTTACTAAGATGACACCCAATAACTAACCGAAGCCAATGATCTCTCATGACCGACCCACTCTGCTGTTAGCGCTCCTCTACTTACAATACAATATATTGCACGATATAACCGATATAGACAAATGGGTCACTGTAACAGCAGCTGGTGCTATAATCCTTTTCAGAGAAACTGGTTACGAATTTGAGTGCCTTTTATGTGTTCATGAAATAAGACTACACTAACAAATCTCTGCAGTGAAAGAGTGCTCCCCTTGATGTACTTTTCACTTGTATGTCTGGTTTGGCGAAAAACAATAAACAGGTTCGTGAAGAATGCCAAAGATGTTTATGATCCTACCCCCTTCCAAAGCAGTTTTACTGTTATAAGATTGAGAAAGATTAAGAGCGTGGCTGGACAGATGGCTGAATGCGACGCACGTTTGATGTGTGCTAAGAAACTGTTTGAGCTAGAGCACTTCAGCGTAACTGATAGAATAATAAGTGGAATGGAAAACAGGTATGAAATATATCACACCATTCCATCTGACTTCAGTTTCTTATGCGAAATGCCTTAAATGAAAGCTCTGTGTCTTATCCTGAAAAGCATGTAGACAAGCCAAATGTAGCAGAGATATCGATAATAGCGGAGGTAGGTAATGAAATAGCTGCCTTCAAGTTCCTGGTCAAAGAACTGATGAAGACCATTAACACGGCTTTGTATTTAAATTGCAATAACAGTGACGTCACCTTCTTGTGAACACAGTTTCAGAAAATTAAATATGATAAAAAGCTACTTACAATGGAATATGGATGAAAGCAGATTGTCAAGTTGAATTATCTTGTCGATGCGATACAACATAGATGCTAAAATTAACTTCGATGATAAAATTAATGAGTTCTCTTCGCTCAAAGCAAAGAAATTCAAGATAAGACTGTAATAAAAACACAGTTCCTGGAAAGGGCTATTTGTTTAACTGCTAATTATAGCCCATTTTCGGTTATTTACGACTAATAATTTTTGAGCTATTAATAACTTACATGTATCCCATTATATTACTATATATATATATATATCATATGACACTCCAGTGGGTATATAAAAACAAGCGCTTATTTAAACGCAATGTTGTATCAAAATTTCAAAACAGTCTGTGAGGAACTTTCGGGTATTTACGATTCTGAAGAAACACACACTTACGTCATTACAAATAAAAATGTAAATGTTCGTTTGTTCAAAATCTTAAATCTCCAAAAATTCTATACCGATTGCTTCGAAATTTTAACACAAGGTTGCATTGGAATATACGCTTGTTTTTGTATACCGGCTTTAATATACACATCAAAAAAAGTTTTGCATCACCACAGTTCCCGGAACTCCTGAAGATAGAGGTTGACTGTGGATATTGTATCGCAGACACAGTGCCTTTGACTGTTCAGAGATGTCACTAAACCCGTCCAAAGATGTAAACAACCATGCATGAGTAGCCCCTATTAAACGGAGAGGATCCGACAGCCGATCACTTCTAGTCATTCCACCAGGAAGGAAGTACACGGCTCGTGTTGTCTGTAGTTCAACCATGCCTAGAAGGTCTATACTACTGTTCGATCGCGTCCGTATTGTTACTTTATGCCAGGAAGGGCTCTCACCAAGGGAAGTGTCCAGGCATCTCTGAGTGAACCAAAGCGATGTTGTTCGGACATGGAGGAGATACAGAGAGACGGGAACTGTCTATGACATGCCTCGCTCAGGCCGTCCAGGGCTACTACTGCAGTGGATGACCGCTACTACGGATTATGGCTCAGAGGAACCCTGACAGCAACGCCACCGTGTTGAATAATACTTTTCGTGTAGCTACAGGACGTCGTGCTACGACTCAAACTGTGCACAACAGACTGCATGATGCGCAACTTCACTGTTGACGTCCTTGGGGAGGTCCATCTTCGCAACCACGACACCATGCAGCGCGGTACAGATGGACCCAACAGCATGCCGAATGCACTGCTCAGGATTGGCATCCCGTTGCTTTCACCGATGAGTGTCGCGTATACATTCAACCAGACAATCGTCGGAGACATGTTTGGGACCGAGCGAGGTGGCGCAGTGGTTAAACACTGGACTCGCATTCGGGAGGACGATGGTTCAATCCCGCGTCCGGCCATCCTGATTTAGGTTTTCCGTGATTTCCCTAAATCGCTCCAGGCAAATGCCGGGATGGTTGCTTTCAAAGGGCACGGCCGACTTCCTTCCCCGTCGTTCCCTAATCCGATGAGACCGATGACCTAGCTGTCTAGTCTCCTTCCCCAAACAACCAACAACCAACAACCAACATGTTTGGAGGCAACCCGGTCAGGCCGAACGCCTTAGACACACTGTTCAGCGAGTGCAGCAAGGTGGAGGTTCCCTGCTGTTTTGGGGTGGCATTATGTGGGGCCGACGTACGCCGCTGGTGGTCATAGAAGGCGCCTAACGGCTGTACGATACGTGAATGCCATCCTCCGACAAACCGGCAGCAATTTGGCGAGGCATTCGTCTTTATGGAAGACATTTCGCACCCCCATCGCGCACATCTTGTAAAAGACTTCCTTCAGGATAACGACATCGCTCGACTAGAGTCGCCAGCATGTCCTCCATACATGAACCCTGTCGAACATGCCTGGGATAGATTGAAAAGGGCTGTTTATGGACGAAGTGACCCATTAACCACTCTGAGTGATCTACGCCGACTAGCCGTTGAGGAGTGGGACAATGTGGACCAACAATGCCTTGATGAACTTGTGGATAGTATACCACCACAAATACAAGCATACATCAATGGAAGAGGACGTGCTACTGGGTATTAGAGGTACCGGTGTGTACAGCAATCTGGACCATCACCTCTGAAGGTCTCGCCGGACCATGCAACGCGTGCATGTAAAGCGTGGTTTTCAAGAGCAATAAAAAGGGCGGAAATGATGTTTATGTTGATCTCTACTCCAATTTTCTGTACTGATTCTGGAACTCACTGAACCGAGGTGATGCAAAACTTTTTTTTGCTTTGTGATATTTTTAATACATAAAGGGGAAACGTTATTACCAAAAGTCTCGAAACGTTCTTGACCGATTTTCTCCAAATTTTTATACAATACTCTAAGGAACATTCGGATTGACACAGGTTACATATTTTTAGTATAAATAATAATATATGAATATACACTTAACTGTGAAACGTTGTTAGCAAACAGGAAAGTTTTATTTATGGCTTATCGGCACATGATTACATTACTTCTACAGAATCTGAATTTGCCCTTACAAAATACAAGGCAGAAGGTCAGAGATAGGGAGGAGAGGAGTGGACAGATTGGTGGGAGGAAATGGACATAAAAAGCGTAAAGGAGGACCGGGAGGAAATGGAGAGAGAGGAAGAGGAGAGGATGGACATAGAAGGGGGAAATAGGTGATGGATAGAGTGATGGAGAGAGAAAGGGAGAATGGGGAGATGGAGAGAGAGGGGAGAGGCGAAGACTGAAAAAGGAGGGAGGAGGTGATGGTCAGAGAGAGTGGGACGGAGAGGGAGCAGTAGGACATGGGGAGAGAGGGGGCAGGCGATGATAACCAGGGACAGTGGGGAGAAATAGATCACGACTTACATCCAATTCCCGCATGTATTAGAAACGTGTGCGTCCTCTTTTCTTTCTTTTCCATTTGACCAGACAGCACGTGACTGGCAACAGGTAGTGATTTATGCATACTATTGCGTGCAATATTTTTTATCAGTGAATATTATTTCAGTGATATTTTTCAATAACGTGTTATTTTTGTTAAAACTAAATTCAAAACTATAAAATCTGCACAAAAAATGCGGGTAAATAGGGGGAGGAGAAGGGGAGAGTGAAAATTTGTAAATTCAGCCAAGGACACGGAATCTGCGCGGTACTGCTCTGTACTGGATGCGAAATTTAGCGTGAAGACTGTGACCTCTGGCACTAACAGTGGTGCCGGCCGGAGTGGCCGAGCGGTTCTAGGCACTACAGTCTGGAGCCGCGCGACCGCTACGGTCGCAGGTTCGAATCCTGCCACGGGCATGTATGTGTGTGATGTCCTTAGGTTAGTTAGGTTCAAGTAGTTCTAAGTTCTAGGGGACTGATGAGCTCAGAAGTTAAGTCCCATAGTGCTCAGAGCCATTTGAACTAACAGTGGTTCTAACCCATCAGCGCATCGTAGAGTCGGACTTACGTCGGATACGGGTACGTCATTCCCTGCTGATTCGAATCTGTGCCAGAGTTCATGAATTGTAGCAGCTATCCAGAGGTGGAATGACACTCTCGACAACACATGACCAACATTTTTCAGTGGACACCTCTGGGCCGGCTCTAGGGTGGTGGGGGGAGTGGAGGAGGGAAACGAGCAGTGCCACTGCTCAGGGCGGCAGATTTTGGGGCGACAAAATCTTAAATTTTAATATGGTACCAAAAGCACCAATTAAATAAGACGGTGGAAGTTTTGCGTAACTCAAGAAGTGTGAGAATAAGTTGGAAATACAAATCATACATAAAATCCAGTGCCTAACCGGAAATTATGTACGGTATTGTGAAACACATGACAAATGAAGTCCTAGAGCTGCATGTGCATCTTTCAAGATAGCAACGCTTGCTAGTAGCAGTCTGATTAGGAAATACGACACTTGAAGTGGAAGATGAGTTTTTGCTATTTGAGCAGCAAAATTACATATGATGGTCAAAGTAGTGAGGATGTAAAATGTAGACTGGCAATGGCAAGAAAAGCGTTTCTGAAGAAAAGAAATTTGTTAACATCGAATGTAGACTTAAGTGTTGCGAAGTCTTTTTCTGGAAGTATTTGTCTGGAGTTGCTATTGTAGCCATAATTAGTAGAAATTAACATTAAGATATTACGGAAGAATCCTATCAAACCTTATTTTGGAGCTGAGGCAGCCAAACTGCACTTCACGTACAGTTTATTCGGTTTCGTCGTATTTCACACTTTTTGCGTTCCACTGACTTTATTTATTACATAACTGTTACTTTTCACCTCAATAAGTGATAGTGCTTTCAAAATCCTTGTTTTTATCCGCAAACCATGATCGTCGCCTGTCGGAATGAATGCCTTCTCGATATCCGACCATTGTTACTTTTGCTTTATGTACAACGGACACATTTGTCGCCGGCCGGTGTGGCCGATCGGTTCTAGGCGCTTCAGTCTGGAACCGCACGGCCGGTACGGTCGCATGTTCGAACCCTGCCTCGGCCATGGATGTTTGTGATGTCCTTAGGTTAGTTAGGTTTAAGTAGTTCTAAGTTCTAGAGGACTGATGACCTCAGATGTTAAGTCCCATCGTGCTCAGAGCCATTTGAACATTTGAACACATTTGTCACTGATAACTTATGCACTTCTATTTCAACAGCTAAAGTATTATATGTAAGCCACTCGCTGTCCTATCACCTTCCACGGTGAACAGCTGGCGCGCCGAAATATCACCGACAATGCAGTTCTCAGCTGTGCCTGTTGCTACATGTCTCACGCCGCAATTGTTGTCTCCGGTAGTATGAAACTCATGCAAGAATTTGCCTTTGCGCCCAACGGAAGTCTAGCCTTCAGATTTTTTCTAATACAGTCGGTGATAGTGGCAAGTGGGGAAAGAAGATCTTCAAAGTTTAAACTGATTAAAACGTTAATAACAGCTGTAGTCAACCTTTTTTAGCTACCACCCGCTTCTGTATCTCTATTAGCAGTAAAATTTTCTAATCATCCACCGGTTCCAAAATAACGGTGACATAAATTTTGGAAGTAACCTCACTTAATAAAATTTATGAAGCAGAGTCACAGCAAGTTAAACCATATCATAATAATTACTTACCAAGTACTTTACGTAAAATTTTATGAGAACCTATTGAAAATAGTTTTGGAATCCCCACCGTTTACCGCCCGCCATCAAAGCTGAAATGCCCAGTAGGTGGCGATGGGGACCAAGTGGACTATTACCGAGCTTGCTGAATGTTTGGACTTTAAAGACGTCATACAAGAGTTCGATGATGCCAGAGCAATAAAAATATCCAAATTGTACACTGAAGAGCCAAAGAAACTGGTACAACTGCCTAACTTCGTGTAGAGCCCAGGTGAGCATGCAAAAGTGCCGCAACACGACGTGGTATGGACTCGATTAATGTCTGAAGTAGTGCTGGAGGGAACTGACCTGTCCATAAATCCGTGAGAGTATGAGTGTGTGGAGATCTCTTCAGAACAGCACGTTCCAAAGCATCCCAGATATGCTCAGTAATGTTCATGTCTGGGGAGTTTGGTGGCCAGCGGAAGTTTTTAGACTCAGAAGAGTATTCCTGGAGCCACGCTGTAGCAATTCCGGACGACGTGTGGGGTTCGCATTATGCTGCTGGAATTGCCCAAGTCCGTCGGAATGCACAATGGACATGAATGGATGCAGGTGATCAGACTGGATGCTTACGTACGTGTCACCTGTCAAAGTCGTATCTAGACGCATTAGGGGTCCCATATCACTCCAGCTGCACAAGTCCCACACCATTACAGAGCCTCCACCAATTTGACAGTCACCTGCTGACATGCAGAGTCCATGGATTCATGAGGTTGTCTCCATACCTGTACACGTCCATCCGCTACATACAATTTGAAACGAGACTCGTCCGGTCAGGCAACATGTTTCCACTCATCAACAGTCCAATATCGGTGTTGACTGGCCCAGAGAGGCGTAAAGCTTTGTGTCGTGCTGTCATCAAGGGTACACGAGTGAGCCTTCAGCTCCGAAGGCCCAAATCGATGGTGCTTTATTGAATGTTTCGCACACTAACACTTGCTGATGGCCCACCACTGAAATCTGCAGCAATTTGTGGAAGGGTTGCACTTCCGTCACGTTGAAAGATTCTCTCAGTCGTCGTTGGTCCCGTTCCTGCAGGATCTTTTTCCCGCCTCAGCGATGTCAGACATTTGATATTTTGCCGGATTCCTGATATTCACGGTACAATCGTGAAATGGTCGTACACGAAAATCCCCAGTTCATCGCTACCTCGGAGAAACTGTGCCCCATCGCTCGTGCTCCCACTATAACACACGTTCAAACTCACTCAGATCTTGATAACCTGCCCAGTATACCAGCAGTAACCGATCTAACAACTGCGCCGGACACTTGTCTTATTTACTTTATTGCTATATCTTCGTCATTTACCAGCCATGGCTGGACAGACTTCGTCACAAATACAATGTTTATCAACTAACATTTATACAACACCATATACAAAATTTATATTACAAGTAAAAGAAAATATTTATGCAGTGCACAAAAACACATAGAACATAGAGGGAATGAAATATACTTAAACAGGAAAGTAAAACTTCATAGCAGCAAATGAAAATACCATAAAGCAAAATGTTTACAAGTCCATGTAGATCACACGCACAAAGTTTCATTTTGGCAAAATATGTACTTTAAGTAAAACACAAAATTAAATGTGCAGTTAACATAATAAGAAGATTAAATTTAGGCAAAATTATATATAAAACATAACAATATTTATTATTTTGTCCATTCACTAGAACCGCTGTTGAAAAACTCTTCCAAGGAATATAGTGGATGTTGTTTCAAGTCCTGACCAATTTTTGTTTCCGAAATAATTCAGGTGGCAGGGATTTCACTTCTGGAGGCAGTTGATTGTACATTTTTAGGGCGACTGTTGGAAAGCTGTCTTGTGTACTTGATAGGCGACACCTTGGCACTTCAATGTTCCTCTTACAGCCAGTGTCATGATTATGTATTTCTTGTCTTATGCTAAAATTCCTTTGATTTTCTTTTATATAAATGAGGCAGAAAAACACATACTGGCTAAAAAAAGTCATTATGCCTAGCCTCGTGAAAATAGGCATACAGTGGTCCAGTCTTTAGCTAGAGGATATGATCCTGATGGCTTTTTTTTTTTTTTGTAATAGCTATAGGCGTTGCCGACCGAAGTGTCATATTCTGCCTGTTTACATATCTCTGTATTTAAATACGCTTTCTTACACCAGTTTCTTTGGCGCTTTAGAGTAAGACATATATGCAAATATGTGTTTATGATTAATGTTAGTTTTGATTTATTTATGTATGCCGTACCTCTCATTCTTTCGCTCAATAAAAATTTGTTGGAGAACAGGTAGATTTGTTTTTTCTAATGGCGAAATAGGTTGCCAAAGGTCACCCGTCTGTGTAAACCCATTGTTGGAGGTGCTATTTCACGTACTATAGTTTATTTTATTTTTGATCTACCCTGAAAACCACAATTCTCCTCAGAACTCGTTGACGTAATTCGGAAAGTTACGTGCCTTTTGCAACTTCTGCCAACGCATGCAATCTACCATTGTTCAGCGCTTCAGTGAACTGTCTTTCGGTGCGCAATTAACAGGTGTGCCTTTGTTTTTTGATCTGTACAGTGTGCTGCGAATATGTTCCGCTTGTGAAGATAAACGTTTGTGTGAATATGCCCCATCACGAAATCTGCTCTCCCACGCCTCATTTACAGCACAGCAAACAATCGGCAGGAAGAGCAAACCGTGAAGTACTGTCAGAATTCTACTCGTCTCCACTTCTGCGGTGGTCATGAATTTCTCCCTCCGCACCACATGCTCCTCACTCGCCGGGGAATGAGGGAAACTAATCAGATTTTACTAGGGGTGTTTAGTGAGTAATGCAACACCTTTGTTTCTCTCCAGTTTCGGTTGAAAAAATTGCAGACTTTTTTATGGGACGGCGTAGAATATTCCCGCTTCAGCACTTGTAGTTTCATGATGTTCCAATAGGTGAAGTCTGTAACGGAGATGCTTTCCAAGCAGAGAGCTGTCGTTGACTTTCTTTTGGCGGAAAATCAGAGCATTGGATAAATTCAAAGGCGCCAGTATAATGTCTGCGTAAACCTGGCAGTGAACAAAAGCACGTTGAGTCGTTGGGCGAGGCGACTGTCACCTTCGCAACAAGGTCGCGCAAACCTTTCCGATCTCCTGCATGCCGGCCGGCTGCACACAGCTGCAATTTTGGAACGTGCGGACACTCTCATTCGAGGTGATCGACGGATCACAATCGGACACCTCGCTGCACAACTGGACGTCTGTGCTGGTAGTGCTGACACACTCGTCCACCAGTTGTATTCAAATATGTGTTCCCGCTGGGTTTCTCGCCGCCTACGAGAAGACCGTAAAGAGCAACGAAGGACCTTCTGTGTGGATTTGCTTGCCCGCTACGAGGCTGATCGTGGAGGTTATTGATGCAGCAAGACACTATCTCCGACGTCGACCAGTAGAGTGGTAACATGTGCGTAAAAAAGCCCTTCCAGTAGGGTGGCGTCACGGCCATCGCATTGAGCAACGATTATTTTGAAAACAGCATTTTGTAGCCAAAGGAGATGGGACTAATACGGTGTATTGTTATTCTGAATGAAACCAACCTGCTTTCAGAAAAAAATGCATTACTTACTGAACGTTACTCGTACTTATAAACTTTGCGAGTGACGTTATTTAATTCTGATTGACATAACTAATTTTGGACGTATAACTCAAAATGCATTACATTGGAAACGTTTCAGTGACTGATGCACCATACTACGTTCTGGACTTAAAGACGCATTCACGTCAAAGAAGACGTATAAGAAAATGTGACATGTGAAAATAAAAATTCATGGATGAAAGACGTAGTGGAAGGGTCGACAATGTATGAAAATATAATTAGAGGCAATGGGGATAGAGGGGACAGGTTTGAAATTTTCGCACAGGGCGGAGCTCGTTTGATAATGACGTTTGCAATTAGTAATGTTCGTACTCTTAGGGGCCTCCACATATGGATACGGCTAGACCAAGAACAAGCCGCTATCCAATTTCGACACACGCTGTTAGACTTTTCTCCTTCCTACACAAGGCATAACATGTTTTTCTCATGAACAGCCAATATCCAAATGTGGTTTTTCTTCATGTAAATCTGACGTTTTTTGCATACTGCCTCCATAGTGTTGCGATCTCAATGGCCAGCAACTGGCTAGCCAGAACATTATGACCACCGACGTACTGTCGATATAAACCCGTTCAGCCGATAGCATTGTCACCTGCCGGGGAATGAGTGCTATAATCTGTTCATCATAAGAATAAACCCGATGTAAACATTGCACTATGTATTGCGTTTGCTGGAACCTCATTGGATTTCCGTTTCACGTGGAACTGCAGCCAAGCTGTCTCGAGTACTGTCAAGTACGATAACAAGGGTACGTTTTGTGCTCTGCGTTACGCTTATATCGATTTCGTGATAATACGGGACAACAGCTTTACCGGCGCATTTAAGTTGGACAGCACTGGCCGGTCAGCTGGTACAGCTAGCCTTCAGTGACGTGGCCAGCTGCAGTTCACAAGTAAACAGCTTCGAACGTCATTTAATTTTTAAGCAGAATGAAATTATACACTGCAAATCTCTCGCAATACGCTCCTTAGGCGACTAGACGAAAGCCTCAACTACGAATGAAGTGGGCACATGACTTTCGGCACTGGACGTTAGAGCAGTAGCAGAGCGTTGCATGGTCTGATGAATACCGATACCTTCTTCATCATGCCGGTTGGATGGCGCCAATCCGTCGCCTTCGAGGGGAACTGCTCCCTGACACTTGTACTGCGGGACGGAGACGAGCTGGCGGTGGCTCCATTATACTCTGGAGAACATCCACGTAGGCATCCATGGGTCCATGGAGCTCGTACGATGCACCGTGACAGCCAGGGAGTACCGTTCACTGGTTGTAGACCACGTACACCTCTTCTTGACGATCATGTTTCCCGGTGGCAGTGGGATTTTTCAGCGAGATAATGCGCCATGTCACAAGGCAAGTAGTGTGATGAGAGTGGTTCGAGGAACACAGTGGCGAGTTTCAATTGATGTACTGGTCTCCTTACCTCGCCAGATCTGAATCCAACCGAACACGTCTGCGATGTGATTGAACGTGGCGTCAGAGCTCATCATACCTCTCCCCGGAATTTAAGGGAATTAGGTAGCTTGTACGTGCAGATGTGGTGCCGTCTCCCTGCAGCGACCTACCAAGTCTTCATTGCTTCCATGCCGCTACGCGTACCTCCTTTCTTGACAAGAGACCACTCTTTTGCGTAATCATCCGAAAAATGACACTTTCTCTTTGCATCCTGAGGCATTTTGGTAAGCTACGTTAAGTTTATTAGAAGGTACATAGTCGACAATAACACTTCAGTCATCGAAATACACGCCACTATACACTTCACGCCCTATACATACCCGCCGTAAACACTTCAAACATTACTAACTTGCACTCGTTGTTCGTATTACGCATAGAAAGAATTGTCTTATCAGATCGCTATTCAGATATGAACTGACCGATTCTTGCTCGTTAGTGGCAAGCTAACCTTGGTTTGGTGCCTCGAGGGAGGGGGGGGGGGCTGCAGGTTAAACACAAAAGCGCTATTCCTGCTATGCCTCACGGAGGTCTTGAAAATGATGATGTTTGATTTGTGGGGCGCTCAACTGCATGGTCATCAGAGCGCGTACAAAGTCCCAATTTTTACAGCCCGATTTTTTTTACACAGTCCAATCTAACCACTGTCACGAATGATGCTGCTGCTGCTGCTGATGATGATGATGAAATGATGAGGACAACACGAACACCCAGTTCCCGAGCAGAGAAAATCTCCAACCCGGCTGGGAATCGAACCCGGGTACGGAGGCAGCAAAGCTGGCAATTTTTTTTATTTTTATTTATTTATTTATTTATTTTTTTTTTACGCTGAGAGAAGGGTCGGGGGCAAAGAGGACAGGGATCGTCTTCCGAGGCCTGGCCTAAATGTCCCGTTCCCGCCCTCCCAGTTATGTATAGGATCCTACTACCGCCACCAGAAACTTCCGAGTCGTCTTCGCGTAATGAATGTAAGGGGGACTCCCTATAAACCGTTTGCTTTGAGGATCAATCGTGTGCCGTGATCATTTTTAAGTGTGCCTTCTAGTACTTTGAACGCTCCAATGGGCGGGAGAATCCCCGAATAATGCGCCTAAGTAGTCCGATATTCGTGTGCGGTACAATGCATGGTGGCGGAACGCCTTATGAGTCGTTGTCAGGTGGACCCACAAGTCCAGAGCGTTTTCGCGAGCAGCTTGCAAAATGTAATACAGCACCATGCCCTTCAGCCAGTTGACGGCGTTCGTTCTTTTAGTGGGAAAATAAGTGGTATCTGGGTGTAGGAGTTCGTCCGGCGTAACAGACTATGGCTGTCGTCGCAACAGGAGCGCCAGCATACGTTGTACAAGATTCCAGCATCTGCCTGTCACAGCACATGTCAGACGGTGCGCATCCGAATCGACGACGGCACAGTGCGGACACAAAGGTTCGTCAGTGAAATGGATGGAATGGAGGTGCTGGCGTGTGGCTAATTTGCCGTTCACCACCATATACCACAGTGAACGAGCGTACGTGGGCAGGTATGGGGTGCGGACGGTTCGCCACACCCTGATCCAGCGGATGGTTGGGTGTTGTTGTTCGACGTTGTTACGGGGTTGTCGTGCCTAATAGATGCAATAGTAATCTCTCGTACTCGGCGTCCTCGATCATGTAACTCAGTTCGACCAAAAAGTCGCGGATGTGGGGAAGAGACGGGGTTGTGTGGCCCACGGCGACTGGTGGACGAAGATCTCGCGGCGCGACGATCTGTAGCAGCGTCCCCCTCAAACTGTTGTTGGTCGCGGTCCATGCGAGCCGCATCATCCGTAGGTACAATGCCCGAGCGCGGTTGTGGACGTGAGTCAAACCCAGGCCCCCTGCCAGTGGTGGTCGCCACATAGACCACTAGCTGCGGACGGATGGGCGTGACGTTCCTAGGATTTGCCCGATTCTTCCGCTTGGAGTTGCTTAAATAGCTCCAGTCCCGAACTGCTGGAAAAGTCTGCTATTTTCTCGAATGATGGCACTAGATCTAGAAGGTACTTGTATCGTCGATACAGGATATGCAACGTGCAACGTCGTCTGCGATACAACCTTGTCAGCATAAACTTGTTGACGTAAATAAAACTAATTGAGGCTGTGGTTTACTTGCTCCGTTAACAGATGGCGTTGGGGTTAGCAGCTGAACCAAGCTCGTAACAGTATTTTGCAAAATCGGGACAAAATTGGGTCCTGGTGGGATGTCGGGAAAAGAAGGTCCATAACGGTGACGGGAGAACTGAAAGACCTAAGTCGAAACAAGGCTCCGGGAGTAGACAACATTCCATTAGAACTACTGACAGCCTTGGGAGAGCCAGTCCTGACAAAACTCTAACATCTGGGGAGCAAGATGTATGAGATGGCGAAATTCCCTCAGACTTCAAGAAGAATATAATAATTCCAATCCCAAAAAAAGCAGGTGTTGACAGATGTGAAAATTACCGAATTATCAGTTTAATAAATCACAACTGCAAAATACTAACGCGAATTCTTTACAGACGAATGGAAGAGCTGGTAGAAGCTGACCTCGGGGAAGATCAGTTTGGATTCCGTAGAAATGTTGGAACACGTGAGGCAATACTGACCCTACGACTTCTCTTAGAAGAAAGATTGAGGAAAGGCAAACCTACGTTTCTAGCATTTGTAGACTTAGAGAAAGCTTTTGACAATGTTGACTGGAACACTCTCTTTCAAATTCTGAAGGTGGCAGGGGTAAAATACAGGGAGCGAAAGGCTATTTACAATTTGTACAGACACCAGATGGCAGTTATAAGAGTCGAGGGGTATGAAAGGGAAGCAGTGGTTGGCAAGGGAGTGAGATAGGGTTGTAGCCTCTCCCCGATGCAATTCAATCTGTATATTGAGCAATCAGTAAAGGAAACTAAAGAAAAATTCGGAGTAGGTATTAAAATCCATGGAGAAGAAATAAAAACGTTGAGGTTCGCCGATGACATTGTATTTCTGTCAGAGGCAGCAAAGGACTTGGTAGACTGGCAATGGCAAGGAAAGCGTTTCTGAAGAAGAAAAATTTGTTAACATCGAGTATGGATTTAAGTATCAGGAAGTCATTTCTGAAAGTATTTGTATGGAGTGTAGCCATGTATGGAAGTGAAACATGGACGACAAATTGTTCGGACAAGAAGAGAATAGAAGCTTTCGAAATGTGGTGCTACAGAAGAATGCTGAAGATGGGTAGATCACATAACTAATGAGGAGGTATTGAATGGAATAGGGGAGAAGAGGAGTTTGTGGCACAACTTGACAAGAAGAAGGGACCGGTTGGTAGGACATGTTGTGAGTATCAAGTGATCACATATTTAGCATTGGAGGGCAGCGTGGAGGGTAAAAATCGTAGAGGGAGGCCAAGAGATGAATACACTAAGCAGATTCAGAAGGATGTAGCCTGCAGTAGGCATTGGGAGATGAAGAAGCTTGCACAGGATAGAGTAGCATGGAGAGCTGCATCAAACCAGTCTCAGGACTGAAGACTACAACAACAACAACGGTGACAGATCCAGTATATCGCAGCGGATGGCAAGCCTGTATAGGGACTGAAGCGGCAGTATTCCACGATGCCCCACAACCAATTTTGCACTATTTTTTTTTTAACCGAAATCAGTCGAGGAAAAGGGATGTTGCATCCCTTATTGAACGCTCCTCGTACATTCTTGATTCATACCGTACAATGCTATAGTGAGAAACTGCCAACGGTCTTTGTTGACATAACGTGTTTAGCGTAAATAAATAATCACTATCCAGACTGTTACGGTATTCCATCAAATACATAACGTGACCGACGATTAGCGATGGAACGTCGTACTCTTTCCGGCAGACTTTAGTTCAAATGGTTCAAATGGCTCTGAGCAATATTGGACTTAACTTCTGAGGTCATCAGACCCCTAGAACTTAGAACTACTTAAACCTAACTAACCTAAGGACATCACACACATCCATGCCCGAGGCAGGACTCGAACCTGCCACCGTAGCGGTCGCGCAGTTCCAGACTGTAACGCCTAGAACTGCTCGGCCACTCCGGCCTGCCAGACTTTAGTGATGGCTGCAGGTAGTTGGTTGGTTGGTTGTTTGGGGAAGGAGACCAGACAGCGTGGTCATCGGTCTCATCGGTTTAGGGAAGGAAGTCGGCCGTGCCCTTTCAGAGGAACCATCCCGGCATTTGCCGGGAGTGATTTAGGAAAATCACGGAAAACCTAAATCAGGGTGGCCGGACGCGGGAGGCTGCAGGTAGTATTGGCAGTGCTGCCTCCGTCTGGATTCTTACCGCCATTATTCTATTCTTGGTCTTCCTCATTAAAAGCATCTGCAGAAGGTTATCGTATACAGGGTGATTCACGAATAAATGCAAATATTTTAATATGTTATTCTACAAAGAAAAAAATTCATAAAAACATAGGTCCACAAATGTTTAGTTACGACTAATACAAGATTTTGCCTGAAATTTAACAACTGCGCTAATATGAAGCCATCGCAAAACTGTACGAGGTTAAAGTAAAGCACAATTTCCATTTATTTTTTTGTTATTGGTCTGGTGAATCTAATAAAACACGCCCCGGAAGTGTATCTGCAGTAGTTTTCCAGAACGTCCAGAAAAGCAAAGATTATTATACAGGTAACTTTCCATTAAGACTGTAGAAACGTTTATGTCATTGTTGGCAACAGTTAGTGATATGATGCAGTCTTTTCCTAACCTTGATACGAGTTAGTTTTCTGTATTCTTCAGTTAAAGAACATAATAACAATGTATTTAAGTGAAACCGCATAGTAACTGTTATAGTTTGTAGATTATTTATGAAATAGGGATGCCTTTCAAATTTACGACAGAGAAAGACGCTGATGTGGTGTTAACGAATATCGCGTACGTTACCCAACTCGGAGGGCTCCGGAATGCACGAACAATTAGTGGGATATTTCGGATGTTACGGGAGACAGGTTCCCTACTAAGCATTCATAATCTGGACGTTCTGGAAAACTACTGCAGATACACATCTGGAGCATGTTTTATTCGGTTCACCAGATCAATAAAAAATAAAAAATAGAAATCGTACTTTACTTTAACCTTGTACAGTTTTGCGATGGCTTCATATTAGCAAAGTTGCTAAATTTCAGGCAAAATCTGTTATTAGCCGTAACTAAGCATTTGCGGACCTATGTTTATATGAACTTTTTTCTTTAGTTTTACCTGTAGAACAAGATATTAAAATATTTGCCTATCTTCGTGAATAAGCCTGTATATCAAATCACTTAAAATTTGCGCTCTTTTATTTCGTGAACGGTGCAAGATGTCGAAACGGAATTTTCGGCAAAAAAATAGTAAGCAGGAGACCAATTCTTATTGTATAATATGTAATACTTGTGTGTCAGTTGAGGTACTTTATTGAATAAAGCATGGCTCCCTTTCAAACCACTATAGAAAACTCTTAAAAAGACTAGTACAGTATTATACCCCTTGTTAATGAGCACGTTTGGATTTCTCCTAGTCTGAAACTAGTTCTCAAGAATCTAGGAAAACCTGCTGTCGTCAATCACACGATAGCGTGAATGGCTTTTGTTCTACGTCATCTTGTAAGCTGTCATCTCTGGATGATTGTTGTAACGTCTGTGAAGCGTTGATCGATTCTTGTTCGCGACCTACCTTACGCTGTAGTGGTACAGTGTAGAGTGAAGTATGAGCAAGAACGTGCGCTTTTTGGTGGAAAGTTTCAGTATGGGCTACTCAAATTTAAGTAATTGTGATGATGGTACTACGGAGAGAGGCTTCCACGGTAAGTGCGTTACTTGCGTTGAATAAACTCTGTGCGGACGGTGTAATTTAAACGTTTTAACTTATGGTTCACAAGTGTAAATTCTGTCCACCTGGATGAAGATACGGATTTCATAACTGCCCTTTACTTTCGTTTTAAGGCCGTGCAATTTTTCTGTGATTCCGAACGAAATTTTACGAGCAGTATATGTTAGAGTACAGTTTTCAAAGTTTATGATTCGAGACGATTTGTCATTATGTTTGCTGTCATGCTTTATTGTCTCAAACTGCAGCGTCGACAAAACCGTATTATCTTTTACTGTGTTTCAGACGAAGGATGTTTATTTTTCTATAGGATTCATATGCTGTGCCCCTGTGTTGATTCGAAACGCTGAAATTTAGACGCTTTTCCTTATTGTTGCAAACACTTGTGTATAAAACATATAAATGGAAGAAACACACATTCAACATATCGTTTTCATGCAACAGTTTGGGTGCCTTTTATATATAATTTTTTAAAGTGTATAGAAAAGAAACCGTTTCAGGGAAGAAGAAAAAATGAGAATGTTCTACAAGTGAACAACCCTAATGGAAGTGTGTTAACGAATAATATTTTATTCTATCCGTATTTCCTGCAGTGAAAACTTTCCACGTTCTGAAATGAAAACTTTCCACGTTCTGAAATTTTTGGAATTCAGAATACGCAAACAGATTGCACTTGAGGGAAGAAATTTATGAGACAGGAATGATATTGAATAATCTGTGAAACAGCACTTTCATCAATAGAGGAAACCATACTAAACTAATATGTATGTTTATAAAGACCACTGTTACAATAACTAATGATGTGGGTGCGCCACATGTATTATAATGAATGTAGTAAAATAACATTCCGTAGAAACCTGTGTAGAATGTATATCTGGCATTGTTATTACATAAATGTGACGTACAGTGTTAAGACACACAGTTGTCTTGTCGCGTAACTGTTACGAAATCCACAAATTTCAGAGTTTACCACATGTTTGTTTATCGACTTGGCATTTCCTTTCAGCAGTTGCAAGTTGACTTATACGTCAACTGCTGATTATTAATAAATAAATGATCGACATTATTAACTGTTTTGCCCAGAAACGCCGTTTATGGCTGCTGCAAAAAAGTAACAAAAAATAATTTAACTGTGGTAATAATCGGCTGTTGAATATTGGAGGTTATAAATTAATAGTCATTTACCAGTATTGCAAACAGTGCGCTATCTGATCACCGATCATTTGTAGTGATATTTACAAACAGCCGCTTTCTACCAGACAGCTATGAAATTTGGTAACTATTTTCCGGTATTGTTATGTGTTGGAATAACTTTCATTAGCATGGAGTACTGGAACGTGTGGTTCCTTTTAACTATGACTTAATGGAATTTACCGTGAGCTCCACTAAGCTGACAGTAATGCTACCGACATAACACATGAGCTAGTATTTCACAGTTGTAATTTCATTTCTCCAGGCAGTTACAACCACTATGGCATTTGAGGGCCAGCCGTCTTGATTCATTTCCTTTGTAATTAAAAATCTGTCTATTTGTTGCACTGTTGTAGAGAAAAATACGTTGAAATGTCATTTGTGCCAGAAAAAGTTGATATACATCGCTATTTTTTTTAGTTTCTGTGAGTTCTCTACTTGTTTTTATGAGTATATGTGAATTACTAACGATTATTGTCCATTACTCACAAATCACCAGCATAGTTCTACATCATATACACAATCTGAAACCCTACACGCCGACTTTTCAGACGCGAAACCGGAACTACTAAATTCGTTAGTAGACGTAACGATCTGGTATGGACTGCGTGACTTCTTGCCCAATCGTCCATTCCGTTAACGATTTAACAACCAACGCTACAACTTGATAAAATTTTAACATCCAATAGTAACTTCTGGAGGCAGTTAAAAACGTAGCAGCGTAACGCACCAATATTTATTCTGACTATGAAGTGTAAAAGGCCTATTTATATTTCAGCTGATGAAATCGGTTGTCATAACTTTCTTTCTCAACTAAACTTTATGAACTTGTCACCTGATTAAAAACCCACATCGCTTGAACTTTATTTTGATTTATTTTCTGGGATCATTCCAGATCACTCGGTAACAGTGTAAATTAGAATATTAAAAAAATAATAATAAAAATATTAGTAAATCACGCCCAACAGTACTCTCAATTACTTTTTAAGTACACTGAAACCCGCTTAAGTATTCAATAATACCTTGCAGGCTTGCGATCTTTGTCTTTAACTCTGCTTAGTTTATTTCGTAATCTTGTTTCTTCGGCGGTTTCTGTGTATCCACTTGCTGAGTATCTCACACGATCCTCTTCTCTAATTTCATCTCGTTGTCCACCTGTTAAGTTTTATCTCAAGCTATTCATTCTCCGTTGTGAAGCTAAACGTGCTTCTCGCTCTTCATATGTTTTATTTTTTCGCTGTTCTTTCTGTTTCTTTGTTTTCAATTCAGCACTTCTCTTACGTTTCAGCATCCTGTTAAATATTAATATTACATAACACAGTAAAATTACACGTAATACGTCGTTCAATATTTTAACCAAGACAGTTTCACTTAAATTTATTTCATCTTCTATCACCTTCCTTGATCCACTCTAATCGATTTACGAAGGTGTACCTACTGACGCTTGCGTCTCGCCATTGTCTATACTGCGTGTTCCTTCTAAGGGTCGCCATCTGCATTTTCTCTTGTATTGTTTGTATTGTACTGTATCATATTGTATGTTAGCCGGGGAACTAGAAACGACAGAGAGGTTCCGTCCGCGCCGCAGCCCAAGTGGTCCAAAATCCCACGACGACTACCGCAGTTCACTTCACCCCCCCCCCCCCCCGTCGCCCCACACCGAACCACTCTTTCAGGGTTATTGTGCCCCCCCCCCCCCCCCCCCCCCCAGGGAATGTCTCACACCAGACGAGTGTAACCCCTATGTTTGCGTGGTAGAGTAATGGTGGTGTACGTGGAGAACTTGTTTGCGCAGCAATCGCCGACATAATGTAACTGAGGCGGAATAAGGGGAACTAGCCCGCATTCGCCGAGGCAGATGGAAAACCGCCTTAAAACCATCCACAGACTGGCCGGTTCACAGGACCTCGACACAAATCCACCGGGCGGATTTGTACCGGCGACCAGGCGCTCCTCCGGCCCGGAAAGCCGTGCGTTAGACCGCACGGCCAACCGGGCGGGCCTTCTCTTGTATATTGGCAAATATTTGCAGTTTCATTTTTGCAGTGTGCAGCTGGAGTAGGCCCAAGCAAATATTACTCGTCACGTCTGTCATGCGTCGCCTAGCACTGACGGAAGGCGTGGGTTTGTTTCCCGTTACAAAAAAAAAAAAAAAAAAAAAAAAATTAGTTTTGTGGGATATTACTTTCGCTACGGTCGCAGGTTCGAATCCTGCCTCGGGCATGGATGTTTGTGATGTCCTTAGGTTAGTTAGGTTTAACTAGTTCTAAGTTCTAGGGGACTAATGACCTCAACAGTTGAGTCCCATAGTGCTCAGAGCCATTTGCACCATATTACTTTCATCAATATGTATCAACAGGGACTGTAAAACATGAAGAATAACCACCAGTACTCGAGCGGCGACGGCACAGCCCTGGCCCGCGCTAGCTGCGACCCTGCGATCACCATGCTCCAGCGCTGCGCAGTCTGAAAATTCCGTTCGTACTACGTATTGCCACACCGCTTTACAGTTTATATCACATACTTTTTTTTGTCTTTCGCACTTTAACGCTGCAATTCGTTGTTGGTGAGACAGTTTACTAACGTCATCTTTTCCCTAACGAAAACATTGCTTTATAGGGTAGTATGTCGATGAGCTGCGTGTTTTATGCGCAGTGAATGACTTCTTTAGTCGCAAAAAGCCTGAGGAACATTTATGAATTTCTGTCACCTTCCGAAAACAGGTAGGGAACTTTTTATCCTTCTTACCCGTCTCTTAGATTAACAAGAAATGCACCTATTTGTAGAAATGTTACAAGTAGTTCATAGCAAGACGTTGCACAATAATATCTTATGTTCGTGTTCATCTCAAATTTTCGTTGGGCAGGACTCACCCCTAAAATCTAAAATACCATTTACTGACGACGTTAAATCTCTTGTTTCCACGGGTATAATTTTGCGCCGCTTAGTTCCTGACCTTCCTGCCTACAAAATATTGAGTGAAGTTTTTAGCGACAGAGTCCTTGCATAAAAATTTATCGGTTCAGTTCCCGCGTCAAATTCAGATAAAATTCTTCCTGCCTACAAAATATGTTGTTGTTGTTGTGGTCTTCAGTCCTGAGACTGGTTTGATGCAGCTCTCCATGCTACTCTATTCTGTGCAAGCTTCTTCATCTCCCAGT
Source organism: Schistocerca piceifrons (assembly GCF_021461385.2). Lineage (NCBI taxonomy): Eukaryota > Metazoa > Arthropoda > Insecta > Orthoptera > Acrididae > Schistocerca > Schistocerca piceifrons. The sequence continues at coordinate 508,323,769 of NC_060142.1, read as the reverse complement.
ACCTACTGCAACCTACATCCTTCTGAATCTGCTTAGTGTATTCATCTCTTGGTCTCCCTCTACGATTTTTACCCTCCACGCTGCCCTACAATACTAAATTGGTGATCCCTTGATGCCTCAGAACGTGCCCTACCAACCGATCCCTTCTTCTAGTCAAGTTGTGCCACAAACTTCTCTTCTCCCCAATCCTATTCAATACCTCCTCATTAGTTATATGATCTACCCATCTAATCTTCAGCATTCTTCTGTAGCACCACATTTCGAAAGCTTCTATTCTCCTCTTGTCCAAACTATTTATCGTCCATGTTTCACTTCCATACATGGCTACACTCCATACAAATACTTTCATTAATGACTTCCTGACGCTTAAATCTGTATTCCATGTTAACAAATGTCTCTTCTTCACAAACGTTTTCCTTCCCATTGCCAGTCTACGTTTTATATCCTCTCTACTTCGACCATCATCAGTTATTTTGCTCCCCAAATAGCAAAACTCTTTTACTACTTTAAGTGTCCCATTTCCTAATCTAATACCCTCAGAATCACCCGACTTAATTCGACTACATTCCATTATCCTCGTTTTGCTTCTGTTGATGTTCATCTTGTATTCTCCTTTCAAGACAGTATCCATTCCGTTCAACTGCTCTTCCAAGTCCTTTGCTGTCCCTGACAGAATTACAATGTCATCGGCAAACCTCAAAGTTTTTATTTCTTCTCCATGGATTTTAATACCTACTCCGAATTTTTCTTTTGTTTCCTTCACTGCTTGCTCAATATAAAGATTGAATAACATCGGGGAAAGGCTACAACCCTGTCTCACTCCCTTCTCAACCATTGCTTCCCTCTCATGCCCCTCGACTTTTATAACTGCCATCTGGTTCCTGTACAGATTGTAAATAGCCTTTCGCTCCCTGTATTTTACCCTGCCACCTTCATAATTTGAAAGAGAGTATTCCAGTCAACATTGTCAAACACTTTCTTTAAGTCTACAAATGCTAGAAACGTAGGTTTGCCTTTCCTTAATCTTTCTTCTAAGATAAGTCGTAGGGTCAGTATTGCCTCACGTGTTCCAATATTTCTACGGAATCCAAAGTGAACTTCCGATTGAATGAAGTTTTTAGCGACGGAGTCCTTGCATAAAAATTGATCGGTTCAATTGCCGCGTCAAACTCTGATAAAATTCCAAGCTTTCGATATTGTCCACCATCATCTTCAAATGGCTTTGAGTACTATGGGACTTAACATCTGAGGTCATCAGTCCCCTAGAACTGAGAACTACTTAAACCTAACTAACCTAAGGACATCACACACATCCATGCCCGAGGCAGGATTCGAACCAGCGACCGTAGCAGTCGCGCCGTTCCGGACTGAAGCGCCATAACCGTCCGGCCACCGCGGCCGGCACCATCATCTTCGTCAGGAACTATAACTGACTGTCGTGAAATCGTATGAAATGTGTTTTTTCTGCTTATACCCTTAATGTGTTTAAATACTGCTATAATTATGTGTAAATAGAAGTTATGAAGCTATTATCTCACAGCTGCTCATCTGTAGAGGTAACCTCTTCTCTCTTCATCTCACAGTAGCACTCACTCTACGGCCTGAATTATTTGTGGGATGTATTCTAATCTCTGCCTTGTACAGTTTTTACCATCTACTGTTTCCTATAGTGCCATGCAAGTTATTCCCTGACTATAGTACCACGGCAGTTATTCCTCATGTCTTAATTCCATGTTCTATGATCCTGTCCCATATTGTCAGTGTTCTCCATTCTTAGCCAATTCCGCGAGGAACCTCCTCATTTCTTACTTTCTTGCCATCTCATTTTCAACATCTTTCTATAGCACCACATCTCCGACGCTTCTATTCTCGTATCTTCCGGTTTTCCCACAGTCCATTTACACCATATACAATGCCGTGGTCCGGACTGACATTCTCAGCAATTTCTTTCTCAAATTATGATTGATGTTTGAGAGCAGAAGAGTTCTTGCTAGGATGCCCTCTTGGCCTGTGCCAGTCCGCTTTTTATGCCCTCCTTGCTCCGTCCGTCATTTATTATTTGGCTGCAAGATATCAGAATTCCTTCTCATCATTTATTTCGACGTCACCAATTTCGATATTTAGTTTATCGCTGCTCCTCGTTACTTTCTTATTTTACTTTCGTCTTTCTTCGGTTTACCTGGTCCATATTCTGTATTCATTGTACTGTTCTTGTCACTCAACAGGGCCTGTAATTCTGCTTCACTTTCACTGAGGATAGTAAAGTCATCAGCGAATCTTATATCCTTTCACCCTGATTTTTAACTGCACCCTTGAATCTTTCTTTGCTTGTTCCATGTACAGATTGACAGGAATAGTCAACCTCTTTTACCTACCGCCCTCATTTTTATCTCAGCTAGTAGTAAAATTTTGCAACTGCTCACCAGTTCTACAGTAATGGTGATTCGTAGGGAAGTAACTTTGCTGTATGAAATTTATAAAGCGAGTTAAAGCATATAACAGTATTTACATACCAAATCCTCTATGTCAAAATTTTATAAAAACCTAATGAAAATGTTTTTAAAATCCCTACCGCTTGCCGCGGAAGTTGGGACGCCCACTAGTATGCGGTAGGAACCAGGTTGACTGCCACTGGATTAACGAAACACTACATCCGTGTATTACACTCTTTTTAACTGTAGCAGTTCCTTCTTTTTGTTCCATAGATTCGTTTTTCTTGTACTATTTTACTTTTATAACTCGCTCTTTGCCCTATCTTCCTATTCATGGGGAATCCTACTTCCGTTACGTTACTTGCTGCTATTGTTGATATTATCGTACATTCATCTGGCCAGAAATCCTTGTAATTCACAAAACTGCAACCTACGACTGTTTTTGCACTCAGAAATCCTCATCTTTGTTCTATTTCACTTTTACTGTCCCCCGTACATCTAGATGGAGCCTTTGAATTTCTCTTTTCATAGTTCTATTTACCCTACCACATTTAGACGTCTTAACATTAAACACTGCGACTCGTAGAATGTTACCGTTTCATTGGTTATTCATCTTTTTCACATAGTCACCTCCTGCTTTGCGATTCCCTCCCGGATAACGGAATAGGGCACTAATCCGGAATTCTTACCGTACGCACTTTCGGGGAGGTTACCCCAGCTTCGGTATACCGCTCGCGGTTTGTCGAACTTCGCTCGAAGTTCATTAATACGATCTTCATTTATAGAGATGGCTCTAAAACCAATGACGGTGTCGGGTGTTCTTTTATTGTCGGGGCACACAAAAAGTTTCAAATACCGGGTCCATGGCCATTGTTCGGTCTTCACAGCTGAGCTATTTGCCCTCTATCAGGCTGTTCTTTACATCCGCCGCCACCGACATTCTGCTTATCTGCTCGGATTCCCTGAGCGTCATCCAGAGCCTCAATGATCCGTACCCGGTTCACCCTTTCGTGCACCGGATCCAACGCTCTCTTCAGCAGCTGGCGGACGACGGTTCTCCGGTTACCTTTATGTGGGTTCCCGGCCATGTCGGTATCCCTGGGAACGAAGCTGCAGATGCCGCGGCCAAGGCTGCGGTCCTCCAGCCTCGGACAGCTTCTTGTTGTGTGCCTTCATCTGATTTTAGCAGGGTCATTTGTCAGCGCATTTTATCGCTGTGGCATGCCGATTGGTCTACACTTACTGAATGGTCTACACTTACTGAAAACAAGCTTCGGGCCTTGAAACCTCTCCCCACGGCTTGGACGACCTCTTCACGCCCTTCTCGGCGGGAGGAGGTCGTTTTGGCCCGGTTACGGATTGGACACTGCCGGTTCAGCCATCGCCATCTGCTGACGGCTGCGCCGGCGCCGTTCTGCCCATGTGGGCAATTGCTGACGGTACGCCACATTTTAACGTCCTGTCTGAATTTTAATACACTGCGCATTGATCTTGGCTTGCCATGTACTCTAGATGACATTTTAGCGGATGACCCAGGAGCAGCTGCTCGCGTTCTTCGTTTTATCCACTTTACAAACCTGTCGAAGGACATTTGATTATGCTGTTTTCTTTTTATCCCTTGCCTGTTAATGTGCCTTTTATAGTGTCGTCCTTTTTAGTTGTTGTTTTAACCTTGTGATTCGCAGTGCATTCATAACTTAGTCTGGACGCTAATGACCACTGTTGTTGCGCGCCCTAAAACGACAAAAAAAACCTTTCGGGGAAACAAACGGTTGTCTGAAGCCTTTTCTTGGAAAGGAGGTAACAATACTAGAACACACGGCTAGCGGCCTGTTATAATCTACGAGGTCATCCTGAAATATGATGCCTCCGAAATTTTTATGTGAAAACTCATATAGGGTTTTAATAAAAAATACGTTATTAACGTTGTATCCCATTACTCTTCATGTCTAAAAGTTTCTCCTAACGAGAGATCAATTGTTGATGCCTTTACTGTAAAATGTTTCACTGTGTTGACGGAGCCACAGTCTAACCTTGCACCGCTTGATCACTATCAAACTGAAGTCCTCGAAGATGGTCTAAGATATAAAAACAGATTAAAATAAGATTGGGCCAACTTGCGACTGTATGGAGGATGGTCCATGGCGTCGGCTTGTCGCAGATGTCACGGCGTTCGTGTGTGGCCTGTCATTGTAATGCTGCAGGGGAAGGTGCTCCATGTGTGGACAAATCCTTCGAATACGAAACTGGAATACAGCACGTTGTTTCTCAAGCACCGATGTAGTTACGTTACACACTGCCATAGTACACACTACAATTTGGAGCTGCAGCGACAGAGGGTTGCAAATACGTACACGAAGAGTAATAAGAATTTCACATAAAAGACTCGGAGGCATTACTTTTCAGCACATGGAATTAAATACCAATTACACGCACACGAGAATGCGGAATAATCCTGTTGGCAGATAATTTGTAGTTATATTGAAATAACCGAAGTTCCAAGATTTGATAGTTCCAATTCAATTGTCCAAGCGATTACGATATTTCTCGTCAGTGATATTTTGACATGTGGTACTTGTTAAATTTTTAAAAGTGTAAAGGCTGCTTATTTATAATTTTTTTACTAAAATATTGTCCCATTGTTTCGCAGCGATTACTCACCTGTGTTGCAGTTCTCGATTTTATCTCTTTCAGTAATGAACGTTATTAGACAGTACATACTGGGATGTACACGCCATGGGTTTCCTAAAGCTTTCGTATGATTTTCACTGCTCACATAATTCTCGCAGTCGCACTGCAAAAACTCCATACACTTAAATAAATGTCATGCATTGAAGTTAGTCTGTCAAGACAGCGGGACAAGCGATCCATAAAGGACGTACACATACCTGCCAATTAAGTAATAATACCTGCCAATTAAATAATAGCTGTAGTAGTAATCACACTGAAGTATTCAGCTGCGTTCACGATGCACCCCTATAACATTTTGGCAATGTTTCCATCTACCAACATACCGTTTAGTAAATTTATTTTTAAAAACTGTCGGGTCTGGAGTTGTGACATACAGGAAATTATAGAATTATCAGACACTGAAATATTTAAATGTTCAAATGTGTGAAATCTTGTGGGACTTAACTGCTAAGGTCATCAGTCCCCAAGCTTACACACTACTTAACCTAAATTATCCAAAGGACGAACACACCCACCCATGCCCGAGGGAGGACTCGAACCTCAGCCGGGACCAGCCGCACGGTCCATGACTGCAATATTTATAGGCACGAAATTTTTGGTATTTACTTTCTGGTGGCACACGTTTAATCTTCGTTCATCGTTAGGGAAGCTAAAATATACACCGCACAATCATTCCCAGTACACAGGTTTGCTAGTAAGACCACTTTTAAATAAGCACAATAGTTTGGCGGTCTGCGTAATCTAGAGGTAATGACATAGAATGTCACATGTAAATCTTAACGGCTGGGGAAAATTGCTCATAATGGGCATACATTCAGCGGGTAGTCTGGTAGCACACTATCAGATTTATCTACCACTTGTCTCGTAAATATATGGCCAAACAACTACAAACTGCTATATTAACTTATTATTACACGGTGTCATTTTTGTCAAACGCATAGAGTGCCGGTATTTGGTATAACTGTAATCAGACCTCTGTGTTACGTACCTACGAAAAGTAACTCCTTCGACATATCGTATGTCTGTTTGCCTCCGCAGTACCATCATTTTTGATCATTTCTGTTACTAAGATATACATAAGTGTAATATTAAACTTTCAGTATTAGAGCAAAATTTAAATAGTCTCATACGGAAGTCGCATGACAATTCTGGTTTGTAGTTAGCGACATGCGCAGTACGCTGTGCTTACCCCATGGGTGTTGCTGCTCTGTGTAATCTCTTATCTATATTGATCAGTTATTTTAAAAACTGCCAACATTGCGTGCCATCTGTTTGCCTAGGCGTGCAATGACCGAAAGATGTATCTGCTTTATGTGAACCACACGATAATGCACTTCCTTGGAAATAAACCGTTTATTTACATACCGCTCCAAATACTGTATTCCAGCATTATTACGTCTATGAGACTAGCGCTCGTTGAGATGGAGGTAACGATACTTGAACCGAAAGCCAAACGTAATTTTATCCTCCTATGAAACAACCGCCAACTCCACAGAGACAAAAAAAAGTTGATGGTTAATTTGTAGTTCTAAGAAAATAACCAAGGTGACAATATTTTACAGTTGTCATGCGGCTTTCATTGCCGCGTGAAGAACTTGAGGAGCAATCATGTGTTGATTTATTGCTTTGGCATAGATAAAGAGATCATGAAATGCTCCTTAGGCAGAGGAAAGTTTAATTTATTTGTTTATTTTTCCTTACGTGAGTTCTCAACGTGTTTTATGGCTTTAGGTAGTCTACTAACGTTAAAATGCGAACGTTTTTGGTTTAGGCTTTGTCGCGACTGTTACTAATATCGAATGAGGCAGCAAGTTTTCTGTCGCCAGTCACAAATTATTTCCTCGGCGCGTTTCAAAGTTTTACCTTCATCATCAAGTGGATTTATGTGCATTAATACAATACACTTATGCTGTGTTTGGGATAACCTGTGGCACTCGCCCCATTGGTGACAGGCTTCTTTTTTCTGCGTGTTACATCCCATACACCATCACTCTTCATAAACTCGGTTTCCATCTCATTTTTCCGTCGTGTTGCAATACATATATTGATGGTTTACAAAGCTTGATGGTGCTCGTAAAGTAACACGGCATAAAAAGGAGCTGAGACCACTGGAGAGAGTTCCACAGGTTACCCCCACAATCATAAAACAACACATACGAGTACATCTCTTGTTAATCCCACATAACGATTGGAATTAAATAAATTGTGTCTGATAAAAGTTACCTAGTTGTTTCATTCGTCAGCGTACTAACGATTTATGCTGCAGTGCACAGGGCCCCATTCTGAGATTCTGTAGTTACACTTGTGTAGCAGTTCTGGCATTCACTTTCTTTCCGTTAATGACATTAAAAGCCATTCAGACGTCTAACATGCCCAGGGCTTCCTAAAGGGTCTGTTGTTCGCCTGTGAACACTGTCTAGCAATTTTACTTACATGATATAAATATTTCACAAGCCGTAGATGTGATGCACAAGAAGGTTGTCTAACAAGAAAGGATGACATGCGTACTGCTGTAATGTGTGGCTGTTAATGCAGCTAACATGGACGTCAAAAACTGATGGCAGCGTTGATGCTCGGTAGCAGTTTGTCGGTTGTAGACGTACTCCACTTATATTGTTCACAATGGTTCAAATGGCTCTGAGCACTATGGGACTCAACTGCTGAGGTCATTAGTCCCCTAGAACTCAGAACTAGTTAAACCTAACTAACCTAAGGACATCACACACATCCATGCCAGAGGCAGGATTCGAACCTGCGACCGTAGCGGTCGTGCGGTTCCAGACTGTAGCGCCTTTAACCGCTCGGCCACTCCGGCCGGCTATATTGTTCACAAAGCACCAGCACAGCGCACAGCAATCGCGGCAGTCTGAATTTACGGACTCGAAACGGTAGAATTAATTTTCCTCGGAGTTGGCCAACAGCAAAAGATACTCGAGGGCTCATTTAGACAGTCTGTCACATATGTTTACGGCTAGAAATAGTTAAAGAATAATATGGTTGGAACTCACGGCCTTGTACACAACGGTGCGACCATATACATTCTGCTCCCAACAAGTGTGTAACCGCTTTGCTTTAACGTTTATATGGTGATATTCCGTACCCAGCGAATGACAGGTGGGGTGTGCTCTTGCATTCTCCTTAATGAAATAACCACAGGTATCTTGATTAGTTATTATTTTTCCGTAAAGTGTTGCAGTATACTGTTCACATTCAACCATGAGTGTATTCTTCATGTGAAGCTAAAATTCATGTATTCCGTGTATCCGATGCTCAATCAGTATATGATCTGTATATCACCAGGTGTTTATGTATCTTAGGTATCACTCGGAATGTATCATAGCTACCAACAACTAGACAAACAACTACTGAATATCATGTAGTGTCCGGACATGCAACACACCAAGTAATATATCAGTACACACAAACACAACAAACATACATAAACGCACACCATTTAAAATGAGAATAACTCGAAGTTCTACCAAGACATTCTCACCTGAAATTTGTAGAAATAGGCTATTATCAACCAAGAAGCCACATAGACTATATTACACATCCAAGTACAGTATACATATCCCCACCACATATTGCAAGTTTTCACCACACTTATTGTATTACTTTTTTTTGACATTTGCATTATGTCTCCTCAACTAGGCAGAATCAAATTAAATAGAACCATTTAAACAGTTGTAAAGCATCAAATTCTCTAACCTTAGAGAAATTTTTGTATATTATTTTCTTTATATTAAAATAGCATTAACAACTGCATACCAATAAGATTGTATCAGTAAGAAGTCTTTGCTGTTACGAGTTAGAAGCATCCGACCCACCTTGAATTGCAAGGTGGTGGGTTACTCTAGACTGTCAATGAAATAAATATGAAATTTTTATATTCACCTACCTATCAGAAGCTATGGTTTGGTGGGAAAGGATTGGTCGAGTAATTCATGTTGCACTAACTGACACCACATTCCCGTTTCTGGATTATGCAGATGTTCTTGATGTAACTAATGAGGATTTTGAGAATTCCAGTATCGATTGTACTGCGAGTTTACGAACGTCGATAAATGCAGACATTCCCGTGTTACATTTCCGTCTTAAATTTATTACAGTAGTCTATCCTTAGAAATACACTATCTGGTCAAAAAGTATCCGACACTTCTATGTAATGCTGAATTGATCACTGTTTCCAGTGGAAATGTAGTAACAGCAAAATGCGTCGGTGAGGAGAGCTCAAGATAAGACGGTGAGTGTCTACATGGAAAATTTGGGCGGTTGCCCGAGGAGACAGGAGGAGATAGATGGCAAGAGGTTCAAGAGAGTACACCAGTTCAAATACCTGGGATCTTGGATTACCACGGACTACCTAAAAATGGACATCAAGGAAAGAATAGCAGTGGGACAGAAATGCATGCATTCCCTCAGAGAGACGCTCGGCTCTAAATCGATCTCAGTGAACACTAAGATGAAAATCTACAACACAGTGATATACCTAGCAATAATGTACGGTTCAGAAACATGGAGCATGACTAAGCGAGAAAAGGAAAAACAATTAATGTTTGAAATAAGAGTAATGAGGAAGATATGGGGACCAGTTTTAGATTACGGAGAATGGAGGAGTAAAAACGAGGAAATCTACCTTCTGATGCGACAACCAACTGTCCTGCAGAAGATAAAGAGCAAAAGAATACAATAGGTGGGCCATGTAGCCCGTATGCCAGATGGGAGACAGGCGATGGTGGCATTAGAGGGAAACCAAACCCCAAGCGCCCCATTGGACGACCAAGGCAGCGCTGAATGGACAACCTGGCGAATGACCTAGCAGCCCTGGATGAACCAGGCACAAAACAGGAAGGAATGGAGTCAGTTTGTGGAAGCAGTGCGTGGTCTGCAGGGCCTGTGATCGCTGGATATCTATCTATCTATCTATTGCCCTAGGAGCCATGATTGTACCCAGGCGTGCCACTCCTCAGCCGAACCAAGTCAACAGCCAAGGGTGTCTTTCTTCAGCACTCAAAAAGTGTGAAAAGCGCATGGGAAGAGATCGGGACTGTGTGGAGGATGGGTAAGGGATTTCCAGCGAAACTTCTGCAGCGCAGTGGAACAAGTGGGCGGCCTCTATCCTGCAACAGAATGATTCCGTCGGTCATCATTCCTGGCATATGGACTTGATGGTGCGCTTCAATTTTTGTGAATTGTTCATGTGTTTTCTTAATCATTATGTTTCATCTTCATCGACGTTCAAGTTATCTAAGTGGCATGAAACAGAAAAAGTTGCACCAGGGGGCCGAAAAACCTCTGACGGTGTTCTCCCTTCCAATAATGCCACACCATCGTTTCGTTTTTCTTTTCTATTTTTTTATTTCTCCTATAAACTTCTACCATGTGATCTGCTCAAGATGCTCGCACTATTTTTGTAATGAAGACTGTTGAATTATTAATTTTTGTTGGAGGCATTATCTTACTTTTAACCAGATTTATAGAAAGCTGCCTTTCATTTTTGTTATTACCATCCAACCACGATATTTTACAGTAGACAACGGCATTGTCAGCGAACAACCGTACCTGATTCACTAACAACTGTGGCGTGACTGTATCGTGACCGCTTTTATTGCAGTTCTTGCCTGGACATAGGACAGAAGTAGTCATGAAGGAGTTTTTGCCAGGTAAAAGAATGTTTCAGCAAACTCTACTCTTCCAACACAGATAAACCAAGTTCCATCCGTTATTGTAGCTGACGAAACACTTCCCCTTGAAACATGTGATGAGTCCTCATGCAGGGATAATTTAACTTAGTATTAAGAAAACAGTCTTAATCGCGTTTTTTATTTATTTAGTGCCGACCGGTTTCAGCCCATCGCAGGGGCCATCTTCAGGGCTACCACTGGTCGACTTGGTGGCATCACGTCTTAAAAACACGATTAAGACAGTTTGATTTGGTTCAAATGGCTCTGAGCACTATGGGACTTAACATCTATGGTCATCAGTCCCCTAGAACTTAGAACTACTTAAACCTAACTAACCTAAGGACATCACACAACACCCAGTCATCACGAGGCAGAGAAAATCCCTGACCCCGCCTGGAATCGAACCCGGGAATAAGACAGTTTTCTTAATATTAAGTTAATATATATTAATCGCTGTTAATTCATAACCATGTTGTCCAAACGTCTAGAGATAATTTCATCGAAGTCAGGCGTCTCCCACTTAAAGCTCGCCTGGGCCATATTCGAAGAAGACGAATGTTTTTGGGTCTCATATAATATATGTAGCACTAAAAAGAACCGCTGAAAAAACAGTTGGAAGAATGTAGTTTACACCTTTAGGCAATTGAGAATTTATTGATTTATGATTCTTTATCCTAAAAAAGTAAATTGGAATCATGTGAGATTTTGTGGAACAAAATGGAATTAATTTAACATTTTACAGGAGTACATGAGATTTCATTAATAATTTTATACACACGTAATTAAAAATCATAGAATTAATTTGACATTTGACTTAGAATTTGGAAACTGTAGTCTGATTAAAATTAGTTGGTAGTTGCCACTTCAAGCGTTGGAGCTGGTTTGTGCCAATCAGAGCGCTCAACGTCACGCCCGAACCGTTCGCCGTTGCGTACAGCCACAGCAATTGGTCAGTTCACTTCCTCCTTCGCGGTTCTTTCTTGATTTGTTGCATCCCGATTCATGGATCTGGCACTTTTATTTCGTATTTCACCATACATTATCGCTACAAACACACACACACACACACACACACACACACACACACACACACACACACATAGCGATGCTAATGAAACACACACAATACACAGCACTAACACTCTGCTGGATGTTCCGCACAAGAAGCGATTCAGCACCACATTCGCAATTGTCAGAATCACAGAGATCGGCATACATTAGATAAGTTTCGCACGACCGTTGTACTTCAGCGCGGTGGTTAACGTAATAATTTGCTATCTTGAAGGTCGTATGTTCGAATGTCATGTAATGTTGCAGTTTTTTGTGTTTCTAAATATAATCAATTAATTGGTTTAAATATAATTTTTTATTTCCAAATCTTTGCCATGTCATATTCATCATCGTATTGGGTTTTTTATTTGCTTTTATTTTTCCACCTATCATTCTTTTTTCGTCTGGAATCTACCTGTATCGTCTATAATCTGCATTCAAGTGCCAGGGGGAATTGTTCATCGGTTGGTAACGTTCTAGCTCTTGTAGCCTGTGAGATTATAGTTTTAGGTAACCAATGATAGCAAGAAATTACAGTTTGCCTTTAGAGCTGAAATGGAACTTTCTTGTTTTGGGTTGTTCTTAGAGGTTAGCTTTAATAGCCGTGATCAAAGCGATCTTGATTTTACTTCTGTCGCAGATTGTTAACTACCGCTTTCTCAGATAGCATTACATATCACAAGGTTGAGGTTAGTTTAGGAAATGCGTTTGAATTCAGAGCTACAAAACGCATCTCCTGGGTCAGTTTAGTCATTGGTCAATTGTCGACAGAGCATCTCGCATATCCGACATACCTTGCGGCAGCCACTTCCAACATTGTTCCGCGTTACACATTCATTTGTGAAGTGGCTTGACATGTTTGTGTGTTAGCTGTAACCGATCAGTAGCTGGCGGCCGATGTGGCAACAGCGTAGCCGCAAGTGACAGACGTCAACAATCAAGTAATTTTAAACAGACTATTATCTTCCAGTATCATGTATTATCGATGTATCGTCGGTGGAACAGCGGTCAGAATATTGAAGAAGTATATATATTAGTCTGTTGTCGCAACTTATTTATTTTGCCTTCTGGCTACCCGTTTCCGTACACAGTATCACCCTCAGGTCATCCCCTGGCATACAGGCAATACGCTTGCTTCCTGGTAGGCGTGTCAAAAACAGCCAATAGGCAAAATTAATAAATTGCGGCAGCAGAGTAAATCATATACTTGCTCATTATCAGTATTGTGTTCGGTCGAAGTGGTTTCAATTCTCAGAGTGTTTTCAAGGTGTTCATCTTAGATTTTTCACCCATTTTTACTCTTTGTGTGCTTTGCTCTTGAAAATAACAGTTCACAAACTTACGTTCATCCAGACAAAGATGACATATATAACGCATGAGTATGCATTAGGCAGGTATGGTTTGTAAAAGTCCAACAAAGATACGTGATCAAATTTTTCTTTTTGTGAGATATCAGACTGCAATTACCTGCATTCCACTAGAAAATCTTCTGACAATGTATCCATAACGTGTGAAAATATGTCGCATAAGTTCAAAAGTTTTGATTATTACTTTCTAATATCATGAAATTGATTTTTCAAATTCTTGCATCAAATCGAAAAGTACGGCTGCGTATTTCATCCTATCTTCAGTATTGTGTTTGGGCAACCTGATGAGAAAAATTGTTTGCGTTTACTTGAGCTTTCCATAATTACAGTTTCATTTGGATCGCCTTTATTGTTTGAAACATTGTATTGATAAATGCTATATCTGTCATGCAGTTGGCATCGTCAAGTTCTGGCACAATTTCGCTTTTGATATCATGAACAATTTGATTTCATTAATTATGCTGTAAAATCTTGCTAACATCAGCCCGCGATTGAGCAACCTCACTTCTGTAAAATACAAGATATCACCGTACTCAGTATCCAACGTTTTGAGGAATTCGTGGAATTGCTGATGATTCACTCCCACAATTTTATAGAAATTACATAGAATTTCCTTGTATTTCCTTAAGTTAATCTCTAAATCACTAGTTCACACATGCAACTGAAGTCGCCGTGAGATAATAGACCAGCTGTTTTTTTTATTATTAATTTTTTTTTTTTTTTTTTTTTTTTTTTTTTTTTTTTTTTTTTTAACGAGACTCTTGGGGTTCAAGTATAACATTGGCGGCAATGTTAAGAACGGCCGGCCGGAGTAGCCCAGCGGTTCTAGGCGCTTCAGTTTGGAACCGCGCGACCGCTACGGTCACAGGCTCGAATCCTGCCTCGGGCATGGATGTGTGTGATGTCCTTAGGTTAGTTAGGTTTAAGTAGTTCTAAGTTCTATGCGACTGATGACCTCAGAAGTTAAGTCCCATAGTTCTCAGAGCCATTTGAACCATTTTTGTTAAGAACGGGATGGACAAATGAGAGAACAGCATGGAGTGGTGGGAGTTTCATTTGACAATATTCAGTTTCACAACTTTAGATAAACAGAATATTATTTATTTTTGTTTCTTGCCGATCATGTAACAGATGCTCACTTCTTGGACTGCGCTGATATTTGCTTTGGGTCGCATGTGGCAGGTTCGACACCCCTCATCTAAGCCTTGCCAAGAGGATGTATTTTTCTGTTAATTTACAACAGGTTCCATTACAATATTTGTAATACTACATGTGTGTGTGTGTGTGTGTGTGTGTGTGTGTGTGTAATGTTTGTGTTGTATGATGATAATGATGAGAAGGGAGAGGATGGAACCCGGTGTCAGCACATAGCCTACCCCTCGCGAATGGCATGGAAGGAGGGGCCACCAAGCTCAACGTCCCCAGCCGAAAGACGGATCACCATCAACAGTGTGACACTGCAGAGACGTCTGGTATTATTGAAACGACAACATTGACGCAAAGTCTGGTGATCAGGCGCTTTACGCCACTCCCCATGTCGGCCAAATACTTCCCTTTTGGTATCGTGACTCAGAAATTTAGATTAGGCACATTGAGAGCAACTAGATTTAATAATTTCAGCCTGCTGCTTATTTAAAGTATATGATACAAATACGTTATGCAGAAGTGTGTTTTAGGAGTGGGGTGGTCACACAATAAACAATTCGCAAGGATCAAAGTCAGTGACAAATGCATTTCGTGTGAGAGAAATATTCACTGAACATTTAGGTTCTGGAACTGTTTCCTTCCCCACTCCAGTTTTATTTGACGTCTTTGTCTGTTTACTCTGCCGGTGAAAAACATGCACCGCCCTCAAGGACAGGATCAATTTATTGACAGTTGAGGTGGCAGGCAACGAGTGGCTATAATTAAAGTGGAACTACTCACAAAGCGCCAGTGTGGGCTGTAATTATTGTGTGTTAAGGAAACTTGGTAGATATTCTAATGCATTAATGTAGAACCGATTTACACTGGAACAAGTTTAGTTCCAATTGTGGCCACCAGGTGCAATCTGGCGCTGTGAATGGCAGAAGGGCTTATGTTTCCATCTATACCTACAGCTGCATTGATACCCCGCATTCCACCTTACGGCACATGGCAGAGTGTAACCCGTACCGCTACTAGTCATTTGCTTTCTTGTTCCACAAGCGAATAGAACGAGTGTCTGTATGCCTCTGTATGAGCCCTAATTTCACGTATCTTATTTTCGTGGTTCTTGCGCTCAATCTACGTTGGAGGCAACAGAATCGTTTTGCAGTTAGCTTCAAATGCCGGTTCTCTAAATTTTGTCGATAGTGTTCCTCGTAAAGAATGCCGCCCTCCGTCCAGGGATTCCCATTTGGGTTCCCGATGCATCTCCGTAACACCTGTTTATTGTTTGAATCTACCATTTACAAATCTAGCACCCCACCTCTGAACTGCTTCGATGTCTTTCTTTAATCCTACCTGGTACAGATCCCAAACACTCGAACAGTATCCAAGAACAGGTCGCACTGGCGTCCTGTAAGCGGTCTCCTTTACAGATTACCCACACTTTCCTAGAATTCTCCCAATGATCCAAAGTCGACCATTTGCCTTTCCTACCACACTCCTCACATGCTCGTTCCATTTCATACCCCTTTGTAGACTTACACCCAGATATTTAAACGACATGACTCTGTGAAGCAGGACATACTAATGCTGTATCCGAAGATCATGGCTTTGTTTTTCCTACTCACCCGCACTGACTTGTCTTTTCCTACATTTAGTGCTAGCTGCCATTCATCACACCAACTAGAAATTTTGTCTAACTTATCTTGTATCTTCCTACAGTCACTCAACTTCGACCTAACGATATCCTTGTCTCTGGTGACCAATCGCCGTCGAGGACAACATAGTGGGTTCTATAACCTAAGAAGTCTTCTAGCCGCTCACATATCCATATGCTCGAACCTTCTTTAACAGCCTGCTGTGGGGGCAACGTGTCAAACGCTTTCCGGAAATCTAGAAGTATGGAATTTGCCTGCTGATCTTCATAGTCCGCAGTATATGACATACGAAAAGGGCAAGCTGAGTTTCGAATGAACGATGCTTTTTAAAACCATGCTGACTCATGGACATAAACTTCTCAGGCTCAAGAAAATTTGTTATATTTGAACTGAGAATATCTTCGAGGATTCTGCAGCCTACCGGCGTCAGGGATATTGGTCTGTAATTGCCCTTCCTGTACACAGAAGTCACCTGCGTTTTTTGTTAGTCGCGTGGGACTTTGCACTGGGCGAGAGATACGTGATAAATTCAAGCTAAGTAAGGGGACGTGAAAATCCGAATTGAGATTCCCACGGACCTGGTGACTTAATTGTTTTCAACTCTTTCAGTTGTTTCTCTATGCCACCGATACTTATTACGATGGTCTGTTCGATGATCGAACGACGTGAACGGTTTCTTGAAAGTGGACTTTACAGGTGGACTTTAAAACTTCGGCTTTCGTTTTGCTGTTTTCAAATGCCACACCAGACTGGCCAACAAGTGACAAGCTGGAAGCCGTAGACCCAGTTAGCGATTTTACATTATATGTAATCGATTAGGAATGTGACATGGGCAGATAAAGTCAAGCAAGTGAGAAAGGAATGATGATGATTTCATTATTAATCGCCACTTACACAATTTGTTCAATACGAGCCCGGAGACGCTGTACAGCGTCAGATTTGCGCCTGGTGGCCAAAATAAGGTACGACTTTTATACAGGTTGGCGCGCATTGTTTGACGAGGATCGCCTGCTGAGTGGAGACACTTCCGTCTTGCTCGGCCTCCTCGCTCCATAGACCTCAGTCCGTGTGATTATTCAGGGTGCCTACGACTCGGGACAACCGGGAGATCCGGGAAAAACCCGGGAATTTTTTCATCCGGGAGAAAACCGGGAAAAACCCGGGAATCTTTTTGAGTTCCGGGAATTTTTCATTGTTTTAGTTTTCAGTTAAATTTTTGTGATTTTGACTGGTAAGAACCGATACTCTAACAAAAAAATTTACTTTATCCCGCTTCTGCAGAATAATACTGCAGCAACAAAACATGAACGAGAGAAAAAAACGAAAATAAAACGTAAGTCGCAAAGAAAATGCACCATATACAACAAAAAAAACACAGTGCTCATAGAAGCGTCTGCCAACAGCAAAGTGTGTCAAAGGCTTTAGGAAGACTGTGCAGTGCTTCTTAACAACAAATTGCCTCCAATGAGCGTGACGTGACAGTTTTTTACATTAGATTCGTTTTAATGGAAGATCTTTTAATGTTTCACACATACGAACATGCGGGCTTCCTGCCTCATCGTAGCTGCCCAAGTGAAGTGACGCCTGTTATCTGGCACTCTCTGGCAACTGTTGAACGCAACTTTCTAATAGGCCACGGAAAAATATTGCGAATATTGCTTTGAAAAGCGTTACTTTCAAAGTAAATTTCCTTTTATGTAAGATAAACTATGTGAGAGAGTGTACGACGAATTTCTTAAATCACAGAGCGTTTGACTCTCATTTAAAAATCAACTCTTTGGGGACGACCATATGAAGAATTTCGAGCCCAGAAGATCAGACATTTACGTCGTTATTAAAAAATTTTACTGGCACATTTATGTGATGTATGATGCGCAAAAAAGATCAACAATATATGTGGAAGCTTAGCTTCTCTTGCAGCTTATTAATCTTAGAGACCAATATTATATGTGATAGCTTTGCTTTTCTTGTAGCAACAATTGTACATTAATTTAAGCCATTGATTTTTCTTGTTTGTGTGTTCGCGCTACTTAAGAGTGATCTTGCTATTGGCTGACTACATCACGTGTCAAATGCTGTCATCAGCTGTTGAGATCAGGTGACATGAGCTGTGACTGGCTTACAAAAACGCATCGCAATCTCGATTTTAATGCTTCGGAAAGTAACATGCGGTGTTTGGTGGAATTCGAATTTATACCTTCGTAACACGGAAATATGCAGCGTATATGTTTCTGCACATCAAAGATCTTTCCAAAACATGTTTTTTCCCCTGAGTTTCATTTTCTAAAGTGCTGGGAAATTCTACGCCAGTGTATAAAACCATAAACCATAAAAGGATTGATAAGTGCCGAGCAAAAGTATACTGTCACTTAACACGGAAAAAGTGTATTTTCACCCGGGAGAAAGAGTATTTTCAGCCGGGAAAAATCCGGAAATTATTTTTCCTTGTCCATGTAGACACCCTGTTATTGGTTGTGGAGTTACCTGAAGTCGCAAGTCTACCTCGATCTTCAGACCTTATTAGGAAAGCTATAACACAACATCCAACGGCAGTTTCTCGCCATTTCGTGCTGTACCATGCTGTTCACGTTGTCCCTCGACTACAGGTATTGTTGAGAAATGACGGCAGAAATGTCGATCATTTGTTATAAAAACATCGCCTTTGTCAAATATCAGTTCTGAAGCTAATTATTGCCATTGTGTAATATGAAGCGCCATCTATTGGTCATTTTGTGCACTACTTTGGTTCAGTAAAGCCCCACGTTTTTTAAAAGCACGTGTGTCCATTTTTATCTCTCTACCTACCTACATTATTCCGTGAAGTATTGAATTTTTAAATGTTAAAGGACTTTCAGAACACCCTGTATATCGGATCGGGAGAAATTGGGATCCATTCTAGGTGGAGCTTTGCGAGGGACGTCTGGCGACCCGCCTTGTTGGCACTGCTATCAACTCGAAATATAATGCGTATTCATCTCAAAATTGGTCGAGTACATGAAAGTTGGGAAATGAGTTTCTGAACGCGTCGATGGCGGTAATCAAGAAAGTTGGAATACGGTGCGCCTGGAGGTTGCGACGAGCCAATAGGGACGCAAAGTCCATGCCCGAACTGAACTTTTCGAAAACTCAGCCGCGTAGCTTCCATTGTCGTATTACTATCACCTGCAGCTGTTTTATGAACAGTGTTTCAACTTCTCCTCACTGATCCAGCGCAACTGCTCTCGGCGTGTTAATTAATACTTGACGGTGATAGGCTGATCTCCCCCCCCCCCCCCCTCCACACTCTTTTTCATTTCGTTCTGCCGTTTGTGGGAGAGAGGTGACATTAAGGCGTATATACAAAGCCCCTAGCAAGGACGTAGTCAAAGAGGGGAGGGGGGGGGGGTGTCAGGTGTCCGGATCCTCCAATATCGCCGTGTAGTGAAATGGAAAGATATTGTAAGTGTTGCCGTTCACTGGTTTTGTGCTGCGTGCTGTTGTGATAGTTCCTAATTATGGATAAGTTCCTAACAAGAAAAAGGAGGAAAACCGATTTTCGTTCGTTCACTGGCATTGTGGTAAGTTGAACATATGTACGCAGTACTATACAGTAAAAACTCGATTAACCGTCACTCTTTAAACCGTCAGTTTCTGTTAACCGTCACTGCTGTAACAGCATAATAATACTGTAATAACAGAATGCTCTAAGGTGCAGTGACGCGTTCGCTTTGTTTATTTACTCTATTTTAGTGGGAAGTGAGTGTACCCGCCCGCCGTAGAATGGTACATAAAATATGACCTTCAGTTGACGTGCTAACACATCTCCCCCTTTTCTTGTCTTTGTCTCACTTGTGAGTCAACAATCACCACTGGATCGGTTTCCAGTTGTGGCGAGAAGACTGTAATTGTCGCAGTGTATCTAGCGGGCTGTGCCGTGTTACGTGTTTTCCACTTGAATAAGCTTTATTGACTAATATTTTACACTACCGTATTTAGTGCAGGTGTTTGTGATACAGTGACTTCATAAAGTGTCTGAAAAACGTAAACGTGTTGTTTTAGGAGTTAATCAAAAACTTGAAATTATAAAACGCTTAAGAAAGGGCGAAACTGCGATAAGTGTAGCGCTGATTTACGGTATTGGAAGAACAACAGGTAACGATATAAAACGTGATGCTGATAAAATAGAACAACATGTGTCAACAATGCAGAGCATGGATGGAGATGTGCGAACAAGAAAGACAATGAAACCTGCAAAATATGATGAATTGGACACTGCAATGTACCTACATCTACATCCATACTCCGCAAGCCACCTGACGGTGTGTGGCGGAGGGTACCCTGAGTATTTCTATCAGTCCTCCCTTCTATTCCAGTCTCGTATTGTTCGTGGAAAGAAGGATTGTCGGTATGCTTCTGTGTGGGCTCTAATCTCTCTGATTTTATCCTCATGGTCTCTTCGCAAGATATACGTAGGAGGGAGCAAGATACTGCTTGACTTTTCGGTGAAGGTATGTTCTCGAAACTTTAACAAAAGCCCGTACCGAGCTACTGAGCGTCTCTCCTGCAGTCTTCCACTGGAGTTTATCTATCATCTCCGTAACGCTTTCACGATTACTAGATGATCCTGTAACGAAGCGCGCTGCTCCCCGTTGGATCTTCTCTATCTCTTCTATCAACCCTATCTGGTACGGATCCCAGACTGCTGAGCAGTATTCAGGCAGGGGATCCTGCTGGGCAGTATTCAAGCAGTGGGCGAACAAGCGTACTTCCTTTGTTTTCGGATTGCATTTCCTTAGGATTCTTCCAATGAATCTCAGTCTGGCATCTGCTTTACCGACGATCAACTTTATATGATCATTCCATTTTAAATCACTCCTAATGCGTACTCCCAGATAATGTATGGAATTAACTGCTTCCAGTTGCTGACCTGCTATTTTGTAGCTAAATAAGGGATCTATCTTTCTATGTATTCGCAGCACATTACACTTGTCTACATTGAGATTGAATTGCCATTCCCTCCCTGCACCACGCGTCAATTCGCTGCAGATCCTCCTGCATTTCAGTACAATTTTCCATTGTTACAACCTCTCGATGCACCACAGCATCATCTGCAAAAAGCCTCAGTGAACTTCCGATGTCATCCACAAGGTCATTTATGTATATTGTGAATAGCAACGATCCTATGACACTCCCCTGTGGCACACTTTAAATCACTCTTACTTCGGAAGACTTCTCTCCATTGAGAATGACATGCTGCGTTCTGTTATCTAGGAACTCTTCAATCCAATCACACAATTGGTCTGATAGTCCATACGCTCTTACTTTGTTCATTAAACGACGTGGGGAACTGTATCTAACGCCTTGCGGAAGTCAAGAAACACGGGATCTACCTGTGAACCCTTGGTTTATACAGGCAAGAAGTCAGGGGATTCCACTTTCAGGGCCTATAATAATGGCCGAGGCTGTTGAAATGAACAACTTGATGGTGACACGTCTTTTAAAGCAAGTATCGGATGGCTCGACAAGTTTAAATTTTGTCATAGCATTCGCCAACTTCATATCAGTGGAGAAAAACTCAGCGCGGATAGCTCTGTAATTGCCGAGTTCCGGGAACAATTTAAAGAAAAAATGGCTAAATTGAATCTTGATAGGGAACAAGTTTACAATTGTGATGAAACTGGGCTTCATTGGAACGCTTTACCACAAAAGACATTAGCATCACTCTCTGAAAAATACTGCTCCAGGTTTCAAAGTACAAAAAGATCGCATCACTGCTATGGTTTGCGCAAATGCGACCGGCAATCATAGGCTACCCCTACTTGTGATTGGGAAATCAAGAAAACCTCGTGCATTCAAGAATTTTAATTTGAATACTCTCCCTGCACAATACTACGCCCAGAAGAGTGCTTGGATGGATCAATCAATTTTTTCTGACTGGTTTCACAAACAATTTGTACCTCAAGTTAGAGCACATTTGGCTGAAAAAAAGTTGCCACAGAAAGCGCTATTGCTATTAGACAATGCCCTAACGCACCCTAGTTGTGAAATGAAAAGTGATGACGGCAACATAACATGTCTCTTGCTTCCAGCAAACACAACTTCCCTTATACAGCCCTTGGATCAGGGAGTCATCGAAAACATGAAACGTCGTTATAGAAAAATATTTATCGAAAGTTTGCTCTCATCTAATGAATCAACATCTCTAAAACGGAGGTCTTACAGTATTAAAGATGCCATTTTCAATGTTGCCAGTGCATAAAGTGATTTGTCAGTGTCAAATCTCAAGAACAGCTGGAATAAACTTTGGCCTCAACCTAGAGGTGAAGAACTGGAGGAACCTGAGTGTGTGGCAGTTGGCGAGATGGTCAATTTGTGCAATAATTTACAAATCAGCACAAATTTGACGTCAGAAGAAGTATCAGAGTGGTTAGAGTGTGACAAGGTGGGCTGGAGTTTTCAAATTTTGAGTGATGACGAAATTGTTGCCAGCGTAAGTGCCACCAAGGAAGAAGAAGAAGGGGCTGATGAAGACGAGTGTTCAAACCATGAAGGAAAACAAACTATTAGTCATTCAGAGGCCGAAACAATGCTGTCTTAAGTGTATATATTGGGTTTGAAAGTCAAGAAGAGGCTAATGCAACGCAAGCACTACTGCTCCAAAAATTAAGAAATATTGCCGCGGTGAAAGCTCGATCATCAAAAAGGCAGAAGAAATTGACTATTTCCAAGCTAGATAAACTATTTCACCTGTAAGTTTATAGTACAGTACAGTACTGTACATTACGTATTTTGCAACTTTTGTAGCTACTGTACGGATGTTTTTATCATGTAATAAATAGTTTTATTTGCCATTACTATCGTGTTTAATTTGTTTTCGCTATTAAATATTATTATATTACTGTGAGAGTGATGTGTGTCTATACATAAAATAATTGATTGAGGTTCTGGTTTGGAAGAATACAGTGTTTCTGTTATCCGTCTATTCGCTCAGCCGTCACGACCACGGTCCCGAAGATGACGGTTAATCGAGTTTCCACTGTAATAGCCTAATTACCTATCTATAGTAGAAGTCGTTATTTAGAGACTAGTATAGCCTTTGGTTTGCAATATTTCAGTATGTCACAAGGCAGAGGAATGGTAACCATCTTTAGAAATAACATTAAATTAAAACAGTGCATAATAATACTTTTGGATTTGCCTGTGTCACCCAAAAATCGCGTTGACCAACAAAAATATTGCCGAAACGATGATGATTGCATTTCTTTAAAAATCTGCTCAAATTTCTATTATTACAAGCCCAAATGGCAAAATATCGCCTTTTGTGTTCACCCGGGCGTACTCAGATGAAAACCAGTTCCGATACGGAACGTTATCAAGGTGGTTTTGGATAGCGGAGGGTGTATATGATGGCAGTACAGTGTGTAATTCATTTCTAAATAGATTTTTCCCGCGGTCTCCTGAATTCGTCCGAGGTGACGAACCTTGCATCCCTCCCTCTCCCCCCTCTCCCTCCACCTTTTCGTGCAAAATCTATTTACGCGCTTGTAATGATGTAATGAATGAAATTCTTGATAACATAAGGAAACTGAAAAATTTTAATTAAATGAAAGATAGATTAAAAAATTTTAAATTGAATTCAGAACTTGAGATGCTTCGATGTGATGAAGGAATTCTGACCTGGTTTCAGATAAGCCGTAAATCTAAATACAAGATTGTAGTATTAGAAGGATGGATATTGTCTGATGAGATTTGAACCCGTTTATCTTTATAAGTAATTCAGCGCAATGTTAAGAATTTTATGCTCTTCGATAGGGAACATTATATTAGAAGACTCAGCTGTGTTCTGTTAGCAAACAGGCAATACGCTATACTATGGTTCAAGTGGCTCTGAGCACTATGGGACTTAACTTCTGAAGTCATCAGTCCCCTAGACTTAGAAGTACTTAAACCTAACTAACCTAAGGACATCACACACATCCATGCCCGAGGCAGGATTCGAACCTGGGACCGTAGCGGTCGCGCGGTTCCAGACTGTAGCGCCTAGAACCGCTCGGCCATCCCGGCCGGCCGTTATACTATGATTTTTATTAATTTCGCAATAAACTGAAGTTATCATGTTGCCAAAAGAAGAGATATTTAATTTGCAGTTGGGTTTTCCTCACACATAGACACTGTTGTGAACATATGTGATACGTTTTTAAAGAGACGCTTTTGTCGCTTAATTTTACATATCAAATACTGTTTATATGAAGGCCTCCCGTAAGTACATAACGCACACAAAATTTAAAAATAAATAAATTTGTTTTAGAATAAATTGTTGTTGTTGTTGCGCCTTTAGGATGCTCAACATTGCGGTCTTAGAATAAATGAAAAAAATGAGCTTTTTTAAAGTTCTCTTTAGCAGATCGGACCCCCTCCCCCTTTGGCAAATTCCTGTCAACGTCCTCGCCGCTAGGCGTTCTCAGTGCACTTAGTCAGTGGTAAGTGGTTTATTCTGTTTCTGTTTCAAAATGACGGCAGTTAGAAGCGTCGAAGGGCATGAAAGAAAGGCAGTCGTTGAGAAGGGAGTGAGACACGATTGTAGCCTATCCCTGGTGTTATCAGTCTGTACATTGAGCAAGCAGTGAAGGAAGCCAAAGGAGAATTTGGAGAAGGAATTAAAGTTCAGGAGTAAGAGTAAAAACTTATAGGTTTGCCGATGACGTAATTCTGCCAGAGACAGCAAACGTCGTGCAAGCTCAGCTGAACGGACTGGACAGTGTCCTGGAAAGAGGATGTAAGGTGAGTATTAACAGAAGCAAAACAAAGGTAATGGAATGTAGTCGAATTAGAGGTGATACACTAGAAGTAGCAGGTGAGTTTTGCTATTTGTGCAGTACATTAACTGATGGTGGACGAAGTAGAGGGGATATAACTTGTAGACCGGCAATGGAAAGAAGGAGAGAAATTTGTTAACGCCGAATATAAATTAAACTGTTAGGAAATCTTTTCTGAAGACATTTGTCTGAGTGGAGCCTTTTACGAAAGTGAAATGTGAAAGATAAGCTGTTCAGATAAGGGAGATTAGAAGGTTTTTTGAAATGTGGTGCTACAGAAGAATGCTGAAGATTACGTGGGTAGTTCTCGTAATTAATGAGGTACTTGAACAGAAGTGCAGAGAAAAGAAATTTGTGGTATAACTTGACTAAAAGAAGGGGATAAGCTGATAGGACGCGTTCTGAGACGTCAAGGAATCGTCAGTTGAGTAATGGAGGGAACCATGTGGGTGGAGGGGACGGGGGGGGGGGGGGGGAATTGCAGAGGGAGACCAAGAGACAAATATTGTAAGCAGATGCAAATGGATGTTGGTTGCAGTAGCTGTGTGGAAAAGAAGAGGCTTACACAGGATAAAGTTGCGTGGATAGCTATATGAAACCAGTCTTCAGACTGAAGACCACAACAATATTTCTAAAAAAAGTAAATACAAACAACTTAATTTCGTTTATCATATTCGATATTTTTAGGAAAACCTGAAACTGTGTCATTTATGATTTAAATAATAAAAAACTGCACCTGTTTCTTATTTTTTTAGGTTCAGCACAACGCGTTATTCTCATTTTTAAGTGCATTTGTTTATATGAATATTTATGGTGATATTAGCTTGTGTGGTTTTCTGTCTGTCTTTCATTTGAGATGTCTTGGCTTATAAGATATTGTGCCTCCTCCATTAGACAGAATGTCACACACGCCAATCGTCACTTACACTGTTTTTGTTATCGAAAACACGCGTGGTAGCGTGTTTTGATTGCTAAAACAAGCAATGTAAGTGGTGATTGACGTGCATGTGACGTTCTCTGTAATGGAGGAGACACTATACGTTGTAACATCAACAAGACGTCTACAATGAAAGAGAGACAAAAAATGACACATGCAAACATCACCTGTTCGACATAAACATCAACACGCGGACGACCTGGTGATTTATCATGTCAGCAACGTTCTTGTGCTAAGTAAATAGTATACCTGCATGAAGGATTTTAGCGTATTCGGTGCGAAATTTACGCCGAACAATTGTTGCAAGTTCGTTTCATAAGGACTATGCACAAAGCGAGCATGCTCTGCACCAGTGAAAGTAGCCATTGTAACTGACTTTGAGGTTGTCTGCTGCAAAATGACATATCTTATCGATTCTGTAAGTTACACCAATAAATTTCTGTATCGTTCCAAAATTGTAAAGCTCTTTTTGACTCATCCTGCATAGGAATTGTTATCTGTTCCATATTTAATTGTCGTTGGGAGTGACGTCTTGTGGTAATGACGGGAGTTACGAGTTGTTCAGCTACACAGGAGGCGGTATCTGATGCGAAAAGCAGTAAACAGTTGCGGCAACTCCAGAGAGCAGCAAAGCTTCACCAGAATCTATTAAGTGCTGTAAGTTTCACTCCCGCAACTCTTTTTCCTGGCTGTATGTGAAGACTACTTTCCGGAATAACTGTAGAGGTTTTGATACGGTTTTCACTGATAGGTGGACTGATTCACAAGTATATTTCGTGTATATAATTTATAAATAGTTCGTGCACATTGGCTGAACTATGATGAATGGAAGTCATTTGGCGTGTTTGCGTGAAGGTGAAGGCTAATTTCAGGATTTTGATATCCTTTTCACCAACAGACTGGCTGATTAACGAGAAAGATTTGTGCGTATAATTTATTGCAACTACGCCAGACAAGTCATCCGTCCTTACATAGATACATGTGCGAAGCCGGGGCAGGTCGGTGGTATAAACATACCATGAGATAAAAGCCGGGATGTAGCGTATTGAAGGGTCAACACAGTTTTATATTTGTTTTATTGAATATAATAAGTTCTAAAACTGGAAACTGTGAGAAGAGCCTACATTTTGTCTGCAAGTGTAATTGTACGAGTGTACCTTGTCGTTCATTATAAAAGGTAACATTTATGTAATGAAAATTTACTTTTCTTCTTCTCCTTCTTCTTCTTCTTCTTCTTCTTCTTCTTCTTCTTCTATCTCTCTTTCTCATGTTCAGACTGTTACGTCCTTGTGTCACCGATTTTTTAAACCAGCGGTTCTTAAGTCGCGATTTTCTTCTTCGCCCACTGGAATGTTGATTTCTACACTCTCGGAAGTATCCTAATCCATAGAGCATCCTGTTTCATCATCAAAACCTTCCTTATCTGTCATTTCAGCGACGCTAGGCGGAAATGTAAACGTGTCTGCCTCTGAATAAAATCTTCTCGGTATTCAAGCAGCTTTATTTGGAATAAAACATTCGAGCTTCGCCGTAGTCGTTAGGAGTGAAGACCACTGAATGACGTCAATGGTGGTGCCAGCCATCGGACGTTCGAGTGTTTTATGAGAAATGACGCGGATTGTATACGAAGAAGGTATACATGCCTGCCTCTGTCTGCTCAGAACAGAAGTACCGGATGTTTCAAAATAAATTCGTGGTTTTAAGGCTTTATTAACTCAGCTTACAAGTATAAATAATACCTCTAATGAAACAGCAAGACATACAGTTTTTCTTCAATGTGACCACTATCGCACAGCCCACGTCGAATCGATAGAGGAGTTCGTCACAAACTTTGGTCAGTGTGTCAGGAGTAATTGTTGCAACAACTGCTTCAATTCTGTTTCTTAAGTCTGGTAGATCAGCTGGTAGTGGAGGCACATGTACAGAATCTTTCATGAACCCCCAAAGATAAAAATCGCTTTGCGTCTGATCGGGTAAACGTGAAGGACATGCGAAACAAGCTCTTAGTTATCCAGCCCACTGTGGCCAACCAGCCGTTGAATACAAAAAACCAACTCGTTTAACCAATCGCATGCTAAATAAGTTCTATGGTTCAGCTTCTTCCAGTTGAGAAAAGAGCCATAGTTCTATTGCATCTAGATAAGAAACACCAGATAAAGTTGCTTCACCGAGAAAGAGATTCATAAAACTTTCCGCTGAGATATGGCAAAAACAAAATATTCAATTTAGGTGAGTGACGTTTGTAATGGTACTTGAATTACGTAACCATTACGGCACCTCATCTGAACTTCTCGATACCAGTAATATTCTAATGTGTTTCTGTAGAAGTAGTTGACATATTTCTGAGACAACATTCAGATTTGATTTCATTAATGTAGAGGTACTTTGATACATCGATATGTTTATATTGCAGTGATATGATTCTTATGTGTATTCTTTCTTTTGTCACTATGATCTTTGACGTATTTGTAACTCTGATTTTTGGGCGTATAAGCAGTAGTTGTTATTTTAAATATAGCAGAATAAAACCTAGGCCTCTTTGCATCCGAGCTTGGATTCACCACCTAGATTTTCGACGATTGAGCCATGATTTTACGAGACCAGCGTTGGAAACACGAAAAGATGAGTGCCTAGTTTATTCATTATTACATGAAATGACTTTATTAACTGTGCTCTAATGACACCTGCCACATAATAACTTTGTTGTTGCCCGAAAATGCAGTATTTAGCAGCGTGAGCAACACCACAATCATTATTAAATTTTGACCTTTGTTGTGGTAGGGTTGTTAGACGTTGCAACTGTACCATCTCGTGGGGAGTTGCTGGCCCCCAAGTGCGCACATTATGTGTGTTTACATTTCAAATATCGATTCATCACTGAAGACGACACGATCCAGAAAATCTTCATCGTCATGCAGCAACGTTTCGTTTGCAGAGTTGGCAAGTAACCCGTAGTCTGTAGGCTGTAGAGTTTGCAACAGCTGCAAACGATAAGGAAGTAGTTGTAAGCGTCTCCTTAAAAGTCTGCACACAGACTCCGCTGGGTTTTCTAATACACGACTACCTTCCGAACTGTTTTTGGGCTACGCGTAGAATACTTTTATCACTCGTACAACGCATTCATCAGTCTTGGTTGTCTGATAAATGGTGCTCACATTAAAACCTTGTACTTTCTTTTGATATATTTCTCATCTTGTAAGTTAAATGTAATAAATTTGTAACCCCTTAGAAGCCAGAAATTCATTTTGAAATATCCGGTATTCTGCAGCCTTCTTTGACGATTCGAATGTTTTCTGCAGCCACGTATTAGAATTCCTTAAAGGAAAGGAAACTAGGCTTCGGTATTAACAAAAGCCCAGCCTCCTGTGTGCAGGACACTATTTTCAACTCGAGATTTAGAACTAGATTATAGGTTTTCATCAGAGATTTTATGCATTTGGCATAAACAGACTTTCATAGCTGAATACAAAGTAATGAAATTTACTTACTCTTCTCGCAAGCCTTCTATCAGAGCGGAAAATAAATCACCAAATATTCATCCTGTGTTCATGAAGAGATTCACTCACTTTGACGTGTAGATTTGTAAACGCAGACTAAGAAGGTTAGTCTCTAAATTGACTGTAGTTGTTGCGGAAAGTGTGGCAGCAACTATGATTCATAGAAAAACTGCTACTGAAAACGTAAGATGTACAGTAAGACTTATTTGGCTTCCAGTATTAGTTTTCTGCTGTAGTACATTCGCCGTCCAATACAACTACTGGGTTCAACTAGTCAGATATTCATCGAGCCAATCACAATCTGCGAAGGTATTCCATATTATCTTTCCTTGGTGGAGAGAGGAGGAAAAAGTTATATGACGTGACTGAATGAAGAAACGAAAAGGGTAACGGGAAAAAGAAATGACAGTTTGCTTTACTCTTTGACAAAAAGGCACACATTTCAGTTTTCCAGACTGCACCAAAAATTGTAGCCTGCAACTTGTCCAACATAGCTGCCATGCACGGCTAGATCGTGTTAAATTATTTTCTTAATTTTTTTTTCTTCTGTTTGGTAGAGAATCGTTGCATCGGACAGTTGGAAGGGTGGGATCTGAAGGACACACTTTATTTTACGAAGGCTGCAGATTTCGGCCGACTGAGAGCTATGGCGACTCGCGCAATGAGGAAAACATCTAGGAAAAGATGAAAATGGTAGCTCCCATTAGCGACCCTCCGGCAATATCATCAGCAGCTACCACCTTACAAGAAATTGATTATCCCTGATGCTCTATTTGCTTTATTTTTGCTGACACCGAACGAGGAGGCGTAGTGGTTAGCACGTTTGATTCGCATTCGGGAGGCCAATGGTTCAAATCCGTATCCGGCAGTCCAGATTTAGGTTAACCGTGATTTACTTAGAGACGGCCGAATTGCTTCCCCCTTCTCACCCAATCCGAGTTGTGCTCCGTCTCTAAGAACATCGTTGTCAACGGGACACTAAACACTAATCTTCCTTTGGTTCCGGGCACGGGTTTGTTACACTTGCACGTATCATCAGGGGCAGCAAATAAAGCAGCTTTGCAGATTAGTTTATCAGACGCGGCTCTGACTCACGGGCATATTCCGCGAACCGCTGTCATATGTTTCTCATTTTTCGGAGAAGAGAGCGCCAGGCGAAGGTATTCAGATACGTACACAAATACACGCACGGTGGCAACTGCAGACACACAATGGCGTAGCACATTGGGCTCTCTCTCTGCACCTGCTTTTCATCAGGGTGCCGACACATTTGCCACATGTCACGAACAGGCGTTGTACTCGCTCTTCCTCCCCCTCCCCCCTCCCATTTCTGCTTCTCATTTTTTCAGCCCTCTCTGTTTCCCATTGCCATCCTCCCTCTCCGCGTACTATTCACCACAGTCTGCTGCGGCGTCCTCAGTCTCTCTCTTTCTCTCTCTCTCTCTCTCTCTCACACACACACACACACATATACACATACACATACACAAGGGCGTGCGTACATATGCTCACATACACGCACTGTTCACAGCCGTCTTTTTTCTGCTGCTCACTCCTTAGAAAATGTATAAATTCGAACTATACTGCGAAATGAAGAGAACAGTAATACACTGAAGGATACAGAAAGTAATGCACCATACACTACCAGCCCGATACTTACCAAAGTGTTTAGAGGTGTTCATCACATAACTTTACTTTCTTTCGGAACTGAAGGCCATCATCAACATCGGTATGAGATATGAACTCCTCTACCCCACGCCCCCTCTTTCTCCCAGGCGCGATGTCTCCGAATGTCACGTTCAACGATTTCTTGGCATACCTGAAACACAGGTAGTATCAGTTTTGAAGGTTGAAGGTTGTTGGTTGGTGTCAGCAGCTGACCATCTTGACGTTCGCATTGCTGACTCTCAATCAATGGGCCGCGAGATTGATCTCCGGCCACGTCGTCAATTTTTCCTCCTCGAGACTGCGCGTGTGTGTATGTGTGTGTGTGTGTTGTCCTCGTCATTATTTCATAATTATCGATTTAGGTAAGGTACGTGTATGGTGCTAAAAGTTGGCTATTGATCCTAAATAATGAAAAGTGTGAGGTCGTCCACATGAGAGCTAAAAGGAATCCATTAAACTTCGTTTACATGATAAATCAACCAACTCTAATGGCCGTAAATGCAGCTAAATACCTAGAAACAACGGTTACTAACAACTGAAATTGGAAAGAACACACAGACAATGTTGTGCAGGAAGACGAACCGAAGACTGCGTTTTATTGGCAGAACACCAAGAAGATGCGACAGATCTACTAAAGAGATTGCCTACACTACGTTGTCCGCCCTCTTCCGCAGTAATGCTGCGCGGTATGGGATCCTTAATATATAGGATTGAAGGAGTACATCGAGAAAGTTCAAAGAAGAGCAGCACATTTTGTACTATCTAGAAATAAGGGAGAGAATGTCACGGACATGATAAGGATTTGGGGTGGAAATCTCTAAAGCAGGTCACCCATAATTTTTATTGTTAAACGTCGGTCTGATCCAACAAGAGCACGCGCAAGTTCTAAGTTTTCGTCTGTTTTTGAAGCTGAAGGTCTCCCTGAGCGAGATTCATCTTCAACGTGTTCTCGGCCTTCCAAAAGTGATTTCAGCCAGCGAAAAACTTTTGCTCTTGGTAAGGAATGTTCCATAAAGACCTGTTCCAGCTTTTCAGAGGCCACACTTGCAGATTCCCCAAGTTTAAAATAAAACATGATTGTGCATCTTTGCTGTTCCATTTGTGTAACACACAATAAAACACGACTTCACTGATGGCGCTCTCAGAGCCACGTGGTGGCTGCACGGTACTGAAATTCGGAATTAGCACCTGGAAGGGATGAACACACGGGTCTAAGCAAGTAGAACAACACAGCGTTGCCATGTGTTTTGCAGTGTTATCATTCTCATTACTTTTCTCATAGTCACGTCGTAAGCTCGAACGGTATGATGTTTCTAGATTTAAAAAAAGCTTCAAAGACTATGCTTAAATTCTGTAAAAACACCGCTTGAGGCAAAGTTCACTTCTTACACGCACGATGCCTTGCATTAGTATACACAGATGGGCAGCGAGATTGTTTTCGTAGGTTTGCGAAAGCGACCAAGGCATCGTGTAATACGGAAGCATTGAAATGGCCCACTTTGTTTCTCTGTTTTCTTAATTCAAACTACAGGATGAGTCACTATCTATTGCCACCAAGAATAACTCTGAAAGTATGATAGGAGCTGAAAAGTTTGTGGGACACAAGTTGCATGGGACCACAGGGGCCATAATATGATATTGCTTTTTGCCGCTAGGTGGGGTACCTTCAGAGATAGGTCAACTTTTTTTTATGGGAGGCTATAGTTTGGTACTTACTTTCTGAGAGCGGCTATCGAGACGAATCCAATGATGTGTAACAGTAAGGTCTTTGAAGGTCAACGAAGTTCACTAAGGTGGCATGAACGTCCATTTACAGAAGGTATTTGAAGTGATGACCATTGTTATTAATGCAGTGCTGCAATTTTCTTAACACGGATTGAGTAGTATTCCTTATCACATCGGCACTTATCAAAGCACACGCTCTGACAGTTCTCTTCCGCATATCTTCAGATATGGTTGGAACGTCTTTATAAAAAATGTCTTACGAATCCCCACAAGAAAAAATCCAGAGGCGTCAAGTCTGGCGAACAAGCCGACCATGACACGTCTCCTCCGCGTCCAATTCAACGTTTTGGGAATTGTCTCTGTAATTCATTTCTAGCCATCAGCGAAAAATGTGCTGGACACCCATCGTGTTGATACCACATTCTGTTCCTTGTTCCTAAAGGTATTTCTTCCACTAACAGACTCAATGTTTCTTGCAGGAATGTGGTGTACTTCCTACCATTAAGATTTTCTATGAAATACGGGCCTATAATTCTGTCCTCCAGAATCCCACACCATACATTCACGGATCACGGTTTTTGGTGTGCAACTTGCCGCAGCCAACATGGATTTTCAGTTGCCCAGTAATGCACGTTATGCAAATTAATATTTCCATGGTTCGTGAACGTAGCCTCGTCAGTAAATAAAATCAGATTAATGAGTGTGTCATCCCTCTGAATCTGAAGAAGTTGTGCTCATCGGCAGAATTCAATGCGACGCATACAATCCGTACCAGTTAATTCTTGGTGGAGACTGATGTGGTAAGGATGATGTTTATGGCGATGCAGAACACGAACAACACTACCCTGGCTCATGCCGGATTCCCTTACGATTTGACGCGAACTAACACAAGGATCTCGAACCACATTGGCAAAGAGTACCTATTTCCGTTTCCTCGTTAGTAACTTTCCTTTGCCGGATATGTTTCCCGTGCGTTAAAGATCCAGCTGTTCTATATTTATCATACAATATTTAAATGTACGACGTGTAGGGTGGGCACGCTGAAGATATCTCTCTAGCTCCCACTGAATTTCGTTGACGTTCTCCGTAAATGGGCAGCATATCGACTCGTTCTTCGAAGGAATTCATCATTCACATTAGCTTTATTCGACGACAGTAGTCTTACCGTTCCAATTATTGTTGTGTTGCGAAACCGTCGAATGGTGCTTACATGTCAATGGCACGTTAGATGGATACGTCGTATTCGGCGAATAATTACTATTTGCACGATTTATGGGAGAGAATTGTCAGAGCATGTTCTTCGATAACTGCCGAAGTGATAAGGAATACCACTCAATCCATGATAAGAAGATTGCAGCACTGCATTGATACGAATAGTCATCACTTCAAACACCTTCTGTAAATGGACGTTCATGTCACCTTTTCGACCTTCGTTGACCTTCAAACACTGTTCTGTTACACGTCTTTGGATTCGTCTCTATAGCCGCTACCAGAAAATAAGTCCCGAACTATAGCATACCAGTAAAAAAAAAGTTGACCTTTATATCTCTGACGCGACCCCAACTAGCATCAAAAAACCAACGTCATATTTGGCCCCCGTTGTCCCATACAACATTTGTCCCACAAACGTTGCAGCTACTATTATACTTTCGGAGTTATTGTAGGTAGCAACAGTTAGTGGCTCACCCTGTATAAAGAAAATAGTGATCAAAGGGGAAAACAAAATTGTTATGCAGAAATACTTTATGATGCATTGATTAAAAATCTCCAAAAAATAATTATTGTGAGGGCAAAGGTAGCTCCACGGTGGAGCACATAACTACAGTGCCACAGATGATATATTGTACGTGCATGATCTCTACTCTTGATACCAGACAAAATAAGATTTGATATTGTGTATAATTTTCTAAACAAAGTATTTGAAATATGTTGATAACAATAGGGCCCTTTTTTTTAACGGTTTGCACGAACGGCTACTAAAATAAGAATTTTAAAACACCTTCAGATTCCCTGAACGGCTTCACGCAATAACACTTCAGATATTGCTTTTTTCTTTAGCTGTTTTAGTAACCATCATTACACAATCTGACCTATGAAAGTGAAATATTAAGCAGATATCTAACAGCGTATCTAAAAAGGTCGTTAAAGTGTCTCTCTGAGACAGTATGTACGATATGGTGAGCGATTATTTCGATGACATAAAATAGGAAGTGAGAGAAATAAGTCATAAATTAACAATAGAACGATTGTCAGTTTACAGTACACACTAACAGTACAATGTATCTTACTGAAAATGTTCCGTGGAAGTTCGATAATGGACACTATTGTAAAAAACTGCAACCTACGAATTTCTAGAATCAAGAGCATATGGTAACTGGGTTATCCCTGACTATTCATTGCTACTAGTACTTTTCATGTTGTTCGCTTGCCGTGATTAATATTAATAGCTTTCTTCGGTTTTAATCTCGCGTACAGTGTTTGAATACATCTCCCGTTATTTCGCCGTGCAATGCATTTGTGTAAATATAGTTTATCCTTTTACATTAAAAGTAACCAAGAAAATGAGATTCCTAAATGAAAAGGCGCTTCAGAGACACTGATGTTTTCTTTTCATATGCTGCTGTTATGATTCTGCAGAAACCGACAGCCTTTACCTCTGGCGCAAGTAGTAGACGTACTATCAGCACAACTTTAAATTTTCTCAGCAAGACGGGCGACATAATTTCTGTTTGATAATCATGAAACCAATTTCCTGATATTTACATTTAATGAATTTATAATGGAACTAGCATGAGGAAATGGGACACATAGGAGGGCAACAACGAAAATATTTAGATAATCAAAGAAGGATTACTTTTATAGAGTGTAAATGATTTTATTGTTTTTCAAAATATTCCCCTTTAACATCAATACATTTTTGCATTCGATGAACTAAGTCCTTAAACCAATAATGCCACTCTTCCTTGGGCACTTCGGAAACCAGGTGTTTCATTGCTTCATCTGACGAAAAGTAATTTAACTTTTGGAAACAAAAATAAATCGCTAGATACCATGTCAGAGTTGTACGGCGAAGGGTCCACAGTGCTGACCTTTAAGGAATCCAGAAACTCAGCTGTATGCGACGATGCGTTATCATGATGGAAAATAATTTTTCCTTTTGGGTGTTTCTTTAGGAACTTTTGAAAAAACGCGTAAAGATTCCTTTTTTTACCAATCGGCAGTAACGGTCGGTTTTTTTTTTGTAATGCTTTATTTAGTAGCAATACGGTCCATTTTAGGGGAAAAAAGGCAGTCATCTTCGTACAAGCATTGCGAAGTCGTCCAACTTCCAACGATATTCCGAACCAAAGTTTAGATGCGCCTTGGAATTTTTCCAAAGTCTTTCTGCAACATTCAGTGCATTGTTGTTTCTGATTGGTAGTCAGTTTATGTGAACCTCATCGACAACGCAGTTTTCTCACGTCTACTGTTGACGTAAAATGTTTTGGCGTTGACTCGTACCAAACGCCCCACGTCGCCAGAATGAAATTATCGTATGGCATTATTGGCCGGGAGGCCCCATCTGTGGTTATTCGTCCGCCTGTTGCAACCCTTTGTTCGAAGCCACGTCATCGACTTGTGCGTCGATGATGATGATGATGATGATGATGATCAATTCATCATGAGGACAACACACCGAGCTGATAAAAACCTTGTACCCGGCTGGGAATCAAACCCGGGCCCCTACATGAAAGTCAGTTGCCCTGATTTTTCACTTGCAGAGGCGGACGTCGCCCGAATAATTTAATAAGATGTCCGTCAATCGTCTCCAAGCATAGCTCGGACAGCGGCAATATTTTCATCAGTTACAGTTCCTCTTGAGTGTCTTTACGAAATTCAACACTAAGAAAAACCGATCTCGTGTGAAGTCGCTGTACCGATTTTAAATTGTTACCTATCGCCAAGAGTTTTGTTCGGACGGCTCGCTTTAATATGACTGAGAATATTCCCTACTTCCCGAAAATATTTTACTGGCTGCTAATACATATCCTCCGTCATTGCTTCCATCAATCAAAACGCCAATATACGGTACGCAAAAGTAATTGTAGTTATTTTGAAGCCAATGTTTTCACTGAAGTCGAGCAAAATATTTGTTCGAAAGGTTTTGTGAAACCCAAGTTTTATCTAAATTTGCTGTAAGCCTATTATTCTTAACACGCAATACGTGCTTCGTACACGAAAACCTCATTCTTACTACTGCAATGTCCCTGTCTTGTGTTACAAATTTAGTCAATCATTACAGTTTTGAATTAAAAACCATGTGGGTGGAGAAGACAGTGCATTGAAGTGACCGGCCAGAATAATCAATTTTATCACGGACATTACCCTGTTTTTGTCTAGCCATCGGATACTATCCTGTGTCATACTAAAGTAATACAATTCTACGTTCTAGCTTTTTGTAAAAGTCGTCTAATATCATAGACTTCTACGCTCTGCTCGGAGAATCAAAATAGGTGCTGGGACTGTTTTGATGTTACTGCACTGTATAGTATATACAGTCGATACAGAACGATTTGTCATTTTATGAACTGCATTACCCTTACTACGAAACAGCCAGTCAATCCTTCTATGAAAAAAAGGAGTTAAATTTCGAATATACAAGTAAACCGAATGCAGTAAGATTATATCCTAATGTAAAGACATTCGATACAAGTTTTAGGGAAAAAACTGTTGTTAATTAATGCAGAATTGACAGTCCTATTTTGACAGTTACTTTAGAGTAAACTAATCGCCACCACTTGTGATAAATTTATCAGACGTCTACTTTAAGCGGAAAAGCATTCGCAGTATGTCCTCCATAACGGAACTTATCTAAACTGAAGGATCTTCTGGCTCCGTGTCTTCAGATTCACTGTCTCTCGTTTCATCCAGTTGTATCATCACAGATTCCACTATGGTGTCTCTTAAACCTTGGTTCAAGAAATCAGTTTCTTGAAATGCTTCTGCGTGTTTTACGCACCTCTCCCCATCCTGCTGAGTAACGTTGTCAAGAGCTTCGTGTGTTAGCTTCTCGACACCAACAAGTTTGAAAGTAGTGTTTCTTTTCGCAACATCTCGCTTTACTTGGGCCCATATCAATTCAGTGGGATTTTACTGGCGGTGATACGGTAGTAGACGTACCACTTGGTGACCCATTTCGTTTGCCAATTGATCAAATTCGTAAGTCTTTTTGGCACCTACGATCTTACTTAGACAAGAGTCCAGACTTCGTTTCATCGACTGCAAATGAAACATTTCTCATTAACCATTCCATAATATCTGCCTTGCGCCAATTTGAACGTGACAGCTTTTCTATCTGAACGGAGTGGTAGCTGGCGTTATTCATCACGATAATTGACCCTTCTTCCAGCGCAGACCACAGTCGAATAAAACCAATTCTTTAAAACTTCTCCATTCATTTCTAAATGGTTATCGGATTGGCAGGAACTTTTCCCACCACGAAAAACAAGTTTGGCCTCTGGTGTGAAGTCTGTGGTTAATGAACCAGTGTGGGTGATGACTAATCAGCCACGTCTGCCAGCAGGCACTTTAAAACCGCCGTTTCCTTGGGAGTCGTGTCATATATATACTTATTGGTGTGGTTCTGTGAAACCCAAGTTCCATTCAAGTACACTACAGGCCTGGTGTCTTCAGCACGTAAGCCGGCCGAAGTGGCCGAGTCGTTCTAGGCGCTTCAGTCTGGAAACGCGCGACCGCTACGGTCGCAGATTCGAATCCTGCCTCGGGCATGGATGTGTGTGGTGTCATTAGGCTACTTAGGATTAAGTAGTTCTAAGTTCTAGGGGACTGATGACCTCAGAAGTTAAGTCCCATAGTGCTCAGAGCCATTTGAACCATTTCAGAACGTAAGAAGTGCATTGTACGCAAAACTTCGCTCTTGCTGCTGCCATGTCTGCGTTCCATTAAGAATTATCGTCCGTCATTACACTTATTTAATCGGAAACCAATGGAGCGGAGAAGACGAAGAACGGAGATGTCTGAGCCCGAGTAATTAATTTTTTCACGGATGTCAGCCTGTATTTTTTTTAGCTGTTGGATACTCTCCTCTGTCGTAATACCCAAGTACAGTTATACGCACGAGCTCTTTGTTAAAATCGTCAAAGTCGGTTGATTTCCATTCACGTTCGATCCCTTTCTTGGAGATCGAAACACTCATTCACGTCTAGAGATTCTGTCAATGACAGATTTCCTAATATGGCCTACAGTTGTCTTGGAGACACCACACGCCTTAGCATTAAGTTTATGAATTTGCGCTAAATTTAAGTTATTCCTCGCTTCTTCATTGTTGGCCAGATCAGTAAAAAACTTGAGTACATTCGATATGATAATTTTCGATTGTTTACGATTGTCTTTCCACCCTTTACGCAGACCGACCTGAGGAGTACTACAAGTAGGCCAGCGCTCTTGCATTGTTGTTCACCACCGAACACACGTCAGAGCACTTTTCTAAAGACAGAAAGACACTGAGATCAGACGTGAACACTCGATATAGCACAGTAAAACTGAGCTTTCAGTTGCTCTGACCTACCGTACCGCTAACGGTACCTACATGGCAACAAAGCCGAGAGGCGGGCGAATCACAACCCGCAGCCCCTGTTGGCGGCAGGCAGCGGCCGTGACCTTGAGGCCCTACTTTCGTGCCGGCCACTCTACCACAAATACGTTTCCATGATCTATAGCAAAAACGTAACGTAATCTGAAAAAGGATAAAAATCACATTAACCGTGAAACGAAATGGAAATTAAGCTACCCAAGCCAGGAGAGGTGATAGTGGAAACACGTCTGTGTGATTGTTTCGAAACACGCTATCTAATGAAAAGTATCTGGACACGTCTACGCAAAGCAGAATTGATCACTAGATGTCACGAGACGCGGACCCACCAGTATAAAAAGAAGCGGGGAGTAAGGGCAGAATGTGTCAGTCACTTCGAAAGTGAACTATCGCCTGTTCACCGTAAGAAATATCCAGATGTAAACATTACGCTGCCTATTCTTCCGCGTTTTCTATGACTTCGTTGGACTTTATTTCCCATGGCACTTCAGCTGTGTATAATCGGGTATAATAATAACCTTAGTTTTATGCATCAGCATAGTTAGCCTGTACTACTCAGCAAAGGTAACCCCACGAAAAACGCTTTACCAGGGCACTTAAACGAGAAATGATGTATCGCTCACACTCACACAGGAAAAACAGTCATCAAAGTTTACAAAAGGTTTTGACTGAAGAGAGAAACGTCTGCTTCGACGATAATAAAATCACAATTACAGTGTCTCGCAGGTATGAAGACTTGACAGTATGGTGATTCCAGAGTCTGACAAAGTAACTCAATTAGCATCTTCATAGGATGTAAAATGTAGACTGGCAGTGGCAAGGAAAGCGTTTATGAAGAAGACAAATTTGTTAACATTGAGTATAGATTTCACATTACTAATGAGAAAGTATTGAATAGAATTGGGGAGAAGAGGAGTTTGTGGCACAACTTGACAAGAAGAAGGGACCGGTTGGTAGGACATGTTCTGCGGCATCAAGGGATCACAAATTTAGCATTGGAGGGCAGCGTGGAGGGTAAAAATCGTAGATGGAGACCAAGAGATGAATACACTAAGCAGATTCAGAAGGATGTAGGTTGCAGTAAGTACTGGGAGATGAAGAAGCTTGCACAGGATAGAGTAGCATGGAGAGCTGCATCAAACCAGTCTCAGGACTGAAGACAACAACAACAACAACAGAGATACGGAAAATATTCTAAGTCCGAATAAGCTGTCCTGAATAAAACTAGTATATGAGCAAAAAGTCTGTCTTGGATACAATCCGATTGCGCCAAGCGAACAACGGTAAAGACTGAATACACTGGCGTCGGTCCCTACAATGGGCTTCGAGAGCGGCTAAGACGATGGAGTGAATAGCACCCGCTCGGAGGCTAGGAGAGGCTCTCGAAGCCGGAAGAACTGACTTGTGTAACTCTGGCGCCGGTCTTTACAGGGGTCTGCGGCGGAATACTCGCGGCCCTATTTTCTGATCACGTGTGGCGGACGCGAATACGGCCCTTGGAAATGGCGGTATCAGTTTGCGCTGGAACCGTTGCCTAGTGTCCGGCAGTTTGCGACAAGGCGAGTCCGCGTCGCTGAGGCATGCAGGGGCCATGTAGGCTGCACGCATGCCCGAGGTGCCTGAAGGGTTGCCGATAGCTGTTGCATGTGAGCAACTGCAGATTATCTTATGGAAGCTTACTTGCTTCTGTTCGACATCCCACAAATGAATGTTAGTAATGTTTTGTTTCATCTGTTTTCAATTGCTTTATTTTAACACTTCACACAGATTTGTACTTGAAAGTGCTTCAACACGGAAATCATTCGCGTCAAAAGTATTAATATAAAACACAAGGAAGCATATTAGACCAAACATTACACCTGCAGATAATAAATAAAATCGACAAACAGCAGACAAATAATAGAACCTGAAATGCCATTAAATTTTAAAAGGGATAAATTAATATACTCCAATAATACGCTGCTTAAGGGACGAGGAGGAAACCGTATTTTAGCTATCTGCGAGAGCCGTGTGTGGCTTTATAAGTGTATTGCAGAGATTTTTCTATATAATGATATACTGAAGAAACACCGGTAAGCTCGGATGTCATTTCTACAAGTTCGTTTACTGGTAGCGACAGATGTTTTCCGATAACTTCTCAAAAAACATTGAAAAGTAGCAGCTTTTTACCACTTTTTAACGATGTTCCTCTTCTGTACTTCACAAAAGAACGCGACACGGCTTAAGCTATTTTCACGTTACATATGGGAAACGCGAACGAGTGAGAAGCATCGCAGTGACCGCCCGCGTGATAGTTGAGAAGTAGTTGTGAAAGAGGGGGTGTGGGGAGGGGACTTCCCGCTTCGCCATTTTGTTCAGTGCTGTATTAACAACGGAATAGGTATTTTTTCTCACCTTCCTACCCTCTTTCAGAATGATGTATTTAACAGAGCGCTTCTGTACAGGAAGATCACCATTTACAAATTGAGGTACTGTGTGCACTGCATTGGCATATGCAAAGGTTGATTTTCCTCCACACACTCCATGTCCTCTCGAGTGTACAACGCAAGATGTCATTTAGATACACATTAAAAAAAAATACAAGGGACTCGAACCTCCTACCTTAACTCAGTTACTATATCCACCACGCTAACACAACTGTGTAGATTTGTTTTTATGACGATACTACACCAAGTTTCTCTAATTTATTGAAAATGACGGTGAAAACTAGAGCGTTTCGGCATTTCATGTTCAAAGGAGAAATAGAGAGCACAAGATTTGGTACGTAGGAGATCTGCAGCTGAGAGGCGTAATACTTAATTCATACCAACAGTTTCGAGATTTTAAAATCCCATTTTCAGATGTACGAAATTGTAGTATTTGATAATACATAACTTGTGGTCAGTGCAAGAGTAGTGGTTGGCGTCCCTACCGTGCGGCTGCCCGGCGTCGGACAGTTCCCGCCAAGATGCAATTATTGGAACTCTTACACTCTTTGGCCCGATCGCATGTTATGAATTACCAACTAATGGATTTTAAAATCTCGAAACCATTCGTGGTTTGAATAAATATTAGTATGGCTGAAGAGGATCTCTCTAAATAAATAATTATAAATTAAGAGAGTATATACAAACCAAGCCGACCTGTACCCATCAGAACCAGCCATAACGTCGCGCACAGAACCGTTCAGAGGAAGGATTCGTACACAGATTTGAAATGAGAAATACATGGCGTAAGCATTCGCCATACAGATCAGCAAAACTATTGCTATCTGTTAATTCTTTAGAACGTCTTTAAGTTTCACTAGCGGTAGTATAACACAAAATGCCTAACTCATCAATAGGGTCTACTTCCAGTGGCGTAATAACACCCGTGCACCTGTGATACGATCGCCTACGAGTCGCTGCACATGTGTTTGTTTACATTAGGATCGTTCTTACGTTGACAGTGTACAGTTATTGGATGTCACCTGAGTAATATATCCATCAAGTACATTTCAACCTTTCCAAAGCTGCACAAGTCGACAGTGGTGTGACTGAGAAGAAGCGCTAAGGAACAAGCGCAGCCAAATTAAGACCAGATAAACCTCATTCATTGACAGACAGGGACAGTCGAGCATTAGATAGGATTGTTGTAGAAAATAGCGTGAAATCAGTGGAGGGAATCACACGAGTACCGGCAGTCCAGCCAGCAGTTGACTGTGCGTAGGGAGTTAAGAAGAATGGAGTACAATTGTCGAGCAGCTCCTCATAAGTTATATATTTCTACGTGGTGTGTCTAAAAAGTTCGGTGAATGGTTTCATATCTGAACGGCAATTTAGCGCATGTGCGTGTGCATGCGCGTATGTGTGTGTGTGTGTGTGTGTGTGTGTGTGTGTGTGTGTGCGCGTGTGTGTGTGTGTGTGTGTGTGTGTGTGCGTGAATTCCTAAGGGACCAAACTGCTGAGAACGTGGTGATGGAGAGCGAGGGGGCGGGGGGGGGGGGGGGTGGAGATCGAGAACGTAATGGTTCGCTAATATATTTATAAAATCGGCGGAATTAATATGGATCGTCCTCCCCATCATCAGCTGGGTACGCTTGCGTCTCTTGTCACATGCTTATGAATTCAGATGCTAGTGTAACGTTAAAAGAAAATGAGGAAAGCCCTTCGACTTTATGCCATCGTTTATCTATTCAAGTAGCTGCGTTGCTCTCATGAGGCTGACTGGTCACTCTTTACGTCATTCCGCCGCAGACAATACCGAGAAGGCTACCTTAGCGGAACCTCAATGTATCTTTCACTCTGTAATCTGAAACGGCTACTCTCTGGAAGAACAGTGCTGTGTACCGCCTCCGCCACCACCCGCTACTATAGCCGAGGTCTCCTTCCAAACCTTTTCTCAGTGTAACAGACTGAGCGCTTGTGTCACTGTTCTTGGTAATCCATCCATCGGATGGAGACGTGAAAACTGTGCTACCTGCACAGTGCTACTGGACATAATCAGGCCATCGGGTGATCCCAGCTTTCACGTTCTCAACCTTGTCATTTACAGCACAGCCATGACACTGAAACTCTACATTGGCAGATACTCTTAAAAACACGACGCTCGCAGTGAAGAAGAGGTGCCATTGTGTCGGAGAGATGATAGCCTTTCCAGTTAGACTCAGCAGCTTCCGGCCAACAGTGACACTGACTTCAATTTTTTGATATCGCGCGGCGACCTCCCTACTTTTCTCGAGTTGTATGTAAAACAGGGCTGTACCATGCACGGGGGAGGCGAGACGGGCCCCATCTAGGGCACAGGCCTAATGTAAGAATGAATTGTCCTATACCTCGTATTCGCATCTTCTGCATACTGTTGTCACAGTGCCATTTTCTCCAAGTAGCAGTATTAGGAAGCGATTGCCACCAGGGAAAGCTATCGCTAATACGATCTATATGACAACAGCTCTGGTCAGGCGTGCTGTAAGGTGGCTGTTAGCACACTGTTGCCAGACCGTGACTCACATGCATTTCATACTCACATACACCTCTGTTTCTCGTTGTAATAGTTCCTGCATTGGTAAAAATCAATATAATTACGTTTTGGCGGTAAAATATTGACGTCGGTTTTCAGGCATATCGTTATGCAGTCATTGTAACTGTACGTTATTTGAATTTAAAAGCCTTGTCATTCACTTTCTTATTTGTCGTTTGTAGTGTGTAAAATTATTACAGACAACATTAGGGATTATGTGTTCATCCAAAGTGGAAAAGTACAAAAATTTGCAACAAAAACGCATATCAGGGTAAAAATGTAACTACTGTAATCTCAATCGTGCTAACGGAAATGCATAATTGACGCTATGACATATTCTAAACAACCTGATATTAGCTATAAGATAGCTGAAATCTAGATAAGCAGTGACCTGATTACCATGAGATCGCTTGTTGTAAACGCATACCTTGTTTTAATTATTG
Organism: Schistocerca piceifrons; assembly: GCF_021461385.2. Classification (NCBI taxonomy): domain Eukaryota; kingdom Metazoa; phylum Arthropoda; class Insecta; order Orthoptera; family Acrididae; genus Schistocerca; species Schistocerca piceifrons. Next base: position 508,279,122 of record NC_060142.1, on the reverse strand, counting down.
TTCAGCAACTGAGCAGACCAATTCACTGTGGAAACCAATCTGAAGTACATGGATTTTGGACATGAATGAGTCCAAAATACTAAACGTACAACTTGTTTACGATACAGTTTTTTTATTACATCATTACTTATGAAATGTTATTTTTATAACAGAACAGTAGATGGAGTGAAAAGTGCAAAATGTGTCAGATGCCCGTGTAATTTTTGGTATGTATGTACCGTTCAGTTCTGCACGTAAAGTGGTGTGCCTTAATTGTGTGTACACGTGCAGTTCATTAAACTGTATGATTTGTAGGCATATATACACTGTGTGACCAAAGGATCCGGACACCTGGCTGAAAATGACATGCAAGCTCGTGGCGCCTTCCATCGATAATGCTGGAATTCAATATGGTGTTGGCCCACCCTTAGCCTTGATGACAGCTTCCACTCTCGCAGGTATACGTTCAATCAGTTGCTGGAAGGTTTATTGGAGAATGGTAGCCCATTCTTCACGGAATGCTGCACTGAGGAGAGGTATCGATGTCGGTCGGTGAGGCCTGGCACGAAGTCGACGTTCCAAAACATCCCAAAGGTGTTCTATAGGATTCAGGTCAGGACTGTGTGCAGGCCAGTCCATTACAGGGACGTTATTGTCGTGTAGCCACAGGCCGTGCATTATGAACAGGTGCTCGATCGTGTTGAATTATGTAATCGCCATCCTCGAATTGCTATTCAACAGTGGGAAGCAAGAAGGTGCTTAAAACATCAATGAAGGCTTGTGCTGTGATAGTGCCACGCAAAACAATAAGGGGTGCAAGCCCCCTCCATGATAAACACGACCACACCATTAAGGCCACCGCCTCCGAGTTTTACTGTTGGCACTACACACGCAGGCAGATGCGTTAACCGGGCATTCGCCATACTCACACCCTGTCATCGGATCGCCACATTGTGTACCGTGATTCGTCACTCCACACAACGTTTTTCCACTGTTTAATTGTCCAGTGTTTACGCTCCTTACACCAAGCGAGGCGTCTTTTGGATCCTGATGCAGTTTGGAAATCCTGTGTGATAGTCTGGATAGATGTCGGCCTATTACACATTACGACCCTCTTCAGCTGTCGAAGGTCTCTAGTCAGCAGACGAAGTTGGCCTGTACGCTTCTGTGCTGCACGTCTCCCTTCACGTTACCACTTCACTATGACATCGGAAACAGTGGACCCAGGGATGTTTAGGGGTGTGGAAATCTCGCGCACAGACATATGACACAAGTGACACACAATCACTCGACCGCGTTCGAAGTCCGTGAGTTCCGCGGAGCGCCACATTCTGCTCTCTCACGATGTCTAATGACTATTGAGGCCACTGATATGGAGTACCTGGAAGTAGGTGTCAACACAATGCACTTAATATGAGAAACATGTGTTTTAGGGGGTGTTCGGATACTTTTAATCACATAATGTACGTATAGTTAACACAAAAAATGACGCAACACGCACTAAAGTGGCAACACAACTTATCACAGTCTTCTTTATGGAAATATTATTTGAAGGTTTAATGCCCGCAATATGAAACACGTAAAGAGCGGTGTGAAGCAACGTACTAGTCCGTCTGTTAACAAAACATCTCAGGTTGCTCTTGAATTGTCATTTCAATGAATTTAATAATGGTTTATGTCATGGGTTCGCGTAGAGAAATAATGTTGTGTGGCATATTTATCATTGACCACATCGGAGTAAGTTAATTTCTCTGAATTTGCTTAACTGAGATAAAAGATATCCGTTATACGGCAACCACAAGAATTTAATGAAAACTACTGTTAATCTTTTCAGACAAATTAAATGACACTGAAGTTAAATAATACAATTTAATTGCAAACATTTTAAGTTACTGCCACGGCTCCGTGTCGTTTAATATTGGCAACATTCAAATAAGACGTTGCAGCCGTGGAAATGGCCGACAACAATTATTCATAGACTCACGTCGTATTGCACGTTCTGATATTCTGAAAAAAATATGTCATTAGTTTCCTAACATGCAAGGATACTGAAGATACATAAATTGAGGTTTTAAGAGCAAATAAACACTTTTATTTGATCGAAATGCAACGTAAGTATACTTACGACGTCTCTAACGTTTATCTTCATCCAAGATCAAGACCAGAGTTAGTAATTACAAAAAATCATTCAACTGTTTCACAGATATTAATGTTTTTAACATTGAACAAAGACAAAGAATAATATACTTAATAAATCGATATTGTTTTTAAATACAACTACGTTGAATGTTAAATTTTTTCTGTACATTTTTATTTACGCCTAAATTCGTTGCTCTGTTCATAATTCCATATAAATAAGTATTGTTCTCCCCAGGGCCACCAGTACATGCCCCATCTCAATTGTCTTCACTTTGTTCATCCTTCTGATCGCATTTTTCTTATTCATCTTTTTCTTCGCTGCTCTCATCGTTGTTTTCTGAGTCGTCATTGCAGTTGATGATAATAGGCTCTATTACAATATCTCGGATAATATCTTTCGCAAAATCTTCTTTCTGTAGATTTTCAGTATGCTGAAGATGTTTCTGCCATTGTTCGATTGTAACGTTTTCCAGGGTCTCGTGAAGTAAGCGCGCAACACGTGCTGTTTTACACATGTTGTTCTTCACTGCTACTTCTCTCTTGACTTGAGTTCAAATGAGCTCAGTCGGGTTACACTGACCATGATAAGGCGGTAAGCGTACTGCTTCGTGCCCGCTTTGATTTGCCAGTACATCTAGCTCATAAATAGGCTATTCTTTGTTTAAACGAACCATATCCAGCGTCTCAGCTCTTGTTTCAGTAAGTGTGACGGCAATGTTCTCCGTGGTTAGCCAAGCTGCTGTGTGAGCCTTCTGTGTTTTCCTAGTTGGAGCTCGGTTCGTGACAACCGTTGTCCATGACGATAACGGAACCTTCCTCCAGCAAACAAAAAAAAAAAAAAAACAATTATTAAACTTAGCTGTGTTCGTTTCCGAATAATAATCTTCTGGTTTGTTTGTTTTGCAACATCTGTATACTAATTTACTTTTGAAAATCAGTCTTCGCCGACCCCAAATGCACAGCGATCAGCATGGCCCCCTTTCTCAACAGGTTCCTTAAGACTCCCACTTTTCCTAGAATTCTGCCAGATGTAACCCAAGTTTCATCCACTTCACGCGTTCGTTTAAAGCAGCTGCACAACGGTTGGAATTCACGATATCCAGTTTTATGACGCTATACGATAAGTTGATTTGAAAAAAGCGTATGGGTCCGTATGATAGCAAAATGAATTGTCGAAACTAGTTGCTTTCAGAACAAAATAAAATATCTTTAAGTGTACGGCTGTTGGTAAAGTTTATTGATATTGAAAAGTACGTACCAGCTGATGTCCCCTGATCGTAATGGACCAACAGAGACATAAAATGTAGGTCACATGTCGCCTGAAGTACGCAGCGAATTCATCATCCGCAAAAATTTAATTCTGGAGGCCACTCTGTCGCCGGCCGCGGTGGTCTCGCGGTTCTAGGCGCGCAGTCCGGAACCGTGCGACTGCTACGGTCGCAGGTTCGAATCCTGCCTCGGGCATGGATGTGTGTGATGTCCTTGGGTTAGTTAGGTTTAAGTAGTTCTAAGTTCTAGGGGACTGATGACCTTAGAAGTTAAGTCCCATAGTGCTCAGAGCCATTTGAACCATTTTTTTGAGCCACTCTGTCCTTGTGTTCAAGCAAAAATTGTCTGCCATCATTCTGACGCTTGTGTTCAAAACCTATGTAGTTTAATATTCGTCTTCACAGATCTAGCAGATCCGGTAAAATTTATAACTTTTTTCTCAACGTTGGCAATTTTCCCTCACGACACACGCGCTGGACAGTTCTAAAACCAACGCCACAAGCTGCAGCATAAATAGTTTGCACATTAGCAAGTCTTTATCTTACAATGGTTGTTATTTCGATAACATATCATTGCATATTTTTGGTATCATCGCTATTGATTTGTTTACCTTCCCCGAATCTTCGCCGGCCAGTGTGGCCGAGCGGTTCTAGGCGCTTCAGTCTGGAACCGCGCGACCGCTACGGTCGCAGATTCGAATCCTGCCTTGGGCATCGCAGGTTCGAATCCTGCCTCGGGCATGGATGTGTGTGATGTCCTTAGGTTAGTTAGGTTTAAGTAGTTCTGAGTTCTAGGGGACTGATGACCTCAGATGTTAAGTCCCATAGTGCTCAGAGCCATTTGAACCGTATCTTTCTTAACGAGCGTATGTGGCGTTAGCTGTTTTATTCGGTGGTTTGGTATTTAACTAATTTGTAAATGAAAACGATAATCTTATTTTATTACATTGAGTAATTACCAATTAATTTTTCTCCCGGCTAAAGAATTGGTCAAGTTGCTAATGTGTAAGTGTCGCTAAATCACAGTTCATACAACAGATTCTATACAACTATGTATTATGATGGAAACAGTTATCTTCAGCAAAATGATCATTAAAACCGCCGAATATCAGCTGCGCACAACACTGACGTATGTTACCTGAAACAATATTCTTCGCAACTCGTGCGTAATAAATTTCGGCTCCATACATCAGCTAGAAAAGTTTCTTATAAGGATCGTGCTATGAGCACTGTTTTTAAAGAACCAATCTGATTCGAATCATTTTCATGAAAATGAGTTCGGGACCACCGATGCACATTTATTTTTACACATTTGTATTACGTTTGGCATTTATGTCTGCAGAGTTGCGTAATTTGAATTTGCCGCTGAGATAATTGTTAAGATAGCGGCAGACAATTGATATAGACACTCTATTGCTAGACCAAATAAGTAAGTATTTGAAATGCTTATTAAACTCTATAAACTCTACTTTGGTATTGTGCACTATTTAGACTTCATCAAGCAAACATTTGATTTGTTTCTAAGGAAAACACAGACAAAAACGCGATACAAATCGCTATCATCAATGGCTGCGCTCCTTGCAGCGGAAAGAAATAATTAACACAGATAATGCTTACTGAGAGAGGAATTAAAGTTACAAATAATTATTCACTCATATTTATAATAATAATGAACTCTATTCTCAAGTAATAATTAACAAATAATTACAATTTCTTGACAGACCTCAGTTTGATATGCGTCCGCAACCTACAAAAGCCAACCAACAAAAGGTAAAAACAAAGGAAGGCAAACGCAGATCATAAAAGGAATTTACAGTTATTATTGTCTTTGTATGATACACATCGATATGTCCAATTACATCATAGAATATAAATAATTATCTAATAATTATCTAATATAAATAATTAATATTTATCATCGTTTTCACTGTTTTTTCATACGTCGAATAGATTATGTTTATAACTGTTAGAGGCATAATTTCCTCTCGTCGCACTGTAGCCAAAAATTTATCACATGGATGTTACACGTGATTGTAGATGTCAACACCTCACCAGCATTGTATACAAGATGTTTTAAATATTTATAGACATTGTAGATTATGGACTTGCTTTGCCGCTGGAACTCGGCTGTCTTTTTCCAACCGCATTCCTCCTGCTGCCAAAGTGGGTTTTATTGGAGTTGTTTGTAAACCGGTCCCACAGAGCACAGAGGAAACCTCTCCTTCTTTCTGCTCTTTCATTTTCAACTTACACAGATACTTCCATTCAGTAAATACATTGCACAAATAATATCATGAAGTACACCTTTTTTTCCCGGGTTCGATTCCCGGCGGGGTCAGGGATTTTCTCTGCCTCGTGATGGCTGGGTGTTGTGTGCTGTCCTTAGGTTAGCTAGGTTTAAGTAGTTCTAAGTTCTAGGGGACTGATGACCATAGATATTAAGTCCCATAGTGCTCAGAGCCATTTGAACCATTTGAGTACACCTTTTTACGTAGAGACAGGTTGCCTGAGGTAATAACTCGATACAGAATGGAAAACATGAACTGCTCGAAAATCGACAGTCTCGCTACTGACGCTCTAATGCCACTCGAACTGGGCAACTAAAGACCCTCAGCGTTGCCATTTTCGAATCTTAGAGAGAGAGAGAGAGAGAGAGAGAGAGAGAGAGCGCATTACGCGGGATAGGCGCGAGTGCGGCATCAGCGCTCTTGCAGCCAGTTTGCCCGGCCAGAGCTTTAGGTAATGTTCAACAATGGAGTCCTTGCTGCTGCTTCGCTACAGTATCTCCAAGATCAGCAAGCAGATGCTGAAGCAGATGTACAGGGTGTCCGAAAAGTCTTTCCCTGATTACATAAATTGATAACTCAGGCTAGAAGTAAGATACAAGTATGAAACTGGTGTCTAATTGTTTACAAACTATCGAAGTTTTTTTCACACATCAGTAAACTTCCACATGAGCACTCTTGGTAGCACATAGCACATCTAGGTGATATTCAATTTTCGTCCACACATTAGCCAACATCACTGGAGGGATAGATTCAACGACAGTGGTTATCCGTTGCCGCAGGGTTTCAAGATCTGGTACACGTGTTCGGTAGACCTCGTCCTTGACATAACCCCATAAAAAGAAGTCTAATGGGGTTATGTCAGGAGAGCGTGGAGGCCAAACCGTTGGCCCATCACGACCAATCCATTGCCCAGGAAAGGTCATATCGAGATAGGCACAGACGTCCAAACCCCAATGAGGCGGTGCACCGTCTTGCTGAAACAAGACATCGGGGTGATACTGAAGCAGCCGAGGAAAAGCATACAGTTGCAACATGTCCAGATACACTGCAGATGTGATGGTAGCCTCAGCGAAGAAGAATGGCCCGATAATTCGATCGTGCAATAGCGCGCACCAAACATTCACTTTGGACTGCCTCTGGCGCATTCCATGACCTCGCCAGGGGGTTGTGAACCCCAAATGTGCACATTATGGCGATTCACTACTCCACTGACAAAAAAGGTCGCTTCGTCGGAAAAGGCAATTCACTGAGATAACCATCATCGTCCTCAATAGGTGATAGCATTTCGACCGCAAAGTCATATCGACGTCTACTGTCATTGGGCAACAAGGCCTGAACGATTTGCACTTTGTATGCACGAAACAATAAACGTTTGTATAAAATGTCATGGAGAGAGCTTTTTGGTATCTGTAATTCACGTGAGGCCCTGCGCACCGATTTCTTCGGAATTCGCATAAAAGACTGCCTTACAGCTTCCACCCTGTCTGCTGAGGTTCTTGGTCGACCAGACCTCGGAAGGTCAGCAACCGATCCTGTGTTCTTGAACCTCTCATACCAAGCTTTAATGCTCTTCACATCAGGTGGATTCCTTCCAAATGTTGTCTGGAAGTGTCTTTGCACTGTGGTTGGTGATCGTGTCTCATGGTACCACAGGACACACTGTGCCTTATCCTGATTGGTTAACATGGCTTCTTGGGCACTGCACCTCATCCACTACTTACGTACTGCGAACCTAAAACAGAAAAAAAACTTCGATAGCTGTAAACAATTCGACACAAGTTTCATATTTGTATCTTACTTCTAGCCTGAGTTATCAATTTATGTAATCAGTGAAAGACTTTTCGAACACCCTGTACTATTTGACCGTATGCTTCCTGATTTCTGCCGGCTAAAGACTACTAGTAATTTATGAAGGGCCAATAAAATGTATTCTTTGTTAAACATCATACTAAAACCAATGTGTAATAGCCGCCATAAACAATAAGATGTAGATTTTGTTTCAGTTCCAATTTTTTTTGGATAATTTATACATCTGAGTTTATTTAGTACAGTGAAACACACAAATTGTTAAATGCAAAATTTTCATCAGTTTAATTCGTTTAATATTTTTTGCAGTATTTCGTTTTTTATTAAACCTACTGATAAAATTATAAAATTTACTGAATATATTGCAGAAGTGATGTTACGGAAAAAGTGGCGGGGCTACTTGGCAGTACAGCCAGGCTTGCAGGATCCGTTCTGTACGATTCTGATTCTAAGCCGGGGTGTTTCTTGTTTCAGGCGATGGCACCGACGACCAGCCATTCGTCTCGGACCGCGAGAAGATGTCCGGATACGAAACCAACCTCTACCTCTACTCCGTAAGTACTGCCGCTGCCTGTGCACTGAGTAACGCCGATATTTCGTCGTGTAGTCCTTCTAGCACCTGTTCATGATGTTCTTTATATGCCCACCTGATTTTTAACTTCAAACCGCAGTACCACGTTTGACCTCTATGGATTTCTGTGCCCCAGAGGCACTCTAAGAAACTTCTGTCTCAGTTTTTTGTCAGTATTACACTGAAGCGCCAAAGAAACTGGTACAGACATGCCTATTGCAATACAGAGATTTGTAAACAGGCAGAAAACGACGATGTGGTCGGCGACGCCTATATAAGACAACAAGTGTCTGGCGCAGTTGTTGGATCGGTTACTGCTGCTACAATGGCAGGTTATCAAGATTTAAGTGAGTCTGAACGTGGTGTCATAGTCGGCGCACGAGCGATGGGACACAGCATCTCCGAGATAGCGACGAAGTGGGGATTTTCCCGTACGACCATTTCACGAATATACCGTGAATATCACGAATCAGGTAATACATGAAACCCCCGAAATCGCTGCGGCCGGGAAAAGATCCTGCTGGAAAAGGTTCCACGACGACTGAAGAGGATCGTTCAAGGTGACAGAAGCGCAATCCTTCCGCAAATGCTGCAGCTTTCAATGCTGGGCCATCAATAAGTGTCAGCGTGCGAACCATTCAACGAAACATCATCGATACAGGCTTTCAGAGCAAAAGGCCCACTCGCGTACCCTTGACGACTGCGCGACACAAAGTTTTATGTCTCTCCTGGGCCCGTCAACAAAGACTTTGGACTGTTGATGACTGGAAACATGTCACCTGATAGAACAGGTCTCGTTTAAAATTGTATCGAGTGGATGGACGTTTACGGGTATGGAGACAACCTCATAAATCCATGGACCCTGCATGTCAGCAGGGGACTGTTCAAGCTGATGGAAGCTCTTGAATGGTGTGGGGCGTATGCAGTTGGAGTGGATTGGACTCCTGATACGTCTAGATACGACTCTGATGGGTGAAACATACGTAAGTATCCTGCCTGATCATCTGCATCCATTCATGTCCATTGTGCATTCCGACGGACTTGGGCAATTGCAGCAGGACAATGCGACACCCCACACATCCAGAATTGCTATAGAGTGACTCCAGGAACACTCTTCTAAGTTTAAACACTTCCGCTGGCCACCGAACTCTCCAGAACATTATTGAACATTACTGGGACGCCTTGCCGCAGCATGCTGTTCAGAAGAGATCTCCACCCCTGCTTATTCGTACGGATTTATGGACAGCCCCGCAGGATTCATGGTGTCAGTTCCCTCCAGCACTATTTCAGATATTAGTCGAGTCCATGCCACGTTGTGTTGCGGCACTTTTGCATGCTCGCGAGGGCTCTCCGTGCTGCTAGCCAGGGGTACCAGTTTCTTTGGCTCTTCAGTGTAGAAACATGTGTTGGTCACTGAGGAAGTTGTCTTGGTTGGTGCCCGTTTGCTTACAATATCTTCCTTGTTTGAAGTGTTCTGTACAGTCATTCGTATTTGCACTACAGGTGCGATTTGGCCTTGTAGATAGGAAAATTTTGTCATGCCCTGTACCTTCACGGTTTCTCCAGCTCTGTGTTGACCGTTCACTGGTATCATCTGTCTGTACGGAAGGTCGCCTTGATGTCTCGTGGATATATGATACCAGCTGCGTGATTACCATTTATCTTGCATGATTATCACCATTTCGTGTTTATTACGATCATTTTCGTGTAATATATTACAGATGTTATTGACTGTGTCTTGTAATTAACCTAAACGGAAAGTAACAGAAAGAAGGCTGAAATATTGAATTCGGTCTTCTGAAGTTGTTTCACTGCGGAAGATCGTAACACAGTACCTCCTTCCAAACATCGTGCGAATGCCAAAATGGCAGATGTAGAGATAACCGATCGACTAGGAATCGAATCCCGATCCTTTTTCTTTTTTTTTCCCCTCTAGTGTGATTGAACCCCAGTCCATGAGATCAGTAGACAAGTATTTTCCGACCTTTTTTTCTGGTCACTTTTCTACCTACCTTTTTTCTTTTCATTTGTTTATGATGCCACTTGGTCATTCCATGTCAAGTGTCCCAGTATAGAAGAAGATCCCAGCTGGACCATCTTCAATTTTGATGAAATTTGTACAGGGTGTACCTGAGGGCCCTTCGTGAACTTATGCGAAGTTTCAGGCTCACCTGCAACTTGGTTGAGGTGCTAGAACCATTTTCTTGAAGACCACTTTTACAGAGAGCGAAAAGTCGTGGAGAAATCAAGTTTGGCATTCCACTGTTCGTAATGTAAAAGAGCTAGACTCTTGCTTCTGGGTATAGTGATACAGCTTTGTGTGCTCTATACACAAATGTTGCAAGTAGAGTTCAGAAAGCAATGCATTTGGCATAACCTCAGTTCGAAGTGGGCAACAAATCATGTCGCGAGGAATTTGCCCCATAGTTTAACGAGGCATAAGTAGTGGAGAAAGTGCGCTATGGACCTGGTCTTTTTCCAAACTTTTTAGTGCATCACAAATTTTGGCCTGGCTTGTGTGTTTCATTACTGTGCTACCATCCTGTAAATTTGCTAAAAAACATGAATGTATCAAAATATATCCGTGTTCAAAGTCGTGTATCTCAAAATGGACACCTACCACATTACATTCATTAACATCATTCAACAGAGCACATTTCATTCTATTAGAAAAATTTATTTTCATTTGGGTGTCTCTTTGGGTAAGGTGCAAAAAATTCGCCTAAACCATTGACTTTTTGGTAATTCGGAAAATCCTTGCGTTGGTCCATGGTGGCTATCTACATCTACATCTACATCTATACTCCGCGAGCCACCTTACGGTGTGTGGCGGAGGGTACTTATTGTACCACTATCTGATCCCCCCTTCCCTGTTCCATTCACGAATTGTGCGTGGGAAGAACGACTGCTTGTAAGTCTCCGTATTTGCTCTAATTTCTCGGATCTTTTCGTTGTGATCATTACGCGAGATATATGTGGGCGGTAGTAATATGTTGCCCATCTCTTCCCGGAATGTGCTCTCTCGTAATTTCGATAATAAACCTCTCCGTATTGCGTAACGCCTTTCTTGAAGTGTCCGCCACTGGAGCTTGTTCAGCATCTCCGTAACGCTCTCGCGCTGACTAAATGTCCCCATGACGAATCGCGCTGCTTTTCGCTGGATCATGTCTATCTCTTCTATTAATCCAACCTGGTAAGGGTCCCATACTGATGAGCAATACTCAAGAATCGGACGAACAAGCGTTTTGTAAGCTACTTCTTTCGTCGATGAGTCACATTTTCTTAGAATTCTTCCTATGAATCTCAACCTGGCGCCTGCTTTTCCCACTATTTGTTTTATGTGATCATTCCACTTCAGATCGCTCCGGATAGTAACTCCTAAGTATTTTACGGTCGTTACCGCTTCCAATGATTTACCACCTATGGCATAATCGTACTGGAATGGATTTCTGCCCCTATGTATGCGCATTATATTACATTTATCTACGTTTAGGGAAAGCTGCCAGCTGTCGCACCATGCATTAATCCTCTGCAGGTCTTCCTGGAGTACGTACGAGTCTTCTGATGTTGCTACTTTCTTGTAGACAACCGTGTCATCTGCAAATAGCCTCACGGAGCTACCGATGTTGTCAACTAAGTCATTTATGTATATTGTAAACAATAAAGGTCCTATCACGCTTCCTTGCGGTACTCCCGAAATTACCTCTACATCTGCAGATTTTGAACCGTTAAGAATGACATGTTTGTTCTTTCTTCTAGGAAATCCTGAATCCAATCACAAACCTGGTCCGATATTCCGTAAGCTCGTATTTTTTTCACTAAACGTAAGTGCGGAAACGTATCAAATGCCTTCCTGAAGTTCAGGAATACGGCATCAATCTGCTCGCCAGTGTCTACGGCACTGTGAATTTCTTGGGCAAATAGGGCGAGCTGAGTTTCACATGATCTCTGTTTGCGGAATCCATGTTGGTTATGATGAAGGAGATTTGTATTATCTAAGAACGTCATAATACGAGAACACAAAACATGTTCCATTATTCTACAACAGATTGACGTAAGCGAAATAGGCCTATAATTATTCGCATCTGATTTATGACCCTTCTTGAAAATGGGAACGACCTGCGCTTTCTTCCAGTCGCTAGGTACTTTACGTTCTTCCAGCGATCTACGATAAATTGCTGATAGAAAGGGGGCAAGTTCTTTAGCATAATCACTGTATAATCTTAAGGGTATCTCGTCTGGTCCGGATGCTTTTCCGCTACTAAGTGATAGCAGTTGTTTTTCAATTCCGATATCGTTTATTTCAATATTTTCCATTTTGGCGTCCGTGCGACGGCTGAAGTCAGGGACCGTGTTACGATTTTCCGCAGTGAAACAGTTTCGGAACACTGAATTCAGTATTTCTGCCTTTCTTCGGTCGTCCTCTGTTTCGGTGCCATCGTGGTCAACGAGTGACTGAATAGGGGATTTAGATCCGCTTACCGATTTTACATATGACCAAAACTTTTTAGGGTTCTTGTTTTGATTGTTTGCCAATGTTTTATGTTCGAATTCGTTGAATGCTTCTCTCATTGCTCTCTTTACGCTCTTTTTCGCTTCGTTCAGCTTTTCCTTATCAGCTATGATTCGACTACTCTTAAACCTATGATGAAGCTTTCTTTGTTTCCGTAGTACCTTTCGTACATGATTGTTATACCACGGTGGATCTTTCCCCTCGCTTTGGACCTTAGTCGGTACGAACTTATCTAAGGCGTACTGGACAATGTTTCTGAATTTTTTCCATTTTTGTTCCACATCCTCTTCCTCAGAAATGAACGTTTGATGGTGGTCACTCAGATATTCTGCGATTTGTGCCCTATCACTCTTGTTAAGCAAATATATTTTCCTTCCTTTCTTGGCATTTCTTATTACACTTGTAGTCATTGATGCAACCACTGACTTATGATCACTGATACCCTCTTCTACATTCACGGAGTCGAAAAGTTCCGGTCTATTTGTTGCTATGAGGTCTAAAACGTTAGCTTCACGAGTTGGTTCTCTAACTATCTGCTCGAAGTAATTCTCGGACAAGGCAGTCAGGATAATGTCACAAGAGTCTCTGTCCCTGGCTCCAGTTCTGATTGTGTGACTATCCCATTCTATACCTGGTAGATTGAAGTCCCCCCCCTATTACAATGGTATGATCACGAAACTTCTTCACGACGTTCTGCAGGTTCTCTCTGAGGCGCTCAACTACTACGGTTGCTGATGCAGGTGGTCTATAGAAGCATCCGACTATCATATCTGACCCACCTTTGATACTTAACTTAACCCAGATTATTTCACATTCGCATTCGCTAATAACTTCACTGGATATTATTGAATTCTTTACTGCTATAAATACTCCTCCACCATTGGCGTTTATCCTATCCTTGCGGTATATATTCCATTCTGTGTCTAGGATTTCGTTACTGTTCACTTCCGGTTTTAACCAACTTTCCGTTCCTAATACTATATGCGCACTATTTCCTTCAATAAGAGATACTAATTCAGGAACCTTGCCCTGGATACTCCTGCAGTTTACCAATATTACGTTAACTTTTCCTGTTTTTGGTCTCTGAGGACGGACGTTCTTTATCAACGATGATAATGTCCTCTCTGGTAAGCCGTCAGGTATTTTATCGTTTCGCCCAAGGGGGGGTCCCTCTAACCTAAAAAACCCCCGTGTGCACGCCACACGTACTCTGCTACCCTAGTAGCTGCTTCCGGTGTGTAGTGCACGCCTGACCTGTCTAGGGGGGCCCTACAGTTCTCCACCCAATAACGGAGGTCGATGAATTTGCAACCATTATAGTCGCAGAGTCGTCTGAGCCTCTGGTTTAGACCCTCCACACGGCTCCAAACCAGAGGACCGCGATCGACTCTGGGCACTATGCTGCAGATATTAAGCTCAGCTTGCACTCCGCGTGCGATGCTGGTTGTCTTCACCAAATCAGCCAGCCGCCGGAAGGAACCAAGGATGACCTCAGAACCCAAGCGGCAGGCGTCATTCGTTCCGACATGTGCTACTATCTGCAGCCGGTCACACCCAGTGCGTTCAATAGCTGCCGGAAGAGCCTCCTCCACATTACGGACGAGTTCCCCCGGCAAGCACACCGAGTGCACACTGGCATTCTTCCCCGACCTACCCGCTATTTTCCTGAGGGGCTCCATAACCCGCCTAACGTTGGAGCTCCCTATAACTAATAGGCCCGCCCTCTGTGACTGTCGGGACCTTGCCGGAGAATCGGCCACTGGCCCAACAGGCGAGGCATCCTGTGGTGGCTCGGAAACGATGTCATCACCACTAGGAAGTACCCCGTACCTGTTGGAAAGGGGTAAGGCAGCTGCCACGCGGCCAGATCCCACCTTCGCCTTTCGGCCAGGCACGCGCGAGCCCACCACTGTCCGCCATTCACCCTGGAGTGATGGCTGACCGGTAAGATGCTCACTGCCGGAAGACGCAGCGACATCAGGGGTTCCATGTGATTCCAAGGCCACTACCAATCTCAAAACTGGTAACCCCATCGCCAAGGGGCCACGCCCGATAGCCATGCAAGGTCAGCCACGGGTGGGTTTCTGTACTGCAGGTTCCCAAGTCTGAATGTGGGTATCTATTAGGTTCCCAAGCCTTTTTTGGGTCTCTGTGGTTCCCACGCCGTAATACAGAATTCTTTAATTGGTAACTGTTTTAAATTTTTTGCTGATGCCCAAAACTATTGGTTCCGGCAAACTACATTGCCGCCCCATCATTGAAGCAGCTGGAACTGGTATGACTGCAACTATCTGTTGTTCAGGGATCCAGCATATGTGTCTTCTAGTAGGCCAATGAAATGATTGAGCAGCTCCATGAGGGTGCATGAAATTAATCAAAGCATCTTTTTCTTCACATGAAACTTCACAGATATTTCCTATCCACCATTCTCCATCATAAACGCAAGCAACATTCTGGCCAGACTGTAGTTCATCAATGGCGTCATGTTTAGTAGCAACTTTAGCATATTGGTTAACATTTGCTATAAAGGATAATGTATCATTTGATACTCTGTGAATCTTAAGTCACTTTTCATCAATTGGTACAAAAGATCTGTTTGTCAATTGGGCGTTGAATGCTAGCCCTTCCTGCTAAACGCTTAACTGTGACCCCAAGTCTGTAACGTGATTATTTCCCATGGCTTGTTCCGAAAAAATTCCATTCTGCAGTAATGCCAAAATCTATTTGATGATGGTAAAGATTTAGGAAGCTCTTAAAATTTTTATACTGTGCTGCAGAACCGTCGCTAAAATAATGAATATGCTTAATTTCTTCAAAAATGCACTTAAGGGATTTGATCAAGTACGTTAAAAACACATGCACTGCAGCTGTGTCGTGTCGGAGGCAATCACTGACTATGCAGTGGCTGACACTCGAAATCCATTAATGCAATTAATTCTCCTGGTTTGAGACCTTCTTTAGTGAACTGCAAATGCTTGCTCTGATGCTTTGCAATGTAGTAGTGAGTAGAAAGGGCCAACAGTTTTGTAACTAATAGTTCAATGAATTCTTCAACTGTCATTTCTTTGGTTTCAAGCGTATCTCTATCAGTGTGAGTCCATTGTTTGAAATGAATTGTATCCTCAGGATAAATATCTGCAAAAGCGCTTTCCAAATATTCATTTAGAGCTTCTGTTCCTGGACATACTTCACAGCGATGAAGCATGCAATCCTTTGTTTCCAAATTACATACAATTTTGCTCAGTAAAATTTTGTAATCTTCTTTTATTGGGCTATGTGCCAACATTAGTTTCACATTTTGATGTATTGTGCAGAGACACACTGAATGTGAACCAGCTGTGCCTGCAGTCACACACCACTTTGGCCTTAATTCACAAAATTTGGAAAATCCAATTTCCTGTCCATTTTTATTGCAGTACGCAACAAATATTTCTTTTAAGTTGCTCAGTAATAAGTATTTCTGTTTTTTAACCTTTTCTCCATCTACACGAACAGTAATACACTCTTTTTTCCTGGTCAAATCCGACTAAACTCTTCATCATAAAAATGTTCTATGACTCTTGCCTTGACATCCTCAGAAAGCTTTTTCCCACATCTACCTTTGGGCTGTGCCAATATTCCCTGTTCAGCTTTTAACTTTCTAGCCTTCCTTACCATTCTTCCTGGAACACAAAATTCTTCCATAGTCTTTTTGATAGACCAGCTTTGGGGAACTAAGGTCAAAATTTGAATTTTCTCATTATAATTTGATATATGTGATTTTTCTTTCAATTCTTGGATCAGCTGAATGTAATCTGAACAAGCCAAGCAATGCTTGCTTGTGGATGGTTGCTCCAGTTCACTGGGATCAAGTCCTCCAACTTCTGCAATTTTCTTAATAATTGCACCTTCAACCTGATGTATTTTGCGCTTTGCATATCCTTGTGTATCCCTTGCACCAATTCGTAGTAATTTTAATGGTGATATTCCAACAAATTTTAAGCTTGTATTCACATTGTGACCAACATCTTCATCTGACTGATATGTAACGTCCATTTGTGAATATTTCAGTGTATCAAATTCTTTTCTACAGGAAGGATACATTTTTGGCCTGATTTAATATGAGACATGGTTATCCTTTTTAGTATGTCAGCTGTTTCTATGTTGATTGAGCGGAAGCAGCTTTTTCGTGCAGCAGTGTGGTTTTTCTTGCCAAATGGGTTGCAGCATGATCTTCGCAAAAATTCAAATCTTTTTAGGAGTAAAGCTTCATGATGGAAGCATAGTTGAATATTTTCAGTAGAGTGTAAACCACTCCGTCTAGTAATTAATTCTTGTTCTTCTAAGGAAAGTTTCTTTACAGCTTTCAGTCCTTTTAAGGCAGTGTATGTCATTAAATGGCATGGGGAATCAGTATTTGCAAAACTGCATACATTAACTTGATCTTGTTCTTCCATTTTAGCAACAACTTGATATGCTTCAGGCACTAAAATCAAATTGTCGAGTCCTAAATAAAGAAAAGAAATAAAATTAATAAGCATTCAGCTTCCCAAAAATTATATAGCAGTCTCTAGTACAGTTAAATGGTTAAATTTAGCAATGAACCTGCCACAGACAGGTTTAAAATACCGAATAAACAGCAAAATGAATATTTAAACAATGAAGACATAATCAACAAAATTCCAAATTTTAGGCGACGTTTTTGCACCTTACCCAGAGAGATACCCAAATGAAAATAGGTATTTCTAATAGAATGAAATGTGTTCAGTTGAATGGTGTTAATGAATGTAATGTGGTAGGTGTCCATTTTGAGATACATGACTTTGAACATGGGTATATTTTGATACATTCATGTTCTTTAGCAAATTTACAGGATGGTAGCACAGTAATGAAACACACAAGCCCCAAAATTTGTGATACACTAATCACCCAGATAGACAATAGTTTGGAAAAAGACCAGGCCCATAGCGCACTTTCTCCACTACTTATGCCTCGTTAAACTATGGGGCAAATTCCTCGCGTCATGATTTGTTGCTCACTTAAAACTTGAGATTATGCCATATGCATTGCTTTCTGAACTCTACTTGCAACATTTGAGTGTTGAGCACACCAAGTTGTACCACTATACCCAGAAGCAAGAGTCTAGCTCTTTTACATTAGAAACAGTGCAATGCCAAACTTGACGATTTCTTCACGACTTTTCGGTCTCTGTAAAAGTGGTCTTCACGAAAATGGCTCTAGCACCTCAACCAAGTTACAGCTTAGCCTGAAACTTTGCATAAGTTCATGTAGGGCCCTCAGGTACATCCTGTACAAATTTCGTCAAAATCGAAGATGGTCGAGCTGGGAGCCCTAGGACACTTCACGTGGAATGACCCCATTCCTTCTACCTCTTTTTTATTGTTAGTTAAGCCAGTGCCTCGGTGCGGTGTATAGAGCCCATGAAGTCCATACCTAAATAACGAGGGATGGTAGCGACAGGGAGCTGGTCTGGTGCCACATCCTAGATTCCACATCCGGTATGCATTATCACCGACTTGCGGACGTTAAGGACACTATCCAAAATATGTCCACACTACTGGATCCATTGGATGGCGCTACTGAGTTCTGGTGTGTAGCGGACGAGCAGTGCGAGGGTTGGAAGTTTAATAGTGGCAACTATTTATTTACAGCTCGTACAAAATAGATTCGTGTTTCAAAGTTTTACTGACCTTCAAAGTAGTCACCAGCATTGTGTATAACCCGTTGCAAGCGATGTGCAAGTCCTAGGATACACTTAGCAGTGCCAGTTGCGTTGACAGCTCCAGCGGCTCGGTGTATTGCCCAACGAATTTGTAGCAGTTCTGAAGCGAATGCCGTGAAGTGTTTCCTTCAGTTTAGAAATCTGGTTGAACTCACGAGGGCTTAAGTCAGGGGAGTGCAGTAGGTGGTATAGCACTTAGCAGCCCCATCAGTTAAAAATCAGTGACAGCTTGCACTGCACGTGAGTGAGCATTGTCCTGCAAAATGATTGTCAGGTCCTGCAGAAAGTGTCATCACTTTAGTATCGATGCTGTTCATTTTTGGAACACAACCTACGACCAGTTGCCACTATTAAAGTTCCAACCCTCGTATATCATTGGCGTAGTCACTAAGGTAATAAGTATGATCGCACAAGGTGGGACCCAGTAGGCGACTTGTAAGTTCAGCAATGAGGGGCTCCAGTGCTAAGGCATACAGTAGCGGGGACACGGGGCATTCTTGACGCACAGAGTGGCATGTAGGAATCGGCCCAACAAGTTTCCCGTTGACCGAGACACGGAGACAGTGGAAAGCAATAAACAGCGAATTACGTACACAAAGGAGGGCAGGAACACCAAATGCATCATGACCATAAGGAGGAATGGGTGTCGAACGTGACTGAAGACACTCAAAAATCAGTGGAGACCTGTACCACAGTATCCAACAGACCACGGCTACTATGATGAGGTCAAGGCATTCTCCCAAAGCCTTCTGAAGTGTAGCCCCACAACCACGTGCAGTCTATTCCAGCGAAAGGACCTTAGGTAAGACAATGCATATGCACACCACTAAGAGACACGTGAAGATTTTATAATTCTCATTCATTAATGTAAGAGGGACATAGACATTTGTTTCTCCCAATGGCTTAGACCAGTGACAATTTCGGACAGTATTGGGAAGGAAGGGGTGAAGAGTTCCTGAAGCACCTCCATCCAGCAAGTGAGCATTAAGGTGGTGAACGCCCAGTAGAACTCCACTGGAAGACTATCTCGCCCTAGCGACTTTTTCATTGCCCCCTTGTCACTCGCATCGACCACCTCGTCCGCGGCGATCACAGACACCATTAGTGTCGACTCTGCAGTGGTCAGGCTCCGTTCAAGAGTTGGGCAGAGGTCGTCAGGAATTGGCGCTGCCATCGTATCGTCGTCGTAAAAGTGACGTTAGTGGTCATCAGAGGCGGACACAACCCGCCTCTGCATTGTGTGGTGAGTACCATCTGAGATGGTGAGTGGAAAGACTAAAAGACAACGTCGACGACGATGGTCAGATGCAGCGATGACTGTGGACGACGATTCCTCGTGTAGAAGGTCCTTTCGTTGCGAGTATTCCACAGCGCCATACAATTTATCAAGTTGAGGAGTGAAGAGATAGGCTTTAGTACACTGGTGTTCTCTAAGGACATTGGGTGACGGGGGGAGTGCACTGAGCTTGTGAAAGACGATGAAGTGAAAGTTGATAGTGTCCCAACGCCACGCCACTGCTTCCTTGGCATATTGCGTGAAGACCTGTGTGATTGCAGGTTTTGCATACTTGAGCCACTAGTGCAACTTGGACATGTGCCCTGGGAGATGCTTTTCGCAAATGCCCATATAGTTGCAATACATTGTTGGCAGTGCGGATCTCCAAGAAGGGAAGTGTGTTAAGCTTCCAGAACCTTTTGCTGTGCCAGACCGACTGAGGTGGTAGAGTGAGCGTTCAGATGACGCAATGGTCTGAAAACGCAAGGACCAATTTTTCTGCTTGGGAGACTATGTTTCCAAGGTGGACAGAGACGTAAAATTAGTTGAGTCTGCTCGCAGAATATTCAGTATAATAGATGTAACCAGGTGTGTCGCCATGAAACTTGTCCCAAACGTCAATGAGATGAAAGTCGTCGACCAAGGTATGCAGC
The DNA here is from genome assembly GCF_021461385.2 of Schistocerca piceifrons. NCBI lineage: Eukaryota > Metazoa > Arthropoda > Insecta > Orthoptera > Acrididae > Schistocerca > Schistocerca piceifrons. Next base: position 508,258,907 of record NC_060142.1, on the reverse strand, counting down.
ATTGGACACGGTGAACAACCAGGTATCTCGTCAGGTGGAGGATGCTTTTGCTATCACCACCCTCAATGAAGCGATCATAGCAACCGGGAAACAGGGGAGCTATGTCGTCTGTGAATAACTTGGAATGCTGCCAACAATTCGTGGAGCCAGTTGGGGCGTAGATATTGATGACGCGCGTGTCGAAGATGATTGCAGCCGTGCCCCTGATGGATGTGAGGAGTTTTGTGTCCATGATAGAGATCCATTCACATATGTAAAAGGCCACTCCATATCCTGACTGACTGTCTACAGAAGTTTATGTGGCATACCCATAAACTGATGGTAGCATGGAGACAAGAACACCCTGACGAAGAGCGACATTGACATCAGATGCCCAAAGTATATCATGGAGGAGCTGCAGCTTTGGTACGGTGCCAGTAATATTGATGTTCAGTGTGGCGAACTGGTAAGACTGTGCTAGCAGTGATGGACGCATGTCTACCCTCGCCAGGGGTGGTGTGGAATGGGGACTGCAAGGAGGGCCCGTTCTGCTGGTCACTGTATGGCTATCCTGTATTAATGGACAACCTCTTTGGGGGGGGGAGGGGTTGATAGTTTTGTGGAGGAGTCCTTCGTCCTCACCGCACAGCCCTGTGCTGAGGGTCATCTTGTTGAGAGTGATCATGAGGCATCAACAAGGAGGAATGTGTCTCAGCTTGTGCATTGGTCGATACTATGCTTGTGTCAGTCTTCACTAGTTGCCTGTCCAGCAAAACGTGTTGGGTCATCACTAGTGCCATCCACTTACATTTGTGTGAGACCGTTGGCTGGTTGGACTGTTTCTCCATCATCATGGGTAAGAGTTTCGTGAAGACCTGTGGGCGCGCGACGACGAAGTTTCCGCCATTGCAGCGAGCGTTGTTCACACACCGGACGGCGGCAAGGAGGAGTGTCGATGTGGTTCGAAGGCTTCGATTGGTACTATGAAGAAATCAAGCATGGGGAGAGACGTCTGTGGCGGAGTCCGGGTGGCGGCCGTGTCGTCAGGTGGAGCGACTGCATCATCCGAAGGGTGGTAGGATGGGGGGACATGCCGATCGGAGAGAAGACCCGACAGGCTGGGCGGCGCTGTAAGCATGGCGAGGGCCACAGTGTAAGTTACTGGTACGGTCAGAGTGGGTGGCACGGACGCTTCTGACAATGTGAGCTGCACGACACCTCGTTGGACGCATTCAGATTCCAAATGGCCCTCCTTCCTGCAACCAGAACAGTTGCTGGGCTGTCATTACATTATGATGTCACAGCAACCCCCCGATACAAAGGTAGGAGAGCACGCGACTCTGCAGACCGATACGAATCTACCTGACGCCTTTTAAGACGTGATAGGTTCGGAACTGTACTCACCGTTCGGCGACATGTTCCAGGACATTGCTGTATGGCTGGAGCGCCACAGTGATGGCGTCCGCAGGTAGTTGGAATGTCAACTCGAACGTTTGTATCGTTTGTGTGCCAAAACCGGCTTGAATGGTGATAACTGGCCCTGCGTTGCTGTCAGAATGACAGAAACTAAGGGCCCGTTACCATCATTTAAGCTGGTCCACGTTTGGCCTCCTGTAGCACCCTGTGACACTACTAAATAGGGACAGGTGCCTTCCGATTAGATCTTGTGGTGGTATTTTAACATCGTCCCGTTCAGTGTCAAGCAGTAGCAGCTGATCAGAGGAGGCAAGGGAGGCCTTTGTTAGTAGTAGTAATAGTAGTAGTAGTAATTGTTTTTACTGTGAACCTTTATGCACTTTTGTCATTGAGAGCGAAAGATAGTAGCTTGTGTTATTTCTCTTGAACCGCCAGCACTAGGGAGCAAATAGTCGTTAGGAAAGCTAGGTATGTGTCCAATAGGGGAAGGAAAGGGGTTGCCCTGTGTGTTTGCTGACCTCCCCAAAATTCATGCCCGTGATCCGTCACTGGTGTCAAGCGCCTTGGGACGGTCAAAGTTTGAACAAAAGGTGAAACACAAATTCGTTTTGCGATTGCTGTGCGCCATGCTGACCTATAAGGAAGTCGGTACTTGAAGCGGACGAAGTAAACACAACACGCGACACGTGCGTCCACAGTTCGTGGTCTAGTGGCTAGCATTGTTGCCTCTGGATCACAGGGTCCATTCCAGGCCGGGTTGGGGATTTTCTCTTCCCGGGGACTGGGTGTTTGTGGTGTCCTCACCATTTCATCATCATTCGTGAACATGGCGAGATTGGACTGAGCAAAGATTGGTACTTTGTACGTGCGCTGATAACCGTGCAGTCGAGCGCTCCACAAAACAAACATCATTATCATCATCGACACGTGCCTCGCTAGCAGAGCGCTGGCGCCTGTCGCTCCGTAGCACGGCCGGCGGCAGACTGGCCACTCAACTCCGGAGGCGCACGGGACACAAATGACAGGGAAGAAGAAGACGCTGTTTAAGACCATGAGCTACATGAAACTTTGTCTGGTATCACGTACTGGTTTAATTATGAGAATGATATTCGCTAATTATCGGAAACGCTAGAGAATGAGAATCATTATTTAAGCGAATACATCGACGAAGAAGCACTGTTTGAAATCCTCAGATCTACTAGAGACGTACCTGGCCACCAAGAGACATCGTCTAGCTTAAGGGATAACACTGAAAATCTGGTTTAAAAAAGATAGAAAAAAAGGCTCTGAGCACTATGGGAGTCAACTTCTGAGGTCATCAGTCCCCTAGAACTTAGAGCTACTTAAACCTAACTAACCTAAGGACATCACTCACACGCATCCATTCCCAAGGCAAGATTCGAACCTGCGACCGTAGCGGTCGCGCGGTTCCAGACTGTAGCGCCCAGAACCGCTCGGCCACCCCGGCCGGCTGAAAATCTGGTAAACCACCATTTAAATAAATAAGAGAGTGGAAAATCATCCATTACGCCTAACTAGCCTCTCGTTCTAATAACCGTCAACCCCAAGTGGTCAGTGCGCCAGGAAAAAGTACACGGGCGGTCTAGCTACTACAGTCCCCAGGAAGACTCTGTCCTGTTTTTCTCGTGGCACGTATCTCCCCTACACACGCGTCCTGCCAAAACTCATCAGTCACTGCCGCAATATAAAGCTGTTTGGCGTCTCTGTGCAGCTGTTTTGTCTCTTCACAGTGCCAGAGATACGCATGCATGTCCGATGGATCGGGCACTGCGGCAACTACAGGAGTCATTAAATACATGGAATGTATTCGCAGTTGCGATTGTGGACTACCGTATAGTGGAGTGACATTGAAAATTTGTGCAGGACGTGGATTCAAACCATTACCATTACGTTTAAAATGGTTCAAATGGCTCTGAGCACTATGGGACTCAACTGCTGTGGTCATCAGTCCCCTAGAACTTAGAACTACTTAAACCTAACTAACCTAAGGACATCACACTCATCCATGCCCGAGGCAGGATTCGAACCTGCGACCGTAGCAGTCGCGCGGTTCCGGACTGCGCGCCTAGAACCGCGAGACCACCGCGGCCGGCATTACCAGTTTATATTGAGATTGTAATAATGTCTAAACAAGAGCGATGTTCTCCAATTGTGAATTAAAGTTAAGTATTCCAAGAACTACGTTCTTTTCTTTATAGGATAATTACTTTACATTGTTCCAGACCTCACGCCAATCTGCGTGAGCTTAAACGCGTGCCTTTCGGCTACCTCCGAGTGGCTTGGCTGTCTTGCCAAGTCACTACAGGGACTAATTGAGTGACTTTTTCCCTATGTACACTAGTGTTGAAATTTCGTTTCGTGCAGAAAGAGGAGTTGTCACAGAGACATGTCCCTATACCGCACGAAAGAACTTCTGGCTGCAGTAAACAGTTGTGAGATTTCAGAATGTCTTCGGTGATGACAATTTACATGAATTTAGAAGGAACAAACGACGCCCTGAATCGTGAACGAGAAATGTGATAAAAGAAGGTTGTGGATTGGGAGCGTACCAACTGGAAAGGAAACATTGTTCCTAAAAGGGGAACAGGTGCAGATTGCAGGTAAATAGTCATGAAATGCTCATTGTTTGTATCCTCTGTACACAATACACTGACGGAAAGAAATCGCAACACCAAAACATAATTAATGTAGAGTAATTTAATTTCTTGAATACTTTTAACTAGGTGACATATTTAAGTGATTAACATTGCAAAATCACATGTTAATGGTTGCACGAGGTAAGGCGTTGCAAATGTAAAATGTCGTTACGTTAATAACGGTGCAACCGCCAGAATTTCGAATGCTGAGTCTGCAAGTGATGATCGAGAGGATAACTGTGCTTAAAAGAAGTATACGGACACCAGTGACTGTATGCTGGCCCCAGTTTTGATTGTACAAGAGGTGACATCCTTCCTACAAGGAGGGCTGAAGTATAGTGTAACGCTGAAACTGCTAGCAAAAATAAAATAAAACTGGAAATTTAGATGGCTGTAGATTGTGTGATTTGACATTTAAAATCTCCCATGCTGTAAATCAAGGTACTATAAAGGATATTGACTGACATTATATTGCCTATTTAGGTATGTAATGTTAAATTATGAATATTTATACAAGTAATAGGAATGTGTACAAACGTGTTGAAATGATAAAAAAGAATATTTTGTTTGAAAATACAGTTACGTGGTATTTATGGCATTGAAACAGAGGATGACACGCGTAAAGCAGAAATACTAAGCACCTTTTTCCAAAGCTGTTTCACAGAGGAAGACCGCACTGCAGTTCCTTCACTAAATCCTTGCACAAACGAAAAAATGGCTGACATCGAAATAAGTGTTCAAGGAGTAGAAAAGCAACTGAAATCACTCAACAGAGGAAAGTCCACAGGACCTGACGGGATACCAGTTCGATTCTACACAGAGTACGCGAAAGAACTTGCCCCCTTCTAACAGCCGCGTACCGCAAGTCTCTAGAGGAACGGAAGGTTCCAAATGATTGGAAAAGAGCACAGGTAGTCCCAGTCTTCAAGAAGGGTCGTCGAGCAGATGCGAAAAACTATAGGCCTATATCTCTGACATCGATCTGTTGTAGAATTTTAGAACATGTTTTTTTTCTCGCGTATCATGTCATTTTTGGAAACCCAGAATCTACTCTGTGGGAATCTACATGGATTCCGGAAACAGCGATCGTGTGAAACCCAACTCGCTTTATTTGTTCATGAGACCCAGAAAATATTAGATACAGCCTCAGGTAGATGCCATTTTCCTTGACTTCCGGAAGGCGTTCAATACAGTTCCGCACTGTCGCCTGATAAACAAAGTAAGAGCCTACGGAATATCAGAATAGCTGTGTGGCTGGATTGAAGAGTTTTTAGCAAACAGAACACAGCATGTTGTTCTCAATGGAGAGACGTCTACAGACGTTAAAGTAACCTGTGGCGTGCCACAGGGGAGTGTTATGGGACCATTGCTTTTCACAATATATATAAATGACCTAGTAGATAGTGTCGGAAGTTCCATGCGGCTTTTCGCGGATGATGCTGTAGTATACAGAGAAGTTGCAGCATTAGAAAATTGCAGCGAAATGCAGAAAGATCTGCAGCGGATAGGCACTTGGTGCAGGGAGTGGCAACTGACCCTTAACATAGGCAAATGTAATGTATTGCGAATACATTGTATGATTATATGGTAGCGGAACAAACACTGGTAGCAGTTACTTCTGTAAAATATCTGGGAGTATGCGTGCGGAACGATCTGAAGTGGAATGATCATATAAAATTAATTGTTGGTAAGGCGGGTGCCAGGTTGAGATTCATTAGGAGAGTCGTTAGAAAATGTAGTCCATCAACAAAGGAGATGGCTTACAAAACACTCGTTCGACCTATACTTGAGTATTGTTCATCAGTGTGGGATCCGTACCAGGTCGGGTTGACAGAGGAGATACAGAAGATTCAAAGAAGAGCAGCTCGTTTCGTCACAGGGTTATTTGGTAAACGTGATAGCGTTACGGAGAATTTTAACAAACTCGAGTGGCAGACTCTGCAAGAGGCGCTCTGCATCGCGGTGTAGCTTGCTGTCCAGGTTTCGAGAGGGTGCGTTTCTGGATGAGGTATCGAATATATTGCTTCCCCCTACTTACACCTCCCGAGGAGATCACGAATGTAAAATTAGAGAGACTCGAGCGCGCACGGAGGCTTTCCGGCAGTCGTTCTTCCCGCGAACCATACGCGACTGGAACAGGAAAGGGAGGTAATGACAGTGGCACGTTAAGTGCCCTCAGCCACACACCGTTGGGTGGCTTGCGGAGTATAAACGTAGATGTAGTAGTTGTAGACCGTTATTTAAATTAAAAAGGGGATATGTTAGTCATTTTCCATTACCATTTTTTGTTCTTTGCCTTTATTCTGTTATTACGGATTTTGGTGTGAGATTGTGTTCTTCCTGATGGGCATGTGGGGTAACTTTAAGGACTGGGAGTAATGCTATTCATCACTGTACAGTTTTTTTTTCTTTCTTTTCTTCAATATATCTCAAAACTACTGTTGAGTCACCTGTCCGCTGGTTCATCTCAACACCTGAGTAATGACAGAATGGTGTTGAAAACTGTACGGTTGCGCCCTCTGCCGGCAGGAGGAGATGGAGGACCGGCCGCGGGTGTCGACGCTCATCTCCTCGCTCGCCAACTACAGCAACACCATCCCCGCCGCCACCGACCCCGACGCCAAGCCTGCGCCGTCCGCGCGCATGGGCACCCTCATCGGCGTCTACCTGCCCTGCATACAGAACATATTTGGCGTCATCCTCTTCATCCGTCTCACCTGGGTCGTCGGCACCGCCGGCGCCTTTATGGGGTTCCTCATCGTGCTCACCTGCTGCTGCGTCGTAAGTACCCGCCATTATACTTCGGGCCGCTTCAGATGAAGCATCGAAGCCATATGTTGTTGTTGTTGTTGTGGTCATCAGTCCTGAGACTGGTTTGATGCAGCCCTCCATGCTACTGTATCCTGTGCAAGCTTCTTCATCTCCCAGTACCTGTTGCAGCCTATATCCTTCTGAATCTGCTTAGTGTATTCATCTCTTGGTCTCCCTCTACTACGGTTTTTACCCTCCACGCGCCCTCCAGTACTAAATTCGTGATCCCTTGATGCCTCAGAACATGTCCTACCAACCGATCCCTTCTTCTGGTCAAGTTGTGCCACAAACTCCTCCCCAATTCTATTCAATACCTCCTCATTAGATATGTGATCTACCCATCTAATCTTCAGCATTCTTCTGTAGCACCATATTTCGAAAGCTTCTATTCTCTTCTTGTCTAAACTATTTATCGTCCATGTTTCACTTCCATACATGGCTACACTCCATACAAATACTTTCAGATACCACTTCCTGACACTTAAATCTTTATTCGATGTTAACAAATTTCTCTTCTTCAGAAACGCTTTCCTTGCCATTGCCAGTCTACATTTTATATCCTCTCTACTTCGACCATCATCAGTTATTTTGCTCCCCAAATAGCAAAACTCCTTTACTACTTAAAGTGTCTCATTTCCTAATCTAATTCCCTCTGCATCACCTGACTTAATTCGACTACATTCCATTATTCTCGTTTTGCTTTTGTTGATGTTCATCTTATATCCTCCTTTCAAGACACTGCCCATTTCGTTCAACTGATCTTCCAAGTACTTTGCTGTCTCTGACAGAATTATTATGTCATCGGCGAACCTCAAAGTTTTTATTTCTTCTCCATGGATTTTAATACCTACTTCGAACTTTTCTTTTGTTTCCTTTACTGCTTGCTCAATATACAGATTGAATATAATCGGGGAGAGGCTACAATCCTGTCTCACTCCCTTCCCAACCACTGCTTCCCTTTCACGTCCCTCGACTCTTATAACTGCCATCTGGTTTCTCTACAAATTGTAAATAGCCTTTCGCACCCTGTATTTTACCCCTGCCACCTTCATAATTTGAAAGAGAGTATTCCAGTCAACATTGTCAAAAGCTTTCTCTAAGTCTACAAATGCTAGAAACGAAGATTTGCCTTTCCTTAATCTTTCTTCTAAGGTAAGTCGTAGGGTCAGTATTGCCTCACGTGTCCCAACATTTCTACGGAATCCAAAGTGATCTTCCCCGAGGTCGGCTTCTACCAGTTTTTCCATTCGTCTGTAAAGAATTCGTGTTAGTATTTTGCAGCTGTGACTTTATTAAACTGATAGTTCGGTAATTTTCACATCTGTCAACATCTGCTTTCTTTGGGATTGGAATTGCAAGAGCAGTTGAACGAAATGGGCAGTGTCTTGAAAGGAGGATATAAGATGAACATCAACAAAAGCAAAACGAGAATAATGGAATGTAGTCGAATTAAGTCAGGTGATGCAGAGGGAATTAGATTAGGAAATGAGACACTTTAAGTAGTAAAGGAGTTTTGCTATTTGGGGAGCAAAATAACTGATGATGGTCGAAGTAGAGAGGATATAAAATGTAGACTGGCAATGGCAAGGAAAGCGTTTCTGAAGAAGAGAAATTTGTTAACATCGAATAAAGATTTAAGTGTCAGGAAGTGGTATCTGAAAGTATTTGTATGGAGTGTAGCCATGTATGGAAGTGAAACATGGACGATAAATAGTTTAGACAAGAAGAGAATAGAAGCTTTCGAAATATGGTGCTACAGAAGAATGCTGAAGATTAGATGGGTAGATCACATATATAATGAGGAGGTATTGAATAGAATTGGGGAGGAGTTTGTGGCACAACTTGACCAGAAGAAGGGATCGGTTGGTAGGACATGTTCTGAGGCATCAAGGGATCACGAATTTAGTACTGGAGGGCAGCGTGGAGGGTAAAAACCGTAGTAGAGGGAGACCAAGAGATGAATACACTAAGCAGATTCAGAAGGATATAGGCTGCAACAGGTACTGGGAGATGAAGAAGCTTGCACAGGATGTGGCAGCGTGGAGAGCTGCATCAAACCAGTCTCAGGACTGAAGACCACAACAACAACAAGAAAAGTATCTGTTGTTGTGTTGACCACTTTGTTGTTGCGATGGCCACTTCTGTAATTTTTCTGTTCATGGCAGCATGTCGAAACTTTTACCGTAAGTTTTTAAGATTATGTTCTCTGGACACTTCGAAACTTTTTTCGATATCATTATCTGTTACCGATATCCAGGGGCTTAAAATTACCGTACTTGTGCAGAAAACAGCAAAAACGGGTTTGTAACCGTTTTGCGCCATGGTTCGCAGTTATCTAAATAACTAACGATAGAAAATGGCTCAAATTGTAACTATGTAATCTTCAGACGTTAATCTAGAAACGCCATTTTCTCGTTTTCGAAAATCTGTGTCCGTTATCAAGATACGCTCGAAATACCATGATTTTTGAGTACCAAATATACCAACCGGGGGGGGGGGGGGGGGGGGGATGGCCACTTCAGTAATTTATATTAATTGCAAATCGTCGAAATTTTCACCATATGTTCTTAAGATACAATTCTCAGGGAACTGTGAAACACTTTTCATTATCATTATCCGTTATAGATCGAGAGGTTCAAGATTACCGTACTTCCTCGCGTACAATATCCGCGTAACATCCGGTCTGATGCGTGAATATTGTTTTAATTGACGCACTGAATATTTAGCAAGCGTTCTGGAGTAATCGCAAGTGCTCTGAGGTCACCAAACGACGATTTTAGTCAGCATTTTTCACCAATAAAACTTTATGACTTGCTTTTTCTATATAATGGGCACTGCGCGGCTATCCAGACAAGCCCAAAGTGATAGTACGATGACAAAAAAATGGGCTGAAAATGGTGTTGACATGCCTGAAAATGATTTAAAATGACTGCAAAAAAATGTATAACTGGAAATAGGGGAAATTCAATAAAAAATTTCTTGTAAGATGGTTTAATCTCTTAAGATACAAATCATGAGATGGGCGTTTTCTATGAGTAGCAATGTATGAGCGAAGTATCCAGAAAAAATGTAAAGCAAACCATTTTATGCTAACCTTATATTCTGTGCACTTGTTTGTTGTTTGTATGTGTCAAAGTATGTAAATAAAGTGTCAAAACTTCACTGACCTAGCAAGGAAAATTAGAGAGCTAGTGGTAAAATGCTCCTCTCAGAGTACGAAGAAAAGTGAATACATTCCTCTTTCAAATACTGTTGACAGAAGAGAGGGGAATCAGCTGCCTCGGCCCTTATTCCGCTTCCCTCACAACAAATTTTGTGATGTGAACATCTTCGTGGTTTTATGTGCTGTAAGAGAGTAGCAGAGAGGAAGTGAGGTGGGAGAGAGAGTAGTAAATGCCACTGGGAGAGAAAGAGATTAAGGTGCCAGTGATGGTGTGGGAGAAAAAGTGGCTGTGAAAGAGATATAGACGAAGACAGAAGGAGGGGGAGCCACCTTTTTTTATGCTCTGACAGGAGCATTTTTCCGCTGGTTCAATTATTATCATACTTGAAGCCAGAATCATACACTTAGGTTTTTTAAAGGAACAATTGAAACTAGAGTACAGCCTCTCTTGATATTAAAAAAAAGAGGAAGGGATTTGGAAAACTTCCTTTACTGGTAGAAAACTACAAAGGAAGTCTCAAGCATGTTTTCTTCTTTGACTCAACAAAAGAAATACCGTACTTTTTTTCCTCGCTCTTATATCAAGTCAATTCTGGTGAACCCGTTGTCTGCACTCATATTTCTACCTGACTGGTAGATAGATTCATACAGTCGTAGAATAAAATCGGTAGGTCTTTTACTTATGTGGTGTAACGCTTCTGGTTGCCATCCAGAGTGTTTCCAAGGCGTACGGGTAAATACCCGGAAATTCACAAGAGCATATAAAGGATGACAATTATTGAACTGTATGAAGAAACGTAAATTAGTTACAAACTACGGCCTGCATAATTTTATTCAATGTCACTACAGATATTCGGATTTAGGTTACGACATGTTCGATATGTCTGCCATCATTGACGATGATGTGGCACAGACGAATAGCGAAGTTCCGCATGACCCGCTGAAGTGTCGGAACATCAGTGATGTTGATGACATCCTGAATGGCTATTTTCAGCTCAAGAGTAGTTTTGGGGTTATTGCTGTACACCTTGTCTTTAATATAGCGCCACAAAAAGGAGTCGCATGTGTTAAGATCTGGAGAATATGGCGGCCAATCGAGGGACGTGCCGGTGGCCTCTGGGTACAACACTGGAGCCAGAATGCAGTCCCCAAAGCAAAAATGACATCAAAACCTCAACTGCTTCAATGGGGTAGAGCTCTGTCTTGCATGAACCACATCTTGTCGAAATCAGGGTCACTTTGGTTAACGGAGATGTTATCATCTTTCAAAACTTTTATGTACCATTCAGTAGTCACCATATCGTCAATGAATACTGCACCGATTATTTCTTGACTGGACATTGCGAACCAAACAGTCACCCGTTGAGCGTGAAGAGCCCCCACTATCGAAAAATGTGGTTTCTCAATCCTCCAAATGCACCAGCTTTGCTCATTGACGAACCCGTCCAAATGAAAGCGTCGTTGCTGAACCAAACAACAACGCGCGTACTAATTCCGGTGGCCAACCATGCAGTTTTATCCTAATGCAAATCGTTCAGAAGTTATGACGATTTTATTTCGGGTAGGTCAATAATTATCCCCCTGTGTTAATGCCATATCTGTTTGGTTTGCCGGGTATATATCCAAAAAAAGCTGTAGACTGCCAGAAAAACGTTGATTTTGATCCCATGATGACATACATCACTGGAGATAGTAGATGTATTGATAATGGTTTCAACAACGTCTGTCAACAAATAGCGTAGTGGCATAGCTACCAGAGTGCAGTCTGTGCCTACCCTTTAATAGGGAATGCTCATGGCTAGAAAACTGTGTAGTACAAACGTGTGAAGCAAGCAGGCAACCATGCCATGGAGACTCACTTGTACTACATACAGCCAAATGAACGAGTTTGAAAGGTGTTACATTGTGATCATGAGTGGTGGGATGGTCCTTTGGGAGAATTGCTACACAAGTTGGACGTGCTGTGTCATTTGTACAATGATGCAGGTATTAGTGGTCATGTGGACATTCTTACACCCATAGATGAGTTTCTGGACGTTCACGCAACACGTCTGTCTGGATCGCCGTATTGTAAGGGAGCAGTGGCAGATCGTACAGTTACCGCAGTAGAGATAAAAAGGCTTGTGAGCCCAAACATGTCAACACAGCTGTTACGAACTTTGTGGGACTACGGGCATACACACCTCTAGCCCACTCACACTGCAGTGTCGACGTACACGGCTCAACTGGTGCCATCATAGGATTGCTTGGAAGATGGAATGGTCATTTATGCATACGACGTAGACCTGGCGCACGTTGTCGCATAGAGTGCATTCATCCAAGACACATCAGCCCCAAACCAGGCCTTATGGTCTGGGGTGCGATAAGTTACAACTCTCGTTATCTTTCGCTAACCAGTGCTCTGTAAGTGCAGAATGTTGTTAGATCCATTCTTTTTCCATTCTTGCAACAGGAAGGTGATGTGTTGTTACAACAGGACAATTCTCGCCCATACACTGCCCCTAAAACTTAATGTAATCAGCAAGATATGCAGCAAATTCCCTGGTCAGCACAATCTCTGGACTTGTCTCTAATCGAGCACATGTTGGATATGATAGGACGAGAACTGACTCTTGCAGCTTGTCCACCAACAACTTCTAACTGAACAACCTGAATAGGTCAAGCAGGCACAGCATAACATACCCATGGACAGTATTCGCAGTATGTATGATCGATTGGATGCCAGACTGCACCACGTACTAACGCGTGTGTTTCGGCAATGGTCAAAACCCTTTGTGCTGTTGATCTGTAAAGGTAATCATTTCACATCCATGTACATTGATGCAACAGCAACTCTTGAATTGGAAACCTCTAAAAGGATGTACTAATTTTCTCTGCCATTGTATTTTCTTAATGGTACATAACTTTGGACAGTTCTGCAGTAACAGAGAATATTTCCCAAATCGCTGTTTGTTGTGTAACTGTCCCTTTTCATCATGAGTCACATGAATGACAAATCTGAGACATTGTATGATGAGGAATTCAAAATGTTTTTTGTTCCTTGTGAGGCAAAATTTTAATTTTTCGGTGCTGCCTCCACCAGGTACCCACAGATGCAGTAAGCTCTTTCTTTTGATAACACCAGCTGGAAATAAAGAGACTTATGAAAGCTGTCAGTTCAGTAACATCATTTGGTTTTACGTCTTTCATGTTGAACTGAAGCTTTGATGCTCTCAGTATACCAATTTCTATACAGAATTACAAAGAACTAATTGTCATATTTGATGCTGTTCTAAAATTCCAGAGCAAATTTTCATCTATGATGCAGTTCCAATATTCCAGTTCAACAACATTTATTGACTTTACATGTCTGTCATGTTGAACTTAAGCTTTGATGATCTCAGTACTCTGGTACTGATTTGTACTGATTTGTATACAGAACTGCATTTAACAACAGTCGTTTTCCTGAAGTACTTCTTCCTAATGTTCATTGTTGTTATCTTTTGGTTCTCAGTCTTCCTACCAAACTTCAGCATCATCACAACCTGCATCACATCTTCTTCAAAGTTCGCTTGAACTTCATTATTATCCTCCTTGAGTATCATTTTGGAGTCCTTCAAAGCACATCTTACTGTAGGCTGACATGATTAAGTATATTCTTTCTAAAACAATAAAATTGCTATAAAATAAAGCAACCAGATGCAGTGTATTAGTTTGATACCTGATATTCAGGCAGCCAGAATAATTTTTTAAAAGAACTAAAAAGAAAATAATACATTTTATACTCAAAAATAGCTTTGTACTATTTAACAAAGTTATGTTGGTAACCAAATACAAGGTGGAGCAGAGGAAACGTCATTGAGTTGATTTTCTTCTCGCAGAACTCAAATTTGGATCCTCCCCTGAAAGTTAAACAAGGCTGTCTACAATATTTCATTCGGCACAGCTGCAGTTTCCTGACGAACGGAAATCTTGAGGTCATCGATTGTATGGGGCTTATTCACGTACATCCTTGATTTCAAGTATCTCTACAAAAAGAAGTTACAGATTGATAGTCGGATGAGCATAGGGGCCAAGAAACACCACCTTATCATGAAACAACCTGTCCTGGGAACATTGATCGTATCACTTCCATGGAATCTATCATCATGTGAGCAATATTTCTCTCATGTTCACTCGATGCCTTTCAAGTTCTGGACAAAGAAAGTTGTTTAACATTTCGACGTAGCACTCTGATGTTGCTGTAGCTACAATTCCTCCCTCTTCTAAAATATAAGGTCGAACAACCCGTATCTTGGAAATACTGCTCCACACTGTAGCTTTTGAGCTGGTGTAGTTCATGTGGGTTCTCTGATGCCCAGTATCAATGCTTCTGAACATTATATGTGTAATCATCCAGATGAAAATGGGCTTTATCACTTATGGATACTGGGACATCTGCATCATCCATAAGAATAGCGTTCATTATGCCATAAGGTTCTCTAAAGTGCACAAAATCCATTTCACATAGCTGCCAAACAATCATTATTTTGTATGGGTGAAATTTGAGACCATCATTCAAGATGGGATGAAGCAAATGACATAACTTACCCAGTGATACTAGGCATAGTGGATCATTTTGGACTAGCAAGAGCTCTGTCTACGTTTTCGGGAGTTCGAACTGAATGGGGAAGACCACATGGTATCTTTTTCATCACAGATCCAGTACCTCTAAACGCTGTAACCCCGTAGAGTATTGTGTTTTGATCTGGAACTGCATCTTGATGTCCAACATTAAATTTCAACACAAGAAGTTAAACTGTGACCACAGAATAATTGTTTATGAAGAACTGCTCGACCGCAGTCTCATGATGCTATATGATCCAACGCTCCACAGAGACTGGAATTGCATTGTGTTAGTTGTGTGCCAACAGTCGCTCAAGGTGGGTGCCCCTACTCGTTGCCGAGTACTAGTGGTCTAAAAAAACCATGTAGATGTACTATTGAAATGAGATGGGATAGGGTGCAGTGTATCAGTTTGCACATTCAGCATATACCTCAACAACAAAGTAGTCGCTCTGCTTGCTAAACAATGATGAAGATGGTTTGGAAAGGGAAGCGAAAAGACATCATTGCTGTCAATTGTTGACAAATAACTGACAGAAAATTTCGACATGTACGCCTATCATTTTCACCGGCTGTGCCTGACAGAACGTTAAGGGAGCCAGGTAAGATACATGAGCTTGCACCTACAGTACCTCTTTTTAAAGTTCTCAGTGCATTTCAGTAAATATTTTTCTACATGTAGCACATATATCTTAAGCAACATTGTTGTAAACTTTCATGGTTCTAGATTGTCAAATTCAAAATACAAAAAAATGATTAGTTAATAAATACTAATTTTTAAGTATAAAAATATAGTCTTTTTTAGGTATCATTTTCTCAAAAAATATAAATGCTATTTTTATGAAAATTTACATTTGGTTTGTGAGGTGTATTCTTGAGAAGTGTGGGAAGAATTATGCCTTTAGGACAAATAGTTGATGTGTTATATTTTTTGTATGATAAAGAAAGAAATCATTTGAAAATTTTGTATCGTTTTTCTCACAAAGCGCCATAGAATACCTAAAGTTTGAACTTTAAAAAGTAAAAGTTGGGAAACTGTACTGTGGGTTGTATAAAGTAATTGTGCCAAATCTCAGCTTTTGAGAAAGTGGTTCTTTCAAACAAACATTCTTATTGTTTTTTTTAACTTCAGAACATTACAGCTCAATATTCATTTTGATTCACACCTTAGTTTTGTTCTTGGCTGAAGTCTGTTCTTCACTCTTTCCTCCTTTGAAGAAGTCTCTGCAACTCAATCTGCATAGAAGACTAACTGTTCCATCCATCTGGCAAAGAGCTTTGGTAATGTTCAGTGCCGACTTTATTGCAAGTCCATAGTTCTGCTTATGTCACCATAGTTCTGCTTATGCCACCACTATTAAAATGCAAAACTGCATAATATACTCTAATTTGCAATTCTTTTAGTTCATGAAACACAATTTTTTGTAGAGACTCTCATATACTGTTGTTGAAGCCTTAGTTCAGGTTCTGAGTTCAACCATGAAGATAATGTTTTCAGTTACTTCTCATCAGTCAGTCCCTTATACGCAGGTTTGTCTGAATAACAGGTTAAGGAAGTGAGAGATAATGTTTGTACACTTCATCAGCAATAGAATCCCACTAAAAACTGCACCAAGATTCACTTCTCTTAGGGCACAGGACATGCTGAGGTTTTTCATCTGTTGAAGCATTATTCAACAAAGAAGCCCATATTGCAAGTTTCGTAGCCTCTGGATCATTTACATTACTTCTAATGGCATTACCACAATATATTTGCAAAAGATCTATTTCTGTGTAAGTTGCCCAGCCCATCCCAGTCCCTTGTTGTCACTCAGTTTTTGCATTGTTCCCATCCTTTTTTAGACAAACCCTACACACTCCAATTTTACAACTTCTGCTCAATCACTATAGGGCCTTAACTCGTTAATTTCTGGTGTAAGTCATGACCACCGAGGTGGTGTAAATAACACACACCACATTCATACCCTGATCGTCTGGAAATTCACTGTAGACCGCCATACCTCCACTAGACGCAACACAGTTTTTGTCATATTTATTATTAGGCTCTTCATTATTGCAACATTGACAAAGTTTGTTAGAATCTCTGCACCAGTAACTGTACTGGTATCAAATGATGTGGCAGCAACAACACCATGATGAGAGGTGTGGCAATGTTTCTACCACAGTTCATCGACAGCTACTCAAATTTCTTGCTGTCCATCATGTGTTGACACAGCTTCTTGTGCAGCAATTCTCATACTCCTTCCAATTAATGTCTTTCAAGTTTCTTAAAATTATATCATATTATTTGGAAAACTTGGATGGTGGTGGTGGCAAATCCAGCATTGCACACAATAATTCTGCACTACACTGTCCTTTCCCAATGCATCTCGTACCATAAACCATTCTTAAATTTGTAATTTTAAACATTTTTATTGGCTGAGGTCCAGCCAAATTTGTATCATATTACTTGTGTCTTGTAGGTTCTTAAATTCTCATTGAATTGGATTCATTGCAAACTTAACATGTAATCACCAACTTGGTACAGAATCCAGATCCAACCCTTTTATCCTCTACTATGTACAAAGAACATACAGCTGAACAATATTTGCAACTAGTACTATTACTTACAAAGACTGTCTATACTAACAATAACATTATCATACCACTACTTACAGATTGGGCTTCCACAGTAGACCTGTTTACATTTTCATTAAAACTAAAAAACTTCTTTCTTGGTTAGTTGCTGCATGTTCTTTTGCTCTCATGTACACATTAACTCAAAATTTTCATTTAGGAAACACAGTATAAAGACAAAATGTATCACGCAGAACAGACAGGCCACAACATGATTACAAGTACAAGAAACTTCTGTTTACGAGTTAAACAGAACCACAGATGCCATATTGAAACATGTGAACATTGTGATCTGTATAACAGGTTATCGACACATCTGATATGTAAAACAATACTTCCCCATGAATTTATCTTAAAAGTTTGTGTGATATGTCAATTAAAAAAAGAGCTATGGCAAATGGGTGTTAAAGGGATGTGTGCATATTTGAATTATTTTTTTGTCATTGCTAATTATACAGACACAATAAAGTGGACCTTGTGTAACATATAAAAGAACGGAGAATTTTTTATCAATGAAATTCCAAAACACCATTTTTCAACATGTATCCTGTCTGGTTCCCTTAAGGAATATGAATTTGCTTATTGTATGAAGTTGGGGGGGGGGGGGGGGTTGCATATGAAAGACTAGTGTGAAGAGCTTCATGAAACCAGACTTTGAACTGAAGATTACAGTAATGGTCATGAATACACTGTCTGACAAAAAAATGTGAAGAAAACAGAAGAAATGGTCACTTGTCAATGTAAAATCATACAGGTATGTAAAAGATTAGTTTTGCATTTCTCTGTGACAGGTAGAACAGCCATCAGAGTGCATTAGTGTTGCACTTGTTTAGTGCTGTTACCAGACACGATAGAGTGTGGGTGTGAACAGCACCAAGTATTGCGTGATCACTGTGAAGATCATGAGGATGCAGTATACTTGTGCAAGTCCGTGTTGTAGCACCTGACATTGTTGTGATGGGGCCTCATTGTGAGTCTCCATTTGGCAGGCTAGTCAAATTTTGCAATATCCAGATTTGTGGAACATTTGGGGGTGACTGTAGAACATTGTTAGACTGGGTGGGAACATGAAGGCAAGCAAACCGATCACGATTTTGGTCACTCATGTCTGACCACCACAAGGGAGGATTGTCATACTGTGCACCAAGCACATCTTACCCGCATGACATGCCATCAGAGCAAAAGTAATGGATTATCTGCAATACCTGGTTACATCTCCCACTGTTGGTGGGAGACTAGCAGCATCTGGACTGAGGAGTTACCATCCCACACATAGGCTGCCATTAACACCATGACACAAGCAGCTATTTTTGGAGCGGTATCGTGACTGGGAAACATTGAATGCTGATGAATTGCATTGCATTGTGTTACGCAATGAATTGTGGTTCTACAGTACACCAGATGACCATTATCGGTGAGCATGACGACAATATAGGGAGAGGTCTGATTCTTGCAATTTTTTGGAGAGGCACTGCATGTTACTCCTGGCTTCATTGTGTGTAGATGTCAGCCGTGATTTCAGGTCATGGCTGCTTATGGTTGAAGGAAATTTGACAACACAATATTACATCACAAACATGGGTTATCTCTCCTGTGACTAGTGTGATGCCATTTTTCAATGGGCCAATGCTCGTCCACATATGATACTTCTCTGCGTGACATTGAGGTACTGCCATAGCTAGCAATATTTCCAGATCCGTCCCTAATAGTACAAGTCCGGAACAGCTTGGACTTTAAACTACATACCAATGCCAGTATTGAGAGTATCAAGGACCAGGTACAACCATTGTGAGCTAGCTTGCATCAGGACAGCGCTCTTTCCAACCAAATCAACACATGTTCCCAGGCCAGAGGGGGGTTCAATATCTTACTGGTAAGTGGGCTCATACTACTAACTTCTTTGTAAATTTGACTCGATTTTGTAATCATTTCTTTCTCAACCAGGAAGTTTCATTTCCTTTTTCCCTTCTGTGTGCTTCACTTTTTTGCCATCCGATTATTTTTTGTGCAGTTTTTTCCTGGTTAATGGAAATCAGTGTATTTGCAGATGAAGAAGAAGGTTTTAATTGTGTATTTTGTATGCCACAGACAATGCTGACAGCCATCTCGATGAGCGCCATAGCGACCAATGGTGTGGTGCCAGCGGGAGGCAGCTACTTCATGATCTCACGCTCACTCGGTCCAGAGTTCGGCGGTGCGGTTGGCATGCTCTTCTACACGGGCACCACACTTGCCGCAGCCATGTACATCGTCGGTGCAGTCGAGATTGTCCTAGTGAGTAATGGTCATTCTTACTTCTTTTACTTTAAATTCAGACCATCCACCAATACGCAGAGTACTACAGTGATTTGTTATCATTTGAACCTTCGGAATGTACCTGTGGAGAGCTAGCATGGGCCCTGGGGTAGGTCTCCTTGGAACCTCTCTCATTACCAATAAAGGTGCAGTAGCTGTACTCCAAATACATTATCTTATCAAAAGTATCAGGATGACCACTAGATGTCATGTGAGGTGGACTCGCCAGTATAAAAGAGGAAAGGGAGTATTGCGTTCGTCAGTAGAAAAGCAGTAACAGCAGATTGGTTTTGTCAGGAGAGCTCATTGACTTTCCCTTCTTAAGCTGCCCAAGTCAATGGTTCATGTTGTGATTGTGAAGTGGAAATGTGAAGGGAAAGCCACAGCTAAACCATGACATGTAGTGACGGGATGGGTATCTGGCCACTCTATACAACTAAGATTCCCAAATCCAGATTAAACAGCTAACCCCATGAAGATATGGGATAAAGACCAGAAAAAAGAAGAAAGATTCATTTGAGAAAAATAACATGAACAACACGTAACCCAGAGTGAAGCAGATAAAGCATTTGATTAAAGGGAATCACACAGTTTCTAGTTGAGATTGGCAGTGTCATAAATGGCATAGTGCAGAACTGACTACCTGTACCTGAAGCAGACATAGTGTAAAACACCCCAATTAAAAACTGGCATGTTAAAGTATGCACATAATAATGTTGAATGTGTGGCCTACACTAGCAAAGTGCAGTTTCTTATGTGCTGTATTGTAACGCATGACAAACTACTGGTGAGTGTTGTTAAGGACTGTAACAGAGCTATGTATGCAATAGATATGTGGGGATATCAGAAACGACATACACTATGTGATCAGGGGATATCAGAAACGTGATCAAAAGTATCCGGACACCTTGCTGAAAATGAATTACAAGTTTGTGCCACCCTCCAACGGTAATGCTGGAATTCAATATGGTGTCAGCCCACCCTTAGCCTTGATGACAGCTTCAACTCTCGCAAGCATATATTCAATCAGAGACTGGAAGGTTTCTTGGAGAATGGCAGCCCATCCTTCACGGAGTGCAGCACTGAGGAGAGGTATCAATGTCGTTCAGTGAGACCTCACTCGAAGTCGGCATTCTAAAACATCCCAAAGGTGTTCTATAGGATTCAGGTCGGGACTCTGTACAGGCCAATCCATTACAGGGCTGTTATTGTCGTGTAACCACTCCGCCACAGGCTGTGCAACAAGAACAGGTGCTCGTTCGTGTTGAAAGATGCAGTCGCCATCCCCGAATTGCTCTTCAACAGTGAGAATCAAGAAGGTGCTTAAAACATCAATGTAGGCCTGTGCTGTGATAGTGCCATGCAAAACAACAATGGTTGCAGTCCCCTCCATGAAAAACATGACCACACCATTACACCACTGCCTCCGAATTTTACTGTTGGCACTAAACACAACCAGCTGTTTTTTCCCATGAAGTGTTGAGTGCTGTTGACAAGGGATTTCAGATTGATTCCGTATTTCTAGATTTCCGGAAGGCTTTTGACACAGCACCACACAAGCGGCTTGTAGTGAAATTTCTTGCTTACGGAATATAATCTTAATTATGTGACTGGATTTGTGATTTCCTTTCAGAGAGGTCACAGTCATAATAATTGACGGAAAGTCATCGAGTAAAACTGATGTGATTTCTGACGTTCCAAATGTAGTTTTATAGGCCCTTTGCTGTTCCTTATCTACATAAACGATTTGGGAGACAATCTGAGCAGCCGTCTTAGGTTGTTTGCAGATGACGCTGTCATGTATCGACTAATAAAGTCATCAGAAGATAAAAAAAATTGCAAAGCGATTTAGAAAAGATATCTGAATGGTGCAAAAATTGGCAGTTGACCCAAAATAACGAAAAGTGTGATGTCATCCACATGAGTGCTAAAAGGAATTCGTTAACTTCGGTTACACTGTAAATCAGTCTAATCTAAAATCCGTAAATTCAACTAAATACCTAGGTATTACAACTGCGAACAACTTAAATTGGAAGGAACTCATAGAAAATGTTGTGGGGAAGGCTAACCAAAGATTGCGTTTTATTGGCAGCACACTTAGAAAATGTAACAGATCTACCAAGGAGACTGCCTACACTACACTTGTCCATCCTCTTTTAGAATACTGCTGCGTGTTGTGAGATCCTTCCCAGATAGAACTGACGGAGTACATCAAAAAAGTTCAAAGAAGGGCAGCACATTTTGTATTATCGCGATATATGGGAGAGAGTGCCACAAAAATGATACAGGATTTGGGCTGGACATCCTTAAAAGAAAGGCATTTTTTGTTGCAATGGAATCTTCTCGCAAAATTCCAATCACCAAATGTCTCCTCCGAATGCGAATAATGTTTTGTTGACACCGACCTACACAGGGAGAAATCATCACCACTATAAAATAAGGGAAATCAGAGCTTGTACGGAAAGATGAAGATGTTTGTTCTCTCCTCACGCCATATGAGACTGGAATAATAGAGAAGTGTGAAGGTGTTTCGATGAACCCTCTGCCAGGCACTTAAATGTGATTCGCAGAGTATCCATGTAAATATAGACACACGCTGGCAGATGACATTCACCGGGCATTCGCCATACCCACACCCTGCCATCGGATCGCCACATTATGTACCGTGATTCGTCACTGTACACAATGTTTTTCCACTGTTCAGTCGTCCAGTGTTTAGCTCCTTACACCAAGCAAGGTGTCGTTTGGTATTTATGGGCGTGATGCGGGCTTATGAGCAGCCGCTCGACCATGAAATCCAAGTTTTGTTTCCTTCCGCCTATCTGTCATATTACTTGCAGTGGATCCTGATGCAGTTTGGAATTCCTGTGTGATGGTCTGGATAGATGTCTGCCTAATACACATTATGACCCTCTTCAGCTGTCAGCGGTCTCCAGTCAACAGACGAGGTTAACCTGTACACTTCTGTGCTTTACGTGTCCCTTCACATTACCACTTCAATATCACATCGGAAACAGTGGACCTAGGGATGTTTAGGAGTGTGGAAATTGATCACATGGTTTATATCGCTTGCCAGAGGGCAGAGGAATATCTGTGGGTGAGTCAAAGACAGCAGTGTGTTCTGAGCCATGATACGATGTAGACATGTTGATGTATTGCACTTTGTGAATAAAGTGTATTCACTATCAACTGCCTTGACTTCATTATTGTGACATTACCCATCACCCAGTCGGGAAATACTGCCATAGTAGTGACCTCACATCAAATGCAAAATGTGTTGCACAAGGATTTATATATATATGTGATTGGACATTCACCCACTTCACATATACCTACACAGCCAGTCGGGTACTATAACATCTTAGGAGCCTTCTTTCCTACTGCGCTGCAGTCTCAGGAAGGTTTGTTGTGATCAATATCAACTTGGCTGACTATAACCATGCCGCATCACAGCCATTACCTATCTCACACTCAGTTCCCAGGCTAAACTGCCACCAGTTTGACCAGAACAACCTACTTTAAGGTTCACCACCATGGAGTGTGCCTTTAGTTCGTTAGCCATTTCTGATCATGACACCTGATTCATTACCCTGATTTGGCATCTGGCAGAAAACACCGACTTAATTAATGACTTCATATTAGCACCAACCACTCACAACAAGTATGACACAACCAGATCTGAACTATTAAAATGATTCTCATGAACAGCCTAGCAAAAGTTGAAACAAGCTACCCATGAACAACAATTGGCTGATAGAATGCCATCTCAGTTCATTCTGTGCTACTCTTGACATTAACCTCATGCCTTTGGCTGCTCTTTATCGTTGAACTTCTGCTACAATTTGCAGTTATGTCAGAGGAAGCTGAACCTCTGGAAAAACAAATGGCTCTGGTGGACAGAATGCTTACAGCATGACTGGACCACCTGAAAATCTGCAACGCATATAATCCCACACCGTGCAGCCATGACTATCGCCAGACACCCCACTGGACAACTCAAGTCAATCCTCCCCTCCCCCCACTCACAAGGAGCAACAAGCAGCCCACACACCTTGTCAGCAATTCCTGGCGACAAAGGCAAGGGTGCCATGGATTTCTCAAGGTCACATCTATGCTGTGGTACCATTGTCAGTTTGGTGCTACCACACATAACTGTCGCACACCATGTGCATTTCTGAGCTCCAGACACATGTCATGTTTACCGTCAAGTCACTTGACAGTCATATGGATACGCACATCCCCTTGATCATACACCTGGGAGACTGGTCCTGAGAACTGACTTCCTGCATCACTTCTATCTCTCTCCAGACATACCACATGCCTTGCTCCTGCACCACGATATCTGCTGCCGCATCCAAAGGTTATTCACCCAGACAACCCCATACCTGCATGACACAACAGCACCTCAGGGTCATCTCGCACAGCCACTACTCTGCTATGAGTGAGGATGCATGCTTGGCTTCAGCCTGCTGACCGACCATGCCCCTCCACCCACTCATGCAGCACCTGTACATCTGATGACCCTGAATACATGCCGTAACACAGAGGTTAGTCCAGTACACTCTGCTTCTATGCGCAGCACCTCACCGTCCTTTCTACTCATGCTCGCACAAAGGCGCAAGTTTCTGTGATACATATTGGCAAGGTGCATCGTATTCTGACAGCCGCCAGTGTGTCACAAGATGCGTCGATTGGTCGTGGGTAACTTCCATGCCGCTAAGACAGCGATTGATAAATTGTTATAGGCAGGCATAGTTCGCCCATCTGACAGCCTCTAGGTATCACCAATCAAATTAGTATGGATAAAAGACACAACTTTGAGACTCTGTGGTGCCTAAAGAGTTCTCAACACCAGTAGGGAGTATGACAGCCTGATATACAAGATTTCATGAACTCACAAACAGGCGCAACTAAGCTGATGGGAAAAAAATCACAACACCAAGCAGTAGTTTTGAACATAAACAAGAGTTGCTAGATGTGTTTCTACATCTGAAAGATTTTCAAATTTCATGCTAGTTGCTATGCTGATGGGAAAACAATCACTACACCAAAAAGTAGTTTTGAACATAAACAAGAGTTGCTAGATGTGTTTCTACATCTGAAATATTTTCAAATTTCATGCCAGTTGCTAATTTTTTTTTTAATTTTTTAATTTATTTTATTTTTTTTATATATATCCTGGCTTGTTTACTATACAAAAGTAACAATTACTGGAGTGGTCTTTGGGTTCTCACCAAATCATTCGTATACCAAACGAAATTTATCGCGTGTTTCTTTTGTCCACATTCTCAAACCCTCCACACACTGCTTTCAGACTTTGTGAGGGACCCATGATTTATCTTGGTCGCCAATTTTTGCTTTAAAATAAGCAAATTAGGCTTCCCTGACAAAATTACTGATGTTTGTCTGTCGACGGGGAATGGTAAAACAAATAACAAAACGAATCAGGGCTGTTTAAGCACTTACGGCATGAACTACCAGTGGCAGACATAAAGACACTTTTTCATTTATATATATATAAGAAGTAAATACTGCTAATCTTGTGTAAATACAAATTCTTGCACTATGCATCAGAAACCGGCTTCACTATATCAGAACGACAAGTACACCTGTTTACTACAGCGTCTCATGCGTAACTGACCACATTGGTATAGACAATATGAATCTAAACCTGTCGCGCGGCGTCACTATCCCCTCCAGTTGTCACTGGTTCAAAATGGTTCAAATGGCTCTGAGCACTATGGGACTTAACAGCTGAGGTCATCAGTCCCCTAGAACTTAGAACTGCTTAAACCTAACTAATCTAAGGACAGCACACACATCCATGGTTGTCACTGGTTTAAAGTACGCTGACAGAGTGCAGCACTGCTTTCTGTAACAAACAAGTTACCTGTCAGATGCGTAATCGCATGCGCAACAACTGTAGAAACAAAACTTGACGTGGTAGGAAAAAACCAATTACAGTTTTGGAATCAGCATGTCCGTTTACCTCTAAAACAATGTAAGAATCAAAGTCAGCAGAAATTAAGTTACAAATTGTTCCCCAGTATTTTCAAAGACACACATATATCACAAAAGTATACACTTAATGCTAGCAGTTTTCACAAAGATAAGGTGGAATATGGAAAGCAGTCCACAGATCTGTAGATCAAAGAAAAGACATTCCACACTTTTTGTCTTAATGTTTGACTATTTGCATCCCAACATATGTAACCTTAATTTTAGCTGTGACATTTCCTACAATTTTGAGAAATAACACAGCAAGATTTTTGGCATCAATAAAAATTAAGTATCAATCCACTGAAGATGTGAGATGATTAAATATATTTGCATTGATCAAACCTCTCCAAGTCAAACAAATTACAATTTTCATGTAGTTACATTTATAAAAAGATTTCTAGAACAGCATATACTTTCTTACTTATCCACGTCACCCTATTTTGTACCCATATTCTTGCAGCATGCATTCATCTCAACTGTGGACAGCATACATTGAGAAGTTTGCTGCTGTGTTGTTTCTGCCAACTGTCCACAGTTGATAGCAGTGTAGTGAAAACAACATCATTGCCACATAAAACAAGTCATTTCCATCCAAATAACCTAGGTCAAAAGATGCTCCTTAGAGGTTATCTCGGACCATATTCCCATTTTTAGATTGTTAAAATGTGTCAAATCACCTGTGGAAAGTCTATAGGGAGAGATGGCACAGCATTCCAGGGCCAACCTCCAACATCATTTGTTATGTCTGACTGTAGTGGTCCAGTAAAACAAACGAGTAAGTAAAGCTTGAAAAATTAGTCTGATGTTGCACAGTCTAGGTTCTGTGTACAGTTCATCCATCAAGAAACAGGCAAATGGAGACCATCAACTACCACACTCAAATGTGTTGGTCGCAAGTTAATTTTTGTGCCAACAAAGTGAAGTGGGAATCATGAAATGCTTCTTGATTTGTTGAAAGTGTTGAGAATGTCATTAGTATAGAGGTACATGTGAAAACATTTGAAACCATTGTGGTAAAATAAATGGAATTGCAGAGCCTAAACAGTGATTGCTGTAACTGCTCCCGTGAAGAATGTACAAGGTAAATCACCCATAGCCTGAATAATTACAAAGTGATACTGTAAATGTGAGCAGAATTGTGCTGTATTGCGCTTTGTAGAGTGTAACGGATATTTGTAAACTGGGACACTGTGCATGGCCATGAACAGTTGATATCAGTCTAGCATGTGACTAAGCAGTGTAAAGTAACAAAGGGTAAAAAAATGACCTGAGCATGCTGGATCATAATTAGTTCAGAAAAGCCCCGCTTTGCTTGGTCTCACTGTAAACTGACTACCTTAGATGTTGTCAGAATCATTAAAAGTTATTGAAAACAGGTTAATCACCAGTTATTGTACCCAATTTTGTATTGCTAAGGTATAAAAAAATCATTTATTGTTGTTGTTGTTGTTGTTGTTGTTGTTATTAGGAAATTAGAGTAATGTACGAGGGTTGTTTTTTAAGTAAGGGCCGTTTTTATTTTTTAAAAAAGATACAAATACTTTTGTAAAAAAACTTTTATTTTCTGATTCTACACACTTTTACCTATTTTTCTACATAGTTGCCTTGTTTATTTAAGCACTTGTCATACCGTACAACTAAGTTTTCAATTCCTTCTTCAAAGAATTCGGCCACCTGCTCCGACAGCCAAGAGTTCACGGCGGCTTTCACTTCATCGTCTTCATTGAAGCGCTGCCCGCCAAGATGGTGTTTCAGGTACCGGAAAAGGTGAAAATCGTTAGGAGCAAGGTCGGGGCTGTATGGTGCATGGTCCAAAACTTCCCAGCCAAAATAATCAATCAAATCCCGAGTCTTTTTAGAGGTGTGAGGCCTAGCGTTATCGTGCAGGAGCAAAACTCCTTTTGTCAGCATGCCGCGCCTTTTGTTTTGAATTGCTCTGCAGAGCTTCTTTAGAGTTGCACAGTAGGCATCTGAGTTGATTGTCGTTCCTCGTGGCATAAAGTCCACTAGCAAAACACCACGCTGGTCCCAGAACACAGTTGCCATAATCTTGCGCTTTGACAGCGTCTGTTTGGCTTTGACCTTGACGGGTGAGGTTGT
Organism: Schistocerca piceifrons; assembly: GCF_021461385.2. Taxonomy (NCBI): domain Eukaryota; kingdom Metazoa; phylum Arthropoda; class Insecta; order Orthoptera; family Acrididae; genus Schistocerca; species Schistocerca piceifrons. The sequence goes on along the minus strand of NC_060142.1, from coordinate 508,231,286 downwards.
GTGTCGCTATTCCATCGACTGTCGCTTGCTTTCGGGAGTGATATGGGATACCCATGTTTCATCTCCAGTGACAGTTTGACTCAACATGTCATCCCCTTCTTCCTCGTAATGAATCAAAAAGTACAATGAAGTGGCAAATCTCTTCCCTTTGTGGTCCTCTGTGAGGAGTCTGGGTACCCACCGAGAACACAGTTTCTTAAAGTTTAGGTTTTCAGACACAATTTTGTACAAAACCGATCTTGAAACTTGTGGAAATTCCAAAGAAAGAGTGGAAATTGTGAATCATCTGTCCTCACGAATCTTTGTTTCGACTGCAGCCACCAAATCATCAGTGATCACAGAGGGCCGGCCTGAGCGTTCTTCGTCATGGACGTTTTGACGGCCATTTTTAAACTCTCTAACCCATTGACGCACTTTACCTTCACTCATTGCGTTCAAGCCATAGACTTCTGTTAACTGATGATGAATTTCTGCAGCTGATAGGCTCCTCGCGGTCAAAAAACGTATCACTGACCGTATCTCACACGCGGCGGGCGATTCAATAATCGTAAACATCATAAAGTACCACAGCGATGCATACACGTCAGATACAGAGCTGCAACTTGCATCAGTGTGAACGGGAAGGATGCCGGCAAGTGGCGCGGTGGCTTGTTGCGGCGTCCGCGTGAAATACAGGACTATACGCACGAACGACCCTTACTTAAAAAACAACCCTCGTATATTGCTGTGACGCTTGTTGTGATTTGCAGAAAACTACCACATAAAGAATGAATGTATCAGATGTGAAAATGAAAACCTTGGACACTGCACAGGCTCCACAGCAGTGCCCATCATATACACAATAATTCCAATCCCGGGAGCGGAAAGACTCACCTTAGGGGGAAAAAAGGACGGGTATACACACACACCACACACACACACACACACACACACACACACACACACACACACACACACACACACATCCATCCACACATATACAGACACAAGCATGTGTGGATGGATGTGTGTGTGTGTGTGTGTGTGTGTGTGTGTGTGTGTGTGTGTGTGTGTGTGTGTGCGAGTGTATACCCGTCCTTTTTTCCCCCTAAGGTGAGTCTTTCAGCTCCACACATATCCATCCACACATGCTTGTGTCTGTATATGTGTGGATGGATATATGTGTGTGTGTGTGTGTGTGTGTGTGTGTGTGTGTGTGTGTGTGTGTGTGTGTGTGTGTGTGTGTGTGTGCAAGTGTATACCCGTCCTTTTTTCCCCATAAGGTGAGTCTTTCCGCTCTCGGGATTGGAATGACTCCTTACTCTCTCCCTTAAAACCCACATCCTTTCGTCTTTCCCTCTCCTTCCCTCTTTCCTGACGAAGCAACCGTTGGTTGCGAAAGCTTGAATTTTGTGTGTATGTTTGTCTGTGTGTCTATCGACCTGCCAGCGCTTTCTTTTGGTAAGTCACATCATCTTTGTTTTTAGATATATTAACTTATTTTATGTCAGACATATATATGGCCCAGGCTAGTTTTGTATTGACTGCCCTGTATTTAGTACATTCCTCAACCAATCCTCAAGTTACTTAGCACAGTCCTCAGTACTTTGTGTGGAAAGGTGCGCTTCAAACAATAACAACAGTCCTTTAATCCTTTTATGCAAAAGAAAGTGTGTCCTTTTCATGCAAAAAGGACACAGTTCCATGAAAATATATTTGCTTCAATAACTCATGGACATTGATCACAAATCAAAATCCTTTCCCTTTTATGAACTCTCATGTATAAAACAACCTTGTTTCATTACCTTCAGTGGTTGATGAAATACTTGAGGTCAATATCTTAAATGCCACAAGTTTATATTAATCACTGAGTTCTGAGAATGGTACAAGCAAAAAGTTTCAAGGACACAGGTGCTTTAGGAATCAGAAAATGCAAAATGTTAATCTTGAACTTTGTTTTTCCATAGACATACATGGCTCCAAGTGCATCCATATTTGGCGACTTCACCAAAGATGCGAGCATCATGTACAACAACTTCAGGGTGTATGGCACTGGTCTGCTGATCATAATGGGCACCATCGTTTTCATCGGTGTAAAGTTTGTCAATAAGTTTGCCACTGTGGCACTTGCCTGTGTGCTACTCTCCATCCTCGCCGTATATGTAGGCATCTTTGTCAACTTTAATGGGAATGAACTGTTGCCGTAAGTACTGCTCACTTATTCTCCTGGTGCCTCAGAACTATTCTATTCCTAATCTTGTTGCCAGAGCTTTAATACTGTATAAAATTTGCTTATTATGATGGTGGTTTGAGAAGTTCTCGGAATCACCACAAGAGGTCAGTGCTAGTGGAACGAGTTGTTCACGTGATATTCATCGGACTGTTGCCTGTAAACGGATGCCATGTCAGTGCTCTTGGAAGAGAGGTGTGGTGGTGACATGGCTCTGCTGTCGTTCCTGCATAGTGAAGGTGGAAAAAATCGAGATTTGAGCAGTGATTAAGTACTTTGTAAACAAAGATATGAAGGCAAAGGACATTTATGCTGATTTCCAGACTACACTGGGGGACTCTGCTCCTTCATATTCAACTGTTGTCAAGTTGACGAATGAATTTAAATTTGGTCGGGAGAGCTTAGATGATGATCGGCACAGTGGTCGACCAAGGTTTGTCACTACTCCAGAAATCATTGCAGAAGTGCATAAAATGATCATGGAGGATCGCCGATTGAAAGTGCGTGAAATTGCTCACGCTTGCCAGATGTCATTTGAAAGGGTATATCACATTTTAACTGAAGAATTAGAAATGAAATAATTATCTGCAAGATGGGTGCCGTGGCTCTTGATGCTGGACCAAAAATGCATGAGAATCGACATATCAGAACAATGTTTGGCGCATTTTAGGAGAAACAAACAAGATTTTTTGCACCAATTTGTGACCACAGATGAAACTTGGGTGCACTACTATACCCCAGAGACAATACAACAGTCAAATCAGTGGAAACATGCTGATTCTCTGCCACCAAAGAAAGCAAAAATAATTCCTTCGGCGGGAAAGGTCATAGCATGAGTGTTCTGGCATGCGAAGGGGATTCTGTTTGTAGATTATCTCCACATTGGGCTAACAATTACTGCAGAATACTATGCTAACCTCCTGGACAAATTACAACAAAATATGCTCGAAAAAAGGCCAGTTTTAGCAAGGAAGAAAGTCATCTTCCATCAAGACAGTGGGCACCCGCACACATGTGCCATCGCCATGGAAAAATTACACGAACAAAGGTATGAATTGTTGCCAGACCTGCCTTATTCACCTTATATGGCTCTGTCAAGACTTCCATCTCTTCCCAAAACTGAAAATTTTTCTTGGTGGTCGAAAATTCATTTCAGACAAAGAATTGATACCCGGAGTTGACAACTATTGTTCAGTTCTGAAGGAAACTCATTTTCGATATGAGATCAAGGCAATGAAACTTCATTGGACTAAGTGCATTAATCTACAAGGAGGCTACATTGAAAAAAAAAAATTCAGTGATGTAATTATTTTCTATTCTGTTCCGAGAACTTTTCAAATCACTCTCGTATGAGGAGTTATCCTACAAAATACAAATTGAAAATCCAGGACGAACAGAGAATTGCTGATGGTTTGGTGGTGATACAGTAAGCAAATGTAACTTAAAACATAAATTTCTGTTGCAGCATCCGTGGTAAACTTTTGCAGCTTTTGATTTCTTGTAAAATGTAGTAGAACTGCTACAAAAATGTTTATTCTTCATTGCTGATGACACTATTCTAGTTACTGATAATTCACTGGACTAACTTGAGGTATCAATTAATAAGTTTGGACAAACTCTAGGTCTCAGTTAATAAGTTTCTTAGCAGTATTTTACTCCACCTCCTGACAACACCCTATGCCTTTCTTAGCTCCATTTCTATTTAATATGAATCATATGACCACAGCAAAATGTGTTCCTTACACAATCGTAATGCTGTATAAGGTGGCCATATTGCTGGCACAAGTTAATTTGCCATGTACAATGTCATTCATTTCATGTACTGTCGAATTTGTGAACAGTTCATTTTTGTGCTATTTTGATGACAACTAACTTGTGGGTGAGATGGAATGATTGCAGACAGTGGAATGATACCTGAGTGTGTTCTGATGGTTTGAGCCATTTCTCCATGCTAGTCTTTCATATACAATCCTCTGCACATCTGCATAACTACAGAATCTCCACCATTCGTCTATAACATCAAATTTCAAAAGCTTCTATTCTTTTCTTTGCTATACTGTTTATCATTCATGTTTCACTTCTGTATAAATCTACAGGCCAGACAAACACGTTCAGAAAAGATTCCTAACACAAAGTTACATTTTATGCTAAAAATTTCTCTTTTTCAGAAGTGCTTTTCTTGCTATTGCCAGTCTGCATGTTATATCCTCATTATTTCTGCTGTCATCAGTTATTATGCTGTCAAATAGCAAAACTTGTCTCCTACCAGTACTTTTAATGATTTGCTTCATAATTTGGATTCCCTCAGCATCACCATTTTGGGTTTGTCTTTTCATGACACTCTGTCTACTGCACTCAGTTGACCTTCTAAAATCACCAACAAACATAAGTATATGAATGTAGATCCCAACAAATAACAGTTTATAAGATAAGCATGCCTGCAGCATACAAAATTAAAGTAATTTTCATCATGGAGTGGGGAAAGAGGACCGTTGTAAAGGAAATGAAGAATGATGTGGAAAATTAGCTGAATGTAATAGATCACAAATGGTTAATGTGAATTTTAACAACCTCCTTTGTTATGCACATTGGATGACCATTAATTGTAATAATTGTTCATGGAGTTAAAATATTTTTGGCCGAGTCTAGTGGTAGTTTTAAAGAAAAAAATATTCATCTTATTTTTTTAAGGATCTCTTTCAATCTGTTGCTTAAATTTCATCTGTCTGGAGGTCAGGTTCTCTTGTAGGTCTGGAAACCCTGTAGGTTGGCGTGTTTCTTGAAATAACATAGACGACAAACTGATTTGAATGTGATTTTCATTTTTAATAGTCCTAGATGCTTTGCTGCCGTCAGTTACAATGTTCACTCAGCAAAATACGTTCCATTTGCACACAACTCCAGAAAACTTTACAATTCTCCTTCCTTCCTTCCCGCCAGACAACATAAAACCCAATGCACCCAGTTAACATCGTTCCAGAGTACATCAGTAAAGATATAGTCATACTAAGATCGAAACATAGAATATTAAATTAAAAAAAAAATTACAGAAAATGAAATTTACTCAACAGCACAATAGGATAATTATGATAACATGTATTCACATAAACAAAAATGTATCTTTTTTGTAGTTCAGGAATTTTATGATATTTTTTTATTGTTATTTATTTTTTATCACAGGGTTAATTGTGTTAGCATGACATATACTACTATAGAGTCAGAGTTTAAAACATCAAGTTCAAAAAACGGATAAGATCTTAAATTTGAGACTATACATGGTCCAGACAGCTTATTGCATAATTTGTTACTTCCATCTTAGGGCATAGAACCATTCAGATTTTCAAAAGTTAGCACTTCAGCATTCAGTTCTGTATAGCACTGATACCAATTCATTGTTTCATCTTATGAGTATCTATATGTTTATCATGATTGTATAGTGCTATATAAAAATATTAATTAAACTTGAAATCTTTTATCTCTTCTTTCAGCATGTGTGTACTTGGAAAACGGTTACTAAAGGATATTGATATACAGGATTGTAACAAGACTGTAAATGGTCCCCTGTACAATATTTTCTGTACAAATTCATCAACTGGTGAAGTTACTTGTGATCCTTACTTTGAAGAGAACAACGTAAGCAAAGTTCAGGGCATCAAGGGGCTAGCCAGTGGAGTCTTCCTCGGTGAGTTTCATTTTATTTAATAAAATAAATGTTACTGTGTCTCATGTACAAGATACCGGTAGATTTTCATTTCTTGTAAACAGAGAAAAGTTTGGGAGAATGTGGATACTGTAATGATTTCAGTTGTGCCAGAGACAAGTGAACTGTATTTTATATAGATGAATGATGAATGGATAAAGAACATTTTTCCTAGATTTCTGCCTTGAGCATAGCTATACCATGAAAGGTGAAAATTTCTGCTGCAAAAAAGATCAACCAATATACTGTCACTTTTTCTTGTGGCTCATATCATTCTGATCTTATTATATACTTTATATATCTAAAAACAAAGATGATGTGACTTACCAAATGAAAGTGCTGGCAGGTCGACAGACACACAAACAAACACAAACATACACACAAAATTCAAGCTTTCGCAACAAACTGTTGCCTCATCAGGAAAGAGGGAAGGAGACGGAAAGACAAAAGGATGTGGGTTTTAAGGGAGAGGGTAAGGAGTCATTCCAATCCCGGGAGTGGAAAGACTTACCTTAGGGGGAAAAAAGGACGGGTATACACTTGCACACACACACATATCCATCCACACATATACAGACACAAGCAGACATATTTAAAGACAAAGAGTTTGGGCAGAGATGTCAGTCGAGGCAGAAGTGCAGAGGCAAAGATGTTGTTGAATGACAGGTGAGGTATGAGTGGCGGCAACTTGAAATTAGCGGAGATTGAGGCCTGGTGGATAACGGGAAGAGAGTATATATTGAAGAGCAAGTTCCCATCTCCCGTTATCCACCAGGCCTCAATCTCCGCTAATTTCAAGTTGCCGCCACTCATACCTCACCTGTCATTCAACAACATCTTTGCCTCTGCACTTCTGCCTCGACTGACATCTCTGCCCAAACTCTTTGTCTTTAAATATGTCTGCTTGTGTCTGTATATGTGTGGATGGATATGTGTGTGTGTGTGCGAGTGTATACCCGTCCTTTTTTCCCCCTAAGGTAAGTCTTTCCGCTCCCGGGATTGGAATGACTCCTTACCCTCTCCCTTAAAACCCACATCCTTTCGTCTTTCCCTATCCTTCCCTCTTTTCTGATGAGGCAACAGTTTGTTGCGACAGCTTGAATTTTGTGTGTATGTTTGTGTTTGTTTGTGTGTCTGTCGACCTGCCAGCACTTTCATTTGGTGAGTCACATCATCTTTGTTTTTAGATATATATTTCCTACATGGAATGTTTCCCTCTATTATAACCTTATTATATACTTTGTGTGATCTTCTGTCTTTTCATACTTTCTTTTATTTTCATTTCTACATTAACAGTCTATATTATTTATCAGTTTTGCCATCTTCATCTTTCTCCACACGTAAATGAACTTCACCATTTGTTCTGGACATTGCATTGCATTTCTTGCATTACTTCTGTAGATTTTCCATGTCTTCTCATTCTCTGATGAATTGTTGTGTCCCCAGTAATGTATCTGGTCATTAAAATTGATGTAATTGATAATGAAGGATGTAAGGATGTGACGTAATCTGTATTTTACTTTGATGTTACATTCTCAATTCAGAACTTTAATGTAGAGCTATCTTCATTGGACACATTGAGCAATTGAAAGAAATGGCTTAAAAAGTTGAATTCCATAGCTTGGCTATCAAAAATAAATTATGGAAGAGAAGATGCTGATAATTGTTGCAACTCTGCTTCTTCACTAACAGATTTGATTAAGCACAACATATTAACTACTAAACCAGAGAAATTAATAGTTTCTGGCTCTTCTAGATACGCACAAAACTTCTGGATGTAGATACCTTGTGGTATTCTGAATGTTTGTTGAATAACTCACATGTCCATGCTAGAGAAAACTATTTACAGATTTGACTGGGAAACACCTGGATATGAGCTACACTCTTGGTACACTCGTATCCTTCAGTTCATTCACTGAAAAAAGGAACAGTCAGTTGAATGGTGTGCGAAGGTTGGCACATTTTGGGCTGGAAGTAAAATCCCTGCACTAGATAAATGGTCTTGGTAGTAAACAGTTTAGTCCAAATTGCAGTTTAAGAGAGAACTATGTAGCGCAGGGTCATCATCAGTAAATATACCCAAGAGAGCGGATATCTAGTTGACAAGTGGGATAGTGACACTCCGTGCAGCCCTTAAACCCGCAGCATGTGACAAGCATAGCTACACAGATTGATCCATCAACATGTCCAGTGGGATTAGAAGAATAACAGCAAAATATTTACTGCAAACAATAAACAGAAGAAAAGAGTTAGACTGTGATCATAATTTCTTTGTTTCAAAATATTTCATAACACGTATGAAATTGTTGTACCTTGATAAAAGATAGACCAGTTGGTGTACCTGTAAAGAAAAATAAATCAAATTTTTGCAGGATGAAACTATGGAAGTGTGACATGAAAAATACTGAAGAGGTACGTCCTATGCAAATGTAAAAGCTTAAAAAAAGTGCTTTAGGTATTAATCTAACCACTGTTAGGATAACCAGAATGAGGCCATGTTGTTTCAAGCAGTTACAACCTGTTGGTTATGGTGTCACTTACATCCAACACTCAGCAGATAATAAACAGCATATAATTCATATGCATAAGGAAAACTGAGGAAATAAACATAGTAAAGAAACAGATGGATCGATAAAAACAAAATGGTAGTGTTGCAACTTGAGCACGCAACACGGTGAAGAATGTTAGTACGATTTTATTAGACTGTGGCATGTATGCCAGTCACCATAACATATACTAAACACAAAAAGATAACGCAAAAGTACACAAGCAGTAATAACATGATAACTGAGTGTGATCATAGTATGGCAGGGTTTAAGTAGGCACTCACCTGTGGCAGAAGTTCACAGCATTGTGCATTTGTAGTGCACTCTCGTGAATGACAACACACTGCTAATGTGTGAACCCTCAAGTGTGCACACATTACTTAATTCCTCTTTGCTTGGAGAACAGCCCAGATTTGCAAGATGTCCATGGCACCTTCCACCATGAGGCTCAGACTGAGATGACGTGCTGACATCGGGGTGTATGGTCGGAAGTACTTGGGACGTGGGCAGCGTCACAATCTGCCTTCTCGTGGCAAACCATGTTGTCGGATGAGTGATGTCAGCCCAAGCTGCATGTCCACATCAGGTTCAGGGTCTGGTGATGGTGGTGTCCCCACAGTGGCAGCTAAGGCTTAGGAAATGGCTGTGGCTTGGATGGTGGCTGCATTGATACTGGTAGCGATATTGGAGAAGCCGGACCAGGTTCACCCACTGGTGACCGGGGGTCTCTCATATGTCGTGGCAGGGACCCATCCGCCATCAGTTGATATGTTGAGCGACTCAGACTGGTGTGGCGATGTTAGTGTCCTAGCCAGAGTTGCCAGTCGTCCATGTGCAGGCGTAACTGGTCATAGTGACGTGCACAGGGGGCTACCTTCATACAAACAGTGTGACGACTGCATGGGTTGGCATCCCTGACAGGGCCACAGGAGATGCAGGAGCGTCTGGTGTTAATGTCCATAGAACCATTTGGCAGGGCTGTTATGCCAAGTGATGTGAACTGATAGGAAGACAGAAATTGATCCAAGACAATGTTAGATGGGCATCGAGTCACACAATTTCTCATTTGCATTTTGAATGTTCTAACTAGCCTTTCAGCCTAACCGTTGTTCTGTGGATGGAAGCGTGGGGCAAAAATGTGGCAAATCCCATGGACATTGCAGAAGAAGGTAAACTCGTGTGGCACAGATTGAGGGCCATTATCAGAGACAAACGTTGCCGGAAATCCTTCGATGGAAAAAAAATTTTTACCGAGGTGCAATGGCGGCAGAGGCCGAAGTTGATAGGCAATGAATAACATGTGGGAACAGAGGGAGTGCATCAATTACTATTAGCCATTATGCATTAAGGAAAGGGCTGGCAAAATTGATGTGGAGTTGGTCCCAAGCCTGTGAAGGTTGCGGGCACAGATACAACATTGCCCGTGGAGCAGCTTGCTGCGATGGGAATTGAAGACATGCTGAACTAAATTAGCAATGTTGCCGTCCAAATCAGGCTAAAAAATGTGACAACAGGCTAAAGCCTTGGTTCGTGATGCCCCACAGTGATCAGCATACAGCAGTTGCAGTATCTCCAAAGAAGGGAGCCAAGGGAACCACTATCCAAGGAGCTGAACAGTCCATATCAAGTAGTAGAACACCATCAGTGCAGAGAAATGATGCCAAAATACATAGTAGTCACAGAGGGGGTTGTATGCTGATGATGAAGGCGCCTCAGGCCAGCCATGTTGCATGCAGTATATCACTTTCTGTAAAATTGGATTGATAAACCAGCCTGCGGAACCCGAGCGCTAGTGATTGGAAACAGTGGGGAAACAGAGTAACTCCTCTCAATAAAAAACTGGCTCTAGATCAGCTGGAAGATGGCACATCAGCATTCGCGTGTTTAACCGTGGGCAAAAGTGAATCTTATAGGTGTACTGAGAGAGGAGCAGTGCCCGATGTTGAAGGCAGTGCACTGCTTTGTCTGGCCTGATGCTGGGGGTTAAACAGTGAAACCAATGGCATATGATCCGTGGTGAGATGGGATTTTACACCATACAGTAAAACATGAAACTTCTTTAATATATAAAAAATTGCAAGCGTTTCTTTCCGTCTTTGTGAATATCTAGTCTGGGCTGAATTAAGTGTCTTCAATGCATATGCAGTAGGCTGCCCAGAACCACAGAATATTTATGAGCTAACACTGTCCCCAGCTCATGCTGGGACACATCTGTTGCTAAAACGAAATGTTGACCCAGTGGTAGGTTACGAGGCAAGATGCAGATTGTAACATAAACTGCAGTTTGGAAAACAAAGTTTGACATGCCTGCAACCAGTGGAAAGGTGTCTTCTTATGCAGCAAGGCATATAACATTTGTGTAGCCAACGCCACTCCCGGCAACAACTGATGATAATAAGCAGTCTTATCTGGGGAAAAAAAGGAAAAAAGAAGCACCTGAAGTTCCTTGACCGACATAGGATGTGGAAGAGCCACAATGGCAGAGACATTCTGACAAAGGAGTTTGAAACCAGCCTAGAGTCATCAAACCCACGATAAACAATAGGAGGCTGAAAGAAGTGGCATTTATCCAAGTTGTATTTTAACCCAGCAGTCTGTAACACCAAAAAGAGTGCATGTAAGTTGTTGAAATGTTCAGCAGTGGAGGAGCTAAATGACCATAAAATCATAGTTGGCACAGCCAGACACAGACCTCATGAGTTGTTCGAGAAACTGTTCAAAAATTGACCGGGTGCACTTCGTGCCAAATTGTGACTTGCAAGTATTGATACAAGCTGAAGGGTGTGTTAATGATCAAGAGCTGTTGAGAGTCAGCATCAACAGGAAGCTGCCAATACACATCGGAGATGTCAATCTTGGAAAAATACTGACCATCAGCAAGCTTAGCAAAAGGTTCGTCAGGGATACGTGTCAATGATATACTGAGTATTGACAGAAACTTTGAAATCGCTGCAAAGGCGTAACCGTACCAACAGCCTCTTGTCAATGACTAGGGGGTAGCCCCATCACTGGAATAGATTGGCCGGATGACCCTGGAGGCCATGAGGCAATCAAGCTCCACCTTGACTTGGTCACGGAGTGCCACTGGCACCAGATGAGCCTGGAGGAAATGGGGTCTGGCTGAAGGTTTCATGTTGATGTGGGCTTTGAAATTATTGGTGCAACCCAATCCTGCAGAAAATGGTGGAAAATTCAGAGCATAAAGAGTCAAGGTGTGTGGTAATACACTTGAACAGAGATCAGACTAACTTTATCAGAAATAATAAACCCGAAAAGGTTAGAGGCATCAAAAGCAAAAAAATTGTTGATGCGTGTATTGTTTACCACCAGAAAAGTCAGAGTACGAAACACAGATTTATATGTGAATGGGGCCGAGAAAGTATCTAATGTCGGAATGCTTTGTTTATTGTAGTTGACTAATGTATGTGACAGTGCCTCTAAAGGGGGAGTACGCAAGTGCATGTATGTTTGCAAGTAGAGTACTGACACAGCAGCACCAGTGTCAACTTGCATGTGCAAAACATTCTGATTAACCTTGATGTCAATAAAAAGCTTATTGGATCCAACAGAGGCTGCCGATACACAACTGACATCCATGTCAGTGTCTGCAATAGGCAGTTGGAATTTTGCATTACAAACAGGAGCAGTGTGGCCCATTCTGTTACACTGGCGGCAAATGGCCGCCCGCTTAGGACGGTCTGGCCTATCATGAGTGACAAGACATGACAGACAAGAGGCAGGCATGGAGTGCTTGCATTGTTGTTCATTACCGGGCTTGCTGTGCTGCTGCTGCAGCCGTGGCTGCCTCAGCAGATTGGGCGGGCTGCCACGCAGTCTTGCTCCTGCACAGACTGCTGACACCATATTGTGCCCCTGTGAATGATCCAACAAATGGTGGGGTGGATGCAGAATGGAGTTCTACAACCTCACAACCATGATTCAGTTTGAGTACCCACAGCCCTTGAAAACCCAAACAATTGGGCAATAATCAGAGTGTCAGAGAGGGAGGGGTTTTCACACTGAAATGACTGCTCACGATCGGGGCCCAACCGAATGATTGCCTCATGAACCATTTGGTGAGCATATGACTCCTTATGTACATCAATGACAAAGTGACAACAATGGCTTAAACCACGAAGCTCAGCTGCCCAAGACTTATAGGAATTTTCTGTTTCCTTGCAACACTGATAGAACTCAGCTATAGTGGCAGTGGCATGTCTGTTTACAGTAGTATTTTGAAAGAAGGTCGCACATGTTATCAAAAGAGAGTGAAGAGATGCTGCAGGGGAAGGGGTGAGGTAATAATCAAGCCAAAAAGAAAGCATGGAATAAGGTAACATACGTCAATCCAAATGCATGAAAATGCTGCAGCAACAGTTTTTTGTAGCCATCCCATTCTTCAACAGACTCATCATAAGATAGAAATGGAGGGTATAAATGACCGGGGTAGTTACAGGCAAAACCAGAGGTGTAAGGGGTGATGCAGCAGGTGACATTGATGCAGCAGGTGACATAGGTTGAGTAGGAACCAAAGTCGTCAAAACAAAGGCAAGTGTTCGCGATACCTGGATGTGATTGTGTTGCACTGTGGTGAATGCCTCCTGCTGTTGACTGAGATGCTGCAACACTTCAGTAAGAACCCTTTGCTGATCAACCAGCCGGTGTAGAAACTCATCAGTGGCACGGTCAGACATCATACTCGTAGATGCAATGGAGGACCAACCAGAGACTGAAAACCGCATGGAGAACAATTCCACACCTGTCTTCACTTGTGTTGTAACTTGGACACACAACACAACCAAGAATGGTAGTACAACTTTATTAGACTCGTGTCATGTACAGCAATCACCATAACATACGCTGAACACAATAAGACAAGGCAGATGTATGCAAGAAGTAATAACATGATAATCAAGCGCGAGTGTAGTGCAGCAGGGTTTAAATAGGCACACACCTGTGGTGGGCTCTGGAAGTTCACAATATTGCTCTTTCATGGCACACTCTCGTTGATGACAACACACAGCTAATGCGTTTGGCCTTCAAATGTGTGTGCATTATGTCAGATGGAGCATAGAGATACCAGCAAATGACAGGAAATGTAAGGTTATGTGATGGAAGGGAGACATGTGATAAAAATGGTTTGATAATGAAAAATTGTGGGTGGAGTGCATTGATATGAGTAAATAAAATTTCACTGCATAGTGGAGAAACCACTTAACAGTCAGTAGGGATATAAATATGAGACTGAGCACAGTAACTCAACTGTATGTGTTCATCTTTAGAGCATGCAGACAGGAGCATTGTCTTCACAGTGAAGTAAGGAAGATTAGGGTTTGACATTCTATGTATGATGAGGTCATGAGAGGCAGAGCAGCTAAGTTTCAGAGTTTCAGCTTCTTGTGAGTTAGCAAAACTCACTTTATTAGCTGTAAAATAACCCATAACACAAAATGACTTTCAATTGACAGAGCAAACAAAACAACAGAATAATATGTTGTGCAAACAGTAGCTTGCGTACACTTCAAGCAGAAGATCCTAGTGCTGAATGTAGCAGATATTGGATGTGCTTCTTTGCTAGTGCCTGGTAGGTTGTCATAAGACCAACTATTACATGGTACTGATAGGTCAGTGATTGAAATACATACATTCCGTACAGGCATACTTGGTAAAAAGGCAGTCAGAGACGAAACCATATCTGTTTGGGGAAACATTTGACTTGGTGTTGGTATTACTAATGCTTTCATTAGAATAAGAATACTGTTGTGTATATGCTCAGGGAAACAGCAAAGTGCCAGGACCATCTGTATTCTCAGGGAAAAATAACAGTTTATCTGCAAATGAAGTTAAAGACACTCAAATATTTTGGAGATACAGTCCATTTTTTAATATCAGTAAACCAAATGCTTACCAAAAAGCTTGAATTATTGCTATTGATAAATAGAAGCAGTAACAACAAGAAGTCTTATCTCAGGATTTATTGAAGGTACTTCAGTAAAATCACACATCCCCTAGGTCGAACAGCAAGCACTCCTCTGACATTCTTACCTAAAAATGGGTAAATCCTCTAGTTGTTGAGCTGAGGTATGGCCGGGTGATCACTGCTCTGGTACTGTAAGCTCTGGGCATGCTACATTAACCATTAATAGGCATAATGGTGGAGCAAAGATGTTTGGACATTACTGTATAACATTACGACCATTATTGACAAAGATGTTACCACTGTCCACCTGGCAGCAATTTTCAATTGTATGTCAATCATACAGGTTATTGTCATTAATGTTCCTACTCATGGAAATGGCATTCACAAATCACTCATGAGTGAAAAAGTCATTTGGAATCATCTGAAAAGCAGACATAGTGCCACTTGATATAGATCAAATGGCAATTCTCTTCCAGGGATTGGATCAACTATTATACTGGGTACTTGAGAGTCCCAGGTTAAATTTAGATTTTTAGCAGTGTTACTTGGAGACTGCTATAAATTTCATTTAAAAAGTGACTTCTCTTTTATTAAAGCCTATGCCAAAACCTCTGCAGTTTATATTGATTAGTTGAAAGTGTGAGACAACATTAACTGTATAGTGGTGTGCCCTGATTGTGTCCTGAAATCCACTTTTCAAATGAGTTCACAGTCTGTGAGGCACATACAATCTTGAGGATACCAGTACAGATAAGATATATTCAGACTATGAAATTCCTCATCTGCTCCAATTTCCCAAGTGCACTGCACATAAACCAGTGCATATACCAGGCAGAGGAGCCACACACCCATGGCTGGCTGGTGCATCACACCAAAAATTGTTTGTCCAGCATCCAGATTTTATCTGGTTCTGATCACATCTCTGTCTTGCAAGATGTGTGTCAAATTAATCTATACACATAGGTCTTTTTTCTGATATGTAAATGTTATCCCTTTCTGAACATACTTTCAGCATGCAGTAGTAAAGATATGCCCATATCTGAAGATAAAGCCACTCTGTGGTTTTCACTGGTACCCATTTTGGGTACCAGTGCCTTTTTTTTTGTCAGTTTTGATACTTGTTTCTTAATGTCTAATACAAAAAAATGTGTTTTTCTTTCATGCTCCAGACAACATTCACAACAGTTTCTTAGAGGAAGGGCAGTTCATTGCAAAATCTAAAGATCCTGATGAGATTGAGAGACTCGACAGACCGTCATACAATCAGGTTTATGCTGATTTAACAACTTCATTTACTATTTTAATTGGTATCTTCTTCCCATCAGTGACAGGTAAGTCACCTTCCTATAACTTTTTTACTATGGTTCAATAAGCAAATTAATGTGAGAAGTAATTTTCTGTATCATATTTTTATCATCTGGGGTATTATTTATATGATATGGGACCTGTCAAATGTGTCATAAATGGAAATGAATATTACTACAAACTGGAGTCCAAGATTTTTGTTAATCATTCCCTTTGTATTTTTGTGGAGATATTTCCACAGAAACTTTCATCCACTAACACAGATTTCTTTATATCTAACGAAGAATGAAATACCAATTTGCATAGACTTAGCTTTAAAATACTTTTAATACAACAAAATATTTTCTTTAAAATGTTCATCCTCTATTTCACCCTATTAGGGACTGAATTTCCAAAAACAGTAAACATATAGTTTTTTGTTTCTAGCAGAGAAAACAAATACAAAATTTGGTACAGTTAGCTTCAAATATGCTTTCATAATGAAATAATTAATAAAACTTTTCATCCCCTATTACACTCCCTGAGGGGGTTGAATATCCAAAAACACAGAAACTTTTTTTTAAAACTGAAAAGTCCAATACCTGTTTTCATAGGTTTAGTTTTAAAATTCTTAGTAGTTCTTTAATAACCCCACTATTTTTGCTGTTGGTGGCTGAATTTCAAATGCTGAAAAACATATTTTTTGTTTCTAACCAAGTAGTTGTCATAGTTCTAGCTTCAAAATTACTTCAATACTGACAGATTTTCAAACAGCTTTCATCCCCTATTTCATCCCCTTTGGACTGGAGTTTTGAACAATCCCTTCATAAGCGATGCCTACAGTATAATATCCTCTCCCTTTCCAAACTTCAAGTTTCTATCCTTAACGACTTGGACTGGGCCATGATAAGTTAGTGACTCAGTCTGGTCCAATTTACCCCCTTAGGGGTTTAATTTCCAAACACAGAGAAACACATATTTTTGTAATTCCTAACCGAGAATCTAAACAGCAATTTTTAAAGATTTTGCTTAAGAATGCTTTCACAATGAAACACTTTCATAAAACTATTAACCCATTTAGGGTTGGATTTCCAAAAACAGTGAAATGTGTTCTTTTTTAAAAAATTTCTAACAGAGAAGACAGATATGAATTTTCATAGGTTTAGCTTCAAAAAATGCTTGCGTAATGAAATATTTCCATAAAAACCTTCATCCTCTATTTTGTCCCCATCGAGGTTTAATTTCCAAAAACAGTGAGACAAATGTTTTTTTTTAAATTGCTACTGAAGAATCCAAACTGAAATTTTCATAGACTTAGCTTCAGAATTGCTTTCATAATGGGGGGGGGGGGGGGGGGGGGACATTTCATCCCCTTTTTTTAATTCCCTTAGGATTGGAATTTTGAAAAATTCCTTCTTAAATGAGGCCTGCAGTAAATGATTAACATTAACACCTCTCTAAATTTCAAGTTTCTGTTCTCAGCAGCTTGGGCTGGGTGATAATGAGACAGTCAGTCAGGACATTGCCTTTCACACATATAGAGATTATGATTTAATTGCACTTAGGTGTGTCATTTACAAATTAATAAATAAAAGGAATTAGGTTCACCAGCTGGAATGCATGTAAATTTTACATTACAGTTGTATATTTTCACAAGAAGGTGTTCGGCCATGGCTACCAACTTCGGTTACCTTTTACAAATGCTGTTAGCAAACAGTGAACATCTACCAATCCCTACAGTTAAAGTAGTAAATAAATAATAATATGCCCATTATATTAATGAAAATCTCTCTTGTTCCTTGCTGGGGCTTTTAGTACTAGTTACTTAGAGCAAAATGGAATGCTGGCAAGTAGATTGTAACATGTAAATATGCATGTTGTTACCAGGCGACAATCGTCTGACAGGAGTGTGGGACAACTCACTCTGTCTACGGCAGTTAGCAAGTAGCATCCTGGATAGCAGCTCAAGCATGTTTTTCCAGAGTTGCTGCAGCAACCATGTTGAAACAAGATGGCAGCTTCCGGATATGAATAACTGTTGCCCATTGTTCTCAGATACAAAGTATTGAGCAACCTCCAAGCTGTGTCTATATGTGTTTCATCAAGGCTAGTTTTTCAGAAGGCATTCTTTTGTTGGCAGATTCCATTTTCTCTGATACGTGAAAATCTCTCACATCCTTTCCCTTATAAAAGTACTTTCTGTATGCAAGTGCTTGTTTTCACTCAATCCCAACAACATGTATTGAATCTGTATCCCGCATTCTGGAAATACAATAGAGTTGGGGGGGGCGGGTGCTGGCATTTTTCGTCAGCTTGAGGCACCAAGATCCAGCAAGTGGTGGTTATCTTGGCTTGCCCTTGTTTCACAGCAGCACTGCCTGTCTTATAAATTGTCTGGGTTCAGCTAAGTACCTCATCCAGACTACCAATTACACCATACATTAAAGACATTAACACAAGGCAGTGTTATAATAAATTCATGGAGACCCAGGCCCTTAATACAACAAACCTAAATGACTGATCAGATATACCTATTAAATTTTGCTGTACACATCTTTTGTCAACACCAGTGTGTGTGAATGAAAAATAAAAATAGGTTAAAAAGGACAGCATGAGACAACACCCTCAGACTCCTGGTTTCCCGTAACAAGTAAATTGTAACAATTTGGCTTCTCCCATATAAGATTAGTTTAATATCAGCTAGTTATTCTTTAACTTCCTAAGTTTCCTCCATTTCAGTTAAAAAGAGTCATTGTGCTGTTAAAGTTAGTTGTGTGTTGAACTCTGTGAAACCAACGAATTATTGTTAATGTAAGTCAACAATTTGTCTTAATCTCTGAAAAGTGTTTTGATAAATCTTAACTTTTTTGTTTCAACTTTAGCCTTCTTATTGTGAATTGGAGTCTCTTATTGTGAATTGGCAGTCTGTTGAGAAGTGTGACTCGACTAGTCCATGCTTGTAAAATAAAAATTCCTTTTAAATGAAATTTTACATTACCTTAAATATGTAAATTACAAGGGATTGTAAATACCTAAATTGTTCCATTCTTGGATGCAAACTTTTGAGATAACTCCAAGAGCAAAATAGCTAAAGTAAGTCTCTGGGAAAGTACATAGTTAACTGCAATTTCTCCTCTTGTTTTCTTTTACCACACAACAATAGGTTCATTTCTTTCAAATGTTAATGTAATTTCTTGTATTTGCATTAAGTGTCGGTTAGTTGTCATTGACCTATAACAAGTGACTGTGAATAATATTTGCTACCAACCTTTGCAGTCAGGCTTCATGTTTTTCATAGGTAAATAAATTATTTGTATCTATGACAACTTGGACATCAACCAAAGAATATTTTCATTCTGTTGCATTTTGCTTGGTAACTGATGCCAAGATCACCTGTGGTACTTAGAGAATTAAAAATTGTGAATAAAATTAGATAACACACAGCGCACAAGATGAATGAGAATCTATTACTTTCTAGATGAGATGAAATATTCTTCTCAGTTTGAATTCACATATTTTTTAGTATAATGCATTGGTGAAATAATTTTTTTTTTTTAATTTTGGTAGCCTCTTGACTCCCACATCACCAAGAGAAGAAGTAAGTACTGAATATATTATACAGTAAATGACATTATGTCTACAGCTTCTAGTCAAATAGGTTTTGCCTTAACAGCTGACTGTGATATGCTTCCAAGCATTGTTGTCAAGATTCATGTTTGCATAGGTAAATAAGTTATTTGTATCTTTGATATTATTTTTGGTGAAAGATGATGACTGTCTTATCTACAGGCATAATGGCTGGATCAAACCGTTCTGGTGATCTAGCAGATGCACAGAAATCAATTCCAGTGGGCACCATATGCGCCATACTCACCACGTCTACAGTGTACCTCTCAGCAGTACTGCTGTTTGCTGGAACTGTTGACAACCTGCTCCTTAGAGACAAGTAATATTCAAATTATAATTTTCCTTTGCATGCACACACACACACACACACACACACACACACAGTAGCGAAATCCTTTTTTCGCCTATGATGCCAGTAGTATGCTATGTCTCAATTAAACTATACTTCACTTTAAAATTCGGTATTTGGTTTGTTAATGTATTTAATTTTCTTATGTTTAAATTCTACTAGACATCTCTTCTTAGTCAACAAATGCCTTTTCTGTAATATTTTGTAAGATATTTTCAGCTTCGTTTTGCTTTAATGCTTACCAGGTGTACCAGTATGAAATGAGCGTGTTTTTTTTTTTTTTTTTTTTTTTTTTTGAAAATGAAACACTAATTTTTAATTGAAAAGTAAAAACATTTTATTCAAAGTACTGACCATTGCTTTCTATACATTTTGACAACCTTTCTGGCAATTTGTGGACACCATGCCAATAGAAATGTTCGTCTTTTCAAGCAAACCAATCAGACACCCAATTTTCGACTTCTTCATAGGAATCGAAGTGTTCCTCAGCCAATGCGTGTCCAACTGATGAAAACAAGTGGTAGTCGGAAGGGGCCAAGTCTGGTGGATGCAGCAGGTGGGGTAGCAGCTCCCAGCCAAGTGTTTTGATTGTATCCTGAACCAGTTTTGCTTTGTGTGCAGGTGCATTGTCGTGTAAAAAAATTACTTTGCCATGTCTTCTGGCCCATTCTGGTCTTTTCTCAATCAATGAATAGTTCATATTGATCATTTGTTGTCTGTAGTGATTAGTATTCACAGCTTCACTGGGTTTTAGAAGCTCATGATTCACCACACCTTTCTGATTCCACCAAACGCAGAGCACTGTCTTCTTACTGAATCGATCTGGTTTTGCAGTCGATGTTGATAGTTGTCCCAGTTTAACCCATGATTTTTCCCATTTAGGATTCTTAAAATAAATCCATTTTTCATTGCCAGTAACAATTCGATGCAAAATTGACTTTCTTTCATGTCCTTGAAGCAAAATTTGACAAATGGTTTTTCGGTTTTCCATCTGTCTTTCATTCAATTAATGTGGCACCACTTTTGGATCTTTCCCATAGCTTTCAAACAGTCGGAAATTGTTTGGTGTGCAACATTTAGCATTGTTGCCATTTGCTTCTTACTTCAAGTATCATCTTCATTGAATATTGCTTGCAATTCTTCAAATTTTTTGGTGATCTTCCACGGTCTTCATTTCTTACATCAAAATCATTACTTCTGAACCATTGAAACCATCTAATGCATGTTGCTTCCAATAGAGCATGATCACCATATGCCTCGACAAGCATTCGATGCGACTCTGCAGCACTTTTCTTCAAATGAAAACAAAAAATTAATGCTTTCTGCAAATCATCACTTTCTGGTACAAAATTCGACATTGTTAACACGATGAAAACATATGATGTTGTTTGTTCCATGACTTGATGTATACTAAATATCTTTGACAGATGTCGTACCAACCAAACAAAAAAAATTAAGGCTCGTTCACAACAAATGTTCCCTATCGATACAAATGTATCTTAACGCTCATTTCATACCAGTACACCTGGTACATGAACTCTTACCAAAGAAACACCACATAGTGTCTCCAGCAAACATGTTTGTTTTAATTACAAACAAAATAGTATTAAAATATAATTTATGTACTGAGATGACTGAATGGCCCAGTGTTCGCTGGGGCAATATACACACTAAAGATGTGTATTGGTGGGTTCAGCAGAACAGGAAGAATGATGATCATTTCTGGCAGCGACTAAGTAATGCTTCAGTGTGTATTACTGTTAAAACAGCACAGCCTAGTACATGCCGAGCTCTGCCCCTACTGGAAATCCTGGTTATTCTCTAGGCTTTGTTGTCGCTGTTAGCAAATAATCTTGGACAAGATACATAACTGAGTAATTTGAGGCAGTGTGGGAGAGGTAGCAAATAACCTTGGACAAGATCATAACTGAGTAATTTGAGGCAGTGTGGGAGTGGTGGTATTGACAGTGACTAGCAGGTTGCAGGTGGTAAAGGAGCAAAAACTTTGGAGGGTTGCTGGAGGAAATGGGTAGTGCCTTTTATGTAGGAGGGTAGGTTACACGTAACCAGCTGAAGCTGTTTTTTGTCCATGAGAGTAGATATTCTTTCTGGTGGAGGGGGCGCACTAACCAGTTGCAGTGGGTCATCCTTGGTGGTTGGGTTTATAACTGTTAGGAAGCTTTTAGAATTTAGAAGTGTAGGGAATGGTGTGGATGAGAAGACAGATTCATGGAAGAGGTTCTGGGATGAGCCTAAGTATTTGAGGAGGAACTAAAACTCCTGCTGGATTTCTAGAATGGGTCACTGTGGAAGGGTTTGTAGGTAGATATATCTTACAGCTGATGCAGTCGCTCTGCCAAGTAATCCTCATGGTTCGTAGCCACAGTGGTGAAGCCTTAGTCGACAGGTAGGCTTATAAGTTCAGGATCAGTTTTTAGGTGGTGTATTGTAGTTCTTTCTGCAGATGTAAGGTTGGTTTCCACATTACGTGATTTGGGGAATGATGGTCAGGCAAGGTTCAAGGTTAGGAAATTCTGGAAAGTTAACATCAATTTATTTGCGGGCAGTGGGGGTGAATGACAGTTGGATGGAGGAGTAAGCTGAGACAAGCAAGATTCAGTATTGGTTTTGGATTGAGCCTCATTGGCAGGCTTGGATGGGGGGAAATGTTTTGGTATGTGGATCAAGACTAAGAGAGAAAGGCTGTAACAAGTCCATAGTGATTGAGTTTCAGAGTGGAGCAAAAGATAAGACCTTCAGACAAGATTGATACTTGGAGGACAGGTTCATGACTGTGTTTTGAGTAAGTTATGGATTGTGTATGGTGAGTGAGAGGTTGTGTTAAATGCACCAGGTCTGCAAGGCATGGTTTGGTGGCTATGAGGGAGCTGTGGGTCAACCACCCAGGATGATCCATTGTGGCTGGTAAAAGACACCATCCATTTCCTCCACTGACTCTCCACAGTTCTCACACCTTTACCACTTGGCACCCAGGTAGTCACTATTGATGCAACCTCCACTATACTACCATTCATAATGCGCCTGACCTTACTGCTATTGAACACTACCTTTCCAAGTGCTTGACTGATTTCAAAATTACAGCCTCTTTCCTGGTCCCCATGACCAACTGTATCCTCACCCACACACATTTCTCCTTTGAAGTCCTCACCTATAAACAGAACTGTGTCACAGAAAGGGGCACCCACATGACACCAACCTATTCCTAGAGAAATTCTTCCTAACCACCCAGAATCTCAAAGCCCTCTCTGGATTTCAGATTCACTGATGACATCTTGATTCCTCCAGAACCTCAATGACTTCTCCCCCATTTGCTGCACTTCATCGTCCTTAGACCAACAAGCCACCTTCCTTAATGTCAGCCTCCACCTCAAGGATACCTATCAACCACCAGAAATACCTCCATGTTGACAGCTTGACCCTTTTCACACCAAGAATCACCTTCCATACAGCCTAGCCAACTGCGGTCATCTCACCTGTAGTGATGAGGAGTTCCTCTCCAAATATGCCAAAAGCCTCACTGAGGCATTAACAGGCTGAAAGTACCACCCTGCCCTTGTCCAGAAACAGTACTCCCATCCCTTGTCTCACCAACCATCCTGCACAAGCTCACTGTTCTTCCACAAACAAGCACTCCTCTTGTGAGTTAGTACCACCCAGGACTGCAGTAACTGAATCACATTCTCTGCTAGGGTTTCAACTACCTCTCATTCTGCCCTGAAATGAGATATGTCCTCCATATTATCCTCTCCATCCCTCCCACAGTCATATTCTGCCACCTACCCAACTTAGAAAGTGTCTTTGTCTGCCACTACTCCACTTCTGCTCCCAATTCTTTGCCTCATGGCCCATAGCCCTGCAGTAGACTTAGATGCAAGACATGTCCATTATATCCTCCTACTACCACCTACTCCAGTCCTGTCAAAGGCATCTTCTACTCCGTCAAAGACAGAGCCACCTGTGAAAGCTGCCATGTGATCTGCCAACTAAGCTGCAATCACTATGCTGCATTTCATATAGGTATGACAACTAACAAGCTGTCTCTGCATAATTGGCCTCCATCAGACTGTGGGCAAAATACAGCTGGACCACCAAGTTGCTGAACATTCTACTTAATAGATGTGCTTCACTTTAATAATAGCTTCACAGCCTGTCACCAGGATCCTTCCAACCAACACCACCTTTCCTGAATGGTACAGTTGGAAGCTCCATTCAGCATGTAGGGCAAGGAGAGGGACTGGTGGTGGGTAGCTGGTGGCTCTGATGGAGGCCAGTTTGCCACACGCCTGTCCACATTAAACCTGCTAACCACCAACAGTACCTCCATTTCGACAGCTGCCATACATTTCACACCAAAAAATCGCTCCTGCACAGCCTAGCCACCTGCGGACAATGTATCTGCAGTGACAAGAACTGCCTTGCACAGAATGCTGAAGAAGGCCTCACAAAGGCCTTCACTGACAAGTCACACCTTACTTTCCCTCCAGCATAGTCAACAAACAGATTCCCCATGTCATATCCTCACACACCCTCAATTGACCCACCACCCCCAATAATCAGCTATGAAGGAGTGCCCCCTTGCCACCCAATACTAACTGGATAGGAGTGGCTGAACCATATCTTTGCCAGGGGTTCGATTTTCTCTCATACTTACCTGAAATGAGGCACACACTATCAGAGAATCTTCCCACTCCTCCTAAAGTGGTGTTCCATTGGTGATCCAACCTACACAACACCCTAGTCCATGTCTATGCAGCTCCCACTCCCAACCCCTCCCCACAGGGATCATATGTCTGTGGCAGATCGAGGTGCAAGACCTGCCCAATCCACTACCCAGTACCTCCTGCTCTGGTTCTATCACAGGCTTATTCTACTCCATCATAGACTGGGCCACCTGTGA
Organism: Schistocerca piceifrons; assembly: GCF_021461385.2. Taxonomy (NCBI): domain Eukaryota; kingdom Metazoa; phylum Arthropoda; class Insecta; order Orthoptera; family Acrididae; genus Schistocerca; species Schistocerca piceifrons. Next base: position 508,206,733 of record NC_060142.1, on the reverse strand, counting down.
AAGTAGCCATATCATATACCAACTCCACTGCAAACATTTCACAGCCTCTTACGTTGGTATAACTATCAGTCAGCTGTCCACCAGCATGAATGGCCACTGCTAGGCTGTTGTCAAGAACAGAGTTGACCACCTGATGGCACAACATGTAGCTGAACACAACATGCTCAGTTTCAGTGGCTGCTTCACAGCCCGAGCCATCTGGATCCTTCCCTCAAACACCAGCTTCTCTGAACTACACAGATGGGAGTTATCCTTACAACACATGCTTCGCTTCCATAATCATCCTGACCTCAGGAAACTGACTGGCCCTGAACCCTCTGCCCAACATTTTTGCTTCCTTCATTCTGTCACCCCCTCCCAATTCACTTCACCACATTGCCTACATTGTGTGTTTCTTCACATTGGCTGCCATACCTATACCTGCACCCCCCCCCCCCCTCCTCCCCACCCCCCATGCCCGCTCCACCCCAGCGTTCCTAACTGGCCAACTGGCCTCCCTTGAAGCCATTAGCCACCCACCCTTAGTCTCTCTCCCTGCCTCCCTCTCCCTATCCCACCTAAAACTACACCCACCGCATCCAGCTTACCTGCTGCAAAATAACATTGGCATTGTCAGTCTACCAGGTGCCAGGTAAGGACAAAGACATATGTGTACATGTCTGTGAGAGTGTGTGCGTGTGTTTATGTACTCTAGCTCCTCAAAGGATAACTCTGAAAGCTACCAAATTTTCCTTCCTTTTTGTGTGCCTATCAACAACTCATGTCTGCTTCTGAATGAGTGGTCTCCAACAATCCTAAAGTATTTACATTCTACAAAAATTTTCCTACAGCACTGATACTTAAAAATAAGTCATTGTAAAAATGATTGTATCTACTGTTTCACACTATTGCCTTGTATTGTTAAATGTAGGATATCTTGTAAATTATTTATCTTATTTCCTAAAGCATTGTATGAAGTAAGTGCATTACAACAAACAATCAAGTCAGCCAGAACAAGAACAGAAAATTTCATATACAGTAAATTCTTGATTATCCTTAGGTGGATTATCTTCTTTGCAGATTATCTGCAGTTTGTTTTTCTTTAACCTGGGAGTCGTTGCAGATGAGCAATAATCTCATGTTAACGACCAGAGTGTAGTTAACAATGTGCTGCTCGAACACTGCAAGTGCTGGACTGTAATTGTTTGCAAAAGAAAAGCATAAATGTGTTGTATTAATGATACAGTAGAAAGATAAAGCCATGTTGGAATGGTTTCAATAGAAAATATTTGAGGACACACAAGTACCTGTTCCAGTGTGTGTGAAACAGACCCAAAGATTCTTCAAAACCTTGGGAATTGAAGGATATTTTAATGCATTTTCTAGCTGGTTAACAAGTTTTATACAGCATCATGGTATCTGGGAGACTGCAATCCAAGAAAAAAAGTTAAGTGAGAGTAACAAGAAAGTTAAGCCTGATGTAATATGTAAAGATAAAAGGCATGCTGTTTCAAAAGAAAAGAAATGCATAATTTACCTGTCCATTATTTTCACAGAAGTGATCATGGATGGACTGTACAATGTCAGTTATGATTCCATAATTACTTTGTTCCATGAGTACGAGAACCTTTAGTGTTCAAGGGTCTACCTGCAAAGGCTTTATTGTTACTTGACAACGCACGATTGTAGCCAAATGAAAATGTTCTGAAATTGGATAACGGGATGACATTTGTAAAATATTTAACCCCCTAGTGTAACAGCCCAAATACAGCAAATAGATAAGGGCATATTTGCTGATAGGAAGAAAATTTATAGAGGAAGTCTGCTACTAAAGCTTACTGATGAGGGCAACCATCTTCAAACATTTTGGAATCAGTTACCTGTTCTGGGCACAATTTGTAAAGTGTTGAATGCATGGTGTAAGATAAAAATGATTAATCATATCTAAGCCATGGAAAAACATCAATCCTAAAATTGACAAAATCAGTAATCTGGATGATGAAGAAGACTGCTCTTGAGCAATGTTAACTGCTGTTTTGAACAGTACTCCAGGTTATGAAACCAGATGAGTAGGTAAATGATAGTGACTAAAAAGAAAACATTCTTCTAATTCCAGAAACTGTAGTCAGTCGTGTATCAGCACTTATATGGGCTGAATGGTTATTGGACTATCTGGAACAGCCCGAAATTGTTCCTGTTTCTGTTAAATTGGTGACACATAAAATTCATAGCGTGATATCTGAAATACAAGCTACCTCACTGAGACAGAAATCAGTTCAAGACTATTTTGATTCAAAGTAGAGTAATGTGATGTGAAGTTTGATTGTAGTGTATTCTTTGTAAGTACCATATTTTCACATATGCTATGATGTTTAAAGTAGAATTTATTATAAACATTAGTTTAGTTGTAACTCAAAATCTATCCTTTTTTCTAGGTTTGGGCAAAGTATTGGAGGAAAACTTGTAGTGGCAAATATTGCCTGGCCTAATCAGTGGGTCATCTTAATTGGATCATTTCTGTCAACTCTGGGAGCTGGTTTGCAGAGCCTTACAGGTGCACCCAGATTGCTTCAGGTTTGTTGATCATGTTTATTTTGCTGAAATAAACAGCATGAGATTCTGTGTCATTACAGCATCAATGCAACACACATGTAAACATCTATGTGGAACAGGCAATTAAAGGAATAAAAGTTGCGAGTTTTTGGCTGAGTGACATAAGCTATTCCAAAATGTTGCAAGCTAAAAATTCTGATAGAAGTAATTATCAATGTGCTCCAGACTTCTAACAAGCTGTTTTCCCTGCTATACTTACTGTATAGATTATTTCTAAATAGATAACAGTGCTCGTTCCTTAGACCCCTTGTGAGGAAGTCCTCAAGAATGTGGAACAAGTCAGAAGAACAAAAATACTTATATACATCAATTTTTTCAGTATTTTGTGCATACATTTTCAGTTGCCTGCAACTGGTATTTTACTAGTGTCATTTGTGCTGATATACTGACTATGCACTTACATGTCGCTACTGTAATATTTAGGTTACTTGTTCACTTTGTTCATTTTATGTCCATTTCCTTGTTTTATAAATCTAGTGACATGTTTTTATTTATATTTTCTCATTTTTAGATCTGATTACATTTGCAAAGCTAAACATGTTATCAATTTTAATAAAGTAACTTGTGACCAAGACACTGACTTCCATAATCATATACATAATACACATTTACAAAAGAACTGAAATGCTAATGTCAAATGTTCCTCAACAAGACATGATTTATTAACCCCCAAATAAATCATACAAGATACTGTGTATACCTAAGTATAAGACTACCCTGAATATAAGACAACCCTGAATACAACATGACCCCGGCCCCCTTTTTCATAGAGGTTCTGTAAGAAACTTTTATTTTTAATGTATTCTGATTAAGCAAACTTACAAAACCTATTCTGAACTTGTGAAATTCATTGATTGTCTGCATTTTGATAATACAAGGAGAAACAAAATAAACAAAAAAAATTTTTGCATTAATTTTTGTCTTCGCTTCCTTCTTTGCTTACTGCCTGTCAGTTATCTGTGTTATTACTATTTTTTATCATCATCATCATTGTCATTGTAGCTGCTGTCATGTGGGATGACAGTTTTATCTAACCATTGAGGACCAGAAAAGAGGCAATATGCGAGGGTGGTTTGAAAAGTTCTCGGAATCACCACAGGAGGTCAGAGCTAGCGCAACGAGTTGTCCATATGATGTTCATTGGACTCTTGCCAGTAAACACATGCCACGTCAATGCTGTTAAAATAGGGCTCTGACAGTGATGTGGCTTTGTTGTTGCTCCTGCATAGTGATTTGCGAAGATGGAAAAAAATCGAGATTCAAGCAGTGATTAAGGCTTCGTAAAGAAAGGTATGAAAGCAAAGGACATTCATGCCAAATTCCAGAATACACTGGGGGCTCTGCTCCTTCATATTCAACTGTTGCCAAGTGGACAAATGAATGTAAATTTGGTCAGGAGAGCTTAGATGATGATTGGCGCAGTGGTCAACCAAGATGTGTCACTACTCCAGAAATCATTGCAAATGTGCACAAAATGGTAATGGAGGATCGCCGATTGAAAGTGCGTGAAATTGCTCATGCTTGCCAGACGTCATCTGAAATGGTATATCACATTTTAACTGAAGAATTAGAAATGAAAAAATTGTCTGTAAGATGGGTGCTGTGACTCTTGACATTGGATCAAAAATTCATGAGAATGGACATATCGGAAGAATGTTTAGCCCATTTTAGGAGAAACAAACAAGATTTTTTGTGCCAGTTTGTGACCATAGGTGAAACTGGGGTGCACTACTGTACCTCAGAGACAAAACAACAGTGAAAGCAGTGGAAATTTGCTGATTCTCTGCCACCAAAGAAAGCAAAGACAATTCCTTCGGTATGAAAGGTCATGGAATCATTGTTCTGGGATGCGAAGGGATTTCTGTTTGTAGATTATCTCCCCACTGGCAAAACAATTACTGGAGAATACTATGCTAACCTCTTGGACAAATTGCAACAAAAGATATGCGAAAAAAGGCCAGGTTTAGCAAGGAAGAAAGCCATCTTCCATCAAGACAATGTGCGACCGCACACATGTGCCATCGCCATGGCAAAATTACACGAACTAAGGTATGAATTGTTGCCACATCCACCTTATTCACCTGATATGGCTCCATTAGATGTCCATCTCTTCCCAAAACTGAAACTTTTTCTTGGTGGATGAAGATATTGCAGGCCTGGAGGAAACTTATTTTCGAGATGGGATCAAGGCACTGGAACATCATTGGACCAAGTGCATTAATCTACAAGAAGACTACACTAAAAAATATTTTAAAAAATCAGTGATGTAAGTACTTTTTTTCTATTCCATTCTGAGAACTTTTCAAACTACCCTCGTATTTCTGTAAAGGGACAGCAATGAGATTTATGATCTTGGTTGTCAAATATTTATCTGTTTTCGTCCTAGTATGACCTGATTTCCAAGTTTCTGGTCATGGTGAGACCTGAAGACACTGCCATTTTTCTGAACATACAGCAGATTTTGCTTCTGTAGTGACACGAGAATGTGACAATATTTTACTTCATTTCATAATTCTAAACCCTGGCCTCATTGGCAGTGTAGAACCAGCAGCTGATACACCACCTTTTGTTCCCATCATACCGTCACAGCAAGCGTCAACACCATTGCTATATGAAACATGTAAGTATGCCACTGGCACCTATCGAGACTGTTACTGTCTTCTGCAGAAAAAGCTCTTTGATGCAGCATCGTGGAGCTTATCCTCCCAACATCTTTGGCCTGCATGGCATGCTGCAGCAGCAAGTCACTCTTATGTTTGTGGCGGACAAACAACAGTTAGCTGTGGCAGTCCCACACTGATTTAAATTTAAAAAACCAAATCCTTAGGAAGAAAAGAATCAAACAGATTAAGTAATACTCCATTAGAACAAATTACAGTCTAATTAGACATTGCCTGTGATTGCACCACGGCAGGAGTATGAATGCTTGTGTCAGCAGTTTTTTGACATTACACAACCTTTTGAAGTTCTTCAAAGTAAATCTTCACATGAGCTCAGTTGCCAGAGCTTTATCTGTAAATCTAAGACAACCCCTATTTTAATCTGTTACACAATGTAAAAGCTGATGTGAGCAATAGTAGTTATAGTCTGTGAATATAAGACAACCCTGTCTTTTTTGAAGGACAAATTTGGAAAAAAACTTTATCTTATAATCAGGTAAATATGTTAATTGGAAACAAAAACTTCTGGAAGTGGGTACCTCCTGGTACTCCAGAGAGTTGCTGAATGACTCAAGCACTGCAAGTTTGCCTATATGGAAAGTACTGGAACATGAACCACACTCTGTGCATGCCTGCGTCATCAGTTCACTCACAGAAGGCACAATGTATGGTTCAACACAGTACAGAGACTGCAATGCATTATGGAAATTGATATTCCGCATCCAAGCCAAATTTTGATGGCAGGGGAATAAAGAAGTTCTAATAATCATTGTCTAGAAAATAGAAAAGTATCACAAAGACATTGCAAATAAGCCCACTGGAGAACATTAGAATACAACCAAGAGCTGAGACAAGTGAGATTGAGATGGTCCACAGCAGTCCTTAAATCTATGACTGACCTGGCACTGGCTGATGTATCAGTCTGTGTCATACTTAGCAACCTTATGGATGTATGCATAATTATATAGACTGATACATTGTTGTGTCCCCCCATTGAATCAGCACAGTGTTCTTGAATTATCTTGACCAGTAGGATGTGGCTCCTGATGTTGCTGTTGGTCGAGGAGCCACTACTGTGTTGGCACTGGAGATGCAGGAAGTAACAGTGGGTCAGATTCACAGCTTGCTGCTGGTCCCTGAGTGGGCTGTGGGTCTGTATCAGTCCTGCCATGGACTGAAGGTCCTGTATGCCCATCCAGGACCAGGCCTATAGCAGAAATGAAGACAGTGGGTGGAGAACTGGGAATACCAGGTGTCCATTGCTTGAGATGTTATCTTTTAGCCAGACTCTTCATCTGTTTTTGCTGATTCTTGGCATGGGCAAAGTGGGCTGCCTCTTCCAGTATGGCAGATCTGGTAGTGGAGCTTGCCCCAAATGACACAAATGGAGCTGGGTCCAATGCTAATAAAGGATGCCTCTATGTGTGGGCACCAGGGCCAGCTAATGCCCTTGCTGGGCAGAGGTGGAGCCATATACACAGCCAGGAGTATGTCTGAAGATGTGTGCCCAGACAGGATGCACGCCTTAAAAGGTGTAGTTTTATCTTCCTGCACCGGTATCGGCTGCAATAAATCTAGCAAGGAATGATGAGGGTGTCCATGCAAAAGTTCCACTGGGCATCGACCTGCACGATATTGCTCACTATGAGGTTAAAAGGGAGATCCAGAACAGAAACAATAGGAGTGGATGTCAAGATTTTTTCCACATTCTCACAAAATGTTCTGCCATGTGATTAGATGCAGTGTGAAACAGAGTTGTGGTAACATGATCAGTTCCATTCCAGTCGCAAAACCACTGAAAACCTGCAGAAGTAAACAGCATACCATATATTTACCATGGATTTGCAGGTCTCCTTCAGTACAAAAAAACAGTTGCAAAGGCATTACTGGTATTTTCTGTCATAGTCTGTTGCAGTTTTATCATGTACGGAAAATGAGAATACACATCCATCAGAATCTATCATGACTCCATGGAATGGGCTCACAAATTTGGCATGTACCTGATTCCACAGCTGGGTAGGCATTGGCTGCAACTAGTAGGTTTAATATGGTGGTGGTTGCTGTGGCTGACAAATATGACATTTTTCAGCTGCTTGTGCAATATCCTCATTTACTTGTTGCCAATACACATACCACTGGGCAAGGTTCTTCATTATGGAAATCTCCCAGTGAGACTGATGCAGGAGTTGCAATATCATATTTACACAAGTTAAAGATGATGTATTTTCCAAAAATCATCAGTCAAAAACCACAAGGTCGGGAAACTGTGAACTAGTCACTACAATAGTTTATTGCTCTGCTTAAAATCTGACAGTGTTGTGATGCACAAGAGGCACAGTATTCAATTCTATCATCCTTTCAACTTTGTTGTGTTTGAACATGATTGCAATAAAGATTCTCATACAGATGTGGATACTGTGAACAAACATGTATGGTGCTTTTTAAGTAAAGGTAATATTAAAAGACGCAAATGTTGTCCTTCAAAAAATATTTCTTGATTCAGAACACAGGTCAATATTTTATTTGGTTACGAGAGACTGTAATGACTTATCAAGTGAGTTGCAAGTGAGAAATTAGATCCCTGTTAGGTTCATAAGTTACAGTACCGGATAAAAATGTTCCCACCTTTTAATCAGCTTTAGAATAAGATGGTGGAATTTGTATGAAGCAAGAAAGAAAATTAATGCAGAAAATGTGAAATAAATCACATCAAACTGACTGTAATTGTTATCCGAGAATAAATTATAGTGGCAAGTCCCTTCATGGAGATAGTACCAACAGATGTCACTAGATTGTGGGATGAGTGAATGTGTGAGAACTGGACTGAATCATGATTGCAATCTTTTATTTAACTGTTAGTTGGCATTTTTACATATGACCTGTGTCACGGAAGATATTGCTGTCTAAGCTCCACAGTTGCCTAAGCACAGCACTATGGAAAAGTTGGAGGGAGAACAATGATACCAGCTTGGCAGAGATCTAGGATGAGTGTGCGAAAGCGAGTGGTGAGCAGGAAGCATATTTCATCATGCTGCCAACCACAGGAATCTATACTGCGTACTTTGGCTTTTTATGAAGGTTTACCACATTTAAACTGCAATTTGCCCGAATCCATTTGAACTGACTTTAAAATTGGACAGATACACAGCAGTAGGATAAATTTCTGCAAGAGACAGATCAAGTCTGTGCTTAACAATTTCTTGTAGCAATGTTGTCAACATGGTGAACACCATGAGGTATGATGGAAATGAAAGGAGGTGTGTTAGCAGCTGGTTCTATGCAGCCAGCAAGAGAAGAGTGGGCCAACGATATGTTTGAAAGCAAGAAACATTGTAACATTCTCACGTCAGCACAGAAGTGATATCAGACATATATTCAGCAAAAAAAACTGCTGTGATCTCAGGTCTCATTGTGACTACAACCTCAGAAATCACAACATATTTGGAGGAAGTATTCAAATATTTGTGACAGCAAAGATATAAATTTCACAGCTGTGCTGTGAGGATGATAGTGATGGTTAAAAACAGTAATGCTACAGACAACAGGCCTCGTAAAAAAATAAGGTACTGAAGATAAAAACCATTTCTTTTCTTTACTTTATTTCTCATTGTATTATCAAAGCTGTACTTGGAGCACTTTGAGGTCATTGCTTCTGCTTAAGAAATACTGCTGACAGCCCATAGATTGCTAGGAAAGGATTCCATTTCTCTGCAGTTGTCTCAGTGGACTGGCTATTGTCTCAGTTTGGCTTAAATCGGGCATAATATGTTACTTTGCCCATAAAAACTGGCAGATCATTTATGTTATTGGTACTGAAATACGAGAAATGGCTGCCACATTGCTTGACATCAGATTAGTGCTTCCCGGTTGAAGGGTGTAGCTTGTATACGTAATAAAAGGCTGAAAGAAGGAGAATTTTGACAGGTTACACTTTAACCTGGCCTTCAAAAGGACTGAAAATACTATATGCAAATTCAGTATGTGCTCCTCTTGAGTTTCTCCGGTAACTGCTATGTCACCTATATAAATGATGCAGTGTGAAATGTTGGTAACAGTTGGTTCTATAAATTTCTTTAAGATTGCTGGTGTGCTAGCAGTATCCAATAACAAACTGACTTTTGAAGACTTATCTAAATGAATTCGAAAAGAAGCTTCCAAAAGATCATTCTTAGTTACTCTCACGCCAGTTTTGAAAATTATTTGTCAGAGGCATGAGTCCAACTGAATGTTTACCATATTTTTAAAGTCCCCACATAGCCAAAATGCTCCAGATTGTTTGTGAACAATGACTGAAGGTGATACCCATCTGCTATAAGGAATCTGGGACAGCATATGTAACTTCTCTAAGTGATCCAATTCTACTTTAACTTTATCCCACAAGGCTAAAGGCATTGGTTGGGCTTCGAAAAATATTGGCATTAGTACCTCCTTCAATGCATTGTGGCTGAGAAAAGTAGAAGCCTCTCCCATACTTGGAGAAAACAATGGAGTATCCACCTGTGCACGTGGGACAGCATTATGAATTATTTGGACCTAATATTAGATAGAAGACCCAAATGCTCTGTATGCATTGAGGCCAAAAATATTTTCCACTGAAGCTTCTGCTGCTATAAAGAAGGGAAGCATTCTGCTTGCTTGCTTGTGTGTTAACGCCAGAACTACGGGACTTGGTATCCAAATTTCATGAAGTTTGCAGCTTAGTTGCTACTGATGTTAAGGGTGGAGACCCCAATTGCAGACATGAGACTGTTTAATAATGGAGACTGAGGCCCCTGACAGAGCAAAGTGGTGTGGTGCCACCCTTGAGCGATGTTGTTTATTTGCATTGGCACACTCAACTGCTGATAGCTTGGTTGGCTCTGACGAAACATCTACTGTATGACCCTCGTGAAAACACTGTAGATAAGACATCATTTTAATGTGGTGACTATGTGTAACATGTAAATAAAAACAATCATGATAACTAAGCAATGTATGAAAATTTCGCTGAGATCCAGTTCAAAAGCTGCAATGGCGGAGCCTTTGACGCCAATCACTCGAACAGGTGCTGCTCCATTTCCATGTGAATTGTATTACATTTGTGCAGTTTCACCATCAAATGGACTAGGTCATGCTGCATTTGCTGACTGAGATGACAGTTTTTAGATATATTATGTGGTAAATACAGTCTGAGCTGCTTGACAGATCTCAAAAACACTGGAAATACACAAAATTTTAGCACAAAATTTTAGCAGAAGAAGGATCTGAATGTCTTAATCCTTGAGTTCACTGTCCAACACTAATCTGATCACCATGTCACATATTAAGAATTCTGTGTATGATTTTACACAAGAACATGTAAACTTACATTTTCTACTCAGGCTCTACAGGTCCAGAATCTATGACACATAACTCTCTGAAGTTGCCACATGATGTTAGAGGAACTCTTTAAGTGAGTTGCCACAACATGCATTTTTGTTGCTGAGGCAGTACAGATGGTTCACACAAAGGGGCCAGTTTCTGTACAAGGTGAAAGAGCTGTGGGTTTGTAGGTAATAAAATAGCTCACTGTCTCTCAAGGGCACTTAGTATTTCTTGCCTGGAAATTAAATGCTAAATGCTTTTGGTACACCTCTCAGTATTCTTGAGCCTCATTAAATGGCTGGAGAGCTGGAATTTCTAGAAGACATTGTAGACATGCCTCATCTGACATCTTCTGTTTGAATTTGTGCTGTTTATTGAGCCTTTGTTTTCCAAAGCTTGAAAAACTGATTGTCCATCATAGTTGTAACACTCTGCCTGATATGTCCTATTTTGGCTTGTGGTGAACTGTACTTCCAAACTATCTGTGACACCACTGTTGTAAGTCTTCTTCTTCAACAACATAGGTTTTATTGAACCCCAACTAAATCATAGAATACCGGTATAGATCGTAACTCTTCGTGAGCTAAACAGGAGCAATGATTTCTGCAGGTGGATACCTCTTGGCCACTAAAAAACTCTGGAGACTTACTAAATAAGATAACAATAAAATAACAATAACACTGTGACTATATCTGACTGGGAAACATTTGAATGTGAACCAGAAGCACGGAGACATTCATTCATTCATTTACTTTTATTATACCCTCTACTTCCCTCTTTATGATATATGTATATGGACATACCGAATGAACAAGCACAGAAAAAATTGTAAGATGCATCTTTGGAAAATTGTTTGCAGGTCCTACACAAATCCATCTACTTTTACTTTCTAAGTAAAACAGTGCATTTAGATTTTTCTTATAAAATATATAATGTCATTGATAAACTTTGTAAACTGCTGAACACTTAGCACTGAAACAAAACAATTTATTGGGCCAAGTCAGTGAGATGAGCAATCAGTGCTGCTAGTTAGGGAAACTGTATTGACTATCATATGATAACTGTTCCCTAAGAGAGTGCATTAAGTAACAAATCCCATCCAGGGCTTGACTTGAATGGTGAACTGTAGAGGAGGAGCATGTTGCTGACATAGTTGTGTAATAATTGATTCAAGAAGTACTTATTGAATGAAGAAAACTGTTGCATGCCTTCTTCCTCAGCAACACATTTTATTAAATGCCAGTTAAGTATAAACAGTTTTGAGAAAATAATAGACTCTTTTTGAACCAAAAAAAGCAACGTCTTCTATCGGTGAATACCCCAGGCTAATTAAAGCACCCTTACTTAATAACTCAAACATTAGTGTCGGAGAACACCATAACTTTGTCAGCATGGGAGCATTGTAATATGAACCACTCTCTCATTGCATGCACACGCTGATTGTGCTCTCACGTTAGGCACAAAATGCACTAGAGCAAAGAATGGAGAGTGAACTGTATTAGGAAAAATATATCATGTTCAAGCCAAACGTTGACAGTTGTGAATAACAGGGTCCAGGAAATAGCCAAGTGTAATGAGGTCATCATAAATAAGTCCACTGCAGAACATGTAGTGCACATCAGTGAGTTGAGAGGGACTAAAATAGTACTTAAATCAGTTGCTGTTGGTTACCCCCATGTCCTGGTGCCAGCAGATGATTCACTCTGCACTGCATCTAATGAGTCTACCCGATGTATGTGTGATTATATCAATCAATCCATTAATGCATCTGGTAGAATTACCAGACCTTGCACATATCCTAGGTATGATAGTCCTGAGGGATCTACATCTACATCTAAGGATCTACATCTACATCTATATGGATACTCTGCAAATCACATTTAAGAGCCTGGCAGAGGGTTCATCAAACCACCATCACAATTCTCTATTATTTCAATCTCGTATAGCACACGGAAAGAACGAACACCTATATCTTTACGTACAAGCTCTGATTTCCCTTATTTTATCATGGTGATTGTTTTCTCCATATGTAGGTCGGTGTCGACAAAATATTTTTATATTCGGAGGAGACAGTTGGTGATTGTAATTTTGTGAGAAGATTCCATCACAGTGAAAAATGCCTTTCTTTCAATGATGTCCAGCCCAAATCTTGTATCATTTCACTGACACACACTCCCAGATTTCGCAATAATACAAAATGTGCTGCCCTTCTTTGAAAGTCATAATATTTGTACATTGCTACATTTAGATATTAAATTAAAAAGTTTGCCATAAATGTTACAAATATACATACTTCAACGCCTAATTTGATTCTAAGATCATTGCAGCTGAGTATCTTAAAAATAAAATCAGTTTGTAAGGCTTATTTACACATATAACATTACTGCATTGAAGCTGTGCAAAAGTTAGGTGTTAGAAAACATTTTTGTTGTGAGAGTTAGCTAATAATAAGTACATCAGTTAGTTATGCTATACAATTACTGAATTGAAGTAATTGATTACCAGTAAATATTTTAGCCCTCTTAAACTGCAATTCATGAGTAGATAAATTTAAAAAAAAAAATGTGCGTTCCTGAATGATGGTCACCTTTGTGTAGCAAAGTGAGCTACTTTAAGTCTTTATGAAAATTATTCTTATTCTTCATAATGATTCCATAAACTTAACTATTCCATAAATGGAGGTGTCCATTTGAAAGAGGCACATTTGATTGAGGAATGAATATACTGAGAGAAGCAAGCAGAATTCTCTGAACAGGCTTCTGCAAGATGTTCCGGAATTTACGCTATACAAATAGTTTATATTATTTACCTTTGGACCTGGAAAATTGTAAGATAAATTTCCCCAAAAATGATGCTTTATGACTTGGAACGAAAGCGAAGAAAGTATGCCAGCTTTTTTAATTTCACCTATGTCTATTAATATATACATTTAAACAAAGTTTTGTTAATGAATTTCAGCAGTTCTGTAGTATACTCATCCCAACACAATTTACTGTCAAGTTTTAACTCCATGAAATTACCAATGATAACATCTATTTTTGTGTGTCATCATATTTTATACATATAAGAGTGGAAAGCCTTTGCAAGCTCTGAACTACATATTTTGGCATCTGTTAGCTGCCTTTTGACTGGTATGCTGCTGCTGTTTCCTCTCTTGAACTCATCTTTATCCATACCCATTGTACTCATCATTTTCTAGGAGTAAAGGCAGCAATGTACTGTATGGACAGGCATTGAGTTGTAGCATGCACACCAAAACGCCTGCAAAACTTGCTACCTTGTGTGTGAATCAGTTTTCTAGCTAGGGTAAACGTGCACACACATCAGCACAGCTACATTGTGCAGGCTGTATACACAGTACTGGAACTGCAGTTCTGCAGGTTGATTAGGATGAGGGACCAGGTTGGGTGGAGTGGGAGAGGGAAGAAAGGAAGCAGAGTTTTGGAGAAGTGTGATAGGTGATACAGAGGGAGGCAGGAGTTACACATGATAGGAGTATAGGAGGAAGAGGCAGTAGGCATATGGGATAGGAATTGGACACATAGACACTGGCATTGGTGAGTTTGTGCTATGTATGGTGATGATGATGCTGATGACATGGAGTAGTGGATTGGGAGTGGGTGACAGAAAAGTTGAAGGGGAGACTGCAAGGAAGCAGGTGTGGTTGTAAGCAGAGTGAAGTTCGGGTACTGTGGCAGGATGGAGATGGCTGTGAGGCAGGAGCTTTGGAATTTGTGACAAGGAGGATTAGAGAAACAAAGGATTTGTTGCAAGGACAACTCCTATATAGCTAATTCAACAAATATGATATTGGGGGAAGTGATCCAGATGGCAGGGGCTGTGAAGCAGCCATGAAATCGAACATGTTTTGCTCATTAGCATGTTCCACCATGTTTTGGTCAACTCTGCTCTTGCACACAGTTTGACAGCAAAAGAAGCCATGTCATGCCCTGCTGTAATTTATGCACAGTGTTCTACATGGGCTTGACCACAAACCAACTGTGCACTCAAATGAGGGGCCACTGCCAGTCTGTGGCCAAGAGTAATGTTGATCACCCAGTTACAGAACACACAATACATTGCTGAGCACAACATGCCTGACTTCAGTGGCCGGTTTACATTCATTGCCATCCAGATCCTTCCCACAACACCAGATGTTTTCAGGCCTGTTTATGTACCTGTCAAACGACAAAATACCTCTACTATTTGCTGAGAGGTTAGCATTACTCCTAAATTATTTATATTTTGCCAGAACTTTGTGTTACCATATTTTCCATAATGTCTTCTAATGTATTCTAGTCTTGGGCAGCCCCTATTACTTTTTCCTGTACTGCTCCCTATGGGATTAGGTGACTTCTCTTGGATGCAATAGCGCATGTCCCATTAACCTGCCCCTTCTTTGGGTAAGGATCTTCCATAGATTTTTCTTTAATAACTCATAATTTCATACTGTACCTATCTGCTCAGTATGATAGTACCAATTTCATCTTCATTTTATTCTTCTTCAGAGTTCTGATGGTCCATGTTTTTATTCCACACAAGAACTAGAAGGATTGACAAATTCATAATTGTTGTAAAATGTATTACTGGTCTCATATTTTACCTAAATGGTGTCATTATTAATGAACTCATTACACATGCTTTTTAGTCATTATACATGTTTATAGTATTACATTTATTCCTATGCCCTTACATTATGTAAAGCTAGAAGAAATCTTTTTTCAGTGTAAGTGTCTGTCTCTGTATTATGCTTGATACTGGCATTAATGTAGGTTATACATTATCATTAACTATGAAATGAAATTAGCAATTGACACCCTAATTCTCTGGGCTTTAGTATTTGCAAATATTCACAATGAATTGTCATCTCTCTCTCTCTCTCTCTCTCTCTCTCTCTCTCTCTCTCTCTCTCCCCCCCCCCCCTCCCTTTCCCCTCTTTCCTTCCCCCCTCTTCCCTCTCGCCCTCCCTCCCCCTCTCACTCCCTCTCTCTCTGTGTGTGATTCTTATTAACCAATCTGCTTTTCTTGGTGTTTTCAGGCAATCGCGAAAGATGGAATCATCCCTTTCCTAGCACCTTTTGCTGTGTCATCTAGTCGTGGTGAACCTACACGAGCACTAGTTCTGACGGTGCTCATCTGCCAGTGTGGTATTTTATTGGGAAATGTTGATTATCTTGCACCTCTGCTCTCTATGTTTTTCCTAATGTGCTATGGATTTGTCAACCTTGCTTGTGCGCTACAAACACTTCTTCGCACACCTAACTGGAGACCGAGATTTAAGTACTATCACTGGTTAGTAACGAACAATTTTTCCTTAAAGGCTCAGTTATGCTATGTTTCATAGATTATACGGGTATGTTATTAGACTTTTAAAAGTGTGATTTACGTGGTAACTTGAGCAATACATTTCACAGAAGATGAAATCATGTAGTTTAATGTTGCCTTAAAAATTGTTTTCTGGTGTAATATGTTCACATTCACTTTTAGGCAAATTGGTTAGAAATTTTTATAATGGTTTTGTAATACACTGATCAGCCAGAATGTAACCATTACCCACTTAAAACTCAGCTTTGTTTTCTCTGAATCACACAAAACAGCTAAAGTTTGTCATTAAATTGAATAATCCCAGAAATAGATTGACACCAGCTCTCCATGCACTGATCAAAAACTTCCAGATTGAGAAATGATTATTAGGTTCTCTGTTATGATTTCACACAAGTATGAAGCCTAATAAAAAAGAAATCTTGAGATTAGTAAATCATCTCAAATACACTGTATACTCCTCAAACTACTGTAGTATGAATCTGGACTTGTGGTATGCGCAATTTCCATGCTGGGAAATGATTTGTCGATTGGAGAAGACATAAGCCACAAATGGCGCTGGATTGCAGTGGGGTAAAGTGTGTGAATAGATGAAAAACAATTTAGTCTTTGCAGAAACCAGACTTTTTGCAATAAGTTAAAGAATTTAGTCCTAAAGACTGGCTGGTGCTCAGCAACTGCCACTGCCTTATGTTTTAAGTAGAGTAGAACCTCAATCCTCTGACCTTCAATTAACTGACTCCTTGAATCATTGACCTGCATTCTGCGCAGAACAGCATGCCAGTGTTAGTGATCAATTTTACTCCTGTCACTAATTAGAAGCACGTGAGTGTAGGCTTCACTGGTGGAAAAATCATCACGATATTAGGCAAGTTGCTTTTCAGGTGAAAAACTTTCTGCTGATGATAACACATATAGGCAGGTTGTTGAAAAAATTGAAAAACCAGTGTCAGAAAATAAACTGGTAGCTGATGGTTGGTTGGTTGTTTTGGGGGGAGGAGACCAGACAGCAAGGTCATCGGTCTCATCGGATTAGGGAAGGAAGTCGGCCGTGCCCTTTGAAAGGAACCATCCCCGCATTTGCCTGGAGCGATTTAGGGAAATCACGGAAAACCTAAATCAGGATGGCCGGACGCGGTATGTAGCTGATGAATTATACAACATTAACAAGACTGAGATGAACTAAAATTCTGCCTCAAAGAGTGCAATAGCTACAGGCACAACACTAGCATAGAACAGCCTGACCATTGCAACATGCAGCAACGTAAGTGGTGATCATAAAATCTAAGAAACCAAGAACCTTAAGAAACATAGACATGTCAGCACTTACCATTCATTACAAAGCTCAAAAAAGTGCTTGGATGAATTGTGATCTCTTTAAAGAACTGTTTTTGATGCATTTGTTCTGGCTGTTAGAAAATACTTGAAATCCAAAACCTGCAACCCTGTGCAACTGTACTGCTAGATAACGCCCCAAGCCATCCTTCTGAGTCTGAAGTTAAACAAGGTCATATAAAAACTATGCTTTTGCCCCGCATGTGGAAATGTAATTTTCTTGTTTAATTTTTATTTAATACATCATTTTGAGCTCTGTAAATGACTTGTTTCGTTCTCTTATGGTTGTCCGACCTTGTTAGCATTCTGACCATCCCCTGGTCTCAGAAGTGATGGTTAATTGAGGTTCCATTGTACCATTTAGAAGGTTGTTATGCAGCAAAGGAGTGGGATCATAGTTTGATTTGAGGATAAAATTTTGCAGTGGATTCAGTGACACAATTGGTGGCAGTGTTGATCTTGGATATAACTGGAATTGGGATGTGGATGTCAGGCAAGATATGATGTCTTTCAGCCAAACTATGCCATGTAGAATTTGGTATAGATTCTGTTACTCGGATATGCTTTGTTGCTTTTACCATAACTAATTCAACTAATAAATAAATCCTACAGTATTCTACCATAGAACTGCAGAGCATTTGGAACTTCTTGTCAATTAGAGAACAGATGAAATATTATAAAAAGGGCAGATTGCTACTCACTGTATGGACAAGATTCTGAGTCACAGACAGGCACAACAAAAAGTTTGCCAAATGTGAACTTTCAGCCAAAACACTTCCTTCTAAAGTAGACAAAACACACACACACACACACACACACACACACACACACACACATTCACAACTCCCATTCACACATAACCACTGTTTCTTGCAATCAAGGCCAAAAATATCATTGTTATTACTTTACAGATTAACATTGGGTATCATATGATACTGTTGTTTCTCTTTAGGAGAATGTACACTGAATCACCAAAGAAACTGGTATAGGCATGCATATTCTAACATAGATATATGTAAACAGGCAGAATGTGGCACCTCAGTTGGCAATGCCTATTTAAGACAAGTGTCTGGCACAATTGTTAGATCGGTTACTGCTGCTACAATGGCAGGTTTTCGAGATTAAAGTGCAGTTTGAAAATGGTGTTATAGTCAGTGCACAAGCGATGGTACACAGCATCTCCAATCTCCAAAGTAGCAATGAAGTGGGGATTTTTCCATATGACCATTTCACGAGTGTACTGTGAATATCAGAAATCCGATAAAACATTATATCTCTGACATCGCTGCCACCAGAAAAAGATCCTGCAAGAACAGGATGAGCGATGACTGAAGAGAATCGTTCAGCGTGACAGGTGCAACCCTTCTGAAAGTTGCTGCAGATTTAAATGCAGGGCCATCTACAAGTGTCAGCGTGCAAACCTTTCAAAGAAACATCATCAGTATGGGTTTTTGGAGCCAAAGCCCATTTGTATACCCTTGATGACTGCATGACACAAAGTTTTACGCCTCACCTGGGCCCGACAACACTGACGTTGGACTGTTAATGACTGGAAACAAGTCGCCTCGTCGGATGAGTCTCATTTCAAGTTGTATTGAGCAAATAGACATGTGCGGGTATGGAGACAAACTCATGAATCCATAGACCCTGCATGTCGGCAGGGCACTGTTCTAAGCTGGTGGAGGCTCTTTAATGGTGTGTGGCTTGTACAGTTGGGGTGATGTGGGACCTCTGGTATGTCCAGATATGACTCCGACAGGCGACATGTACGTAAGCATCCTGTCTGGTTGCCAGTTGGGGTGATGTGGGACCTCTGGTATGTCCAGATATGACTCCGACAGGCGACATGTACGTAATCATCCTGTCTGGTCCCTTCATACTTTTATGTCCATTGCGCATTCTGACTGACTTGGGCAGTTCCAGCAGGACAATGTGACACCTCACACATCCAGAATTGCTACAGAGTGGCTGAAAGAACACCCTTCCAAGTTTAAATGCTTCTGCTGGCCACCAAACTCCACAGACATGAACATTATTGAGCATATCTGGGGTGCCTTGCAATGTGCTGTTCAGAAGAGATCTCCACCCCCTCGTAATCTCATGGGTTTATGGACAGCCCTGCAGGATTCATGGTGTCAGTTCCCTCCAGCACTACTTCAGATATTAGTTGAGTCCATGACACATCTGCATGCTCACGGGGTCCTACATGATATTAGGCAGGTGTACTAGTTTCTTTGGCTCTTCTTTGTATATTTTATGAGTACATCATCTGTAGTAAAACACTAAAGTCAGATACGTGAATACAATATCATGGAGCCACACCTTAAAAGTTATAGTGATTTACATAAATTAAGCTTAAGTTAGGTACAAAAATGTACAATATCATGGAGTCACAACTTAAAATTTACAGTGATTATATAAATGAAGCTTCTGGTGAGAAAAAAATTTGTTAAAAATGCATCTCATTGAAGGGCCCAGTGTAAGTTACATACAATATATTCACAGTACAAAATACTGTGTTATGTTCTGTGAAAACCCAGCTGATACATAATTTATATGAGGTCTGTTCAAAAAATTCCAGAACATTCATAGTTTCGTGCCAGTGGTGTGTTGGTGCAAAATGTGGTTGGTATCTGTCCATGCCTGTGTTTATTGTTTAACTGCCACAAGTTTCATTGTTTTATGTCTATTAGTTATTGTTTAGTGCTGTATTGAGTAGAATGTTGTGGTGCACAGTTTGTGAATTTCGAGATGACAGAGTTAGAGGAGCAATGCGTCTGCATTAAATTGTGTGAAATTCAAGAACACCTTAACAGACGCATCAAATGATGCAGAAAGCCTGTGGCAATGAGTGCTTAAGCCTTACTCAGTGTTACAAATGGTTCACACGGTTTTAAAATGGCCTGATGGAAGTTAAAGATGACCCTCATTCAGCACACACTCCAACGTGTACTGACAATGTTCATATCAGGATCATCAATGAAATCATGTGCACCAGTCAAAGTCTCACTGCCAAGATATTGCAGAGGAATGCAACATTTCAGTTGGATCATGTCATGAAGTACTGGCACAGCATCTTGGAACGCATTGTGTTGCCACCAAGTCCGTCCCACAGCTCATTAGTGAGACCAGAAAGATCTTTGCTTCACAACCTTTGAAGAGCTTTTCGATTGTGAAAATGAGAACAATGTGGATCCTGTGGACTTTTCTTTTATTTCTGAGGTTGAAGTCACTTTTGGAATGATGAAAATTTACAATGATAGAAGAGATACCCGAAAATTAGCACTTTGTGCATTTCAGTAAGGGGCATACCAAGACTGCTTCTGGAGGTAGAAATGGCATTACAAGTGATGCATCAACTGTGGAGGAGAGTATTTTGAAGGAGATCATACACAGTAAGTAAAAGGTAAGCATAGGAAAATTTTGTGGACAAAGTTCTAGAATTTTTTGTACAGACCTTGTACGTTTAGTCAGAGAAAAAATGTTAACAGGATGTGGAGCAAATTTTGTCTAGAGAGAGAATATTAAAGGCTTCTTGTGCAATGAAAAGGACTTTGGTTAAAATTGCCCATCTTTGTTGATGTCGGAGAATGTATCACTGTCATATCTTGGTCATGCTGGGTTCCAAAAGGTAAAATTAGAGAAATTAGGTCACATGTGTCAGATGTGTTCAGTGTACAACAACTACAAATGTGTTAGGATGGAGACAAATTATGGTACTGCAAGCTGCTGTGATAGCTAGAGAAGTAGCTATAGAATTGTGGATAATATGTTCCACATTTCCCTTCTGATTTGTGATATTTATTTTTTACCAGGTCACTGTCATTTCTTGGACTGTCACTCTGCATAGCAGTCATGTTTATGACAAGCTGGTATTATGCACTAGTGGCAATGGGAATGGCTGGATGCATATACAAGTACATTGAATACAGAGGGTAAGTAACTTCACAGTCTTTAGAATCACCACCATAAAAATAATTTTCTCCATAGAAATATACTTTAATTGACAAGTTCATCAAAATTCTGTGCCACCTTTACCTCTTATGATCTGTTTCATCCCTTTCTAGTTAAATGCTGTATATTTAGAAGTCATTTATGCTGCTATACTCCCAATACAATTTTTGCTTTATGATTATAATTTTATGTATAAATATTTTACACATTTTTTTGAAAGGGCTGCGTCAAATGTATCTAGGCTTTGCCCCAAATTGTAGTTCAACTACACCTGTTGTGAAAGATGCATTCATGCTCTACACCAAGGTGGCAAAAGTCGCAGAACAGTAATACACACACATACATATGGTAGTAGTATTATGTACACGAGGTATAAAAGGGCGGTGCAGTGTCAGAGCTGTCATTTGCACTCAGATGATTCATGTGAAAAGGTTTTTGATCTGATTATTGCCACATGATGGGAATTAACAGACTTCAAATGCTGTATACTAGTTGGAGCAAAGACACATGGGACATTCCATTTTGGAAATCATTAGAGAATTGAATAATTGAGGTCCATAGTGTCAGGAGAGTACCAAATTTCAAGCATTATCTCTCACATGGACAGTGCAGTGGTCGACAGCTTTCACTTGATGACAGCAGTAGCATTTACATACAGTACTGTGATGAAATTTGGTATTAGTGGGCTATGGTGGTAAACGACTGACTTGATTGTCTTTGGTAACAGCACAACATTACCTGCAAACATCTCTCCTGGACTTATTGGTTGAACCATAGATAACTGGAAAACCATGGGCTTGTCATATGAGACCTGATTTGAGTTGGTAAGAGCTGATGCTAGGGTCTGAATGTGGTGCAGACCCCATGAAGCTGTGGAGCCAGATTGTCAACAAGACACTATGTAAGCTGATTGTGGCTCCATAATGGCTTGGGCTGTGTTTACATGGAATGGACTGGGTCCTCTGGTTCAACTATCATAGATTGTAAATGGTTGTGTTTGGCTACTTGGAGTCCATTTACAGCAATTCATGGCCTTCATATCCCCAAAGAACGATGGAATTTTTGTGAATGTCAGTGCCTCATGTCACTGGGCCACAACTGTTCATGAATGGTTTAAAGAACATTCTGAACAATTCGAGCACCTAACATGAATCCCATCAAACCTTTAAGTTACTTGTTAAAGAGGTCAGTTTGTGCACAAAGTCCTGCACCAGCAACACATTCACAGTTATAGACAGCTATAAAGGCAGTATAACCCAGTAGTTTTGCAGGGGATTTGCAACGACTTTTTGAGTCCACGCCACCTCAAGCTACTGCAGTATGCCGTCAAAAGGAGATCCGACATTATATTAGGAGGTATCCAAAGAGTTCTCTCATCTCAATGTATTTACATCTTTGATTCATTTATTCTTCATCTTTGTACCCTATCCCCCTTTCTTTATAAGTATTTGTCATACCAGTGAAGAAGTAGTGTAAAAAATTGAAAGGCGCATCCTTGGAAAATTGCTCACAGGTTCTGCACAAATGCATCTGCTTTTAATTTCGAAGTAACACAGTTCATCCAGATTTCTACTCTAAAAATTACAGTCATTAATAAACCTTGAGCATTGCTGAACATTAACTATGAAATAAAACAATTTATCGTGTCAGGTAAGGGAGATATGAATGAACAGAGTGGTCCTAGTGAGAACAACAGTGTTGACTTATCATGTGGCAACTGTTTTCTAAGAGAGAGCTCAAAATAAATAATTGCATCTCAGGGTCAGAATTGTATGGTGAAGTGTTTTGATGTTGGATTTTGTTGACAAAGTTGTGACACAGTTGGTACATGAAGAACTTACTGAGTGGAGAAAACTGTCACATGCCTGCTTCTTCAACAGTACAAGTTTTATTTAACACCATCCAAGTACAAATAATTCACAGAAAATACTATTCCTGACTCTTCTTGAAACAAACAAAAGCAAGTACATCTAGAAGTGAATACCTCTTTGCAATTACAGCTGTCAGGTGGTATACTAAGTAACTCAAATGTTAATGCTGGAGAACACTAACTTTTTCATCAGGATGGGAAGCACCATAGGGTGAACCACTCATTCAAGCTAACACTGCACACTCATCTACAACATCCAGTTGAACAGAGATCACACCACATTTGGAAAACAGACATGTCTGTGTTCAGGCCGAATGTGGGCAACTGGGAATAATATAGTCCATATTAATGTCCAGAAAACAACAAAGTATTGCAAGCTCATTGTAAATAAGACCACTGAAGATCGTGTGGTACACATCTACAAGCTGAAACAAGTGAGGCTGATAAACAGTCCACGGCAGCCATTAAATATGATGCTGTTGTTTACCTGTGAGACCTGGTACCTGCAAGAGTATCAGTCTGCATCTCTCCTATTGACCTCACCTGATGTGTGCATAATTGTATTGATTGATCCATTGACACATCTGGCAGGATTACAAGAAAAGACAACTTTCTGCGAAACCATGGACGTGGTGAAAATACTGCTCCTTTTAATTGTGAAGTGTTTTGTAGGCCATTTTGCTATTTTTAAATGTAAACAAATTATAGAAAACAAAGTCCAGCAGATAGCTGGGTCTCCATAAAGAAAACAGCAACAGAAAAACATGTAGTGGTCGGCTGTGGCTGTGGCTGCCATTCAGTTCCAAGTATGCATAACTTTTTCCTGCATGTAGCGAGCATTTCAGCTCATCTTATGAGTTTTTTCTGATGACTGAACAGATAATTCCTGCCATAAAACATGCATCTACACAAATTGCCCTGAACAGTTGGTGCAGAAGGGTTGTAACTGACAGCTTTCTTGAATGTCACATGGCCTCTTCATGACTGTGGTGTTCTCCTTCGAACAAGAGGACAGTGGTGAACATAATGTTTCTCCACACTAAGTGGTCCAGGGTGCATTCTCTCCATGTTTGTACATTTATACCAGTCATCTTCATTATGTGTTTTGGCTGGTCCTTGAAGCCCCTAAGAGGGGGCTCCACAAGTTCTACTGCCAGAGTAGAGTTCAACATAAAGGATTTGGCAGGGCAGCATGGTGTGACTCATGTGGTGAATTTGGAATAACCAATTTTTCTTTTTTCTCTTTTTTATGTATTTATTTAAAGCTAAAGGAAGTATAGACCAGAAAATCAAAGAAGAATCTTGAGAATTTCGAATAAAGAATTCATTCTTTATTCGAAATTCTCAAGATTCTTCTTTGATTTTCTGTAGTGGTCGGCTGTGGCTGTGGCTGCCATTCAGTTCCAAGTATGCATAATGGGTCATATCATGAATTGTGATGACCACTCTAGCATTGTACCGTGAAGCTAGTTCCTCATGGTGCAAATCACTTTGAAGATTAATCATGGACAGATGTGCTACAAGCTTTCTACTGTGAACATCTTGACTAAAGCTGGATGACATTGCATACAGTTGCTTCCAAGACGGTGGAAATGCAACACATATAGTGGGAAAAAACTGGCAACTACTGCACTAGTGCAAGTCAAAATTATTCCTACTGGGGTCAACAGTGAACTGAGACCGAGGGGGCACCTCTCAGCAGTTGTGCAACCTCGAATGTCACACAACTGTGTGCTTCTGCTGAGAACAAAAGATTAACTGGGGTTTCTGCCGAGGAGTGATGTGGCCCATCCATGCACAGGTTGGAGGTCTTGGGAAGAGGGGTGGGATTGACACTAACTCACTGATTGTAGGAAGGGTTGCTCTCCCTGTGTAGGTGTTGCCTTGCCTTGCATTTGAAACTAATGGTCACTGAAACTTCGGGAGATTTAAGTCATGGTGAGTATTTAAATGATTGGTGATCGCAATAGTTGGTTCTCCCTATCCATTTGACAATTCTGTACTTTGGCAAGCTATCGGTGGCTTCAGTTGGCTAGGGAAAATTATTTTTAATGCTGAAATAAGTAAATTAATTTGTCAGCCCCCCCCCCCCCTCCCCCCCATGAACCATGGACCTTGCCGTTGGTGGGGAGGCTTGCGTGCCTCAGCGATACAGATAGCCGTACCGTAGGTGCAACCACAACAGAGGGGTATCTGTTGAGAGGCCAGACAAACGTGTGGTTCCTGAAGAGGGGCAGCAGCCTTTTCAGTAGTTGCAAGGGCAACAGTCTGGATGATTGACTGATCTGGCCTTGTAACAATAACCAAAACGGCCTTGCTGTGCTGGTACTGCGAACGGCTGAAAGCAAGGGGAAACTACAGCCGTAATTTTTCCCGAGGGCATGCAGCTTTACTGTATGATTACATGATGATGGCGTCCTCTTGGGTAAAATATTCCGGAGGTAAAATAGTCCCCCATTCGGATCTCCGGGCGGGGACTACTCAAGAGGATGTCGTTATCAGGAGAAAGAAAACTGGCGTTCTACGGATCGGAGCGTGGAATGTCAGATCCCTTAATCGGGCAGGTAGGTTAGAAAATTTAAAAAGGGAAATGGATAGGTAGAAGTTAGATATAGTGGGAATTAGTGAAGTTCAGTGGCAGGAGGAACAAGACTTCTGGTCAGGTGACTACAGGGTTATAAACACAAAATCAAATAGGGGTAATGCAGGAGTAGGTTTAATAATGAATAGGAAAATAGGAATGCGGGTAAGCTACTACAAACAGCATAGTGAACGCATTATTGTGGCCAAGATAGATACGAAGCCCACGCCTACTACAGTAGTACAAGTTTATATGCCAACTAGCTCTGCAGATGACGAAGAAATTGAAGAAATGTATGATGAAATAAAAGAAATTATTCAGATTGTGAAGGGAGACGAAAATTTAATAGTCATGGGTGACTGGAATTCGAGTGTAGGAAAAGGGAGAGAAGGAAACATAGTAGGTGAATATGGATTGGGGGACAGAAATGAAAGAGGAAGCCGCCTGGTCGAATTTTGCACAGAGCACAACATAATCATAACACTTGGTTTAAGAATCATGAAAGAAGGTTGTATACATGGAAGAACCCTGGAGATACTAAAAGGTTTCAGATAGATTATATAATGGTAAGACAGAGATTTAGGAACCAGGTTTTAAATTGTAAGACATTTCCAGGGGCAGATGTGGATTCTGACCACAATCTATTGGTTATGACCTGTAGATTAAAACTGAAGAAACTGCAAAAAGGTGGGAATTTAAGGAGATGGGACCTGGATAAACTAAAAGAACCAAAGGTTGTACAGAGATTCAGGGAGAGCATAAGGGAGCAATTGACAGGAATGGGGGAAATAAATACAGTAGAAGAAGAATGGGTAGCTTTGAGGGATGAAGTAGTGAAGGCAGCTGAGGATCAAGTAGGTAAAAAGACGAGGGCTAGTAGAAATCCTTGGGTAACAGAAGAAATATTGAATTTAATTGATGAAAGGAGAAAATATAAAAATGCAGTAAGTGAAACAGGCAAAAAGGAATACAACCGTCTCAAAAATGAGATCGACAGGAAGTGCAAAATGGCTAAGCAGGGATGGCTAGAGGACAAATGTAAGGATGTAGAGGCCTATCTCACTAGGGGTAAGATAGATACCGCCTACAGGAAAATTAAAGAGACCTTTGGAGATAAGAGAACGACTAGTATGAATATCAAGAGCTCAGATGGAAACCCAGTTCTAAGCAAAGAAGGGAAAGCAGAAAGGTGGAAGGAGTATATAGAGGGTCTATACAAGGGCGATGTACTTGAGGACAATATTATGGAAATTGAAGAGGATGTAGATGAAGATGAAACGGGAGATATGATACTGCGTGAAGAGTTTGACAGAGCACTGAAAGACCTGAGTCGAAACAAGGCCCCCGGAGTAGACAATATTCCATTGGAACTACTGACGGCCGTGGGAGAGCCAGTCCTGACAAAACTCTACCATCTGGCGAGCAAGATGTATGAAACAGGCGAAATACCCTCAGACTTCAAGAAGAATATAATAATTCCAATCCCAAAGAAAGCAGGTGTTGACAGATGTGAAAATTACCGAACTATCAGCTTAATAAGTCACAGCTGCAAAATACTAACACGAATTCTTTACAGACGAATGGAAAACCTAGTAGAAGCCAACCTCAGGGAAGATCAGTTTGGATTCCGTAGAAACACTGGAACACGTGAGGCAATACTGACCTTACGACTTATCTTAGAAGAAAGATTAAGGAAAGGCAAACCTACGTTTCTAGCATTTGTAGACTTAGAGAAAGCTTTTGACAATGTTGACTGGAATACTCTCTTTCAAATTCTAAAGGTGGCAGGGGTAAAATACAGGGAGCGAAAGGCTATTTACAATTTGTACAGAAACCAGATGGCAGTTATAAGAGTCGAGGGACATGAAAGGGAAGCAGTGGTTGGGAAGGGAGTAAGACAGGGTTGTAGCCTCTCTCCGATGTTGTTCAATCTGTATATTGAGCAAGCAGTAAAGGAAACAAAAGAAAGATTCGGAGTAGGTATTAAAATTCATGGAGAAGAAATAAAAACTTTGAGGTTCACCGATGACATTGTAATTCTGTCAGAGACAGCAAAGGACTTGCAAGAGCAGTTGAATGGAATGGACAGTGTCTTGAAAGGAGGATATAAGATGAACATCAACAAAAGCAAAACAAGGATAATGGAATGTAGTCTAATTAAGTCGGGTGATGCTGAGGGAATTAGATTAGGAAATGAGGCACTTAAAGTAGTAAAGGAGTTTTGCTATTTGGGGAGCAAAATAACTGATGATGGTCGAAGTAGAGAGGATATAAAATGTAGGCTGGCAATGGCAAGGAAAGCGTTTCTGAAGAAGAGAAATTTGTTAACATCCAGTATTGATTTAAGTGTCAGGAAGTCATTTCTGAAAGTATTCGTATGGAGTGTAGCCATGTATGGAAGTGAAACATGGACGATAAATAGTTTGGACAAGAAGAGAATAGAAGCTTTCGAAATGTGGTGCTACAGAAGAATGCTGAAGATTAGATGGGTAGATCACGTAACTAATGAGGAAGTATTGAATAGGATTGGGGAGAAGAGAAGTTTGTGGCACAACCTGACCAGAAGAAGGGATCGGTTGGTAGGACATGTTCTGAGGCATCAAGGGATCACCAATTTAGTATTGGAGGGCAGCGTGGAGGGTAAAAATCGTAGAGGGAGACCAAGAGACGAATACACTAAGCAGATTCAGAAGGATGTAGGTTGCGGTAGGTACTGGGAGATGAAAAAGCTTGCACAGAATAGAGTAGCATGGAGAGCTGCATCAAACCAGTCTCAGGACTGAAGACCACAACAACAACAACAATTTGTCAGCTTCTTAATTAATTGATGTACAGACCCATGTCTCCTATCATTTAACCTGTAATTGCATAAGCAATCCGAAATGTGATTTGGGAATTGGTTTTATTATTATTTTACTCTCTCTCTTTGTAATGGGACAGCTGCTACACCACATGATCTAAACATCTTCAGAAAGTCTCCGGGTTATGATGGCAGATAAAGTTTTGATTTAGTGCACTCCTGAACTGCTGGAAACCAAGTGACCTGTCAAATTGTTCACCTTTTTTGACAGTTGTTCTCAGAGGTATGAAATCTCAGCTATTCGAGATGTAAAACACACAAGGCAGTTAACATCTCCCAGGAAAAACAGGAGCTCTTCCTTATCATAGTTGTCAGTTGCTTCTAAATGTGACTGTGTTGGGGTGCTGCTGCCTTTTTCCCAGAAATAAATACTAGAGAAAATGTGAAAATGTGTAAATAATTCAAATTTCCTTGGCGTTTACGATCAGTTATCATACCACCATCTGGATAGTTCACACAAGAAAGGATGGGCCAAATGAGTTGCTTTAAAATGCTCTGAAAAATGTCAGGGTCACTGGCCATCCCAAAGGCATTTGTATGGATGTAGTCTAGATTAGATTAATACTTGTTCCATAGATCATGAATACAACACTTCGTAATGATGTGGAATGTGTCAGTTTAATAAACGATGTCTGTACAAGATATTACATTACACAAAATAGTGCGTGACACTAATGTTTAAGTTGGTTTTTTTCCCCCTCCCTTAATTTATATCTAAAAATTCAGCCAATGAGTAGAACGAGTTGTCATTTAGAAATTCTTTTAATTTATTTTTAAATGTTGGTTGGCTATCTGTCAGGCTTTTGATGCTGTTTGGTAGGTGACCAAAGACTTTTGTGGCAGCATAATTTACCCCTTTCTGTGCCAAAGTCAGATTTAACCCTGCATAGTGAAGATCATCCTTTCTCCTGGTGTTATAGCTATGCACACTGCTATTAATTTTGAACTAGGTTGGATTATTAACAACAAATTTCATAAGTGAATATATATACTGTGAGGTTACTGTGAGGATCCCTAGATTCTTAAATAGATGTCTGCAGGATGACCGTGGGTGGGCTCCAGCAATTATTCTGATTACACGTTTTTGAGCAATGAATACTTTTCTACTCAATGATGAATTACCCCAGAATATGATGCCATACGAAAGCAGTGAATGAAAGTAGGCATAGTAAGTAATTTACTGAGATTCTTATCACCAAAATTTGCAATAACCCTAATAGCATACGTAGCTGGACTCAGACATTTCAGCAGACCATCAATGTGTTGCTTCCAGTTTATCCTCTCATCAATGGACACACCTATAAATTTTGAAAATTTGACTGTAGCTACAGACTTCTGTTCAAAGTCTATATTTATTACTGGAGTTGTGCCATTTACTGTACGGAACTGTATATACTGTGTTTTATCAAAATTTAAAGAGAGTCCATTTGCTGAGAACCACTTAATAATTTTGTGAAAAACATCATTTACAATTACATCACTTAGTTCTTGGTTTTTGGATGTTATTACTATACTTGTATCATCAGCAAAAATAACTAACTTTGCGTCTTCATCAATGTGGAATGGTAAGTCATTAATGTATATCAAGAACAGTAAAGGACCTAAGACCGAATCCTGTGGAACCCCGTATGGTACTTGATAGCCCCCCAGTTTGAGGAATCAGCTGTTGTTTTAACATTACATGAACCACTTATTTCAACTTTCTGCTTTCTTCCAGTTAAGTATGAATTAAACCATTTGTGCACTGCCCTCCTCAAACCATAATGATTTAGCTTATCTAAAAGAATTCCATGATTTACACAATCAAAGACCTTTGAGAGATCGCAAAAAATACCAATGGGTTATGTCCAGTTACTCAGAGCATTTAATACTTGATCAGTGAAAGCATATATAGCATTTTCTGTTGAAAAGCCTTTCTGAAAACCAAACTGACATTTTGTTAGTACTTTATTTTTACAAATATGGGAGGCTACTCTTGAATACATTACTTTCTCAAAAATTTTTGATAGAGCTGTCAGAAGAGAGATTGGGCGATAGTTGTTGACATCCGACGTATCCCCCTTTTTATGCAATGGTTTTACAATGGCATATTTCAGTCTTATCGGGGAAAACACCCTGCTCCAAAGAGCTATTACATACGTGGCTGAGAATCCTACTTATCTGTGGGGAACAAGCTTTAACTACCTTGCTGGAAATTCCATCAATTCCGTAAGAGCTTTTACTTTTCAGTGAGTTTATTATTTTACTGATTTCAGAGGGAGAGGTTGGTGGAAATACAGTTGTTTCAAACTGCACAGATATGGCCTCTTCT
The DNA here is from genome assembly GCF_021461385.2 of Schistocerca piceifrons. Taxonomy (NCBI): domain Eukaryota; kingdom Metazoa; phylum Arthropoda; class Insecta; order Orthoptera; family Acrididae; genus Schistocerca; species Schistocerca piceifrons. The sequence goes on along the minus strand of NC_060142.1, from coordinate 508,175,905 downwards.
ATTAGTAGCCTTGCCTCTTCTAGTGAAGATCTAGATCCTATTTTCTCCACAACACTTAAAAAATGATTATTGAAAAGATTTTCAATTTCTGATTGTTTGTTAGTACACTTGTCATTCAGTTTTATGGCACTAAAGTCTTCCTGTGCTCTTGGTTGCCCTGTTTCCTTTTCAATAATATTCCAAATTGCTTTAATTTTATTATCGGAGTTACTGATCTCAGACATGATACACATGCTTCTGGACTTTTTAATAACTTCTCTTAGTACTGCACAATAGTTTTTATAATATTGAACAATTTCGGGGTCAGTACTCCCTCTTGCTGTTAGATACAGTTCTCTTTTACGGTTCCAGGATATTCTTATTCCTTTAGTTAGCCAAGGTTTTTTATATGTTTTATTGGAATTATGTTTAACTATTTTCGTGGGAAAACAATTTTCAAATACCCTTAAAAATGTATCGCGAAATAAGTTATATTTCAAGTTTGCATCGGGTTCCTTGTACAGTTCATCCCAGTCTAGCTGCTGTAGGCTTTCCGTAAAGTTTGCAATATTTATATTGTTAATTGAATGCACTGCTTTGAAATTCTGATTTGATATGCTGCATGGAGCTATGTCATGTACTGTAACTAGCTGTGCACCATGAACTGAAAGACCATTCTCAACAGGATAAGCATTTATGTCCTTAAACTTATCTTGGTCTATAAAAAAGTTATCTATCAATGTCCTGCTGTTCTTTGTTATCCGAGTAGGAAAATCAATGAGGGAGCTCAAATTGAAAGAACTGAGTAATACTGCAAGGTCATTCTTCCTATTACACTCTTTCAGGGAATCAACATTGAAATCCCCACAAATGATAATTTGCTTCCCCCTGTCTGACAGATAGCACAACAAAGCATCCAAGTTTTCTAGAAATAGCTGGAAATTCCCTGAGGGGGACCTATACACTGTTACAATTATGAAAGTGCCATCATTTAGTTTTAGTTCAGTGGCACATGCTTCCATGTTGCTCTACACAAAATTTTTTAGTTTCTAAATTTTTTACACTGTGGAAGCTTTTGACATATATGGCAAGTCCTCCTCTCATCATATTATCTCTACTTACATGTGCAGCTAATTTGTACCCATTGATGCTAACCTTTTGCATATCAGTGACAATGTGATGCTCAGACAGGCATAGTACATCTATTACATTCTCAGTTTCTATATCTTCTAAACAAAGCAGAAGTTCATCAGTTTTATTCTTCAATCCCCCAATATTTTGATGAAATATACTAACTTTATTTTTCACTTTACTTTTTTGAGTATCTTGAACTTTTTTAACATCTTTAGTACTTGCCTGGCTGAGTTTCCCACTGGACACTGATCCTACACTAAAAAAGAGTTTCCACCATGAGATGTAGTTCCTCCCCCCTTTAAATTTCCTGCTATCAGCCCAGCCAGTTTACCCTTCCCTTTCTGGTTGAGGTGTAGGCCACGTCTAGTATAGTTCCACCTACAGAGTGAATCAACAGGAACCACACCAATGTGTGACCCTGCACCAGATCCAAGTAGCCGTTCCAACTCCAAATTAACTCTCCTGACAGAAGAGCTCAAATGGGGTCGGTCGTGGCACTCCAGAACCAACACAAACCCAACACTGGTATGACTCGATGTTGATGCAATCTTTGCCAGGTCACACACTATGCTGTACCCCGGATCTCTGTCAATACTGTTGCCCGGCCCACCCACAACAACCACGGTATCTTCCTTAGTAAAGCCTCTACATAGTGAACCTAAATCCTCTGTAACCTGCCTCAGTCCAACACTAAAATGGGAAATAATTACCACCACTTGTGACTTGATGCCAAGCACCCAACTTCAGGTATGTATGGGACAGATCTGTCTTTCATTCCATTAGCCCCCCCCACACACACACACAAAGTGACTCAGTCTGTACATTAAGCGAGCAATAAGAGAAGCTGAGGAGAAAAACGGAAAGGGAATTCAAGTTCTGGGAGAAGAAATAAAATCTTTGAAGGCTTCTTGAATTATCAGCTGAGTCAAGGCATCATTCAGTGGCAACATTTTGACAAATTGCCTCCTGTAAATCAGGGAGTTGAGAAACGACCCCTGCAGCACTCCTGCACATATAGGCCACCTGCCACATGAACGTGAAAAGCCAGGTCACACAGGTATGACATGATGAGTCTGACATGCGGTGTCGGAACCCCCAGTACAAAAAAATTGTAGAGGCACCCATTTCAAATGCAGTCAAAGGCCTTGGAGGTGTCAAGAAATACCACCCCTGAGTACTCTCGATGCTCCAGGTCTCCTACCATGTCCTCAACAACATGCAGTAGATGGTGTTGCATGCTGTGGCCATGCTGGAAACCGAACTACTTTGTGGGAATCAACCCCTCCCTGTTCATATGCTCCATGAACCATTTGATATAAATTTTTTCGAATACCTTAGATACAACAGGGAGCAGACTAATCAGCCTATAGCTTTGTGGAAACCTCACGTCTTTGCCTTGTTTGGGAAAGGCAACCACCTCCGTGTCTTCCCATACAGAGAGGTGGTTGCCAGTCCACTGAACATAGTTGAAGGCATTTGTGATAGACCTCAGTGCATCTGGTGCCAGTTGTTTCAGCATAAGAGCTTCCACCTGGTCACAGCCGTAGGCCTTCCTGATATTTAGGGAGCGAAGTTGGACATCTACTTCCCCTCAGCGACGGGATCAATGGCATCACCTATGTAGTCTGCAAGGGAAATGGGCAGCCATTTTTGTACAGTTTGTGTGTACTCTTCATCTGTATTATCCTGTATTGGTGTGAAGTTGTTCACAAAGCTGTCAGTCAAGACATTAGCCTTGCTGTCAGACTTGCAGACAACCCGCCTGCTGACTTTCAGAGGAGGAAGATGGTGCCCTTTCCTTGGTAACTGCTTAGTTATTCACCAGGCAGAGCCATCTTCAACACAAAGCATGGCTACTTTATCTTCCCAGTCTTGGATTTCAGTGGTTTTCCACTGCCACCTTTATTGCATGATGCAGCCAGTTTAGGTGGCATTTGGTGGCAGGATTGTGTGTAATTTGCCATTTGTGGAAAAGCCTATTTTTATCTGAAAAGGCCTGCAATATCCCAGGGACTAGCTGAGCTTATCTGTCAGGAGGCCTTTGTGTACCCCTTGGTGTGATAGTGTCTACAGCTCGGAGAGTGTCCACTGTTAGCTGTCGCAATGTCTTGTCTGCACTGAGGATATCAGAGTCTCGGATGGCAGCAAGAGAGTCTTGTAGCTCCTCTCTAAACTGTTCCCAATTTACCCTTCATAGCTGCCAACATCATTCTGGTGACTCCACGCCGTTAATGTCTTATGTTGAAAATTACCAGCAGGTAGTCTGACAAGAGGGCCATTCAACTTGTGGTAGTAGTGAGGTGTCCCACTCCCCTCATCACTGCAATGTTGAGCACATCAGAGCAGCCGTGTGCGTTGTTTTAGTAATGTGTCGGGTCACATGGCCCTAAGACTACCGCATTGTGCTGGCGAACTACACGCAGTGGACAGTGACCACTATTATTTATTACTCTTGAATGCAACTCAGGGTTTTTTGCATTAAAGTCTCCCACAGCAAAAGGTTTACCATGGAGAGACAGTAATGCTTCAACATATCTTGGTTTTAGTGGTCTTCCAGGTGGCCGATAAACTGAGATAAATGTAATCCGACCTGACATTGTTTCTCCTGCAATAGCAGTGGCCTCTGTTGTTGCTAGTTGTGGGACCTGTACAGTATCGTGTTCCAGCTAGGTCTTAAGGTTTTAGGAAGATTTCCTGGATGAGGCAGATGTCAACTGTCTCATCACGAAGGAACTGCCGGAACTCTCCTACCTGTGGACATATGCTGCATGCATTCCATGTGCATGGGGTTAGGCCATGGACTGTATTATGAATGGTGCACCTATGTTGCCTCTTGTGGTTGGCCAAAAGGGCTGTCTGCATTGCCATCTCAAGCACAGTGGGAAAAGTCTGGAGCAACGCTTTGACTGTTTTTACAATAGAGTGGAGCTCATTTCCTAAGTCCTCATGGTTATCACCCGTTTCCTCATTTGCGGAAGTGTTTATGTTTCGCAGGCATTCCCTCTCTGGTTCATTCCCATAAATGTTTACCACAGCTTGTTGGGCAGCCAAGCGCTCCCTATTTGATCCGCGCCCGGTAGCGACTTCGCTAATGGAGGAGGTAGCCAGGTATTCCCTATCCAGTCCCAGCCCATTGGCCAGCATTATTTATGTTGGTGGGCAAGCAACAACCATTTGCACACTTTTCCATATGAAGTTGTGTCAATAGAGCCTGACCGGAGTGGGGGTGGGGGGTGTATACCCTTTCCCCTCGTGATATTACTAAAACTAAGGCCAGGAGTAACTTGTCTGGCCGGATTGTTATTGGCATGCTGCTTAGTGTCGGCCTTTCAGGAAGTGTCACATCCACGATAGCTAGCAAAGTGCTTTTAGCACAGGTTCTTTTCCTCTGGCTTTGCTTTGCACTCAAGACTTTCATCGGCTCAGCACATGTTATGCATTTGGACAGCATAGTGCAGATCTTAGCTACATGGTTTAGGCCTTGACACCAAAAACATTGTGCCCTCTGGCCCTTGCCATGTTATTTTTAAACCTGTATTCCAGTGATTTTTGCAATGTTTTTCAGCTGGAATACTTTACTGTTTTCTATGTTGTCAATCAAGTAACCTTAAATAGCGAGGTCTGTTTATTTGCATGCAGCATTTTCATGCAGCAGACCACCCTGATGCCAGAACTTACTTCTTCCAGCTCCTTTTTGAGGTGGGCAGGGTCAATTTGGAAAGGTAGTTTGTGGAACACTATCTTGAGTAGCCTGAGTGGTTGAGATGAGTGAGTATAGTCTGGCAGACCTTGGGGCTTAGCCACACCCATAGCCACATCGTAAGCCTCTCATGATTTTACGGTGACCTTAAAAGTGTCTTGGCCCACTGTTTTAATAACGACAGAAGATTTAGGCTGATCTGCTCTTGAAAACTTTAAAAAAATGCTCAACCATTTTTTTAAAATGGGAGGAGGTGCGACTGTCTTTGGTCTACTTGGCTGTGTGATATTGTCATCAGTTGGCATGTCAGTGAACGTGACATACCAGTTTGCAGTTGGTAATGGCTGTACCTGTGTGGGCACAGCTGCCCTGGCAGTGTGCTTCCTGTTCGGCACTCGGAACCTGTCCTTGGTGGGAAGGTCACCCTTGGTGGCCTTCGTGCCCATGGCAGAGGACTTCTTCTTTGTGCGCACCTTAGGCACCTTGCTTTTTGAGGGCAGCAGATTTCTTAGTGGAGATATCCTCAGAAGCTGCCACAGGACACTTCCTCGAGGATGGATCCATGTCAAGTTGTTCCTTTGTGGTCACGTCCACCTCCATATCTGGTTCCCAGCCAGGATTAACCCTTTCAGGAATGTAAGACTTTCAGTAACCACAGTTGTGGTCGCAGAACCCTCTGAAATGCCAGTTGCAGCTAGTCACTGTGTCATTTGCTTGTGAGACTGGTGTCTCGTCTGCAACACATTTAGGAGCAGCAAGGCCCAATCCACCACACTTGCTGAATTAAGGACTGTGTTGCCTGTGTGCGCAACCAAAGCTGCTTCCGCCGACATAGTGCTTCTTGCATGAGCACCCATAACGAGTACTGACTAAGTGGCCAGCACACCTTTGCCAGCATGGTGAAAGCTATACTTGGCTACTGTACTCATAGCATCATCTCTGTACTCTGACCAGGTGAATTCTGTACTGCTGGCTTTGCTGTTGTCGAATGATGAACATTGTATGGATTCTTGCTTCTGAGAATAGCATGAGCACATGAAGGGTTCCCTGGCGATAGCAGAAGCTATAGTGGGACACTACAACAGTGGGTGACAGTGCAACACCATTACAAGCATTGAGGTTTGTTTACCAATAATGGTGTGGGTGTAGCATCTGCTTTGAAAGACAGTGTCACTTATTCTGTGGAGGAGGGACAGGTGTGGAGTGGGAAAACTGAAGGATTCCTACAGCTGTGTAATTATGGGTCACTGGCAGCATGTGGCAATGATGGTCCAGCAACAATCATTGTAGCTGTCATATGAGCAACCATCCAGGTTTGCTTACATGTTCTGTTTTACCATAGTTCAAAATATTTACAGGAGGTTCATAATAGAAATGATTTTTTTTTCATGCATGAGTGTGTTGAGCATTCAGATCTTAATTATGAAAATCTTAGTACAGTATAACAAATTAAATAACTTCCAAAGTGAGTGGTTTCTGCTAATTAAAATGGGCCACTTTATTTTGGAACTCATTAAATTGCAGTTTAAAATGTTGAACAGTGCTGATACGGACACTGGATAAATGTTTAGTAGTCACGAGACGTAAGGCAACTCCTTATGCATTTTGAATACTCTCGTAGTGAGAATATCTGGAAAATTTTACAAAAATCAAGAGTAGCACAGTGGTGGTAGCTGTAAGACAAATGAGTAAATATAATAAAGAGTTCATTACCATTTTTGGTAGTAAGTCTTATCACTGAAAGTAAAATAATTAAAGGACAAGGATAACTATAATAATTCCAAGAGTATGCAGGCCTTACCAGTGCTAGTTTTATTGCATTTCATGAGATTTTTTTAAATTATAAATGCTAGTGTCTCATCCATGAGGGTGTTGGTCTTTAATGTCCAGGGAGCAAGAAGAGTGTTTCTTCAAACAATGAGGTTCCTGTTGGCTACTGCCATTTTTAGTCAGTTTTGAAGGTACATGCTCGTGTAAACCTAAAAACTTTCTTAAACTTTTTATTACAGAAGCTGTAAACCTCAACATAAGGAGCAACTGCTAACAGTCAGTCTGAAAGGGAAGTTATTTTTGTGTAACTTGATTTGGGAATGGAGCAAGGAAAGTTGTTCATGTGATTGTTCTGTACAGGCAGACTGGTCGGGACTTTGCCACATAGTTTAGAGTACACACTTCCAAGACTAATAGCGCCCTTTGCTCATGTACTTTCAGCCATAATTGAGATATGGAAATTTTCTCATTGAACATAAGGGATGGAAACTGGACATCTTGAAGAATTGAAAATTCGTACACATCAAACTAAAAATCCATCTAAAGTAGTTAATGAGCAAACTGGGGCTCCCAATCAGTGGTTCTTCAGTATATTTGATGACCTGCTGATTGCTTAGATTATCATTTGTTTGCTCTAGATCTCTACCAATGCTCACCCATGTTTTCCAAACATACATCCAAATGAGATTTCTATTCTATTTACCTTCCTCTTTTTGCCCCTCGCCCAATCTCTCATTAATTTTCTGTGATGGTAGCTTGATGTTTTAGAGATGTTTTATTGCTGCCCCCTTACTCTCTGCTTAAGTTTGCTATTTATTAATTGTGCTTAACTAGTGATTTTTACAATTTGTTATGCTATGTGCCTGTTGCATCATTCGATTTTTGATAGAATGTCACTGTTACTGATACTTATGCACATATACAGTGGCTTTTAGTCTTTGCTCTTCTTATTCAGTGGCTAGTGCCTACGGCTTCTCTCCTTTCCCATATTTTTCCACAATTTAATACAAAAGTTCATCTACACTCCTGGAAATGGAAAAAAGAACACATTGACACCGGTGTGTCAGACCCACCATACTTGCTCCGGACACTGCGAGAGAGCTGTACAAGCAATGATCACATGCACGGCACAGCGGACACACCAGGAACCGCGGTGTTGGCCGTCGAATGGCGCTAGCTGCGCAGCATTTGTGCACTGCCGCCGTCAGTGTCAGCCAGTTTGCCGTGGCATACGGAGCTCCATCGCAGTCTTTAACACTGGTAGCATGCCGCGACAGCGTGGACGTGAACCGTATGTGCAGTTGACGGACTTTGAGCGAGGGCGTATAGTGGGCATGCGGGAGGCCGGGTGGACGTACCGCCGAATTGCTCAACACGTGGGGCGTGAGGTCTCCACAGTACATCGATGTTGTCGCCAGTGGTCGGCGGAAGGTGCACGTGCCCGTCGACCTGGGACCGGACCGCAGCGAGGCACGGATGCACGCCAAGACCGTAGGATCCTACGCAGTGCCGTAGGGGACCGCACCGCCACTTCCCAGCAAATTAGGGACACTGTTGCTCCTGGGGTATCGGCGAGGACCATTCGCAACCGTCTCCATGAAGCTGGGCTATGGTCCCGCACACCGTTAGGCCGTCTTCCGCTCACGCCCCAACATCGTGCAGCCCGCCTCCAGTGGTGTCGCGACAGGCGTGAATGGAGGGACGAATGGAGACGTGTCGTCTTCAGCGATGAGAGTCGCTTCTGCCTTGGTGCCAATGATGGTCGTATGCGTGTTTGGCGCCGTGCAGGTGAGCGCCACAATCAGGACTGCATACGACCGAGGCACACAGGGCCAACACCCGGCATCATGGTGTGGGGAGCGATCTCCTACACTGGCCGTACTCCACTGGTGATCGTCGAGGGGACACTGAATAGTGCACGGTACATCCAAACCGTCATCGAACCCATCGTTCTACCATTCCTAGACTGGCAAGGGAACTTGCTGTTCCAACAGGACAATGCACGTCTGCATGTATCCCGTGCCACCCAACGTGCTCTAGAAGGTGTAAGTCAACTACCCTGGCCAGCAAGATCTCCGGATCTGTCCCCCATTGAGCATGTTTGGGACTGGATGAAGCGTCGTCTCACGCAGTCTGCACGTCCAGCACGAACGCTGGTCCAACTGAGGCGCCAGGTGGAAATGGCATGGCAAGCCGTTCCACAGGACTACATCCAGCATCTCTACGATCGTCTCCATGGGAGAATAGCAGCCTGCATTGCTGCGAAAGGTGGATATACACTGTACTAGTGCCGACATTGTGCATGCTCTGTTGCCTGTGTCTATGTGCCTGTGGTTCTGTCAGTGTGATCATGTGATGTATCTGACCCCAGGAATGTGTCAATAAAGTTTCCCCTTCCTGGGACAATGAATTCACGGTGTTCTTATTTCAATTTCCAGGAGTGTATGTACTTCTTTCCATGATATACTGGATGATGAATGAGTTGTTTGAGCCATTGCTCCTTCACTCTGTTCTTACACTGCTATAAAAATATTTTATTGGCTTGTAAGCCTAATACATGTTATATAGGCACCTTGCCAAACATGCACTGTCATTTCCATGTAATTCTGACAATGACACATTTTTACTCTACTCTACTTTGTCATTATCCTTCTTCACTGATGTTCCATCTGTCATGCCTTGAGTACTCAATTACATTCGAGAATGTTTCATATTCACATAACCCCATACTGCCTGTTTGAAGTTCTTCTCCTGGTGTGGTACAGTTTATTCATGCTCTCTTTATATTGTATTTTCTAGTTTGTCTTATAATTGCCATCACTGTGCTACCCTTGAATTTTGTAACCTTTCCCAGATATTCTGAAGTTCAGTGTATTCAAAACATGTCAACAAAGCAGTTGCCTTACATATAGTTGCTATTAAATATTTATCCAACATCTGTATCACCAATAATCAACATTTCAAATTTCAGAAAATGAGCACATACTTCTTGCTTGACTATGAGTCACATCTTGATATTAATTTGCACTTTAAAGTTACATCAGTGTCAATTTTCCATTGACTGAATTACTTGTGTGAAGTGGTTATTCAAAATATATCTTTGTTTTTCAGAGCGGAGAAAGAGTGGGGTGATGGAATTCGTGGTCTAGCACTGTCAGCAGCACGTTACAGTCTCCTACGGCTTGAAGAAGGGCCACCTCATACTAAGAACTGGCGACCACAAATTCTTATTCTGTCTAAGCTCACTGAAGACCTTGTTCCAAAATATCGAAAATTATTTGCATTTGCAGCACAGCTCAAAGCAGGTGAATTTGTCATTATGCACATCCTAAGACCTTGTAAATAGGATTATCCAATTAAAGTGGTTCAAATCCTGAAAAGATTTTGTAATTATTTATTATTTAAAAGTAGATATCATAATTATAAAGTAATTTAGCCTGCTGCTAGATTATTGCTAGCTTTTTCATAGAGTAAGCCATATAATGCTTTTGGTCACTTTCTCTCATACATCTAGATTCTTTGAAAGATGGGTTTTATGAATACATTCTTACAATTACTACAAACAGAAAATATTTGGCGAAAAATAAGCTTTTACTTCTTGCTTTCTATGACATACCCCTCACATAGTTTAAAAATCCCTATGTGTTAAAAAGAAAGAGTATAATGGTAAGAAATTTGAGCTTCACTCAGTTTGTGCATGTCATCTATGAAACATTGACTACTGACTAGTGGTCCCATGTTAAAAAGAATACTGATGGGCATGGCTATTATGCCTTCATGTAAGTGGTGCATTAACAGGTTTCACTTATTATATCAGTGGAGAATCCCCACATTTCCATTCTAGGTTTTGCTGTTTGTTCTTTGGCTTCAAAATGATGGTGATACACAAGCAGATGACGTCGTCATAATAGTAGAAGACTCAGATGGAAGTGTTGTTTGTTCCCTAGAGAATACACGCTCATGTTGCAGATAGTTGGTCAGATTTACATATGGTCCCATTCTTGTTTTCTCAAATAACATAATTTATATTATTATTATGTTGTATGCTTTAAAATTCTGGTCAAAAATTTCTCTGACTTGTAAAACAATGGTTTTTTTTCACTTTAATATTTGTGTAACTTAGAATTATGTGTGCCTAAATATGAAATGAACAACATGAACCAAGACTCTTCTAAATCAAAAAATAGCGGAAATTACAAAACTCAGTTGACATTCTGTAAATATTGTCATGAAGATGCAGTAACATCGGGCATAAAGAAGCAGTGAGACTGGGAAGATTGCAGAATACAAGCATTGTGTAAAATTGTGCCAACACCCTGTTTTCTGGCTTCAGCTTTTTCCTTTTACTAATTAGTATAGCACCTGTGGAAGGGATCTAAGTTACTGATATGCCTGTGCTTGCCCAGGTTGTGTATTGACAGTAATTGCAAATCTATCTGGAGTATATACAGCCACACTACCTGTAGCCACGTAATAGAGTTCATGAGAAAGCAGTGTGCCAGGAAATAAACAAAATGTAGAGCTGTTGTATGTCAACAATCCAAAACAAACCCTTGTATTTGTCTAAGGAGAATAAATGAATAAATAAATTGTTGGCAAACTTCCTCTAACGCAAAGTAATGGAAGGTGAAACACTTGCAAGAAGCCAGGACAGCTAACCACAAAAACTTGTAATATGGTTCAAACAGTCAACTTTCACAGGGAACGTTTACATGCGGTGAAAACCAGTGAAAGCCTCTAATTCATATTATATGTTTCCACCACTGAAGCTTGGAAAAGTTTCTCTTATACTTTGGTTCAGTGTCAGATGCCAGTATTGCAAAGACTGCATACAGTGAAAACCAGAGAAACTGAAACAAGGCAGAGATTCTGCAATACTTTGGTTCAACATCATATGCCAGCATGCAAGGACTGTTCAGTTGAACAGTGTATGAAACCGTTTATGGTAACCAAGTTCACTCAGTGACGTAGGTATTATTTACACCAATGGTTTCCCCTATGAGGTTGGTTCGGTTATTTTGAGAATGGATAACTTGTTTTCCAAAGCTTCCTTATTCATTAGATTTAAACATACAACAAGAAGGTTCAAATAGATGTAGGTTGCAGTGTTTGTGCGGTGGTCAAGATACTCATATGGGATAGAGCTGCTTTGAATCAGCCTTTTATGCAGTATTCAGCATGCACAACAAGTGTATAAGAATACATGCCTCATATGCCGATATCTTCATTAGTCATAAAATGAAAGTACTAACAGTAAGCTACAGTTTACCTCTTTCAGTTGCCTTCTGTTCTGTTTATGGTTTTCCATAATAATGACAAAAATCTAGAGTTACGTTTGGGTGGTTTCCCTGAGTAAGCATTGAGTTAAAATATGCACATCTGTTCTGTTAGAGAGAAAACTTGTTTTTCTGGAGCAGTGTGAAGGAATTCTCTAAAGAGTAAAAAACAACTGGCTAAATTATGTTCGAGTCATGATACTAAATTATTTTTTTAGAAAATCAGTACTTTAATCATAGTTTTGAGAGAATGTAATATTGATTATGTAAGTTACCAATAATCACATTTTTTCACAAAAGCTAGTATTAATGGGTGAAATATTGTAGTGGGGGTTACAGGATCTGAAACTACACTGAGGTGACAGAAGACATGGAATAGTGATATGCACATATACAGATGGCAGAAGTATTGCATATGCAAGGTATAAAAGGGAAGTGCACTGGCAGAGTTGTAATTTTTACTCAGGTGATTCATGTGAAAAGGTGTCTGAAGTGATCATGGCCTCACAATGGGAATTAACAGACTGTGAATGTGGAGTGGTAGTTGGAGCTAGATGCATGTGACATTCCATTTTGGAAATCATTTGAGAATTTAATATTCTGAGATCCTCAGTGTCAAGAGTGTGCCAAGCATACCAAATTTCAGGCATTACCTATCACCAAGGACAATACAGTGGTCAACGGCCTTCACTTAGCAAATGAGAGTAGAGGCATTTCTGTAAGAGTTGTTAGTGCTAACAGACATGTAATAGTGCATGAAATAACAAATCAATGTGGGATATATGATGAGTGTATCCATTAATAACAAATCAATGTGAGATATATGATGAGTGTATCCATTAGCACAGTGCAGCGAAATTTGGTGTTAATGGTCTATGGCAGCAGACAACTGACATGAGTGCCTTTGCTAACAGCATGAAATCATTTGCAGTGCCTCTCCTGGGATTGTGACCATATCAGTTGGACCCTAGACAATTGGAAAATGGTGGCCTCATCAGATGAGTCATGATTCCAGTTGGTAACAGCTGGTGGTAGGGTTCGGCTGTGGCACAGATCCCACAAAGCCATGGACTCAAGTTGTCAACAAGGCACTGTGCAAGTTGGTGGAGGCTCCATAATGGTGTGGACTGTGTTTAGACGGGATGGATTTGGAGCTCTGGTTCAACTGAACTGATCAGTGACTGGCAATGGTTATGTTCGGCTACTTGGAGACCATTTGCAGCCATTCATGTTCCCAAACAACGATGGAATTTTTATGGATGGCAGTGTGCAGTGTTACAGGGTCTTTTGTTCACAACTGGTTTGAAGAACATTCGAACTAATCATTTGGCCACCCAGATTGCCCAACATGAAGCCATCGAACATTTATGCGACACAATCAAGAGGTCAGTTCATGCACAAAATCCTGCACCAGCAACATTTTCGCAATTATGGATGGATATGGAGGCAGCATGGCTTAATCTTTTGGGTGGGAACTTCAAAAGTTGAGTTGAGTCTATGCCACATCCAGTTGCTGTGTAAAGGAGGTTCCACATGATATTAGGAGACATCCAATGACTTTTGTTACATCAGTGTGATGTATGAACGCCTTTTTCATATACTCTATGAGTTACACACATACTTAATACTATACACCAGTGACTGTAAAATTGAGGCACATATATCACATGTGCTCAAATACTGCATGAATATGCCTTCTCCAAGTTGTAGATAGTTTTTGCAATAAACCATAAATTATAATTTTGCTTCTGTGTGGAGTCCTAGCCTCTAGAAATTTTGTGAAGGAAAATGTGATCTGTGTAATAGTAATACAGCCTACTACAGACTTCACAAAAGACCAGAAACTGCTTCACGGCTCACTTCGCGGCATTAAATGAACAAATTGACAGTGCAATGTAACAGCAACTACACAATGTACAATACATACCAGTCACTACATTCCTGTATGATCAATCAGTCAATCAAATCGGTGATCGAGGACCCTGTAGATCATGCGCCGACCTCACAATGCTCCTTCATAGATGCGATCTTCTGCACTTGGATCCAGTTGTCATGAACTCCTAGTTGGCAGAGGTCTTTCTGTAGCCCATCCTCCCATCTCTTCCTGGGTCTTCTGATTGGCTGGGTACCAGTAGCAAACTGTCTCTTGGCCATGTTGTTCTTTTTCATTTTGTAGCACTGCTGTAACTGTAATTTGGCTATGACTAGGAAGTGGTCTGTGACCGCATCTGCTCCTGTGTACGATCTCACATCCATCACACACTTCTTGTGCCTCTCATCTATCACCAGGTGAACTATCTGATTGACAGTGCTACCACGTGGGGAAATCCAGGTGCCTTTGTGGATCTGTTTGTGGGGAAAAAATGTTGAACTCACCACAAGACTCTGACTTAACACAAAACTGATTAACGGCAGGCCATTTTCATTTGTTTTTGCAAGTAAACTATATTTTCCAATTGTTGGTCTATACATATCTTCTTGTCCCACTTTCGCATTGAAGTCTCCCAGAATAATCTTAAGATTTCTGTTGTTGCTAATGCTCTCCACTGTTCTTTCCAGTTCTTCATAGAATTCACTCTTTTCCTCTACATCACTTACATTTGTTGGTGCATATGCATTAACAAGAGTGAGATCTCCATACCTATGTCTAATAGTTATACATGCTAACGTGTTGCTGACTGCACTGAAGGCCTTCACTTGCCCTATCACCCGCTCACTCACCACAAATCCTGTTCCATGTTCATGCTTAACCATTTTTTTCACAACCTCCATCATCACACATTATTATTATTATTATTATTATTATTATTAGTTGTGGAAGTGATCAGACACAAAGCATTGACACTTGAAGTCTTCCCATTACTGCAAGTTCTGAAAGTAAGGATTCCAACAATGAACTGATATGCAAACAACACTTACAATGCAGACATTTTATTTTAAATGGGAGGTGTATTGTGTGGGTGAAGCAAGTGTCACCAGGGTGAGGAGTGGTGCAGAGGAGGCATGATTTGTAACCAGTGTCTACCCTCAATGTGGACAGTTAGTTACCTTTCTTTTCTGAGAGGGATTTGTAGGTAGCACTTCTGATACTCAGAGATTTGCTTAATCATTCCATAAAACGAGGCTACTAGAAATAAGCAGTACCAATGACTCATTAGTTCTTGAGCCAACAGACACCTACAAAAACCAAACATCATTTAATAACTTTTGAAAACATTACTGGAATTAACAGTGATCTAATAGATAATTACAATACGAATCAGTCTATATCACAAAAATTTATTAAAAACTAAAAACCACACAACAAAATCGTAGCCAGTTTTGATTTAACTGAAAATCGTCTTCAGACCATGTCTCATCAGATGATGACAGAGTATTGGTAAGTACTGGAGGACACCACTGGTAACTGCTCAGACTACCTCCTTGCGGTTCTCCAACACTTACCAATGCTCTCCCATTGTCTCTGCTCACCACCTGCTCAGATATTGTCTGTAGATAATTTTTGACTAAATCGAAACTGGCTACCATTTTGGCATGTGGTTTTTAGTTTTTAATAAATTCTTGTGATCTGTACTGGTATTTTGAATATAATTTATCTTCCATCATTTTCATCTACATCTACATGGATACTCTGCAAATGCCATTTAAATTTCTGTCAGAGGGTTCATCGAACCACCTAGGAGAAAGTTGGTGACTGAAATTTCATGAGAAGATTCTGCCACAATGAAAAATGCCTTCATTTTAATTATGTCCATGCCAAATCCTGTATCATTTCAGCCACACTCTCTCCCCTATTTCATGATAATACAAAACATGCTGTCATTCTTTGAACTTTCTTGATGTACTCCGTCAATCCTATCTGGTAAGGATTCCACACCGCGTAGCAGTATTCTAAAAGAGGATGGACAAGTGTAGGTGTAGGCAGTCTCTTTGGTATATCTGTTACATTTTCTAAGTGTCCTGCCAATAAAACACAGTCCTTGGTTATCCTTCCCCACACCATTTTCTATGTGTTTCTTCCAATTGAAGTGGTTTGTAATTGTAGCTCCTAGGTATTCAGTTGAATTTAGGCCCTTTAGATTTGACTGATTTATTGTGTAACCGAAGTTTGACGGATTCCTTTTAGCACTCATGTAGATGACCACACACGAGTAGAGATTGTCTCTCATGTAGGAGTAAAGTGAATTTTTATCTGCTTTTTTTGAATGGGTATGTTCTTTGTTTATTTTTGGAGGATCTGCGTGTTACAATATCCAGTCTTGCTATGACAACCCTGTGTTCACTAAACAGGGTATCTGCTGTGATGCTCATATTAGCTTAGGATTATTTGTTATAAGAGGTCAAGTGTATGTTCACAACTGTTTACTATTCACTTGTGCTAATGAACTAACTGCACAAAATAATTTTCAGAGAATGAATTTAGCACAATTTTGAATGATGTTTTGTGCGTACTTCCAAAATTAAACATGTATTTTCTCCAAAATATCAAGGGTAAATTAAAGTCACCACCAGCTACAGTTGTACGAGTTGGGTGTTTGAAATCAAACTCAAGTTTCCTTTGAACCTTTCAGCAATTGTATCATCTGAGTTGGGAGGTTCGTAAAAGTTGCCAAGAAAGACCTCTGCCCATACTAACTCACAGGAACTATCTACTTAAATTTCACGACAAGCTAAACTACTTCTAACAACAACAAACATGCGACCACCAACAGTGTTTAGCCTATCCTTTCGGAACACCGTTAGGTTCTTTGGAAAAATTTTGCCTGAACTTATCTCCGGCTTTAGACAGATTTCAGTGCCTATAATGATTTGAGCATCAGTGCTTTTTATTAGCAGTTGAAGCTGTGGTACTTTCCCAACACAGCTACGACAATTTACAACTGTTCTACCGATGGTTCCTGTATCTACTTTCTTCCTGTGTTGGACCTGCACCCTTTGTGACTGAAGCCCTTTTTGTGTTTTCCCGAGACCCTCTAACCTAAAAGACTGTCCAGTCCGTGCCTCGCAGCCCCTGCTACCCTTGTAGCTGCCTCTTGTGTGTAGTGTTCTCTTGACCTATTCAGTGTAACCTGAAACCCAACCACCCTTTGGCGCAAGTCAAGGAATCTGCAGCCTACACACTCGCAGAACTGTCTGAGCCTCTGATTCAGTCCCTCCACTTGGCTCTGTACCAGAGGTCCACAATCGGTCCTGTTGACTGTGCTGCAAATGGTCAGCTTTGCTTTCGTCTCGCAAGCAAGACTGCAGCCTTAACCACTTCCATTAGCCACTCTAAACCAGAGAGAATCTCTTCTGATCCAAAGTGATACACATCATTGGTACCAACATGAGACACCATCTACAGTTGGCTGCACCCTGTTCTCTTCATGGCATCCGTAAGGACCCATTCCACATCTGGAATGACTCCACCTGGTATGCACACAGAGTGCACACTGGCTTTCTTCCCCTCCTTGGCAGCCATGCCCCTAAGAAGCCCCATAATGTGACTAACATTGGACCTACCAACTACCAATAATCTCACCTTCTGTGATTGCGCAGATCTTGGAGGCTGAGAGGTTTCCTCTGGAACAGGATAGGTGATGGCATGTGGCTGAGCAAAGTGTCAGCCACAGACAGCACCTGGAACCTGTTTGTCAGACTAATTGAGGAGGCCTTACTTGCGACCCACTGGGAAGTCTTTTGCTGCCTGCCATGCCTCCCAGGTGACCTCCAACTCAACCAAGTGTGAGGGGTCAACCTCAATGTGAGCAATTACTGGGCTGGCCACCGCTGAGGACCAATTGGAGGACTTGGACATGCTGGCTGTCCATTGTATCCCCATGACCGGCCCACAACAATGGTGCCCATTCACTGCAGTTTCAAGCTGTATGGCTGAAGCTTCCAATTGGAGGACTTGTACGTGCTGGACGTCCATTGTTACCCCACGGCCGGCTCACAACAATGATGCCCTTTCACTGCAGTTTCAAGCTGTGTAGCCAAAGCCATCACACCTTGGAGCCGAGAACAAAGTGTCACCAACTCAGCTCGCATCCGCACACAACAACCACAGCCCCTATACAGACAGAGACCAAGGAAAACTACACTACCCAGATAAAGGGATTATCAACATGTGCTGTGGAACTCTATTGTAGAAGCTGACAAAACTGAAAGAACTGTGTCTAAAAAATTAGATTGATATGCAGAAATTCAAAAACCAAACGACTGAAGCACTCTGGTGAGACTAAATAATTTGCCCCTGATTAGGAACTTGTAATATGTCGCAGAATTGGTTTACTTCCAAACCCAAAGAAAAAGCAAGAACTGTGTCTATGCAGAAACTCAAGACGCTAAACTGTCAAAGCACGGAGATGAAATTATACAGTTTGCCCCTGGTTAGGAACTCATAAAAGTCACAAAATCAGTTGCTTCCCTGTTGCTGATTCTGTCTCGGGTGGTTTATTTGGAAAATAAATGAGTTGAAAGAATTTTTTTTTCATTTTAAGGTCTAGATAGCCATTAATGTTGATGGTGGAGGGATGGGAGGGCTACTAGCTGGTGACCTGATTGCACTCAGAGGTACTGCTCTCAGGAAGGCTTGTCGAATCAACACAAATTTAAGGTATGCAATTGACATTGATAAATTTGCCTCACTAAAGTTGGCGGTAACTTAAAACGAGTGTAGTCCAAAGTTATACATTATCTTGAGACTTGTCATTTCTGCCATTGCATCAGCTGTAATCCTAAATGGCTTTCCTGAGTGCACAATTAACATTTAATATAAAAAGTTGGTCATAAACTAGCTTCACATGGCTGCAGCTAGAAGATGATACCTAGACTAAGTCTCACAATATTCTATTCTTATAACCTTAAGTACAGTCTGTGGAGTATGTAAAGTGCATAATGTACGCCAGTATGAAGTAAAGCGTGCTTTATTTTCAATTGGGAGACTCTCTCTCTCTCTCTCTCTCTCTCTCTCTCTCTCTCTCTCTCTCTCTCTCTCTCTCTGTGTGTGTGTGTGTGTGTGTGTGTGTGTGTGTGTGTGTGTGTGTGTGTGTGCGTGTGTGTGAGAGAGAGAGAGAGAGAGAGAGAGAGAGAGAGAGAAGCATATAAATTAAGAAATCAGCTATGAAACTTACATCCCACACAATTCCACTCAGTTGTCCTGTGCCAAGGCCTCAACTTCTGGTGAAGAATGCTCAGTTTGATAGATGAACCACAATGACCAACCTATTGTTTATATGTGTCTGCTGCTTGGTGCTTCATGTGTACTGCAAGTACACTTCTTTCATCACAGTAATGCACACATTCTCTTAGTACTTTCATCATAATGAGGATTTAGTCTTCTTTTGTTGTCCTGCAAGTGCTTTTTTCACTTTCTCTCAGATTTTTCCCCCTTATTTTCCACAAGGAGAATGCACTACTTAATGATGTCAAGTATTGAAATAAGTGGCTGGAATTCCATCAAAAATTGCATTAAGAAGTATCCTTATTTGAGGTACATAGTTAATGAATGAACCATGGACCTTGCCGTTGGTGGGGAGGCTTGCGTGCCTCAGCGATAGAGATGGCCGTACCGTAGGTGCAACCACAACGGAGGGGTATCTGTTGAGAGGCCAGACAAACATGTGGTTCCTGAAGAGGGGCAGCAGCCTTTTCAGAAGTTGCAGGGGCAACAGTCTCTATGATTGACTGATCTGGCCTTGTAACATTAACCAAAACGGCCTTGCTGTGCTGGTACTGCGAACGGCTGAAAGCAAGGGGAAACTACAGCCGTAATTTTTCCCGAGGACATGCAGCTCTACTGTATGATTAAATGATGATGGCGTCCTCTTGGGTAAAATATTCCGGAGGTAAAATAGTCCCCCATTCGGATCTCCGGGCGGGGACTACTCAAGAAGACGTCGTTATCAGGAGAAAGAAAACTGGTGTTCTACGGATCGGAGCGTGGAATGTCAGATCACTTAATCGGGCAGGTAGGTTAGAAAATTTAAAAAGGGAGATGGATAGGTTAAAGTTAGATATAGTGGGAATTAGTGAAGTTCGGTGGCAGGAGGAACAAGACTTTTGGTCAGGTGATTACAGGGTTATAAATACAAAATCAAATAGGGGTAATGCAGGAGTGGGTTTAATAATGAATAAAAAAATAGGAGTGCGGGTTAGCTACTACAAACAGCATAGTGAACGCATTATTGTGGCCAAGATAGACACAAAGCCCATGCCTACTACAGTAGTACAAGTTTATATGCCAACTAGCTCTGCAGATGATGAAGAAATAGATGAAATGTATGACGAGATAAAAGAAATTATTCAGGTAGTGAAGGGAGACGAAAATTTAATAGTCATGGGTGACTGGAATTCGTCAGTAGGAAGAGGGAGAGAAGGAAACATAGTAGGTGAATATGGATTGGGGGGAAGAAATGAAAGAGGAAGCCGCCTTGTAGAATTTTGCACAGAGCATAACTTAATCATAGCTAACACTTGGTTCAAGAATCATGAAAGGAGGCTGTATACATGGAAGAAGCCTGGAGATACTGACAGGTTTCAGATAGATTATATAATGGTAAGACAGAGATTTAGGAACCAGGTTTTAAATTGTAAGACATTTCCTGGGGCAGATGTGGATTCTGACCACAATCTATTGGTTATGAACTGCAGATTGAAACTGAAGAAACTGCAAAAAGGTGGGAATTTAAGGAGATGGGACCTGGATAAACTGAAAGAACCAGAGGTTGTAGAGAGTTTGAGGGAGAGCATAAGGGAACAATTGACAGGAATGGGGGAAAGAAATACAGTAGAAGAAGAATGGACAACACTTAAAGTAGTAAAGGAGTTTTGCTATTTAGGGAGTAAAATAACTGATGATGGTCGAAGTAGAGAGGATATAAAATGTAGACTGGCAATGGCAAGGAATGCGTTTCTCAAGAAGAGAAATTTGTTAACATCGAATATAGATTTAGGTGTCAGGAAGTCGTTTCTGAAAGTATTTGTATGGAGTGTAGCCATGTATGGAAGTGAGACATGGACGATAACTAGTTTGGACAAGAAGAGAATAGAAGCTTTCGAAATGTGGTGCTACAGAAGAATGCTGAAGATAAGGTGGGTAGATCACGTAACTAATGAGGAGGTATTGAATAGGATTGGGGAGAAGAGAAGTTTGTGGCACAACTTGACTAGAAGAAGGGATCGGTTGGTAGGACATGTTCTGAGGCATCGAGGGATCACAAATTTAGCATTGGAGGGTAGCGTGGAGGGTAAAAATCGTAGAGGGAGACCAAGAGATGAATACACTAAGCAGATTCAGAAGGATGTAGGTTGCAGTAGGTACTGGGAGATGAAGAAGCTTGCACAGGATAGAGTAGCATGGAGAGCTGCATCAAACCAGTCTCAGGACTGAAGACCACAACAACAACAGTTAATGTTATTCGTACACTTCTTGTAAAGGCACAGTACAGTGCCTGCTATGGGCTATGGCTGCAACTTTTGATGGAATTCCATCCATTTATTTCAGTGAAGGAAAAGTGCTGGCCTATTTCATATGCAACTTGCTGGAGGTGTGTAAGTGTCAAATATGACTCATAGAGAGTATAAACTCATATTTTACTTTTGTCTGCTGACAGATTGTGGTCATAAAAAGTTTCAAATTAGCACTGTATGATGAAGTCTCATTTATTTCAATAGCTATCATTTGCATTTCAGGAAAAGGGTTAACAATATGTGTATCTGTATTTGGAGGAGATTTCACAAGAAACAGTGGGGAGGCAATGGCAGCAAAGCAGAGCTTACGTCGCACAATGGATGAAGAGAAGGTGAAAGGATTTGTTGATGTTCTTGTGTCTCGCAATATCACCGATGGTCTGAGCCATTTGTAAGTTGACACTGATTTTTATTATCATGTAAATAATTAAATCCTTGATAAGATAAATATTTTAATGAATTTTTTTTAAAAAAAGAATGGAGATATTGAATAACATACAGAACTGATTTACCACTTGGGAGCTTATGTTAAAGCTGTGATAACAATATTGCTTTAGTGCCTTGTCATGTGCAGGTGTTATAGAACCAGATTCCTTGAAACCATTTCTAACAAAATTAATTTATACACCACATTACAAAATCATCTGGATTGGAAGAAAGGGACTCCGAAAGGGAAGGTTGAAGTATTATAACTAAAAAATATATTAGTGTGATCAGGCAATGAATAAATGGAATCTTCTGAAAATAGACACTGTGTACACAATGTTTGTGGTTCTTTTTTTCTTTTACAGAATCCTTCTGAAAACACTTCAGAAATTTGAGGATTCACTCTATAAAATGGTAACAGTTAGCTGTTTCATCTGCCCATCATGATTTAACATGAATTTCATGGTCTGTAAAATCGCTCTGACACAAGTGTCCCTGTCTGTGTGAGTTAATACTTATTTTGTTCAATTTTTGCTGAAACTACGTTGCCAGTGCTCTTTCATGTTCTGGGCAGGCAAAAGATTGTGATGTTTGCAAACTCAACAAGATTTTTTAAAATTTTATAGAGATTTAAAATTTTTATTTTTAATAACATAAAATGTACCTAGCCTTCCACAACCTGCACTACAATAAATGTTTTTCCTATGAAAAGAATGCTTTGCTGCTACCTAGAAAGGAATTTATTAAAACATTGTTGCATATAAGTGGAATTATTGTCCTCACAGGAAACTTTATAAATGCAATTTGTAGATACATTAAAAACTAACATGAAAGGTATCTTTCAGGTAAATGATTATAATTGAAATAAAAGAAGGACAATTACCTATCAATATTTCTGGCAGGTAATAATTTGCGCAGCAGAATTTTTTGGAGTAGAAAAAAAGAAATTATAAATAAAAGTGGTTGCCACAAACATTGTAAGTAGTTAGATTAGAACCGATACAAATACATACAAATAGTCAATTATGAATTACAAATGTTGCCTGGAAGCTTACCAGACAAATTTAGCACCATACTGTACAAAAGAAATTAATGAGGATATCCATCAGTCATTTAAAAAACACATTTTATTACCAAGTAATTCTAGTTTAGGTGCAGTGTTTTTTGTTAACTGATGAAGTATGATACGAGGGACATTTTACAAATAATGCACACTAATTTCTTTACTTATCCCCCTCCCCCCCCTCGATGCCTCTTTGCAGTCCATTAGTATTGTCACCCTGCTTCTCTATGACTTGACTCTCAACGTCTTAGTTCCATTATTCCTTCCAGAACACTATGTCTGTTTTCATCTGTCGAATGGTTTGGGTAACAGTGATAGAAGATAACAATGTCCACATACAGGAACAAATCAAAGTCTGGTGAACAATCCGCAGTAATGCCAACATGTGCATTATTCATGAAGTCTTAACTTTCTTCTGCAACATCGTAGATGATAGCACTGACATTGGACTGACAATCAGGTTGTGTCCTGTACACTGAGATGCCATTTGGCTTACGAGAAAACCACAAAAAGTTGTGTGCATCTGCCGAAAGTGTTCACATAAAACTGACACTGAAATCATATACTGTTGGCTGAGGTGACATCTGTTGGATTTGGAACAAACATTTAAGATTGGTGAGAGAGTGCCAGTAGTTCTGTAATCAAATGAACCTTGTATTCCACTTTGCTAAATAATCAATGACTGTGTGTCTCATAATATCCACAACAGTCAGTTTCACCATCGACATTTGGGTGCTGAGCTGTTGTAGTGGAACAGCACTCTTTGACTGCTGTGACAGATTACATAGCCATAGCACAAAATGCACAAAATATATCAGTTTAAAGGACCTCTTTTTTGTGTTTTCCAGACATATACAAGCTTGTTTTATCCAGAACAGTATCTGTTATAAGTGTACAAATTTGTAATATATTGATGTCTATCTGCTTGCTGCTATTAGCCTATTTATCCCTACTTCCATTTGTTGTGTGTTACATAACTCCAATTAATGGCAACTAATTAGGTGCAGCCTATCTCTTCAGATTCTGCAGATGTGGTCTCAATTCCAAGAGAAATCACAAGGAGAAGTGAAAGCAAAATACTATCAATACGTACAATAAATATTGTAAGATCTAATAACCTTGTAAAATCATTTGGATTCATGAAACAGTATTTTTATTTCAGAATTCAAACTACAGGTCTTGGTGGTATGAAGCCAAACACAGTCATCCTTGGTTGGCCATATGGATGGCGACAGTCAGAAGATGACAAAACGTGGCATGTATTCTTGCAGACAGTCCGTAATGTGGCTGCTGCTCGCATGGCATTACTGGTACCAAAGGGAATCAATTTCTTTCCAGATTCAAGTGAGAAGGTAAATACAAAAATTTCACCAAAAAACAGTATTAATTCTACTATGCTCATAACATGTTGATTCTCTCTCTCTCTCTCTCTCTCTCTCTCTCTCTCTCTCTCTCTCTCTCTCTCTCTCTCTCACACACACACACACACACACACAGTATGATGCTTCTTTATATATCTGTTAGGAAGCCTTATAATCAATTAAAATTCATAAAATAATGGAACAGATTGTGACTGCCTCTAAACAATACAATAAATGGACAGGCCACATACTCTGTATGTGTATTACAATACCAGATGTATTCATAAGTCAAGTGCAGCAACTTCATACACAAATGTGGAGCTCATAAGTGACAGATGGTTCTTGCACCTGACTGTCTTCATGACACCATTTCATAAATCCCAAGAGTCATATTTTCCCTTTATTGCGTGTTCTGGTGATACTTGAAATGGGCATTAATTCCAAGCAAATTAGAAGCCTCTGGGATTAACACTGAATTTTCTGTATATTTTCAAAATCAAAAGTTTGATTTTATTAAATTACAGGAAAATCAATTTCAAAATTAGGTGTAATATCATGGCAACATGATTTATGTTAGGGATGTTGTGGTTTTTTGAACCTGACATGTCACATCAGAACAATTTCGTTGTATGTGGTTACAAGGTTAAACAGAACTGAATCACAGTACCCATTGCTAACAAAAACAAAAAAGACACAACTGCTCAGATGTAGAAGTGTCTATGAATTCCAAATCAAACACATGGTGGTGACAAAATACATTAAACAAGCTTCCTCAGTTTTATAGTCACGACTTAAATGAAGAACAAAGTGTTAAAGCTGAGAATTTTAGACTTGAAGACAAAGTCCTTCATTAAGTTTCTGATGCTTGGATGCAGGAAAAGGTTTTGTCAGTACATCTGTTATATATCCTCTGTCAGCTGATTTTCCAGTTTCAAGTTGTTGCTTTCCAGTTAAACTATAAGTGAATACATTTTGTCTTTGAGTGAACAAGAGGGTTGTATGCCATCTTTAAAGGAGACTGTCATTGAACAAGGAGATGTTTGACATGTTTCTCAATCATAGCTCTTTCATAAATGTTGACTTGTGGATTGTTAACTTTGCTGCTTCAATGAGCCTCATTTGTTCAGTTTCCATAGATGAAAGAACAAAGGCTTTCTATTTGTGTGAACACTATGGTTGTAACCTATGTATTATGCTCTTTCAGCTTCAGAATTTCCCCAGGCAGCACCTGCAAGACGTGTGATTTCCACCTTATCCCTGACAAAGTTTGGCTTCTTGTTGGTCATGTCCTTGAGATAGTGCATGATTCACTTAGTAGTGTGACAGTGAACAATATCGTGATGATGATTTTTATTTTTTAGTAGGATTAATTTGTTGGCTGCATAAGGTGGTCAAGTGACCACAGCAATGTACATCAGAACTCGCTGAATGGGAGAGTGACAGCTGTTGAGTCCTACTTGATTCCACTTATCTTATTGGCTTGCAGTCAATCATTTTGAATTGACTGAAGACTTCTCTGGTGTAGCCACTGTGTCATAATGTAATTTTGTCACCCGACTGGTTAACCTTGATGTTCAAATGATCCCCTATGTACCCAATTTCCTTAACATCAGACAGCTCATCTTTGATTTGTTACAACTCATCTGAAGTGATTTTAATGTTGTCTGCATAAATAAGGTGGAAGACTGAACATTTACCTCAAATCCCTTCACAGACACTTGGATCTGCATTTGTTGGTTGCAGTCAGATTGATTGTAGAGTTGCATTCAACTTGGCATGCCACTGTCAACTTGTCATAAATGGTTTTTCTTAGTTTACAAACTTTATCACTATAATTTAACATTTGAAGCACAACTAAGTAGCTATCTTTCTCACTTTGTGTCATCTTTTGTAAAAATTTTATCAGTGTATCTAGGCATACCATGAATGCTTCTGTTAGTGCCACCATTGACAATTTCAGTGGTCATATCCAGCTGTGAGACATGCAAGTCAAGTTTAGTTCCAGGCTGTCAACAATGTTTGAGATACTGTGTTTGACTAGTTATGTGATTTCATTGCATGTGACTTTGAAACATTCTTGACCATCTGGCTCATTTAGAACATAGTTCATATTGACCTCTCGTGCATTTACGGTGAAGCTAACAACATAAATTGAAGTTTCTTTCTCCAACAGTCTGTAGTTTGACGCTTGGTACTGGCTGTTGACCTGGTATAATGTTTGAATGATTTTCATCATCACATAATATATTGTTGTGACAGACTGGTTCTTGATATGCATTGTTTGGCGGCCTATAACTCTTAGTGGCCCTGTTCTGCCAGGTCACACTAACTTAGGTTTCCTATGCTGCATCCATGTTTTATTACTACTGTTCCTCTGCGAATTAAGACTTTATCACTACTTTTTTTATTCCTCAGAACACTTCTGGAGTCAGTGACGTATTGCTGTTTTTGACAAGTGATTCATTGATATGGCTTCAAACCATTCATGATGGTCTGGCCTGTTTAGTGCATGTTGATGTTGATCTCCATTTCATTTGTAGTGAAGCTGACATCATGAACTGAAGATTCGTTTCCATCATGATGAATGGTTTTTAGAAACATTTGTACTTGCTGATACTGCACCAAGTGCCGGAATCAGTAGAAGCATCTCAGATTCCTCTGAATCACATCCAGTGTGGATTCTTCACTACTGGAATTGAGACCTGAAGAGAAGTAATTGCTATTAACTTGCTGAATGTCATCACAAATGGCAGCTGGCAGCACCAGTTTGGAATGGGCTAAAATCTGTAAGATAAGGTTTTTGCGCTCCATTTCAACAGCCACACAACTCAAATATAGGTATAAACCAGGGATTTCCTTGCCTCACTGCATTGTGATGGCCTACCATCCAGCAAATTGTTTTGGGAAGCATTCAGGTATTTCAGTTAAAGAATAATTCTACCAGCAGTATGCTAACTGTTGTCATTTATCATACCGTATTTACTCGAATCTTAAGCCACACTCGAATCTAAGCTGCACCTGAAAAATGAGACTCGAAATCAAGGAAAAAAAATTTTCCCGAATCTAAGCCGCACCTGAAATTTGAGACTCGAAATTCAAGGGGAGAGAAAAGTTTTAGGCCGCACCTCCAAATCGAAATCAAGTTGGTCCATTGTAATATTAGACACAATTTAGGTCGAATGAATGACAATACAGCTACAGTTGTTTGGTTCGAGTCATAAGCTTAGCAGTTAAGCTTTACCAGGTAGCCATTGCTACGCGTCATGCACTCCGTCCGTATTTATACAGGTACCCTTCCTTTTTCACGTGCTTCATCTGGTTTGAATTGATTGCTTATTTTTCTTTGACCTGATAAGTGCTGTTCTCTTTGTTATATGTGTTTACGACACTCTAAGCTGAAAATGCATTACTGTACTGTGTCACGCATTGTTTGTCGCATTCTGATAATGAGTGTTTACGGCCTGTCGCCGCTCGTGGCATGGCTTGCTTTTGTGCACGCTACCGCGCTTACAATTAATAAAAAAAGAGAGGAATTGTCTCATTAGCGAAACAATGGCAAGAGACTGCTATTTGTTGTTACTTACACTGCTGCTTTCTTTGATAATGATCAACAAGAACCAAATAATAAACTGCGTATGATAGAAGATGTTCTGAACGAGAGTTTGAAGAAAATTTTTCTCCATTTGAAAATCTTTGCAGGCGCCTCTTTAGTACATTACATTCTGCACAGCAATTAGAGTCATCTTAGTTTTAGAAATCTAGTCAATTGCCGTGCTTCATTTCTGACTGTATCACTATTAGGCATAAGAATAATACGAATATAAACATGACATGATATGTATATTGTTCCGCATTTGTTGTTGCCTCAACTAGTTTCGTAGTTTATTAGGCAGACAGGATTTAAATGAGATAGCAGCAAACATGAAAGAATACATGGCAAAATGTTTATATTCGTATTATTCTTTTGGTGAAGAGAATACTGCAAGTGATTCACAATTCATAAAAGTTCCTATTAACAACCGCGTCTTCACACAGGTAGGAAAAAATTCAGAACGTAGAGTTGGCCATATTGACAAACATCCCAAACAGTCTTGCCAGTCGGATTTTCATAGTACATTGAAATGCTGCTACATTCGAAGATGAACAATACAGAATTCATATTTACTTCGTTGTATAATGTATGAAAATGCAGTGGCAAAACTCGGGGCGGAGAAAAAAAGCTTGTCTTCAACCTTTTTTTTTTTTAATTTTTTTTTCTGACGCAGAGGTTTTGGTGCCAGTATTTATCTTTGTGGCTGCAAAGCATGCCTGTGTAGCGCTACATATATTTGACGGCCAAAGTTAGTTGTGGCGGCACCTACCAACATTTTTCAGAACTTCTGCTTACTTTGCACTCGATTTGAAGCCGCAGGCAGTTTTTGGATTACAAAAACCAGAAAGAAAGCGTGGCTTAGATTCGAGTAAATATAATAATATTGCAACAAGATGACACCTGAAAATCATTTATCGTTAAATCAACAATAAAGGGAAAAGATAGACTGCAACTTACCATAAAGATGGCATGTTAAGCTGCAGACAGGCATAACAAAAAGACACTTACACATTAGCTTTCAGGTAGGGTAACACACACGCATTCATTCACACAAGCAAGCACACGTCATACACACACAATTGGCAGCTCTGCCGGAGATGGCAGTCAAGTATGCATGAGGTGTGCTTACTTGTGTGAATGAATGTCTGTGTACTTCCTTTTCTGACAAAGGCTTTTGCCAAAAGCTAATGTGTAAGTGTCTTTTTGTTGTGCCTGTCTGCAACCTAACATGTCACCTTTACTGTAAATAGCAATCTATATTTTCCTTATATCATTGATATTGCAACCTGGAGTTTCCATTGTTTAACACTAAATAATGCATGCAAATATAACATTGTAACTTATAGTACGATTATCTTTGTGTTAATAACCTAATTTAAGGTCATTCTTCTTAACTTTCCATGACTTTGTATGGGCCTTCATATGGAGGTTCTAATGACTTTTTAACTCTGTCAACCCTTAAAAATATGTGTGTTGCCATGCTGAGGTCCGGTATACAAATAGTGTCTGTTTTACTTTGTGAGCTATTTGCACAGGTTTCAGCCGGTTCATATATTGTTTTAGTTGTGAAACAAATTGGCGTAAGTCTGAATCCCTTTTTGTTCCATCTTCTTGAAAAAAATCACCAGTTATCCTGATGGGTGAACCATAAACCATTTCTACTAGTGTAGCATTCGTGTTTTGTCTGATTGAGCAACAAATACCAAGAAGGATTACAGGTATTGTTTGAGTCAATTTCGTAGTTGAATGTGAACGGATTGCTGCTTTAAGTGTGGGATGAAATCTTTCTATTTTTCCATTGGATTTAGGATGATATGCAGTAGTTTGAGTTTGATTAATGATGATGAGGTCCCATATTCCGAGGAGTGTAGGGGGCGATGAGGGAAACCTGCACCGCCATACTAGGCAAGATCTTAGTGAAGGTGGTTTGCCATTGCCTTCCTCTGACTGTAATGGGGATGAATGATGATGATGATGATGATGAAGACGACACAACAACACCCAGTCGATCTGGAGGCAGGAAAAATACCTGACCCCACCGGGAATCGAACCTGGGACTACGCGCGCGGGAAGCGAGAATGCTACCGCAAGACCACGAGCTGCGGACTGATATTTTTGATATTGCTTGAAATAGCTCAGAATTGAATTGTATTCCGCAATTGGTTACTATTTAATAAGGTGTGCCAAATCTAGTAATCCAACAATTGAAGAAAGCTTGAGCTACAGCTTCTGCTTGTATATACCGAAGTAGTATTACCTCTGCCCAATTCTTAACTCTATCGATACATGTTAAGCAATACGTATATTCATCAGAACAAGGCATTGGCCCTATCAAGACGAAAGGATGTGGGTTTTAAGGGAGGGGGTAAGGAGTCATTCCAATCCCGGGAGCGGAAAGACTTACCTTAGGGGGAAAAAAGGAGGACAGATATACACTCGCACACACACACATATCCATCCACACATACACAGACACAAGCAGACATTTGTAAAGGCAAAGAGTTTGGGTAGAGATGTCAGTCGAGGTGGAAGTAAAGAGGCAAAGATGTTGTTGAAAGACAGGTGAGGTATGAGCGGCGGCAACTTGAAATTAGCGGAGGTTGAGGCCTGGCGAATAACGAGAAGAGAGGATATACTGAAGGGCAAGTTCCCATCTCCGGAGTTCTGACAGGTTGGTGTTATTGGGAAGTATCCAGATAACCCGGACGGTGTAACACTGTGCCAAGATGTGCTGGCCGTGCACCAAGGCATGTTTAGCCACAGGGTGATCCTCATTACCAACAAACACTGTCTGCCTGTGTCCATTCATGCGAATGGACAGTTTGTTGCTGGTCGTTACCACATAGAAAGCTTCACAGTGTAGGCAGGTCAGTTGGTAAATCACGTGGGTGCTTTCACACGTGGCTCTGCCTTTGATCGTGTACACCTTCCGGGTTACAGGACTGGAGTAGGTGGTGGTGGGAGGGTGCATGGGACAGGTTTTACACCGGGGGCGGTTACAAGGGTAGGAGCCAGAGGGTGGGGAAGGTGGTTTGGGGATTTCATAGGGATGAACTAAGAGGTTACAAAATTTCGGTGGACGGCAGAAAGACACTGTTGGTGGAGTGGAGAGGATTTCATGAAGGATGGCTCTCATTTCAGGGCAGGATTTGAGGAAGTCGTACCCCTGCTGGAGAGCCACATTCAGAGTCTGATCCAGTCCCGGAAAATATCCTGTCACAAGTGGGGCACTTTTGTGGTTCTTCTGTGGGAGGTACTGGGTTTGAGGGGATGAGGAAGTGGCTCTGGTAATTTGCTTCTGTACCAGGTCGGGAGGGTAGTTGCGGGATGCAAAAGCTGTTTTCAGGTTGTTGGTGTAATGGTTCAGGGATTCTGGACTGGAGCAGATGCATTTGCCACGAAGACCTAGGCTGTAGGGAAGGGACCGTTTGATGTGGAATGGGTGGCAGCTGTCATAATGGAGGTACTGTTGCTTGTTGGTGGGTTTGATGTGGACGGACGTGTGGAGCTGGCCATTGGACAGATGGAGGTCAACGTCAAGGAAAGTGGCATGGGATCTGGAGTAGGACCAGGTGAATCTGATGGAACCAAAGGAGTTGAGGTTGGAGAGGAAATTCTGGAGTTCTTCTTCACTGTGAGTCCAGATCATGAAGACGTCATCAATAAATCTGTACCAAACTTTGGGTTGGCAGGCCTGGGTAACCAAGAAGGCTTCCTGTAAGCGACCCATGAATAGGTTGGCGTACGAGGGGGCCATCCTGGTACCCATGGCTGTTCCCTTTAATTGCTGGTATGTCTGGCCTTCAAAAGTGAAGAAGTTGTGGTCAGGATGAAGCTGGCTAAGGTAATCAGGAAAGAGGTTTTAGGTAAGGTGGCAATTGATCGGCGTGAAAGGAAGTGGTCCATCACAGCGAGGCCCTGGACGTGCGGAATATTTGTGTATAAGGAAGTGGCATCAATGGTTACAAGGATGGTTTCCGGGGGTAACAGATTGGGTAAGGATTCCAGGTGTTCAAGAAAGTGGTTGGGGTCTTTGATGAAGGATGGGAGACTGCATGTAATGGGTTAAAGGTGTTGATCTACGTAGGCAGAGATACGCTCTGTGGGGGCTTGGTAACTAGCTACAATGGGGCGGCCGGGATGATTGGGTTTGTGAATTTTAGGAAGAAGGTAGAAGGTAGGGGTGTGGGGTGTCGGTGGGGTCAGGAGGTTGATGGGAGTCAGGTGAAAGGTTTTGTAGGGGGCCTAAGGTTCTGAGGATTCCTTGAAGCTCTGCCTGGACGTCAGGAATGGGATTATCTTGGCAAACTTTGTATGTGGTGTTGTCTGAAAGCTGACGCAGTCCCTCAGTCACATACTCCCGACAATCAAGTACCACGGTCGTGGAACCCTTGTCCGCCGGAAGAATGACGATGGATCGGTTAGCCTTCAGATCACGGATAGCTTGGGCTTCAGCAGTGGTGATGTTGGGAGGCAAGGCTGGAAGTCAGAAATTCCTGGAAGGTTTGGAGAGGGATATTTTGAGGAAGAGGAGGTGGGTCCCGCTGTGACGGAGGACAGAACTGTTCCAGGCAGGGTTCAATTTGGATAGTGTCTTGGGGAGTTGGATCATTAGGAGTAGGATTAGGATCATTTTTCTTCGTGGCAAAGTGATATTTCCAGCAGAGAGTACGAGTGAAGGACAGTAAATATTTGATGAGGGCTGTTTGGTTGAATCTGGGAGTGGGGCTGAAGGTGAGGCCTTTGGATAGGACAGAGGTTTCGGATTGGGAGAGAGGTTTGGAGGAAAGGTTAATTGCTGAATTAGGGTGTTGTGGTTCCAGATTGTGTTGATTGGAATTTTGAGGTTTTGGAGGGAGTGGAGCTGTAAGTGGGAGATTGAGTAGATGGGAGAGACTGGGTTTGTGTGCAATGAGAGGAGGTTCATTGGCTGAGTTGATGTGTAGGTGAAGGATTAGGTGGGTGAGGGCAATGGATTGTTCAGTTTGGAACTGGTATAAGGACTGATGGAAAGAATGGTTGCAGCCAGAGATGGGAACTTTAAGTGTGAGGCCTTTGGGGGTAATGCCAAATGTAAGACAAGCCTGAGAAAATAAAATATGGGAGCGTAATCTGGCTAGGGCGAAGGCATGTTTGCAGAGGGAATGTAAATAAAACTTAATGGGGTCGTTGTGGGAGTGTTGTGAGGGTGACATGGTATTAGAAGGTGGAAAGTGTAACATGAGGCTGAAATGAAAATGAAAATAAAAATATATGGGGAGAGATAAAGGTGAACTGGAAAGCAACTGGAGATCTGGTGTGGAAAAAGGCGAAAAAGTGTTGGTTAAAGCTGGGCTATGTTGATCCTGTGGTGAACTTGGGTTGGTAGACAATGATGTGCATAAAGGTTGGTGGTTATGTTGCCGCCACAACACGTTAAAGGGTGGAGAAATTCGGGAAAATTTCGAAAAAACTACTTGTAAATGTATTAAAAGGAGTGGTTTTGTGGTGGCAGATTATGATAATGAGGCTAACAATTGTCTGACGAAGAAATAATGACGTTAAAACCTGTGGGAAGTGGCTAAAAATGATCAGTGATGTGGGAAAAACGGAAATGGAAATAAAGCAAAAGTTATTTGAACTGGCCGAAATGGTTGTTTAATAGGTGAAAGGAACTGTTTGTGAACTAAAAACGGTGGATTTTATAGCAGCGGTAGTGTTGGAAGCGGGAAAAATTTTTTTTTTTTTTTTGTTATGGTTTGGAAGTGGGTTACGTATTATTGAGTATATATAGGCGGGATAAAATTGTATAGTAGATTACGGTAAAAAGGAGAAGGTGAATACAAAGTGAAACTAGTGGCAAAAACAGTAAGAGAAAATAAGACGACAGAAAATATTTCTAAATGCAACAGTGACAATAACAAACGTAATTGTTGGGTTCAAATTAATGATATGAATATCATGTACAACTTCCGGGTTACAGGACTGGAGTAGGTGGTGGTGGGAGGGTGCATGGGACAGGTTTTACACCGGGGGCAGTTACAAGGGTAGAAGCCAGAGGGTAGGGAAGGTGGTTTGGGGATTTCATAGTTCATCCCTATGAAATCCCCATGTCAGTTCTTGCACTCCAAATTCAGATTATCCAACATTTATTACTGGGCCATACTAAAATGTAAATGTTGTGCGACTAGGGCCTCCCGTCAGATAGACTGTTCGCCGGGTGCAAATATTTCGATTTGACTCCACTTCGGTGACTTGCACATCAATGGGGATGAGATGATCATGATTAGGACAACACAACACCCAGCCCCTGGGTGGAGAAAATCTCCAACCCAGGCAGGAATTGAACCCGGGCCCTTAGGATTGAGAGTCTGTCGTGCTGACCACTCAGCTACTGAGGGCAGACACCTGGCCATACTGAATCAATTGTTTAAAGAGTAAATTTAGATGCTCAGTATGTTGTTCTGGAGATTCCGATGCTATTAAAATATCATCCAGATATGGAAAGCAGATACCCAGCTCTCTCACAACTTCGTGTATAAACCTCTGAAATGTGCTTGGTGTATTTCGAAGTCCGAAGGGCATATAATTAAATATATACAGACCAAAAGGAGTAATAACCGCTGACGTTTGCCGCCTTTGGCTAACAGAATGTGATAATACACTTTTAGTAGGTCAATCTTGGAGAATATCTTCTTACTCTGCAGCATAAAATTTATGTCATCTACTTGAGGGGCTGTATACCTGTCTGGGAGCGTCATGTCATTAAGACGACGATAATCCCCACAAACTAACCACTGACCATTTGACTCCATAACAAGGTACAGTGGACTGACCCATTGTGATTGTAATGGACCTATAATACCATTATTCAACAGAAACTGAAATTCTTCCTTAGATATTTGCAATTTATGTGGGTCCAACCTATGAGCTTCACTATACACCAGTAGCCCACTAGAAGTAGTGATATAATGCTGTACTTTATGCTTTAACATCTTTGGTCCCAGCATAGGTTCACATTTTTTGTAATAAGTGACTAGGTTTCATATCGCCCAGTTCCAAACAATTCAACAGTTCTTTTATTTTAAACTCCTCACTTTCCTTGAAAACTGTTAAGAGTCGTTCTTTTGCCAGCGAATATTTATTATTTTCATCACTGGTTACCAGATTCCAGATGTTTTCGACGTATTTTGGTTCAAGCTGGGCCAGCAGGTAATTGAACTTAGCTTTGGCTTTGCAAAACCAAATATCGGGCTTTTCTACCCAAAATGGAGGAAGATTGACGCTTAATTTATTGATTTCTGGAGTACTCAAACGATTGGCCACATCAAGTCCACTTCCTGTCGGCATTTTGAGTATTTTTATTAAACACCGTCTGCGACGAATTCTAGCAGATTCGGCATTGGGCAATTCACCGATAATTACGTTGCAGGGTTTTTTGTTGCCTCGCCGATCCCATCAGTGTCACCACTTATTGGTGGTATCTAACTAATGTAAACACACAGAAATAAGAATTTATAACTTCTTTATTATATAATTTTATAAGACATGAGTCCCCCCCATGAACCATGGACCTTGCCGTTGGTGGGGAGGCTTGCGTGCCTCAGCGATACAGATAGCCGTACCGTAGGTGCAACCACAACGGAGGGGTATCTGTTGAGAGGCCAGACAAACGTGTGGTTCCTGAAGAGGGGCAGCAGCCTTTTCAGTAGTTGCAAGGGCAACAGTCTGGATGATTGACTGATCTGGCCTTGTAACAATAACCAAAACGGCCTTGCTGTGCTGGTACTGCGAACGGCTGAAAGCAAGGGGAAACTACAGCCGTAATTTTTCTCGAGGGCATGCAGCTTTACTGTATGATTACATGATGATGGCGTCCTCTTGGGTAAAATATTGCGGAGGTAAAATAGTCCCCCATTCGGATCTCCGGGCGGGGACTACTCAGGAGGATGTCGTTAACAGGAGAAAGAAAACTGGCGTTCTACGGATCGGAGCTTGGAATGTCAGATCCCTTAATCGGGCAGGTAGGTTAGAAAATTTAAAAAGGGAAATGGATAGGTTGAAGTTAGATATAGTGGGAATTAGTGAAGTTCGGTGGCAGGAGCAACAAGACTTCTGGTCAGGTGACTACAGGGTTATAAACACAAAATCAAATAGGGGTAATGCAGGAGTAGGTTTAATAATGAATAGGAAAATAGGAATGCGGGTAAGCTACTACGAACAGCGTAGTGAACGCATTATTGTGGCCAAGATAGATACGAAGCCCACACCTACTACAGTAGTACAAGTTTATATGCCAACTAGCTCTAAAGATGACGAAGAAATTGAAGAAATGTATGATGAAATAAAAGAAATTATTCAGATTGTGAAGGGAGACGAAAATTTAATAGTCATGGTTGACTGGAATTCGAGTGTAGGAAAAAGGAGAGAAGGAAACATAGTAGGTGAATATGGATTGGGGGACAGAAATGAAAGAGGAAGCCGCCTGGTAGAATTTTGCACAGAGCACAACATAATCATAACTAACACTTGGTTTAAGAATCATGAAAGAAGGTTGTATACATGGAAGAACCCTGGAGATACTAAAAGGTTTCAGATAGATTATATAATGGTAAGACAGAGATTTAGGAACCAGGTTTTAAATTGTAAGACATTTCCAGGGGCAGATGTGGACTCTGACCACAATCTATTGGTTATGACCTGTAGATTAAAACTGAAGAAACTGCAAAAAGGTGGGAATTTAAGAAGATGGGACCTGGATAAACTAAAAGAACCAGAGGTTGTACAGAGATTCAGGGAGAGCATAAGGGAGCAATTGACAGGAATGGGGGAAATAAATACAGTAGAAGAAGAATGGGTAGCTTTGAGGGATGAAGTAGTGAAGGCAGCAGAGGATCAAGTAGGTAAACAGACGAGGGCTAGTACAAATCCTTGGGTAACAGAAGAAATATTGAATTTAATTGATGAAAGGAGAAAATATAAAAATGCAGTAAGTGAAACAGGCAAAAAGGAATACAAACGTCTCAAAAATGAGATCGACAGGAAGTGCAAAATGGCTAAGCAGGGATGGCTAGAGGACAAATGTAAGGATGTAGAGGCCTATCTCACTAGGGGTAAGATAGATACCGCCTACAGGAAAATTAAAGAGACCTTTGGAGATAAGAGAACCACTTGTATGAATATCAAGAGCTCAGATGGAAACCCAGCTCTAAGCAAAGAAGGGAAAGCAGAAAGGTGGAAGGAGTATATAGAGGGTCTATACAAGGGCGATGTACTTGAGGACAATATTATGGAAATGGAAGAGGATGTAGATGAAGATGAAATGGGAGATACGATACTGCGTGAAGAGTTTGACAGAGCACTGAAAGACCTGAGTCGAAACAAGGCCCCCGGAGTAGACAATATTCCATTGGAACTACTGACGGCCGTGGGAGAGCCAGTCCTGACTAAACTCTACCATCTGGTGAGCAAGATGTATGAAACAGGCGAAATACCCTCAGACTTCAAGAAGAATATAATAATTCCAATCCCAAAGAAAGCAGGTGTTGACAGATGTGAAAATTACCGAACTATCAGCTTAATAAGTCACAGCTGCAAAATACTAACGCGAATTCTTTACAGACGAATGGAAAAACTAGTAGAAGCCAACCTCGGGGAAGATCAGTTTGGATTCCGTAGAAACACTGGAACACGTGAGGCAATACTGACCTTACGACTTATCTTAGAAGAAAGATTAAGGAAAGGCAAACCTACGTTTCTAGCATTTGTAGACTTAGAGAAAGCTTTTGACAATGTTAACTGGAATACTCTCTTTCAAATTCTAAAGGTGGCAGGGGTAAAATACAGGGAGCGAAAGGCTATTTACAATTTGTACAGAAACCAGATGGCAGTTATAAGAGTCGAGGGACATGAAAGGGAAGCCGTGGTTGGGAAAGGAGTAAGACAGGGTTGTAGCCTGTCCCCGATGTTGTTCAATCTGTATATTGAGCAAGCAGTAAAGGAAACAAAAGAAAAATTCGGAGTAGGTATTAAAATTCATGGAGAAGAAATAAAAACTTTGAGGTTCGCCGATGACATTGTAATTCTGTCAGAGACAGCAAAGGACTTGGAAGAGCAGTTGAACGGAATGGACAGTGTCTTGAAAGGAGGATATAAGATGAACATCAACAAAAGCAAAACAAGGATAATGGAATGTAGTCTAATTAAGTCGGGTGATGC
Organism: Schistocerca piceifrons; assembly: GCF_021461385.2. Lineage (NCBI taxonomy): Eukaryota > Metazoa > Arthropoda > Insecta > Orthoptera > Acrididae > Schistocerca > Schistocerca piceifrons. Next base: position 508,137,954 of record NC_060142.1, on the reverse strand, counting down.
TGAGGGAATTAGATTAGGAAATGAGGCACTTAAAGTAATAAAGGAGTTTTGCTATTTGGGGAGCAAAATAACTGATGATGGTCGAAGTAGAGAGGATATAAAATGTAGGCTGGCAATGACAAGGAAAGCGTTTCTGAAGAAGAGAAATTTGTTAACATCCAGTATTGATTTAAGTGTCAGGAAGTCATTTCTGAAAGTATTCGTATGGAGTGTAGCCATGTATGGAAGTGAAACGTGGACGATAAATAGTTTGGACAAGAAGAGAATAGAAGCTTTCGAAATGTGGTGCTACAGAAGAATGCTGAAGATTAGATGGGTAGATCACATAACTAATGAGGAAGTATTGAATAGGATTGGGGAGAGGAGAAGTTTGTGGCACAACTTGACCAGAAGAAGGGATCGGTTGGTAGGACATGTTCTGAGGCATCAAGGGATCACCAATTTAGTATTGGAGGGCAGCGTGGAGGGTAAAAATCGTAGGGGGAGACCAAGAGATGAATACACTAAGCAGATTCAGAAGGAGGTAGGTTGCAGTAGGTACTGGGAGATGAAAAAGCTTGCACAGGATAGAGTAGCATGGAGAGCTGCATCAAACCAGTCTCAGGACTGAAGACCACAACAACAACAACAACAAGACATGAGTCAGCATTTTACTTAGGCAACGATGCATTTACAGCTCTCTAACACAAGACAATCTTCTTTTGTCTCTTGTGACGTTACAGAATATATATCTCTGAAGCCAGCTTCATCGATGTCAAAACACTCACTAACACACACCAAAACACCATATAGCAGAGCAATCTGCTCCCACATATGATTTTCTGGAGATGTTTGCTTATGGTTACACATATACAGGGTGTATATATATATAGTCTGCAAACACTTTCAGTTATTTAATGAACAAGAACTAAACATTGTACAGATGTCATACATACTGCATTTTGAAGAGAAATTCTGAAAGGTTTTTTTTATTTTTTATTTTTTTATTTTTTTTAATTTTTATTTATTTATTTACAAACATTCAATATGCGAACCATGAGTGACCTGGCAGACATCAGTACGGTAATCGAATTCTTCCCATACCTGTCCCACTATTCTCTCTTGGAGCTCTGCTACTTTACGTGGTAGAGGCAATACATACACCAATTCTTTAATGTGTCGCTGCAGAAAAAAGTCACACAGAGTGAGCTCTGGTGATCGGGAAGGCCATTTAATAAAACAGCTGTCCCCTTCTCTAGCATGCCTGATCCATTGATGCGGGAGCTCTGTGATCAGGTACCAACGAACGTCATGATGAAAATGGGGTGGAGCCCCATTCTGCTGAAAGATGAACGTAAAGTCCAATTGCACTTTAGGCTTCAGCCATTGCTGCAACATGTCCAAGTAGGAATATCCAGTGCCAGTGCTCTCGGCGAAGAATAATGGCCAATACATTTTTGATGTGGCTAGGCACAAAAAACATTTACCTTTGGGGAATCATGCTCAAATTCAATGCATTTGTGTGGATGCTTTATACCCCAGATTCGACAGTTATGCCTGTTCACTTTCCCATTAGTGTGAAAAGTGGCTTCGTCACTAAAAATGAAGTGATTAACAATGCCATCCTCATCCTCATTCAGTTGTTGCGACTGCAAACAAAAGTCAAAACACTTGTCTCTGTCATCATCATTGAGCTTCTGCACTAGCTCCAATTTGAGTGGTTATATATACAGCTTCTGTCGCAGGACTTTCCACACTGTCACTCGAGCCATTTCAATTTCATGGGATGCACGATGCACTGATTTATTTCCATTGTAACGAAAATTGTGCCAGTGGTAAATGGCCTTCCCTGTTGGTGTCTTCTTACCCTACTTGGTTCTAAACATCCATTGATCAGCTGTAGCACACTTGTTTTTGTCGAACTCTAACACAGAGAAAGCTTACTCTGCACCTGAAGTCATCATGTTTGCGACTAGCACTGACTATTGGCAAATTATCAAACTATGCTGTGGTGGTATAGAGAAAAAAAAACTTTCAGGGCTTCTCTTCAAAATGACGTACGTATGATATCTGTACAATGTTTGGTTCTTGTGCAAGAAATAATTGAAAGTGTTCCCGGACTTTATGTACACCTTGTATTACGATGCAAATAATTTTGTTAACAGTGACACTGTAACATAAATCAGTGTTAACCTTTATCAATGTGAAGATTTTTATTACCTACTTGTTTATATAAATTTATTATTATATATAAAAACAAAGATGAGGTGACTTACCGAACAAAAGCGCTGGCAGGTCGAAAGACACACAAACAAACACAAACATACACACAAAATTCAAGCTTTCGCAACAAACTGTTGCCTCATCAGGAAAGAGGGAAGGAGAGGGGCAGACGAAAGGAAGTGGGTTTTAAGGGAGAGGGTAAGGAGTCATTCCAATCCCGGGAGCGGAAAGACTTACCTTAGGGGTAATTTATTATTATTATTATTATTATTATTATTATTATTATTGTCATTATTACTTTGAAATTGGCCATCTCCAGGCCATGCAGTTTCAACTGCACTTTCCCTTTTCCTTATATGTGAGCTTTAACTTTGGCTTCATATTCTTGCATTCTTTTCGTGTGTTTTACCTTCCCAGCTTTAGTTCAAGTTTTGTCAGTTTTTAGTTTTGACTTTTCTTAGAAACAATGGTGCTCTTGGAGTTTATTCTTGACTGGAACACGTTTGTGGATATCCTGCAAGGTTAATCCATACTTCTTGAAAGCCTTTTTTACCCCTGTAAACCATGCCTTCTTGGTCGTCTTATTGAGAAAGTAACAAAAGACCTGATTACTTAATCTTGTAGGACTCATATGGGTAGTGTGGACATAAAAAATTCTTCTTCCTGTTAATGGTTTCTGTGAATGTGTGTAGAGTTCATGTCTGTGTCATTTCCTGAATTCAGTATTTTCTTTGTTCTGATCTATGATTTTCTTCAAGATCTGACTTTCATTTTTTTCTCATTTCTTGATCAGACATTTCCTGTTCATAGAAAGGGATTCTGCTGCATATGAGGCCTTAGGCCATGTTACTGTGCAGTAATGTTGTATCTTGGTGTTAACTGTTATTGACTTCTTCTTATAAACACTTTTAGTTAGTTGATATGCTATTTCCATTTTTCTGATACATAATGCGAAGGCTTCTTTCTTGGATGTGTTCAGCGCTACCCATGCTCCTCAATATCGTAAAATTCCATGTCAATATAATTTCTCCTTCCTGTACCTCTAGTACTCTGGGTGGTGACTTGGTGTTTGTAACAAATGCAGTTTTCTCAAAGCAGATTTAGAATACTGCCTCTGCTGCCTGTGTCTTCATTTGATTTATATTGTTCTGAAACTGGGTTTAGCGAATAAAAAAATGCTGCGAGGTCACCTTCAAGGGCCAGGCAGTCAACTGTCAAATTCATATTTCTATAGTGAAAGAGTGACTCCCTTTTGCAGCACCTTTCTCACTCATTCTTTTTTGCCACTTGCAGATCACTTTATCAGGTATGCAGTTTAAATATCAAAATGAAAGTCCATCCCTTTGCCTGACTTCCAACATCCTTTCCTGAACCCTCTTTCGTATTCATCCATCTATTAGTCCAACTCTTTTCCTGTGCTAGTCTGAAGCACTTTGAAAAGAATCATGCAGGTTTTTAAAAGAAGAGAGATGGCATCATTATTGTTATGTCCATTCTATCATTCATTATTGCCAAATATTGCAGTTAGTTTATTGGCAGCCTTGTTCCCTGCATTCTTTCCAATTTTACCCAGTACCTTTTCATTCTTTAGTAAATTGATATGTTTAAGTTCTTCTTGTGTAGGAAGTGCTGAATCTAGATGAATAGTTGTGCTGTTTTCACAGTTGAAAACTGATTTTGGAGCCTCACAGTTGATGAAGAACTCAAAATTATTACCAGGATATGACAATTACCCTTATTATTGTTCTCAACTTTACCATTGGTGCCTTTGAAGTGTAGACTTTTCAGCTATCTTCATTCTTCTGTGAGTTAATTTCTGTCACACAAGCTGTTTGGCACTTGCTGGACATTCAAATGTCCACCGTGGGTCTCTATTCAGATTTGTTGGTGTGGATGTATTGTTAGCAGCATGAACTACAATTACCTGGCTCTTGGCACCCCAGCTTCTGGGTGAACTCTTCACTATATCTGAGCCTCTTTGTGCCAACCTGTTAAGTTTCTCCTTTGGGCACTCCTTGTGTCCCTTGGAAGAAGTGTAACCTTGATCTTTTAGAGATAGTGATCTGAGTTAAAGTTACGTTTCTTAGAGCTTTGGGGTTCTGGATCTCCGATTATTATTCCTTTATTATGGCCAGATGATCTAGTCAGTGGCAGATACATATGGGGGGGGGGCGCCACCTGCATTGCCACCTGCGCCGCCCCCGCCATTCAGCCCACACACTATTCGTTCATTTCTTTTGTCAGTCAACTTGACTGAATTGAGTTATTGAGTAGTTGTACTTTCCTATGTATCATTCGCGTACACATCATCGTATTTTAATGGGAGACATTCTTCAATACAAGCAAACGGGCATAAACGCCCTTAATGATCATGATTCTGTTATGCAAGCACTGTCTGTTTGTCCTAGATCTGACTATCCTACTTTTCACATACTGCACAAAATATTTGCTTGTATACCTGCATCTAGTGCTATAGTAGAAAGAAGTTGAGACCTTAACTTTTCCCGGCGAATCGAATGTCCAAATAACTTACGGGTTTGCTGCCGGGTGACGTTGTCGAACACCGCCGATATTTCGACAGGAGCACACCCTGCCATTCTCAAGGCACAAATGCTAGGAAGAAAAAATGTGCAAGCAAATTTAATACCTCGGTTCACAGAGGAGAAACAAGGAAGACATCACACACAGAACAAGTGTCAACACAACCAAAGATAGCCAACATCAGAAATATCGATAGTTACTATTAATCAACAGGTGAGGTAGCACTAATTCTGTCCCTCTGTTTTTTGATGAGAGACAGAGCCGGGTTCCAAGCAGCATTTAAACAAAATCCACCATCATCTTTTACGGATGCCAACAGGGCCTTAATCTTAGAAGGTGGTCGAAAAACGCATTTCACATCATATTTCCACAAAATACAGCCAACCCTGTTGGAAATGCCCCTGCGTAAGGCAAAAATGCCGTAGACTTAGGTGCCACTTCATGAGAATTTAAACCGGTTTTTGGAACATCTGAATTCAATCCACCCGAATATTCAGTTCACTATGGAAGTGGAAAAGAATGGATGCCTTCCCTTCCTTGATGTGTTGGTCAAAAGGAAGAGTGATGGTACGTTGGGACATTCTGTTTATAGGAAGCCCACCCACACTGACTTGTATCTGCGAGCAGATAGTTGTCACCATCCAGCTCAGCGTGAAGGAGTACTTCGCACCTTGGTTCACAGGGCCCACGTTATCTCAGACCCTGAAAGTTTGGCAGCTGAGCTAGCACATCTCGAAGTCACCTTTCGTCAGAATGGTTTTAGTGAGAGGCAGATCAAACATGCGTTGCGCCATCAGCCTTCTGTGCAATGGGCGAGTGACAATAGCAACGAAGTGGCACCTAAGTCTACGGCATTTTTGCCTTACGCAGGAGCATTTCCAACAGGGTTGGCTGTATTTTGTGGAAATATGATGTGAAATGTGTTTTTTGACCACCTTCTGAGATTAAGGCCCTGTTGGCATCCGTAAAAGATGATCTTGGTTCGCGTAAGGCTGGGGTCTATCGTATTCCTTGCAGTTGTGGTGTCATATATTGGTCAATCAGGACTGTAGAAGACTGGTGTATTGAACATAAGCGTCACACACGCTTACAACAGCTGAGCAAATCCGCTATTGAACAACATTGCCTTGACACCGGTCATCCTATGGAGTACAACAACACGGAGATTCTGGCTTGCACGTCCAGCTATTGGGATAGTGTTATTAAGGAAGCTGTTGAAATCAGATTATCAAGCAACCTTATTAACAGTGATGGTGGATTTTGTTTAAATGCTGCTTGGAATCTGGCTCTGTCTCTCATCAGAAAACAGAGGGACAGAATTAGTGCTACCTCACCTGTTGATTAATAGTAACTATCGATATTTCTGATGTAGGTTATCTTTGGTTGTGTTGACAATTGTTCTGTGTGTGGTGTCTTCCTTGTTTCTCCTCTGTGAACCGAGGTATTAAATTTGCTTGCACATTTTTTCTTCCTAGCATTTGTGCCTTGAGAATGGCAGGGTGCGCTCCTGTCGAAATATCGGCGGTGTTCGACGACGTCACCCAGCAGCAAACCCGTAAGTTATTTGAACATTAGAAAGAAGTTTTTCAACAATGTGGCGTACAAAGACATGGCTGAGATCGACAATGAAAGAGGATCGACTTAATGCCTTAACTCTGTTGAACACTTATCTTGACATTGACTGTCTTATTGATGATGTAATTAACCAGTTTGCCAGGAAGAACAAGTGCATTGAATTCATCATACAAGGAAGAGAACCACAATTGTAACTTTTTTATATCATAAAATGGCATTGTCTTCTATATGTGTATAATTAGTTTAAATAAAACTTTTTTAAGCTTTGCATGTGACTCAATTATTTTTTATTATGATTAAAGTAATGGTAGCTCAAGATATCTTCAGTGCCCTCATCTTGAGGATTTTCTGTGTCCGCCACTGGATCTATTTGGAACTCACCAAGAGTGGGGTCTGGGGTCATCCAAGTTTTCTGTTTTGTGAGAAAGTGTGTGAAGGTCATTGATTTCAGAATTATATCAGTCTTGCAAAGTTCTGTGAGTCTCTCCCCAATTCCATTTGTTCTATGGTGGAGTGGAAGAGGCTAGTTCGATCCTGTTGTGCTTAATCCAATAAATTAATGTTGCCCATAGCTAGCAATGACACATTGCACTCCCATTATCCCAGGGCCACAAGGACGCCTCCCTGGTTGATTCCTGAGACATATTATTATCGTTATTATTGTGTATGTAAATTGCTATGTGGCTCAGGGGATAAGTGTCAGACTACACATACGAGAATCTGGGGTTCAGTCCCAAGTTGGTCCTAGGATTTTTTCTGTCACTTACAACATTTTTCACCTCTGAAAATAATCTGTTAATGTGATAAACACCAAGCATACTGTGGACCTGAGCCCACATTACACTGTAGTTCCTTCTCTAACTGTCTGGAACAGGTTGTCCATAGGTTAAAAGGAAGCAATGGCATACCATGCCCAATAGTGCCATGTCTGCTGAAGCACTGTGGTGTTCAAACCAGCCTTTGGTTTGAGGAGAGCTTTACCTTCTTTTACTTCACTTTTAACGTGAGGTTGACATTCATATAAAATACAGGCTGTGACTGTGTTATCCATTAGAATTTGATCAATAGATCCATCCAAACCATTGGTTTTGTGGAACTTCTGTAAAAGTGGAACTTCTGTAAAAGTGACTCATAAGTACTGGGGGTACTTAACTGTTCATTAACACGTCTGCTTTTTTATTCTGAAGTCATGGTTTTATTATTTAAATTACTACAACATTAGTGAGAACATTTCGTACTAATTCATGAGCTTAAGTGGATTGTTATCATTTTTCCTTCTGTGTTCTGAAGTTCATGTTTGTATCAATTACCTATCCAATTACTGCATGCATTCTTCATTAAGTAATGAATGTTCTAATTGCTGAGAAACAAAGTAGAAAAACTACCTAGAAACTTAAAATCCTGCAATAGCAACTAAGTAGTGTGTAATCATCCAATACTTTGTACCCAAGCTCATCCTTTAACTTTTTGTGTTAACAAATGCCTAGTTGAAAGTAAGTTCCCCAACATACTTAAACTTTCTAGAGTTGTGGCCTTATATAAAAAGGGGGAAAAGAACTGTCCCGCTACGTATTTACTCGAATCTAAGCCGCACGTGAAAAATGAGACTCGAAATAAAGGGAAAAAAAAAATCCCGAATCTAAGCCGCACCTGAAATTTGCGACTCGAAATTCGAGGGGGGAGAAAAGTTTTAGGCCGCACCTCCAAATCGAAACAACGTTGGTCCATTGTAATATGAGACACAATTTACGTCGAATGAATGACGATACAGCGACAGTAGTTTGGTTCGAGTCGTAAGCTTAGCAGTTAAGCTTTACCAGGTAGCCATTGCTATGCGTCAGGCGCTCCGTCCGTATTTATACGAGTACCCTTCCTTTTTCACGTGCTCTGTCTGGTTTGAATCGATTGCTTATTTTGCTTTGATCTGATAAGTGCCGTTTTCTTTGTTACAGGTGTTCACGTCATTCTAAGCTGAAAATGCATTACTGTACTGTGTCATGCATTGTTTGTCGCATTCTGATAGAAGAAGAGAGAGAGAGAGAGAGAGAGAGAGAGAGAGAGAGAGAGAGAGAGAGAGAGTGAGGAATCGTGTCATTAGCGAAACAATGGCAAGAGACTGCTATTTGTTGTTACTTACACTGCTGCTTTCTTTGATAATGATCAACAAGAACCAAATAATAGACTGCGTATGATAGAACATGTTCTGAACGAGAGTTCGGCGAAAATTTTTCTCCGTTTGAAAATCTTTGCGGCTGCTTCTTTAGTACATCAAATTCTGCACAGAAATTAGAGTCATCTTAGATTTAAAAATCTAGTCAGTTGCCGTGCTTCATTTCTGACTGTATCACAATAGGCATAAGAATAATACGAATATAAACATGACACGATACGTATATTCTTCCGCATTTGCTGTTGTCTCACTATAGTTTCGTAGTTTATTAGGCAGACAGGATTTAAATGAGATAGCAGCAAACGCGAAAGAATACATGGCAAAATGTTTATATTCGATTATTCTTATGGTGAAGAGAATACTGCATGTGATTCACATTTCATCAGGTTCCTATTAGCAACCATCTCTTCTCACTGGTAGGAAAAAATTCAGAACGTAGAGTTGGCCATATTGACAAACATCCTAAACAGTCTTGCCAGTCGGATTTTCGTAGTACATTGAAATTCTGCTACATTCGAAGATGAACAATACGGAATTTGTATTTACTTCGTTGGATAATGTATGAAAATGCAGTGGTCGAAACTCGATGCGGAGAAAAAAAAAGCTCGTCTTCCACCTTTTTTTTTTAGTTTATTTACTGACGCAGAGGTTTTGGCGAAAGTATTTGTCTTTGTGCCTACAAAGCATATCTGTGTAGCGCTACATATATTCGACAGCAGAAGTTATAGTTGTAGCTGCACCTACCAACATTTTTCAGAACTTCGCTTGCTTTGCATTCGATTCTAAGCCGCAGGCGGTTTTTTGGATTACAAAAATCGTAAAAAGAGTGCGGCTTAGATTCGAGTAAATACGGTAGTTACAGACCTATATCCATAACGCCAGTTTTTTCGAAAATTTTAGAAACAATTATTTATGAGCAAGTTAGTGCCTACTTGGGTAAAGTAAATGTAATTAGTGATAAACAGTTTGGATTTAGGAAAGGTAAATCCACAATGGATGCAATGGACTATACCAAGGCTACATTTTGTGACCTGAGCAGGGCCTTTGACTGGGTAGAACATGACACAGTGCTGAATAAGTTAGTTTACTGTGGTTTTGATGACAACATTATAAATGTGTTCAGGCGTTTTCTAGAGAACCGTCAACAAGTTGTGTGCATTGGTAGGGAGAAATCAAATTTGGTTAATGTTAGGATGGAGTGCCTCAAGGGTCAGTGCTTGGACCTTCACTGTTTATACTAGTGATTAATGACCTGCCCTTATTCATAAATTCTCACACAATATTGTATGCTGATGACACAACTTTTCTACATAAAAGCTCTGATCTAGGTACACTGAAAACACTGACCGAAAATACCCCTTTTCAGTCCTCGTTATGGTTCAAAGCTAATGGCTTCTTAAACCCAGACACTTTACTTTAGCCTCAAAGAGATTCCTAACTACCAATAATTAGAAACTGTCAAATTTTTAGGTGTTACTATTGACAATAAATTGACATGGGAACCACACATTAAAAATATATTGGCTAGGCTTTCAAGAGTTGTTTATCTAATTAGAAATTTAAAGACATGTTCCCAATGACTATGTGAGATCAGCATATTTTGCCTTCTTACAAAGCATCATCTCTTATGGAAACTTACTGTGTGGTAGTAGCTGTCATGTAAATGACATTTTACTTTTACAGAAGAAAGTAATAAGAATAATAACGGATTCTGATAAAACACAACATTGTAAACCTCTGTTTATTAAATTGCAGTGTGTTACAGTTTTAAACTTATTCATCTGCAATGTTTTATTGTACATTAGAAACAATGTATCTAATTTTGTTTTGAGAAGTGATATTCATAGCCGTAATACTAGAAACAGAACAACAATAAACGTGCTATATCATAGATTATCAAAATCAAAGAACTCCTACCTAGTTCTTGGACTAAGGATGTTTAACAGACTGAGTGCTGACTTTAATGAACTGCCTGCAAATATTTTTAAAGCTAAATTATACAAGCTACTAGTGAACAATCTGTATACTAGCAGTACTGCTCTGAAGAGATTATGCTTTTTGTCATTAATTTATTTGGGGGATATTCCTTTATTTTTGGTTCATACTCACACATTAAAAATAATGTAGAGTTCTCTGGGCCGATTATGTAAACATCGCTGACTGGAGGTCATTTTTTACATAACTTCAGAAACTTACATCTGTTGAGGACTATGCCATGTTTTACAACACTGAACTTGGATCCTCTGAAGGAGATTCATGTTGATTTAAGTCAACATGAAACATGTTAGGCTACACCAATGAAATTGGCTGTTGACACAATCATCACTCTTTGAATACAAACATTAATAGTACATCAAAGATACACAGTATTTATAATTGAATGCATTGTGTTATGAAGATTGAGGAAAGTAAACAGAAAAAGGAGTGGTCTTCAAAGTTATTGACAAATAAAAAATTAATAAATAAAAATTGTTGCTAGAACTTGTATTGGGCCACCATAAAGACCTAACCGAATTTTAAAAAAATCGATGAAGTTACTATGGCCAGTAAGAAAAAGACATAATTATTTTTATGTAAATACAGCATTAATAAGTGCTACCCACCATATAGCAGAGATATTAAGTCACAATGAGGCACAACAAAAAAACTACTAAACAAGTAAGCTTTCAGCCATAAGGCCTTTCGGTCTAAAGCTCACTTGTTTAGCAGTCTTCTTCTTGTGCCTGTCTGCAACTCAGCATCTCCACTATACAGTGAGTTCCAGTCTATCCTTTTCATAATATTGCCATTATTCCATCCTGGATTATTTCATTATTAATAAGTTCCACACTCATTGCATTGTGACTTGTGCTAGCTTAATTTTCCTTTGTTACTGGAATTTCTTCATAAACATATTTTTGTCGTGAAGTTATATACAGTGTCTTGTGCACATTTAATATGCTCTGCTTAAGCTTAGTACCTCAGGCTGTTTGTACATTGAATGTAAACTATCTTTGACAATTCCCAAATATCTCTGCACTTTCACAACCAGGAGATTACATGGGGATATGGGTATAGTCAATACTACCTAAATCACCAGGAAAGCATGCTACCAGTACTTGATAAAAATCACACTGTTTTTTCCATGTCTTTTCTCCCTTTGGCATTTTGATGAATTCTTTCTTCAGTGATGTAATGCAAGCTGATACCTTGTGGACCTCTCTGCAAGTGTTGCTACATATGTTCTAAACAAATTGCCAACCAACATTTGAAAGCTTCCTGTGGCAAAAAATCTTAATTTTTAAAGTAGCATGTGCATTGGATGAGTGGCTTGTATCTTTTGCTTGGTATACTCTCTCAGTGTTCTGTGCTCTCAACCTTAGTCCTAACTGCTGCACAGTATTTTTGTTCAAGCGAAACCTCAGCTTAAATGATTTTTCATTTAATTTAAAAAATGGGTTTGTCTTTGTTGTTGTCAGTAGACACATCAGAGTAAAAAGACATCTGTAGAGTACATGAAAGAAAATGATTCACATCACACAAGCACACAAAATTCTGCCCATCACATAACACAGAAAGCTTGGAAAACAAAGAATAGTATAGTTTCAAAACACATTGTTGTTATAATTGTTTTTGTGATCAATACAGTAGAAAAAGTAGTATCAAATGGAGAAAAGTTGTGAGAACTGATGTGGATTTGAACTCGAGACCATCTGCACTGTCTGCCAGAATGCAGCCTGTGAGCCACTGAAACAATTATATGAATGAGCCCAAAAAACTTTTTCTAAATGTCTTACTTATGCTTGCTTATTATTCATTCATCAATACATGTGCAGTTGTCATAGCAGTTTATGCATGTGTTCAATAGTTAAAAAATTAGTATACATTTCATAATTACTTCTACTCGAGCTGAGAAAGCACATTTATAAAAGATATTAAATCAATCTCGGCTGCTGTCAAAATAAACATAATTAACTGTTCATGGCAAATATTTCAAAGTTTCCCTTTTTTACTATGCCATTCAATGTCTGTATCATGTCTTTAAACTATACATATCTTACGCGACATCTCCAAGAATTATTATGAGCTCAGTCATTATCCGTACTCTTTAATTTCCTTAACCTAACCTTACAAACTAAGAAATGTATTTCAAACTTCACATATTTGTTGTATGTGTTAATAATAACTTCTTTATTATTTCAGTTTGTATTTACACAAAACAAAAATGTTGGTTTCCAATGCCAGACACTACATTCTAAACTGACATTTGAACCAAACTCTGTTCTATGAATTTTCACTATTCGAAATTGATCATACTTCTTGATGATATAATCTTGGATTAACATTTATACAATGCAGATTTCCAACTTAATCTTGATCTGAAGTATTTCTCTGTGTTAATCTAATGTCAGATGCTTTACACACCCCGTCTGTAAAGTTCGTGCACTATGTGATCAAAAGTATCCGGACTCCCCCAAAAACATATAGGTGCATTGTGCTGCCACCTACTGCCAGGTACTCCATATCAGCGACCTCAGTAGTCATTAGACCTTGTGAGAGAGCAGTATGGGGTTCTCCATGGAACTCATCGACTTCAAACATGGTCAGGTGATTGCATCATATGTCTGTACGTGAGATTTCCACATTCCTAAACATCCATAGGTCCGCTGTTTCCAATGTGATAGTGAACTGGAAATGTGAAGGGATAATATACAGCACAAAAATGTACAGGCTGGCCTCATCTGTTGACTGACAGAGACTGCCAACAGTTGAAGAGGGTCAAAATGTTTAATAGGAAGACATCTATCCAGACCATCACACAGGATCTACTGTAAGTGCTATGACAGTTTGGTGGGAGGTAAGAAAACATGGATTTCATGGTCGAGCAGCTCATAAGCCACACATCATGCTGGTAAATGCCAAACGACACCTCACATGGTATAAGGAGCGCAAATATTGGACGATTGAACAATGGAAAAATGTTGTGTGGAGTGACGGATCACGGTACACCATGTGGCGATCTGATGGCAAGGTTGGATATGGCGAATGCCCGGTGCACGTGATCTGCCAGCGTGTGTAGTGCCAACAGTAAAATTCGGAGGCGATGGTGTTTTGGTGTGGTCGTGTTTTTCATGGAAGGGGCTTGTAGCCCTTGCTGTTTTGCGTGGCACTATCACAGCACAGGCCAACATTGATGTTTTAAGCACCTTCTTGCTTCACACTGTTGAAGAACAATTCGGGGTGGCGATTGCATCTTTCAACACGATTGAGCACCTGTTCACAATGCACGGACTGTGACGGAGTGTTCACAAGAAAATAACATCCCTGTAATGGACTGGCCTGCACACAGCCCTGACCTGAATCCTATAGAACACTTTTGCTGGATACTTTTGATCACATAGTGTATGTCAAGTAAACAATATCAGTGTTGACATAAATTGATAAATTTGTGGAAAGGGTGTTTTGCAATACCAGTGCCCTATTGTTCAAAATAGCTGAACCAATGTATCAGATGATGATATTTATGATTTCAGGTTGTTGGAAACATTGATATATGGTGGATTGTGCATGATGGTGGCCTTCTGATGCTACTACCATTCCTTCTTAAACAACACCGCACATGGAAAAACTGCAAAATGCGCATCTTCACAGTGGCACAAATGGAAGACAATTCAATTCAAATGAAGAAAGATCTTAAGATGTTTTTATATCATCTTAGGATAGAAGCTGAGGTGGAAGTTGTCGAAATGGTAACTACTTTACAATTTTTATGTGTTTTACGTGTAAGCGTTGAATAAGTCCATTTGTTAATACCACATGGATTTTTCTTTCACTTTCCATACAACAGCAGTGGAATTTAGATAATTTGGTTTGAGACCTGCATTATCTTGAAAAATTCCTTTATTATCTTGGGAAGAAAAAGAACAACAAAAGGGGAGATAGAGAGAGAGGGAGAGAGAGTAATAGATCTGGGTACTGCACAATTAAATCATGCTACTAGAAACTATTTGTGTACTCTATTAGATATAATGGAGGTCCCAGTGCTGTATTAAAACACTGTATGCAATGGATTCGTATCCTTATGTATTGACTCCAAACATGTGCACACATATCCTAGGAGTATAATTCATTAAGGTGGTCTTTGAATCATGTGGACTGACCTTTCTGGTGAATCTTAATGGGGCACAGTATTTCTGTTGAGATAGATAGTAATTGTATCTGTAATAATCAAATTGTGTTTTGCCAAATTCATCGTTGTTGTATTAGCTGTTAGCTGCTCCACAGCACTGCACTGAATGGAATGTAGAAGTTTTCAGCCATTGCACTTGTTTGGGCTATCAACTATATTCTTCATTCTGCAGTTTGGCAGATAGTTTATTATCTATTTGTGTTGACATAAAACATGACAGTACTTTGAACATGCAAAGTAATCAGTACTCTTTTTGTTAAGCTGCAGTCCTCTGACCCATTATAATTTGTTCTTTTATTGAACAGTAATAATCCTCTTGTTGCTTCATCCCGTACAAATGCTTACAACATACTGAATCATAGCTGCATATCATAAGATTTTGCAATGTTTCATTGCAAACATTACATCTGTTTGTATGTGGCTAATTAAGATATTTATTAGCTATGTGAAATGCAGACTTATTCATAAATATTTGTTTTCTTCGTAGCATGATGTGGACACTCTTCAAGCAATCCCTGATATTTTTTCCTCAGACAGCTAAAGCCACGTCTTAATGTGAATGAACAGCAAACAAGTTTAAAGCCTGAGTGTGGAGCCCAGTTTTGAACAAGTTCATCCTTCCAGTCCACCGACCATGCTTAGTACTTGGCATAAATTGGACTGTCTCTACTGCAAGAAGAATGTTTCTTCTGTATTTGGAAAGATTGTATCTTAATGTGTCTGTATCAACTGTTGCAAACTGAGATCAGTTGTCATTTACTCCCTCTACAAATCACTCTCTTCTTCTTCTTCTTCTTCTTCTTCTTCTTCTTCTTCTACTTAAGTACTTGTGAAATATGTTTGCTTACCATTATTTCTGTAGCTCCATAAAGTAAAGTACACCCTTCCATGCTTAGATCATATTTAGAATTAAGAGGGTTTATATAGTTCAGCTGCTGTGGGACACCCAGCAAGCTTCTTTGGTCTAAAGATCTAGCTTACAGTTGAGGATGTAGCTGTTTTAATTGATAATGCATTACTAAGTCTTTTCGAGGATTTCATCTCACTAAAATAGTAATAGTCTTGCATCTTTTATGTTTTCCTCATTCTGATTTATTTTTCAGTATCTCAACTTTCTGACATGATTTACTCAAAACATGACATTGTACCATTTTTTCTCATATACTTACTGCTGTTTAGATGGCATAATTTTCTTTTCTTTATTTGGATAGCTAAACTCTGTCAGGTCTTAGCAGCCCTTCAGCTATTTCATTACCTGAATAATAATCCCAAAATACATAAGAATACTGCCACCTTTTGATTAAGTAGCAGACACTGAGCATCTATGTTTGGCACAAACTTTCTGTTTGGCCATGTCTTCGTCAACCTCTCATTCTCTGACATGAAGAAATTATTCTCAAAGCCTCCCTTTTTTTTTTAAATTACAGACACAACTCATAGTTATTTGAAAGAATATTTTCGGAGGGTACATTCCACTTTGTGCAGCAGATATTTCTAATAATTCACACCTTTTATGCAACATTATGCTTACATTTATTTATCTGATTTAAGGTGGACAGTGATATATCGGCCTACACTTATGAACGAACATTAATGATGGAGCAACGTAACCAGATGTTGAGGGAATTGCGGCTCAACAAAAAGGAAAGCCTAGGCGTTGTAAGTATTACAAGCGAAATAAATATTAAATCTCTGTTAAATGATCTCCTCAATTGATGTAATTAGCTTTTCTGAACAAAAAATTGTATCTAACCATACTGTTTTCATTTTGAAAATGATAAGTGCTGTGGAATGCCTTATTGTTGTTGTTATTGGTTTGTTAATTTGAATTAAGCTGTCAAGATTTCACTTCACATTAACAGAATTAAAATAAGTTTCTGTCTCATGTCATGTGCTCTTTAACGGAGAGTTCCTTCTGCTTTGCAAATACTATAAGCCCAGGGTAGTAACTGATTTAACAATGCAATGCAGTAGTGTTGACTGAATCACACATGAATTAAATTTATTTGCAGTCGCAGTGGTACCCAACTTTTTTATGTACCCATATTTGTTTCAGTACATCCACTCTACTGTATGTGATTATCCCTACTTACTTCATTGTTTGCAGTCCTCCTAGGATTTTTCAGTGTCATACTAATGCTTATGTAATCAGTTAGACTTCTATCCATAATCTAAAGTTCATTCACTCACACTCTAATGTTAAAGTTTCCTCACAGAATTAAAAGCAATATCAGAATGAATACTCTTAAGAAACACATAAATAGAACTAGTGTATTGAAATAATAGTTTTTTTATTGTGGACATTTATGCAAATATAACTGTAAGAGTATATTATTGCAAATGGTGTGTGTATGTAGCATAAGGTACAACTTATTGTGGTATGGAAGTGTAAATGTATATGTATGTTACTATTTGTCAAAACTTACAAGTAAAGTAAATCAATGGAAAGTACAGGTTGAGGTGTCAACAATATTAGGAAAAGTATAGATTGCTACTCACCGTAAAGATGACACATTGAGTTTCTGGCAGGCACAACAAAAAGATGTTACACATTTAGCTTTTAGCCAAAGCCTTCTTCAGAAAAGAAAATGTACACACATTCACACGAGCAAGTACATCTCACACAAACGTAACTGGGGGATCCTGCTGTCCCAGTTTGTGAAGCAGCCACAGAAATCAAGCATGTTATTTTCTGCTACATGGTGGTCTATTTTGCTCTTGGCCATAGTTTGATGGTGGCTGTTCATCCTGGTGTGGACACCTGATTGTTAGTCACACCAATATAAACAAGCATTATGGTAGCAGAGTTGGTGTATGACATGGCTGCCTTCACAGGTGGCTCTGCCTCTGATGTGGTAGGATAAGTTTGTGACAGGACTGGAATAGTAGGTGCTGGGAGGGTGGAGGAGTAGGTCTTGCATGTGGGTAAAATAGAATGTTGTGTAGGTTGCGTGGATGACAGAAAACCACTTTAGGAGGGGTGGGAAAGACCTTCGGTAATTTGTTCCTCTTTTCAGGACATAATGATACAAAGTGTGTATGCCCCAGGATAACTGGGAAATTTGAGAAAAACAAGGGAATTTTTCGTCTCGAAAAAAGCGGGAATTTTTTACAATTCTGAGAATTTTTCATTGCTTTAATTTTCAGTTAAATTTTTGTAATTTGGACTGGTAGAAAATGACACTCTGCCAAAGAATTTCACTTTAGCTCAGTACTGCAGGGTAATACTGCAACAGTAAAACATAAACTAGAGAAGGAAATGGCGTCATTTAGAACAACAACAAAACACAGTGCACACACAAGCGTGTGTCAACACCAAAATGTGTCAAAGGCTTTAGTACAAAGACTATACAATACTTATTAACAACAAACTGCTTTCAGTGAGCGTGATATCATGATTGTTAACATTTTGAAGTGTCATGGGAACATATTGCGAATGGTGGTTGACTCTTATTCAAAACTTGAAGCTTTGAGGATCAGCCCCTTTGAAAAATTTCTGGCCCAGAAGGCCATCCATTTATGTCATAATTTAAAATTTTACTGGTACATTTGTGTTTGACATATCTTAAAGGAAAACACACCCTAAAAAAGAGCAATATTATACAGGACAGATTAGCTTTTCTTGTAGCTATACTGTATGTATTTTCATTTAAACCATTAACTTTTCCTGTTTTTGTGTTTACGCTTCTGAACAATCTTATTGCCATTGGATGACTACATCATGTGTCCTATGCTCAGAATGTCTGCCATCAATGGCTGGTGAGATTACTTGACTTGAGCTATGATTGGCCAACAAAAGAACATTGAAAACTCAGTTTCAGTGCTTCCGAAGCTACCATGGTGTATGTGGTGGAACTCATATATAGACTTTCCTAATACAAAAGTGTGCAGTGTACATGTTGCCACATATCAAAGATCTTTCCAAAAACACATCATTTTTTTGCTAGGTTTTGTTTCTTAAAGTGCTGGAAAGTTTTACGCCGGTGTATAAAACCACCCCATTTAAAGGCTTGGTACATTTTAAAGATCCAATGGAAAGTATATTGTCACTTAACATGGAGAAAAAATGTACTTTCGTGTAGGGTATAATGCATTCTCACCTGGGAAAAAGTGTATTTTTGACTGGTAAATCCGACGCTAGTGTGTCTCTAAATATACACTGAAGAGCCAAAGAAACTGGTACTCCTGCCTAAAATCGTGTAGGGCCCCCGCAAGCACCCAGAAGTACCGCAACACAACGTGGCAAGGAGTCAACTAATGTCTGAAGTAGTGTTAGAGGGAATTCACACCATGAATTTTGCAGGGCTATCCATAAATCCATAAGAGAACGAGGGGGTGGAGGGCTCTTCTGAACAGCACAGGCATCCCAGATAATGCTCAATAATGTTCATGTCTGGGGAGTTTGTTGCCCAGCGGAAGTGTTTGATCTCAGAAGTGTGTTCCCTGAGCCACTGTGTAGCAATTCTGGATGTGTGGGGTGTCGCATTGTCTTGCTGGAATTGCCCAAGCATGTCGAAATGCACAATGGACACAAATGGATACAGGTGATGAGACAAGATGCTTACATGCATATCACCCATCAGAATAATATCTAGACATATCAGGGATCCCATATCACTCCAACTGCACACGCTCCACACCATTAAAGAGCCTCCACCAACTTGAAAATCCCCTGCTGACTTGCAGGGTACATGGATTCGTGAGGTTGTCTCCGTACCCATAAACGCCCATCCACTCAATACAATTTGAAATGAGACTCGGCCGACCAGGCAACATGTTTCCAGTCATCAACAGTCCAATGTCTGTGTTGACAGGCCCAGGCGAGATGTAAATCTTTGTGGTGTGCAGTCATCAAGGATACACGAGTGGGTCTTCAGCTCCGAAAGCCCATATCAATGATGTTTCATTGAATGGTTTGCATGCCGATGCTTGTTGATGGCCCAGCATTGAAATCTGCAGCAATTTGCGGAAGGGTTGCGCTTCTGTCATGTTGAATGATTCTTTTCAGTCATCAGTCTCGTTCATGCAGTATCTTTTTCCGGCCTCAGTGATGTCGGAGATTTGATGTTTTCCTGATTTTCACAGTACACTTGTGAAATGGTTAGTATGGGAAAATCCCCAGTTCATTGCTACCTCGGAGATGCTATGTTCCATTGCTCATGCGCTGACTGTAACATCATATTAAGACTCACCTGTATCTTGATAACCTGCTAGTGTAGCAGCAGTAACCAATCGAACAACTGCCCCAGACACTTGCTGCCTTATATAGGTGCTGCCAACCACAGCACCGTATTCTGCCTGTTTACATATCTTTGTACTTGAATATGCATGCGTATACCAGTTTCTTTGGCACTTCAGTGTGTGTATATATATATTATCACTCTATGCACACATCTGTCCCCATTAACTGCACCAACCACCAGCAGTACCTGTATTTCAACAATGCTATCTCTTCCACACCAAAAACCCCCTCCCATATGGCCTAGTCCACAATACACACACACACACACACACACACACACACACACACACACACACACACACACACACACACACACACACATCGTCTCATAGATATTCAAAGCATGACAAAGGATGTGATTCAGTTGTACCAGTCCAGGGTGGCACTGGGTGACGAAGGGGGCACTGCTTTGTAACTGGTTCTTGAGGGTGATGAGAGGATTGAGGTGTGTGGGGAAATGACATGGGAAATATGTTTGTGAGCTAGGTCGGAGGGATAGTGCCTGTTTGCGAAGGCTTGTTGGCATCTTCAGCATATTAGGCAAGATATGCCGTTTCTGGGTGTCCAGGCTGTATGGGAGGGATTTTTTGTGGTGGAATGGATGCATCTGCCAAAATGCAGGTACTGTTGGTGGTTGGTGCAGTTAATGTGGACAGAAGAGTGCATGGAGCCAACAGAGAGGGGTAATTCAATGTCCAGGAAGGTGGCATGCTGCATTGAGGAGGACCACATGAAGCAGATGTTGAGGTTGTGAAGGATTGAGGATAGGGTTTCTTGACCTTAAGTCCAGATCATAAAGATAAAACAGTGAACCTGAACCAGACTAGGGGTTTGGGGCTTCATGAGGCTAGGAAGGCTTCCTGTAGATCGCACACAAACAGGTTGGCATAGGTGGGTTCCATGCAAGTGCCCATGGCTGTGCTGTGGATTTGTTTGTATACCTTGCCTACAAAGGAGAAGTATTGTGTGTTAGGTTAAAGTTAGTAGGGTGTATGAGAAATGACGTGGTAGGTTTTTAGTCTGAAAGACATTGGGGAAGATAGTATTCAGTTGTGGCAAGACCATTTGCATGATGGTTGTTGATGTATAGGGAAGTGATGTCAACGGTGATGAGTAGGGATTCAGGAGTTTAAGGGGTGGGGGTGGTGGAGAGTTGGTGAATAAGGAGTGTTTGGTATCTTTGACATAGGTGACTACATTTTGGGCAGTTGGTCGGAGATGTTGGTCAATGAGGGCCAAAATTCTTTCACTGGAGGCACAATGCGCATCCAGAATTCTTGGGTTTGTGGATTTTAGGGAGCATTCAGGAGGTGGATATCATATGGGTGAGGAGGGAAATGGATTTAGGGGAGAGGTGCTGGGAAGGGCCTAAGGCTTTAAGTAGAGATTGTAGGTTATGTTCGACTTCTGAGATAGTGGAGGAGTCAGATAATTGGCACAGGCCTTCCGCCAGGCAGTCACTGCTATTTATGACAATAGTGGTGGAACCTTTGTCTGCAGGTAGGATGATTAGGTCAGGATTTGTTTTGAGATGGTATATTGCTGTCCATTCTTCTGCTGAAAGCCTGACATTCTTAGGAAGGGACCAGGGGAAGGATGGTGAGGCCAAGTTCGATGCAAGGAATTTCTGGAAGGTGACCAGGGCAGGGAGTGGTTAGGTGCAGTGGGGAGAGAACCACTGTTGGATGGTGGTATGAACTGTGAGAGGCAGGGCTCAATGTTAGGATTAAGTTGGCTTTGGATGGAGGGATTTGTGGCAAAGCAGTGTTTCCACTGAACGGATCAAGTCCAATGTGGTTAAGTTTGGGTGTAGAGTTAAAGGTGAAGCCTTTGGATAGGACTAAAACTTATGGGGCTGAGGATTTTGGTGGAAACGTTAACACCAGTGTTCAGGGATTGTTTCAGCTTTTTGATTTAATGATGGGTTGGCAGGGAGTTTTGGGGGGTTTGGCTAGTTGAAAAGGTCAGCAAAGCAGGAAATGGGTGTTATGAGGACTCAACAAGGAGGAACACTGTGGGTAAGATAGGAGTTGGATAGTGGCGCCTAAAGGCAGCAGCAGGATATCAGCAGGTTGGGTAACTTATGGAAGCCATGTCTGGAATTCTATTCCAGGTGCTGGAGAACAAGGGAATCTGTTTCAGATATTTGATATATGTAGTAGGATTTGCCCAGTAGCAATATCTTGTGGAAAAAGCAGAGGTGGTTCTAGGATGCATGTATCATGGGGGTGTGTTTTTGCAGTTTATGAGGGACAGGGACTGGCAGAATATGAAAAGGTGAGGGGGGGGGGGGGGGAGGGGTGAATTCAGTGATTAGTCAGCAGGTAGGCACTATTATCCAGACCTAGTCCACAAACTGCTCTCTCATACGCTTCCCCCTCATCCCCCAGTATTTCCACCAATCCCAAGAACCAGTTATAAAGGAGTGCCCCCGTGGTCAACCAAAACCGCCCTGGACTCAGAACAGCTGAACCTCATCCTCCATCAGATCTTTGATTATCTATCATCATGCTCTGAAATGAGGGAAATTCTACCCAAGATATTTCCCACCCTTCCTAAAATGGTGTTCCATCTCCCACCAAACCTCTACAACATCCTAGTCCCTCTCCAGTATTGTGACAGGTTGATCTTACCCCATCAGAGGCCAGGCCACTTGTGACAGCAGCCACGTCATATACCAGCTCTGCTGCAATCATTGCACAGATTTTTATATTGATGTGACTACCAAGCAGATGCCCCACCAGGAAGAATGATCGTCTGCCAAAGTGTGGCCAAGAGCAAAGGAGACCACTCTGTGGCACAACATGCAGCTGAAAATAAAATGATTGATTTCAATGGCTGCATTGTAAACCAGGCCATTGAGATCCTACCTTCCACCACCGTCTTTTCTGAACTGTGCAAATGGGAGTTACCCTTACAATACATTCTCCATTCCTGAAATCACACCAGCCTCAACCTACAGTTACCTGCTCTCCCGCACCTTCCACGCAACAGTTTCCATGACCTGTGTCCTATCACCTCCTCCCCTTTCACACGCCCTTTCACCCTCATTGTGTGCTGCCGTCTGTCAATGTACCTACCTGTCCTCTTCCTTCCTGCTCCTCAGCTTTTCCGTCCCCATCCCATTCTCCCTGCCCACAGCCTTCCAGTGCTGTGCCTAGCAGTCTTGTCATGTTCCAGCTAGTCCCTGCATGCTCCAACAGACAGCACTCTCGTCTCCTCACACCCATACTCTGCTATCCTCCCTCTCTTCCTTCCCTAGCCTACAGAAGGTTGCTGCTTTTATTCAATGTAACAGTTGCATTCCAGTCGAAGATACTTGTGAGAATATTGATGTGTGCATGAGGTGTGTTTGCTTGTGTGTGTGTGTGTGTGTGTGTGTGTGTGTGTGTGTGTATGTGTGTGTGCGTGCGCGCGCGTGCGTGCGTGCATGCATTTTCTTTTCTGAAGTAGCCTTCAACTGAAAGCTGATTGTGTAACAGTCTTTTCGTTGTGCCTGTCCGCAACTCAATGTGCAGTGAGTACCAATCTATACTTTTCCATACATTTAAAGTACTAGATGCTAAATGCTGCAATGTGCTCTGCACATGTCTGTCTTGCATAACTCTCCTCATCACCAATTTAGAGAGACTGCAAACTATTATTGTTCCTTAGAGCAACAATAGGCCCAAAAACAACACTTCATAAATATGGGAGAACATCCAAAACAAGATAAATGTTCATAAGTGTGTTATTAAATAAACTTTAAAGAAAAAAATATTAATATAATTAGTCATAGAAAAATTGTACAAAGAATACAAGTTCCATGGGATATTAGTATGTGTACTATTATTGTTCCATAGAACAATAATAGGCCCAAAAAGAACACTTCATAAATATGGGAGAATATCCAAAACAAGATAAATGTTCATAAGTGTGTTATTAAATAAACTTTAAAGAAAAGAATATTAATATAATTAGTCATAGAAAAATTGTACAAAGAATACACGTTCCATGGGATATTAGTATGTGTAATTGCAACTTGCTGTCAGCACTGTATAATTTTGTACAACTTTGGCAGTAGTGTCATCACTTCTGGCAAAGCTGATGGGTTTGTGATGCAGTTAGTACATTTAGATTTGTGTGCTTAAGGGGGTTACTTCATTTATTTGAAAAATCCCTGCCTTCTGCGATATAATCTCAAAATAAAGCAAAATCAGCTGAAGTATAATGCATGAAAGTTGCACTGTCAAGTATAACAAAGAATAATCAATTTTTCACAAAATAATTTAATTGGATGGATAAAAAGGATGGATAAAAAATCTACTCACCAAGTGGCAGCAGAACACATTCATAAAAGAAAGTTATAACTAGGCAAGCATTTGGTGCCTATGGCTACTCCTTCAGGCAGAAGGGTTTGAAGGGGAAGGAACAGGGGTGAAGGAAAAGGACCGGTGAGGTTTAGGAAAAAGGATAGGTTTTGGGAAAGCCCACAACAATCAGCCTTTCCTTCTCATCCTGTCTGGTAAGTCTCCCCTGACCTGCAGTTCTGGGAGACTTTCTTGAAATCTACCCCTTTCCTAGACCTCTCCAATCCCTTTCCTTCACCCCTCTTCCTTGCCCTACGAATTCTTGTGCCTTAAGAAGGAACCACAGGCTCCGAAAGCTTGCCTAATTATAACTTTCTTTTATGTGTGTGTTTTGCCGCCACTTGGTGAGGAGATTTTTTTTATCTGTCCAATTAAATTATTTTATTATGAAGAATAAGAACGATAAATACATGCCGGTTCCTTCATATCAAGTCCGAAACTGAAAATTTGTCTTCTATAAATGGAACTGAAATAAGAAATCATGAAGTGTTGATCTGGAAAGGAATTAGTGCTATTTACAGGAAATAGACATGATAAGGCACAAGTAAAATCAAGGAGGAATAGAGGTAAATGATAACTTCAGTGCAGCATTATTGTTTCAGTGTCCCTCAAAACTAACTTTGTTGCTTTATCTTTGATTTTGCGTACCAGTGAAATAAAACCCTAGTTCATTCACTCTGGTTAATCTTTGCCCAACATGTAATGTTCTTATAATGTAATATCATGCAAAAAGCAGAGTTAGTAACATATTCATTTAAGAAAGAGAAGCAAGTAAAAAGAAGCTAAGCAATAATTAATAATGAAAAATACTGTAAAAACTATGTACGTAATTTTTAATATTGTTAAACAGGTAGGAGATATATGAAACTGATATATTCATCCATGACCTGGTCTCACCTGGAGTGTAGTGGTTCTGCCTTACACTTTTTTTTCTCTCTTTCTCTTTTTCCACTCAGAGGAATGTTGTACAATATGACAAGATTTTTCTGCAAACATGGAAGGCAGTACACTCCCCACCAAAAAAAAAAAAAAAAAAAAAAAAAAAAAAATTAAAAAAAAAAAAAAAAATAAAAATAAAAATTATCACACACACCCAGTACTTATTGTACAACACTTTCTGGATTATTCCAGATTCAATAATTGACCCTACAGAATATATTCTCCATGGAAAAGGGAAATGGAAAACTTTCACTTCACATTAAAAAATTAAAAAAAATTAAAAAAAAAAAAAAAAAAAAAAAAAAAAACATGCGAATGTCACTTACTGTGACTTAACATCTTAAAAATAACACTATATATTCTATTTAAACATATGTGCATCTGGAGCAGATGAAGAGGAAGGATTACGACTAGTGAGAAACTGTCAAAGAAGTAATCATGCCAGTAAATTCTTCTTTAATCACCTGTTTTTATTCAACAATGTTAGTGGGGTATCTGTGATATATTTTGTTTTGAAGCCATGTCCACATAAAGTACTCAACAATTGCAGAAGTCAAGGAATATCACTGTTTGTGAGATGGTCCACCTTTCAATAATCAACAAATCACTAACATCAGTTGTCATATAGTATGATATGTGTGTCATATAATATGATATGTGTGATGTTAAATGAAGTACATTTGTTTAACGTGCCCTTAAAGAATGTTTCAAGCATTACAACATACTGATCCTAAAGTTTGGAAGGTAGGAGACGAGGTACTGGCAGAAGTAAAGCTGTGAGTACTGGGCGTGAGTCGTGCTTCGGTAGCTCAGTTGGTAGAGCGCTTGCCCGCGAAAGGCAAAGGTACCGAGTTTGAGTCTCGGTCGGGCACACAGTTTTAATCTGCCAGGAAGTTTCATACTGATCCTATGTTAATATCACTGCACCAGCATACACTAATGTTGATGAAAATGTTTTTTGTTTCTCCTGTAATGTTTTCTACTTCTTGCTACATCTGTGAACTTTGAAGTGGACTTTGCCTGACATTGAAATATCATAAGGGACGTACCCTACTAATTTTTATCTCAGTCAAACTCTGTGTCCTTCCTACAAGAGTACTGGCATAGTAACATTTCAAAAGTCTCTTTGTGGAGTGGGAAAAGTGAAAATCATGGAAGAAAATAAGTGGCATGTTGAACATTTGAACCAGTCATTGAGACCTCCAATGATATTATAAATTTGTAGGGCACTTCCTGTGAAAAGCAAGCAAACAGTTTTGAGTATGAGTTTGGTGTACAGTTCTAGAAGAAAGATGTCATTGAATAACTAGCCATCAGTTCTGATGATTCAAGTTTCATACAATTTCTTCTTTCTTGTTGGGGAGATGGTATGTAGGTGATGCTGTAGGAAGCTATGTATTGTCCCCTCAGACCACACACATTCTGTCTGTGTCTGTTGAACAAAAACTGTGACTTTCACACAATCAAAATGTGTAATAAAGCTGAGAAGTAATGAAAATGTGCTGAACTGACAGCTAAGTGCTGTTGCAGAATACAATCCAAGTTTTTTTTTGTAAAATGTAAGATGAAAGTATGATAATTGAATTAGATCATATTAACTGATTCTTCTGTCACTTCTTGGTAGAACAGTGTTAACTTATGTGTCATCAGGTAGTCGGTTAAAGCATGATGGGGCCTAGTAAGCCAAAAAGTGGTTAACAAAAAATAAATTAATGCTGTAGAACATGCACAATATTATGCTTTATCTTTATAACGGGTAAGTAGTTTAAATTGATCACTAGGTTTCCTTTTTCCCCATACCATATATGAGGTTTCCTTTGCTACAAATGTGAAACTTCAAGTCTAATGTATAAACAGTAACTCATAAACTGAATTTACTTAATACAAGGAAATAATGTGTATATGTCTCCAATCAATATGATCTTCATATAACTGACTTACATCAGACTGTGGGAGAGTTGGGCAGGTCACTCCTACAAAATGCTAAAGCATAGAATCAGTGCAGATACCTTTTTTTCCCCAAACTGGCAAATTTTTGAGTACATATTATTTAAATTATACAGTACTGACAGCTGTTAATATCTAATGAGCAAAAAATAACAAAGACAAAAGGTTAAGATTTGTTGTAAAAAAGTGTAAATACATTTTAATTTGGTGTGCTGCTTCTATGGAATTTGCATTTGTCTTAAGATGTCCATTATCAATATTCTGTACTACATACTTTCGCAATCACTTTTCTGTATCTTTTTCTCTTTTCTTTGCTCTCTTCAAAGGTGCAAACACTTGTAGATTTCAACGAGGTACCATCGGAGGAGAAACTGCCTCTGGTTTGTTCATTTCATGTGTTAAATGCTTTACTTTTGCTTGTAAAACCTGCTTGAGCTCTCAGGAATGGCAGTTAATGGTTGTATTGATGAGATATCTTTTTTATTTTAAAAAAAATGTGTGTGCCTAGTTCAGGATACTTACTCAAACAGTTTTCCATGTCACTTTGTAGTCATTGAAACATTTCCCTGAATGTAATAATGTCAGTCATTCCTTGGAGCTGCAATATTTTCAGGTTGTAGCAGCATCCCCAGCACGTTTCATTGCCAGTTGCTTTATTTTTAAACCTTAGAATGCATGATAAAAGAATGAGGCCGAATCAGTGTCTCTTCAGACAGTTGTGCTTTAGTCACAACTTTAATAATATTTATGTCTAAACTGGCACTTCCAGTTTTACATTATGCTGTGGACTTAGTGTTTGATAGTACTTGTGGAGGATAAATACATTATTAAAGTATTAATTTGCAGTGGTGTTAACAACAAGAGTGCCAGTTATTTATGTAAGGTAGGCACTAGAATAATCTGGGTGCATTTGTAAGCATAAAGAATTGTTGAAATGTGCTGAACTGAAGAAATAGACTCCATGCGGTTAACAAGATAAGTAAGAATTATAAATCACTGAAAACCTTTCGCAGATAGAAATTATTCTGTTCAGGAATGAAGCTCTGTGACATTCATGAATATACATAACATCTCTCCCTCCCTCTCTCTCTCTCTCTCTCTCTCTCTCTCTCTCTCTCTCTCTCTCTCTCCCTCCCTCCCTCCCTCCCTCTCCCCCTCCCTCCCTCCCCCTCTCCCTATCTTCTTCCCTCCCTCCTCCCCTCCCCACTCTCACCTCTCTCTTTAAAGAACAATGCAGTAGAATTATCCAGGCAATTAGTTATTTATTCAGCGAACAATGACCCTGCAAATACTTCCATTCTAACCAAAACATATTGATGCTTCATGTTTTCAGAAGCGGATGTAAACCTTTTCACTGTGTGAAAACAACAGCAGTTATGTATCATCAAAGAATTTCTGCAACCCCCTTGCATTTGCTAAAAAATGAAAGATGGGTGTGAAATTGACCACATGAATTGTGGACACCAATATTTCATACAGTATTCAAAAAATATCAGATTCCTCAGGATGTTTGTTGCTGCTAGATGACCCTGTGCCACATGGAGAAAGATATATGTGTAAATCTAGAATAATTGTTAATAAAAGTAGGAACATTGAGATCTCACATATCCTAACCAGCAATGACAAACAGAAAATAGACTTTTTCTTTCCAATGAGCCATTCGAAAAGTCCATGACTTAAATATGCAACTACTGCAGTAGTAACATACCAATCCTAAGCTTAGGGGAAACTTCAAAAAAGGGAAGTTCATACTTCATTATTTTGGGCACTAAAAATTCATTTTGAGATATTAGCATTGAAGTCTGTATCTTGGAGACATGATTATTGGCATGCGTTGAAACAATAATATTTGGATGCAGTGTGGCAGCCATACCCCAGAATTGTGTGGACGGTGGCATGCCAGTGTTTGCCAGTGAGCACACATTTTACAGTTAGGGCAACCTTTGGCAACAGTTCAGCACCCACAGGCACAAAAGAGAGAAAAACAAAAGCCAGTGTGAGCTAGACGTCTGTGCCTTGTGGACGTTTACACCGATTGGAGATTCCATTGGCTGCGACCACGTGGGTCAAGTACAACATGCGCTCCCCTCTGACGCGTTTATGAATTAGAACAAGTGCCGATCATTTGTTCCATCCCATCATGTTCGCAAATTAAAACAAAAGCCAGTGTGAGCTAGACGTCCGTGCCTTGCATTCGCTAAAAAATGAAAGATGGGTGTGAAATTGACCACATGAATTGTGGACACCAATATTTCATACAGTATTCAAAAAATATCAGATTCCTCAGGATGTTTGTTGCTGCTAGATGACCCTGTGCCACATGGAGAAAGATATATGTGTAAATCTAGAATAATTGTTAATAAAAGTAGGAACATTGAGATCTCACATATCCTAACCAGCAATGACAAACAGAAAATAGACTTTTTCTTTCCAATGAGCCATTCGAAAAGTCCATGACTTAAATATGCAACTACTGCAGTAGTAACATACCAATCCTAAGCTTAGGGGAAACTTCAAAAAAGGGAAGTTCATACTTCATTATTTTGGGCACTAAAAATTCATTTTGAGATATTAGCATTGAAGTCTGTATCTTGGAGACATGATTATTGGCATGCGTTGAAACAATAATATTTGGATGCAATGTGGCAGCCATACCCCAGAATTGTGTGGACGGTGGCATGCCAGTGTTTGCCAGTGAGCACACATTTTACAGTTAGGGCAACCTTTGGCAACAGTTCAGCACCCACAGGCACAAAAGAGAGAAAAACAAAAGCCAGTGTGAGCTAGACGTCTGTGCCTTGTGGACGTTTACACCGATTGGAGATTCCATTGGCTGCGACCACGTGGGTCAAGTACAACATGCGCTCCCCTCTGACGCGTTTATGAATTAGAACAAGTGCCGATCATTTGTTCCATCCCATCATGTTCGCAAATTAAAACAAAAGCCAGTGTGAGCTAGACGTCCGTGCCTTGCATTCGCTAAAAAATGAAAGATGGGTGTGAAATTGACCACATGAATTGTGGACACCAATATTTCATACAGTATTCAAAAAATATCAGATTCCTCAGGATGTTTGTTGCTGCTAGATGACCCTGTGCCACATGGAGAAAGATATATGTGTAAATCTAGAATAATTGTTAATAAAAGTAGGAACATTGAGATCTCACATATCCTAACCAGCAATGACAAACAGAAAATAGACTTTTTCTTTCCAATGAGCCATTCGAAAAGTCCATGACTTAAATATGCAACTACTGCAGTAGTAACATACCAATCCTAAGCTTAGGGGAAACTTCAAAAAAGGGAAGTTCATACTTCATTATTTTGGGCACTAAAAATTCATTTTGAGATATTAGCATTGAAGTCTGTATCTTGGAGACATGATTATTGGCATGCGTTGAAACAATAATATTTGGATGCAATGTGGCAGCCATACCCCAGAATTGTGTGGACGGTGGCATGCCAGTGTTTGCCAGTGAGCACACATTTTACAGTTAGGGCAACCTTTGGCAACAGTTCAGCACCCACAGGCACAAAAGAGAGAAAAACAAAAGCCAGTGTGAGCTAGACGTCTGTGCCTTGTGGACGTTTACACCGATTGGAGATTCCATTGGCTGCGACCACGTGGGTCAAGTACAACATGCGCTCCCCTCTGACGCGTTTATGAATTAGAACAAGTGCCGATCATTTGTTCCATCCCATCATGTTCGCAAATTAAAACAAAAGCCAGTGTGAGCTAGACGTCCGTGCCTTGCATTCGCTAAAAAATGAAAGATGGGTGTGAAATTGACCACATGAATTGTGGACACCAATATTTCATACAGTATTCAAAAAATATCAGATTCCTCAGGATGTTTGTTGCTGCTAGATGACCCTGTGCCACATGGAGAAAGATATATGTGTAAATCTAGAATAATTGTTATTAAAAGTAGGAACATTGAGATCTCACATATCCTAACCAGCAATGACAAACAGAAAATAGACTTTTTCTTTCCAATGAGCCATTCGAAAAGTCCATGACTTAAATATGCAACTACTGCAGTAGTAACATACCAATCCTAAGCTTAGGGGAAACTTCAAAAAAGGGAAGTTCATACTTCATTATTTTGGGCACTAAAAATTCATTTTGAGATATTAGCATTGAAGTCTGTATCTTGGAGACATGATTATTGGCATGCGTTGAAACAATAATATTTGGATGCAGTGTGGCAGCCATACCCCAGAATTGTGTGGACGGTGGCATGCCAGTGTTTGCCAGTGAGCACACATTTTACAGTTAGGGCAACCTTTGGCAACAGTTCAGCACCCACAGGCACAAAAGAGAGAAAAACAAAAGCCAGTGTGAGCTAGACGTCTGTGTCTTGTGGACGTTTACACCGATTGGAGATTCCATTGGCTGCGACCACGTGGGTCAAGTACAACATGCGCTCCCCTCTGACGCGTTTATGAATTAGAACAAGTGCCGATCATTTGTTCCATCCCATCATGTTCGCAAATTAAAACAAAAGCCAGTGTGAGCTAGACGTCCGTGCCTTGTGGATGTTTACACCGATTGGAGATTCCATTGGCTGTGACCAAGTACAACATGTGCTCTCCTCTGACGCGTTTATGAATTAGATCAAGTGCCGATCATTTGTTCCATCCCATCATGTTCGCAAATTAAAGCAAAAGCCAGTGTGAGTTAGATGTCTGTGCCTTGTGGACATTTACACCGATTGGAGATTCAATTGGCTGCGACCACGTGGGTCAAGTACAACATGCGCTCCCCTCTGACGTGTTTATGAATTAGAACAAGTGCCGGTCATTTGTTCCATCCCATCATGTTCGCAAATTAAATGGCACCCCGCAAAATGAAAAGTAAGTTGCGTGTTCGGCTGGACACGTGTCCTTTGTCTCTCCGCAGCTGCAAGACCATACTACACACTCAATCACTGAGGAGTGTGCACTTTCCAGGACTGTGGTCGAGCTATTTACTGCAACTATGTGAGTGCAACATGTGAATGTTTGAGACAGTACTTCTCCAAGTTTTTTAGTGTACCAACAATTGTCAATAAAAGTGTTATTATTTAATCAGGTGTTTGATCAATTACCATTGCTTGAGCCTACACCCTGAACTTAAGTGTGTGGGTGTGGCAGTAAAAGCCAGCTCACTACACAATGGGCCTGAAAGCAGTAAAAACCAACCCGTTTCCCCTCTCTACACGGGTGCAAGTTGTAATAGTTGTGCAGACAGATATGCAGCTGGATGCCATCACAGAATTGGCTGATTAGATACACAACACATTGGCCACAATGCCTAGCACTGCAGCTGCAGCAGGCTACAACATAGTACCCCCACAGCAGCACACACCACCTGCAGCCTACGTCTTGGACTCGGATCTACACCATCTAGTGCAGAACTAGGCCACACAGGTGGCATTACTTACCATACAGGTAGATAGGTTGGCGCACTTACAGCCAGAGGGCAGCAGGCTTCACACCAACAGTAGAACTGTCTACAGGTGACCCAGCTCATACAATTGGCAACCCAGCAACAGCCAATTTAATGGTACCCCACTGTCAGCAGAACCATCTCTGAGCAATTTCTGTTGGTACTATGCCCATTTCAAAACGAAGCAATAAAGTATTGTTCACCATGCTCTCACCTAAATGGCAGCTGCAACCAGGCCTAGATGCACCCAACTGCAGTATCAAAATGTCTGTTCATAATGGAACAGGGTGGGGGCACAAGGTACCTGATTGACACAGGTTTGCATTTATCCATTTTCACTCGGACGGTGGTAAGAGACCGTAGGAAGGCTGAAACTCTGTGTCAATGGCGGCAAACAATCCCGCCATAAAAATATACAGTACTCATCACTGAAATGTGGACCTCAGACTGAACTGCACATTTGTGTGGAGATTCATTGTGGTCAATGTGCTGGTCCTGGACGTGAATTTCCCCAGCCACTACAGGCTGCTTTGTGACATTGATTACACAACAAGTTTGAGGATATTGAGACTGCAACAGCAGGGAGTGTTCTTCAGCATAAAACCCATGGCATCACCCAGACCGTACACCAACATCCTTGAGAAATTCTAGGAGCTTACTGAGCCATCTGGGCACTGTGGGAGCCAAACATATGATGGTCCACCAAGCTTAGCCCTCCCACCTTGTGCCACCCAAGTCTTCTTAAACTTGATAGGCTCACAGTAACAAAGGCCAAGTTTGAAGGCATGGTGTGACAAGGCACTGTGTGACCAGCAAGTGCTCCATTGTCTTCCACATTACATTTAGTACTGAGAAAGGATAATTCATGGCCCCAAAGTGGGGATGTCCATGCACTGAATTCAGGGATGGTGCCAGACAGATAATCAGTTCCACATCTGGTGGATTTTAGCTGCACCTTGGCGGGCTCGACTATATTCAGGAAAATCAGCTGCGTAAAGGAGTACACGCAGATCCCCATTGTGCCAGAATACATTAAAAAAATAGCAATTTTCACCCCATTTTTGGCTCTTTGAGAGCATGCATGTGATGTTCAGCCTTTGGTGTGCTGCCCAGGCTTGGTAGCGTTTCCTGAATGGAATTTTGAAATGCTTGCCAGGCTATTTTCCACTG
Organism: Schistocerca piceifrons; assembly: GCF_021461385.2. Taxonomy (NCBI): domain Eukaryota; kingdom Metazoa; phylum Arthropoda; class Insecta; order Orthoptera; family Acrididae; genus Schistocerca; species Schistocerca piceifrons. The sequence goes on along the minus strand of NC_060142.1, from coordinate 508,104,218 downwards.
CTTGACAACATACTCATGTTCTCAAAGTCACCCGATTTCAACTGCAGAGCTCTAATGACAGTCTTTTGGTGCCTCAGTGAGGTTGGCATCATTACAAACACGTTGAATTGTGTATTCAGAGTATTGGAGATCAAATTTCTAGGGCATCAAATCACCCCCACTTGTTCCAAGACTCCGTTGGACAAGGTACAGGCAATCTTCAACATGACATGCCTACAGACCCATGGAGGTCTCTGCTGATATCTCACCATGATTAGCTTTTACCTGCTATGGGCACAGCAGTCCAGCAACATGTTGGTGGCAGGTGGCAGCCACTCAGTTTCTCTGTGCACAAGTTATCGACATTGCAGTGCTTGTCGAGTGTGTATGTCCGTGCGGTGCTTGTGGTGTACCTGGCTGTGAAATATTTCCATTCATCAGTAGAAGACAGCACCTTCATTATTTTTACTGACCCATGAATTTCAGAGCAACAACATCAACAGTTCCCACACCAACTACACAACAGCTAGATTATGCGTCACAGTTCACCACAGACATCCATCACATTTCCAGGATGGACAATGAAATCATTGACTGCATGTCCCATGATTGTGCTGTTAGTCTTCCCCTGTGAACTTTGAGGACATCACCCAAGAACAGGAGAGTGATGAACAAATGTACAGGTTCTGCCACAACACTTCCAGAGGCCTACAACTGGAACTAATGCCAATTCCCAGTTCCTCCCACAAGATTTGGTGCAATGTTGCAACAAGCACACATTGTCCAACAAGCACACATTGTCCATTTTTCCCAGAGAAATTCTGGTGAAGCGCATTTGCTGCTATCACACCCTGATATAAACACCACTGTGAAACTTGTGGCCACACGTTTCATTTGGCTGGGACTCCGTGCTGCGTGCCAGTGTGCGAAAGTCGGGAGACATACCCATGCACCCATCGGCACTTTCCCTGTCGTTGCACTCTGCTTTGCACACATCCATGGTGACTTTGTGGACCCCTTTCCTCTGTTCCAAAGCAAGCAGTATCTACTTTACATTGGTGGACTTTTCCAAATGCTGGTCAGAAGGCTGGTCAGGGGCAATGCCAATAGGGGACATCACTGCTGAGACTATTGCCACTGCCTTCGTTGACACCTAGGTGGCATGCTTCGGCTGCCCCATTCATATAACAGCAGAAAACAGTCTCCATTTTGACAGCTTGCTGTTAATGCACACTGCCTGACTTTGTGGTATGCGACTACTTTGAACTACCAGCTATCACCCTGCATTTAACAGCATGGTCAGGTGGCTCCATTGGACACTGAAAGTGTCACTGACATGTCACAACATTGCCTGGATAGAATCACTTCCACACGTACTCAGCCTGTGAGTAACACCAGAGGGCAAGAGTGGAATTTCACCTGCAGACCTCATCTACAGTCAATCGCCTGCCATCCCCTCAACACCACCACTGGCTGAAAGTCTGTGCAGTCATGTGGTCGGCCTCTAACCATATGCACTGATATGGCACAGCACTGGCAGAGTATTGCTTCATACTGATTTGTAGCACTGTACGCATGTTACATTATGCACAGATCTCGTACAACAACCATTTAGGCCACTCTAATCAGGACTGTGCTGTGTGATTACCTATGATGAAAAGACTCTGCAGATCGAATGTAATGGCAAGTAGGCTAAAGTCATGATCAGCCGAGCCAAGCCAGCTTATATCTTGATCTCTCCGGCCACTGTTCACTTCTTTGACTCAGCGGAGGACCTGTCTGTGGGTGACACTCTCCACCCAACCCGTCAGGCAGAGCCACTGGTGATGCGCAGACTCCGCCAGCTGTCACCATGCAGCCATGTGTGCCTCAACCTGCCCCCAGTCCACCCAGTGGGGCCCCCAGACCATTCCCCTCACTGGTGGCCTGACCATCTCCACCACATACCTAGCAGAGTACAGTGTGCAAACTGGCCTCTGCGTCTGTTTCAAACACCCATGCTGCGTCATAATTATTTCATGCCCCATGATGCAGCCAGCACACATCTCACCTGCCTCCTGCCGTTATGACACTGTCTGTGGTGGCCCACCTCACCAGCTCGCATTCCCACCAAGCTCCGGACACCGTCTTCCACACCACCGGGCTTGTCCATTGCACCTCCGGGACCCGTGTCAGAGTCCTGATGACGCCTTATCCGTGCAAGCTTAGGCTTCCATAGTCTCTGTGCCCACAACTGCTCTGTGTGTCAAGACCGCAGCAAGTGCCACGTCATGTTTCCACATTGGGTGTGTCAAGAACTCTTTGCATTATGAACCACACTTCTGCATGTGTGAACATTTTGTTTCATGTCTTTTATTCGTATTTAAACAGACATTGTTTGTGTGCCAGTGTCCTCTGAAGTGACATCTCTGCACTGAACATTTCCAGCCACACATCACCACGGACAGCTCCCAGACAGCACTGCTTGTCACTACTGTCACCAGCAGGCTGTGCGAGGACATACCTACCGTGCACCCTTCCAGCTGCGCACTGTGTCATGCACCACCGCCCAATCATCACTGACTAGCCTGCAGCTGTTGAGCTCACATTGACATCAGAATGAAGTATGCAAGGCCTAAACATTCATTGGCCATGGGCAGATCACTTTCACCTCTCATGACTACAGAGCTTTGCTTTGTGTGATAGCCGTACCACAGAATTGTGTGGAAAGTGGCACGCTACTTTTCACCTGTAAGCACAGATTTTACTGTCCGGCCAATCTTTGGCAACAGTGTAGCGCTCTCAGGTGCAGAAGAGATAAAAGCAAAAGCCAGTGCGAGCTAGACCTCTGGGCCTTGTGGACATCAACACCAGTAACATATTCTGTTTGCCGTGGACCAAACTGGATGAGTACATGTGCTCGCCACCAACGCTCTTGTGAATTTGAACAGATGCCAGTCACTTGCTCTGTGCATTCGAGTTTGCAAATTAAGTGGCGCCCCATGAGGTGAGAGGTAGCTTGGGCATATGGCAGACATGCATCCTTTGCCCCTCTACAGCTGTGAGACCATACTAAGCACTTGATCACTGTGGAGTGTGTACTGTCTAGGATCAGTATTCGAGCTATTTATGACAGTCATGCAACTGTATCATATGAACATTTCACACAGTACCTCTGCATATTTTTCTAGTGTGCCAACCCTTTTCAGTAAATTTCTTATTATGTAATCATGTGTTTTTCAGTTACCATCACCTGAGCCTACATTCTGAACTTATTGTGTGGGTGTGGCAGTAAAAGCCGGCTCATTGCATGATGGATTTGAAAGTGGTAAAAACTACTCATTCCCCACATCAGCAGCAATTTTTCTCCCCTTCATCCCATTACCTCATTTTCCTTATTTAGATAAAGCAAGTGCTGTATTTTGAAAGCAGTCTGTTGAAACTATATTTTTAAAAACAGAAATAAAACAAGTCGATAAATGATTTGATTACTTTTTTCGATATGAGAAGCAATTGTACCATCAGCATTGATGGTCTGGAGTGTCTTCTTAGTGCAATGACCAATGCTTTGCCCAACTGATGCTTAGATCCACTCTATAGATTAACATGAATATTCTGTCCCTTGTTTCTGCTTATTACCTGTAATTCTTTAACTGAAATTTGCATATTAGGTATGTAATAAGAGGAATGTGTAAACTTTAAATTTATTGACACGTCAGCTTTGCCCAACATATGTCAGGAAACTTGCCAAAATTGCAGTGAAGCACTTGATTTGAATTGAAGACATTTGTGAAAAATCGGGCTAAACCTCAAATATAAAAAACTTAGAGATAAGTGTTGCCATCTGTTGCTGGGTATGGCAACTATCAAAATTGACATTGCTCCCATCCCTGAATATCCTAATGTGATATTTTTGAGTGAGGCCAATGTCAATTTTGATAGTTCCCGTACCCAGAAACAGATGGCAACACTTATCTCTAAGCTTTTCCATTTGAGGGTCAGCTCATTTTTCTGCACAATTCATTGTTAATCATGACCGTAGCACATCAGTGATATATAATAAGAGTGCTTATCTTTCTCACATTTCCTGTTTCTGAATGCACAGATTTTCACAATGTTATTTATCTTCTCCTCACAGCCATTTAATCATTTCTTGCACAGCTTACAAGCCAGAAAAGAAAACCATACCATTTACTAATCCGAATGTACTTCACAACACACCATCCTTTGTGTTCCATATTCAGCAGTGACACAAGAAATAAGACATTTTATATTAGCTTGTATCAGAGTCAGGAGTTTTCTCATATTCTGCAGTAAGGGAGAATAAGTGGACATTTTTAAATTTATTATATTTTGGTTATAATATGATGTAAACTGTGATAAAAATATTTTAACATATGCATACTTTTGAAGACACAGGATTCGTTAAAAAAAAGTGTCCTTATAAAACACTCCTGAGCTCCCAACTGAAACAGGAGGTTAAATTTTCATCTGCAGTGGCTTTACATGAAGTCCTATGGGCAACGCCAGTGCCACTGTGAACGACAGCATACTGCAGCCAGAGAGAGGAGTTGAAAGGTGCTGTGGTTGTCTGTTTCAAGTGGTGATTTGCCTAATAGTTGATGTTCTTGTTCTTGTGTAGCTGTGGCTTCAGTGGTGCTCAGCACAAGGTAGTTTTGTGTGTGTGTGTGTGTGTGTGTGTGTGTGTGTGTGTGTGTGTGTGTGTGTTCATGTTCATTCATTCATAACATGACTGGACTGTATTTGGGGAACTTTGAGGACATTGCCTCTGACTTGGTCCATACAAATCATTGCCTCTGACTTGTTTCTTACAAAGCGTAGTTGCTATATTGATGACACATTCATTTATTGGCTCCATGGCTGTTAAATATGGTAGTGTTCTTAGACCACTTCTTTAGCATTCATTTCCACATTAAGGTCAGTATCAAGTTGGAGAAAGACTTTGAAAGACTTTGTTTTGCATTACCTACACACCCTTCTGCCAAAAATGCAGTGAAGTTTTCAGTTAAAATGCGTATAGGAAACCTACCCAAACTGCCTGACGTAGGCATAATCTATCACCCACTTTCTGGGTTAGAAATGCGCTGCCTTCAGGAGGCTAGTGCATGAAGCAAAAATGGTACACATGTGAAAGCTTCCCATTAGAATTCAGTCTTTAAAAAAAAGCAAAGTAATATATTGCAACTCATTTCAATCTGCTCCCACAGGCAAAACATCTCCAAGAAGGAGCATAAAAATTTCTCACTTTTGTCATTTTGTGACATATTCTCAGTGAAGATTAGTCAGCTCTGAACTATATTAAATTAGTTTGCAATGCTTCAATCAAAAGGTTGAAAGTCTTGAGGCATCTTGCAAATGTAAACGTTATTATGTTGGTCAAACATTGAAAATTAGATGTGTTGCTACCTATACTCAGCAACAAAACATGGTTTAGAAAAAGGACACACATTTGTATTCAACAGCACTTCAGTTTTGATCTCACAGTTCTTCCCAGCGTGGTAGATTATTAATGTCCTTTCAAGTGCCCAGCCAAGGTGTTGATTCCATTTTATATACAATACTGTGATAACTAATCCAACAACCCATGAGTTGCGAGCCGTGTTGTTGTCCAGGCAGTAAGTATGCTGTGTTGTTACACAGCACATAGCCCCTGGAGAGGGTGACTGGGTTGGCCATCAAAATATTGGTCCTAAAATGGAATCAGCAACTTGGCTGAACTTTCAAGCACACTGCCATTATAATCACATAGACAAACAATGTCTGATTCAGCATAATGAAGTGGTGGGAATACTGATAAATAGCTCAGTGCAGATGGAGGTACACACCTCAGTAATGATGGGGGCTTGCAGCCCATTGCAGCTTTATGTCAAACAAATATGTTGTTAAAAGGGATGTGGCAGATTTAGAATGAAAACATTGCCTTGTGTTTTGTCAAACTGAGAGCTAGAAAAGTGGGGCCTGGTAACACAGGATGTAAGGATGATGAAGCCATCAACCACACAACTATCAGTTACCACTTGATGCCATCCAAGAAATACTCAATGAAAATCTCTTAAAAATTTAATCAACATGTCTGGCTATTGCCCCAAATCAGTGAAAGACAGTCTGTGCATAAAATTGTCCTATATGTGTTTTAATGGTCCAAAACAAGACTAGCATAATTCACAGCAGTAACACTAATTCTGATTTTTGATGCTTCATTCTTGCAGTATTTCTCCATAAAGTTTAACAAACTGAATATCTAGCACTACAAATACATTACTTAGGATTCAAATCTAAGGCTGGATAGATAATTAAGTTCACATTTGAGACGTTGTTGTATATGCTTGGTTTTTGAATCACATACTATGTATTTCTCAAGCGAAACAGCAAAGGAATTAACAAAAATTTGTTGCCGTTGCTTGAAACTATTTACAGTAAAGTAGCCACATTCTTAACCCACTTAAAGCCATTGATTTTTTTTAGTCTGTCTGCTGCTTTCTGCTCACTGCTTCTGTAGCAGAAAGGGTTTCCATTTCACAGAACACTGACACTTATTTGTTATTCAGTTTCCTTGTTGATTGCAGTTACAGTGATTAGTTGCACTCTAAATCCATAAGCCTGTTTTACCCTTTACAAATTAGTGCTGTGTCCAGAAATCCAAGCATGCTGAATCTACCCATACAGATATTACTTTTTTTGCAAATAGGTGCAATTTTTAAATTCTTAAATTATGTAATTAATTTTAAAGCTGCTATTGCTGTCTTCACACTTGATGCTATTGCTAATATGAACTTGCAACTCTTTGTTGTAAGCTTCTTAATATGTGTCAACATTAAATGTACAGTCTTTTGAGAAAGAGATCTTCACAGAAAATGAGTGACACTTCTGTAATCTATGATTACTGAAAAGCTTTATCAAATAAATACTTCTATTGTAGCTTTTCTGTACTTAAGATGGGATTTGGTTAAAAGAAGATACAAGTAGCTTGCATGTTTGTTAGCCAGTGCAAACAAATTAATATTCTGAAACATTTTAACAGGTTCAGGCCATTGTCGATCATCACCACAATGTTGATGTGAAGACTGCTACAAAAGTTCGATTCCAAGAGCCTGGGAAGGAGGGAGCTGAAAAGAAAGCTGAAGAGACAACTGAGGAAGAGTCATCTAAAAAGCAAGTATGTATTATGTTGAACTGGAACTTTCGGGTTGTTTATCAATATAGTTTTTGTGTATATTTTAATGGTATATAACAAGTCAAAAGTAATTAAAATTTAGTTGTGTTTGATAAAGCAAAGTAATTTTAGTTCCCATGCTTTGTACCATAAGGCTTTCATGTTTAACATTTCAGAATCACGTCCTAATCAGACGTATACCTGCAGACTTCCCACATTAAGGCACCAGTCACTACCTCTAAAACCCTGATCCCACCTGACAGTGCTTGAAACTGCTGGTAATATGCACATTTTTTTTTTTCTTGGCCGGTTTTGGTTGAGAAAATGTGTAATTTGTTGTGGGATATTGAGGAGTATTCCCACTTCAGTCCCTATAGTTTCTTTAAGTTCTGATAGGTGGCAGCACTGTGTATATGTACGGCATCAGTAATGGAGGCATGTTACAAGCAGAGGTCCCATTGAATTTCTTGTTGTGGGAAATCTGAGCATCACAGGTATTCATAGGTGCTTGCAGAATGTCTACGGAGACCTGGCAGTTAAACAAAACCATGGTGAGTTGTTGGGAGAGGCATCTGTCACCATCACAATAAGGTTGCACAAACTTGTCTGATCTTCCACATACTGGCTGGACACAAACAGCTGTAACTCCTACAGTGTTGGAAAGTGTGAACTCTCTCATTTGAGTTAATCAACGGATCACAATCGAACACCTCACTACACTACTGGACTCTGTCAGTAGTGCTGACACACTTGTCCACCAGTTGGGGTACTCCAAACAGTGTGGGTTCTTTGCTGCCTTACAGAAGACCATAAAGAGCAACAAAGAACCATGTGTGTGCAGAATTCTTGCACGTTATGAGGCTGATCATGACAATTCTTTGTGGAACCGTACATTGATGATGCAGGAGGTTATTGATGTAGCAAGACATTGGCTGTGATGTCGACCAGTAGAATGGTACCATGCAGGCATATAGATCCTCCCAAGAAAGTGGCATGAGGCCATCGCATTGAACAGAGATTATATTGAAAAATAGGGTTTTTTAGCCAACAGTGTGGAAAACAACATTGTGTGTTCAAATCTGGAATAAAATCAACCCGCTTTAAGAAAAAAAAAAAATATTGCATTTTTTTACTTAGCATTTTTTGTATTTCAAATTTACTGACAACATATTGATTACCTGTACCCTTAGTAAAAACATAATCTTTTTGTTCCTTAAGAATCTTTTGCCAGATCCATTTTATCTCATCCCTCTTCTCAACAAACCACCATCTTCTGTATCAGTATTTGACCCTCTTCTGATGTCAGGGAACCTCTTGCTCATGAAACTCATTAATACAAACAGTTTCCCACTATTGATTGCCCTTCTCTACAAAATGGATGAAATATTTTCATAAAAAGCAATTCCTAACAATATACATGTTGTTAGACAATTCACTACAGGCTTCCAGGTGTTGTAAAGGTGGCTTACAAAGCTTTGATAAGAAAATAAGTTTAAATGTTGGATCACTTTCAAATCTCCCATTTGTGACATAAGCAAGCCTGATACACATTTTGAAGGCACTGATATGAGTGGGTGTCAGTAATTTCATTTATAAGTGGAAAAGTTTGTGTAAAATTATATTATTAAAATTCGTTACTTCATGCATAACTATTTATATTTTATCAACAATCTAGGGAAAGACAGATTGATACTTACTGTAAATGTGTCACATTAAGTTGCAGACAGGCACAATTAAAACATACACACTGCTTTCGGCCACAGCCTTTGTCAGATAAAGAGAAATACACATCAGTCGTTCACACTATCAATTACATCTCATGCCCACATGACCGCCAACTCCAGCAGATCATGCCCGAGCTGCCTCAATTAGCAGGCTTCTGATGAAGGCTGTGGCCGAAAGCTGTAAGTTTCTTTTAATTGTGCCTGTCTGCAACTGAATGTGCCACATTTATGATAGATAGCAATTTTTTTTTTGTCTACACATTGTTGATATTCTTAACTGGAGTTTTCATTTATTTATATTTTATGCAATTATGATAATTTTGGAGCTTTAATATGAAAAGCTATAAATTAATTTTTACTTTTATTAATTGATGTATCAGCTAACTGAAACAGTGTTTTTGACAATGATGTAAAGCATCTAAACCTCTTTCCCTAAAGGTAAGTTTTTTTCTTCTTCTTGCTGGCACTTGGGAGAAAGTTATTGTGGAATGGAGTTGTCATGTTTGTGATGTGGTAGAAATGGAACAAATTTGATTGGGATTAGTAGCTCAGGGGAGTCAGTTGATGTTAAATTACGTTAGCCTGATATTTCAAGAAACGACAATACATCCATTATAAGACAGTTTTTTTTTCATTTCATAGTTAGTGATTCATCGAACAACCATAATTCTGGAATCAATATATATTATTCACACAACGAAGACCTGTGGATGAAGTCATACTCTGAAAAGAAGACAATGAGGCCAACTTCAATATGGTCAGCTAAATAAAAAGTTATATTTTAGTAAAGTGAACATGCTCTTTAGTGACTTTCCTTCATAATAATGACAAAAGAGAGGTCCACTTGTTGCAATGATGAGAAGAGCTAAAGGTGGAAAAGGCTTTGGAGAGAGTAGGAGGTGAAAGATAAATACTGTGTCAGCTTCAGTCAGAGATGATAGAAGGGACAGGACTGAAAAAGATGTTTTAAAGAGGAGAAGAAATGAAAAGTGAAATGAACAGTTCAATAAAGGTTAGCAGGAGAGCTTCTGTAAAGTTTGGAAGGTAGGAGGCGAGGTACTGGCAGAAGTAAAGCTGTGAGTACCGAGAGTGAGTCGTGCTTCGGTAGCTCAGATGGTAGAGCACTTGCCCGCAAAAGGCAAAGGTCCCGAGTTCGAGTCTCAGTTGGACGCACAGTTTTAATCTGCCAGGAAGTTTCAGTTCAATAAAGAGTTGGGGGAAAGCAGAAAAGAGGGGGAGTCAGTGGACTGAAGAGAATAAGTGATGGAATGTGCTATTGATGCAAGGGAGGGAGGAAGGTGTTACAGGAGGTTAGTCCTTGAGGGTGGGCAGGATAGCAGGAGATGTTGGAGAATTAATTCTCATCTCTGGGGTACAGAGAAACAAGTACTGAAGGTACTGACTGGGAGGATTCAAATTGTCCATGTGATTTGGCACTGATTAATATTTTTGAAGTGAAGCTGTAAAGTATGCTCAGCAGCTGCACATTGGTTGTCACAGGGCAGACAGTTCTCTGTGTCCATTCGTGCACTCCGCTAGTTTAGTGGTGATCATTCTCCTATAGAAAACGAATGATAACGCAGCATCTTTGGTCCCACATATTCTTCTATTTATGATTTTGTAAGATCTACCAGTAATGAAATGATCATATGGCATTGTGTGGTGCAGATGGAGTAAGTACTAGTGGGTGGGTGCATCTCCAGCAGTGATATTTGCAAGTATAGGAACATTGGAGTAAAGATAATGGTCTGGTAATACCATTGTCATATGGTATGACACTGATGTTACAGAGATTAGGAGAGTGATGGAAGGTAATAATGGGTGATGTGGAATGTATATCAGGGACAGATGATCTAATTTCAGGGTGAGACTTGAGAAATACATAGCAGTGCCAGAGTAATATATCAAGACATCTTGAAGGCTGCCGTCCGCAGTGGCCGAACGGTTCTAGGTGCTTCAGCCTGGAACTGCGCGACTGCTGCAGTCGCAGGTTCGAATCCTGCCTCGGGCATGGATGTGTGTGATGTCCTTAGGTTAGTTAGGTTTAAGTAGTTCTAAGTTCTAGGGGACTGATGACCTCAGATGTTAAGTCCCATAGTGCTCAGAGCCATTTGAACCACTTTGAATCTTGAAGGCTGACAAAAGGATGTTGCGATGGTTTTTTAATTTTAATTTTTTTATTATTATTTATTTATTTATTTCAAATTGGAGTTGTATTTGTAGGAAGATGAGAGGAGGAGACTGCCCGGAACATTTGTTCATGGACATGGTTTGTGAGGTATTTGCAGGAGAGGAAAGCCTGGATCTGATTGTTGGTATTTTTGCTGTAGAAAGTATATTTGCCACAGATGCCTAGGTTGTAGGGAAAGGAGCATTTGATGCTGCTTTGGCAGCTGCCATCTCATCCACATCAATTGCTCACATGATACTTTTTGTGTTAGCAGAAGAGCCAACACCGTGTTACGAGTGGAGACCGAAATGCACATGTTTTAGCTCATGCAGGCTGGCATGAGGAGGGAAGAACTATACTGACCTGAGGTCTGGAACATGACAAGGAATGAGAATTCAGAAAGCGGATGTAATTAGTTTGATACTTAACTTTAACCCATTAATGATGAACGTCACTCTTGACGGTACATGATTGACATATTATCTGTTCAGAATACATTCTTGAAGATATGAATTATAGTAACTGAATATGGCGCCTTGCTAGGTCATAGCAAATGACGTAGCTGAAGGCTATGCTGAACTGTCATCTCTGCAAATGAGAGAGTATGTAGACAGTGAACCATCGCTAGCAAATTCGGCTGTACAACTGGGGCGAGTGCTAGGGAGTCTCTCTAGACTAGACCTGCCGTGTGGCGGCGCTCGGTCTGCAATCACTGATAGTGGCGACACGCGGGTCCGACATATACTAACAGACCGCGGCCGATTTAAAGGCAATCACCTAGTAAGTGTGGTGTCTGGCGGTGACACCACAATACTAACAATTTTTAGTTCACACAATCGGTGAGGTCTCTAACTTCAAAGCTGATGTGCGTTTTGGACCTAACTTCAAAGCTGATGTGCGTTTTGGACCATCAGTTCCATTCTTTAGGTAGTACCTATCCTGGTCCAATTTTTAGAATACAACAGCACTTAAAACTAGTTTTCGAGAAGTGTTTTAATTTTGATTGACATTGCTCTCTATGACATAAAGAAGTTGAGGGATTCATTCATCCTCATAATCATTTAACAAGAGCCATCAACAATGCTTCCTTATTTAATACATGAAAAACATGATCATTACGTTGAACATGAGTGATGTTTTGTGTATTTTTAATTTACTTAACAACTCTGTTTACATTGCTTTTAGTATCCTGGCAAGATGAGTTGCAACTTTGACAAAGTCTGTGGTTGATATCTTTTATCCGCTAAAGCAGGCACCACTTTATTCTAGTTTGGTTACACAGATTTAAGATTTCTATACTTTTCAGATTTCCTGTAAAAATAATAATGAAGTTTTTATTAATATAGGTATAGAAATTAAATACAAAAAGAAATTTGAATAAACTGATAGTATTTTTACAGCTTAGTGGTAAATGTGAGTTGTTCATTTATGGACTTCTTGAAATTGTGAGCTGCAGAAGAATAGTAAAATTTAGTTTGCTGGCAAACTTCAAATATTGGTGCATCTCACAGAAAACATGAACTTTTGGTTGTACAGTACGTTATTGCGTATGGAAATCTGGTGGCTGATTGGAAGGCAACACTAGTAGTTGATTGATAGGAAATAGTGTTTTGGCAGTCCATTGCCTGTGCTACTCTAGTAAATGAAAGGTAGACAGTTCTCACTGGGGTCTGGTAGGCAGTAGCAAGTTGGCAAGTTGTACCCAGGGGTAGGGTTTTCCTGCAGTAAAGCATTAAGACTGCGTGGCAGTTCTCTTGTGATTGCTGTTTATGCTGTTAAACACAAGTCAAGTGAAGCTGCTGGCTGGTGAACACAATTGAGCAGCCGAGCTGGAGTTGCTGGCAGCCAGGCTGTAGATAACTTATATCAATTCTCCCTGGTCATGCTGGTAGGGCATTTGATTGTTTCAATAGTGTCTCTTGTTTATTGCTACTTTATCCACAGCTGTTGAGTAAGCACACAGGGTTCCAGAAAATTAATAGAACAGCCACATTCCTAGTGGTGTTGAGCTACAGTGACCTGTTATTCTGTCCCAGTCATATGTAGTGTTCATGCTCCAACATGTGAGTGCTAATGGGTCTCTCAGTTTCACTGACACAGACTTTCCTACTTTCACACTGAAGTGTGGAGGGTATCCATGGGATCCTTAGTGAGCCTCTACATATCTTGGATCTTGCAGCCACTTTGGAATATGAGTTTGATTTCTCTGTGATGCAGAACCTTTCCTCCATATCAGTGACTCCTCTGACATGAGGTAGGTGAGCAGCAGGAAGAGTTTCTTTTGTACCATTGTCTGTCAAGAGCCACTGTACAGCCATTCTCCTTCATAGCAATCTCTCTTCATATTTGTCCAATGACATCCCAGATATGTGACGTTAGTAGCCACCAGATGACTGAAATACAAACTATACAGTGAAAGACATTCATCAGTATCCAGCTGTTAACTGCCCAGAAGGAGACCAAAAAGAGTCAGTCAAAATGTCAGCGATTTATTTTATAAAGACACAGCCTAATACCCAAAATTATTTTATTCACAATAACACTGGCCGTGGAAGCATATGTACTTATAAGTTGAACTGTGCTTGCTTGCTGAATAAACTTGTATCAACTGATTTTCATTCATATCAATTTTTATTCCATTTATGTTGTGTGCATACTGTAAAAGAAGACTTTATCCTGCTTATGAATATTTCATTTTCCAGAATGAAGATTGCTCTAATACGAAAGAAAATGATGGTGACAATAATTCTACACACTCAGAATCCCAAAAGCCTCAACAGCAGGAAAAGCCACAAGAAAATAAGTCCCCAGAAAATTCAACAGATGTCAGCAATAAGCAGGAATCAGAAAAGGGCAAGAAAGTCCAAAACATAACACCGTAAGTGCCAAAAAAGTATTGTTATAATTTTAAATCATTTTCTTCTTGCATAATCTGGTTATTTTGTTTGTCTTGTTTCGTTAAAGATCCATAATGATGCAGTTAATGTCATTGCTCGTAAGAGATATCATCATGCTATTTTTCAGCCCTGATCTTCTGCAAGTTCTATACCTTTTGTGTAGCATCAAAATAGTGTGGCACCCATTTGAAGCAATGTTATCTTCAGGGAAAAAATTTTATTTATGTTTAGAACATTAATATGAAGAGAATTAATTCAGTCAAAGAATAAAAAGCAAGACAAAATGACCGAAAGTTACTGACGTTACTGATGAATGATAATCATTACACATTCTCAAATGTTCCTAGTTAAGAATTATGGTTAATGAAAATTCGGGCATAAATTTGTGCTTTGGGGCCAAGTTTGTAGCAATGAAGTAAAGCTACATACTTGGTTAATATTGCGGCTGCCATTCAGAATCGTGATAGTTGAGATGCTGAGTCACAGATAGGCACAACAAAAAGACTCTCACAATTACAGCTTTCGGCCGTAAAGGCCTTCATCAACAATACAAATAAACACACACACACACACACACACACACACACACACACACACACACACACACACACACCACACACATGACTGCAGTCTTAGGCAACTGAAACCACACTGCGAGCAGCAGCACCATTGCACCTTCACAGCCTGTGTCATATGGCTCCTTCCCGTCAACACCAGCTTTTCTGAATTGCACAGGTGGGAACTTTCCCTGCAATACATCCTATGTTCCCGTAACCCTCCTGGTCTCAACCTTCATTAAGTTACTGTCCTCTCCCATCCAGCCTGTTCCATGTTCCCATTTCAGCACCACATGGTCTTTTTATTTTTCTCCTTTTCCGCTACCCCCCCCCCCCCCCCCCCCCCCCCCCCCCCCCCCCCACTGCCCACCATCTAAGCTGCAGCACTTCACTGTCTGCCATCCCCCCATACTATCCGTCCCCCTCCCTGCCCCAGTCTCCTCCTTACCTCCACCTAGTTGCCACTCCTATCTTGCAGTGGTGCTGCTGCTCGCATTGTGATTTCAGGTGCTTCAGACTGCAGTCATGTGTGTGAGTTGTGTATGTGTGTGTGTGTGTGTCTGTCTGTTGTTTACAAAGGCCTTAATTGCTGAAAGCTTTAATTGTGAGTGTATTTTTGTTGTGCCTATCTGCAACTCTGTATCTCAATTGCTGAAATATTGTATGTAAAAATGAGATCATTAACATGTCTGGATAGCTGAAAACTTGTTTTATATCAGTGGTGCTGATGAAATCAAAGCTGGAGAGAACGTTAGAGTAAATGAAAACAGGAAAATAATGGAAGATGGCTCAAAACCTGAAGAAACATAGAATTAATGAGAGAAATGGAAGTTGAATAAGTGTAGGAGGAATAATTGTGCTGTCCCTGTGAAGGTATCACAAGAAAATTTTGTTTGGTTGGGTGGGTGTGCACACACAGGAATTAATATATGAAGCTATCTGGAAAATAAGTAACACAGAATGTTGCTGTTTCCTGCACCACTCATTCAGTGCCATCATCCTTACTGAAATCCTGACTGCTAAGGAGCTTCCTCATATGAAAGATAAGATGAAACTCATTTGGTCCCAAATCAGGGCTGTAGAAATGATGATGTAGTTGTCCCCTTACGTTTCATGTTTGGCCCAGTTTTGTTATTTTCTTGTTTTCCACTGTATGGAACATCTCAGCATTCATTAAATATTTTCAGCATTATGTCATTTATTACATTATGTCCATGGACTTCCCAGTTGGAAGAGAACACCTGTTGATTTCGCTGTTTTTTTTTTTATTTTTTTAAAGGAAATGAACTATTTTGAAAGTGCACAACTATTCCTTGCTAATTTTGTGGTGTTTTTGATGATAGCCCCTGTCTTATTAACCGATGCAGGATACATTAACAACCTAAAATGCCAAGCACAGTGGCATTATTTGAAAATAGTAGTTAACTTTCTCCTTGTGTTATAAGCCATAATGATTGTGGTATAGATGGTGATAGAGTTGTTACTCCTGATGGTGATTTGCATTTACATCTCTAAACAACAAGGTTATTTTCACTTCTTTACTCATCTCTTCTGGACACTACTAACACATCATTTACTATCTTTGGTATTGTAGCAGTACAATGGAGACAAGCTGTATAAATTGTACAATATGTTCAAATACATACATCAAAAAAAGTTTGGCATCACCTCAGTTCCAAGAGTTCTGGAACCTGTACAGAAAACTGGAATAGAGATCAACATAAACATCATTTTCACCCTTTTTATTGCTCATGAAAACCACACATCACATGTTTTACCATCATACAGCAAGACCTTCAGAGGTGGTGGCCCAGACTGCTGTACACACTGGTACCTCTAATACCCAGTAGCACGTCCTCTTGCATTGATGCATGCCCGTATTCGTTGTGGCATACTATCCACAAGTTCATCAAGGCACTGTTGATCCAGATTGTCCCACTCCTCAATGGCGATTCGGCATACATCCCTCAGAGTGACTGGTTGGTCACATCGCTCATAAACAGCCCTTTTCAATCTATCCCAGGCATGTTCGATAGGGTTCATGTCTGGAGAACATGCTAGCCCTGATAGTCAAGCCATGTTATCCTGAAGGAAGTCATTCACAAGATGTGCATGATGGGGGCACGAATTGTCATCCATGAATACAAATGCCTCACCAATATGCTGCCAATATGGTTGCATCAGTTGGAGGATGGCATTCATGTATCGTACAGTCATTATGGCACCTTCCATGACCACCAGCGGCATACGTTGGCCCCACATAATGCCACCCCAAAACATCAGGGAACCTTCACCTTGCTGCATTCACTGGACAGTGTGTCTAAGGCGTTCAGCCTGATCAGGTTGCCTCCAAACACGTCTCCGACAATTGTCTGGTTGAAGGCATATGCGCCATTCATCTGTGAAGAGAATGTGATGCCAATCCTGAGAAGTCCATTTGGCATATTGTTGGGCCCATCTATCCACAGTGCATGGTGTCGTTGTTGCAAAGATGGACTTCACCCTGGACATCAAGAGTGAAGTTGCGCATCATACAGCCTGTTGCATACTGTTTGAGTCGTAACACATCCTGTGGCTGCACGAAAAGCATTATTCAACAGGGGGACATTGCTGTCAGGGTTCTTCCGAGCCATAATCTGTAGGTGGTGGTCATCCACTGCAGTAGTAGCCCTTGGGCGGCCTGAGCATGTCATTGACAATTCGTATCTCTCTGTATCTCCTTCATGTCCGAACAACATCACTTTGGTTCACTCCAAGACACCTGGACGCTTCCCTTGTTGAAAGCCCTTCCTGGCACGAAGTAACAATGCGGATGTGATTGAACCACAGTATTGACAATCTAGGCACTGTTGAACTACAGACAACATGAGCCGTGTACCTCCTTCCTGGTTGGAACAACTGGAACTAATTGGCTGTTGGACCCCCTCTGTCTAATAGGTGCTGCTCATGCATGGTTGTTTACATCTTTGGGTGGTTTGGTGACATCCCTGAACAGTCAAAGGGACTGTGTCTGTGATACAGTATCCACAGTCAACGTCTATCTTCAGGAATTCTGGGAATTGGGGTGATGCAAAACTTTTTTTTATGTGTGTATTAATAAAAGAAACACCTTTTGTGTTCTAAAAACTACAACTGGATTATTTAAAAGACATTTTGTCTATTATTAACAAATATACAGTTTGTGAAGTTTCTGTGTGAATGTACCTACCGACTAACTTGTTAAATTGTCTAGATACTAAATTCTCTTCAAGATGACAGTATGAACAGGATGAAAAGTGTATAAGAATAATGTAATGTAACATGGTAACTTTTGTAGTTCAACAATCTAGAGTAGTGCAATGTGATATCAATTCAACAACTTGAGTGAAAGATCTGAAGAGCACTTTGGTGTGATTCTCAGGAAGTCTACTTCAAACTGCATATAACAGTTGCTTGAATGACATTCTTTCTTCTTTTCTTTCATGTGAAACTTCAGCCACAGAGCAAAAGAGAGGGAAGGGGGGAGCCGGAGCTCTTGGCACATGGAAGGTTTGGAAGTGCTGGAACTCACTTGCACTCCCAGAACTGCTTTCCAACTCCAGCAGTATGATGAACTATACCAGAGCAACAAAGTATTAACAGGCAGTAATGGAACTGCCCTGGGCTTCAAATTTCTCATGATCATGCCCTATTTCAGAACTTTCACTTTTGCTGGTCTCATTAGTTTTGTAGTATGTCCATACAGAAAGCACTTTCGTTCTTTACTAGCAACAATTTTTGAAAGGAAAGAATTTGCCTCATGCACTGTTTCTTTGAAGTATCAGTAATGTTTATCCATTTCTTTCCTTGGTTGTCAAGTCACAGAAAAAAATGTAATGCTGACATTTTTCTTTTAAAAAACGTGTACATAATATTGTGGCCTATAGTTTCTTAGTTATGACCTCTTCCACTAACATTCAGTGATGTGATAGCAGCTAATGAGACAATTAGTGATTCCTTCTGTGTATCATGTAATGAACTGTGCAAACCTCACATCATCTTCATCCAACTCTGCCGTCTTCACATCTTTTATATCATTTGCACAGTTTCATCAGACTGTAAGTACCCATAGCTGTTTTTATTTAGGCTACAGTTTGTATTTGATCTTTGCCCTCTGTTCAATTTCATACACCTTTACTATCCGTTTGCATAATCTCTCACACCACTGAGAAAGAGAGCATATATCAAATGGTTTGCTGATCTTACTCATTTTGTACAGGATCATAGAAAATGCTGTTTTAGTATTACACACTTCCCAAGAATTTTCATGAAACTAATGTTCACAGTTCTATGAACCTTCCACCATGAACCATATGGTGGCTTGTAGAGTGTCTACATAGATGTAGATGTAGAATACTATACAAGAGTAGCAACCATGGAGTAGTGATGTTACCACATCCAGCTAAGGCAGCAAACTAGAAGTCCTCCATGTTGCATTCAAGCCCCATGTATTACCCCCTTCCAGTCTTCCACCAAATGCTTATATCGTTATAGTGATTAATTTTTCTTAAGAAAGGAACAGGTATAATATGCAATTGTGATGAAATTAACATTTAGTTATTGACTCATTTCTGCAAGTATTGCAAACACAGTGTACATTTTTAAATAAGGGTAGGCCTACAATGCCATATAAATGTTTGGCTGTTGGACTCATTCTTCTTGTAACGCGCTATCCTCTATCAAAATCCTTCAAAACTCTATTCATTGGTTATTCTTCTGTGGCTACATTTAAATACTCAGTAGAGTTATTTGCTGGTAAATAATCAAAATATGAAAAAAAAATCCTTCCCATTATGTTCAGTTCAGAAATCTACATCTGGGAAATGAAGATTGTATGGCAGCACTGCCAATGAGCCATTCTTGAATTTGCATAATCACGTTGTTTTCATTTCCACTTCCATCTGAGCAACAAGACTTCTGGCACTATTTGGAAGTGACTGCTTGTTGTTCCAAGTTCATTAAAGGTTTTTTGTGTTAAATCAGAAGAAGAAATATCCCACTTTATGCCTCAAAAAGATCTCAGTGATCTCATTTGTGATCTAAATTTGTTGAAGCAGCAAGCCGAGCTTTTAACTTTGTGTTTAAAAGTATGGAGTATTATTCATGATACAAAAGTAAGTGTTTATCATGCCATCATGCTACTTTTTCTGAATGTTTGTCCAAGAAAGATGACACGATTTTTTGTAAAGATGCAGAGTCTGTTATGGCTACTCTTGGCCAAGATTCGGTGTAAATGAGTGACACTTGATACGGATTCCAGTAGAATTAGTCTGAAACCAGTACTTTCCTAGTATTCCCATTTTCAAGCAGTTGCTTTGAAGGAGACAAATGGGAACTTTAAACTGTTACATATATTCATCTCGTGGGGTAATTGCAATTCTTCTTGGAATTCAGCATTGGTACACAAACTACTAAGCCGCTTTGCATATGAGTGGGACAGCAGGAACAGAAGAAACGCTATTGTGGGGAAAATGACGTGCTCAGAATGAAATACTGCTTGGATAGAAGAATTGTGGTGAGCATTTCTCTTGTTGACCCCAAAAATCTATATATACCTTCACTGCACATTACAGTGGCTTTCGTCAAAAACATTGTGAAAACCATAGACAAACTTCACATGGATTCATGTACTTTGAGAGAAGTTTTCAAGGATTAATGAAGCAAAAATAAAGGAATGAATATTTTTAGAATCACAAATTAGAAAATTAAGTCTGATGAAGATTTCTTTCATTTATTAAGTGATGTCGAAAAAAATAGCATTTCTGTCTGTGACAAGCGTCTGGAAGAATTTTTTTAGGGATCCTTGGGGCAGAGAAGTATCACAGTATTGTAGAAGAAGTACTGAGATCATACCACCTTCTGAAATACAACATGTCAATTAAACTATGTTTCTTAAATGATCATTTGGACTTCCTGGATAGCCTTGACATAATTAATGATCAACATGGAGAAAGGTTCCAATGGGACATTTCACAAATGGAAAAGTGTTACAAAAGCAAATGGAATTCTGCAGTTTTGTTCAACTATGCTGGTACTTACAAAACAAAGTTCCTAAACCATAGTATTGCAAGGAATTTTGAAGGAAATACTTAAAGGTATGACTCTTTACTTTTTGTTACTCCCATCTTACTGTTTTTTGATTCCTTTTTGTACTAAAATTTTTGAAGTTAGCTGTTTGAAGTCTTGTTGTGAGAGCTTGTCATTTTGTCAGATACATACTATACATGGGCTGTTGTTAAAAAAAAATATATTACATAGAAAGTGAGACCAATACATAAATTCTGAAATTAGGTCTGAATTTAGGGTCACATTATCTATCAGAAACAGTGTTTATTTACTGGTGTTATTATTATTGTTGTTGTTCGTTTCTGAGGATTCACAATTCATTCTAACAATACAAGTGTTTGGTGAAAGATTAAGGGGAAAAAATTAAGAGACTCGAACACAGTAGAGACAGACAGGTAGTATCTTGTGTCTCTTATGACGAAAACTTTGTTGTATCTTTCTTTCCTGTATCCTTGGTGTTTCCTCTTTTCTCTAATAAGGAAACTGCATGGAATTAGAGTTTGTAGATGGCAGATTCTGTTTCACATGTCTTAGCATACAGGTGGTCCAGGAGATAATGATGTTTTTTTTTTTTTTTTCATAGTGCCCATTTTTTTTCAGGTGACTACTTGAAATTGGGGTAAATTTATGACTGTTTGGCACATACTATATTTTTCCCATTTTTCATTCTTCCTCCTTTCTTTTTACAGTGATGAAGGCAATGTACGGAGGATGCATACAGCAGTTAAATTGAACGAAGTAATCGTCAACAGGTCTCATGATGCACAGCTCGTCATCCTTAATCTTCCAGGTCCACCAAGGGACACAAAAATAGAAAAAGAATCAAACTGTATCCTTTCTAAGTTTATAACTAATTTATTTGACCACCTCATAGTTTGTTTGTTTGTTTTCCAATCATTTGTCCCAAAATTATCATAATATTGTAGCTGTTTTGTGTATTCTATAGAGAAACAAGGAGGATGGTATATCATATGGACTGTATTTGTTGCAGAACTATATACTGGCAAAAATCATCCAAAATATACCCAGAGTTAACTCTGCCATATGTTTCCGAAAAATTTAATGAAAGAAAGACTGAATTAAATATCAAGTATCTTGTTAACTAATCAAAAATTTGAGCCTCAGTACAGCTGTTGCTATTAGGCACGTAGAAAATATTTGTGTAAACGGTATGGTAATATTATAACTGTGGACATGTGGATTACCACAGAGGACTTCACTTCAGTCACAGAAATACTCTGCATATTTTCTTGTCATTTGCATCACATGCAGGGCTGCAAATTGCATGATGCTTTTTGAATGTTGTTTCTTTTCTTTTAAGTGCTATACTCCCAGAAGAGCAGTGTCCTGATTCAGAAAGAGGTGTTGGTACTTTTCTTGGATGCTCAGCCTTTTGAGAACACAAACTGTGTTGTACTTAACAAGAGTTGTCTTTATTAGTGCTATTCTGTACAGCAGTTTCTTCAGAGAATGTATGAGTTCCACAATGGCATTTCCAACAATTGAAAACCAAATTATTTTCAACATTTCGTTGTTCATTTCCTGGTTAGAAGATAATATCACAAATGTTACTCTGTGTTATCTATTCCACACGTAGTGTTGTTGCAGTCAAGAAGTGCTGAAATTTTCATCTTCTTCTTTCAACCATTCTCTATTTTTTCCATTCCAACATTACATACTGACACATGCCAAACTCATACTGCTGCCAAACTGGTAACAAATCTGGTGATTTTTCATGGAGGTCTGCATCCCTTAGTGTACAGCACCAGGTGTCATTGAAGAGTGTCACATTGCCAAGAGGTGTAGGCACACAACGTGCCACTCGAGCCATTATGGTAGCAGATCTGCAGGACAACATTTTCAATTTATTGATGGCATCAAGGCAAATGAGAAGTCGGCCTGAAGTTTTATAACATTTATTTGAAAACAGTTACAAAAAGTGCTCAAAATTATGCCATCCTGCTTGAATACATGCAGTGTATTGACGCTGGAGGTACCATTGCAGTCTTTCAAACACTGCTGGCAAAGTGGAAATTGCATCGTAATCTACCATAATGCATGCTATCAGGAATGTGCAGGCCATACCACCAGTCCACTGTGCCCTATCCAGTTGTCACAAAAGATTTCATGCAAGTGGATTCACACTGCATGTGCAAAGTGCACAGGTTCACCATCATGTTGATACTACATTTCCTGTAACATGATGAGTAGAACATGTTCCAACAACTCTAACAGAGTTTCTCATAAAAAGATTAAGTTTATGTTTGTCAGGTGAACATGTAAGGACCAAGCAGATTATTGCCTACCATGCTGGCCCAAATTTGACTGGGAAGCAATCGTGGTGATCATGAACAAATGTGCTGTGTGGATTTTCTCAGGCCCTCATGTGTTGTTGATTGTGGCTGTGGAATGTACCCTCTGGTGTAAAGGATGTGTCATCTATGAAAAGTATATGGTTTGGGAAGTGTGATCAAATGTCACACCTTTGCAGAAACTGTTGGGCATAATCCAATTCAATGTGGAAAATCGTCTGGATTAAGTGGACCTCCAGAAGGCGGTAGAGGTGCAAATCATTTTCATGCCACAACTGTCAAATAGTGGAATGATGTACACCCATTTTCCATGCAACACACCAGGAGCTTGTTGAGTGTTATTTTCAGAAATGCTAATGCCTTCTCTTCAAGCTCTGGTGTATGCACTGTGTGTTGATGACCACGCCCATCAGGCCTGCACACCTGTAGCACAAAATAAATACACTGGGTTTTGAAGTAGACCTTGAATGCATATGTGCCATTACAAGAATGTGCCAGTGGAAAACATTTGTCAGTTGAATCTGTCTCTTGTAGGAACCTGTGGATGGCAGTAAATAGACAGTAAATATATGTGGATGTGGCACTCAACAATTCAAAAACTGCTGAATGTACAAACATTGGGCAGCCTGAGCACTTCCATCCCCCACCCAGTAAGCGCAGTGCATCCGAATAGCACACCATTTCTTGCCTGCTCCACATAGGAGCAAACACAGAATGTCCCCGTTTGATGACAGACTGATGCAGGATGAATCAGACTCCGCACTGTGCACAGGTACTGCCCTCGATGCAACATGTATCAAACAGGCATTTGCACAACCAAAAGCAACACATTCACATCCCAGTAAAAAGGAGAAAACCCACAGTGTTGTCCTGCCTGGAATATCTGCAATTATACTGACTTCAGTGTTTGCAAGTAAAGGTTGTAAAACTTCAATCCTATGTCCCTTTCACCTTGATGTCACAAATATATTGAAATTGTTTCCCTGAAGACCTGCTACCATAATGGCTCGAATGGTATGTTGTGTATCAACACAAGCCACTCAGAAGTATCCATGAAGCAGTTGATTTTGAACTTCATTTTACTTTACAGAATCAAACAGCACAGAAAGAATGGGAAAAAACTTAAGAGACAAGTCTATGGATGCAGGGTTATTAATTATTCTGTAAGATGGATAAAATCTCTCGTCTGAGGATCTAAACAGCCATGTGAAGCAAAGGAGGAAAAGCAAAGAGGCAAGAAGCTAAAAGGAGCTTCTGAGGAAGACTGCTCATAAAAAGTTAGGCGTATCAAAGGAACATAGATTGAAGACACGGACAAGAGTTAAGTTGTGGAGTGCACCTGAAGATATTTTTAAGTTGTTTCAGCAAATTAACTGATGGGGCAGCTATTGAGATTTTGTTGAATGATTAAATGATACATGTACAATATTGAAACAAGGCAGGTGGTTGTAAGAGTTGATGATGCTCACCACTGTTAAGTGTGTGTTCATTTTCAGAAATCTGAACAAAATGTTTTTGAAGATGCCTGTTTGTAACTTTGCAGATTTTAAATGAAATGGATTGAAGAACATTTCATTGAGAGAATTCAAAGGATATAGCTTGATGTGGATTTCTGCTTCATATAAAGATGAGCAACAGGACTAACTATTATCATTAAATAAAATTCAATCCATTAACATGGAGAATATAAAAATCACAAGCACAGAATTAAGTAGTTGTTCTGGGTAGAAAAGGAATCTATGCACCCTAAGGGAGTACACTGCTGACCATTAATATTACAACACCAAGCTGGAGCATGTAAGAAATGTCAAGTTGGTGTAAAATGTACAACATTCTTCAATATGCAAATGATTAGCATTTCAGTAGAGTCACACCAAATAGGTAAAAATAATGCCATGTGCAAGGAAAGACTATGAAGTGACTTCTCATTCAGAAGTCTCATTGCATAGCAGTGTGAGTGGATTGTGTTATGCTTAGTGTCCTACAAAACTTGCATTTACCATAAGTATGAATAATGATGAGAATTCTGAATCGAAACGTTAAAACATGAAGTTACCTAATAAGTGCTGTTTCATAAGAAATTGTATCTACATGAACTATTTCACCAGAGACAATCTGAAGTAAATTTGTTTTCTGCATATAAATATCTAAAATGAAACCAGTTTTCAGTTACTAGTACTGCACATCATCTGGTGAAGCGCAATTTGGAAAAATAATGTGCATAATAACATATGAGGTGCACAAACGCAATGACATATCAGTGTTCTCGATGCTTTGTTGCTATGCCAGTTGGGCAGTTGAATAGTCTGTATAAGGTAAATGCAACATAAGACTCATATGTGGTACTGAGCATCCAGCAACAAAGAAACACAAATGTTTTTCTACTACCTAAAGCTTTAAAAGTGAGTATAATGTGCACAGTTTAAAGTATCAGTTTTAGGTGGTGGGTGTTCCGAACTGTAGTTACATCAAATACTGGTAGAGGCTGTGCTTGAACTACCTCATCATTTATGAAACTGCCAACCTCAGTAAGAAATTGTGCGATAGCTATTACCAAATGCTTTGTGTTGGGCATTGATCGTTGTTTTAATTTATTATTTTGAAATGACTGAAGAGATAAATCCTTCTGTCATGGAGTTAGATTCTGACCCTCGGTCCCGATTTCAAGTCTCGGTCCGGCACACAGTTTTAATCTGCCAGGAAGTTTCATATCAGTGCACACTCCACCGCAGAGTGAAAATCTCATTCTGGAAACATCCCCCAGGCTGTGGCTAAGCCATGTCTCCGCAATATCCTTTCTTTCAGGAGTGCTAGTTCTGCGAGGTTCGCAGGAGAGCTGTGAAGTTTGGAAGGCAGGAGACGAGATACTGGCAGAAGTAAAGCTGTGAGGACGGGGCTTGAGTCGTGCTTGGGTAGCTCAGATGGTAGAGCACTTGCCCGTGAAAGGCAAACGTCCCGAGTTCGAGTCTCGGTCCAGCACACAGCTTTAATTTGCCAGGAAGTCTCATATCAGCGCACACTCCACTGCAGAGTGAAAATCTTATAATGGGCTCATTGCTCAGGAATAATGTACATTTTTTATGTATCTCCGTTGTTATACAGTTGGCAAGTATTTTTATATCGTAGCCCATTAGCATTCTACAGTTTGGAGTATGGAATCATGTAAGTATGTTAGAAAATTTAAAAAAGGAAATAGGTAGGATGAATTTATAATGGGGATTAGCGCAATTCAGTGGCAGGGAGAAAAGGAGTTCTGGTCAGGTTAGTAAAGGGTTATCAACACAAAAACAAATAAAGGTAATGTAAGAGTAGGCTCAATAATGACTAAGACAATAGGAAGTTGGTTAAGCTTCTCTGAACAGCGTAATGGACACATTATAGTAGCCAAGATAGACATGAATCCAACACACACTACAGTAGTAGAAGTTCATATGCCAGCTAGCCCCACAGAGGTTGAAAGACTGTCTAGTGACATAAAGTAAATTATTGAGATAATTAAGGTGGACAAAAATTTATTTGTGATGAGTCACTGGAATTCAGTAGTAGGAAACGGAAGAGAAGGAAAAATAGTATGAGAACATGGACTGGGCTAAAGGAATGAAAGCAGAAGCCATGTGGTTGGGTTTTGCACAGAGCATAATTTAATCATAGCTAACATTTGGTTTAAGAATCGTGAACGAAATTTGTAGACATGGAAAAGACTGTGATGGTGAACTGTTGTAGACTGATTATATAACAGCATGACAGAGATTTAGAAACTAGATTTTAAAGTGTAACACATTCCTAGGGCAGGTGTGAACTCTGACAATAGTGTGTTGTTTATGAAATTAAGGTTAAAAATAGAAGAAATTGCAAAAGGTAGGAAATTAAGGAGGTGAAGTTATGGAGAGTTTCAGAGAGAGCATTAGGC
Organism: Schistocerca piceifrons; assembly: GCF_021461385.2. Lineage (NCBI taxonomy): Eukaryota > Metazoa > Arthropoda > Insecta > Orthoptera > Acrididae > Schistocerca > Schistocerca piceifrons. The sequence continues at coordinate 508,077,432 of NC_060142.1, read as the reverse complement.
AACAATTGAATGAAACAGGAAAGGAATGCAATAGGAGTCGAACAGTTAGCTTTGAGAGAACAAATAGAAAAGAAGCAAGGCCTAGCAGAAATCCCTTTATAAAACAGGAGATACTGAATTTAATTGATGAAATGAGCAAATATAAAAAATGTATCAGGGGAAGGGGAAACAGAAATATAACAAATGACATTGACTGAAAGCGCAAAATGACTAAGCAATGATGACTAGAGAACAAAAGCAAGGCTGCAGCAGCAAGGATAACTAGGGAAAAGATAGATGTTGCCTATAGGAAAATTAAAGAGACCTTTAGAGAACAGAAAAGCACCTGTATGAGCATCAAGAGCTCAGATGGCAGTACTAAGCAAAGAATGTAAAGCTGAAAAGTAACATGAATGTATTGAGATATATGTTCTTCCAGGCTGTTGTTACCATTTTATGCACAATATTTTGATGATCAAACCAGCCGTCTTCTTCGGGTGCTGCAAGTTTTGCTGTTATTTGTACTTGCTGCCTGAATTTCAACTAATACTCAGTTGCACCAAAAAACCAGAGAGAATACATACGATTTCTATATAACGGAAACAAACCTGAGGACAATTTATAGAAAACGAGTATGAAGTACATGAAGATGAGATGGGATTTGTGATACAGTGACAAGAATTTTTGCAGAGTTCTGAAAGGCATAAGTTTAAAGAATGTCCTGGGAATAGATGATATTCTCCTTGCATTATTGAGCTCCTTTGAAGAACCAGCCAGGACAAAATTACTCCTTCTGGTGTTCAATACCCTCAGTATCCAGGAAGACTGTAATAATTCCATTTTCAAAGAAGGCAGGCGCTGACACATGAGAGTACTACTGAATTATCAGTTTAATAGATCATGGTTGCAAAATATTGACACAAATTATTTACAGAAGAATGGAGAAACTTGTAAAAGCCTACAAAGGGGAAGATCAGTCTTAAATTTCCAGAAAATGTAGGAACACATGAGGCAATATTGACCCTACAATATAGCCAGAAACATACATTGAAGAAAGCTAACCTGGAATTCATTTGTACATTTAGAAAAGGCTTTTGGTATTACTGACTGGATAACATTGTTTAAATATTTGAAGGTACCAAGGATAAAATACAGAGAATGAAAAAGTTATGTAAATTTGTGCCGTAACTAGGCCGTAGTTAAGAGTTGAAGGACGTGAAAGGGAAGTCATAGTCGGAAAAGGAGTGAGACGGGTTTGTTTCCTATCCCCAATATTATTCCGTCTATATTTTGAGCAAGTGAAGGAAACCGAGGAGAAATTTGCCACAGGAATTAAAGTTCAGGGTGATAAAGTGAAAACTTTGACGTTTGCTGGTTACTTTGTAACTGTGAGAGACAGCATAGCATTAGGAACAGCTGTTGAGGAGAATGGGATAATGTCTGAAACAAAGATTATAAGATGAACATCAACAAAAGTAAAACAGTGGTAATAGAATGTAGCCAAATGAAATCAGGCGATACTGAGGAAATGAGATTAGGAGATGATCACAAAAATTAGTCAATCAGTTTTTCTATTTGGACAGCAAAATAACTGATAATAGTGACAGAGAAGATATTAAATGTAGACATCAATAGCAAGAAGAGCATAACTGAAAGAAAAGGAATTTCTCAACATCAGATATAAATTTTAGTGTTAGCAAGTCTTTTCTGAAGGTTTTTGTTTGGAGTGTGTATCCTTTTGTGAAAGAGAAATGCGGATGATAAGCGATTCAGACATGAAGACAGTAGAAGCATTTGTAATGTGGTGCTATAGAAGAATGCTGAAGATTAGTGGGTTAGATCAAAGAAGAGGTACTGAATCAAGTTGAGGAGAAAATAAATTTATGGCACAACTTAAATAACTAAACAAAGGGATTGAGTGATACAACACATCCTGGGGCGTCAAGGAATTGTCAATTTGGCAATGAAAGGAAGTGTGGAGGTAAAAATTCAAGAGGAAGACCAAGGCTCAAATATTGTAAGCAGCTTCAAATGAAGGTTGGCTGCAATAGTTATACAGATGTGGAGAGGTTTGCTCAGGATGGACTAACAGGGAGAGCTGCATCAAAGCAGTCTTAAGACTGAAGACCACAACAACAACAACACCAGCAGCAGCAGCATATTGTTCTTAATTTTTTATTGTTATAGGTAATGTGTGTGTTCCATTTCAGGTTTTCCTGCATCCGTATTCCTTGTAGAGTCTAGAGATTTATGGTGGGCATTACTGGAAGTTTGTTTCATATGGTATGAGGATGCTATGTGATGGTTATCTCTGTGTTAACAACAAGATTGTTTTCTCTTGGTTGTGTTCAAATACGTCATACTGAATCATATTTTTGATCATATAAATGTAATGTGAATTCATGGTAATGCAGTGTGAAGTCTTAACCTGTCGAAGGACTGGTTGTCTGTTTTGTTATTGCCGACACTCTTGCTAGTTTTTTCTGATATCTACAGCATCACTCTACACATGGAAATCTTGACTCTAATTCTCATCATATATAAAGCTGTAAAAATATTATACCACTGCCTGGCCATCTGCCTAGTTTTTTTTTTTGTAGGTAATCTTTTCTGGCTGCAGTACTTTTCAGGAGTTGCTTAACTTCTTACTGAAATCCCTCTTACAGAGTGCTAGACTTCTGTGGCAAAGAGCCTTTGTGCCACACAAAATTTATGTCATCCCTTCATTATTAAGAACAGTTAACTGCTCATACTCATTGATTCATTCTCACGTCATGCTCTGTAAATTCTAACTTCAAGGGGAGCCTTCAGTGATATGGAATGAATCAAGTTATCCTTTTACTGGATAAAGGAATGACTGGATTTACACAGAGTTTTCATCCCTGGGTACAAATATTCTGATAAATTGCGGAAGGAATAGGTAATGAAGTATTCTTTTGTGTTTCAATATTTTGGAATTTTCAGTTTCCTGCCTCATGCCCAACTACAACCTGTTTCAGACTTTTTCACTAGAGCATAAAACTCTATTCTGGACCCTAGGGAAGGATGCATAGTTCACCATATTTTATGGACTATAAGACACACCTTAATTTTTAAGCAGTTTTCTTAAAAATAGAAAAAAAACCATTTTCACCATTTTTATTATTAGATTGCTGCCAGTGAGAGCGTTACTTATGCTGCACTTCTTGAAAGATTTAACACACTACCTACAGCTCACGTAGATTTGCATGTTTCCATGTCCAACTGTTATGGACGGATCACATAAATGTAAGTTTTTCATTCTGCGCAAATTTTCTGAGACTCGTTGCTCATGCCAGTGACTATTTTAATTCAACAAAAGCTTCGATCTGAAGTGGAGAGTTAAGTGCTGTGAATATGAACTTATTTTTATCTTTCGTTTTACTGCCAGTGATCAGTACCATGAAATAATCAGTACTGTAGCTGTTGCCTTGTGCAGTATGGCACAAAAACAGTTGAATGGAAAGCAAAATTCTTGCTGAACTGTTAGAAGACAATAGTTCTGATATTCCAAGGGATTCAGACAAAGTTACTGATAGTAGTAATGGAAGTGAAGAAGAAAACAACATGGCTATAATCAACCAAAAGTGAGATAATTGTGAATGATTTAGATGATGAAGTTTTGACAGTCAAAGTTGTCTGAAGAAGGGCAGTACCATTATTTTAGAAACATTTAGAGGAATTCCAGATGTACAAATACTTCCCAGTGAGATCAACAGCATTATAAGCACTGTGGAATTATTTCTAGGGGATGAGTTGTTCGATCTAATATCGACACAATCAAACTTGTTTTTCGAACAACACAAAAACCATTATAAAGAAACTCCCAAGTCTTCCAAATTTGTGTATATCACTGCTGTTGAACTGAAAAAATTTCTGGGCATAAGTACCTTGTTGCAGAAAATAAATAAAAAAAAAAAAAGATTATTTAAAGCACTATTGGTCGACAGATCCTCTAATAGAGATACCGATTTTTGGCAAGCTGATGAGCAGAAATCGATTTGAGCAGATATGGAAATGGTGGCATTTCAATGACAATTATTTACAGAACAGTCAGGAAAACAGAGTCTGCAAAACTGAACCTGTACTGAAGTACCTCATAGATAAATTTCAGGCCATATACCAACCTGAACAGGAGCTTTCTCTTGATGAAGCAGTGATACCATGGAGAGGGTGGCTCCATTTCTGGGCATATAATCCTAAAAATCTTATCACATTTGGTTTGCTTGTTCGTATGGTTTGTGAAAATGTAAGTGGATATATCTCCTATCTAGAAATATACACTGGCAAAGGAAAAAATCTTCAACACACTATTCTCTCTGTACTTTCACCTCACCTTGGCATGTGGTGCCGCATTTATCAAGCCAATTATTGCAACAGTACAACTATTGCCAAGAGTTTGTGGTACAGCACGAATCTATAGAGGTCTCCCACAGTGTTGATAAACAGAAGCCAAACCTCTAAAGAAAGGAGACACTGTATTTTGAAGACAAGGTGACATTTTGCTACTGGTATGGAAAGATAAACTGGAGGTGAGAATGGTAACAACAGTTCGTGGTTTTCTCCACAGTTGAAATGGGGAGGAGGGGTTACAGAAACTGAAATGAACTGTGATGTACAATACGTTTATGAAAGGCAAGGATAGAGCTGATTAGTATCTCTTGTATTTTGGGATAATGTGGAAAACCAATAAATGGACAATGAAAGTAGTTTTGTTTAGGTTGTGCTTTGTTTAATGCATACAAAGTGTATAGAAACCTAAATCCAGATATACAAACAAACAAAAAATGTAACTTTCCTACAAGAAGTTGCAAGAGCCAGGACAAGTGATCAACAAGGTGACACAGTGACTGTGGAGGAAACTGAAGGTATCCATCCTACAGGACAAGCACCTGCCAAGGATTTATCTGATCGATTGTCAGGGAACATTAAAGAACATACTATTTGGACTATTGTGGGAAGTGGAAATACCAGCTCAAACCTTGCAGAGTTTGCACAGCACATCATAAAAGAAGTGAAACAAGATACTATTGCCAGTTTTGTGAAGTATTGTTACATAAAGGTGTGTGTTTCCAAAGGCATCACACCATTCAAGAACATTAGAACATCATAGAAACATGTCTGCTAAGTTTCATTAGCATCAGACACCAATAAGTGCAGCTACATTCAAATAAGGAAGGCATGCACATTTTGCACATGTCTTACGAAAATCGCAAGGAACAGCAATAACCACGGTGCGGCATCAATGATCTTTCCAAAACACGTTATTTTTTACTGGGTTCATTTCTTAAAGTGCTGGGAGTTCTACACCTGTGTACAAAACCTTTACTATTCAAATGATTAATAAGTTTTGCGGTTCTGAGGGAAAGTATACTGTCACTTAACATGGAGAAATTGTATTTTCACCCCGAAAAAGGCTATTTTTAACAAGTAGATCCAGGAAAAATCTAGGAATTTATTTTCCTTGTCCACGTATACACACTGTAATGTCACACAAAATGACTATTTACTCCTATTATTTTGCACATACGAGAACAGTATTCAGTTTGTAAGTGAGTACAAAGTGAAAGCTTTAACAACAAACATTGAAAATGTAAATAACATTTCGCAGTAAGAAAAGCATGATAGAAATAGGACAGAACCAGGTGTACCATCGAAAGTGGTAATTTGTATGCTACTAACAAGCATCCAACAATAAGTAGTTGAAGTGCTGAAATTATATTGTAATCATTTGCATTCAGTTGAAGACAAGTGTTGAAAATGATATTATGAAGAGACTGGAATCTGCCCTTGATAATGGGCACTTTTGTTTGTAAATTAGAATCTGTTCCCCCCAAATTCTATAGTAAAAATGGTGCTTGCTACTACATAAATAGGTTGGTGGACAATTGACAAGTAAGCAAAAGCATTTTCATTTTATTCAATCACTGCTTGTAGCAGATGATGAACAGCATACAGCACTTAGGAGATTAGCATGTAAGAGGATATGTCATTTACAGCATGTGTACCAAAGCAAAGCTTTTTTTCCACATTTGGACAGTTACTATAAGCATGGCATGTTTCTAATTGAAACACTCATAAAAACCTATTGTAGTAATTGTCAGCATCCCACAGAAAATTATGTTTTGTCATACACACAAATTAATATAGAGGTGCAACACACTTCATGCCATCGAAATCCATCAATACACCGTGAACATTTGAAATCTCATCAGATACAAATTTGGTTAGACTGTGCATCTATCTGTTGCCTTTAACATTTCTGCCTACTGTGGCAGTTCATATTTAACTTGTTTACTTATTTATTATCCATATCCTACTTTCTTTCTGCTACCTGTTTCATCTTCTCTGTCTTGAGGTTTAGTCTACTGTCTTTAGATTTCAGTTGATTTTCATCCTTTAAGGTGGTGCCTATCTCAAGCTGGAGCTCTAAATGACTTTCTCTAGATAACAGAATTTGAATATACAATATTGGTGTTTCTGTCTCCGATGTACCTACTTCATCCCATCATAAGAGTCTAAATTAGTGGCAGTGAAGATACTTGACCTGTTCAGCAAAGCAATGTTGACAGTGTTCACTGTGAGTTGTGGTAACAATGGTATCCAGTGTTTCAGCAACTGGTTTAGAGTGGTCATTGAGGGAGTAGTGGCCAGAAACTGTGTCCATAACAATGCGTAAAAAAATTACACCAAATCCTGATGTCAGCACACTGATGAAATATGCAATAAATTCAGAAAAACAGTGTTCGTAATCACGAAAGATAGCGAAATAATAACTGTAAAAATAAATTTGTGCCACATATTTGTAGCTGAATTAATTGTACAAGGCAATGTGTGATGTACATAACCTGTGACCTTTGACCTGCAGGTAACTACTCAAAATTTTCAGTAAATGTAGCCAAACGAGTTGTCATTATTTCACATTCATTAGCTTCATCAGCTTGTATTGTCGCATCATATTGCATAGGTCAAACCTGTGATACTGAAAATAGTAACCAAACCCTGCAAGGTACATTGAATGTTTCAATTTCGGTTATCAATTTACATTATCTCTTTCCTTCTCTTTCATTTTAACCTAAAAAATCCTGCCATTAATTGTGACAAAATGATACATTGACAACCTGTGTGCTGTAGAGAAAATCTGTCATGACTGGTGCTGCCTCTGGTTTAGACATCAGTGCATCTTTTCTGTTTTAATAATTGGTGAGTATACACATATAATCGTCCTAAATTTTAACTCTTTAATAAGTTTGCAAAAACAGAGTATTATTTTTTGCAGTAATTTCCAGTTTTGACATGATCCACATGCAATATGATATTGAATGTTTTGTCCTTAATGTAAACAACAGATATGGAATTCTTAGAAGTCCTAACAGAAGGTCTTGAAAGAGTTCTGATGGTGCGTGGTGGTGGAAGAGAGGTCATAACAATCTACTCGTGAAGGGCACATGGCAGCAGTAGCAACACCTGTCAGACTTTAACACCAACATATTTACTTGAACACAATCACAGGTACAACAAGTGTAAGCTGATATTTCTGAAACCATTCAGATCAAGAAGGAAAGAAGATAGAAGAAAAAAATGTTTTGCATATCATTTAATGCTGGTTATACCCCAGAGTGATTTAAAAATGTATTCCACTCCATTAATTCTCTTAGTTCTTAAGTTTACATCTACCAAAGAAGTTTTGTCTTTTGCTAGAGTTTAAATACGAAGTTGTTCAACACTGTTTCATGTAAACCTTAACTGTACTGGGTTCCTTTAGGTCTGTGTTGCAATGGCATTGAATCAGTACCATTAGAGTTAGAAGATCTCTTGTAACCTGATAAGTATTCACACTGTTATCAAAATCCCAGATAATTACTGTTGGAGAAGGGGAGCACAATTAAATATGAGCTGCACTGCTGCTCCAAGTTTAAACATTAGGTACCTGAAAGATAAGGATCAATGACCAGCGAACAGATCACATAGTTTTTGCTATCATTTTATTATATCACAGATCCCTTCATCTTCACGATTAATTGATATTACTGAGAGACATAGATGAGACTCCCCTTATCCAGTCACTATCAGTAAGGGCAGTTGTGTAAACACAATTTTTAAGCATTATGTTAATTATGCCTTACGTTAATTACTCTTGTTAAAGTTTCTCTTTTACACATCAGAGTGGGACTGACATAAAGCAAGAAAAATAACTGAAATTGAAGAGGCATTACCAGCCAAAGGAAGTTATCTATTTGCTTGTGTTGTAGCATTTCTACATACCAGTAACAATATCAGGAAAAACATATTTTTACCTGTACATTTTCCAGGGAAAAAAAATTCACATTTATTGTAGTACCTGTAAATTGTCAAATTATGTCATAGTCTCACCTTCCCAACAATTTTATGTCTTGTGCTCAAGAAAAAAAGAAAATACGTCACAGGCCTGTTCTTCACATAGCTCTTTCATAATCAGAATGCTTATGCCATATGTCAGTCAAGAGAAACTTAATTCTGTTACGTTCCTTAGAAAATCAGCTAACATGTAATATGTTGTCCTGCCAAGTGCTGTTTCAGGTAAATATGTGTATACTATGATCTCCTTTAATATTAGCTCATCGTCTGAATAACTTCCATCTCTTCATCACATACAACAAAGCAACTCGCTGTTTTCTACATCATGTAAATTTCTCATATAATCATCTTTATATACTTATATAACATTTTCATTCATTAAGGGATTAGAGGTATGCTGTCATCTGACATCACAAAATTAGATTCCAACATTTTGCAGCAGCATCGTTAAAGGTGAATTGCTGAAACATATAATTCTTGTTATGACAAGGAGTTATATTTGCAGTAAACACATATTTTTGCATAACTATACACTATTAGTACTTACATAAAAGGTACTCTTATGACAACAACATGTTTCACATTTGTTTTCAAAATGTGAACATCTAATGACCCTTAAAAGTGTTTTACTGGCAGTTGCATCTGTGTGGTGTAAGTGATTGTGGTGTAAGACGTTGAACCATTACCACAACTATCAAAAATTTTTTGCTGTTCCGTGCTCAACAATTGTGAAAATGTCAGGTACTGTGTTAAAAAGGCGGAAATGTTTGCTCACAATTTCAGAGGAAGATTCTGTCTTTGTGGATTGTTTAATAATAAAGTAGGTGAAGGATAATACTATGTAAAGTAGAATCTGTGGCCAGTGGTAAAAGATTCAGATAATTGTTTAGTCCATATTCATGTAATTACTTATTGCGAATTCGGCTGGTTCATCACTTAGGAAAACCTTACTAGATTTTTTTTCCATTTGTTACCAAAGATGTTTTAAATATTTGCAGCATTACAAAGTATCAGGCATAATTTAAAGTTGTGACTCATGTATCAACATGTTTATATAATTTTTTTAATTGAGTAATTTTATGTTCTAATATGTTTAAGGAGTTTGTCAGTTGAAGTTGGTAGTTCCTACATAACATGACACACTCATTCCAGCAATAGTGATTATTAATCAGCAATGAAAAAGCTAAGTCCTGTTGAATTTCTCAACAGACATGTTTCCCAGTTTAAGATTCAATGAAATACTTTCATTAAAATCTTTAAAATATCATGCTAGTGGAGTATTGTAATTATTTTCCTTGTGTGAACTTTGAAAAATGCTGGGAGTTTGTTAAAAATCTTGCTGCCAAATCTGAAATGGAGTTTATAAAGACAGTAGTAAGACTACAAAATTCAGTATCCTGATTTTCAAGGATTTGTGATTTCATGTCAAAAGGAAGGCATATACAGAATGGGCAAACTAAATGTAGAAAGTAGTAGTTTTGAGTATAGCAAGACTGTTAGACTTTTAAGGTACTACTGATTTGGAATTATACCTGTTATATAAGAAATAGCTTGAAATACTGAGAGAGCCCAGAAGAAAAAAAATTAGGTAAAATTATTACACTGCACCTTATTCAGAATATACCAAGATCAGTTGTAACGATTTTTTATTAGAGGGATTTTTTTTTGGCAAGATGTTTTCTTGATGAATAGCTGTACAGAATTTTCTTAAATTCACATGATCTTTCTATTACAGATTTTCTTAAAATTTCAATATGCCCTATCAATTCATTTTTGAAATAAGATTATAGGAGAAAAATTTGTGTTTGGTATTACTGAACTACTATGCAATATCTATGTGCTTTGTCAGCTACGTAGGCTTTTTTTTCCAATCTCACTTCCTCCCATCTTCATCCACAAATAGTGTTCAAATTGGAATCAAAACCCATACACGAAACACTAGTGTTTTCATACTACAAGGACAAGATATGTGAATAAAATTTGTATTGATTTATGAAACTCTCTCATGAAATGCTGATGAATTTTTTTGTTTTAACAGTCAGCATTCTAATTCTGAATTCACAGCAAGCTCAAGACACATCTGACTCATTCTCCCATTTTGGTAATAAGTAGTTTGCTTGTTTTATTGATATGTTATAATTTAAATAGCTTTTTGATTTTTTTTATGTAAATTTTTATTATGTTTTCCTTAACTGCCACAAAAATGTGTTTGCACCAGCATTAATAGAGCATTTCATTAGAGCAGTGATAGATGTAATGTTAATTTGGATTAAAATTAGACTTCCATGAAGATTACACTTCTACTGTCAGTGTAGAATAGTAACTACCAGCAGAAATAATTACCTTTCTTCTCCCTCTTTCTCTCAGAAGCACAATTATGATTTCACTTGTCCCATAGTGGTTTGTCCTTAAGCACTCAAGAAAATAATCTATTAAAACTAGTGCCCATGTCTTGTATCCATTTAATCTTATTTAAAAAGCCTCGGGGCCTTCCTATTGCTGTCATATTTCTGTACCACAGTACCAACCATGAAACTTCTTAACAAAGATATTTCTGTAAAGTTCTTTACAAAGATGGAGAAAAGTGTAAACAATTTACAGCAGTTACAAGAAACAGAAATAAATCACTTTTTGACCAAAATTTAAACAATTTACAGCATTTGCAAGAAACAGAAATAAATCACTTTGTGGCCAAAAGTTATTTTAAACGGGGCTAAATACAAAGAAGTGGGTATAATTCCTGGAATTCTTGTTCTCTTACAACTCTAACATTGTCACTATTTACATTTCAGTTTTTAAGTCAGGTGGATTTGAAATGTTTTTTTTCCCCCTTCTCATCATCAGCTCACTCCATCTCTGATACTGGCACAAGATTGTTAGTGATTAAATTGCGGTGATACCAAGAATTTTCTGCCTTAACTTGCCTTACACTATTTTAAAAAAAATTCTGCATTATAAGCAGCACATATGTAGGCTATAGACAGATTGTTGACTTCTAAATGCAGCAGCTCTTCACAGTTGGCCTCATACTATGTATGTATTTGTTTTTGGAGACTGTTGATATTAGGTACTAAAAGTTACTCATTATGAATTGTAGTGGCATGTTTTCCTAGTAAACAGTGTGCCTTTGTATAAGAGAAATCAGTAAAGATTTTTTTTTAAAGCTTAACCTGAATTCTCAAAGTATCAGTGTGCGCCTCCAATAAAAGTTACAAAAATAACAGTTATGATAAATGGTGTATGCATGACGAAACTGAACAGTTTAAATTTTATGAATGACTATGTTCACATTTAACTTTTGAGTCAGAAGATCACACTTGATTTTAAACATATGTATTTCAAGCACACCCATTTATTAATTTGTATTGCATTATTTCCAATATTTCACCACATCCACTTAAATGTGTATAATGAAATGCTTTCTTAAAAAGGGTCACCTTTATAGTGTTCTATTTTATTTTGTATTTTTGCGTTTTGTATATTCAAATGGATTAGACTGGACTGCGTCCAACTTTCAATGCTCCATGATTCTGATATTTAATTTATAGAGCACACTGTGTAACAATTTGTGAACTGTAAGAATAAACAATATTATTTTTGTAGCAGATTGTAATATAATTTTCTAACAGTTCAAATGTTGTTTAGAATTTCATTGAATATTAATGGGTGACAGATTGCTGAACATCACATCCATTAGTTTAAAGAATGAGTGTGAGTGTGGTACAAGAATTTAAATATTTAAGTAAGATTCTTGTCTATTTTTGTAATAACTTCATGTTTATACTTTTCTAGTGCAGCACTACTGCAAAGATATAACAATTATAGTATTACTGTAGCCAGTATCTGACTATGAGGGATAGATAAGTGTATCCTTTTCATAAAATTGCTGAAACCAGGGCAAATATGAGTGTCTATTAACAATTTAATTAAGAAATAGCTTACCAACAAAATAAGAAACAATAACAAATATCAGTTAAGACAGCTGACACACTGATATATTTCATTTGGTAGTTTCAAAAAAAAATCTTAACACAGGGATTGTTTGACCATGTTTCTGAATGTCACTTACTTAAACAGCCTAAATCAGAATTGCTCTTAAAAAACATTAACTCATAGAGTTTTTTTCCCCATTATGCAGTCAAATTTATTTCTCTGAAATAGGACTGTTCATGTTCATAAGCCCAATTGGTTATTTGAAATCATCTTGTATCGATTTGTGTGATATTGGTTCATGGCTTCAGCTGTTTTATGAAAAGTGTTGATTTCTGTTACCTTCATATTATCAGTTCTTGTTTTTCTGTACCTCAGCTTTTAGTGGCCATCTATTATTGAAATAGACACATTGTAAAATATTTCAATTTTTTTATGAAATTTCTTATCTATGAAACAGAGTTTTTATCATTTGTGTAAAAATACATTATGAGAACTGTTTCTATAAGTGTTGATGATATAAATAAATTGTTAGCTGTTTCCTATATTTGCCTGTTACATTTGTGATAAATTTTTTGATTGTGAAGTATTTTTGAGGATACTTTTAAACAGTATGTGTATATTTGGAACAGTGATTTTCTGATGACACTCACTGTCTGTACAATTGTATTATGTAACAGCACACCTCATATATTGATTTGTCCATAATATTTTAGAGGTTACTGTTGCACAAAATATTTTGAGAGCCAGCTCTATTGTGATAAAACTGTCTGATATATTTACTATATAGTTCATTATTTGTTTTCTTCCTCATGTGTGATTGCCCTTTCAGTTTCATCTTACAGTTATTCCTGTTTATTTAAATATAAGCAGTGATATGATTATAGTACTTAGAAATCATGAGCTTCTCTTACAAAGTTTTCCTCCAGGTATTATATCAGGCACATAACACAAAATCCATACTGATGTGTGAAGGAATTATAGGACTCACTGCCATTACTGTATTTAGGTTCTATGATGTTCAGATATTTAAAGCAGTTTAGTTGGAGACCCTGTAAAAATAATCATGTCACTGTTCCATCTCAATACAAAAATTTTATACAACTGTTGGAAAAGTTTTGGAGAGGCACATTATATGTAAATGCTAATGTGTGTGCGGAGTGATTTAAAGATGGAAAATATTTATAGTTGTTGTACGACTACTTGTGATGTGTGCTCATATAACAGTGCCAACCCGTATCTCTTTTTCCTGGTTTTGTGTATATTTCTGTTGGCCTTAATTACTTTTAATACTACATACAGCATTTTTCATCTTTTTTTTGTTCAATGAGTTTTATTAAATGCAGCCTTTTTTATTTCAATGCAGTGACATATATTACAGAACAATAATTATTTTTATGTTATCTCGGCATTTGAAAATGAAGTGCATGTTACACAGTACAGAATGAATATGTATTAAATATGGAGGCTGGATCCTTCATTGGCATATTAAACTTGGGATGCTGTAGAAATGTAGAGTAATGTTTTAATCTACATTAAGAAAGAAGTAAAATCAAGTCTCTTCAAGTAAAATGCTCATTCCGTATTTCAATTACATTCTCGGTGTTATAGAAATACATCTTTTAGAGATACTCCTATGTATATAAAACAATAGTTAACTGCATCCTTTACAAATATTAGGCTGTGACATGATTGAAAGAAAAACTAAAACAGCAATTAGTTTTTAAATGTAGTTGAAATGCTATCCTGTTATAAATATAAGTGTAAAATGCGTGTGTGACTGTGTGTGTGTGTATGTTGGAAAGAAAGGGAGAGTTAATCAGTAAAAATATAAATTAATTAAGAGATTAAAAATATGTAGTTCTTAAGTTTTGAGAAATAAAAGATGGTGAACTTAAGTCATTGTTTAAAACAGAATAAAATAAATCAATAAAATATAGCTTACCTTTTGTTTTCTTAAGTGCTTTGGTGTTCTAGTACAACTACCATATCCTTCCCATCTGATTACTTTGTGCCACTTTTGGTACAGGTATCTTTTTAAATTTAAACAAGCCCAAAGATTTGGTTTTAGATAACAAATAACTATCACAGTTCACCTACCTTACATGTGGAATAAGAAATGATCAGAAATTAAAGGATGAGCAAAATGTTAAAAGAGTATTCTGTGTTGAAGTTTTATGCTGTGACCATTAAATTGTTCTGAGAGATAGCTCATGGACATCATCATATGAATGTTCACAGTGTTGAGATTCTCTTGAATTGCATTACATTTTCCTGATGACTCAATGTATATTGTTATAAATTCAGCCACTAGCATCACTCTTAAGATTACAGGCAGCCACATATTTTCCATTTCAACCATGAGAGCCTACAACTTAGCATATCAAGGGAGAAAAGAAAAGTAAATTGTGCCAGCTTCTTTGCATGCATGAGTTTATAGCTGAAATGGGAAATGAAAGCCACTCAGAATGAAATATAATGATACTTTTGAGTGAACTCCCCTTGAGACACATGATGCATGAAATTGCGGGTTTGCATGGCTTGTTATTTTGAAAGAAAGTTGCAAAAATTGTCACTTTTGATAACTGATGATATTGGCAGGAACTTTCTTTAATTTTCTTCAGAAGAAGAAGAGACTACTGCATAAAATTAAAAAATACATTCTTTTTATGAGAGCACCTTACTGTAAGGAGCAGCTGTGATATCAGTGGAAATGGACTCATACATCAATACTTTGTTCAGGGTTGTTTATTGTTGGCACTTGTAACCAGGAATGAATTACTTGAGGGAAACCATTTTGTTCACTCACAGGAAACACACAAGATTTTATGCTTCTCACTCACCACTTCAAACTGTATGCACAAGGACCTCAATGCACGGGAATGAAAATTTGTAATACATTGAAAGGTAACAATTTAATGCAAATGAATTTAAGTCCACTTAAAACAAAGCTGTATGACGCACTGACACTGAAATGTTAGTACACACTGGATGAATTCATGCAGGACGAACTGGAAATTTGAGCTGGATACAAAACTCATTGTGTTGTAAATGTACGTCATAAGATGAATAATTCTAATGTTCTTTTGATATAATAAGCAAGTGTAATCATGTGTGTTACATTCTGGAGCATCATCATGTGTAGGAACAAATGCTGCCACAGGCGTCAACATTAGGAAACTGGTGACATTAAAAGCAACTCAGTGCTAGGAACACTTACAAAAAAATGTAAATTATTAATAATATATAAAAACAAAGATGAGGTGACTTACCGAACAAAAGAGCTGGCAGGTCGATAGACAAACAAACAAACACAAACATACACACAAAATTCAAGCTTTCGCAACAAACTGTTGCCTCATCAGGAAAGAGGGAAGGAGAGGGGAAGACGAAAGGAAGTGGGTTTTAAGGGAGAGGGTAAGGAGTCATTCCAATCCCGGGAGCGGAAAGACTTACCTTACTTACTTCCGCTCCCGGGATTGGAATGACTCCTTACCCTCTCCCTTAAAACCCACTTCCTTTCGTCTTCCCCTCTCCTTCCCTCTTTCCTGATGAGGCAACAGTTTGTTGCGAAAGCTTGAATTTTGTGTGTATGTTTGTGTTTGTTTGTGTGTCTATCGACCTGCCAGCTCTTTTGTTCGGTAAGTCACCTCATCTTTGTTTTTATATATAATTTTTCCCACGTGGAATGTTTCCTTCCATTATATCGAATATCATAAATTATTAATAAGTTGCACTAAAGATATGAAAACAATTTCTATCTTTTAAGAATATGTGATTTAAAAATTATGCAAGGAATTCCACATTACATTAATGTAATGCCTGTTGTAAGTAATGCTTGTTGTTTTGCAGCTTGTTGACATCCACCCTTAGTCACCTTTTTTTTCCATAGAGTACAATAGTTATGGCAGAGATAGTCCCAAGGAGAGATCTTGTCACAATGACATAAAAAATGACAGTAGTTATTACGTCCATCTGAAGCAGTTTTAGAAAAAAAGTTGTTCTTGAAATGTAAATATTGATCCCATGATTATTTCTAATTGTTATCTAATGTGTGTGAGAAGTCAAGACACATCTTCGAGTTGTTAACCAACTGTATTCTTCCCCAACATCTTTTCTTGTTAAGCTGCTTTACTACATTCTCTGTAAAGAGTGTCAACATCAGTAATATCTTTTCTTTTAAGAATGGCTCTTCTTGCATCAATTCATTCACAATTACTATGTTTTTGTTCAGAGCTACTTTAGTTACATTGACCTACCTAACACAGAACACTCAAAAAGAGTCACTGAGCAGAGCGGTTGATAGAATGTTTATTATCAGCTGTTCAATATATTTTGATACAACTGGCCTCGTTGACATGTACAGTGTGTTTAATACAATTAATACACCAGCTTTATTATAAATCAATGTATTACTAATAGAACAATACCAGTTGCTAATACACTTATTAATCTAACTGTATGATTATTACACGCAGTTTTGCTGACACATACAGCTACTCAAAGAACAATTCTTGAAAATCGCTCTCCGAGAATTCATCAGCTATGAAAAATTCTCGTGCTTTTAGTGAAGTTTTTAAAACTTTTTTGGACTTGTGTAAGGGAGTCAGGAGATCTGTTTTTGGAAATTTACTGAAGAATTTAAAACTCATGTATTTATGGCTATTGTGGGTGTGGGAAAGTCTTGAATCCAGTGAATCTATCATGACTATTTCTTGTATTGCACAAATGAACATTATTTCCTAGTCTAAGTTTGTTTAAGATTTCTTCAGCATAAACTGACGACGACGTATCTAAAGCACGGGGACTGTCATAACGTTAAAGTGTTCTGGACTGACATCTGCAAGTCCCTCTGGGAGGCAGGCCTAGAATACATTTAATGACTTTCTTCTGTGACTGACTAATGTTAGCTGACTGATGCATTTCCCCACAACAGTATTCCATATTGTAGATTCTAATGGAAGAATGCATAATAAGAGTAAATTAGCAGATTCTTACTGACGTTTTGTCTTAATATATGAAACCAAAAAAAGGATTCTTGCTAGTTTGTTACTTAAGTATTTTATGTCTCCATCCCCTGATAGTCTTTTATAAATCACAGGTCCAAGTAATTTCACATTACTGTTCTTAAACTTCATTGCTCTGAAACTGAAATAAAGTTATTTTATTTTTGTTTTGTTTATGGACAGCTAGTTGGCCAGATACCAGAGATTACTCATCTTGTTTATTTCTCTGTTGTGATTTTGAACACTCTACTAATAGCATTAGCCTGTCTGTTACATAGGTCCTAAATATACTTACTTGATTTAAGTGAGGAACGCATAAGCTCAGTCACATTTTTACGAACTGGGTGGTAACTAGCAGCACGGTTATGGTGGCTGTAACAAAGGATAAGCAACTCATTAAAAGTAACCCCTTGAACTGATGACCAGTGATAATTGTAAGAGAAATCCTATGGCAAGAGAACCAGATGTTCACAGCTGAGTTGGTGATGGACTCAACTGACACGTCATTTAGTGGTATGGCTTTTGGCCACCTGGTATAATGGTCATCGATTGTCAGTAGGTAATGGCGACTTTCTGAACATGGTAACAACCCAACAACGTCTGGGTGGATATGTGCAAAACAGCCGTCAGTAGAGGAAAATGATGAATGGTTGCATGCTCCTTCGAGGACGCACTGTTGTATGAAAGCATTTGTCAGTTGGCTATCTGGAGTCTTCACACAGTCCACCATTATTATGCTGGCTAAATTTCTTGAAAGGCAGCCAACCACAGAACTGTCTTTGCACTTGGTGTTTCAAATGTCCATTGTAAATTGCATTGTAAATTGTGGCCCAAATTATGCAAGTCACAACTGAGGTGGCAAAATTAGTTTAATTGGTGGCTACAGAATAGAAGTTAAGTGCCAATGATCCACAAACTCTTTGTCAGAAGTGCTTGATGGCCAGGTTCATGGTGAGAAGTTCTCCATGTAAACACTCCATTTAGTTTGTGCCTCGGAAAGATGGCTGGAGAAAAATGCCAGGGGTTGCCATGAATCTGTGGCATTAATGTGGTGCCAACTGATGCTTGCCTGGCATGTACATCTACCTGATTCCTCTGCTATTCACAATAAAGTGCCTGGTAGAGGGTTCAGTGAACCACCTTCAAGCTGTCTCTACCATCCCACTCTCGAACGGCGCACGGAAAAAACCAGCACTTAATTTTTTCTGTGCAAGTCCTCATTTCTCTTATTTTACCATGATGATCATTTCTCCCTTTATAGATGGGTGCCAACAGATTGTTTTCGCAATCGGAGGAGAAAACTGGTGATTGAAATTTCATGAGAAGATCCCGTCACAACGAAAAACGCCTTCCCAGCTAGCACTCAAGCTTATTTCAAGGTGGATATTGAGTTTAGGTTCAGTTGAAAATTCAAGACTGAAAAATCAACCTGTTACACAGTTTACATCAAGCTGTAAAAATTTAGTTTGAATTAAAATAATTTTCCCAAGCTTGAAATAAACTGTAATTTCCCTGGAAGGCTGTACAGCAGATGCGCGCGCAGCATGGCTTTCATAGACGTCCATGGGACGTGCCACAAGCGTTTATAAGCCTTGCTGTTGCACTGACTCTGCTAGGTTTACGGCCATTTTATTTTTGTGATGTGCGTTAATGATTGTTGACTGTTGTGAAGTTTGTTTTATACTGGAAAATAGTTCGGAAAGTGTGTGGTGTCCCCTGCCTTACTGCTACACCGGGTCTGAAGAAGATATATAGTGCATTACAGGTACGGTGGTGCATTTTTTCTCTAGTGGTACGTTAATATTACAAATGTTAAATATTATTACGTAACGTAAAGAAATATCATATTCTTTTACATAGAAAAATTGAACCTGGATGAAAGTGAAATGGATTACCAGCTAAGAAAACATATTACAAGTTGTTCAGCAAAAAGAGGTCATTTTAAACTAGCTCTCTAGTACGTGGCACCAATAAATTAAAACTTAATGTTATTTTACCTTTTTAAAATCTCGCCTTTTTATATATATTGCCCTATTACATTTGTTTACTTGTAAATACTCGCGTGTGTCACTCCATGAATGAATAATCATGAAGTGTGAAAAGTTTCTTTGCTAATACAAATAGTAATGACATGGTGAATGGGAAAAGTGCATCAAGAACCAGTCACTACATAGGTGTCAGTCTTTTTTATTTACATAGCTTTGACTGGTCTTCAATTGCTCTTAATTTTGTTGTTCCCTAGGTGAAATAATACTGCAAGGCCTACTGGTACTTCTTACTTTTATTGTTATTTGTAATGTAGCTGAAATCTAATAAAAGGCAATATTAAAATATGACAAGGAGAACATTTTTTGTTTTTTTACATTACAGTTCCACTGAACTGGTAATTTCTTAAATTCATTTCGATTTCATCTTTTATTTCATTTTGATTCAGTTTTACTCACTAAAATATAATTGTGGATAGAATAAAATGTCTACATTTTTCTAAACGGTAGTTTCCTTAAAAGCTTACAGTATGAGGTGTATATGATTTCAAGTAATTGTTTCTTTACAATTCAGATTAAATGGCCCTGAAACTGTTAGAAATAGTGATGTGTGGCTTCTTCATGAAGTCATCGCAAAATTACCCAAATGTCATCTTTACTTTCAAAATTTCAAACAAAAAGTTATTTCAAATTACTTTAAAAACTCTTTGGAATGAAGTCACCAGAAGCAGCTGCTTACTCAGTGACGTTTATACTAGTTAATGATTCTTACTACATCAGTGAGTTTGAAGTTATTTTGCTAATCTGGGGCATAAATTATATTTAGGTTGATCAGTTTCAACTTTTTACATTTTTTATGTTTAGGTATGGCTAACATTTTCTTTTATCTGTTACAGGATCATTATACCAGCAGAAGTCAGCGATATTTGATCCTGCTCTGGTCTGTGTACTGGGGCTGGAGGGGCTTCAGAAGATTTAAATTTTAAAATAAAACAATTTTAAACACTTTGAAAATAAAATTTTTTAAACATACATGTCTTAATAATTTTTTTCACACCATTTCCATTCTGATATTTATTTAATTAATTAGGTTCAATAAATTCAGATTAATAATTATGTAGCTTAAATCAAGCTGTAAATACCAGGCTGTATTCCACGTGTGTAGATACAGCTGGAGCCAAACTTGATAAGTCAAGCTTGAAATATAGCTTGAACTCTGCCAACTTTCATATTTGTTTCAAGCTTGAATCTGAATATTCCAACTTTGATCAAGCTTATATACTTGAACTTTACATCTGGAAACAAGTTTGAAACCGGCTTACTGTGCTATCTGGGTTGCCACTCCAATTCACTTATCATGTCTGTGGCACTATCTCCCCTATTTCACGATAGTACAAAACGAGCCGCCCTTCTTTGAACTTTTTTGTTGTCACCCGTCAGTCCCACCTGATGCAGATCCCACACTGCACAACAATACTCCAGAATATGGCGAACAAGCGTGGTGCAAGCAGTCGCTTTAGTAGACCTGCTGCACCTTCTAAGTGTTCTGCCAATGAATCGCAGTCTTTGGTTAGCTCTACCCACAACATTGTCTATGTGATCGTTCCAATTTAGGTTATTTGTAATTGTAATCCCTAAGTATTTAGTTGAATTTACAGTCGTAAGATTTGTGTGACGTATCGCGTAATCAAAATTCAGCAGATTTCTTTTCGTACTCATGTAAATAACTTCACACTTTTCCTTGTTCAGGGTCAATTGCAACTTCTCACACCATACAGATATCTTATATAAATCATTTTGCAATTTGTTTTGGTTATCTGAAGACTTCACAAGATGGTAAATGACAGCATCATCTGCAAACAACCTAATAGGGCTACTCAGATTTTCTCCAATGCCGTTAACATAGATCAGGAACAATAGACGGCCTTTAACACTTCCTTGTGGAACACCGGATATTACTTCCGATTTACTCGATGACTTTCCGTATATTACTGCGAACTGTGACCTTTCTGACAGGAAATCACGAATCCAGTTGCACAACAGAGGCTATATTCCATAGGCACGCAGTTTGGTTAGAAGACTCTTGTGGTGAACTGTGTCAAAAGCCTTCTGGAAATCTATAAATATGGAATCAATTTGACATCCCCTGTCAATAGTGCTCATTACTTCATGAGTATAAAGAGCTAGTTGTGTTTCAGAGGAACGATGTTTTCTGAATCCGTACTGACTGTGTCAATAAATCGTTTATTTGAGGTAATTCATAATGTTTGAACACAGTGTATGTTCCTGAAATCTACTGCAAATCAACATTAGTGATATGGGCCTGTAATTCAGCAGATTACTCCTATTTCCCTTTTTGGGTATAACGACTTTAGCAATTTTCCAGTCCTTAGGTACGGAACTTTTTGTGAGCGGGCGATTGTAGTATATAATTGCGTATCAGCATACGCCGAAAGAAACCTGTCTAGTATACGATCTGGACCGGAAGCCATGTCTTTATTAAGTGATTTAAGCTGTTTTTCTACACCGAGGATATCTACTTCTATGTTTCTCATCTCGGTAGTTGTTCTTGTTTGGAATTCAGGAATATTTACTTCCTCTTCTTTGGTGAAGGAGTTGTTTAATACATGGAGGTTTATTCTACCTCCATGGTTTAATAACTCTGCTTTAGTGGCATTGTAATCAGTGACTTCTCCGCTGTTATCTCCCAGTGAACGTATTGATCACGTCTTACCACTGGTGAGCATTATGTATGACCAGCATCTCTTAGATTCCGAGACAGAGTATTATTCTGGAAATTATTAAAAGCATCTCGCATTGAAGTACACGTTATATTTCGAACTTCTGCAAAACTTTGCCAATCTTGTGGATTTTGAGTTCTTTTAAATTTGTCATGCTTTTTTCTATTCTGCAACAGCCATCTGACCCGGTCAGGGGGATGAGTACCATAAATTATTATTTTATGTGGTATATATCTCTCAATTGCTGTCAATACTATCTCTCTGAAGTCATTCCATATCTTTTCTACACTTACGTGATCAGATCGGCAGGAGCGGAGACTGTCTCTTCAAAAGGCATTAAGAGCATTTTTATCAGCTTTTTTAAATAGATGTACTTTGCGTTTCTTTTTGATGGTTGTAGGTGTTAACAGTATTCAATTTAGCAGCAACTGCCTTGTGCTCGCTAATCCCTGTCTTTGCCATGATACTCCCTATTTATTCACGATTATTTGTAGCTAGGAGGTCAAGTATGCTTTCACAATCATTTACGCTTCGAGTGGGCTCATGACCTAATTGTTCAAAATAATTTTCTGAGAAAGCATTCAATATAATTTGGATGACATTTTATGCCTGCTGCCGGCTTTAAATGTATAATTTTTCCAGCATATCGAGGGTAGATTGAAGTAACCACCGACTATAACTGTATGAGTGGGGTACTTATTTGAAATGAGACTCGAGTTTTCTTTGAACTGTACAGCAACTATATCTTCCGAGTCGGAGGTCCGCTGGACTTCAGAATTGTTAGCAGTGTTGCCTTAGATAGTGCTGTCTTGAAATGCTTTAGACGTTTCTGCAGACCACTCGGTTTTTCTGCTGCTAGAAGTGATTCTTCCGCTGAGAAGCAGATTAAGAAGCTGATCCACAACCACAACGTGCAGTAAATGACGGCAATAAAAGTCCACCATCTCAATAAATCGCCAAGGCTCCTTCATATAGTAGAGCATGGCGTATTTTGAATGTCTGAAGCCTTTCCTTGCCATGGTGACAGGAGACCTTATAGCCCAGAAATGAAATTTCCAAACACACATTTTTGTGGTTTAATGAGGATGCCGAAATCGTCAGGCCATTAAAGAGTTGGTGTAAATGTTGTAACTCCCCTTGAAAGGACTTACAAAAAACAAAATATCGTCAAGATATCAGAACACAAATGAGAGATCATGTAAAACACTGTGCTTGACTCTTGCCAAGTCTGCGTGCCATTTCTTAATCCATACATCATAAAATTGTAATGATATAGTCTGAATGGTTTGGGGATCGCCATTTTCCTTATGTTCTCTTTGGCTGTTGGAATCTGTGAGAACGCCTTGGCACAATACAAGACACTAAGTGCAGGTGCACTGCTAACTGCATAATTAAAATCAGCGATGTTTAGCAGTGAATAGCAGTATGGTAATGTGCGAGCATTTAATGCTTGGTAATCGCCATATAATCTCCACACACTGGCTTTATTTTCCATCATACAGAGTGCAGATGCCCAATTACTGTCAGCCCCATACACAACGCCTTCTTTTAACATCTTGTCCATTTCCTTTTGTACTGCTGCAAAATCCTCTGGAGTTTGGCAGCATGCACAGCTAAATATAGGCTGTCAGGCATGGTCTTGATGTGATGCTGTACGTGGTGTAGCAGCGTTTTTCCTGTGCTTTAACTGGCTCTGTCAGTACAGCGTCACTGGAGGTGACGCATAGTTCATCTGTGTGGATATTGTAGCAAAAGAAATGGTCGAGTTGCTTCTAAT
This sequence comes from Schistocerca piceifrons, assembly GCF_021461385.2. NCBI lineage: Eukaryota > Metazoa > Arthropoda > Insecta > Orthoptera > Acrididae > Schistocerca > Schistocerca piceifrons. The sequence goes on along the minus strand of NC_060142.1, from coordinate 508,053,659 downwards.
GTACCGTTCACATGTGTTGTACACATTTGCTGTAGAATGAAAAAAGTGGACCTGTTGTAAGCGCCACAGAAATCTTTGTGCATGCTGGAGTGGGCTCTGCACACTCTTTGTGAACTGGCACATCTGAAGTAACAGGTCCAAAATTGTTTATGTTAGCTTTCAATAAGCAGCCATTAAGAAAGGTAGCATCACTTTGAAAAATCTCTGAAAGGCAAATCTTATGATTAGGCCAGTGATACCAGTGATGATGAAGTTCCACGACAGCATGGAAGTGGGACAGAAATGTAACGGAATATTCCATTCACCAGACATGTTGATGCATATAGTCTGACATTATCAAGTTATGGCATGGATCCAATGTTAGTTCAGAGCACAGGGGGCACCAAAAAACTCTAATTTCTCAACTGGAATGTATATCCTGTTGGTATATGTCTGTAACAAACAGCTGGTTAGAATGTCTTAGCACTGTGACTAGTGTTGTTGCACTGTACACTACAATTGTTTTTGTTGTTGTCCTGCTGGTGTCTCTCTGCATGACAAGGAATGCCACCCACTATCATTTGTCGTTCTCATTTTGGTACGCTGCCTTACATTACATTTAAACTTTTTGTGGAACCTAATGCCAAGTTGTCTGTTTACATGAAGCACTTGCATTGCAGCTAAGTAGTTTTGTTTGTGGCTACTGGCCTTTGTGTGAACAGCTGTAGATTTTCACTGCACAAGCTGTTTGCTGGTGGCAATTACAGCACCTTTAATGTGAAGTCACTGTCTGCGTTCTCTGCTAGGTCAGTATCCCTGCCAACACAGGTTTATTTTCGTGGGAAGTTTCTCAGATGTAATGCAGTTTCTGTCATGAGATCTTTAGGTGCAAAAGAATTCAGTTCCCTGAGCACTTCAGAAGGTTTAGGTTGCTTGTACATTCAACGTGAAAGCAGACTTTTCAAACATTCATATTGCGGCAAAGAATAATGTTCTATCAGAGTGTTTTTCATACGAGTGTACGATTGTTCATGTTGCACATCTTCAATGTTTTTGAAGTGATCATTGCTTAATTGTGCCAGAACTAATACATTCTATGGAAGTCACTGTACACTTGGTGTTTGTCAAAAATCTTTTCCATTTGAAGGAGCCACAATTCACTGTTTGCTGACTGGAATGTTGGGAGCTTCCACATTACCAATGTTCAGTGGAGAAGGAGCATTTTGCAGATCCAGATTGGTATGGAAACTGGATGCCACAATTGAAGTCAGACTTTACGTGTTTGGAGTAGAGAACGGTGCATTTTTTTAAGTATAAGCAAGTGGCATCGAAATTGCGCACATTCTAATGTTGTTGCTGTTGTTGTGGTCTTCAGTCCTGAGACTGGTTTGAAGCAGCTCTCCATGCTACTCTATCCTGTGCAAGCTTCTTCATCTCCCTGTACCTACTGCAGCCTACATCCTTCAGAATCTGCTTAGTGCAGTCATCTCTTAGTCTCCCTCTACGATTTTTACCCTCCACGCTGCCCTCCAGTACCAAATTGGTGATCCCTTGATGCCTCAGAACATGTCCTACCAACCGATCCCAACTTCTAGTCAAGTTGTGCCACAAACTTCTCTTCTCCCCAATCCTATTCAATACTTCCTCATTAGTTACGTGATCTACCCATCTAATCTTCAGCATTCTTCTGTAGCACCACATTTCGAAAGCTTCTATTCTCTTCTTGTCTAAACTATTTATCATCCATGTTTCACTTCCATACATGGCTACACTCCATACAAATACTTTCAGAAACGACTTCCTGACACTTAAATCAATACTCGATGCTAACAAATTTCTCTTCTTCAGAAACGCTTTCCTTCCCATTGCCAGTCTACATTTTATATCCTCTCTACTTCGACCATCATCAGTTATTTTGCTCCCCAAATAGCAAAACTCCTTTACTACTTTAAGTGTCTCATTTCCTGATCTAATTCCCTCAGCATCACCCGACTTAATTCGACTACATTCCATTATCCTCGATTTGCTTTTGTTGATGTTCATCTTATAACCTCCTTTCAAGACACTATCCATTCCATTCAACTGCTCTTCCAAGTCCTTTGCTGTCTCTGACAGAATTACAATGTCATCGGCAAACCTCACAGTTGTTTTTTCTTCTCCATGGATTTTAATACCTACTCCGAACTTTTCTTTTGTTTCCTTTACTTCTTGCTCAATATACAGATTGAATAGCATTGGGGAGAGGCTACAATCCTGTCTCACTCCCTACCCAACCACTGCTTCCCTTTCATGTCCCTCGACTCTTATAACTGCCATCTGGTTTCTGTACAAATTGTAAATAGTCTTTTGGGCCCTGTATTTTACCCCTGCCACCTTCAGAATTTGAAAGAGAGTATTCCAGTCAACATTGTCAAAAGCTTTCTCTAAGTCTACAAATGCTAGAAAAGTAGGTTTGCCTTTCCTTAATCTTTCTTCTAAGATAAGTCGTAGGGTCAGTATTACCTCACTTGTTCCAACATTTCTATGGAATACAAACTGATCTTCCCCGAGGTCAGCTTCTACCAGTTTTTCCATTTGTCTGTAAAGAATTCACGTTAGTATTTTGCAGCTGTGACTTATTAAACTGATAGTTCAGTAATTTTCACATCTGTCAACACCTGCTTTCTTTGGGATTGGTATTATTATATTCTGCTTGAAGTCTGAGGGAATTTCTCCTGTCTCATACATCTTGCTCATCAGATGGTAGAGTTTTGTTAGGCCTGGCTCTCCCAAGGCTGTCAGTCGTTCTAATGGAATGTTGTCTACTCCCGGGGCCTTGTTTCGACTTAGGTCTTTCAGTGCTCTGACAACTCTTTATACAGTATCATATCTCCCATTTCATCTTCGTCTACCTCCTCTTCCATTTCCATAATATTGCCCTCAAGAACATCGCCCCTGTATAGACCCTTTCTGCTTTCCCTTCTTTGCTTAGAACTGGGTTTCCATCTGAGCTCTTGATATTCATGCAAGTGGTTCTCTTTTCTCTAAAGGTCTCTTTAATTTTCCTGTAGGCAGTATCTATCTTACCCCTGGTGAGATAAGCCTCTACATCCTTACATTTGTCCTCTAGCCATCCCTACTTAGCTATTTTGCACTTCCTGTCGATCTCATTTTTGAGACGTTTGTATTCTTTTTTGCCTGCTTCATTTACTGTGTTTTTATATTTTCTCGTTTCATCAATTAAATTCAACATTTCTTCTGTTACACAAGGATTTCTACTAGCCCTCGTCGTTTTACCTATTTGATCCTCTGCTGCCTTCACTACTTCATCCCTCAGAGCTACCCATTCTTCTTCTACTGTATTTCTATCCCCCATTCCTGTCAATTGTTCCCTTATGCTCTCCCTGAAACTCTGTACAGCCTCTGGTTCTTTCAGTATATCCAGATCCCATCTTCTTAAATTCTCACCTTTTTGCAGTTTCTTCAGTTTTAATCTACAGTTCATAACCAATAGATTGTGGTCAGAGTCCACATCTGCCCCTGGAAATGTCTTACAATTTAATACCTGGTTCCTAAATCTCTGTCTTACCATTATATAGTCTATCTGATACCTTCTAGTATCTCCGGGATTCTTCCATGTATACAACCTTCTTTTATGATTATTGAACCAAGTGTTAGCTATGATTAAGTTACGCTCTGTGCAAAACTCTACCAGATGGCTTCCTCTTTCATTTCTCTCCCCCAATCCATATTCACCCACTATGTTTCCTTCTCTCCCTTTTCCTACTCTCGAATTCCAGTCACCCATGACTATTAAATTTTCGTCTCCCTTCACTACCTCAATAATTTCTTTTATCTCATCATACATTTTATCAATTTCTTCATCATTTGCAGAGCTAGTTGGCATATAAACTTGTACTACTGTAGTAGGCATGGGCTTCGTATCTAACTTGGCCACAATAATGCGTTCACTATGCTATTTGTAGTAGCTTACCCGCACTCCCATTTTTTTTATTCATTATTAAACCTACTCCTGCATTACCCCTATTTGGTTTTGTATTTATAACCCTATATTCACCTGGCCAAAAGCCCTGTTCCTCCTGCCACCGAACTTCACTAATTCCCACCATATGTAACTTTAACCTATCCGTTTCCCTTTTTAAATTTTCTAACCTACCTGCCCGATTAAGGGATCTGACATTCCATGCTCTGATCCATAGAACGCCAGTTTTCTTTCTCCTGACAATGACGTCCTATCCCTTAAGGATTACTCTCATGTTGATCAAGACCTTAAATTCTATTCAATCTTGAATGGTAGTTGGACAGCCTCTCAAATAACCATAGAAATCCATACCAGTCTCTTGAACTACAATATTCATAGGTTCACAGCTTCATAATGCCAACCCTACTGTGCCAAAAACGACAGAGCCTTGTGGTCAAATAACTTACTTACACTCTGACCACACTGCCATTAGAACCACGTAAAAATTTTTGTGGACTACCAATTATGAACAAACAAGCAGTGCTACCACCAAATCTAACAATTAACATGTATTTCCTTAATGGCCATCATAGAGCCAATTCGCACTGTGTGGTACTGTCATGTCAGGGTGCATTTACACTTTCCATCATGTCAGTTGGCTTAGCCCAACACTGAACACTGAAAGTAAGGTTTTGAATTAGCATCCATGTCACACAAAGTCTGAATATTGTATTGAAACAAGCAATGATAAAGTTTATTAATGACAAAATTTAACTTTGTACATATGTGCTTGAGTAGTTTCATGTGGTAAAGTGCTGAGAAATGAAACAATTTTTCAGAACAACGACACTTACTTGTTAGTGAAAATATATACATAAAAACTCATCAAACAATATTCATAATAGAAGAAATAGGCCTGTTTACCTTATCCATTATGTTCCTTTTTTTAATCAAACTAATAACGTCATAAACAACTGCATTTTCCTCCTTCACTATAGATGACTTTTTTACTTAAAATGCTATTTAATGAAACTGTTTCATCAGCTTTCTAATTTATATGCAATGTAGATGTCGGCTCTGTTCTGTTACTGTAATACCTAAATAATTTTTCCCTCTCAGATATGTGGAACAGCACTCAATTCCAAGGTGTCACGTAATATTTGTAATTTGCCTCAAAAACAAAGCACAATAATAAAACAAAGATCAAGAAGACACTAAAGCACAAAATCTGCTACATTAACATGCGTGAGCAGAGCTAAAATAGGTTAATTTCTGATGTTAGCATACGATCACACAGTCAAAACTTTCTTCCCAAGAAATTTTCATGTGATGTGACGATCTGTTGATGGCCTGAGTGAATACTGTAATTTGAAATGCATTGTGAAATATTATGATGTCAGAGGCAGTGTGAATTGAACTGTATATCTGCTCAATGGCCATTTGTGGTGTGATGTATTCTTTTTGGTCGCTGCACAGCTGTAAACACCTGGCACCCAACAGCTCGCAGCATCTTTCTGTTCCCCTTCTGTATACAACATGTTTGCATGACATATATAAGACATAATGGCAAGTACACAACAACAACCAGGTGATAATTAATGAGTAACGTACAATTCATGCATAAATATTACCTTTATTGCTTTAATACACGTTCTATTTCGTTCATCATCCCTGGCTGGACAGACAGCTTCAAGTTTATAATAATATTACTATTACAATAAAATGAATAAAATATTGCAATTAAGACTATGATAGAAAAGGTGGTATTATAATACATAAAATTAAGACATAGGTTACAATATACTTTACAGTAAGAAGACAATCACTATTTTTTTTTTTTTTTTTTTTTTTGGGGGGGGGGGGGGGGGGGGACTAACGGCATCTCAAGTAGACACTGTTTTATCACCATAGAAATATTCTTCTATACTGTACAAAGGTTGCTCTTTTAATATACACAAAATTTTAGTTCTAAAGTGTTCGACTGGTAATGACTGCACAATCTCAGGTATTTTACGGTCACTGTTGGGAAGCTGTTCTGGTGCAATAAAAGCACATTCTTGCAGCATGGAGAATGCCCCGCAGCAACAACCCATTGGTGATGTGGCTGTGGAACACTGCATACTATACTGATAGTAGCTACTGTTGCAATATGAAGGTTTATAGTTTCCTTAAGGGCCACAGTGAATAAGACATTTGCATGTTGAACAGCATGAAATATAAAGTTGTACCATCTACAAACTGCAAGATGTGGTATTGGTATTATGTTATTAATGGAATTTAAGAACAACAGGTGCCCTATGGATTCCTGTGACAGACTGTGTTTTAACTTCATTTCATGTGAGTCTGCCCCTTGCACTGTACAATCTGTCGTCCATTACTTAGGTAGGACTTGAGAGTTTGTAGAACAGCGCTCCCAATATCATATGATTTCAGCTTGCTAAGCAGTTCCTTGCATGGAATACAATCAAATGCCACACAGTACCAGTGCTGTAGAATCCTTGTCTCCAGGACCCAGACTTATATTTGAAAGTAATTCAGTACTGCTGTTGTAGTTGACTTGCCCTTGTGGAAGCTGTATTCTGTATTATAAAACATGTTAATTCCTTCAAAATAATTTAATAACTCATCTTTCATTATGAATTCCTTCAACTCAGCACAGGTGTTCTATATTAAGCCTGTAGCTTGGCACTTAATGTGAATTAAGTTTTTTGTAGACTGGTACCGTGCAGCCTACTTTCAGAAAGTGTGGAAATTCCCTAATATGGAATCATTTTTTATTACTACTGACAGTGGTTGAGCAGTTTCACAGTTTTTAAGATACTACACAGCATGCTGTAAATATCGTGGCTCTGTGAATGTTTGTAGTCTTTTACTGTTTTTATTATAACTTTTCGATTCATTCTCTTCCACATTACCATGCTGTATTCATTTCCAACTTTCACAGCAACTGCAGGATCTGTTCCAAAGGCAGGAATTTCACCTACTGTGCTTTGGACTATGTTTATATAATATTCATTAAATTCGTCTGGACTGCAAGGATTATAAGAAGGGGTGTGCCTTTGCTTACATTCATTAACCAGATCCCACACTGCGTTGCAAGGACTCTTTTTCGTACATCCTTTTGGCTTGTAAATAATGACAGTGTAGTCTGCCCTTAATGCCAATATCTTCATTGGCCTTGACTTTATCATTCAGTAGTTCTACAATGAATTTAATTTTAGCTAATCACGAGGTATACCAGCTCTTTACTTTGACAGTTTTCTGCGTGTGTTTTGATTTGGCAGTTAGATATCTCTTGAATTTTTGTGGAAAATTTTCATCAAATTTGGCTCTAAGTGTCTGCAGCATGGAACTGAATGCACCATTTGCTGCCAATTCTTCATACATTTGATGTCAATCTGTAGAAGACCCTGCAGTTTTGAAATATCCTACTTTTAAAAACGTAATTTGAATGCCAACTGAGAGTTTGTTGAGTACTTACTGAGTTTGTCCACAGCTTCATGATTACTGCACTGTGATCTGAAAGCATAGGGTCAATCACACATACTCTGTAGTCCCAACTATTTAGGTTTGTACAGCTGTATCAAGACAGATGTCTCCTCTTCTTGGTAGACAACTTGCCACAATTAGTCGTTAACTGCGTACTAAATTTGCGAAAGCTCCCTCTTTGTCATTACCTTCCCCAATATGGATGTTTAAGTCTCCACATTATTCAGTTTTTTCTCCTGGTAGCACTAGATGATAGAGGCAGCTTTCCAATTTGCCGCTGAAGTTTTCAAAACTGCCATTTGGAGAATGGTACACGGAAACAACAATTAAGTTAGTACCTGGCAGCCACAAAGCAGCCAATTCTAGATATAAGTCCATGCAGAAGTTATTTACGTCAGTTTTCTTGACACTGAGCTTACTATTTCCGTATACGAACACACCAACATGTTTAGAAGTTTCTTTACACGATGCATTCACCATTTACAAATATTTGAAACGTCCATAGTATCGAATTTTATTTTTTGTGGGCTTGCCTGTGTTTGATATGCATAATACATCAGGTAAGTAAACAGGTACCTAGTAGTAGTAGTAGTAGTAGTAGTAGCTTTATTCATCCATAGATCACTTTTTATGAGGATATAGGACACAACAAAGTATTTACAAGTTTAGACCAATTTAAAATAAGCTAATTTGTATACAGGTATCAGGTATATTTACAGACTTCTAGTTTTACTCCTGATATACAATACTTTTTTTTACAAATAACTTATTAAATAATGTAATGTCACACCGTTCACTCATATCTCACTACCAGTTACTGCACACACTGTACACACATTTTTTCATAACACTTCACTCGCTACACACACACACACACACACACACACTATCTCTGGGCCATTTTCTGTACCGTAGAGTCAGCATCCCGTCATAATGAGTGAGATGTTGAGCTCAGAAAGAGGAAGAGGTGTTAGTATTGTGCTATGCATAGCTTGGGAGTAAGTATTTCTAGAAAGGAAAAAAGAAGGGAAAAAACATAAAGTGAAGGTGTTAAGTGGAGTGTTTTATAATCATCATTATTATTATTATTATTTATTTGTACAACATTTTTTTATCACAGCCCTACTCTGTTTTATCTAAGTAATCCTTCAATATATAAAATGCATTGGATAACATGTACTTTTTAGCTGCCTTTTTAAATAAGTGTATTTTTGCAATTTCTTTAATCTCTTTTGGTAATTTATTGTACAGTTTTCTTCCTTGGTAGAAAATGCTGTTTTGAGTTTTATGTTTATTTTTTCATGGTAAATGTAAGTTGTGTCTATCTCTTGTTGCATGGTCATGGACAGAGCTGTTTGTGCAGTAATTACCAATGTTATTTTTGATGTGAAAATGTAAATGTATTCACATGGAGCAGTTAAAATCCCCAGTGTTTTGAACAATGAGCTCGACTAGTATTTTTGGTTATTATTCTTATGGCTCTTTTCTGGAGTTTGAAAACTGCGTTCATATTTTGTGTGTTTGTTGCCCAAAAAAGAATACACCACTTCACCTGAGTATCAATATTCATTCCTAGAAATTTTGCATTTGTTACACAGTCTATAGAGGGGCCATCTACATTTAATTTAACATTTTCACTTTTCCTCTTCAATCTGAAATTCATGGCATTACTTTTATTTGTGTTCAATGTCCCTTTATTGCTTATTAACCAGTCATAAACTTCCTTGAGAGTTCCATTTGCTTTCACGGCAAGGAGTTCTCTTGTTTTCTCAGTGACTTTAATATTGCTGTCATCAGTGAAGATAATTTTTTCACTGTGAGTAACACTTGTGGGAAAGTCATTGATGTATATCAGGAGTAGCATTGGTCCTAATATGCTACCTTGCGGAACCCCTATATTGATGTATTTTGGTACTGATAAGTGTTTTACTAAATGTTTAGATCTATTTGAAGTATGTGTTATCTCTACTCTTTGTGCCCTATCTGCTATGTATGATCGAATCCAGTCATTAGCTACCCCTGTTGTACCTAATGTTTCTAATTTATGTAATAGAATCTTGTGGTCTACTGTATCAAACGCCTTAGAAAGATCCAAAAATATGGCTATGTCACACTCATCTTTATCAAGAGCATCAGGTATAACTTTTGTGAATTCTACTATCGCTGACTCCGTATTTGTGGCACTTCGGAAACCAAACTGTGATTTGCCTAAAAGATTGTATTTATTCAGGTAATTCATTAATCTGTCTCTCATAATTCCTTCTATTATTCTTGAGAATGCTGACAACAGGGAAATGGGCCAGTAATTTTCTATGTCATCTGCATTACCTTTCTTAAGCAAAGGTACAACTCTTCTCTGTTTTAACTGCTCTGGGAATATCCCTGATGTAAAGGATTCATTTACTATATTTGTCAAGGGGCCTTGTATAATCCCTATGCATTGTTTCAGAACACACACTGGCACTTCATCTAAGACTACTGACTTTATATTTTTTCAAACAGTTTTATTGACTTCACTCTCTGTGGTTGGAAGTAACATTATTGTATTTAATGCAATATTATTTAGAGGTGTTATATTTGTTTTTGCGAATTTTTGCTGCAACGTCTCTGCAATACTTGAAAAATGCTGATGTACATTGTTCGATAAGTGTTGTGGATCATTTATTATCTTATTTTTGCCTCTCCCCATTTCCTTTTTTATGACATCCCAGACTGCTTTGCTTTTATTCTCTGCATTATATATTATTTAGTCTTTAAATGACTTTTTTGCAGCAATCAGCACCTTCCTATAAATCTTTTTGTATCTGTGATAGAAATTTAAAAATTCTTTATCATTGCGAATCTTTTTCATGGAACTGAGAGGAACAAAGATAATGCATCAAGTTTTATTCTAAGACACTGTAGATTTACACTAGCTATAACTAAACTTGCATTTTTTCAGTGGTGACATTTCCTTTTTTGCTGGAGTATTCTTGGCCGTGGGAGCTTATCTCACTGGAGCATTGAGCATCCTCTGGAATAAGAAACGCCTCATCATAACGTTCTTGGGCCATATATTGTTGCCCATTATTTTATCTTTTAAGTCAAAATGAACACCAATTTTGAAGCTATTATTTATCACTTCGTTTTCAGTTTTTCAACTGTAAAATTGTGATGACTTGGAAAAGCATCTGTAAGAAGTTGTTTACGGTACAATGTCAGTTGTGGTCCAAATTCTTAGTGTGCTATGGTGGGACCAAGCTCTTTTCTCTGCCATTCAGTATTCCATTTTCTTCACCAGTACCTATTACGACTTTACTTCTGCTTTTAGTACTGACATCGTAGGATTCAAAGTAAGCCTATACTATTAAGCGGTTTTTCTGCTTTATAGCATAGTTTTGAATGACAGTTTATTTCCTTTTACTGTGTCTGCAGTAGTTTTGGACGGTTCATTCTTTTGTTTCGATACAGTCCTTCTGGCTTCCCGTTTGTTGTTCACTCCCTGCCAACCTGTATTTTTGCCTTCTGTGAAGTTTACGTTCAGCAACTTGCTAACTTCTGTGCACTCATTGTTTACACCTGAGCTGGTTGCCACTACACCAATTTTCGAATCTTCATGATCATTATTTCTCGTTGGAAAATTACCAGCTGATGGTTTCGCAGGCTTTTTACTACTATTTTTATTGGTGATAGCTTTAGAAGTTGCTTCTATGATTTCCTCCAGTCTTGAATCTGGATTGTACCTTCGATTTGCTATGTTTACCTGTTCAGTTTAGGTCATAATAAATGGGACATTATTTTCAACAACTTTACTCATTGTCTTTCCACATTTCTCAAAGACTGAGACGCTTCTTCAATTTGCAGCAAAACATTTCTAACCTATAGTTTGTACCATGTTTCTCTTATTCATTTGTTTGTTATTACTGCCAAGTTCTTTCACCGTTTTAGTAAGATTGATCACTAATGCAACCAACCCTTACTGTCTAGCGTATAAAATTTGATCATCTTTCACTGTGTTTGTGTCTTCTGAGATTTCGTCGCCTAACCCCACTTCACAGTTCTCACAAACATATTTTAACAGACCTTTTGAGTATTTTATAGTGCAATTATCACTGTTGATGAGGCCAACACACTCGGTGTGAAACGAGGTGTTTCTTTTATCATAAAAACAACAACAACCACATATTTTGGGACCTCACAACTGCTACCATTTGAGCACTATCTGTTTGACAATATTGTGGCAGAACAACTACTTTTACTCATCTTTATTATGGATACGTTATTATTAAGATTTCTAAACACCTCTTGAAGAAAAGTTTTTGATATTAAATTATTAATGGCATCACAAAACAAAGTTCTTCATAGCTCTTTGGATCTTTCCAATATTAGGTATAATTCCTACTTGTTTAAAGAATTCCACATACCCTGTCAGTTCACCAACAAAAAAGATATATCTAAGTTATCAAACGTTTGTGGTGGCTACCTTTAGGGAGTACACAGTGGCTCTGAGCACAATCTACTCGTGCTCTGGTTAAATGAATTTTGGTCAGGTCATGGTTATGATAAGAGGTAGTGCAGGAAGAGATGGACAACGAGAAGAGTCGGGGACAAAGAGGGAGGGTAGGAGGAGGTTTATGCAAATACATGTGACATATGTGTATACAGGCAAAGCCATGGGTAGAAATTCTCGAAAGCTAGAGGTTATTAAAATTAGAACACTGCTCTTACATGATATTTGTCCTTATTGCTACTCACGAAACTACATGCATTGCATTAGGTAATATGACCAAAAATGCAACGCATAAAAGTGAGATTTTTATGGGGCTTATACCTCAAGCACAGGATCAAAGTATGGGTATTGCTCACTTCCGCCTACTTAGGCAAATGGAGCAAATCAGTTGGTTCTTTTTGCGTATGATGTGGTCTACAGTGGGTCTTAAGGGGTTTGTGGAGGCACCATTAGTTGATGGGTGGTTCCTTAGACAACCCCTCAAGAAGTTTTTTAAACATTTTTAGAGTTCCATAACTCATTCGGTAAAAATTGAATACTTTATGATCACTTTGTTAGCCGTTTGTCTGACTGTTATCAACCCTTTTCCTCAGGAACAGGTAGACTTATCGTGCTGATATTTATTTCACATACAAAGGTCTATTGTCCCTTGTTGGTGCAAAAATTGAAGGTTCTAAGTCAATGCAATCGAAGTCTATTTTTTCGTACTAAAACCGACCCGCAGTTTTCAAGACGAGCATACATAGTAAATTGCTGAAATTGTCATTCTATACTCCTAAGATCCAAATCTTGCACAACCTTGAAAAAGTTCTTGATATCTTTATCCAGTTTCAAGATACGGAAATTCCATGTTATCCTACTTGGATATGTAAAATACCCACTTAAAATCGAGTGTGAGGCGGCAACGTAGTTTATGAAATGACATAGCACAGAGAAGCACGCTGTAAAGTATCTCTGTTATCATCAGAAGGGTTCTGGAAATCATATGCTGTAGTACCGAAACACATGTAAAACTTTTGTGCACATAAAATCTGGTCTGAGGTGTAATATTTGTTTTGTGTTATTTCAATTTCATATTGGTAAAATATCAAAATTTTACTGGCCCAAAAAGTTTTTTCCATATGAGTGAAATGTCACATTGTGCTAGGAAATAAAAGGAAACATACGAAAAAATGCTGCTATCAGAGCACAAAAAAGGCGAATATGCTTTTATTTAAAAGCTCTGACTGAAAATCGGGGTACCGGCTGCCTCATTAAAGAAGAAACTGCAGGAACTACAAAATACGAAAATTCTCATCTTTTCAATTCCATGTTGGCATGGTCTTCCATCCTGGTCTTGTGTGAATGTTGAAGTGAGAAGAGTAAATGAAGAAACGAAGAAAATTTGTAAATACTTTAAAAATGTCTGTTTTGTAAATATAACTAACTTAGATACAAGATTCCACACTGCTCATGGTCTTCATCTGAATCAACTCGGAAAGAAGTATATGAGTAATGAAATCATAAAAGTAGCCAATGAGTTAGGCATAGCAAAAATCGATAGCTCTGAGTCAATACAACTTACATTTAGGGAAAACTCTTTTTTAGAGGTAGCAAAGAAGGGCCGAGACCAACAGGTTTTCCCAGATTCACACTGGACGACCAGATTAAAGATAAGAACAATAATAAATGTTGGTAACACTAGAGAAAAATATAGCAGTAATGACGATTGTCCCCATAAGAAAATTACTCACCAGCTTTGTCTCTCAAGATACGTTATCTCAGTATTGAAAGTATAAGTGGAAAACACGTAATTTTAAACGAATTTGCAAATGAGAACCTATTTGATGCATTATGCTTAAGTGAGAACTGGTGTAAAGGAAATGAAATATATTTTCATGTACTAGATGATTATCACTTAGCAAACAGCTTTGGCAGAGAGCAGCATATTCATGGAGTTGTATCAACTTACATTAAGAAAGAATTAATAAATTGTAGTAATGAACTAGATCTAGGAGTTCTGTGCAGTGATATACATTTTGAAGCCACAGGTGTATATATGGATCATTTAAAAATTGCTATTGTATCTCTTCATAGATCACCAGATGGAAGTTCACTAATATTTTTAGAAAACCTTCAGACTATACTAAATTTCTTTCTTAGTCTTCAGTGGAAGAAATATAGTATAGTGATTGGTGGTGACATCAATGCCGCATTTGATGTAAACAAAGACGTGCACACCGTAAACGAATTTAAAAACCTATTACGACAATTCAATTTCATTTTTACGAACTGCAAACCCACAAGACAGTCCACATGCTTACAAATGTCAATAAAGAGTTACTGTCTTCAGGTGTAGCTGTCTTTGATTTCTCGGACCATGACTCAGGTTGGGTAAAATAGGTACAGATAGGCCTAATATGGACTATAAAGAGTTTAAACAGCCTAAATAGTCATCACAAGACCAATAATGCAAGAAAAATTGTCTAATTTCATGGTCTCACTCAGTAATTATGACTGGTCACATATGTTTAACAATAATGCCCAGGGCTCTGCCAATACGTTGTTCGATAGATTTTTTCATTATTTCTTAAATATTTTCGAGACCAACTGCTCTCAATACAAATGTAAAGTTAACCCTAAAAGTAACAGTAATAACACAGGGATAAGAATCTATGGTATACTGCTCAACTAGCCAATATGAAAAGGGAGTTGTTGTTGTATAGAGATTCTTATAGACTTCAGAAAACAGATGTGGTTAAACAAAGGTACTCAAGAGCACAAAAGGAATGTAAGTATGCTTTAAATGAGGCCAAAAAACAACATAACCTAGTCAGCATTGAGTCATCAAAAAATAAATACAAAAAAGCATGGACTATAATAAATTCAGTGGCCAAAAGCAAGCGGAAAGCTGAGGTAGAAATTTCAGCAGATGAATTTAATAACTACTGTATAAAATCTGTTTACCAAATTAGGGTAAGCATTGGGAGGCTGCAAGAAACTGTAGCTGATATCATTAAATATCATCATGTAGACTACACCCTGAAAGACAGATTCCTTTTAACGAGGTCACACCAGATGTTGTTTTAACTATTGTAAATAGTTTTAGGCCCTCTGTTAGGGAAGATATATATGGTATTTCTTGTAATATGTTAAAAAAGATAATTGGGCACACAGTATATCCTCTTACTAAATGTGTAAACAGATGCTTAATTGAAGGAGTATTCCCAGATGTATTACAATCATCCAGGGTAGTGCCCATTTACAAGAAAGGAGACAAAAATTGCCCATCTAGCTATCGCCTAATATCTCTGACACCCATTTTATCAAAAGTTTTGGAATCCATCATCAACTCCCAAGTGTGATTATCTGACATGTAATAACATTATTACTGCAGTACAATTTGGCTTTAGGAAGGGCAAATCCACAGTCCATGCTATTGACTCCCTGATTAAAAAAGTGCTTAATGCTTATGAAGGAAAAAATTTTGCTCAGGTTACCTTTTGTGATCTTAGCAAAGCCTTAGTTTGTGTGGAGTATATTTCACTCCTCAACAAACTAGTTTATTATGGAATCACAAACAGTGAAGTTGACAACATCTTCGAATCTTTCCTCAGCAACTGTAAACAAATTGTTTGTATTGGTAAACAGAGATCACAGCTAGCTGAAGTTAAGTGCAGCGTGGCACAAGGCTCAGTATTAGGACCTCTGCTATTTATCCTAATGACAAACGATCTACATATTACATAAATACCCACTCCATTCTCTATGCAGATGATATCACTTTTTTCAATAACAGCTCAGACATGGATATGCTCCAAACTGTGGCAAATGACACAATATCACAAACATCAGTCTGGTTTCGAGCTAATGGGTTCCTGCTTAATGAGAATAAAACTCAAAATATTGTATTTAGTTTAAGAGGTCTGCCAGTAGCAGACTTCATGGATAGTTTTAAGTTCTTAGGTATTGTTATAGATAGTAAATTGACTTGGGAGCCACATATTAAATACATTAGTGCAAGGCTGTCTAGAGTGGTGTATTTGTTAAAGAATTTAAAAAAAAACAAAAAAAAAAAAAACATGTATCTGCAGCCTAGGTAAGATCGGCCAACTTTGCTTTTTTTAAAAGCATTATATCTTATGGGCTTTTAATATGGGGCAATAGCTCACATCTTTGGGACATTTTGTTACTTCAGAAGAAAGTAATTCGAATTAACACAAACAGCGATAAACTGGCCCACTGCAAACCACTGTTTATCAGCTTAAAAGTATTAACTGGTATAAACTTGTATATTTACACTGCCCTACTGCCATATAAAGAGCAACTTATCAAAATACCAGCGTAGAAGAGATATACACTCTCATGGAACCAGAAATAGTATAGCCATCTTGACATACCTTACAACAGATTATCCAAGTCACTGAACAGCTACAAAGTGGTGGGTATGAAGATGTTTAACAAACTGCCACTAGAATGGGTAGATGCTCCATTTGATTTATTTAAAGACAGTTGGTTAGCTGAAAATCCTTGCTACTCACTTCAGGAATTTTATGACTGTAAAATATCATAGTGGTACCAGTTTGGAGAGTACAGCATAATTTCTTTAACTGAGTAATTTATGATGCAATGTTTTCATATTAATTGATTTTAAATGTTGTATTTCATGGAAAACCAATAGTGACATAATGAACTTCTTGTATATATGCTGTATAACTTGTATATATGTAACTTGACTTTGTCAATTGCTGTAATAGCTAAACGACAATAAAATTTCATTCAATTCAATTCACTCTACTTTCCTCAGTACCAGTACCTTATAAATTTTGCCGAACATTTTGGCGTGCAAACATATTTGCGCACTTATTGCTCATGTGCTGCCCTAACAGGCAACATATTTAGAAGCTACAGTCACACCTGACTTCCTGCTACCTGCGCTCCAGCCCTGGTTATCAGCGTTCACTGTGGGTAGTGGATGGTAGTAAGCTCTCATTTCTGGTTCACAAGGTCTGACTACCACCTGACTGTCTTTTTAACACTCCCTGTTATATGTAGGATGCTTACAAAATCCTATTATCTTCAGTGATTCTTATTACAACATTAATTAGATTTCTTGGCTGATGCAACACTCCTTTGTCTCAGCTTAAGGTATTTATAATATTATGTTCAAAAATGGAGTTGATAGGGTAATAACTTGTCACTTTTATATCTCAGGGCGTTTTTCCAGATATGTTTTATTATTCACTTCTCTGTTTATGTTTCATGTTGAATGAATGGGGTTCAGAGAAACATGTCTTTGTATAGTTTGTTTGAAGCGGAACACCGCCTCACCAATCAGAGCATCACATTTAGCTGATGGGCAGACTGGGTGGGTAAGCACAGTGATTAGGACACATTTGGGAGGACAACAGTTCAAACCCATGTCTGGAAATCCTGATATAGGTTTTCCATGATTTTCCTAAATTGCTTAATCAAATGCTGTGGTTGTTCCTTCGAAAGGGCACAGCTAGTTTCTTTCTTCATCCTTCTCTACTCTACTACTTTGTTGTGCTCCACCTCTAATGACTTTGTTGTCGAAGGGACGTTAAACACTACCTCCTCCTCCTATGGCCAGTGACAGTGAGAAGATTCCATTGTTTTGTTCTCATTTCCTGTAATCATCATTCAGACACTGTAATTATAGAAAAAACAAATTAGAGTATGTCCTGTTTGGTGGCCAGGAATGTGGGTACTTCTGATGAACTTCTGCATCTGAATATCTCTAAGATAAAGAACTACCCTTCAGTTGAAGTACTGTAAAGTTTATATGCAATGGAAATTAAATATGACTGAGTAGATATTTTGCACTTGACATAATGTATTTTTTCCAAGACTACTACTATTACTCCAGACACAGACAAGTAAAATTATTAGAGCTGACAAGGAATCTTGTCTGCCTGAATAACACATTGAGTTCAACATCATGACAGATTTATTTCCAAAAGACGTGAAGTATACGGAACATAGCATATCGTAACACATCTATTATCTTTATGCTTGTGTTCATAAAATTAAGTGTACTGACGTATGGATGAAAAAGTTGAACAGAGGGTAACATATTGACTGATTCTAACTTTAAAATGGATACTTGATCTGACTGTAACTAATACTATTGACAGTGATTGTGAACTGTTGACTGGATGCAAACTGCCACAGTGCACTTAAATCTGACAGCAACTGTTGTTTATATGAGTGTGCTGTGCAGTGACCGAAATTCACTCTAAAGGTTCCTAGCACTGCTGCTGCGAAATGCTCACCATGCGCATGTAGAAATCTCAAATTCAGAGGCCAGTGCTGGTCTGCATCGGGTTGAATGGTGGATCTCTTTCTTCTCCTCTTGTTTGGATCCAAGTTTTTCGCCTAGACTCCATGGCACAAGCTCCTATCAACTTCCCTACTCCATCTTTTGTCCACAGAAGTAGGAGGCTAACTTAAATTCTGTAAGGTTTAACAAATCTATACCAGTGGTCACATGATGTTCAGAGAGGCAGACTATATCAACTGAGTTTGATGACCCGAATTCATCAATGCACATAAGTAGTTCATTAATTTTACTTCTAAGCCCTCGAATATTTTGAAGCAATAAAGATAGTTGGCATTTCACATTTACTGAGATGAAATCGGGTGGAAATAAAATTTCTGCTGATTGCTGTAAATTTTTAACCAACAGCTGTGTTCGCTGATCCAATGTGCCAGGATTATGCCGTTTGATTTCTTTATCAAACTGAAGGTTTGTTTCAATCTTTACTTCTCTCAGAACTTGACTTCGTTCTGTCCTACCTATCCTAAAAAAGGTGCTGCTCCAACACCTATGACCACTGGTATATTACCACTCATGGCAGTGCCTCCCCCCTTACATTTCCTGCTGTTAGCCTAGCCAGTTTACCCTTCCCTTTCCTGTTGAGGTGTAGGCCATGTCTAGTATAATCCCACCTACTGAGAGAATCAACAGGAACCAAACCAATATGTGAACCCGCACCCAACCCAAGCAGCCGTTCCAACTCCAAATTAACTCTCCCGACAGAAGAGTTTAAATGAGGTCAGTCGTGGCGTCTCAGAACAGGCACAAACTCAACACCGGTATGTCTCGTTGCTGATGCAATCTTTGCCAGGTCACACTGTATATTGTACCCAGGATCTCTGTCAATACTATTGCCCGGCCCACCTCCACACCACACGACGGAGTCGACTTCTGTGCTCCCCAGACCTGGCCAAATTCGCTGGTTCCTCACACTTCATGAAAATCCTGAGATACTCCACATGGAGTATTCGCGAAAAAAGCTAAGAACCGCCAACTGAAAATGGTAGCGCCCTTCTGCGCCAATTACATACCACTCAATGTACTCTACAGCCTCCCTGCATAAGACAGGAAAAAATTGTTCCTCCAATTCTAACACGTCTCGAGCTATTGAACAGGCGTCTACTGTTACATTTTCTGATATAAGGTCTGTGTCCCAATCAACACACTGTTATTTCGCGTTTGCAGAAAACTGCAGCTTGTGTGGCTATGAGGCTGGCGACACAGCATCAGGTGTCCTGCAGTGCCGCCCCCATTTCAGCCGCTTTGGCAAAATGTTTTCACAGGCCTAACTGATATTGATCTTGTACAAAGGTTTCCAGAAAACAATGCGAGGACCCCTGCTGAAATGGCAGAGAGCACTTCTCCTTGGCCAGGAAGAATAAGTCAGTACCTTCGTCCATCACAACTCGGGAAAAACAACCCTAAGAGGTTCTGCATCTTGCCTCTGGGACAATGCACTGTGGCTCACTCAGGGCTCGCCGCTTCCTGAGGTCAGTGCATCTTCTGTGACTTAAACCATATCCCCTGACTCAGCTTCTGCTGTCCAAAACTGGCCAGAATTTCTCTTCACTTTGTTGTTACCCGCTCTTGCGAAGTGTCACATTCTCCAAATTGGCACAAATAACCTTCCTTGTGACAGCTGTGACTGTCCTACAAAGTAGGTGCTCAGTTCCACAGTCTCTAATAACTACATGCACCTAGCCACCACTGATTTCAGTATTACAACCACTGTCGACCCTCTTTAATAGTCTCATTGACCACAGAACCTTCCTAATCTAATAAAGTAACCTAATTGCATTCATCTGTTCGACTGTGAAATAAAGTTGAAGAAATGTGGGAACAAAGTACTTGTCATTTTTCACAACCTCCCACTCACAGTAAATTTTTGCCCAGGATTGTTCCACTTAAATTATGAAAATGGGGCATGGACGAGCAAAACTTTGAACTTGGAAATTTACCTGCACATCAATTAATCTGAACAAAAATATAAAAAGGGGGAAGAGGACATCATTGCCAACCTTCAGAACGACGAAACACAATGAACAACAACCAACACACATACTTCTCAGGGAGCCCATCAGGTATCGACAAATGTAATTTACTGCTGGAATCAGAGCTGAAGGCTGTGCTGCATGATGCTAACATTTGATAGGAGCATATGATCTCCGAAAGCATCGAAGTCACACAGTTAGACAATAAGAACTGAAACAGAATGTATTCAGCGTGACAAAAACCTACCTCATTTACTGAGTCCAGATAAGAAATGCCCAAAAAATTTAAAAAATGTTAAAGAATCTTTGTACCTCCACGAAAATGTGGTCTCTATGATTCCATTTCGAAGAACAGGACTTTTAATTGCATTAGTGCCCCAACATTCAATAATCCCTTCTCATTAACACTCATTCAGTCATGACAAATGCACTGCAAATGAGACATGTAAATGTATGACATGTGTAAATAATACTAATATGTGGAAATGTGTAACTGCACACAGTAAATAATGGTGTAATTTGACAATGAATACGCTATTAAATATGAATATAACTGAATCCAAGAATGTGTTGAAAGGGGCGTGTGACAATAAAAAGTTCGAGTGGATGACTGAGTAAGTGCATACTGTAAATTACAGTGTGTAGATAGAAAGCTAAACACAAAATTTGCAAATACATACAAACAAAAAAAATGTGTTATCCACATATCACTGTATAAGGTATCACTGAATAGAAAGTATTAACTTTATAATAAAAAATGCAAGAAATGGCGTATGAGTCAAACACAGATGTTAAATACATATTATATGTGATTGATCACGTGAACAATCTGTTATAGATTCTGGAGCCGTGTGGTCTGAGGCGTCTCGTCACGGTTCACGCGGCTCCCCCCGTCAATTCGAGTCCTCCCTCGGGCATGGGTCTATGTGTTGTCCTTAGCGTAAGTTAGTTAAAGTTAGATTAAGTAGTGTGTAAGCCTAGGGACTGATGACCTCAGCAGTTTGGTCCCATGGGAACTTATCACAAATTTCCAATTTACAACCTCAGCTAATAATTGCGCTGTAGCTGTTACCGAATGACTTATGAGCTCCTCTTTGCTTTGAGTTGTGCTTGATGGTCGTTTCCTTTTCTCATTTTGAAAGGAGTGCAGAGAGCAATCTTGCTCTGTCACAGGGTACGAATACGACTGTCACAACACCAGATGCGATCAGCGATCCGTATGTCCATTATTACATCGGCTCTGCCTTCCCAGGAGCACAGAACATGAATGTAGATTGCCAGCCCTGTGCGAGGGAGGCGTGGCTTGTCCCCCTACTCTGCTCTTCTTTCCTCGACATCCAAAACTCCTAATTTGTTTTACGTTCGCAGCTGACTGCCAGAAAAGGGTCCGCTACAACATGAGTGCCAGTACAAGAAATAGTAGAGCATGTGTAAATTATTCGAACTTGTAATCGGGATTTTGCAAAAAAAATTTAATCAAATTATCAACATTTAAAACTAAAAGCATTGTACTCACCAAAAGCAGCAATTCCGTGACTTTGGGAAGATAGCTTCAGAATAATTAGTAGGAACTGTATTGGAAATCCATTCATCCCTCCTTCTTGTTGGAAACTAAATTTGTCATCTCAACTTGAGATCTTCAATTTTACGCACAAATGACTTTTCACAGGATAGCATCCCTAAGGCACTCAGTCATTCATCTTTCATGGTGTTTCACAGAAAAGTTTTAATTCTCTTGAGCGTTGAGAAGCACTACTCAGCTTCTGATGTCGAGATAGTCGTCGTGATTAGCAGTTTCAAATATTTAAGTCTCTTCGAATGTGTTACAAAGTTCATCCTCTAGAAACAGAGAAGGAAACGAACTGTGCCAGAAACTGCTCTCAACTCAGGCCTAGCACAGATGACTTGAAGCTCACCCTTCTACTTTCTTTGTTTCAGAAATGTATATGTGTCTGTAATTTCATGGTATCTGTCTGGAAAATTTGTGATGTATTTGTCAAACTGATTTACATCAAATAAGTTGGCTGCAATGAGGTGTCCAGTGGACGAAAACGTAATTCTATTTCAGAAAGGATGACATTGCACACTTCCAAAGCATCTCCTTTTTTATGCTTCTTGGCAGGCATCGTTTCATCATTCTCGAAACTAGCCTCGTTAAGGATGGAGTCAATGTCATCTCTGATGTATTCAGGACTTCAGAGTTCTGATTGTCTTGCTTTGCTTTGGTCAGATCAGTTAAATTCTTCTGAAACTGAGTAAAAAGTATGTCTCCATGAGGCATTATCTTATAGACAAATGATAGCCAGAAAATGAATTCATTATCTTGAAGTCTTTGTTTGTATGAACCAGCTTTTTCAATAGTAGAATATAGTTTTATGCTCTCCCTTGTTTCAGTGACTTCCATAACAGTAAAAAAATTTTCTCTGTTTTCAAAAAAGGCTTTTACTACTCGCGAATGGTAATTCCATCTCGTGACATACACACGGGGCAAGCTTTTTTGAATAATTCTATGTAATGCTTTTGATCTCAGTGGCGAGTTAGAAAAGAAAGAAGAAATACCTGAAAGATGTGCAAAAAAGATGCGGGCTTTGCGTAACAGAAGCTGCCATAAAGTTGAACTGATGCACATAACAAAGGATGAAGTTTGCATTCGGGTATTCGTCTTTAATTAATTTCTGAACCCCATTCAACTTGTCACTCATAACATTTGCACCATCATAGCTCAGAGCTATTAGTATTTCTCGGTCATGGCCAATTAATGGCTGTAGTATGAGCATTCTGACTTTCTGGATTAACAAATTTCCATAATCTTTCAGCAGATTTTCCCTCAACAACATAACCCAAAACAATAACCAATTGAAATTCGCAAGACACATCTGTGGTTTCATGTGCGATTATTGCAAAATAATTGGCACATTTTATTTCTTTACTAATTTCTTCATGGTACACTTCCAGCATGCATTGCAGTAGTTCGTTCTGAACAGTCTTAGAAATGCTTTTGAACACTGAAGCTTGAAGGAGATGAACTTGAAGATCTTTATCCAGTTCTGCACTGAACTGAATTACCTCACAAAAAAAAAAAAACTTATTTTGAGAGGCATCAGATTCATCGTTTTTCCTGAGAGCCAGTTCCAAAGCACCACGAATAGAATACAGTTTACAATTAAATTAAATACATATCCACTCTTTTCTACACATATGTTTTGGCTGTCAGTTGTTTGTCTATATGCGAATCTAACCTCTGCTGAATGTTGCTTTTGCCTAGAAATGAAAGACTAAACACATCATTCATGTGTCGGTTTGATAATTCATGCACTTTCATTTTAGACCATATATGCCCAATATCAGTTATTCCTGTCTCACACCAACTGACATCTCCCCCAAATAACACACAATAAAAACAAAAAACAGCATTGCTTTCTTCACAGTCATGAATACTTTTGTTCTTTTGGTAAATTTCTGGATTTAACTTAAGGCATTGATTTTTTGTTTACTCTTGCTGATTCAGATTTGAGAGTGACCAACCTAGTATTTTTTATCTGAATTTTTTCACTGGGAGTCCTATCGATAAATGGCGTTTTTAATAACTCATTTATTTTGGTCATATTTGCTGTTTTCAGAATCAACTGAGTTTTTCCTTAACAGGTAACGTTGTGCACACTGCTATGTAAGGTCAATTACCTGACCTCACAATAACTAGAATGTGTCTGTACAGAACTGTACAACATGAATGTAACGTGTATAAACAGAAATATTACACCGTTGTTAAGATGCTCAATAAGTGGTGAATACGTTAGTTTTTTTGTTCTGTAGCTATAGCTCTGCTGTTGTGAAAAATACCGATATTGAAATAATGCCTCTTAGAGGCATAATTATATTCAAATTATATGTAGCTATTTACAACGCTATTTAAGTGTATTATTTCTGTATTCGATTTAATTAAGCATTAATGTGTGTTTAGGAATGCATTAGCATTAACTTGCAGAAAGATTGTAAAACTGGATTATAACTTATAAGAAATTTGCCCCCCTGTGTATTCAAGCATGATCGCTAGATGGCAGATCATGCCTCTGTAAGTTCTGCGCTTTAATCCTCTCTGGCAGAAGGAACGTAAAGCTTTGAGTCAGACCAGCTGTGGCTCCATGTCCACCATGTGGAAACTGACGGCCGAGTGTTTCACACAGTGCTTGTGACGGCAGACGGAGCCAATCTGCAGTTGGTTCCAAGCTTCAGAAAACTACCACGAGAGTGCATGCAGCAAAACGCGCCTCTTCAAATCAGAAAATAAATACTCTGAAACAATGTTTTATGCACAATTTGCATAGATTCTCTTTATTTCTTTTTCATACAAGTGGTGCCATGGCACAGTGGCACTATCTCACAATTCGCTCCTCTTATAATATTTGCATGATGGGTTACAAGTACAAAAAAATGTGGGTATATGAGGGAACAGCATGTAATGTGTGTGACTGTCCATGGTGCAGTATACACTTAAGAAACTATCAAATCCCGCCATTTACCTTGCTGCAGTGTGCATATGTTCTGTTAACCACGCACCATCCATAACCCACAACTTCTTAAGATTATGTCTAACTGTTCCCTTCACCACTGTGCTACATTCTTCTTGTTCTTACATGATGCAGGGGTCAGTGTGTGTTCTGGAGTTTTGGAATGTGGCACTGGAGCCCATACTACAGAAGCTACACGACGGTGCTACCATAACCAGACAGATGGTTTTTGCAGAAGGCTGGTGTCAGAAGTGTTAAATCGTCTTGGTTGAATCTGTCAGCTAAGGACCCTGAGCAAAACTCTAGATGGCCATTGTCTAGGTATCTCATAACTCTTCCTTTGTCTTTAACCAAACCTCCCTGCAATGTTGTCTCTGATGTAATTTAGACCCGACCAGAAGTAGGAGGGTGCACAATTTACTGTATTCAATGTATCTTGAAGGAACAGAATGAGCTGAGTTCCAAGTAATCAATACACTTCAATATTTTGCTTTTGTAAAGAGTGCAAAACGTGTTTCAAATCTGCACTAACCAATGCTAGTGATAAAGATTAGTATTCTCATTCCAATAATGTAACTGCCATTCTGCGAATGCTGTTTGTGTCAATCTACTCACATCACCCGTCCAATTGCAATGACCTCTCTAGATGCGTGCATGCTGATGAGTGTAGCACTCCTTGTTGGTGTATAGTAGATACGAGCAGTATCTCACAAAACCCTGTTGCTAACTTAAAATCACTGCAGTTATGAAACTGAAGACTCGATTTATATCCAAGATGTCACACAGATATGAAGTAATTCGCATATATCTTTGTTTGTCTAGAGGGGCTGAAATAGGTTTCCCATCACTTTGGTAGACAAACAACAGCAGGTAGATAGCGCTATAAGTCACACATATAACACATAGTTGTACACGAGTGGAAAGTAGATTATACCAAACAACTGATACACCCCAAGAGAACAACGTAAAAAATGGTTAAATGTGTGAAAAATGGCCTACCGCAACATTTCCCTCTCTCTAGAAGCCAACGTCAGTCTATCATTAAGTAATACCTCGTTACTACTCCTCTAAAGCAATTATTCCATCTACTTTGTATCATCCTTTAACCCACAGGTCCATGTCAATTAAGAGGCTGATGGTTCTTTCTTTTTTTCAGGAAAGCATCAAAGATGGCAGTCAACTTCTATTTATCATTATTATCTCAATAGATATACAGCAGCATATGTTAAAAAATAAGCAATTGTTCTGTAAGGTATTTGCAAGCTAACACTCCATGGTTGTGACTGGTGGAGAGTACAGAGAAGCACATTCTAAATACTGTTTGTTAGAGTTTAAAACATGTAAACAGTCTTGCACAGGGTCAAACATGCGATCCATTCTCACCAACCTGGTAATACAATGCTCTTTAGCTAAGGACACTTTACAAAAATCGATAAGGTGGTTGTCGAAAACTTTGGGGTCCCACCTGGGCTTGTTGACTGGTATGTATAAATTTATTACTCTACATTTGGTAGTCATCAACGTTAAACAAACTATTCCAGCAGCCTTATAGCTGTCCAATAAAAATTACTGTTTCCTTGGTTTCTGGCGCTTTCATACCAACTTTTTCTCATATTTCTCTTGCTGTCAGATACTCATTCCCATGTACAAGAATTTTCCTGCCAAGGCAGACATCTAAGTACTCCCTCATTCCCCTCAAATTTCCCTGCATTTTGGCGTATTTTCCCTCAATTTATACATATTTTTCGTCAATTTTTGTAATTTTACCTATTTTATGTCATTTCTGCTTACATGATCATGACACCACTTCTCACGGCGTATTCTAAAATTGCTTGTAAATGAATTAGTACAGTTGTCAACACCTTTGCTATTTTCTGTATGTGTGTGTGCAGCTGACACGTACCTCAAAGTCATGGTAGAAAAACGAACTGTATGGCTGTGGGCACTGATTCAATGTGTTAGTGCAAAAAACAATGTATCAAACTGCTTATGAAAGAACAACACAAGAATGCTGTCCATCTGTTTGATAGCCAATATGGTCTTCCTCCAGTACAAGCGATAAAACTTCACAGAGGTCCATGGAAGCGACCTCAATCACTGGTTGCCTGCAACAGTGGACCAGTACATACATATTTAATGGGATCACCACATATGGTCGATTCAACACATAGAGGGTATTTGTTTCCCGATATATCGGAAGAGAGAGACACGGTAAAATCTTATTGAGTTCTCGACCAGGTGATATTAGCAAAGTTTCTAGTACCTATTTTTATCCCACTGTGTGTTACAGAAATAACGTTCGGGAGAGGGGGAGAGAGGGAAAGAGAGAGAGAGAGAGAGAGAGAGAGAGAGAGAGAGAGAGAGAGAGAGAGAGAGAGAGAGAGAGAGACAGAGAGAGAGAGAGAGAGAGAGAGAGAGAGAGAGACTGTGATGTCAACAGACACTCACACACCATTACCCTGTGATATTTCTTGCATGATAATTACAGGAATATGATAAAGGAAATCAGTACTTGTATAGGGTTATATTTTTAGACTGTCATTCAGTATCGATGAATTGTGGGTATTAGGCTTCTGAATTCCTTTGTGCAGTCCATGTATACTCTGCATGGTTGAAAATTTCCTCCTGTACGATGGTGTGCTACTTTTCTCGTTGTGATAGCTCTCTACCTATTCAGCTTACTAACTAATGGACCAGTGCTGTTGGAACGTGACAGGATTTTGAGAGGATTAGCAGCGATCTCTGACTTTGCTGGACCATCAGCTCTACTTGCTCTGACAAATGCCAGCTATAGGACAAGAACGTATGTAACATAAATAAAAGACGCGAGGGCTTTTTAATCGTAATTATGGCCTTTATTCCTCGACAAACAGGTGAGGGTTTTGCTACTGGGATGCAATGGTAGGCCATGCAAAACGACATCCAGCTGATATGCATGTGGGCATACCATAATTTTTCAGACACTCTACATCTATAAATGATAATCACACTTCGTGTCAAGAATATTATGCTCATGGAAAATAACATTACTGTGGTCAATGTTCCAACAAGTACAGAGAAAATGACTATGTCCATTCATAAGGACGGTATAGATTTGATGTGGGAAATTGCGATTTCAGTGTATCGATAGCAATTGTTGTTTTTGTGGTCTTCAGTCCTGAGACTGGTTTGATGCAGCTCTCCGTGCTACTCTATCCTGTGCAAGCTGCTTCATCTCCCAGTAACTACCGCAACCTACATCCTTCTGAATCTGCTTAGTGTATTCATCTCTTGGTCTCCCTCTACGATTTTTACCCTCCACGCTGCCCTCCAATACTAAACTGGTGATCACTTGATACCTCAGAACATGTCCTACCAACTGATCCCTTCTACTAGTCAAGTTGTGCCACAAATTTCTCTTCTCCCCAATCCTATTCAATACCTCCTCATTAGTTATGTGATCTACCCATCTAATCTTCAGCATTCTTCTGTAGCACCACATTTCAAAAGCTTCTATTCTCTTCTTGTCCAAACTATTTATCGTCCATGTTTCACTTCCATACATGGCTACACTCCATACAAATACTTTCAGAAACGACTTCCTGACATTTAAATCTATACTCGATGTTAACAAATTTCTCTTCTTCTGAAACGCTTTCCTTGCCATTGCCAGTCTACATTTTATATCCTCTCTACTTCGACCATCATCAGTTATTTTGCTCCCCAAATAGCAAAACTCCTTTACTACTTTAAGTGTCTCATTTTCTAATCTAATTCCCTCAGCATCACACGACTTAATTCGACTACATTCCATTATCCTCGTTTTACTTTTGTTGATGTTCATCTTATATCCTCCTTCCAAGACACTATCCATTCTGTTCAACTGCTCTTCCAAGTCCTTTGCTGTCTCTGATAGAATTACAATGTCATCAGCAAACCTCAAAGTTTTTATTTCTTCTCCATGGATTTTAATACCTACTCCGAATTTTTCTTTTGTTTCCTTCACTGCTTGCTCAATATACAGATTGAATAACATCGGGGAGAGGCTACAATAAGCAATAAGGAGTGTAAATGATTCTACATGGAAAATTATGTCCAATCATAAGGAGGATACAGATTTACGAGGGTGGTTTGAAAAGTTCTCGAAATCACCACGAGAGGTCAGTGCTAGCGCAAAAGTTGTTCACGTGATATTCATTGGACTGTTGCCTGTAAACACGTGCCACTTCAGTGCTCTTGGAAGAGGGCTGTGGTGGTGACGTGGCTCTGTTGTTGCTCCCGCGTAGTGATTTGCGAAGATGGAAAAAAATCGAGATTCGAGCAGTGATTAAGACTTCGTAAAGAAAGGTATGAAAGCAAAGGATATTCATAACGATTTCCAGAACACACTGAGGGACTCTGCTCCTTGTAAGAACCCAAATATGAAACACCTAAAGAAAGCCCATTGGTAGCAAAAGAACTAGCAAAATTAGTTATCCTGACATTGATGGGAGCTACTGACAACAAAATTAACACTACTGCAAGTTTGACTAACAGGTATACTACGCAACTAATAATGTTTATTATAAAGAAAGAACTAAATGAAAGACTATCAGATGATACAAAGCCTGAAACTTTAAATAAATAATTCAAAATATATTCTTTATGAATGGAGATCTTAACTCAGTCTTTCTTGTAGATGTCGCAATGGTAGTAAGTCTATTGAACGCTACTAGATTGTCTCAAACCGATCTAAAGTTTTAAAAGTTTTCCAGTATCAACTTGACGAACTAGTCAGAATTTCGTACTGAAGTAAAATAACATTTACAGTTTAGCCAGACAACGAAGCAGTTATTATGTGTGAA
Source organism: Schistocerca piceifrons (assembly GCF_021461385.2). NCBI lineage: Eukaryota > Metazoa > Arthropoda > Insecta > Orthoptera > Acrididae > Schistocerca > Schistocerca piceifrons. The sequence continues at coordinate 508,024,100 of NC_060142.1, read as the reverse complement.
AGAAAAGTAAATCGTGTGTTGCCTGATCAACGCTGGGACTTAGCCTTCGTGATCTGTGATTGTCACGAACATCAAAGTACGTAGCAATATACCAACTGCTGACATAAACTCTATTAATAGCCTTGAGTAGGAAGCAGCTACAAGCAATCACGAAGAACTTACAGTTACACTGTGTTGTCGGAAGCTGTAGTCAATGTCAGAATCGCTGATGCAAATAGATTCAAGACCCTGAATGACAGATCGGTGCGTTTTCAGTGCAGGTTTAAATAATTACGAAGTTCAGTAAACTCCAATGTAACCTTAATGCTTCGTGTCAGCTACGTCATTTAATGGAAATTTGCTGCATAATGGTGAAATTAGCTATTTCTTGAGAGAACGCAGAAGTTAAAGGTGATTTAGTGAGCACCAAGTTTACACTGAAATACGACGCTTTCTGTACGTTGTCCAAAGAGTACTTTATTTTTGGAATTACGTCGTATTAGTTGTTGAATTAACACCATAGCGACGCCTTGTCGACGCCATATTAATTAATAAATCAACATCCTACAAAACTATGATGTGGCATCGGCTTGAGTGATGGACTTTATAATTCAGTATATCCTATTATCTGCGCTTGAACGCTCATTCGCAAACCGGGCATAAGAACTACAGTTACCAAGTTCGCTTAAGCTTATCAGCCTGTCGCCAACATGCGGAGCATATTTGGTTAATTGTTTCAGATCAAGGGAGTTGTTGCGCTAGCAAGTGGTGCAGTCGCTGTGGGTTCAAAGTAAAGAAGACCGACAGACTTAGAACACCAGTGCTTCAATTTTAAACAAGGGCCGCTTACACATTCCGGCGTGCTGCTCCATCGATACGCTGATATCAGTCTAAGGGAGATAGTGTCTGAAACTAATCACCCAAGCAAGGAGTTTGTTTTTAACAATTACAGATCGGAGTTGTCGCGATCGACGGACGCTGTCCCATGTCAACCAGTCTGGGACAACCATCACCATCGAGCCGACACAAATGAAACGCCACATCCTTCATGTTCAGCTGTTGCCAAATGGACAAATGATTTTAAATATTGTCGGGAGAGCTTAGATGTTGATCCGCGCAGTGATCCGCGCAGTGATCATCCACGATGTGTCACTACTCCAGAAATCATTGCAAAAGGGCACAAAATAGTCATGGAGGACTGCTGATTGAAAGTGTGTGAAATTGCTCACGCTTGCCAGATGTTATCTGAAAAAGTATATCACATTTTAACTGAAGAATTAGAAATGAAAAAATTATCTGCCAGGTGGGTGCCGCGACTCTTGACGCGCGCCCACACACATGTGCCGTCGCAATGGCAAAATTACATGAACTAAGGTATGAATTGTTACCACACCCGCCTTATTCACCTGATATGGTTCTGTCAGACTTCCATATCTTTCCAAAACTGAAAATTTTTCTTGGTGGACGAAGATTCACTTCAAACGAAGAATTGATAGCCAGAGTTGACAACTATTTTGCAGGATTGGAGGAAACTCATTTTCGAGATGGGGTCAAGGCACTGGAACTTCGTTGGACCAAGTGCATTAATCTACAAGGAGACTACATTGAAAAATAAAAAAGTTTCAGTGATGTAAGTAGATTTTTTATTTACCGTTCCGAGAACTTTCCAAACCACCCTCGTACATGAGAAACTGATACTTCCAGAGCCACAGTCGTTAGGAGGAGGTATTTCTGATACTTCGCTCACTGTCGAATTCAACAGATTGTTACTGCAATAGTAACATTTAATTGTAATGAAACTGATAAATATGTGGTTGGTTTCCTAGGATGACATGTCTTGACATATGAGGCATGTTGACGTAACGATTGGACATTTCTGGCTTAAGGTGCAAGTCGCTGTTTGGAGTTCCGAACCGGTCAGGCTGGGAAAGGGGATGCAGTTGACACAACTGGGTCGCCCTTCAGGTGAGAGAATAGCGAACTAATACTCAATATGTATTGGGCAGCCTTTGTGATCGCAGTTGTTGTGAGTATTCTCTGATTTTTATGTGAAAATTTGAGGAGATTCAATGCGACGAGTATTTACGCTGGACAGTTATTCCCCATCCATGTAAATTGATAGGCTGACTGCTTGTTCTGCCATTCTACACATTTCCCATCTTTATTTGGTTGAGAGAATATGGATTGTGATGTGTTGTTGGCATCGAGATAGTGAAACACAGGTAAAAGAAACATTTGCTGGTTGTACAAGGTGCATTCCAGTTCTAAGGCCTCCGATTTTTTTCTAATTAACTACTCACCCGAAATCGATGAAACTGGCGTTACTTCTCGACGTAATCGCCCTGCAGACGTACACATTTTTCACAACGCTGACGCCATGATTCCATGGCAGCGGCGAAGGCTTCTTTAGGAATCTGTTTTGACCACTGGAAAATCGCTGAGGCAATAGCAGCACGGCTGGTGAATGTGCGGCCACAGATAGTGTCTTTCATTGTTGGAAAAAGCCAAAAGTCACTAGGAGCCAGATCAGGTGAGTAGGGAACATGAGGAATCACTTCAAAGTTGTTATCACGAAGAAACTGTTGCGTAACGTTAGCTCGATGTGCGGGTGCATTGTCTTGGTGAAAGAGCACACGCGCAGCCCTTCCCGGACGTTTTTGTTGCAGTGCAGGAAGGAATTTGTTCTTCAAAACATTTTCGTAGGATACACCTGTTACCGTTGTGCTCTTTGGAACGCAATGGGTAAGGATTACGCCCTCGCTGTCCCAGAACATGGACACCATCATTTTTTCAGCACTGGCGGTTACCCGAAATTTTTTTGGTGGCGGTGAATCTGTGTGCTTTCATTGAGCTGACTGGCGCTTTGTTTCTGGATTGAAAAATGGCATCAACGTCTCATCCATTGTCACAACCGACGAAAAGAAAGTCCCATTCATGCTGTCATTGCGCATCAACATTGCTTGGCAACATGCCACAGGGCAGCCATGTGGTTATCCATCAGCATTCGTGACACCCACCTAGATGACACTTTTCGCATTTTCAGGTCGTCATGCAGGATTGTGTGTACAGAACCCACAGAAATGCCAACTCTGGAGGCGATCTGTTCAACAGTCATTCGGCGATCCCCCAAAACAATTCTCTCCACGTTCTCGATCATGTCGTCAGACCGGCTTGTGCGAGCCTGAGGTTGTTTCGGTTTGTTGTCACACGATGTTCTGCCTTCATTAAACTGTCACACCCACGAACGCACTTTCGACACATCCATAACTCCATCGCCACATGTCTCCTTCAACTGTCGATGAATTTCAATTGGTTTCACACCACGCAAATTCAGAAAATGATTGCACGCTGTTCAAGTAAGGAAAACGTCGCCATTTTAAGTATTTAAAACAGTTCTCATTCTCGCCGCTGGCGGTAAAATTCGATCTGCCGTACGGTGCTGCCATCTCTGGGACGTATTGACAATGAACACGGCCTCATTTTAAAACAATGCGCATGTTTCTATCTCTTTCCAGTCCGGAAAAAAAAAAAGTCGGAGGCCTTAGAACTTGAATGCACCTCGTATAGACACGAGAAAAACATACAATTATGAGTATTAGAAGCGTAGTTGACTTTGTAAAATACAAGGATGATCTGTAATCTGTTGTATCATTGCATCAATGTTCGTTAAAGAATACGAGTGGAACTATCAGTTTCCTCTATTTTCGAGTTTTCACATAAAAATATTCGCAGATGAGATAAGTTTCTAGTTACTCAACGGTTTGCAGCTTTGTCGTATCTGGAAAGGGAGTGAGATTGACACGAATTGGATTCAGGGGTCTTACCTCAGTCGATCGTCTAGAAGTAGGCGCGGGCAGCTTCTGCAACTCCAACAGTTAGAAGGAGCAAGCTAATGCTAAGGTGCAGGGTACGCAACTCGGTGAGGAGTGATTACGGCTGCAGGGTAGAATTCATAAGAGCCCTTATGGTTTGATAACTGAGAATCCCTACTGGCACTATCTTGCACTACTTTCTGTCAGTTGAATCTCTTACTCTGGAATCTATCTCCCTGGTTGTTGCGGAGCCGAGGCTAGCGAATAGTACTAAGTTCCCACTTCTGTCGTAGATCGACACGGAGCTTGCGTCGTTATACTCAGCAGATCTCGACTGACTAGAGGCTCCTCCTGACCCCCTATTTATACTACCTTCGAGTGACACGGAAAGCTTCTAGAATGTTCTATACCTCTTCCCTGGAGGCTGACCAAGTACTTAGCATATTTCCATCGTCGTGTGATGTGAGAAAGCTACTTTGATCCCTGTTATGCATTCGGCTACAGCGTCCAGCTAGTCACGAAACGCTATTTGTCTCCTGGCGCCGCTTCGTCGGCGCTGGCCCGTAACATCGACAAATACAGTCACAATGCTTCCGTGCTGGAGTGTACGCCTAGCTGCCTCTCCCACTGAATAAGTTCTAATACATTTAATTTGTACTCGTCGCTGATTGAGATTCGCTACAGTATCTCTCACATAACGATCTCGCAAAAGTTTCAGCTTTCTAGAGATATAATTTCCACTCTTTATCTTCGGAATTATACAGTGGAAGCGACTGGAATCATACTGCTAAGTGGCTGATATCTAGAACAATAGCATAAATGGTATGATATTCTGGCAAACCATGTGAAAATACATGAAATTCTGGAAATTTTCAGATGCTACTCGATGATTTCAGCATAAAAGTGTCACAAATACGTCTTTTTTGCGAGTAAAATCGGATATTGCAACTGATATGGGTTTCGAGATCAGTAAATTAATTCGTGATTTATGAAGCATTTCTCATCGACAAAGCTCAGAAAGTATATTTTACTGTAATCCAAGAGTCTGGGATGGTCGCAACTCGTTACAGAAACCACAGCAGCAAGCAGGCCAAACCGGAAACGGTACATTTTGCGGACACATTTGTGCCAGAGCAACCAGCCCAGTTCAGAGGGTGACCACTGTCTGTGGAGGGCGCTCTCATCATGCACCACGCCAACATGTGCGGGGGCAGTTGCCGCATATCCATTGGTCGTGGTGGATGACCGATCGATCTCGCGAGGAGTATCTAGTGCTGCAACTGTATACAGTGCATGTGCTTATGTTTTTGAGGTCCCTGCGTCTATGCGGTATATTTATGATTGTGTGGTGGTCGATAGCTGTACTAATGATGATCTTCTATGGTGCAGAATACGATAAGGTGGTACAATTGTTTGTGGTGATATGGCCTGGTTGGAAATCAGTTTCACACCGAAAAATTCGTGGTTTCCTCGACAGTAACAGAGCAGTGGAGATAGTTTCATTATTTCATGATATGTAGACCACTTTTGCAGGGTTTAATTGTCAGTGCAATATGCCTGCTGTATGTTTTTCGATCCGTACAAAATAGTCATCCACTAAAATGCTCGTAATTCACCCATCTGTAGAAAGTGGCGGACAGTGCTCTCACATCAGCAGCAGCAATTTGGTGGGTAAGTTCAGTAAGAACCAATCGGAATGCTCCATTCACAGGAAGTTCCATGATGTCAGAGAGTCACCAGACATCTTTTGTGGGGCGCATAGGAGTTTCTACAGACTGGTTCAGACAAGGCAGGGTTAGAACAAGGTACCTACGGGAAGCTCCGTTACGTCAGAGTCACATGATGTCTTCTTTGTTTGAGTGTTCGGAGGCAAGTCCAGGCAGATCAGCCTCCTCTGATTTGGACGTGTGGGATGGTGTCCCCCACCTGTCATTGTGGCTTTAGAGCATCTCCAGACCAGCAGCTATAGGACATCGAAAATTCACCGAAAATTCAAGCCATTTTTCTCGTCTGTAGGACAGTGCTTCGAATTCGAATCTTTTAGATACCCGATCTGCTGTGTGTCTGTGTAATATTTCGCAGTCTGTCGTGAGTTTCGAAGTGTGTCATAAACTTATAGATATGTAATTGTTCTGATTTTCGCATATGTCCTTAGACACCAGCATGCTTCGAAAAGTGAGAAAAATAAAAAATAAGAGCCGTAACATCCCTGACTTCAGCAGGAAGTATAAACTAAGCCCACTCAGCGTTTCAGAAAAAGTGATGAACTCCACAGCAGCTGCAGGGCTTATAAATTTTCTGTTTCTCTGACAGTGCCTTCAAACAAGCAGCTAAAACTCGAAAAGTGGTGCGCATCCTGTTTGGAGTTACAGAGATATTTATTTATTTCGAGTTATACGTGAAGTTATACATAAAGTTTAGGTCTGCGTCTTACTAGTTTCGAGACAGTGAATTTTCTTAACACCAGTTGTGAGGCATCTTCAATTTCAAGCTGTATTGTAATCTTTAGAAAATAAATAAATAAATTGTGTGAAATCCAGCCCTGTAAACTGGTTAAATAAAAAATATTTTGCACGGCATTGTCTCCTACAAATTGTTTAAACAATATTCCAATGCCTTAAATTGTTTAATCCAATGTGACAGATGACGTATTAATCTAATGTTGTGAGATCCCCCCAGGCTAACAATCCAACACAGTATGAGCGATTTTTCATGCCATTTTTTTCTGGGAGGGGTGGGACATCCTCTGGTGATGGCATCCCTAATTCTTTAAATAAAAGATGAAATTGTTTAAATACATACTATGTTAATCCTCCCAGTCCAGCCATTCAACATAGATTGAGCGAATTTCTTGTCATTTCCAGGGGCGCAGGTGTGATGGGTGATGTGGTGGGAGAGGGAAGGGAGGAGGGGAAAGGGAGGCTGGATGGGTTATGGGTGGTGGGGGAAGGGATCCATGTGCCGGCTGGGGAAAGCCTATCAGGGTGGTGGGGGTAATTAATTGGTCAATTAATTTAATATCAAACGTAACGTTAGCGACAGCCCCAGACGGTGCACAAGTCCCGCCCAATCACCCCCCTCCACACCAATCCATATCGTAACCTCCGCCCATGATCTGCTGCATGTTCCAACATCGAAGTCGTTCATATCACAGATATGCCAGTTATAACAAGGGAGAAAATCAGTAGTTAGTACGAAATACAGTTTTTCCGGTACCATTGTGAAAAGAATTAGAAATATGTTCAATGAATATGCGAGTTGAAAAATCATCAATGAGAAAGAAAAATAAAAATGGTATCCACACTGTCTTTTTTATTTCATGAGCTTTCATCTGCGCTATATCAAAAAATCTGATATTTGTTAACTGCAGTGAGCGCAAATTTCTGTCACATCGCGTAGTGTAAGAAATTCTGTTGGGAAATATTAATTGGTAGTATCGCCAAGGATGCTGTCCATTATCTCGATCGTCTAAAGTCAAAGTTGTGCATAAACAAGGCAAAGTCGATGTCTTGGTTTGTTTCTGATTACCTCATTAAGACTAAAGAATGTAAGAGTGGGATAATGTAGAAATGCGTAATGCAAGCAGTCAGATATTTATACAGTGACATTCTTCATTAACATTTGCCTGTGTAATGGGTGAATTTTTACTTGTGAATTCTTATGACTGCTTGCTTACAGCAGACACGAGATTACTTTGAGTTCTTCTTCAGTGTTTGAGAGCTTTAGAGCTGTGTACATAATTTCGTCAGTGTTTTTCCAACACATCTTATCGTACTTTAATGTCTGTTAGGTATCAGTTTTGACAGCAGTTGGCCACAACAGTCAAGATTGTGTATGATAACTTTATTGAGAGAGCATATCTATGTTTCATTTTGACAGTATTACACAAACTGCTAAGAAGTATAATCGCACAACACTGCTAGTATGAACAACCGAGGTAAAACAAAAAACGACGAACAAAAACGGCAGCGACGAGGACTACCAAAGATCATATTGATGCACTCTTGGTTGGTGTGGCGGGGGGGGGGGGGGGGGGGGGGGAAGTTGTGGACGGGGATAAATGGGCGGGGCTTGTGCAAATGTCCGGGGCTGTCGCTAACGGTTCCTGATATCAAGAGTATGCTTGTACCAGCTTTATCCCACTACTGTTACATGCTACGATTTGGAGCCCTCTGGTGATAGAGGGCTGCAAAACTATAGGTATGGAGGACAACATCTGCTTTATTTAAAAAGCTATAAAAGTTTCTGAATAAAAAATTCGGAGGCATATACTTTTCAGAACGGTCTCGTACATGGAAGTTCGATCTTTAAAGAATCGAGGGTTACTGGTTGGGCAGAAGACATGAATAACATTCCTTTGGAAATTCTAAAATCGTTGGGGAAGTGGCAACCAAGCGACTATTCGTGTTTGTGTGTAGAGTTTATGAAACTGCAGATGTGCTATCACAAAAATCTGAAAAATATCCACACAAGACAGAAAGGGGAGATAAGTGCGAAAACTATCTTACAATCAGCTTGACATCTCATGAATTCTGTTTGGTGACAAGAGTAATTTGTAGAAAAGTGGTAAAGAAAATTGAGCTTCTCTTAGGTAACTATCAGCTTGGCTTTAGGAAAGGTAGATGAACCAGAGTTAATTCTGATGCTGCATTTGATAACGGAAGTTAGACTAGAAATCAAGACGCGTTCATAGGATTTATGAACCTAGAATAAACGTTCGACAACGAGAAATGGTACAAGATTTTCGAAAGTCTCAGAAGAGTAGTAAACTATAAGGAAAGACAGGTAATATGCAGTTTGTGTAAGAACCAAAAAGGAACAATATGAGTGGAAGATGAAGAACGGAATGCTGGGATTAAAATGGGTGTAAGACATGGATGCAATCTTTCTCTCTGGCTGTTCACTCAGTACATCGAAGCAGCAATGATGGAAATAAAGGAAAATTACAGGAGTCTGATTAAAATCAAGTGCGAAAGAATGTCAACGATAAGAATCGGTGATGCAATTGCAATCCTCAGTGAATGCAAGGAAGAATGAACAATCTACTGAGCACACAATATGGATTGATAGTAAACTGGAGAAGGGCAAAAAGAATGAGGTGTAGCAGAAATGAGAGTAGTGTTGAATTCAAAGACACAACTGGAGACCAAAAAGTAGACTAAGTGAAGTAACTTATCTACCTTGAAAGGAATGTTTGATGGACGAAGCGAGGAAGATACAAAAAGCACACTAGCTCAGGTAAAGAGGGCATTCGTGACCAAAAGAAGTCGGTTAATGTCAAACATTGGAAATTTTTTTGTGAATTATTGTATGGTAGTGAAACACAGACTGTGGAAAAAGAGAAAGACAGAGAATCGAAGAGTTTGAAATGAGGTGCTATCGAAAGACATTGAAAATTAAGTGAACTGATAAGATCAGTAATGATAAGGTTCTCTGCACAATCGGAGAAGAAACGAATGTGTGGAAACACAGACAAGAAGTAGGGGCAGGATGATAGGGCATGTGTTACGACATCAGAGAATAACTACCATGATACTAGAGGGAGCTGTAGAGAGTAAAAACTGAAGGGGCAGACAGAGATTGGAATACATCCGATAAATAATTGAGGGTGTAGAGTACAAATGTTACTCCGAGGTGCAGTGGTTGGTACAGATGAGGAATTCGTGGCTGGCCGCATCAGACTAGGTAGGACAGTGATGGCTCAAAAAGTGACAGTTTCATTTAATTAGGTTTATTAGATTTTTTTCATTTTTAGGTCTGAACATGGCTGCAATGGACAACTAACCCGTCATATCATCTGACCGGCTTATCATTGTTGCCGTTCAATAAACATGAAAACTCACTTATCCTGTTATGATGATCCAATCTTGGAATGAATCTCACCAGATAATTTGTATCAGGAGTGTTTATCTGCATGTTTTAAAATTTTATTTTGAATATGTAGGGTTCCCAAATTTCTACTGCAAATCTGGATGCTGGCTGTTAAATACTTTCGGTTCAACTGAAAATAATTTTTATTTTGCATGTCGGTTTCCTTCAACTCAGCCTGACTTTCTGCCCCTCCAAACCACATCTGAATGACGCCATACGTGGGAGGACAACAGCGCCGCCACATATCGGAGCTTCATGAAACTATAAAGGCTGAAGCTTGCATATTCGATGATGTTCTACAGTAAATTCCACATTTTTTTCTACCAAAATTGGCCTAGAAAAGAAATGATTTGCATTACTTATTGAACGCCCCTCGTAGACTGTTCACTGCTGAGCGCACAATATGGATTGATAGTAAACTGGAGAAGGGCAAAAAGAATGAGGTGTAGCAGAAATGAGAGTAGTGTTGAATTCAAAGACACAACTGGAGACCACAAAGTAGACTAAGTGAAGTAACTTATCTACCTTGAAAGGAATGTTTGATGGACGAAGCGAGGAAGATACAAAAAGCACACTAGCTCAGGTAAAGAGGGCATTCGTGACCAAAAGAAGTCGGTTAATGTCAAACATTGGAAATTTTTTTGTGAATTATTGTATGGTAGTGAAACACAGACTGTGGAAAAAGAGAAAGACAGAGAATCGAAGAGTTTGAAATGAGGTGCTATCGAAAGACGTTGAAAATTAAGTGAACTGATAAGATCAGTAATGATAAGGTTCTCTGCACAATCGGAGAAGAAACGAATGTGTGGAAACACAGACAAGAAGTGGGGGCAGGATGATAGGGCATGTGTTACGACATCAGAGAATAACTACCATGATACTAGAGGGAGCTGTAGAGAGTAAAAACTGAAGGGGCAGACAGAGATTGGAATACATCCGATAAATAATTGAGGGTGTAGAGTACAAATGTTACTCCGAGGTGCAGTGGTTGGTACAGATGAGGAATTCGTGGCTGGCCGCATCAGACTAGGTAGGACAGTGATGGCTCAAAAAGTGACAGTTTCATTTAATTAGGTTTATTAGATTTTTTTTCATTTTTAGGTCTGAACATGGCTGCAATGGACAACTGGAACCCGTCATATCATCTGACCGGCTTATCATTGTTGCCGTTCAATAAACATGAAAACTCACTTATCCTGTTATGATGATCCAATCTTGGAATGAATCTCACCAGATAATTTGTATCAGGAGTGTTTATCTGCATGTTTTAAAATTTTATTTTGAATATGTAGGGTTCCCAAATTTCTACAGCAAATCTGGATGCTGGCTGTTAAATACTTTCGGTTCAACTGAAAATAATTTTTATTTTGCATGTCGGTTTCCTTCAACTCAGCCTGACTTTCTGCCCCTCCAAACCACATCTGAATGGCGCCATACGTGGGAGGACAACAGCGCCGCCACATATCGGAGCTTCATGAAACTATAAAGGCTGAAGCTTGCATATTCGATGATGTTCTACAGCAAATTCCACATTTTTTTCTACCAAAATTGGCCTAGAAAAGAAATGATTTGCATTACTTATTGAACGCCCCTCGTAGACTGTTTACGCTATCCAGACAAAGCTGAATATTTTTTAAGTTTTAAAATGGCTGCAAAATTCATTTACGCAGCTTTAGTGGTTGTTGACGAAACAGTACACTTGTGAACGGCAGGGTTATTAATGTTATTGTCCATTGCATAGATTATTACCACAGCGAAATAACCACACTGAAGTGCCAAAGAAACTGGTATAGGTGTGCGTATTCAAATACAGAAATCTGTAAACAGGCAGCATACGGCGCTGCGGTCGGCAACGCCTATATAAGACAACCAATGTATGGTGCAGCTGTTAGAACGGTTATTGCTGCTACAATAACAGGTTATCAAGATTTAAGTGAGTCTGCACGTGGTATTACAGTCGGCGCACGAGCGATGGGCACACAGCATCTCCGAGGTAGCGATGAAATGGAGATTTTCCCGCACGACCATTTCACGCATGTACTGTGAATATTAGGAACCCTGTAAAACATCAAATCTCCGACATGATACTGCTAGAACCGGACCAACAACGATTGAAGAGAATCGTTCAACGCGACTGAAGTGCAACCCTCCGGAAACTGCTGCAGTTTTCAATGTTGGGCCGTCAAGAACTGTCAGCGCGTGAACCATTCAACGAAACATCAACGATAAGTGCTTTTAGAGCCGAAGGCCCTCTAGTGTACCCTTGATGAGTGCACGACACAATGTTTTACGCCTCGCCTGGGCCCGTTAACACCGACATTGGACTGTTGATGACTGGAAACTGGTCGGACGAGTCTCGTTTCAAATTGCATCGAGCAGATGGATGAGTGCGGGTGTGGAGACAACCTTATGCATCCATGGACCCTGCAAGTCAGCAGGAGACTGTTCAAGCTGGTGGAGCCTCTGTAATGGTAGAGGCGTGTGTAGGATCCCTGATATATCTAGATATGAATCTGATAGGTAACACGTACATATGCATCCTGTCGAGTCACCTGCATCCATTCACGTCCATTCTGCATTCCAACGTACTTGGGCAATTACCGCAGGACAATGCGACACGCCACACGTCCAGGATGGCTCCTGGAACACTCTTATGAGTTTAAACACTTCCGCTGGCCACCAATTTGCCCAGACATGAACATTACTGAGCATATCTGGGATGTCTTGTAACGTGCTGTTCAGAAGAGATCTCCACCTTCTCATACTCTTACTGATTTACGGACACACCTGCAGGATTTATGGTGTCAATTCCATCCAGCGCTACTTCAGACATTAGCCGAGTCCATGCCACATCGTGTTGCGGCTTTTCTGCGTACTCGCGGGGGCCTTATATGATATTAGGCAGGTGTACCAGTTTCTTTGGCCCTTCAGTGTATACAGGGTGGTCCAGTGAAAGTGATCGGGCCAAATAGCTCACGAAATAAGCGTCAAACGAAAAAACTATAAAGAACGAAACTTGTCTAGCTTGAAGGGGGAAACTAGATGGCGCTATGGTTGGCCCGCTAGATGGCGCTGCCATAGGGCAAACGGATATCAACTGCGTTTTTTAAAAATAGGAACCCCCATTTTTATTACATATTCGTGTAGTACGTAAAGAAATATGAATGTTTTAGTTGGACCACTTTTTCCGCTTTGTGATAGATGCCGCTGTAATAGTCACAAACATATTGCTCACAATTCCTCAGAACGCATGCTGTTACAGCGTGATTACCTGTAAATACCACATTAATGCAATAAATGATCAAAATGATATCCGACAACCTCAATGCATTTGGAATACGTGTAACGACATTCCTCTCAACAGCGAGTAGTTCGCCTTCCATTATGTTCGCACATGCATTGGCAATGCGCTGACACATGTTGTCAGGCGTTGTCGGTGGATCACGATAGCAAATATCCTTCAACTTTCCCCACAGAAAGAAATCCGGGGATGTCAGATCCGGTGAACGTGCGGGCCGTGGTATAGTGCTTCGACGACCAGTCCACCTGTCATGAAATATGCTATTTCATATCGCTTCGCCCGCACGCGAGCTATGTGCCGGACATCCATCATTTTGGAAGTACATTACCATTCTGTCATGCAGTGAAACATCTTGTAGTAACATCAGTAGAATATTACGTAGGAAATCAGCATACATTGCACCATTTAGATTGCCGTTGATAAAATGGGGGCCAATTACCCTTCCTCCCATAGTGCCGCACCATACATTAACCCGCTGAGGTCGCTGATGTCCCACTTGTCGCAGCCATCGTGGATTTTCCGTTGCCCAATAGTGCATATTATGCCGGTTTACGTTACAGCTGTTGGTGAGTGACGCTTCGTCGCTAAATAGAACGCGTGCAAAAAATCTGTCATCGTCCCGTAATTTCTCTTGTGCCCAGTGGCAGAACTGTACACGACGTTCAAAGTCGTCGCCAAGCAATTCCTGGTGCACAGAAATATGATGCGGGTGCAATCGATGTTGATGTAGCGTTCTCAACACCGACGTTTTTGAGATTTCCGATTCTCGCGCAATTTGTCTGTTACTGATGTGCGGATTAGCCGCGACAGCAGCTAAACACCTACTTGGGCATCATCATTTGTTGCAGGTCGTGGTTGACGTTTCAAATGTTGCTGAACACTTCCCGTTTCCTTAAATAACGTAACTATCCGGAGACTTGGATGATGTCGTCCAGGATACCGAGCAGCATACATACCACACGCCCGTTGGGCATTTTGATCAAAATAGCCGTACATCAACACGTTATCGATCTTTTCTGTAATTGGTAAACGGTCCATTTTAACACGGGTCATGTATCACGAAGCAAATACCGTCCGCACTGGCGGAATGTTACGTGATACCACGTTGTTATACGTTTGTGACTATTACAGCGCCATCTATCACAAAGCGAAAAAAGTGGTCGAACTAAAACATTCATATTTCTTTACGTACTACACGAATATCTAATAAAAAAATGAGGGTCCTATTTAAACAAGGGCAGTTGACATTCGTTTGACCTATGGCAGCGCCATCTAGGGGGCCAACCATAGCGCCATCTGGTTTCCCCCTTCAAGCTAGACGACTTTCGTTCTTTGTAGTTTTTTCGTTTGATGCTTATTTCGTGAGATATTTGGCCCGGTCACTATCAATGGACAACCCTGTGTAGTCCACATTACCTGCAATGAAGGCATCCAATATTCTTATCACACTCTTAAAAGTCTTTAATGAAATATCATTTCAAATAAAATAATAGAATAATAAAATATTGAAGATCGTTCATCAGTTGATCAGAACTGTAATTATTATTAGCAATGACACATCTCGCTCCTCTTTTGGTGCGCGAATGAATTTGAGAAAAGTTGTCTGCCTACATAAATAGAACGGGACACTGATAGTAGGAGTACTTCCACGGCACTGTTTGAAACACACGCGTCGAGGCGCAATAGTGCTTCTAAAAGCCGTCATCGGAGCTGTTCCACGCGTCCTTCACTTATGCTGAGGTGGTTGGCACGGAAGATAGGCTGAGCGAGCGCGCTGCAAGTGACCTGCTGATATTGGTAGTTGACCTACATCGTATCCAAGTTCTGATGGGTCGCTGACGTCAGCTTTGGACTCTTCGTCTCCGTCCGTTCGCGACTTTTGCAGAGAACTCTGTAACCTCTGGTAAAAACATGGACTTGACGGCACAGTTGCCGCGATTTACGTATATTTCACATCCACCACATTGCTTATCTACTGCTTTCAGTCATTATCACAGTACCGGAACAAGCTGATAATTGTCGACGTTTCCGTGGTTTATAATCTCTATATTTACATGGGGCTCAAAAACTCGGATTTCTTACACTGATTTCCCAATACTGCTTCTGACTGATCACGTGAACAATCCGTTATAGATTCTGGAGCCGAATGGTCTAGGGCGTCTTGTCACGGTCTGTGCGGCTCCCCCCGTCGGAGGTTCGAGTCCTGCCTCGGGCATGGCTGTGTGTGTTGTCCTTAGCGTAAGTTAGTTTAAGGTAGATGAAGTCGTGCGTAAGCTTAGGGACCGATGACCTCAGCAGTTTGGTCCCATAGCACCTCACCACAAATTTCCCATTTCCAAATTGTGGAAATGCAGTTGTGACTGCCGGATTCCCTCTTCCACAATCGATTGTCGTTCCCATGTAAACGCTCAAACGTTTTTGAAAAGTGCTTGGATTGCAGGTCAAGTCTTCGTTTTAAAAAAGGTGGCGCTACACTTGAAATGGAGAGCAGTAAAAGTCAGCATCAGGCATGAGGTTTAATACTTTACTACTAACGGTATTCGCAACGCACGTTGCAGACAGTATCCACACTGAATGTAGCTGCGTAATTATAGCATTGTATGACAATTTGAGCGATATGTAGGGGGCCATCATTTGAAGCCGGTTCTTGAAACTTTGTTAGTAGACTTTCTCACGATAGTTTACGTCTATCTTCAAGAGTCTTCCAGTTCAGTTCCTTCAGTATCTCTCTGACAGTCTGCCAAGGATCAAACAAACCTGTGACCTTTCGAGCTGTCCTTGTCTGTGTACGGTCAACATCCCCTGTAATCCTACCTGGTACAGGTCATACACACTTGACTAATAGCGTAAAATCAGTCGCACGAGTGATTTGTAAGCTATCTGCTTTGTAGACTGATTGCAATTCCCCAGCATTCTACCAATAAACCGAGGTCTATCACCTGCTTTACCACCCCTGATCCTGTGTGATCATTCCATTTCATAACCCTACAAAGTGTTACGCCCAGGTATTTGTACCAGATGTCCGATTCTAACTGTGAATCATTGATATTATAGTCATATGATACTACGATTTTTTGTTTTGTGAAGTGCACAGTTTTACATTTCTGAACATTTAAAGCAAGTTGCCAATCTTTGCACCACTTTGAAATCTTATCAAGATCTGACAGAATATTTGTGCAGCTGCTTTCAGATAGAACTTCATTGTAGATAACTGCATCATCTGCAAAAAATATCAGGTTACTATTAACACTGTCCGCGAGGTCCTTAATGTACAACATGTACAGCGCCCACCAAAGAGTCCTCAGTCCAGTTACAAATTCCGCGCAAATTACCCAAACTAACATCATCCAGTGTTTTATAATGAACGCACTTAGCAACTTCCCGCGAACTTTAAACTTGATTTCAGTATAGGTGATTTCGATTCTTTCATGAAACGGGGGGGTTACTGGTAATGTCTAGTTCACCTCCTAAGTGAGTTAAACGACTAGGTGTTTATCTAGATAGATGAGAAAAGAAGTAACCGCGACTGACGAAATGCGTAATTTGTAACGTATAGTTATTGTCATCAGGATTTTTTTTCTTTTAAATTGTTTAGAGTGGCAACAGACTACTGACTACAGTAAAAGAATAGTGTAGCAAGAGACTACTGACTACAGTAAAAGAAGTAGGTAAATACAATTTTATCAGAAGTGAGCCTCGTGGTGAAGTGATGTATGTAAAAGTTCAGTGTTTATCTATACGTATCCATATCTTGTCTTCACTGTCCTTAAGCGAAATATAAATGAAATTCGGGTATTATGGGATTGTCGGGCAATATGGAATATCGAGATCTCTTCATACGTCAAGTGGTTTATCCAAGCAGAAGACACATGGTATACGTTAAAACGTTCTCATGATGCTGTGTACCAAGTCCAGTTCGTCTCCGGATGTCGTTTACGTTACGGTGAGTTACGGTACAGAAAAACTATTTCCGTAGTATGAAAAAAATTGGAGGTAAAAAATGTGCAATAATTATTGAAAATGTAGACTAACAATTAAAAGCATGAAATTTGTAAGTAAAAAGAGTGGTTGTGTATTGTTAGATTTTTGGCTGTGGACACACTTGATTCTTTTGTTATGTTGTGAATTCACAGATATAGCTTTTCAAGCAATATGGAATATTAGATATTCCATAAAACCCACATTAACTGTATAGGTGCTAACAACGGAGGTTAGATTGGATACGCATGCAAACAGATGAATGTAAAGCGAATAACTACTACTACATAAACAAATAATTGTTTGAGCACCTTGTTTTGTCAGATTTATTATTCATTTTTTCTATCATGGACAAGTAATTCTTTTAAGAGTTTAAATTAAGAGCAGTCTCAGAATTGTATTTCGTCTATATGAAATCTGTTGGTTTTTTTTTTTTTTCAAATTCACATGAGTCTCGGCGTTTTTACAACCCTATTCCATATTTCTCGATTATTCCGTATTGTGATGTGTACAGGGTGAACATTACTTCAAACCCGCAATCTGCCGGGACGGGTACCTGACTGGAAGTGAATGAAAAAAGGTCCTATGAAAATGCGTCCGGAAACACATCGTTGCCACGGTAGGTGGCGCTGTCGAACGAAAGTTCCTCTGACAACAGGCCGTGTGCAACACTGACTCAAAGGAAGGCTTCGGCTCTTGGCGCGGCGCAGGCATACTCATAATGGTGGTGTCTCCCTCTCTGACACAGGAAAATGTGAAACTATCGGCGGTAGTTTACCAATATACACTGTTCTGAGAGATTTTCGCCATCTATTAATTGTGCAATTCATTACACTTCTTAACAAATAGTGAACTCCTGAACTTAAATTTCCACCTTTTTTAAGGATTGACATACAAAAACAACTTCATGGTCCAGCAGCAACAGAATTCGTGCTTCTTTACCTTATTTGTAAATCTGAGGAAGTTACATTTGTACTGGGTTGCTTTTACAAGAAACTGTGAACATATTGATGCTCTCCTTTAGGTATCTTGGTTGACTATGGGGTGAGGAGCACTGAATGTTAATGAAATATCTTGCGATTGTACATGTTGGGGGAGGGTGTGGGGGACAGAAGAAGAGGCAAAAGAGATACTTGTTTTATCAAATAAAAATTTTTTATCTTATGAAGTTTCTCCTTTCTGTTGCAAGAGGGGAATGTTTATCTTTTCTAAAGTGCATGTTTAAAAAAGTTTAAGCTCAGCAGTATTTTCGATGTATGAAGCTATTTTGTTTCCTGTTTAGAATTCCTTTCGTTGAAAACGACAGTAATTTAATGACTGGCAACAGTTGGACATTTACACATGTAAATTAGTTCACATTTCCAGTGACAATGTCAAATGAAAATAAATAAATAAATAAAAGAAACAAGTTAATTGTAAGGGGGTTGGGGTAAGTTTCGATAACAAAATGGAACAAGGAAATATAGTTACCTGAATGTAAAATTTCCGAAGCTTGCAATGGGGCAAAGCATCTTCTCATATTGATCTACGTTTGTTTCGACAGGATTCAGTAATACAGAACTATGATCTTCATTTGTAGCTTTACGATAGTAAGAAAATCTTTCATCTAAATAAAACTGCAGAATCCAAAACAATACCAAACATTTTGTCCAAAAATAAGAGATTTATAGTGACAAGCACGCCCAGGCGTTTCTGCCTGCAACAGACCTGGCGTTCGCCGTGCCTAGCTGACGTGACGTCACCAACAAGCGCCGAGGCCTCCCTTTGAGTCGGTGTTGCCGTGTGTTCCATTTGGGTTGCAGAGTGCAGACTGTGTGATCGACACAGCGTGCTGTGAGCAGCAGAATGAGACGGTATACAAGTCGGGAATAAGCGGAGGCGGTGTTTGTGTACTACCAAGCAGCTGGAGACGGTCGATAGGCCGCACCGCTATACGAAAACAAGAACCCTCACAGACAACAACCACATCACACAACATTTCAAGCCGTGTTTGGGCGTTTGTGTGGACACGGGTCCTCTCAGACAGACGAACGTGCAGTTAGGCGGCAGACTGTGCGTATGCCAGATTTGGAGGATTGGGTTCTATCAGACGAATCCTATTACAAGCCCCAGGTAAGTGGCCCGCCAACATGATGTAAGCTAAAGAACGATTACGTGTATCCCTAACAACCTCTACTATCCCGATCACCTGCAGCGAGTGCAAGTATTATTAGCAGTGGATTCCTACATCTATATCCACATGGATACTCTGCAAATCACATTCAAGTGCCTGGCAGAGGGTTCATCGAACCACCTTCACAATTCTCTATTATTCTAATCTCGCCGGCCGCGGTGGTCTCGCGGTTCTAGGCGCGCAGTCCGGAACCGTGCGACTGCTTCGGTCGCAGGTTCGAATCCTGCCTCGAGCATGGATGTGTGTGATGTCCTTAGGTTAGTTAGGTTTAAGTAGTTCTAAGTTCTAGGGGAATGATGACCACAGCAGTTGAGTCCCATAGTGCTCAGAGCCATTTGAACGATTTTATTCTAATCTTGTGTAGCGCGCGGAGAGAATAAACACCTATATCTTTCCGTACGAACTCTGATTTACCTTATGTTATGGTGGTGATCGTTCCTCCCTATGTAGGACCATGTTAACAAAATATATTCGCAATCGGAGGAGAAAATTGGTGATTGGAATTTCGTGAGAAGATTCCGTCACAACGGAAAACGCCTTTCATTTAATGATTTCCAGCCCAAATCCTGTATCATTTCTGTGACACTCTCTCCCATATTTCGCGATGATACAAAACGTGCACAATTGACAAGAATGGGGGAAAGAAATACAGTAGAAGAAGAATGGATAGCTTTGAGGGATGAAGTGGTGAAGGCAGCAGAGGATCAAGTAGGTAAAAAGACGAGAGCTAGTAGAAATCCTTGGGTGACAGAAGAAATACTGAATTTAATTGATGAAAGGAGAAAATATAAAAATGCAGTAAATGAAGCAGGCAAAAAGGGAATACAAACGTCTCAAAAATGAGATCGACAGGAAGTGCAAAATGGCTAAGCAGGGATGGCTAGAGGACAAATGTAAGGATGTAGAGGCTTACCTCACTAGGGGTAAGATAGATACTGCCTACAGGAAAATTAAAGAGACCTTTGGAGAAAAGAGAACCACTTGTACGAATATCAAGGGCTCAGATGGAAACCCAGTTCTAAGCAAAGAAGGGAAAGCAGAAAGGTGGAAGGAGTATATAGAGGGACTATACAAGGGCGATGTTCTTGAGGACAATATTATGGAAATGGAAGAGGATGTAGATGAAGATGAAATGGGAGATATGATACTGCGTGAAGAATTCAATAGAGCACTGAAAGACCTAAGTCGAAACAAGGCCCCGGGAGTAGACAACATTCCATTAGAACTACTGACAGCCTTGGGAGAGCCAGTCCTGACAAAACTCTACCATCTGGTGAGCAAAATGTATGAGACAGGTGAAATACCCTCAGACTTCGAGAAGAATATAATAATTCCAATCCCAAAGAAAGCAGGCGTTGACAGATGTGAAAATTACCGAACTATCTATCAGTTTAATAAGTCACGGCTGCAAAATACTAACACGAATTCTGTACAGACGAATGGAAAAACTGGTAGAAGCCGACCTCGTGGAAGATCAGTTTGGCTTCCGTAGAAACGTTGGAACACGTGAGGCAATACTGACCCTACGACTTATCTTAGAGGCTAGATTCAGAAAAGGCAAACTTACGTTTCTAGTATTTGTAGACTAAGGGAAAGTTTTTGACAATGTTGACTGGAACACTCTCTTTCAAATTCTAAAGGTGGCAGGAGTACAATACAGGGAGCGAAAGGCTATTTACAATTTGTACAGAAACCAGATGGCAGTTATAAGAGTCGAGGGACATGAAAGGGAAGCAGTGGTTGGGAAAGGAGTGAGACAGGGTTGAAGCTTATCCCCGATTTTATTCAATCTGTATATTGAGCAAGCAGTAAAGGAAACAAAAGAAATATTCGGAGTAGGTATTAAAATCCATGGAGAAGAAATAAAAACTTTAAGGTTGCCGATGACATTGTAATTCTGTCAGAGACAGCAAAGGACTTGGAAGAGCAGTTGAACGGAATGGACAGTGTCTTGAAGGGAGGATATATGATGAACATCAACAAAAGCAAAACGAGGATAATGGAATGTAGTCGAATTAAGTAGGGTGACGCTGAGGGAATTAGATTAGGAAATGAGACACTTAAAGTAGTAAAGGAGTTTTGCTATTTGGGGAGCAAAGTAACTGATGATGGTCGAAGTAGAGAGGATATAAAATGCGGACTGGCAATGGCAAGGAAAGCGTTTCTGAAGAAGAGAAATTTGTTAACATCGAGTATAGATTTAATTGTCAGGAAGTCGTTTCTGAAAGTATTTGTATGAAGTGTAGCCATGTATGGAAGTGAAACATGGACGATAAATAGTTTGGACAAGAAGAGAATAGAAGCCTTTGAAATGTGGTGCCACAGAAGAATGCTGAAGCTTAGATGGGTAGATCACATAACTAATGAGGAAGTATTGAATAGGATTGGGGAGGAGTTAGAGGCACAACTTGACAAGAAGAAGCGATCGGTTGGTAGGACATGTTCTGAGGCATCAAGGGATCACCAATTTAGTGTTGGAGGGCAGCGTGGAGGGTAAAAATTGTAGAGGGAGACCAAGAGATGAATACACTAAACAGATTCAGAAGGATGTAGGCTGCAGTACGTATTGGGAGATGAAGAAGCTTGCACAGGATAGAGTAGCATGGAGAGCTGCATCAAACTAGTCTCAGGACTGAAGACCACAACAACAACAACAAAACGTGGTGCCTTTCTTTGAACTTTTTCGATGTACTCCGTCAGTCTTATCTGGTAAGGATCCCACACCGTGCAACAGTATTCTAAAGGAGGACAGACAAGCGTTGTGTAGACAGTCTCCTTATTAGGTATGTTACATTCTAAGTGTCCTGCCAATAAAATGCAATCTTTGGTTAGCCTTCCCCACAACATTTTCTGTTTTCCTTCCAATTTAAGTTGTTCGTAATTGTAATACCTAGGTATTGAGTTGAATATACAGCTTTTAGATTAGACTGATTTATCGTGTAACCGAAGTTTAACGAGTTCCTTTTAGCACTCATGTGGATGACCTCACACTTTTTGTTACTTAGGATCAACTGCCACTTTTCGCACCATTAAAAAAAATGGCTCTGAGCACTATGGGACTTAACATCTATGGTCATCAGTCCCCTAGAACTCAGAACTACTTAAACCTAACTAACCTAAGGACATCACACAACACCCAGTCATCACGAGGCAGAGAGAATCCCTGACCCCGCCGGGAACCGAACCCGGGAACCCGGGCGCGGGAAGCGAGAACGATACCGCACGACCACGAGCTGCGGACACACACCACTCAGATATCTTTTCTAAATCGTTTTGCAGTTTGTTTTGATCTTCTGATGACTTTATTAGTCGATAAACGACAGCGTCATCTGCAAACAACCGAAGACCGAAGACGGCTGCTCAAATTGTCTCCAAACTCGTTTATACAGATAAGGAACAGCAAAGAACCTATAACACTACCTTGGGGAACACTAGAAATCACTTCTGTTTTACTCGATGACTTTCCGTCAATTACTACGAACTGTGACCTCTCTGACAGGAAATCACAAATCCAGTTACATAACTGAGACGATATTCCACAAGCAAGCAATTTCACTACGAGCCGCTTGTGTGATACAGTGTCAAAAGCCTTCTGGAAATGCAGAAATACGAATCGATCTAAAATTCCTTGTCAATAGCACTCAACACACCATGTAAATAAAGAGCTAGTTGTGTTTCACAGGAACGATGTTTTCTAAACCTATGTTCACTGTGTCTCAATAGACCGTCTTCTTCGGGGTAATTCGTAATGTTCGAACACAATATATGTTCTAAAATCCTGCTGCATATCGACGTTAACGATATGGGCCTGTACCTTAGTGGTTTATTCCTACTACCTTTCTTGAATATTGGTTGGACCTGTGCAACTTTCCAGTCTTTGGGTACGGATCTTCCGTCGAGCGAACGGTTGTATATGATTGTTAAGTATGGAGTTAATGCACCAGATGTGGAAAGGGTCCTCCCGGATGCCATGAAGAGCACAGGGTGCAGGCAACTGCGAGTGGTTGCTCACGTCGGTACCAATGATGTGTCTCACTTTGGATCAGAAGAGATTCTCTTTGGTTTCGAGCGGCTAACGGAAGTGGTAAAGGCTGTCAGTCTTGCTTGCAAGATGAAAGCAGAGCTGACCATTTGCAGCATAGTCGACAGGACCGATTGCGGACCTCTGGTACAGAGCCGAGTGGAGGGTCTGAATCAAGGGCTCAGAAGGTTCTGCGACTTGTAGGCTACAGATTCCTCGACTTGCGCCAAAGGGTGGTTGGGTTTCGGGTTCCGCTGAATACGTCAGGTGTTCACTATACGCAGGAGGCGGCTACACGGGTAGCAGGGGCTGTGTGGCGTGGACTGGGCGGTTTTTTAGATTTTCCTTCTGCAGGAAGGATTTTGTAGATGGTTTTTGAACCAAACCATCACAATTATTGGATTTCTGTCATGACCCTCCTTACCAATGAAGCAACCTTTACCAAAACTGGCATTATTAACCTGCAAAATCGTCATCAGTCACCTACAGGCAATCCTCTGGGATGGTTGAGGCTTCTCATCAGCATCGCTTAAAAGTAAATGTGCGCAGGGATTCTTGGCGACCACATATTTGCACCCATTATTATTCCACAGCGCCTCGTACCTGTGCTTCCTGCGGAAGCCTGCCTGGACTGCTTGAGAATGTGCCTTTGGCAATTCAACAGGTTGTGTGGTTTCTGCATGACGGGGCACCAACCAATTCCACATTACAGGTCGCTGACACGTCGACATCATCTTCCCCGGACGCTGGACAGGACGCGGAGGCAGTGTAGCATGGATCACCGGACCTAAACTCCCTGGATTTTTACCTCTGGGGGCATCTGAAAATCGCTGCGTGTGTTGAACCAGCTCCTGATGTGCAGACCCTTCAGTAATTTGGTCGCAACGCCTGTGACGCTATTCGGAGGGAGGGAGTATGACGTGTGAAAGTGTGCATTGCATTCCGTGGACGCCACTTTGAACAGTTGTCGTGAGGTGGATGCGGTGCAGCCCTCTACTGTGTTCCGGGACGAATTATTGTTCTTGCACACACACCGTCCATTTCCAGACACATGTTCCTATGACCTTTTTTCCCCTCAGGAATCCGTCCCTCGAATGAAAATTTGCACCAAGGCTAGGAATCTAACCTAGGTCTCGTGCTCACTAGGCAGATGTGATGCCTACGAAGCCACCCTGGCACAGTGGCTTTTCACAAATGCACTGAGTACCCTTGCACGCCTCCCTCCTCAGTCCAAATTCCCTCAGCCCACTTGGTATTCACCCTAAACTTGATCAGCATCGCAGACGCTCTCCGCACCCTAAACTTGATCAGCATCGCAGACGCTCTCCGACTGTATTGGAATAGCACCTCAGCATCGAAGTGGGGGTATCCTGTTTGAAAACCAGGCATAAATACTTTAATCAAATGATACTACACTGGTTGGAAAAAACCATCGCAATATCAAGAGCGAATTGTGCGGCGTAAACGAAAGTTGGTAGGCGTGTCTATACAGTTGAAAAATGATATATATTCAAATTTCGCGCCAGTCACGTGGGAGTGACGCTAGTAGCGCCATTGTGAGGCTCCAAACCAGGTTTGCTTTAAGTGCACGCTGTAACGGCCATGAGCGTTAGTTACTTTGAGATTGGATGTGGTGAGTTGATGTGAGTCAAAGCCGGCCGCGTGACCGAGCGGTTCTAGGCGCTTCAGTCTAGAACCGCGCGACAGCTACGGTCGCAGGTTCGAATCCTGCCTCGGGCATGGATGTGTGTGATGTCCTTAAGTTAGTTAGGTTTAAGTAGTTCTAAGTTCTAGGCGATTGATGACCTCAGAAGTTAAGACCTATAGTGCTCAGAGCCATTTGAACCGTTACTAGCTCATGACTTTTTGTGAGGTGATATATTTACATAGCCTCATTTCAAACAATAACTTTATAGTAATGCGCTATGAAGATGGTGACAGCGATGGCATGATATTGACTCCGTCGCAGGCAGTCGGCAATCCGGTGTAATGTGACCCACACTGCCAATTGTGGAACTGCGCTGGATCACGTGCCAGGATCTCCTCCGTGCTGCGCGGAAAAAAAAACAACGTTTTAGTACACAACTTATACGGAGAAAGACACATTTAAATCGTATCCTTTTCTGGCCTACCTACTGTCACTCAAGTGGAAACTAGGGCGGTGCTAATCACTAAAATCTGGAGCACCACACTTGTCTCACGGTGGAGTCCCTGTAATCACAGTTACGACGATTACTTTTGAAATTACAGTCAGTTTACTTCTCTGCGCCCCCCTCCCCCCTCTCCTTTTCATTTGACTGCCCCTTATACACTGAAGTGCTAGGCATGCGTATTCAGGCAGAATACGGCACTGCGGTCGGCAGCGCTTGTATAAGATAAGTGTCTGGCGTAGTTGTTAGATCGGTTACTGCTGCTACAATGGCAGGTTATCAAGATTCAAGTCAGTTTGCACGTGATGTTATAGTGGCGAACGAGTGATGGGACACAGCTTCTCCGAGGTAGCGAAGAAGTGAGGATCTTACGGTACAACCATTTCACGAGTATATCGTAAATATCAGAAATCCGCTAAAACATCAGATCTGCGACACGATCCTGCAAGAACGGGACCAACGACGCCTGAAGAGAATCGTTCAACGTGACAGAAGTGCAACCCTTCTGCAAATTGCTTCAGATTTCAATGATGGGCCATCAACAAGTGTCAGCGTGCGAACCATTCAACGAAACATCATCGATGAGTGTGAGTGTGATGTCCTTAGGTTAGTTAGGTTTAACTAGTTCTAAGTTCTAGGGGACTGATGACCTCATCAGTTAAGTCCCATAGTGCTCAGAGCCATTTCAACCATTTTTGTTAGTCAAGACTGCATTTTAGGGTGACAAAGACACTGTTAGCAGCACCTCACTGAGTCTGACGAGGTCGTGTAACAGGGCTATGATAAGCTGGATGTTCCTTCTGCGACACTGCAGAAAGACTTGGCAGGAATGTAGCAACTGTACATGGCTACTGATAGCGATGGTCACGCAAATGCACGCTTGCAAGAACAGTACAAAAAGGGAAGACCAACCTGTTCTGCGTGTGGGCCTGGCGCGTCGTACTGATCTGCTGCAGCAATTTGAGCAGCAGTTGGCACCGCAGTGACTCAACGAACTGTTACAAATCGTTTACTTCAAGGATAGTTCCGAGCCAGACACCCTGTAGGGTGCACTCCACTCACACCAAACCACCACCATTTGCGACTTTAGTGGTATCAAGTGAGAGCTCATAGCAGAGCAGGGTGGAGGTCTGTTGTGTTTTCTGATGAAAGATGGTTCTGCCTCGGTGCCAGTGATGGCAGAGTGTCCACAAGTTGCCTTGGCCTGCTACATCAGCAGATCTGCCTTCAGTCGAGCACATATGGAACATCATCGGACGACGAATTACAGCGTCATCCACAAAGAACGTTAACCGTCCCTGTATTGTCCGACCAAGTGCAATAGGCATGGAACTCCAGCCCACAAACTGACATCCGGCACCTGTGCAACACAATTCATGCACGTTTGCGTGCTTGCATTCAACATTTTGGCGGTTACACCGGTTACTATACCAGCATTTCAGATTTGCAATGTCTTATATCGCGCTTACGTGATCTTGCAATGTTTGTCACTTAAATACACTCCTGGAAATTGAAATAAGAACACCGTGAATTCATTGTCCCAGGAAGGGGAAACTTTATTGACACATACCTGGGGTCAGATGCATCACATGATCACACTGACAGAACCGCAGGCACATAGACACAGGCAACAGAGCATGCAAAATGTCGGCACTAGTACAGTGTATATCCACCTTTCGCAGCAATGCAGGCTGCTATTCTCCCATGGAGACGATCGTAGAGATGCTGGATGTAGTCCTGTGGAACGGCTTGCCATGCCATTTCCACCTGGCGCCTCAGTTGGACCAGCGTTCGTGCTGGACGTGCAGACCGCGTGAGACGACGCTTCATCCAGTCCCAAACATGCTCAATGGGGGACAGATCCAGAGATCTTGCTGGCCAGGGTAGTTGACTTACACCTTCTAGAGCACGTTGGGTGGCACGGGATACATGCGGACGTGCATTGTCCTGTTGGAAAGCAAGTTCCCTTGCCGGTCTAGGAATGGTAGAACGATGGGTTCGATGACGGTTTGGATGTACCGTGCACTATTCAGTGTCCCCTCGACGATCACCAGTGGTGTACGGCCAGTGTAGGAGATCGCTCCCCACACCATGATGCCGGGTGTTGGCCCTGTGTGCCTCAGTCGTATGCAGTCCTGATTGTGGCGCTCACCTGCACGGCGCCAAACACGCATACGACCATCATTGGCACCAAGACAGAAGCGACTCTCATCGCTGAAGACGACACGTCTCCATTCGTCCCTCCATTCACGCCTGTCGCGACACCACTGGAGGCGGGCTGCACGATGTTGGGGCGTGAGCGGAAGACAGCCTAACGGTGTGCGGGACCGTAGCCCAGCTTCATGGAGACGGTTGCGAATGGTCCTCGCCGATACCCCAGGAGCAACAGTGTCCCTAATTTGCTGGGAAGTGGCGGTGCGGTCCCCTACGGCACTGCGTAGGATCCTATGGTCTTGGCGTGCATCCGTGCGTCGCTGCGGTCCGGTCCCAGGTCGACGGGCACGTGCACCTTCCGCCGACCACTGGCGACAACATCGATGTACTGTGGAGCCCTCACACCCCACGTATTGAGCAATTCGGCGGTACGTCCACCCGGCCTCCCGCATGCCCACTATACGCCCTCGCTCAAAGTCCGTCAACTGCACACACGGTTCACGTCCACGCTGCCGCGGCATGCTACCAGTGTTAAAGACTGCGATGGAGCTCCGTATGCCACGGCAAACTGGCTGACACTGACGGCGGCGGTGCACAAATGCTGCGCAGCTAGCGCCATTCGACGGCCAACACCGCGGTTCCTGGTGTGTCCGCTGTGCCGTGCGTGTGATCATTGCTTGTACAGCCCTCTCGCAGTGTCCGGAGCAAGTATGGTGGGTCTGACACACCGGTGTCAATGTGTTCTTTTTTCCATTTCCAGGAGTGTATGTTACCTAGACAAACGTATTCAGGATATTTCATTACTCTACATTAATTACTTTTCGGTGTTGCGATATTTTTCCGTTAATGACGAAAGAAAACTTGTTCCAAGGCCAGGAATCGAACGTGAGTCTCCTGCCTATTAAGCAGATGGACTAACCACTACGGCACAGTCACTTTACACAACTGCACATACTAACCTAGCATGCTTCCTTCCTCAATCAAAATTCCTGTCCATATATTAGCACACTCGGTATTCACCCCAAACTCGAACATCCCAGACACGATACAAATTTTCATTCGTCGCTTCAGTCTACATATACACACTATAGATGTCTGAAACTTTAAAATGTTCCTGGAACCATATAGTTTATTACTCCGTATTAGCCTAGTACAACTTTCTTTATTAAGAGAAATACAAATACTTTTGGCCAGATGGTTGAAGTTTATGATGAAGTGTGTTTGAGAGCTAAGAATGAGCTCAATTTTGAGATACAATAGTATTTGTAACGGAAGTATTGTTACTTGGGGAGACAGTGAAATTTTGCTGGGGCGAAAAGTTTCAACATCGGAAAGAGATTATTTCACTTAAACAAGGAAACCTCAAAAATTTGTTGTTATTGTGTTCCACAGACATCAAGAAACATGTGATCATGGGGGTGTTTCTTACTGATCACATAGGCCTCCACCAGTCAAAGTATTACTTTGAGACAAATGCAAATGTTTACTGCTAGAACAGTTTCCACAACATTACACTTTAGTAATTAGTTCTGCAGTGACACATATATATAGTTCAGTTGATTTATTATACGTATCTTAGTTCGGTGTATCTCGGAGTAATTTGCTTCCTACAGCTGCTGCTGAAATAGTCGTTGCCTCTGTCCATTTCATCTGCTAACTGGATCAAGTTACGTGAATTCCGTGAACTAATCCAGGAACCAAGTCGTTTTATAGTGGTTTATTTATGACAAGCTGCACCATTTCTTTTAGTGCGAGCCTACACATAACAGGCTACATAGTCACAATACTGTATTATTGCACAGACGTGCGACACAGTGGTTGCGTCTCAAAACTGCCTCCAACTGACCATTCTTGAGCCTTGTGCTCCTCCTATTTATACGTTTTTTTAACAATCAAGTCAACAAAATTACAGTGCAAATTTATTAAATTAACAATTAAAAGTTTAACATTTTTATGAGTAACTATCCACAAAACCTTGCTTATTTTATGCTGAAACTGGCGTATACAATAAAAAAGACTTTTACATAGGATATACATCATTTTATATAAAATACTGAAAGATAACAATGCTAACCTAAATTTTCTTAATTATGGCTTCATTTGTAAATGCAAAATATTGCGAACATACG
Source organism: Schistocerca piceifrons (assembly GCF_021461385.2). NCBI lineage: Eukaryota > Metazoa > Arthropoda > Insecta > Orthoptera > Acrididae > Schistocerca > Schistocerca piceifrons. Next base: position 507,994,532 of record NC_060142.1, on the reverse strand, counting down.
CTACTGGCCATTAAAAATTGCAACACCAAGAAGAAATGCAGATGATAAACGGGTATTCATTGGACAAATATATTATACTAGAACTTACATGTGATTACATTTTCACGCAATTTGTGTGCATAGATCCTGAGAAATCAGTACACAGAAAACCACCTCTGGCCGTAATAACGGCCTTGATACGGCTGGGCATTGAGTCAAACAGAGCTTGGATGGCGTGTACAGGTACAGCTGCCCATGCAGCTTCAACACGATACCACAGTTCATCAAGAGTAGTGACTGGCGTATTGTGACGACCCAGTTGTTCGGCCACCATTGACCAGACGTTTTCAGTTTGGGAGAGATCTGGAGAATGTCCTGGCCAGGGCAGCAGTTGAACATTTTCTGTATCGAGAAAGGGGCATTTTCTTTATTCAGACCTGCAACATACGGTTGTGCATTATCCTGCTGAAGTGTAGGGTTTCGCAGGGATCGAATGAAGGGTAGAGCCACGGGTCGTAACACATCTGAAATGTAACGTCCACTGTTCAAAGTGCCGTCAATGCGAACAAGAGGTGACCGAGACGTGTAACCAATGGCACCCCATACCATCACGCTGGGTGATACGCCAGTATGGCGATGACGAATACACGCTTCCAATGTGCGTTCACCGCGATGTCGCCAAACACGGATGCGACCATCATGATGCTGTAAACAGAACCTGGATTCATCCGAAAAAATGAAGTTTTGCAATTCGTGCACCCAGGTTCGTCGTTGAGTACACCATCGCAGGCGCTCCTGTCTGTGATGCAGCGTCAAGGGTAGCTGCAGCCATGGTCTCCGAGCTGATAGCATATGCTGCTGCAAACTTCGTCGAACTGTTCGTGCAGATGGTTGTTGTCCAGCAAACGTTCCCATCTGTTGACTCAGGGATCGAGACGTGGCTGCAACATCCGTCACAGCCATGCGGATAAGATTCCTGTCATCTCGACTGCTAGTGATACGAGGCCGTTGGGATCCAGCACGGCGTTCCGTATTACGCTCTTGAACCCACCGATTCCATATTCTGCTAACAGTCATTGGATCTCGACCAACGCGAGCAGCAATGTCGCGATACGATAAATCGAAATCGCGATAGGCTACAATCCGACCTTTATCAAAGTCGGAAACGTGATGGTACGCATTTCTACTCCTTACACGAGGCATCATAACAACGTTTCACCAAGCAACGCCGGTCAACTGCTGTTTGTGTATGAGAAATCGGTTGGAAACTTTCCTCATGTCAGCACGTTGTAGGTGTCGCCACCGGCGCCAACCTTATGTGAATGCTCTGAAAAGCTGTCGGTTAAATTTCGCTTCTGTAGCACGCCATCTCCGTGGTGTAGCAATTTTAATGGCCAGTAGTGTATATTGGACAAGCATGGTTCAAATGGCTCTGAGCACTATGGGACTTAACTGCTGAGGTCATCAGTCCCCTAGAACTTAGAACTACTTAAACCTAACTAACCTAAGGACATCACACACATCCATGCCCGAGGCAGGATTCGAACCTGCGACCGTAGCGGTCGCGCGGACAAGCATGACCTACTAGTAAACAAATGGAATAATACATGTTATGAGATTTAATGTATTATGCGAAATCACTTATTAGATACCATTGGAATTACGGAACTTTCATAACAGGAATGTAAAACAGAAGGGTTGTTTTATTTCATATTCCATGATACCTGAACTTCATCTGTGTTGCCAGCAGTAGAATCATTCTGCAGTCAGCCGCAGATGCCGCTTCTCTGAATTTTCTCAGTGGTGCCTCGCGAAAAGAACATCGTCTTCCCTCCACTGTTTCCTATTTGAGTTCACGAAACGTCTCCTTAATACTCGTGTGTCGATTCATCCTATCGGTAACAAATCTAGCAGCATGCCTCTGAATTGCTTCGATGTCTTCATTTAATCCAAACTAGTGGAGATCCCGAACACCTGAGCAGTACTCAAGAGTGGGTCGCATTAGTGTTCTATCTGCGGTCTCCTTTATAGATAAGCTACACATTCCTTGAATTCTCCCAATAAACCAGAGATGACCACTCGCCTTCCGCGCTACCGATCTTATGTGCTAGCACCATTTCATATTGCTTTGCAACTTTACGCTCATATGTTTAATCAACGTATCTGTGTCAAACAGCACACCACTAAAACTGTATTCGAACATTACAGAATTGTTTTTCCTACTCGTCTGAATTAAATTATGTTTTTATGCATGTCGATCAAGCTGCCATTCATCAAACTAAATAGAAATTATGTCCAGGTCATCATGTATCCTCCTACACTCACGCAACGTCGACACTTTCCTGTTCATTCCAGCACCATCAGCAGACAATCAAAGTTTGCTGCTCAACCTATCCGTCAGATCATTTACGAATATAGAAAATAAGAGCTGTCGCATCACATTTCCTTGGGGCAATTCTGGCGATACCCTTGTCTCTGCTGAACAATCGTTATCAAACACAACGTACTGTGTTCTGTTAATTCGAGTCACCCATGTTTCTGGAAACCTATTCCGTACAGTCAGACCTTCGTTAACAGTCTGCAGAGGGGCATTGTGTAAAATGCTTTCTGGATACCTAGGAATATAGAACTATTATGTCTACAGCCTTTCGCAAGATATTGTGCAAGAAAAGAAAAAGTTGAGTTACACCCGAACTGTGTTTTTAAATTCTAGCTGAAACTTCCTGGCAGATTAAAACTGTGTGCCATGCCGAGATTCGAACTCGGGACCTTTGTCTATCGCGGGCAAGTGCTCTACTATCTGAGCTACCCAGACACGACTCACGACCCGTCCTCATAGCTTCAATTCTGCCAGCCCCTCGTCTCCTACCTTCCAAACTTCACAGAAACTCTTCTGCAAACCTTGCAGAACTAGCACTCCAGGAAGGAAGGATAAGAAAGGTCCCGAGTTCGAGTTTCGGTACGGCACACAGTGTTAATCTGCTAGGAAGTTTCATAGCAGCGCACATTCCTCTGCAAAGTGAAAATCTCACTCTGGAAACAGCCCCCCGGGTGTGACTAAGCCATTTCTCCGCAATATCCTTCCTTCCAGGAGTGCTAGTTCTGCAAGGTTGGCAGAAGAGCTTCCGTGAAGTTTGGAAAGTAGGAGACGAGGTACTGGCAGAACTGAAGCTGTGAGGACGGGCCGTGAGTCGTGCTTGGGTAGGTCAGATGGTAGAGCATTTGCCCGCGAAAGGCAAAGGTTCAGCGTTCGAGTCTCAGTCGAGCACACAGTTTTAATCCGCAAGGAAGTTTCATATAAGCGCACACTCCGCTGCAGAGTGAAAATCTCATTCTGAAATTCTAGCTGATTTTCTGACAGAAGCTTTTCTGCCTCAAGGAAATTTATTACGTTTGAACTCAAGAATTATGCAGAAAACCCATCGTCGTGGATCTATATTTTATCCTTATTATATACGGGACTCACCTCTTGTTTTTCCAGTAGCCTGGAACTTTGCGCTGTTAGAGAGATCGCGACAAATACAAGCTAAGATTGAGGCCAATACCGGAGAGTACTTGCTATAAAACCGAATTAGGATAACTTTCAGACCTGGGATCTTACTTTTTTTCAATTTCTTCAGTAGCGTCTCAACTCCAGGGATGCTTATCTCTATCTCCTACATAGGGAAGTCGTACGACATTCAAACGATGTCTGTACGATCCTTATGCGTCGAATGGTTTTTTAAACGCGAAATTTAAAATTTCATCTTTCCCATCTTCTATTGCCACCCCAGACTGTTCGACGAGTGACTGGATGAAGCCTTCGACCCACTTAGTGATTTTACGTAAGACCAGAATTTTCTCGGGTTCTACACAAGACCTTTCGCTAAGGCACGTCAGTGTTTGTTGTATCCTTCGTGCGTCGATATTTCTATACATAATCGCAAGAATTTCTACTAGCTTTTGCCTGCCGACATTTACGCATTCCTTCTTGAACCGGAAGTTTTACAGTTTCTGCTTCCTCAGTATATTCAGAATTTTGTTAATAAGCCAAAAAGGTGGTCTTTTCCGTCCTTAATCGCTTTACTTTCGACATATTTCCACACACAGCGATTTACAATCAGTTTCAATTTTTCCCCTGCCAACGGACTTGCCCAGGGGTAAGACCTGTTCCCGTCAGAACACAGAAGTTAATCGCTGTCGGGCTTGGCTAGCACTTGGATGGGTCACCGTCCAGGTCTGTCGAGTGTTGTTGGCAAGCGGGTTGCACTCAGCCCTTGAGTGAAGCCAATTGAGGAGCTACTAGACTGAGAAGCAGCGGCAACGGTCACGAAAGCTGACAACGGCCGGGAGAGCGGAGTGCTGACCACATCCCTCTCTTTATCTGCATCCGGTGACGCCTACAGGCCGAGGATAACACGGCGGACGTAGGTACCGTTGGGCCTTCATGACCTGTTCGGACGGTTTTTGTTTGTTTTGAACTTTATCCGTATTTCCTCTACAACCACCGAACTAGAACTAAATTATGTCCATTCTTAACCAAAGTAGGAGGCAGTAATAAGAGCCGAGGGACATGAAAGGGAAGCAGTGGTTAGGAAGGGAGGGAGGCAGGGTTGTAGCCTCTCCCCGATGTTATTCAGTCTGTATACTGAGCAAGCAGGAAAGGAAACAAAAGAAAAATTCGGAGTAGGTATTAAAGTCCCTGGAGACGAAATAAAAACTTTGAGGTTCGCCGATGACATTGTAATTCTGTCAGAGACAGCAAAGGACTTGGAAGAGCAGCTGAACGGAATGGACAGTGTTTTGAAAGGAGGGTATAAGATGAACATCAACAAAAGCAAAACGAGGATAATGGAATGTAGTCGAATTAAGTCGGGTGATGCTGAGAGATTAGGAAATGAGACACTTAAAGTAGTAAAGGAGTTTTGCTATTTGGGGAGCAAAATAACTGATGATGGTCGAAGTAGAGAGGATATAAAATGTAGACTGGCAATGGCGAGGAAAGCGTTTCTGAAGAAGAGAAATTTGTTAACATCGAGTATAGATTGAAGTGTCAGGAAGTCGTTTCTGAAAGTATTTGTATGGAGTGTAGCCATGCATGGAAGTGAAACATGGACGATAAATAGTTTGGACAAGAGGAGAATAGAAGCTTTCGAAATGTGGTGCTACAGAAGAATGCTGAAGATTAGTTATATGGTTATATCACATAACGAATGAGGAGGTATTGAATAGAAGTGGCATAATTTGACTAGAAGGAGGGATCGGTTGGTAGGACATATTCTGAGGCATCAATGGATCACAAATTTAGCATTGGAGGGCAGCGTGGAGGGTAAAAATCGTAGAGGGAGACCAAGAGATGAATACACTAAGCATATTCAGAAGGATGTAGGTTGCAGTAAGTACTGGGAGATGAAGAAGCTTGCCCAGGATAGAGTAGCATGGAGAGCTGCATCAAACAAGTCTCAGGACTGAAGACCACAACAACAACAATCGTCAACAAAATCTGATACACTGCTTAGTTGCATTAATGTGACCACCTGTCAAAAGCACGAACAACCACCTTTTGCAGTGCGGGCTGCTGCGAGATGTACAAGAAGAATGTTGGTGAGTTTCTTGAAGGTACCGACGGGGATGTGTAGCCGTGCTGACTCCAGCACTGTGGCGAGCTGCGTTAGGTCTCCATGGCGCTAACAGCCCGATCGAAGTGGTCCCACAGATTCTCAATTGGGTTTAAAAATTTGGAGTTTTGTGGCCAGGGAGGTACGGTAAACTCATTTTGGTGGTCCTCGAACCACGCATGTACACTGCGAGCCATGTTGCATTGTCCTGCTGGTAGATGCAGTTGTGCCGAGGTAAAACAAACCGCATCTTGGGGTGGACAAGGTCTCCTGGTCTCCAAGGATAGATGGGTACTTGTGTTGATCCATTGTGCCTTCCAGAATGACGAGACCGTTCAACGAGCGCCACGAATAAATTCCTCAGACCATAGCGCTCTTTCCTGTGGCCTGGACCCATTCCACGACTGTTGCTGGGTGTTTGCTATCAGGCGTTTCATCCTGTACACGCCAACAGCCATTTGTCCGATGGAGCTTAAAATGTGAGTCATCTGAAAAGGGCACCCGTCACCACTCAGTGGATGTCCAGTTGGCGTGCAAATTCCAGCCTTTGTTTCCGACTAACAGCAGTCAGCACGGATGCATGACTTAAGCACCTGCTTCAGAGGCCTATTGCAGCAACGTCTGCTGAACTGTCGCTGAAGAGACACTATTAGTAGTTCCTTGTGTCATCTGCGCCGTCAGTTGCTCAACAGTTGTACGCCTATTCGCCCGTACACATCTCCACAGCCATCGTTCGCCCCTGACATTTACGGCTCGTGGTTCACCACAGTCGCCTATGTACCGGTTTTGAATAGAGCCATTTTGCACGCACAGTGTAATTTAACCACGGCAGGATGCGAAAAGTTTAAAAAGTTAGCCGTTTCGGAACTGCTTCCACCCTTGGCTCAATAGCCAATGATAGTGGCCTTTTGCTTGTCAGATAAATCGCACTGTTTCCGCATTACAACAACGGCAGTTTTCCGCGTCTCCCCGACATGCTTTATATACCCTGTACTGCCAGTGCTGCCAACTGCCGTCTGTGATTGGTTATTGTACGCTGACGTCGAACACAGGCTTTGGCCACATTAATGTGACTGGACCGTGTATATTTCCGCGGCGTGAGGGTTGTCGAACTAGCTGCTGGATACAGTCTTCGGAAAATGAGTTGAGAACATCTCTGCAAGACTGTCTATCCTTACCACCTAAAATGAATCCATGTAAGCATCAGTCAATACCCAGTAGGCTATTGTTGCCTCTAACTAAGACTGCATGATAGGGCCATTTCCACGCTACTGAGGATAAACTTTCTGTGAATGATTCTACAACTAACGTGGTGGAATTAGGTGACTGATAAAAACACACGGTGGTTAACTTGAGTTCACCTAGGTCGGTTACTAGAATACATGTATCTTCACAGTCAGACTCAGTTTCGATCTCTGTAGATACAATATTTTTGTTGATTGCAATGAATATTCCCCATACTATGGCGTATAACCTGTGTTTTCGATATACGTTCCATCCCTTGCGTAATATTTCGGAAGTTTCTACTTCGGTTTTTCGTCCAGCTCCTGGTTACGAGTATAAATAGAGCGTGACAACTTCCTTGGAGAGCAGTAAATTCAGAAACTTTTTTACGAATTTCTGTTACAGTTTTAACGTTTGAAGTTTATTTAATTTGTACACCATCTGATTTCACTCTCGTGAACTGATTGGCGAGGATCATAGTATCGCCAAGCATAAAAATCTCCCGTGTGCATTCCACAAGTCCTCTGCTATCTGAGCGCAGTTCATCCCTGACCAATCAAGGAAACCAAAACTGTCACGAAATACATGAAACCTCTGGTTGAGACCCTCTGCTCAACTCCAAACCAAAGGACCCCAATTAGTTCTGGGTAAAATATTGCAAACTATAAGCTCTGTTTGCACCGCTGAAGCAAGGCCAGCAGTCTTCATCACTTCCGCCAGCCACCCAAAGAAACTCAGGACTTCCTCAGAACCCAAGTGACAGCTGTCGTTTTGGGAAAAGCGGATAGAAGTGCAACAGCAACTTCTCTTCTTACACCCAATTCATTTGCATGCCTGTTTCAGCTGAATGGGGTTGAGATTGATCACACACGGAATGTAGTTATCACGTTATACTGATAAGCATATATTTCTATGTCAAAATTGGACTTGATAAGTTTTAGAAAATGCAGAAAGGTATATGGAGAAACTGACATCAAATGATTTAGTGCGTACGTACCTCTCAAGATGCTGATGATATATTTTGAGGACACGAAACTGATTCTAGTTAATGTTAAGCAAAAACTTATTTTGGTGTGAAGCGGAATGGGCCCTAATACATATATCCAGGGAGGAGGTGCCAGCCCTAAAGAGAATAACACTGCGCTTGACAAATTAATTTGGAAAAGACCCTATATCTCTGTAACCTACGAAGAAATTTAAATTTTTATAAATACTTAGTGCTGGTTTTCAACAGCCTATAAATTTCGGATTGTGAATGATGTTTGAATATCCTCCACTTCCAAGTGCACCCAGACGATCACGGACTATTAGAACATCAGTTTAATCAGAAGTGCCTCGATTTATCATACTTGCATTTCAGACAGGTACGAAGGGGAACCTGAAACATGATTCAAGTTAATTTGAGAATTGTAATTTAACAAACACAAAAGTTTAGATTAATTTAGAGTTATAGGTAGCCATATGACAATTTACAGCAAGATTGGCCTGATAACGTCTACAGCCTGTTGTTTGATATGTAAGCAAGTTTTCATCCTGCATACTATGATGGTGAAGAGGATAGGGGTGCCTGCTCAGTCCAAAAGGATCTAAGAATGAGATTTTCACTCTGCAGCGGAGTGTGCGCTGATATGAAACTTCCTGGCAGATTAAAACTGTGTGCGCGACCGAGACTCGAACTCGGGACCTTTGCCTTTCGCGGGCAAGTGCTCTACCAACTGAGCTACCGAATCACGACTCACGCCCGGTACTCACAGCTTTACTTCTGCCAGTACCTCGTCTCCTACCTTCCAAACTTTACAGAAGCTCTCCTGCGAACCTTGCAGGACTAACACTCCTGAAAGAAAGGATATTGCGGAGACATGGCTTAGCCACAGCCTGGGGGATGTTTCCAGAATGAGATTTTCACTCTGCAGCGGAGTGTGCGCTGATATGAAACTTGCTGGCAGATTAAAACTGTGTGCGCGACCGAGACTCGAACACGGGGACCTTTGCCTTTCGCGGGCAAGTGCTCTACCAACTGAGCTACCGAAGCACGACTCACGCCCGGTACTCACAGCTTTAGTTCTGCCAGTACCTCGTCTCCTACCTTCCAAACTTTACAGAAGCTCTCCTGCGAACCTTGCAGGACTAACACTCCTGAAAGAAAGGATATTGCGGAGACATGGCTTAGCCACAGCCTGGGGGATGTTTCCAGAATGAGATTTTCACTCTGCAGCGGAGTGTGCGCTGATATGAAACTTCCTGGCAGATTAAAACTGTGTGCGCGACCGAGACTCGAACTCGGGACCTTTGCCTTTCGCGGGCAAGTGCTCTACCAACTGAGCTACCGAAGCACGACTCACGCCCGGTACTCACAGCTTTACTTCTGCCAGTACCTCGTCTCCTACCTTCCAAACTTTACAGAAGCTCTCCTGCGAACCTTGCAGGACTAACACTTCTGAAAGAAAGGATATTGCGGAGACATGGCTTAGCCACAGCCTGGAGGATGTTTCCAGAATGAGATTTTCACTCTGCAGCGGAGTGTGCGCTGAGATGAAACTTCCTGGCAGATTAAAACTGTGTGCGCGACCGAGACTCGAACTCGGGACCTTTGCCTTTCGCGGGCAAGTACTCTACCAACTGAGCTACCGAAGCACGACTCACGCCCGCTACTCACAGCTTTACTTCTGCCAGTACCTCGTCTCCTACCTTCCAAACTTTACAGAAGCTCTCCTGCGAACCTTGCAGCAGAGCTTCTGTAAAGTTTGGAAGGTAGGAGACGAGGTACTGGCAGAAGTAAAGCTGTGAGTACCGGGCGTGAGTCGTGCTTCGGTAGCTCAGTTGGTAGAGCACTTGCCTGCGAAAGGCAAAGGTCCTGAGTTCGAGTCTCGGTCGCGCACACAGTTTTAATCTGCCAGGAAGTGTCAGGATCTAAGAAGTTTACTCCAGTTGTCATTACACATTGCTCAAAATAGTGCGAAAGTGTGAAGGCATGAGCGATTGATTCTGTGTTGCATTTGAAGCCTCTGAAAAATTACTCACAACATTTTTCACAGTCTCTCTCTCTTTCTTTCCAAGCCTTAATCCCGACTTGCGGGGTCTGCTGTTTTGCTACATCTCCTCCATTTGTCCCTGTCGTTGAAATCTTCTGGTCTTAAGTCAACAATGTGCATGTCTCCCCTGACGTTGTCAGTCCACCTCTTTGCCGGTCTTCCTCGTGGTCTTGTTCCTCCTGGGTTGATGTGGAGCGCTGTTTTTGCGACTGAGTTGTCTTGCTTTCTCATGACGTGGCAGTACCAGCGGAGAGCGCTTCCCTCACTTTGTCGGTGATCGGCGCGACACCAAACCTTTGCCGGACGTCTGTATTTTTTTCGTGGTCACATCATGTCAGCCCCATGGACCATCGAAGCATCTTCATCTTCATGGTGTGTAAAATTTGCTCTTCTTGTTTCGTCATAGAGCGACACTCAGTACCATAGATTGCTGCTGGGTGCACCATGTTCTTATATACTTTTGCCTTTAGATACTGAGGCATCTTTTTATCTCAGAGGACTCCAGTGACCTGTTTCACTTGAGCCAAATTGCATTCACCCTCATCCGAGTATAAGAGTTGTGTCGCAGTCTGAGGTGACGACAGACCCTGGGTACTTAAAGTGCATGGTCTTCTTCGCCGATACTTATGGTGCCTCTGGTTTGGGAGCCGCATTCTAGGTACTCTGTCTTCTGGACATTGAGGTGCAGTCCATTTTCAGTCAGTCTGTCCTTCCACGTTTGAACCTAGAGCTGGAGTTCAGGGCGGGCTTCGTCGGCAAGTATCACATCATCTGCATAAAGATGGGTCCAGGGATGTGAAGTCTGTATGTCAGCTGTTGCCGTATCCATGCAAACGATGAATCCTGATGAACACCCACAGTGATATAGAAGGACGGAGAAATTCCAGCAGGACTCCGAACAACACTTGTGGAATTACGGTACAAAAGTTGCACCCAGCTTACATACTCTTCAGGGACGCCATGGCAGCGAAGAGCTCACCAAATAAGAACGTGTGGGATACGATCGAAAGCCTTTTCTAGGTCTAGAAATGCCAAGTGTACACTCTTCTGTCTCTCCCTGTGTGTTTTTCCATCAAAAGGCGCGTGGCATGGATAGAATGGATGGTGCTGCATCTCTTAACAGATCCACACTGGTTTGGTGTTACAGAGACAATACTTCTGAGTCTGCTATCAAGTACCAGTTCAAAGATCTTTAAAGTATGATACAGGAGTCGAATAGGGCGATAAGTCGAGCAATCGGTCACGTTTCCTTTTCCCTTCCAGACTGGAACTGTTAGGCTAATTGTCCATGCTTATGGAAGTTATTTTTCAGTAGTGACTCGGTTGAAGAGTGAGGCAAGAAATTCTGAAGCAGGCTTTCCGAGCATTTTCCAGTTTTCCGCTGGTAGGTCATCTGGGCTAGTTGCTTTTCCATTTTTCATCTTGCTGATGGCAAGCATTACTTCCTCAGGTGTAATTGAGGGGATGGGTCCTAAGGTTGGATCAGGACTAGTAATTGGTGGATGCGCAAACTCTTTGTTGCTGATGTTGTGAAAGTAGTCTGTCCAATGCTGGAGAATAGATTGTTTATCTCTTAGCAGTTTGGCATCGGCTCCCTTGTATAGGTATCACATCTAAACCATTTCACAATGGCACCTCAAACTGCAAATACTATCAACTCAGCATGCTCATGGCTCCCTCGATGAATATGGACAGTTCATATTTAAAGATATTGCCTTCACAAATGATGGACGAGTCATCACTGCAATCCCCACAGGCGTCACATCACGTAAACATTTCAGAGGGGTGAAATGCCTCAAGATATGTAAAACTGCATAATGGTTATCTCGTACTTATCATAAAATACGACACTGCAGTGACTGTGTTTGTAAAAAGCACGATACAATGTTCCTTTGGACACGCATGCATGTCTGAAGGAACAGGCACTGCGGCAGCTAAAGGAAATATATTAGTTGCAATTCGCATGAAAATGCTGTGACACGATGCGGCCATTTGAATGCCCTTTTTTTATGTGTTGACCACACTTTTATTTTTCAACGACCTTACGCGTTTCGACTTTACGTCATTTCATAGGCAGTGTTATTTCAGTCACATAAAATTGTTCATTAGATACATTGTATCACGCCAACATTCTCGATCACGAGACAAGTGCACGTGTCTCTTGATGGAGTGTGTAGTGACAGCAATAACACTGCCTTTGAAAATAACGTACAGGCGATACACGTAAGGGAGCTGAAAAATAAATGTGGTCAAGACATAGGAAAACAAACACAAAAACAGGAAATGTATTAGCAGCTGCATATGCAGGTAGCCTCCAACAGTAGAATGAATTTGGGTCGGACCGAGACTCGAACCCACATTTCCCACTTGTCGTGAGAGTCACCTTAACCAATTTGGCTGTTCGCGCATGCTTCACGGCCAGACACAAATTTCCGTGTGTCGTCGCCATGTCTCATTAACCTGCGCTCGTACCATTACTGTGATTCCCATGCACGGGAGACATTTAATCGCAAGTTGTATGTGCCTGTGTTTGTAAGAAGTATGATACAGTGTTTCTTCAGACATGCATGCATGTTCTGACAGATAAGCTCTGAAAGCCTATGCCAGACATTTCCATAAAATCCGTACTCATAAGTGGGCAATTCGGTACACTTGTATTTCACATGTTGTTTGGCGGGGCTAACATACATCAAGTTTCTGACTGGATATTCCTGAAAGTGAGTCCACTTCTCAGTACTCTCAGTGTTGTACATTTTCACAGTTCCTAGGTGGTCACAACACATATTACGAGGGTTGGAACTTTGATAGCGGCAACTATTTATTTACAGCTCGTTCAAAATAGATACGTGTTTCAAAGTTTTACTGACCTCCAAAGTAGTCACCAGCATTGTGTATAACCCGTTGCCAGCGATGTGGAAGTCGTAGGGTACTCTTAGCAGTGCCAGTTGTGTTGACAGTTCGAGCGGCGCGGTCTATTGCCCGACGAATTTGTAGCAGTTCTAAAGCGAATGCCGTGAATTGTGTCCTTCAGTTTAGAAATCACTGGCTGTACTGTCGTTTCCCTATGCTATATGATACATTCATATCCAATAAAATGGGCGCCTTTAGGGAAATTCGTACATATTAGATCAAAAGAGATTCTGCTAGTCACACTGGACAGAAAGCGTCAACCATTGCTGACAGCAGAAGAGCTGTACTGATGTCAGTGGGAGCAGGTTCCATTATGCCCTTCCATGGTGGTCCAGACTGTCACAGGGTGTTTTCTCTGAAAATAGACATGGAACGATGGCCATGGAACATTCTCAGAACCTACGCACATTTTCAGAACGTAGGTCCTCATTGTATGTAAAAAATTTATTATTCACTCATACCTATCATGCTAAGAGCAAGGATTTTCAAGGCGAACAGAACGATTGGAATTACAGAACAGCAGGATACGCCTAAACAGGAGCCAATGAATAGAAAAATACTACTTGGAGGCGACTTTGACCTACCGAGTATAGACTGGGATATCAATGGACTCATTGCAGGGGTACAGACAGTCATATGAAATACTTTTGAATAAGTTTCCTGAAAACTGTCTTGAGTAGCTTGTTCTGCAACCCACACGCAATGGAAGTATCTTAGACCTTGTAACTGCAAATAGGCCGGACCTTATTGACAACGTCAGTATAGAAACGGCAATTAACAGATATGTGAGTGGCTCGAAACTTTTTAAGATCCTCAGGAGTGCCCCAGGGAAGTATGGTAGGACCGATATTAACCTCTATATACATAAACGGTTTGGCGGACCGGGTGGGCAGCAATTTGCGGTTGTTTGCTGATGGTGCTGTGGTGTACGGTAAGATGTCGAAGCTGAGTGACTGTATGAGTTAGACAAAATTTCTAGTTGAGGTAATGAATGGCAGTTAGCTCTAAATGTAGAATAATCTCAGTTAATGCAGATGAGTAGGAAAATCAAACCTGTAATGTTCCGATACAATATCACAAGTGCCATGCCTGACATAGTCAAGCCGTTTAAACATATGGGCATAATGTTGCAAAGTGATGTGAGATGGAAATAGCATGTGAGAACTTCGGTAGGGAAGGCGAATGATCGACTTCGGCTTATTGGAAGAATTCTAGGGAAATGTGGCTGATCTGTAAAGAAGACCACATATAAGACGCTGGTACGACCTATTTTTGAGTACTGTTGGAATGTTTGGGATCCGTACCAGGCTGGATTAAGGGAAGATATTGAAGCAGTTTAGAGGTAGGCTGCTAGATTTGTTGCTGGCAGTTTCGAAAAACACGCATGTGTTACGGACATGCTTCAGGAACTCAAATCGGAATCCCTGAATGGAAGGCGACTTCCTTTTCGTGGAGCACTTTTGAGAAAATTTAGAGAATCAGCGTTTGAAGCTGACTGAACATTGATTCTACTGCCACTAACATATATTGCACATAAAGACCACAAAGAAAAGATATGGGAAATTAGGGCTCGTATGGAAGCATATGGACAGTCGTTTTTCCTTCGCCCCATCTGCGAGTGGAACAGGAAACGAAATGACTAGCAGTGATACGAGATACCCTCCGCCACGCTCCGTACGGTGTATTGCGGAGGATCTGTGTAGATGTAGAATGAACTGTGAAATCTTGGGACCGACTTTTAGGCTTCTAGCGACAGTAGCAGGAACTGCAGCTCTTAATCTAACCTATCCTCTGCTGTATCTACGTGATGATCCATTCGAAATAATGCAAGCAAAAACCTAACTTACCCGAATCGTATCCTTGATTCCACTATACTTACTACTTCCTTCCCATGACATGCTACTAGCAGCACACAATGAATGTGGCTATTAGTGCAGAACAGATGTTCCAGCATATTTAACAGTATCACACGGGATACCAGCACCAGCTCATGGTAATAGGAATTACGTCCCCGGGAACTGGTTGTTGTCACTTGCATGGCTTGTGTAAACTCAGATTTCTCTCCTGTAGAAAAATCATTTACTTATTTTAACATCTATAATTTATTGTATTCGGCACAACTATACGTTTATATGATATACAATTTATACCTGTGTGTACTGTGTAATATTTCTGGCTTATTCAGCCATCATATTAGGCTTCAGGAAGCTATTTCCAGGGCAGTGGAGATGCAAGAAGCATAGAGATGACGCAATGTGGGATGAGGTACCGGTGACAGATGTTAGATTCGGTACCATTCCCGTGAGAAAGACCGCCTGCATTATGCTGCTCCTCTGTGATTGGCTGCTGTGTTCGGTGGTAGGGCGCCAAAACGTTAAACTTTAGTTGCTATTATTAATTAAACCTGTCATCCGAATTACTTCATTTTTTAAATAAACTTCTCTCAACAGCCAGCTATCAATCAGTCATTTCAAAATTATTAAAATGAAAGTATTACTAAAACAAAAGACTGACGATATTACTGCCGATGCACTTCGGTGGCGTTCGGGTCACACCTTTCTGGCTTGGCGCGCGAAGTGTCTTGGGCAGTCCGGCTCTCCAGTTCTAACCGTTCCAGTAGACAGACATGTTGTCTGTTATAGCAGTATTTGTTTCATGCAATTTTATTTACTACAGTTCCGACCGTCGCTAGGTACAGACATGTTGTCTGTAATAGTAGTATTTGATTCATGTAATTTTATTTGCCAGTTCTGACGGTTCCAGTAGACAGACATGTTGTCTGTGGCAGTATGTATTTCATGTTATTTTAGCCAGATATAATGACTGTGGCAAGATATGTTCAATACGTTGTGATAAAGAATAGTTTCTCGTGTCTATATCAATAAAAACGCGAGTGGCATCCCAAATGAGTTATAGTTTATTCGTAGCAGCAGCTCCTTGCGAAGTTAATTTCAGCCTCAAGAAAAAGAATCCACGACCTGCGTGCTGTTTTCCGCGCTGGGGACACCATCATCATGAAGACAGCAGGTTAGTGAAGTGTACAAGAACTTATGTATTCCATACAGGGCAGTGGAAACAACTAGACACCTCACGTGTACTGCATGCACAGTACAAATGTGCTCAGTGACACGTCATCTGCAGTAATGCAGAGGAGGTAAAGAAGGATGAAAGTATTAACACTATCTCACTTTTATTCCTTTTTTCTTTCCGTAACTGTTGCGAGGAGTTGCCCTTTCAAAAATATTGCTTTTATTCCTTTCTATGATCCACCTGACCACTCGTTGCGCCTAATGTGAGAATCATGAATATCTCTTTCATCTACTTTACAGAAATTCCCCAAGTTAATCAAAAGTTCAATACGATTACTTTGTGTATCTAAGTAACACTTAGAGACGTAAGTAAGATGGGAACAAAATAGTAGACTAGCATAACTTGTGTAGTAAGGATCATAATGATGAAATACCTTCTTTAAATGACGTATTTTCCTTGATTAAATGGGATTAGTGACTTTAATGCCAGGAACTGTTTATATGATGTGAGGAAATGATGTATTATTCTCTTAACAACCAGTCCATCAAAATCACATAATATATAATTCTTCTCCTTCTTCCACGTCTTTCCTGGAGTAGAGAAGCTTTGGGAAGTAGCTGTGTTCTTCCCCTTGTTCTCCCTTCTGCGTGTGCGATGGGAAATGACGGCAGTTGCTGTAACCTTCTCTAGCACACTTTTTAATTGGATTTTTAGCCCCTCCCGTATCTAACTCTTCCAACATAAAATTTATGACAGTGCAGACATCCTACCTTGCACTCCCCCTTCACCTACTGCGTGAAGGGTCTGTGGCGCAATGCTTTGTAGAACAGAGATAGCAACGATAACAGTCTCCACAGATCGATAGACGACAGACTGTTAACAACAAAGGGTACCACCACTAACAGAAGAAGCGTACTGCTCAGCAGGCTACTCGAAACTCAGATGGCCACCCTTCAGAACATAGGAATGGATTCGCTTAGCAGGCACGCTACTAGGCACGTGCCATGTTATCTCGCGCAACCTTTGCCATGTTGTTCTAGTTACAGGCCCAGCAGCATCCTGAAATTCAGAGTACCGAATTCTCGCATGGAAGGAGGAAATGTTGCGGTAATTGACTCAGATATGCCATAGCTGTCAGCCAATGTGTTTGCAAGCCAGCCACCTACATAACTCTGCAGCTTGAAATATTACTGCATCTCATTGCCCTATCAGAACCCCTTGGAGAGCATTAAAGATAAACACCAGTCCTAATTGCCTGATTGTAAAGTGACCTGTTTCCAAATTACATACAAAAATAACCACTGTTTCAGTATACATATAATTCGAAAATGATGTTTTGCTGATTAACATTGTTCTTATGTGAAAAACACAATATAAATGTGAAACTGATGCTGTAACTAATCGAAAGAAATGTAGCACATGGTCAGGATGTACCAGTAAACCTATCATTATAAAATTACCACAACAATTCAAATAGAACATATAAATAAAGCACGTTAATTGAATCTCCGATATATGTTAGCACTAAAATTCAGGCACTAGTTGATTTGTTATAAACAAATTTAGAAATGTAATTGTTACCTGTAACATAATTAGTCAGAAAATGTTATATTAACTCGTAACTAAGTTGAAAATAGGTTCACCTTGTTCAGCACTGAGATTGTAAATTTTTAGCAATGTGTATCTTATATTCAGTTTAGCTTTTAATTGTGATTTTACATAAAATTGTAATTTTCATTGTAGGTAATTATTAACAAAAGTGTAAATAGAGGTCACGCAGGTGCCTTGGGGCACTCGTTTTTTGGCTAGGGTTGCGAGCAAACGTATTGTAGGCGCACTCGTTTGTTAATTGTTGTGAACACTGTGTCATTTGATGTCAACTTTGGGTACATGTGATGTAACCAGTACAGTTCACCAGGCTCGGACACCAGACTCCTGGAAATATATTGGTATTAAAATTGCACTGTACTTTGGAATTTATTTGGGAGTCTTCCGCAATCCTTGTCATAGGCTTCACAGCGACGAGACACGAATTCAGGAATTTTACAACACCCCGAGAACTAAACAACTCTCACTGTTGGTAGAAACTAGAATTGACGTGAAAACAACAGCACATTGACTGGGCATTTCACTCAAAAGTCAAAACATTTGCAACGTGGAGGTGGGAAAATATGAACATCTCAATGTGGTGGAGGAGCTGGGATCAAGTGGAAGACTGTGCAGAGGATGACTCGCAAGAATTCCATGTACAAGAGGCAGGAACCATTATCTTGTACGTTGCAGACGGTGCCACGAACGTCGCCAGGAGCA
The DNA here is from genome assembly GCF_021461385.2 of Schistocerca piceifrons. Lineage (NCBI taxonomy): Eukaryota > Metazoa > Arthropoda > Insecta > Orthoptera > Acrididae > Schistocerca > Schistocerca piceifrons. Next base: position 507,976,450 of record NC_060142.1, on the reverse strand, counting down.
AATGTGAAATTCTGGAATGACATCGCGAATGAATCAGATAAGTACCCCTTTTAATTGTGTTTATTTCAGTCGCGGACAGTGTCATACAATTTTCGGTTTTTGTTTCATTGTGGGCATGTGACAATTTCAGCTGATAGGCAGGAAAGTGTTTTGTCTAGTGTTTAGCCACTTTGATTAAAATGAGCGAAACGCAGTTAAATCGAATAGGCATGACCACGCAGTAGGACGTCAATTTCGTGCTTCAACTCCAAATGTACACTTAAACAGTGAAGCAAATTCCGCGAGCAGTAGTTGTTCGCCTTTTCATCGTTTTTCGGGAGCAAATCACCAACCGAATTTAATTGATCAGATATCTCAATTGTTGAATAATAAACTAGAACAATTGGTAATTCAAAATAACCAATTAAGGAGCAACATTAAAGAGGTCACAGAAAAGCTGGACCAAAATTTAAAATCATTGAGAGAAGAAATCAATGCAACAAATAACAAAGTACAAATTGTTGCATGTGACATAGAAAGGGTAGAAAGCAAAGTTGACTGTTTGGAGGCTTTCACAATCTCCGAATTTAAAGAAACAAACAAAAGCATTGAACAAGTTAACGAACGTGTCAAAAACACGGAAGTAGTCGTTTTAAATGAATTAGTGAACCGAAAAGACGAGTTAAAAATGTTGCAGGAACTCATTGTTTCAGAAAAAGAATTGGTAGGGGAAAGATTGAAATTAATTTCTGAAGTAGTTTCTGATAAGATATCTCGTATTGACGAGAAAGTAGAAAGTGTATCAATAGAACTGCAAACAGTCAGCTCTGAAGTTTCAAAATTGCGAAATAATACAATGCTCAATTTTGATTCAAACCAGATGTTTGTGCATAATTGTAACAATGTTAGTTTAAAATGTTACCCAGGTGATGGGAAATTGCATCTGGTTGACTTGTGCATCAGTGCAAAGACAGTTTCCAGCCTAACATGCCAGAGTCTGCTAAAGTTAAATTTGCGAAACGTTTTTTGGATGGTGAAGCCCTTACATGTGCGAACCAAAACATTAATACAAATACTAAGTCTTTTTCCGATTTTGAACGCCATTTCTTGCCAAAGGTTTGGTTGGAAAACAAACAGGCAAGAATAAAATCTGAATTTCTTAACGGTAGCAAATATCACACAGGTCTTGCAATTAGCATGCGAGAATTTTGTGAAAAACAATTAGGGACATTGTCACATTTGAGCAAACCTTTGGACGAACTGATACAGATTGACGCACTGAAACGGCGCCTACCACATTGTTTTCAGTGGGGACTTGTATATGGACCAGATGACAGTGTTGACGAATTTTTACGTCATGTAGACAAAATTGACCGTGCATGGCAGAATGATGACAGACAGTACAATCAAAATCTCAGAAACACTCACAATAGGAATGAGGGGTCACAACAATATAGTGGACACAGAAATAATAACTGGCGTGGTAACCAAAACAGTAGTTACAACAGACACGAAAACCATCAAGAACAGAGAAACAGTAACCAGCTTCACAACAGAAATTCCAACAAGGGAAAATACTGTAACTAATCGATAGAAATGTAGCACATGGTCAGGATGTACCAGTAAACCTATCATTATAAAATTACCACAACAATTTAAATAGAACATATAAATAAAGCACGTTAATTGAATCTCCGATATATGTTAGCACTAAAATTCAGGCACTAGTTGATTTGTTATAAACAAATTTAGAAATGTAATTGTTACCTGTAACATAATTAGTCAGAAAATGCTATATTAACTCGTAACTAAGTTGAAAATAGGTTCACCTTGTTCAGCACTGAGATTGTAAATTTTTAGCAATGTGTATCTTATATTCAGTTTAGCTTTTAATTGTGATTTTACATAAAATTGTAATTTTCATTGTAGGTAATTGTTAACAAAAGTATAAATAGAGGTCACGCAGGTGCCTTGGGACACTCGTTTTTTGGCTAGGGTTGCGAGCAAACGTATTGTAGGCTCACTCGTTTGTTAATTGTTGTGAACACTGTGTCGTTTGATGTCAACTTTGGGTACATGTGATGTAACCGGTACAGTTTACCAGGCTCGGACACCAGACTCCTGGAAATATATTGGTATTAAAATTGCACTGTACTTTGGAATTTATTTGGGAGTCTTCCGCAATCCTTGTCATAGGCTTCACAGTGACGAGACACGAATTCAGGAATTTTACAACACCCCAAGAACTAAACAACTCTCACTGTTGGTAGAAACTAGAATTGACGTGAAAACAACAGCACATTGACTGGGCATTTCACTCAAAAGTCAAAACATTTGCAACGTGGAGGTGGGAAAATATGAACATCTCAAGCTGGACGCTAACATGACGCTAGTGGAACACTCTGCAATGCAGTGGTCAACTGTATAGTCCACGTAGAATAAAGTGGCTGGTAGATCTGCGGTTAGCAGGAGACGCATGGGGAGAGCCGCAGCAGTTGCAGTTGTGGGCAGGAACTGTAGGAGAAATGCCGAGCGCTGGAGGGAAAGTGCTGCTCTGCTCTGAAGAAGCCTATTAAGCACTCCGTCTTCAGGCCACAAGTGGCCTACCGGGACCATCCGACCGCCGTGTCGCCCTGTGTTGAGGATGCGGATAGGAGGGACGTGTGGTCAGCACACCGCTCTCCCAATCGTTATAATGGTTTTCTTTGACCAGAGCCGCTACTATTCAGTCGAGTAGCTCCTCAATTGGCATCACGAGGCTGAGTGCACCCCGAAAAATGGCAACAGCGCTTGATTGCTGGATGGTCACCCATCCAAGTGCCGGCCACGCCCGACAGCGCTTAACTTCGGTGATCTCACGGGAACTGGTGTATCCACTGCGGCAAGGCCGTTGCCTGAACTGAAGCCTATGCTCACATTTTTTGTGAATATTAGAGGGAGACCTTCTACATCCACACCTGCACGGTGACCATTCAAAAAGATCTGCTGTCACCTCTGCTTTGGTTAGTTCCTAAAAAGAATTCCGCTGAAAATGCAACAAAATCAATGATTTATTTCCACCTGGCTTTTTAACCATGTGTAACTTTCAGAGAAGCGTCATGAGTTGCGAATTTTGAGTAAACCTACATTTCTTTTGTTGTCATGTTAAAATTTGCTTCTTTTGCCAAAACACAGTAGAGTTCACTACCACGTTGTGCACACTCAGTTGCAAGAGAAGTCTGAAACAATGGTCTATTGAGTCTATAGCACGCTGAACTGAGGAAAAGTAAGGTCAATAGGTTATGTTAAACCACATCCTCAATTTAAAAAAAAAACCTGTAGCTTCTTCATCATGTTGCTCCAAAACCCGCAGCATTTCTCGTTTCACCAGCTATTGATGGCTCTTGAAAAAGCCTGCAGTTGTTGGAATAACTAGGTAGATAATGAAGTTTTGCATAATAACTGTGTGACAAAATATTCTCCACTTTTCGTGCTATCTTGAGCCAAAATCTCCTTTCGATATCTCAGACTGTTTATTAAATATGAGGAATGTTGTAGATACTTCATTCTAGTTTTATCACTAGGCGCGATCGCATTTGAGCGTGCTACATCAGATAAATGTCCTCGAGATTGGTGACAGATAGTGACCTCCACCCAAGTCTAAAGCAAAATTCAATCTGTTAGCTGAACTTCATACACAGTATCATATTATGTAACATGCACCACACGCAAAATACCAGTGACCCCTTGTTTCCATTGCAAACTCTTTCATATTTCGGGCAGTGTCTTACTTAATGGAAATATCTCATTACCAATGAGCATGAAATAAATGATGAGCACTTCGTCATGAAGCTAACATATAAAGCTATAAGTAATGCAAAACTGAATTTTTTTACCGAATAGTTTTTGTAGAGTCGTTTGGGAAAGATTGCAGGGCTGCGGCTCGATTCTCTCTTCGCTGATCAGACTAAAGCCAGCAAACAACGTCAGCCTCCCCTTCTGAACAAACGAGTGAACTCGCCCAATGCCTTGGACCAAAATTGGTCACTGCACATAGGCCACAGTATCTTGCACGGACATATTCTGCCATCAGTGGCTGGGATTGCTACATGCTGTACCACAACGCTGCACTTCTGCAGCACTCTATATGACAGGAAATGAACTCCTGTCACCACACACACAGGCGGATCGAGGGTAACTGCTTCCCACTCAGCCATTAATAGCACTGGTAACACGACAGTCTCTGTACCAGTCACAAGTCAAGTGGTGGTCGAGCCTCATCGATCAGTACCAGCAACTAAGCAAAGCCCTTGGCCTATGAGCCATCAGCTAGACCTGACGGTTTCAGGCTTCGAATAGATACCGTCGAGGCGAGATCACCCATTGGGTGCCATTGCCCGACAGTCGAGCCAATCTGCGACGGTCCTGCATTCGATGGGCGTCCGCACACCGCTGCCAGCCACGATGAGCTGCATACAGTAGACGCGAGATCCAGCTGTAAGCTGACTTGCTGCAGAGCTGACTCTTGCCTTGTGACAGCAAGGTGGCACACCACCATCGGCTGCTACGTTGTAATAGCATTCTGCTGTCTCAGCGTACTCTGCAAACCACTGTGAAGTGTATGACAGAGGATATGTTCCATTATACCAGTTATTAGGGTTTCTTCCTGTTCAATTCACGCATGAAGTGTGGAGAATTTGCCAGTTTAGTTTCTTAAGCATCTCTGTGACGCTGTCCCAGGAGTCAAACAAACCTATGACCATTTGTGCTGCGTTTCTCTGCATATGCTCCATATCCTCTTTTAGTACTATTTGGTACTGGTGCCACATACTTCAGCAATATTCTAAATAAGTCGCATGAATGACTTGTAAGCAATCTCCTTTGTAGACTGATCGCACTTCCCCAGCATTCTACCAATAAACTGAAGTTAATCACCTGCTTTACCCACAACTGAGCCTATGTGATCATTCCATTTCATATCCCAACAAAGCGTTACACCCAGATATTTGTACTTGTTGGTCAACTCCAACTGTGACTCATTGATATTATAGTCATATGATACTACGTTTTGTCGTTTTCTCTATTATGACTTCCTTCCATACTGCATGGTTCTTAGTGGATACAGGAGCGAGGGACAAATGCCTTTCATGAAAAGAGAATTAAGATGTTAATTTAATCTCCATCTAATATCAAATAGTAAAATTAGTACACAACTTTGTTGTTGAAGTTACAGCATCAGTTACTAAAAGTAGATATGAATGTAGAAATATGTACAGATACACTCTTCAATACAATGTCTATTCAGAAGATGTCGAGCACTGGCCACTATGAAAGTCTGTGAATGTTATTCAACTGGCAAACACAAAAAAAGGGCTTAGTGCACGAATGTTCGAACTTAAGTACACCTGCCTCTGGAGCTCCAGAGAGGGGATGTTTGCATCTCTTTGGGAGCAGCATAATCGTTCACGGCAGCGCCCACATGCCATGGAGGCAGCCATAGGAAATGCGACAGCGGAACTTGACCGCGTGCTTATTCGAAAGTGTGGCCTACTAGATAGCGGCCGATACCGCATTGTGAAGTGCACAGTTTTACGTTTGTGAACATTTAAAGCAAGTTCCCAATCTTTGCACCATTTTGAAATCTTATCAAGATCTGACTGAATATTTATGCACGTTCTTTCACGTAGTATTTCATTATAGATAACTGCATCATCTGCAGAAAGTCTGGGGTTATTATTGTTTGCAAGGTCATGAATATACAACATTAACAACAAGGGTTCAACAATTTTCCGTGGGGCACACCCTAAGATATTTCTACATCTGACGATAACTCTCCATCTGAAATAACACGCTGTGTCCTCCCTACGAAAAAGTCATCAGTCCAGTCACAAATTTCACTTGATATCCATCAAGATTGTACTTTTGACAATAAGTGTAGGTGTGGCACTGTGTCAAATGCTTTTCGGAAATCAAGAAATATTGCATCTACCTGACTACCTTGATCCAAAGTTTCAATATGTCACGTCAGAAAAGTGTGAGTTGGGTTTTACATGATCAGTATTTTCGGAATCCATGTTGGTTGGCATGGAGGGGTCAATCTGTTCGGGATATCTCAATATATGAGGGCCGTTCAGAAAGTAACCTCCGGTTGATTTAAAAAAATACACCAAGTTAAATAAAAATATTTTAATATATACATCTTACAACTACATCTTTGCACTATTTTTTTACATAGTCTCCATAGCGATTGAGGCACTTATCGTATCTCTTCACAAGCTTTGAAATTCCTTCTGCATAAAAATCACCCGCTTGTGCCTGGAGCCAGCCTGTGACCGCATCTTTGAGCTCTTTGTCGTCATCAAACCGCTGTGACCCGAGCCATTTCTTCAAATGCATGAAGAGGTGATAATCACTTGGCGCCAGGTCTGGGCTGTGAGGTGGATGGTTGATAACGTCCCACTTGAAGGACTCAAGAAGGGCCGTTGTTCTGCGAGCAGAGTGAGGACGGGCGTTATCGTGCAAAACCCGGAAGTCAGCATACCACGGCGTTTGTTCTGTATAGCCCGTCGTAACTTTTTTATTGTTTCACAGTACACGTCTTGATTAATGGTCGTACCACGTTCCATGAATTCAACCAACAACACCCCTTTGGCATCCCAAAACACCGTTGCCATCAGTTTTCTGGCAGAAAAATCTTGCGAGGCTTTTCTTGGTTTGGTAGGCGAATTTGAATGTGCCCACATCTTTGATTGTTCTTTTGTCTCAGGGTTCACGTACTTAATCCAGGTTTCGTCACCGGTCACGATTCTGTTTAACAATGGTTCTCCTTCGTCCTCATAACGTGACAGAAAGCCTAATGCAGAGGCCATTCTTTGAGTTTTGTGGTGGTCGGTAAGAATTTTGGGCACCCATCGTGCACAGAACTTACGGTAACCCAATCTTGCTGTCACTATCTCGTACAAGAGAGTCTTAGAAATCTGTGGAAAACCAGTAGACAACTCCGACATTGAGAAACGTCGATTTTCACGAACTTTTGCATCAACCGTCCGAACGAGTTCGTCAGTCACCAATGATGGTCTACCACTCCTCTCTTCATCATGAACGTTTTCTCGTCCAATTTTAAATAAACGTACCCATTCACAGACAACTCCTTCACTCATAACTCTTGGTCCGTACACGGCACAAAGCTCACGATGAATAGCTGCTGCAGAATATCCTTTGGCTGTAAAAAACCTTATGACAGCACGCACTTCACATTTGGCGGGGTTTTCTATTGCAGCACACATTTCAAACTGCCACAAAAACTATACTAGCGCAGGTACGACGTTCACTCGACCACGGCTTGATGCCGACTGACCTGTTGAGTGCGTGAACGCACAGATGGCGTCGCTACTCCCCCCCCCACAACCCGCACTGTGACCAATCGGAGGTTACTTTCTGAACCGCCCTCGTATTTGAGCTCAGAATATATGCTAAGATTGTACAGCAAATCGATGTTAGTGATGTTGGACGGAAGTTTTGTGGATCACTGCTATTATCCTTCTTGTAGATGGTAGTGGACAAGGTTTTTTGTTCGAGGGACCTTCTGTAGATTATAGTTAACAGAGGGGCTAACTCAGTTGTGAATTGGTTACAAAACCTGACAGGAATTCCACCGGGCCCTAGGGCTTTGCTCAATTTTAGCGAGTTCAGCTGATTCTCATCGCAACTGACATACTTATTTCTCTCATGTTTCCAGTGGTACGACGATTAAATTGGGGCAGCTCTCCTGGGTTTTCCACTGTAAAGCAACATTTGAAAACGAAGTTAAGCATTTCAGATTTTGCTTTGCTGCCCTCAATTTCAGTTTCTGTCTCGTTCACAAGGGTCTGGACACTAATTTTGGTGTCACTAACAGCCTCGCAGTACTCACTCACGACCTGCTAGCCATAGCTGACCCCTGGCCACGCTCATCATCCTACTGTATTGAACCAATGATTAATGAAGAGTTGTAGAGTGACCATTGTTGAGTCGGCTCTCGTTGTGCTACTGAAACGAAGTTAAGCATTTCAGATTTTGCTTTGCTGCCCTCAATTTCAGTTCATGTCTCGTTCACAAGGGTCTGGACACTAATTTTGGTGTCACTAACAGCCTCGCAGTACTCACTCACGACCTGCTAGCCATAGCTGACCCCTGGCCACACTCATCATCCTACCGTATTGAACCAATGATTAATGAAGAGTTGTTGAGTGACCATTGTTGAGTCGGCTCTCGTTGTGCTACTGAAACCTCATAATCAACAGCTCCCACACACCCCATTTTGGTGTGGATGTGGCCACTCTCCAACTCTGGTGTCAAAATGGCGGTCAACATGCACTTGATCTCATTACAAGTGGTGTCTGGTACATCTCGATAGATAGAATTTTACATTCAAATTCGTTTAACGCTTCATGTATGGCTCTCCTTACACCAAATTTAGCTTCGATCATGTATGAGGGTTTAGCTACTTTTAAATTTGCAGTGAAGCTCTTTTCGCATTCGTATGAGTTTTCTCATATGGCTGCCAAACCATGGCGGTCTTTCCCATTCCTGACAATGTTTCTCGAAACATACCTGTCTGAAGTGTGCGGTACAATATTTTAATACTCTGTCCATTGATCCTCAACATTGCCAGTGTTGGAACAATTATTTACATGTTGACACTCAGGTAATCGTATCGCTCTTGCTAAGCAGAAATATCTTCCTACCTTTTCTTTACATTCCCATTTAAAACAATGCTATTGTAACGACATTATGTTCACTGATTCCCTGTTCTACGCTGAGTCGGGAAATTTGGGCCTATACGTGACTGGGAGATCTAATATGTTACTTTGACATGTCGATTCCCTGATTAAATGCTCAAGATAATCTTCAGATAAGCCGTTTAGAACAATTTCACTTGATTCCCTGTCCCTATTAACCACCTTAATCACTTGAATCTTCCAGTCTGCTAAGTTGAAATCACCAACGACTACTATAACATGGTAAGAAAATTTACGTGAAATATTCTCCACGTTTCCCCACAAACGTTCCTCCACTAGTATCCAATGAGAGTGTTTGATCCACATTTAGCACTTATCTTCACACAAATCATTTTTCATTCGGGGTCTGTACTAGCCTCACCAGATATTACCGTATTTTGTACAGTTATAAACACGCCTTCACCACTGGAATTCAATCTGATTTAGTGATTTATATTCCAGTCGGAATTTACGAATACTGTTGTTGCTGTTGTCTTCAGTCCTAAGACTGGTTTGATGCAGCTCCCCATGCTACTCTATCCTGTGCAAGCTTCTTCATCTCCCAGTACTTACTGCAACCTACATCCTTCTGAATCTGCTTAGTGTATTCATCTCTTGGTCTCCCTCTACGATTTTTACCCTCCACGCTGCCCTCCAATGCTAAATTTGTGATCCCTTGATGCCTCAGAACATGTCCTACCAACCTGTCCCTTCTTCTTGTCAAGTTGTGCCACAAACTCCTCTTCTCCCCAATTCTATTCAATACCTCCTCATTAGCTTTGTGATCTAACCATCTAATTTTCAGCATTCTTCTGTAGCACCACATTTCGAAAGCTTCTATTCTCTTCTTGTCCAAACTATTTATCGTCCATGTTTCACTTCCATACATGGCTACACTCCATACAAATACTTCCAGAAACGACTTCCTCACACTTAGATCTATACCCGATGTTAACAAATTTCTCTTCTTCAGAAACGCTTTCCTTGCCATTGCCAGTCTGCATTTTATATCCTCTCTACTTCGACCATCCTCAGTTATTTTGCTCCCCAAATAGCAAAACTCCTTTACTACTTTAAGCGTCTCATTTCCTAATCTAATTCCCGCAGCATCACCCAACGCAATTCGGCTACATTCCATTATCCTCGTATTGCTTTTTTTGATGTTCATCTTATATCCTCCTTTCGAGACACTGTCCATTCCGTTCAACAGCTCTTCCAAGTCCTTTGCTGTCTCTGACAGAGTTACAATGTCATCGGCAAACCTCAAAGTTTTTATTTCTTCTCCATGGACTTTAAAACCTACTCCGAATTTTTCTTTTGTTTCCTTTACTGCTTGCTCAATATACAGATTGAATAACATCGGGGACAGATTACAAACCTGTCTCACTCCCTTCCCAACCACTGCTTCCCTTTCATGCCCCTCAACTCTTATAACTGCCATCTGCTTTCTGTACAAATTGTCGGCTTCTACCAGTTTTTCCATCCGTCTCTAAAGAATTCGCGTTAGTATTTTGCAGCTGTGACTTATTAAACTGATAGTTCGGTAACTTTCACATCTGTCAACACCTGCTTTCTTTGGGATTGGAATTCTTCTTGAAGTCTGAGGGTATTTCGCCTGTCTCACACATCTTGCTCATCAGATGGTAGAGTTTTGTCAGGACTGGCTCTCCCAAGGCTGTCAGTAGTTCTAATGGAATGTTGCCTACTCCTGGGGCCTGGTTCGACTCAGGTCTTTCAGTGCTCTGTCAAACTCTTCACGCGGTATCCTATCTCCCATTTCATCTTCATCTACATCCTCTTCCATTTCCATAATATTGTCCTCAAGTACATCGCCCTTGTATAGACCCTCTATATACTCCTTCCACCTTTCTGCTTTCCCTTCTTTGCTTAGAACTGGGTTTCCATCTGAGCTCTTGATATTCATACAAGTGGCTCTCTTTTCTACCCCTAGTGAGATAAGCCTCTACATCCTTACATTTGTCTTCTAGCCATCCCTGCTTAGCCATTTCACACTTCCTATCGATCTCATTTTTGAGACGTTTGTATTCCTTTTTCCCTGCTTCATTTACTGCATTTTTATATTTTCTCCTTTCATCAATTAAATTCAATATTTCTTCTGTTACCCAAGGATTTCTACTAGCCCTCGTCTTTTTACCTACTTGATCCTCTGCTGCCTTCACTACTTCATCCCTCCGAGCTACCCATTCTTCTTCTACTGTATTTCTTTCCCCCACTCCTTTCAATTGTTCCCTTATGCTCTCCCTGAAACTCTGTACAACCTCTGGTTTAGTCAGTTTATCTATACTATTATTTATACTATTCTGTTTAATTAATGAGGATAGTATTCTTCCCAATCGGGAGTTAGAGGGCCTCTTATTGGGCCTCTGGACGTAACAACCAACATAGCCGCGAGTAATTTTATGCTACAGCTCTCCATCTTATAGCGGAGGTCGAGAAATCCGGATACCAGACCGCCACAGAATCGCCTGAGCCTCTGGTTTACGCCTTCTACTCTGCTCCAATCCAGAGGACTGCAATAGGTTCTGCATTTTCAATGCTGAAAAACACTAGGTTTGCTTCCACCCAGCGTAAAAGAGCGGTTGTCTTCAGCAAAGCAATCAGCCGCCTCTTGAAGTCGATAGGCTCTGAACCCAGGTGGCAAGCATCAGTACTACCTTAATGATCCCCGATTTTCAGCCAGATGCACCTAGCATGCCCCATGCCCAGTTGCTGCTGACAGAGTGTCCTCAACATGTCTGATGTAAGACCCCTCAAGCAAACACAGTGGACACTGGCGTTGTTTCCTAACTTGCCCCCTATTTCCCTAAGAGGCTCCACCATTTGCCTAGCATTGGACTCCCAATGACAAGCAAGCCAACCCTGTGCCCTTAATCGGACCTTTCAGGAAGACAGTACGTTCAACAGTGGGCAATACTTCAAAGCAGTTTTTAAGGCTTATGATGACAGCTGTGCTTTCATCTCCCCACATGGGACAATCGATAGTTTTTAACAATCGATTGGTCAATCGATTGGTATTTAGTTCAGTCGGTTTTTTCAGTCGACTAAAACAACCGAATGAAACTAGTCCCTGCGGCCGTCAGCTATATGAATGTTTTCACTCACTCACCTTGGTTGAGTGATTTTACTTACATCTTTTCCAATCTTTTCGGTCATACATGAACGATGACTAGGGCTGACAACTTTTTTAGAGACAAATATAGTATTTTATTTCAAGGAGATGTGAATGAAAAGTCTATCTCTAAAAATAAAGTATATTCAAAATGTGTGTATTTACTTACTGAAATACAAATTTTTCGTACATGCAGCATTAAACTTCAATTTTTTGGTGGTCTTAAAAGTTTAATATCTGACGTTGCACCGTAGATTTGTGTTTGTATAAATGGACAATCACCTTTAACATGTTTCTATTAGGGGGTTTTTTGTTTGGCTTTTAGTTACAAATTTTGCAATGGATTTTAAACTAGTTTCCTGGTAAGTTAGAGACTTGAAACTTTCAACATAATGTAGCTCTGAACTGAATGACAGTGCACTATTAACTCACTTTCTGTTCTGGTGTGTGGCGGGGAGTAGGTACTTGGTTTTTACCACTGTTATTTCTCTGTTTTCTTGTTCCAGTCGCGAATGTTTCGCAGTTAAGAACGACTGATACTAAGCTTCCCTGTGAGCCCGATTCTCTCTCGTTTTTACATTCGCGGTCTTTTCGCGAGATATGCCTATGAGGAAGCGATGTATTGGTTGACTTAGTTGAAGAGGAACCGAAATAAATCTGAAGTTTACCAACGTCGCTCTTGTAATGTCATCAAATATTTTAAATCAGTTGATATGTTTCACGCATACAAGACTAAAAGGCAGACATTAACTATTTAAACAGAGAAACTTTTTAATATAAAACGGTTTTAAAACGGACTAACAAATATTAAATAATCTCTTCTAGCCCTGTACAGATTCCCAATGTCATACAGACAGTGTTGAAAATTTGTGTTCTAGAATTTTTAATATCTATGACACTACCTGTAAAACTGAAAACGTTGGGGCACATATGTGGCTTGTGACATAATTTTCTGTACAAAATATTTACCTTCCACACAAATAAATGACTCTATATTCAAATGATTTTGCATTTGTGGACATCATCACATATTGCCTATAAAATGGAACGCTAACTGTCGCTAAAACGAGGCAAGATTCCTCTCCTCTTCATATTTCGTTAAGAGAACCATTACGCTCATCTTTGCATCCCCAATTAGGGCTGCAAAACGTCCAGATCTTTCCGGATAGGTTATAATTTTGAGGGCATCCAGAGGCGAGCTGTATGGATTTTTTCGTGTATGTGGAAATTCGATTGATTGGAAATAGAGTGTAATAAACCGTAGTTAAAATACATTAAAGAAGGACCGAACCATAGATACTTTCTTCGTTTTAATCTATTAAAAACGCAGCTGCGAGTACGCTTACACGTTCTCCTATACGCATACATTATGTTCCAAAACCATCTTTACAACTTTGATCATGTATATTTTAGAAATGGGAATAGGTAGAAAGGTATGGTTTCGCACACACCTAAAGATGATTTTTTCTTATTTTCCCATGTTTGTTATTGACTGGCCACCCTCCAGCAGTTGGCGCAATGTTGGGAGTGGTTGGAACAGACCACACCTGACACCCAGGTCTTGCGGTACCCCATTACATTTTTTTCTTCGGGTGGGACTTCCATGAACTGTGAGCTCGCATCAGAGCAGCAATATCACATTTTAAAGAGGGCTTCCTAGGTCGAACATGGAGCTGGAATATAGATTAGATAATCTGTGTGCTATAGACGTCACACACATTTGAGATGACTATCTGGCCCCCCATTATTCGCGACAGTCACGATTTTCCTAGCTCTGTCCCGAATTTTTTCGAAAGTAATTTGGGACACGTATTTCTCCTGGATTTAACAATTATGAAACGATATATCCTGAATTACATGTTTATTTCACCTGTATCAGTATGCTGTTACTGTAAGGGTTTTGTCCCAAATGAGTAATGTATGCAGCAGTAACAAAACACAATTTGATGTAGAAACTACGAAAACAATATTAGTGACTAGACTGAATTGTGATGAAACTTGAGTTGAATTGTTTCAATGCTGTATAAGAATAGAGACATGCCAAGGAAAATTTACAGCACTGATGAATATTATACAGGGCTATTACAAATGATTGAAGCGATTTCATAAATTCACTGTAGCTCCATTCATTGACATATGGTCACGACACACTACAGATACGTAGAAAAACTCATAAAGTTTTGTTCGGCTGAAGCCGCACTTCAGGTTTCTGCCGCCAGAGCGCTCGAGAGCGCAGTGAGACAAAATGGCGACAGGAGCCGAGAAAACGTATGTCGTGCTTGAAATGCACTCACATCAGTCAGTCATAACAGTGCAACGACACTTCAGGACGAAGTTCAACAAAGATCCACCAACTGCTAACTCCATTCGGCGATGGTATGCGCAGTTTAAAACTTCTGGATGCCTCTGTAAGGGGAAATCAACAGGTCGGCCTGCAGTGAGCGAAGAAACGGTTGAACGCGTGCAGGCAAGTTTCACGCGTAGCCCGCGGAAGTCGACGAATAAAGCAAGCAAGGAGCTAAACGTACCACAGCCGACGGTTTGGAAAATCTTATGGAAAAGGCTAAAGCAGAAGCATTTCTTAAACAGTAGATTGGAAAACCGATGGATCGGTCGTGGTGGAGATCATGATCAACAATTCATGTCATGGTCTCCACGGTCTCCCGACTTAACCCCATGCGATTTCTTTCTGTGGGGTTATGTGAAAGATTCAGTGTTTAAACCTCCTCTACCAAGAAACGTGCCAGAACTGCGAGCTCGCATCAACGATGCTTTCGAACTCATTGATGGGGACATGCTGCGCCGAGTGTGGGAGGAACTTGATTATCGGCTTGATGTCTGCCGAATCACTAAAGGGGCACATATCGAACATTTGTGAATGCCTAAGAAAACGTTTTGAGTTTTTGTATGTGTGTGCAAAGCATTGTGAAAATATCTCAAATAATAAAGTTATTGTAGAGCTGTGATTTCGCTTCAGTCATTTGTAATAACCCTGTTTGCACTCCTTCATCTTAGAAGTTAATAGTAAAATACAAATTAATGTACTTTTTATAACGAATTCAGGTGATAGTTGGCATTTATTAATTCAATTAAGACTTTTTTGCAACATCAACATTTTTTTTAATATGACCCGAATTTGGCCATAGAAAATATGGTCATCTTAAGACGCTGAACTCTGTTAAGTGGCTAATAGAACCTTAGTAATGTATGAACATTATACTGAAAACCGCGCTTTTCTACTTATCCCCATTTCTGAAATACATGTGATCAAAATTGTAACAACAGTTTTGGAACGCCCTGTATTTTTCATACTTCTTTATTGAGACAATGAGAAGCCATCGACAATGAGAAGCACCGACAATGGGCGATCGCATACACTGGGACGTCTCCCCACCTGCCAGAAAACTGAATATCTTAAATTTCATTTGCCTTCTACTCATTGAGCTGCATAAAACTGATTTCTTTTACATTCGTATTACTTACTGCAAATCAGCACTATGTCTAAACGAGAACGTCTGTAATTTAGATCTGCAGGTTGGGTGGAGACATGCGCCTGCTGGCGTTGTCGGCACTGAAATGCAAGCCTTTTGTGTTGCCCCTCCCCGTGCAACATCTTGGGCATCACCAACTTATCGTCTGTAGAGTGTTTGTGTCTGGGAAAATAATCAGATTTGACCCAGGTGTCCGGGGTTTTCGAAGTTTTGTCTGGGGTTGGCAGTTTAAGTGATGGTTGGCCGACCCCAATGATACATTAATTAGTTATGCGTTAATGGCACCTGGAACAATGTAATCCACAACAATACATGAATCAGTTTTAAATGATGAAAAGTAACTCCATTCAGGACATAACTTAATGAGCATGTATACTGCTTATTTTAACTTTGTTTAACTTTGCCATACCCCTGAGATATGTCTTCACGTGGGACCACCCTCTTTCAGACTAATATAGCACTGCTTTAGTTCAGCGAATTAAATTACTGCAGGCTGTTTCAATCAGAGGAATTAGTGGATAGCTCAGTCATATAAAACACTAAAGAGCGGTTCAGTTAAGAAAATGAACACATGGTTCAACCAACAGAAAAAACTACTGATTGTTTTCAGTTGAAAAGAAAGAATGACTAATCCAGTCAACATGCAAAGCTACAACGGTGTCGAAGGTTTTCATTCGATTGCACTTGTAAAAAGCATATGAATAATAATCCAATCGACAGGTAAAAGTAAAAGTACAACCGAGTGACATCAATGCTTTCATTTGGCTGCTCCCACATACTAGCTTCATTCAAAAGAGGGAACGAGTAGTCTGACCAACAGAACAACTGTTTTCATTTGGTTGCTCCCACAGCCTAACAGACTGGTTTCACTCAGAAGAATGAGTGAGTAACCCATCCAACTGAATCGATTGTTTCATTCGGTTGTTCCTATCGCTACCGCACCCCCCCCCCCCCCCCCCCCCCCCTCGTCGAGGTTCGTGACTCTGCCACTGTTTGTGATTTGCTGTCCACATGACTGGCTGGATGTGTGAGTCAGAATTACTGTGATGTCAGGGATCCCACATGACACGAAAGGCTCCAGAGATGCCAAAACATTGGCCTCAGGTGCCCAAGGCCACTGGCCACCCAGAGCAGTAGGATGAAGCCTGTCGACCGTGGCCAACATTGCTTCCAGCTATTTATGGACAGTGGTCAATTCCCACTGCATCTGCACACAGCTGGCACAGCCCCTATCCATCTTTCAACAATTTTCGCCTGTACCACAGGTAACGTAATACTAACCCCAGAAGTCGCTGGGTACAAACCTATACCCTGCTGTTACGCTACTTCTGATTTTTACTACCATCCAAATCAACTGACACAATGTAAATGCACTAACATTTAGGCATAAACTTAGAATAAGTTAGTATACATTAGTCAACAAAGTAAAATACACAGATTACAATTCAGTTCTTTGAAGAAGCATGTGAGGCAAAAATTAAACCTAATCCTATGTAATAAACAGAAACTGCTACTGCTGCTAGTGCATCTGCTGGGCTGCTCAGCTGCCAGTCTATGGCTGCCATTGCTGATGAGTTTTGCTCAGAATTTATGCAGTGACTGGGTTCAGACTTGGTACTCATAATGTTTTGATTACAAGTGAAAGACACAGCTCTCTAAGCCATTTTGTAAAAACTTAAAATTCATATTTTGCTACAGGTTTAAGCCAATGGTAATCTACACTATATACAAGTATATGCTAAACATCAGCAGTAGTTTTTTTATAGAAATATGAAGAAAAGCATGGTGATATCTTCAGACCTTGCTCATTTTAGATTAACCAGTCTTTATTAAATATGTGACAATTAATGGCAGTATTTAGAAGTCATTCATTTTGCTCAGTTAATTTACTTGTGGTTATCACTCTGAATATATTGTTTTTTTGCTGTGGCAAATCATCATGCATGGTTGGAAACACATTTGGATAAGAAATATGTAAATGTATCGATAAAATTCGACTGGGTACATGATCAAATCATCATACAAGAAATCATCAGTCTGCCTGTAATTATAGGCAAAATGTCAATAGTTTTGTCATGTTATGATGTGATCACACACTCAGAAGAATGTTAATAAAATGGACTCTGGCTGAGAAAGCCTATGCCTCAGATAGGTAAAAAATTATGGCATCAGTTATATGCATTGTAGATATTGCAACATGTCTATGTATCGTATTGATTTATACACTTGTATGAATCCAGAATGAGATTTTCACTCTGCAGCGGAGTGTGCGCTGATATGAAACTTTCTGGCAAATTAAAACTGTGTGCCGGACCGAGACTCGAACTCAGGACCTTTGCCTTTCACGAGCAAGTACTCTACCAACTGAGCTACCCAAGCACGACTCATGCCCAGTCCTCACAGCTTTACTTCTGCCAGTATATCGTCTCCCACCTTCCAAACTTTACAGAAAGCTCTCTTGCGAACCCTGCAGAACTAGCACTCCTGAAAGAAAGGATGTTGTGGGGACATGGCTCAGCGCACACTCCGCTGGAAACTTCCCCCAGGCTGTGGCTTAGCCATGTCTCCGCAATATCCTTTCTTTCAGGAGTGCTAGTACTGCAGGGTTCGCAGGAGAGCTTCTGTAAAGTTTGGAAGGTGGGAGACGAGATACTGGCAGAAGTAAAGCTGTGAGGACCAGGCATGAGTCGTGCTTGGGTAGCTCAGATGGTAGAGCACTTGCCCGCGAAAGGCAAAGGTCCCGAGTTCGAGTCTCGGTCCGGCACATAGTTTTAATCTGCCAGGAAGTTTCACTTGTATGAATTATGCTCACTTATAATTTTATGCCTTATGTCTTAATTCTTCATTTCTGCCGAGCATAGACCATTAAACTACCAAATAGGACTAACTGCGGATATTGAGTATATATATAAAGTAGGAGAGCACACAGGTTTGCTTGATTCACGGGAAAAAGTAAAAAAAAAAAAAAAAAAATGCTGAAAAGACAGAAAAGGCAGATATCTGAAAATAGATGACATCTATCCCACAAAAGCATCATTACAGAGGTTCAGAAACTAATATTAATTGAGGAATCTGATAATATACTACAGCCCGCTGTATGTCGCTGTCCAAAGGACCACAATGACAAGATTAGACTTATTTGTATGTGCACAGAGAAATTTAAGCAGTCACTCTTCCTGTACTCCGTAAGAGAACAGGACACAAAAACCTGAATATGTGGACTAATGGGAAATTTCCTCTGTTATGCACTTCACAGTGATTTTTAAAGTATCTGTAGATTTACTTACTTAATTACTCACTAGCTACATGTCGATTCATACTGGACGTCGTATAGTGGAACAGACAGTAAAAAATTCTACAAAACAGTTCAAAAGAATATCAGTGCAACAGAATGGAACGTCAGTTCAAGTACGTCAAGTTTCTTGCGGAAAAGTTTGGCGTTGATGTTGGTAGGGGTGAGTGATGCTGTCTGCTGACATCAGAAATTATGTAAAATCTCGCCCCACTCATTCAGATTATAGTAGTAGATTTTGTGTCTTTGTTCCTTCGTAATCTTTATATTGTTTACTTTGATATGGCACATTGCGGAAGTTGTTTGAGGACTGAAATATTTTTCCTACTAGTGTCCTTCGCCAAAAAAAACTAAAGATTTGGGAGTGACAAAGACTTATGTTTTATAGTCTCTATACAGAAAAGAAGCCTACAATTTATCTAAATGAAAGAAACGGTTTTCATTAAAAATGGTTTTAACAGTGAAAAGTTAGCTCTGTAGATGAATGATAATAAAGTTTTCCGACGTTTTCTGAAAGAAAACGAACGATAGCAGAAAAATAAGAAGGCTCCGTTTATTGCCTGCTGAATATTATTTAACATCTATTTTGAAGCCAACAGATGTTGTTTGGAAATATTTGGTTGACACTTTTCCTATTCTTTCACTGCTCAGCAGCGTACAAAATTACATTTATTTATTTCTAGATATAAATCTTCTTTCCATTAGGGCTACTTGTACCACATACAATAAGTTGTTTGGAAATCCTTTTTACATGTTGATTTCACTACTTATCAGTACACCATATGTCATTTAAACTTTTATAACAAACTGGGTACCATATAATGTATAGTTACAAATATGAGTGAGAACTGGTTTACATATATTGTACAGTGAGAAATTATTTGTGCAACTAAATGGATGGGTTACACATCTGAGGCATGAGGTACCGTAAAGTGGGGACATGTGAATCGTATGTGTTAAACACATGCGTACAGCTTCAATAAATCAGAGCAGTATGCATCACATATGAGAAGAAATCTTGTTCGTGTTATTGGAAGAAAATATAAATATATTTTGTCAATAATGGTTTTATAAATACACATTTTTATAATTCTACATTTATTGAAAGAATAACACTGGGCATACAAAACTGTGGCAATAATCGAAGAAACACTACTGCACATGTAATCTGTACTAATGTAACTGTTCAGTAACCTAAATAAGTAAATTTTGGTTTCGTAGTTTTTCAGCTGGGAGTTAAAAATGATGTTTTCATGAATTCCAGAATTAACTGGTTCATGCCACAGGCATAGGAACATAGGCGAAGAGAACCTGTTATGAAAAATATCTTTTTAACACTGTGACAAACTTAGAAGTAACCTTATTTAGGCATTCATTGAGTGAAAAGGAAAGGGAGATTACTTTGTTACTTTGTATTTCCAGATGTGTCAGACGTTCAGACAAATTCCAAAGATAACGTCCTGACAAATATTTATGTGAAAGATGTTAGAAGATACAGAATGGGAGAGTTGGTTTCTTTTGTAATTCAGTATTTCATTAACTTTCATTGATCGTTATAACCTATTAAAAACAGATTTTCACAAGTGTTTCAATAGTATTTCTGTCTTTTGTTTTCTATCACGTTAATGATAATAACCACGTGCAAAAAGGAGATTTCCAATACGATAATGCAAGCACTTTTTTTATCCCTTTCCACCCGAACCCACACGATCGTCGGGTGCGGTTTTTATTGTTCTATGACAAACTGAATCTCTTGCCTTGCTACCAACCGACCTGCAGCGATCGTGCAGGTTGAGCGCTACGCATTTCTCATTTTTATGTTGTCATTCGGCGCCAACAGATTGCAGCACATGTTGTTTAAGTTGATCGAGAAGTGAGCATTATGCCGGCGCCTGATTAGTAGCTCATAATTAAGTTAAATTGAATTCTTTCGGTGATTTGCTGGATCTGGTTATTTGTAATAGTGTGTACAACGTTGTGATATTGATAATTATTAGTAACTTCATATCTTTGCATAGTAATTGTGCGTTAAATTTCTACTAGCACGATTGTGCGGGTTGGGTGTTGGCTGTGCAACTTCATCCTCGAGTGGGTGTTGTTGATTATGTCATTGGCCTCCCTATATTACTGCTTTTCATACAGTTTTGAATGGGAAAGTTTATATGCACATTCCCGTTATTGTATGCAGGTTTATCAGACAATCAAATCCGTTCTGTATTAGAGGATTTCGATTTGAGTGGCATTTCGTCAGATGAAGACGACGAGTTTGTTCCTTCTCCTTCAAATATTCAGCAGGCAGACGACTCGTCTGATGATGATTTGAGTGCCGAAGAAGTTCCTGAAGAGCGCAGGAGTTCACACAGTGTCACAGGAGGTGTAAGACCACTGCTTTTTCGGAGATCAAATTTTGTTCAGAAGTTTCATCCACCAAACATTAATTACAGCACTGCTGAGATCAATGACAAAGAGGTGCGATCTGAGTTACCTATTTCGTGTATCATTCCCATTTTCTTACTAAAATATCCTCTTTTTAATTCTAGAGTCCTTGGAACTCCTGCTGAATATTTCTGTTAAAATTTCAGTGAAAAGTTTTTTGAAGAGGCAGTGAAATATACAAATATGTATAGTGTTGCAAAGACAGGGAAATCCCTAGGGGCTACAGCTCATGAACTGAAGGTGTTTTTTGGAATGAATTTAATGATGGGGTGCATGAGGTATCCTAGGCTACCCATGTACTGGAAGAAATCTATTTCTTTATCAGCTATTAGTGACACTATGTCTAGAGACCGGTTCCTTTGTCTCAGGAATAATGTGCACTTTGTTGATACTATAAAACCACCTGAAAAGGCTAAAACTAATAGACTGTGGAAATTTCAGCCAATAATCGACACAGTAAGAAGAAGATGTCACAGTTTGCCTCGTAGCTTTAACTACTACAGTATTGAGAGCTGAAGAGTTTGAAACACAGTTAGATGATACGTTAAGCACCTCCACAAAGTCAAAAGTTTACAAACCCCATCCGAAACCAGGTTTGGACAGGCGATATGATGAGTGTGATCACTGTCCGACAGTGGGTGATATTTTGCCACCACGAACATGTCAGTATGAGCACTGCAGCTCCATAACAAAGACAAAGTGCATAAAATGCAATCAGTACTTATGTCTTGCAAAAAGAAAGGATTGATTCAAATTATTTCACGAAAAGTGAAGCAGTCTGAACAATGACTTTGTGTTACAAAATAAATAAATAAAAATTATTATTAATTTTTTGCCACAGAATATGATTTGCAATCTATGTAATATTTTTTATAATAACTAATAAATAAAAGTAATGAAAGAATAATTTTTTATTCATAACTGTTCCTCGGGTAACTTATAATATCAAACAAATAGCAGGAAGTCAGAGAATAATTTTGGTGGATTAAAACCTGACCCTCACGATTGTGCTAGTTGTTTTCCCGCTACATTTTTTATGGAAGAGTTTTTTTTATTATTTTTCCCTAGTGTCTACTATGCCCAAGTATACAGAGAATTCAACTTTATTCACCATTTTTTTTTTAAAGATGTTCAGGGTGGAAAGGGTTAAAGGTCTGGGCTTTTTCAGATTCCATTACTAAATTTTGCTTATTAAACCCAGTTGTTAGCTGTAGTGGTGATTTCCTATTTTTAAAAATCACTACAGTGATCCACCATACTTCATCAATTGGGTAAAATGATAACACAGTTGTAAATTACAGATGATACTATTTACTCCACAGTATACAGTAAAGTGAATCATTGTTTTCAAATTATTTGTGCTAAGAACTTTGGCACCATAATTTTGAACTTAAATCATATGTACAAAATATTACAGCCACTTCTTACAAATTTTGTCACCTTAATAATCCACTTAAAAATAAAAGTTTAGGATGTTTACAATGTTAATCATCAGGCATTTAGTATATTTTGATATTACTGGATTTGTCAACATGTAAAGTATGGTCAGTACAATTAATAGTATGTCTTTGTGAGTCAGTATAAGTAGATTACAAAATAAAATATCATTCAGGTTATTAGTACACTTACTAACACCTACACAGGGGAAAATAATTGCAGCACCAAGAAGGACTTGTGTGACATAAAAGAAAGTTGGCAGACGTGTTTCTACGTAGTACCACTATGAGGTTGCAAATCATGTTCGCTTTAAATAGATGCTATAATGGGCATGACCGTTAGTTATCTTTAGGATCGAGCAAAATGAGTTAATGTAAGTCAAGAAAGCCTTAAGGCAACAAAGACACCATTATCAGTGCTTCAATGACTTTATATGAGTTCGTGTAATTGAGCTACAAAAAGCTTCATGTTTCTTCAGCGATCTTGCAGAAAGACCTGACAGGAATGTTGCCACTGTAAATGATTAATGGCAGCAGCGGCCATTGGAATCTGCGATCACAAGAAGTCCATATTTTGGACAGCTACGTGGCACTACTGAAAGGGAAGACCATTGTATTCAGCGTATGTCTCTGGTGCATAAAGCTGCATTTGCAGCAGCAATTTGAACAAAGCTGGCACCACAGTGATGCAACAAACTGTTACATACCAATTGCCTAAAGGATAACTCTGAGCCAGACACCATGTAGCGTGCATTCCACTGATCCCAAACCACTGCCATTTGTGACTTCAGCATTGTCAAGTGATAGCTCATTAGAAGGCAGAGTGGAGGTCTGTTGTGTTTTCGGATGAAAGCTAGTTCTGCTTCAGCACCAGTGACGGTCATGTGTTTGTTAGAAGGAGGCCAGTTGAGGGCCTGCAACCAGCCTGTCTGCATTCTAGACACTCTGGACCTAAACCTGGAGTTATCTTATGAGGTGCGATTTCATATGACACCAGGACTATTCTCGTGGTTGTCTCATACACCTGACTGCAAATTTAAAATTTTATATCAGTCTGGTGACTCGACCTGTTGTGCTAGCATTCATGAACAGCATTCCAGAGGGTGCTCTCCAACAGGACAACGCTCGCACATATAATACTGTTGTAACCCAACATGCTCTACAGTGTCGACATGTTACTTTGGCCTTCTAGAC
Organism: Schistocerca piceifrons; assembly: GCF_021461385.2. Lineage (NCBI taxonomy): Eukaryota > Metazoa > Arthropoda > Insecta > Orthoptera > Acrididae > Schistocerca > Schistocerca piceifrons. Next base: position 507,952,754 of record NC_060142.1, on the reverse strand, counting down.
AACCACATCTGTTTCCAATTGAGCACATTGCAACATCATCGGACAATAACTCCAGTGTCATCCACAAACAGCGTTAACTGTCTCTGTATTGAACAACAATGTGCAAAAGGCATGTAGCTCTATTCCACAAACTGACATCCAGCACCTGTAAAACTTTTTGGATACACGTTTTCATGCTTGAATTCAATATTATTAATGTACCAGCATTTCATATTTGCAATTTCTTATCTTGTGCTTACATCTACCTGTGATCTTGCAATGTTAATCGCTTAAATATGTTCCCTAGACAAATGTTGTCCCGAAATTTCATTACTCTCCATTAATCATTAATTATTTTTCGGTGTTGCGATTTTATTTCCATCAGTGTCACTTACAATTAGACAAGGGCTGTGTTTCAGCAATTTGGTTGGGAAACATCACAACATAATCTGTACAGCTCAGATCTTTCACTGTGTGGCTTTTACATCTGTGGCGACCTGAAGAATGACATGCTTGGATGTCAGTTTTAGACAAATGAGAAGATGCAAGATTGGGTGCAGCCGTGAGTACATCAGCAGTTGACCATGTTTTACAAAACAGGAAATTAATGTCTCGTCTCGCTGTGGGATAAATATCTTCACACATGTGGTTATTACTTTTGAATGGACTCAGGCGATGGTTCCATTGTGTCAGGTGTTAGGTTTTCATTTGACTGCCCCTCATAAACGCTTACAATGGTTTGTTGATTACATACATTTATTTGTCATCACTTATTACTTTATGAAGTAACATAGGATACTAGTATACTTATTTACATGTGTACAAGTTCATAAAACTAATTGTATGATTATTATTTTAGAGACAATATTGACTATTCAAAGCACAGTTCTTGAAAATCGCTCGCCATGAATTCATTTACTGTGTACAATCCAAGCTCTTTTAGAGAAGTTGCTAAAACTTTATTAAAACTGTGCAGGGAAGTCAAGTGGGCTGTTTGTGGTTATCTGTTGAAGAATTTCAAGCACATATATTTATGACTATTGTGTCTGTCAGACAGTGTTGAGTATGGTAAATCTTTCATGTGGCTATTTCTTGTATTGTGGAAATGAAAATTATTTCTTGGTCTAAGTTTGTTTAAATTTTCTTTGACATAAATAAGGAAGCTATAGAGATAAAGACTGGAGACTGTTATTATATTAAGAGATCTGAACTGACCTCTGGAAGTCTCCCTAGGAGGCAAACCTAGACTACATCTAATGGCTTTCTTCTGCCAATGGAAAATATAAGTAGACTCAGCAGTATTCCATATTGCAACTGTGAGTGAAATAATGCATAAAAAGATTATAGTAGAAGGTTCTTACTGACATTTTGTCTTAATGTTTGTAAGAAACATAGTATTCTTGCTACTCACATTTTGCTGCATAAGTAAGAAAAGTATCAATCACATGGCAGTCTTTTATCTATCACAAATCTGAGTAATTCCACATTCTTATTCAAAGATTTCGTTGCTTTGAGATTGAAATAAAGTTCCTCCACCTTGTTGTGTTTCCATCTAGTTGTTTGTTGGCCATACACCAGTGATTAGTCATCTCACTTATTTCTCTGTTGCAATTTTGAATATTTTGTAAGTTTTCACTTGTTTTCACTTGTTGTTATCAGTGTAACATTCTTGGCATAAAATACATTCTTACATAGTTAAAGGACCTGAGTAGTCATTTATATAAACAGTGAAGAGAAACATTCCAAGAACTGACCCCTGTGGAATTCCAATTTTCAACAATTGTGATGTCAGTTATTTGTATACACCTGCTGTAGCCTGTCACATAGGTAGGTTCCAAATAAACTTCATGACTTACTGATCTAATGTAATTAATATAGTCTTCTGTTATACCAAGTCAAAGTCTTTGCTCAAGTCTATAAGTGTAGCACATGCAGTTTGTCTCTCTCATAGATAACATCTAACATTGCTTTTACTTTTGTCACATTTGATCCAAAGACAAATTGGTTTGCATTCAGTAGCCTGTTATTTACAAATTGGTCATATTTTTGTTTATGATTACGGCTTTCTATAATTTTTGATACAATTGCAAAGATTAAAATCAATCTGTGGTTATTAGGTTTTGATCCTATTTGCCCAATATTATGTCACTATGAGATTGAATAAAAACACTTTTTTCAGTATGTGGAATTGCACAGGCTTTTAGTTCAGTTCAAGAAGATATTTTATATTTCCTGATAATAATCTGTTGTACAGTTTTGTTCCTTCGTCATATACAACTTTTCGGCACAACGTGTTTTCGCAATGAATGACAAGTATACCACTGTTTGACAGTGACAAAATTTGTCACATATTTTGCTTCGACTGTTAATAGACTAAGCCAACGCCATCTAGGTGGAGTTGACTAAGTGACGTTCAGTTGAGGTTCCTTCTCGTGTAACCGCACCATGCCACACCTCCATCTGAGGTCGGTGCGTCATTTAGAGTAATGATGCACAGTCCCAAGCTGAGTGTTTCTCGAGAACAGCGAATAGGCCCTATCAGGCCCTAGTCGTTCATCTGATATTACTCAACGGTGCGTCGCTAAAAGACGGCAAAATATCTGCCGTGTACACTAGGCGGTATGGTGGAGGGATCCGCAACTCTCTAGGAATAATTTGGACCCACATGAAACGACATTGACGACATGTCTCTCATAGTGTCTATCGTAGTGGCCGTATGGAAACAGTTTTTATAGTTATCAAAATGCAATATGCGGTATATAAGCCAGTATACTACGTATTATATTTCGGGGATAATGTTTACATCCACGGTGGAAACACGACGACGTACCAAGAAACCAGCATCCTTTAATCAGTTGCCTTCATCGAAGCGCAATGTGTAATGTTAGGATTACTTTACTGCAGCGTAATGGGGGCGGGGTAGTTTAGATTGTGATAGTATTGCGTTCACTGTTTTACGTTTTGTTGAATGGCACAACAAACAGTTTCGTAACTATAATTTTATAGGAACGAATAAAGTGCAGTTATCTGTTGTACAACGATTCAAATTGATGCTATGCGCTTAAAAAGTTTGCCCTTTCATTCTATTATCGAGGCGCACATTTATTGTACTTGGGGCTGATGTCATACGCAGTCGAGCGAGCGTCAGCTTCGTGGCGGGACAGACAGAATTAACCGCGTTGGCGGTCAAGTTCCGCGGGTTGTCGTCTGCTAGGTGAGTTAAAACAGGACCACAGCTAGTTTAACCCGGTTACTCGTTCTATATTCCGCAAATAGTGAGGAAAAAACGTGTAAAATATTACCACCTGTAAAATGCAGCATTCGTACGTGAAAACATTATTTGATATTTTCAATCACGTTTCGTGCAGCCTGACATTTCGAAAAGGTTACAAATTCAGTACTCTCCTTTTGCAGAGCAGCTCTTTGTAACATGAAATACTGTTTCCCTTGCGAAATTTTCGGATAGCATGCAGTAGGAGACTGGACAGCGGTGGTCTCTGAGAAATTGTTATCGAGTTTGTAAGTAAGGTACCGATATTTGTTTTCTGTTTTCACCTGTAAGTGACAGGTGGCTGCTCATGGTATGATGACCAGCTGAGTTTATATGATGTTGCAAGTGTTTAGCGAACTCTGTAAGAAATCAAAACAATTATTATTTTCCTCAGCTCACAGAACATACTGCCTTCTGTTTCCTGCACACTCTATTTCTTGGCAAATTCATCACTGATTTTTAATTCTGAATCCGTCACAGAGACAAGCAACACCCAGAGAAACGAGTTTTTTTATACACAGAAAGAAAGACTACTTCAATAATGCATTCCTACACTGTTTTTATTGAATCAATCATGTCAGTTTTAGCAGCAATAATTGGGATGATTGTTTTCTACCTGTAGCTCTCTCTCTCTCTCTCTCTCTCTCTCTCTCTCTCTCTCTCTCTCTCTCTCTGTGTCTCTGTCTGTGTGTGTGTGTGTGTGTGTGTGTGTGTGTGTGTGTGTGTGTGTTTATAGGCAATAACAACATATGTTAATGTTGACAGCCTTCTTGTGGTGTATTACATCCTGTAGGTGATGAACTATTGACTTGAATTTTTTAAATTTGTCATCTATGGAGGTCAAAATTTGAGAAGTTTGACTATTTGTGTGATGCTCAAGTTCTCTGTTACTCAGCATGTTATTCCTTGCAGCCACAGAATAGCTTTACAGAAAGGTACTCGTATTTAGTTTGAATTACAATGCTCATCATATCGCAGAGCAGTTTTCAGATACATACACACTTTAGTACTGAGTTATCAACAAATAATATTTTAGTATGGGCAATTTTGGAGTAATAAAAGTGCAAACACCACATTAATTTTTGGATATGATTTTCTTCAGTTTATTTTTTATTGGAAGGATCACATTTCTTCTGTTCTGTAAAATGACATTTTCTTCTGGGCCACAAATTCTTTCATTTTTTTTACTTACAAATGATTTTTTCACATTAGAAAAGCTGTTGAGTACCCAAAGACATGAGGAGACTTTTCTAGGGCTTGGGCTGTCTTATTTCCTCACTTATTAATTCCACTCTTGATAATATGTGCCAATCTTCCTTTTGGTTCTGGAAGTGATCCTAAACTACTACTTCACTTCACAGTACATTGCAGTGGATAAAACTGTTCATGTATTGTGGTGAGAGACTTTGATGTGATTTAGCTCTGCGTGTAAGATTCATAATTGTTCTGAGGTATTTGTGGTAGCAGGAGCATGTTGTGTTTGTTGAAATGTGTAAAATCCATTACTAGAGTAGTTGTCTGAAAGTGACTCATGGACAAAACTGATGTTAATATGGAAGATTGCTAAACGAAATCTGCTATTATGAACTATGTTTTATAAAATCTATTTGCAAATAGATTAAATCTACAGTCCCCCATCCAGATTTTACATGGATGCAAAGGTGTACTTGAAGCAGTAAGAGTCACCAGTACTGAGGTCTAATTCAGACTGAAAGGCAATTGAAGTGGCCTTAGATATGATAATGGATGATTTGCTGAGTAAATATTGACTGTAACAAATGAGTCAGTACTCTTTGTATTCTTTAGCAAACTTTCATAACTAAAGTAACTGTATCCATTTGTAGTCACTAAAGACATGATTTCCCATTACTGTGTAATATATTCATCTACTGATGTGTTATATTTGATTCTTCTTGTGAGTTACAACACAGTTTGGTAGGTTGAAGTATCCCATTCACAGGCAGAGTCATAATGTGAACCAAGGCTATGTGCAGTAGTTAAAGAAAAGTACAAAGCTCGAAGAAAAAATAAAGACCTCTGTGCTGTAAATAATTTTTTAAAATTGGTAACAGGTAGGTTGAGCAAATTTCCCATTTCGGCCACTTAAGCTTGATAGGAAAACCTGAAAAAGATTTTAAACCATATGTGGAATAGTAAAACGTAACTTAAAAAGGAACACAATTTTAGAAATCGTAAGATGATTTATAGTATTGTGAATATGTTAGTATTTCTTTAGAGAAAAGAAACTGTCAACATCTGTATAAACATAATCTGCAAACTACAGTGAAGTGCATGGCAGGGGGTACTTGTTCTGCACATGTTTAGATTTCTTCCAATTTCAATTTCATATGAAAGCATGGGAAAACTGACTGCTTATGTTTAGTTTAATGTTGACTTGATGGCTCATTCAGGAGTGATACATGACGAACTGAAGAATGTTTCTAAATTATTTCCTTAATATTGGTTCCTGTAACTTTGTAAATAGTCTTTCACAGTATAATTGGCATCTATCTTCAAATGTTTGACACACCAGGTTTTTCATCATATCTGAGATTCTCCTGTAAGTCAAACCAACCTGGGACCATTTGTGCTGGCCTTCCTTGGATTTGGTCAGTATCCTCCCCGAGTCCTATTTTGTTCTGACATGCATGGATGATCGAAGCTTGTCTGCCTGAGATGCTAACATGTTCTATGAATTTTTGATATCACTCATAATTTAACTTTTGCCGAGGTGCTCTTCGTGGAATAATCTTGCAAAATGCACAATTTTGCTAATTGCTGCACAAAAACAATTGTTTCTGTGTTGTCACCATTCTCGTATAAACAAAGCAACAGCACCACTGTGACTTAATTGAACTTCTACACAAACTGTCCAAAACTTTCCATTTTGCTGTCTCTAAGAGCACTGGAGTTTTCTATCTTTTGAAATTCGTGAGAGGTAAATTCATGAAGCGTGTTCCATTTCCAAAGAACCTATGTAGAAAATGGACAGTGTAATACTGACCGAATAAAGGAGGTACTAAGCAGCTGATAGGCACTTCAGAAAGGGTGAGTAGCTGTTAAACTCAGGACCAAATACATCAAGCAGATAGCAAACAAATGTGCATATCTCAGGCACACAGATACCAACTCTTCCACCAGTGCAGATTGACTGGGACCCAAAGATGGGTAGCTAAATTAACACTGGAACTTGTGGGGTACGTAGGTGGGGACATGAAATATCTATTGGAGTACTTTTATTTTGTGAACTGACATTTTCCTGCACAAAATGTGGCCTTAATAAATGTGATATACAATATAATGAGACTTTTTGCAATATTTGGCAGTTTTTTCGAGTAGTGAAATGAATTAGTTTGATTACTCAGCATTCTGCTTGGCATTGATTGAGAGAGTTATTCGATGTCATCTTGAAAGATATCGGGCCAAATTCTGTCCAACTGGTACATTGTGTCAAAGTCCTGAGATGGTCAGATGGCTCTGCCCGTAATGCTCCAAATGTTTTTAGTGGGAGACATCCAGTGACCTTTCTGGCCAAAGTAGTGTTTGGTGACTACAGTGCAAGCAACAGAAACTGGCACCATGTGCGTGCTGGCATTATCTTATGGAAATGTAAGCCCAGGATAGCTTTCCATGAAGGGCAATAAAATGGAGCGTAGAATATCATCAATGTACCACTGTGCTGTAAGGGTACTGCGGATGACAACCAAAGGGGTTCTGCACCCCAGATAATCACTCCTGGTTGTCAGGCCCTATGGTCGATAACAGTTGGCTTGATATCCCACTGCTGTTTGGGGGTGTCTCCAGACACAACTTCTGCTTGGAATCTCATTTGACTGGAGTAGAATTGTCTTCAGTGATAAGTTGTTCTTCAAAATGAGCCCCTATGGCCAGCAAAGATGTATCATATAGTGTTGGTTACGTGCCTGACTCACTCACACCATACGCCTTGACAGCCAAGAGTGATGGTTGGGGTGCCATTTCCCTTTTGGTTGTCGTCTGTAGCTCCCTTACAGCATAGCAGTATGTATGTTGATTGTATTCTGCACACCATTTTCTTGCCCTTTGTGCAAGCCATCCTCGGCTTATGTTTTAGCAAGATAATGCCTGCTTGTGCACGACAAGAGTACTTACTGCTTGTCTTCGATCTTAGCAAAACCCTACATTGGCCAGTAACATCATCAAATCTCTCCCCAACTGGCAACATTTGGAGCAGCTTGGGATTTTGGTGATCTAACCCATCAGTTGGTTATAATTTGACTCAATATCCTTCACTGGGACACCCAATGACATGACAATCAATGCTAAGCAGAATAATGCTTGCATAAGAACAAGAGGTGGACTACTGTGTCATTGACTTCGTCAATTTGTGAAACTTTTCTTTTGAATAAATCATACAGTTTTTCTGAACTTGTCATCATTTGTTTCCTGTACATGTACATCACATCTACAAATTTCGATCTCATTTGCATAATTCCTTCATGATATGTCTTTTTTTTTTTTTTTTAGATTGTATCTGACAGGAGAAAAGTAACAATATTTTTGTTTATTGCTGTGTCAGACAAATACTGTAGATATGCGGTGTCTCTGCAGTGTCTCTGGCTGACTCTGACAACTAATCTTTTACAGTATTATAAGAAACAACTCACTAACCACAAAAAGAAGGTTGTGCAGTATATGGATTACAACTCCAGAAGACTAGAATGGAAGCAACCAGTTGTATTGCTATATTTTTCTGTGTGAAGATGGATCCTTCTTAAAGATTAGTTATGAAGCTCCATCTGATCATTATGTGTTTCATCTGGACCTCAATTTCAAACAAGTTAATGACAATATAAACAACAAGAATTCAAAAATTTAATGGGCTGGTGGTATGCTTGGTAGAGCAAATAGTGAGTAGAAAGTAATACAGGCTCAACTAATACCCCACAGAACAGCTGACTAGTAATAGACGTTTAGTTCTGGAAGTCACAAACCAAAATTAACACAGTTGGCGTAAGTGAAAAGTGATGTAAAAACAGCAGACACAGCAGAGATAAACAAATGAGAAGGCCACAGTTGGGCATGCTGTGGTTTATAAGCATGCTGGTTCTACATTTACATATACCAGTATACTCCGCAAACTGCTGTACAGTGTGTACTCCCAGGATGACCTTTTCTACCTGGCAGACAGTACCTTCCATACGTACAAAGTGCACATTTGGTTCATTTCCCTCCTGTGGTACTATTTTCTTGAGAGGCGTCTGGATGCATTTACCTTTGTGTGGAGTCACTGTAAAGACACCTTTAAGGAAATGAAGAGTACTGCACAATGGGTGTAAAATGTAGGACTATATATATATATATATATAGAGAGAGAGAGAGAGAGAGAGAGAGAGAGAGAGAGAGGGGGGGGGGGGGGGCAGAATATCGTCAAATGATCTTACACAAAACCCAAAGAAATTCTGGTCATATGTAAAGGCTTTAAATGGCTCCAAAATACTTCTTCGCAGTACTCGTTGTTGTAATCTTCCTCACAATAATCATCCTCTTCTTCTTCTTCACCATCAACACGCTCCTCATTGTAATCATCCTCTTTTTCTTTTACTTCTCCACTATCTTCACAAGAACTGAAATGAGAGTAACAAAGCAAAAGCTGAAATGCTGAACCCCGTTATGAAATATTTTTTTACAAAGAAAAATCCAGGAGAATTCCACTAGTTTAATCCTCATACCACTGGAAATATTAGTGAAGTAAGTATTAGTGTCAGTGGTGTTAAGAAACAGCTGAAATTGTTAAAATTGGACGAAGCTCCAGGACCTGATGCAATCCCCTTCAGATTCAGTACTTAATTTGCAACTGAGTTAGCTCCTCTTCTAACTATAATCTGTCGTAGATCCCTCAAACAAAAAACTGTGCCGTGATTAGCAGAAAGCACAGATCACACCTGGGTATGGGAAGTGTAGATGAAGTCCATTGTTCTTGATATTGATTTGCTGAAGAATCTTGGAACATATTCAGAGCTCAAACACAATGCGGTGTCTCAAACAGAATAACCTCATCTACACTAACCAGCACAGATTCTAAAAATGGCAATCATGTGAAAACCAACTCACATTTTTCCCACTTGGCATACAAGAGCTTTAAATAGAGGCAGTCAGGTAGATGCAGTATTTCTTGATTTCCGAAAAGCATTCAACTCAGTACTGCAGCTATGTTTATTGTCAAAAGTATGATCATACGCGTATCAAGTGAAATTTGTGACTGAATTGAGGACCTTTTCATAGGGAGGATGCAGCATGTTATCTTGGATGAAGAGTCATCGTCAGCTGAAGAAGTAACCTTTTATGTGTGCCAGGGAGTATGTTGGGATTCTTGCTGTTCATGTTGTATGTTATTGACCTTGTGGAGAATATTAATAGTAACTGAGATCCTTTGCAGATGACACAATTACCTGTAATGAAGTACTGTCTGTGGGTAAAAGAGGTGGTAGACTTTGGTTTATTTGTGGAATACTTGGGAAGTACAATCAGTCTATAAGCAATACTGGTTACAAATTGCTCGTGCCCGTTTTAGAATATAGCTCGAGTGCGTGAGACTTGTACTAAATAGAACCAAAAGGGGATACTGAACATATACTGAGAAGGGCAGTGTGAGTGGTCACAGGTTTGTTTGACCCATGGGACAGTGTCACTGAAGAAGCTGAAAAGACAGACACTTGGAGACACATGTAATGCGTCCTGAGAAAGTCTATACAACCCCCTACATATTGTTCACACAGGGATTGTGAAGACAAGATTAAAATAATTACAGCATACACAGAGGTATTCAAGCAATCATTCTTTCCACTCTAGATACATGAATGGAATGAGAAGAAACACTGATAACCAGTGCAATGGGATGTACAATCTGCCATGCACTTCATGGTGGTTTGTGGAGTATAGATGCAGAGGTAGATGTAGATACATCAAGGAGAATCAAGATCACCAGTTTGCATTTGTCCTTGGCATACGTGTCCAGTCCTTGGCATGATGGTCTTAGGTGCCACTGCATATGTGACACTTCTGGTTGGCATAATTGGTAATTTGGACAGCAGGCATTACATTTCTGGTGTGTTAAGGCTGATGGCTAAACACCATCTTCAAGGTGTCTGTGATGTTATCTTTCAACAAGATAATCTAAGACTGCATGTTGTCATGCTGTGCTGATGTACCTCAATACAGAGGGCATTAGACTGTTGCTCTGGCAGCCTGTCCAACAGATCTCCCAACCATTGAGAACATCTGGTCAAAGGTTGCTGACAGACTGGCATGCCACCACTCAGCAGCCACCAAAATTGATACGGGCAAGTGCTCTATCAACTGAGCTAGCCAAGCATGACTCACGCCTTGTCCTCACAGCTTTACTTCTGCTAGTGCCTCGTCTCCTACCTTCCAAACTTTACAGAACCTCTCCTGCGAAGGTGGGAGACGAGGTACTAGCAGAAGTAAAGCTGTGAGGATGAGGCATGAGTCATGCTTGGGTAGCTCAGTTGGTAGAGCACTTGCCCACGAAAGGCAAAGGTCCCGAGTTCGAGTCTCAGCCCGACACACAGTTTTAACCTGCCAGGAAGTTTCAGACACGGTGCCGAAAAGGCGTTCCTTCAATGTGGTGAAGGCCCAGCTACACACTGGAGACCAGACAAAGGAAGCACTCTTGCAGAGGAGGTGGTAGAGAGGACGGGCAGTGGTGGACACTTCAGGAGTGAACTGGTGGCAATAGGCAATCTTATCCATGAAAGCCTGCTGTTCTTGCAATGACGAGGGACACGGCAGGTCTGTAATGGCTCTGACAAGATACTCTGTGGGCCAGACACTGTGTGGCAGGGTAGTGTGACCCAGATACTCAAGAAATGGTTGGAAAAATTTGGATGTCTGCAGATTGCAATGCAGATCCATGGCCCTGAGTCCCTGAAAAAGGACTTAGTATGTCTGGTAATGACATTGTCATCCATGTACTTGAAACAGAGTGCAATAGTGGACATGCCCTGTTCCAGATAACATTGCCACCCAAAACATCAACTGTTGGTATTGATACAGGCTAAAAGGCATACTAAGAACCATCATACCCCGGACTCCTCAACAAGAGGTAACTGATTATATTCTTCAGAAAGATCAATTTTGGGCTATAATTGACCGCTTGCTAAGCATCTGAATAGTTCTTACGGACATGACACTGTATATGTGACACCATTGACAGTGAATCTATGGTGACCTGAAAATTGATGCAAAGTACAAAATGGCTTTTTCCACTGATCCTGGAGGATTTGGGAGTGTGTGGCTTTAGGAATCTGCCTAGAACGAAATATCTAGAACAAGCTGACTGCTTCAAGATTATGTAGGCTTGAAAATCTGTGGTGCACCCTAGGTCTTCCACAAAGGTATCTTGAAGCTCTGAGCAAGAGAGTCCGATGATTGATAGGGGACTTTGGCAGATATGAATTGTAAGGAGTTTGTAACTGAAAAGCCAAAGGCCTGGAAGTCAGCAAACTCAAAAAGGTTTTCTGAACTAGCTTTGTGGATGACAATAAAGGTAATAGGCCAAGTCACGGATTTATAGGTAAGTTGAGCCATGAATTGGCCAATCACAGGAATTTGCTTTCTAGAATTTCCTCAGAGGCACCTGTTTACCAGCAACAGTGATGGAGAGCCAAAGTCTGAACATGTTTGGACATTAAGCAGGGAAACGGCCATGCCAGTGTCTACCTGCAGACACAGCTGTTGTGAGAGAACGAAAATGTTGATCAAAAGCGTGTTGGAATCCTGTTTGGGAACCGAACCTGATGACGACACTTCCTGGATATCCAGATCCATTTTCTCTGATGCTGCGTTCTGTACATTTGAGTGGCAAACTACTGCAATGTGGCCCTCTTTTTGATGCTCGTGACAGACGACCCAATGCTGGATACGCTCTTGTCTGTGATTTTGGGAGTATTAAGATGCACACAACAGCCAAAAGGAGTAGCAGCTGGAATGCTTTTTACACACTGTTCAATCTCACTAGCAATGAACTGAAGACAGTTGTTAGTGACAATCACTTCAGGCAGTCCTTCAAGGCAAAATATTGACAACAAGGGCTGAACTGTGGAACAAGCAATAGTGGAGGGTATAGGCACCACGAAGGGGAATTTGCTGTAAGCGTTAATGATGATGAGCCGACATGTGTTCCGGTAAGGACCCGCGAAATCCAAGTGCAAATGTTGCCAAATTACAAAGAACTGCCTAGGCAGGGCCGGCTGGTGTTCAGCACAGGCTTGGTACTGAGAAGTCAGCTGTTCAGTTTGTGGATTTAGACTGTGCCAAGTGCAATGACATTATGCTAACTGCTTGGTGTGAACAACGCCCCAGTGACCATGGTGTAGCAAATCTAGCACACCAGGCTGTAGAGTCTGAGAAATCCAACATGTGACTGGTCATTACTGGTGTGAAGCAAAATGACTCTCTGGTAAACTGTAAGGGCATGCCAGTAGGCAAAGTAGCGATGAACCAGAGAGGTACGTATCTGTCTGGCTGAATGCGACCAACCAGTATGGATGTAGTGCAACAGCATCTGCAAATCAGGATCCACTGCCATGTCCTGGGCAAGTTTCTGGTGAGTAAACAGAAAGGTGTGCAAAGAATCTGGGCCTTGAGCATCAGTGCAACAACAGGAAGCAGAGAACTCATGGAATTTTGCATCTGGGCCAACAGGGAAGCGAGAAAGAGCATTGGCATGCTTATAAGTGGGCCAATATGCAATCCCATATTGATAATGTGACAAAACAAGAGCCCACTGTCTCAACTTCTGCACTATTCGAGTTGGAGCTGACTGAGAAGGGCTAAACAAAGGTTGAAGAGGACTATTCAGTCACCCAAGTAAAATTTTCTGACAGAAAGATACTGGTGAAACTTAGTGACACCATAGACAGTGGTGAGAGCCTTCTTTCCAATATGCGAATAATTACACTGAGCTTTGTTTAACAGCTTTGAAGTGGAGGCAGCCAGCCAGTCAACAGCTCAAATGTATGTGACAAAACTGTACCAATGCCTTCAGGGGAAGGATCCATAGCCAAGAGTGGATATAAATGTTGGCTGGATATAAATGGCTGGATATAAATGTTCATGGCATTGACCATTAAGCAAAGCATCCTTCAGCTTCTGGAAAGCAGGCTGACATTCTTGCAACCAAACAAAAGGAACACTCTTCCTGAACAAGCAGCACAAGGGAGCTGCGATTTGAGCGGCATTAGGAATAAGATGGATGTAGTACATGAGCTTCCCGAACACACAGGCACTGATGACCGCACAGTTGAGTGCCCAACAAAGCCATCATCATCATCATCATCATACTCAAATTCAGTATGAAAAAAACACAAATTTGTCTCTGTTACAATTGAGATCATCTGTAGAGAACACTTGAAACAGAGTGCGAAGATTGCTAATGTGTTCTTCAGGAGTGCAAGCAAACAGTGTCTTCTGAATAATTTGAGCAAAAAGGAACTTTTGCAGTCAGCTGCTCCGAAAGGTGCGGAAGTACTGCCAAAAGTCAATCTCAAAAATTTGAAGCAATCCATATAAGTATTAATGACAAAGACTTGTGATTGCTCATTCAGAGGGATTTGCAAGTAAGTGTCATGCATATCAGTTTTGGAAAAGTAACAACTGGCAGTAGTTGCAGGGGCAACAGTCTGGATGATTGACTGATCTGGCCTTGTAACAAAACCCAAAACGGTCTTGCTGTGCTGGTACTGTGAATGGATTAAAGCAAGGGGAAACTACAGTTGTAATTTTTCCCGAGGGCATGCAGCTTTACTGTATGGTTAAATGATGATGGCATCCTCTTGGGTAAAATATTCCGGAGGTAAAATAGTCCCTCATTCGAATCTCCGGGTGGGGACTACTCAAGAGGATGTCGTTATCAGGAAAAAGAAAACTGGCGTTCTATGGATCGGAGCATGGAATGTCAGATCCCTTAATCGGGCAGGTCTACAAACAGCATAGTGAACGCATTATTGTAGCCAAGATAGACACAATGCCCATGCCTACTACAGTAGTACAAGTTTATATGCCAACTAGCTCTGCAGATGATGAAGACATTGATGAAATGTGTGATGAGATAAAAGAAATTATTCAGGTAGTGAAGGGAGATGAAAATTTAATAGTCATGGGTGACTGGAATTCGAGAGTAGGAAAAGGGAGAGAAGGAAACATAGTAGGTGAGTATGGATTAGGTGTAAGAAATGAAAGAGGAAGCCATCTGGTAGAATTTTTCACAGAGCATAACTTAATCATAGCTAACACTTGGTTCAAGAATCATAAAAGAAGATTGTATACATGGAAGAATCCTGGAGACACTAGAAGGTATCAGATAGATTATATAATGGTAAGACAGAGCTTTAGGAACCAGATTTTAAATTGTAAGACATTTCCAGGGGCAGATGTGGAGTCTGATCACACACTATTGGTTATGAACTGTAGATTAAAACTGAAGAAACTACAGAAAGGTGGGAATTTAAGGAGATGGGACCTGGATAAACTGACTGAACCAGAGGTTGTACAGAGTTTCAGGGAGAGCATATGGGAACAATTGACAGGAATGGAGGAAAGAAATACAGTAGAAGAAGAATGGGTAGCTCTGACGGATGAAGTAGTGAAGGCAGCAGAGGATCAAGTAGGTAAAAAGACAAGGGCTAGTAGAAATCCTTGGGCAACAGAAGAAATATTGAATTTAATTGATGAAAGGAGAAAATATAAAAATGCAGTAAATGAAGCAGGCAAAAAGGAATACAAACGTCTGAAAAATGAGATCGACAGGAAGTGCAAAATGGCTAAGCAGGGATGGCTAGAGGACAAATGTAAGGATGTAGAGGCTTATCTCACTAGGGGCAAGATAGATACTGCCTACAGGAAAATTAAAGAGACCTTTGGAGAAAAGAGAGCCACTTGTATGAATATCAAGAGCTCAGATGGAAACCCAGTTCTAAGCAAAGAAGGGAAAGCAGAAAGGTGGAAGGAGTATTAGAGGGTCTATACAAGGGCGATGTACATGAGGACAATATTATGGAAATGGAAGAGGATGTAGATGAAGATGAAACGGGAGATACAATACTGCGTGAGGAGTTTGACAGAGACCTGAGTCGAAAGAAGGCCCCGGGAGTAGACAACATTCCATTAGAACTACTGACGGCCTTGGGAGAGCCAGTCCTGACAAAACTCTACCATCTGGTGAGCAAGATGTATGAGACAGGCGAAATACCCTCAGACTTCAAGAAGAATGTAATTCCAATCCCAAAGAAAGCAGGTGTTGACAGATGTGAAAATTACCAAACTATCAGTTTAATAAGTCACAGCTGCAAAATACTAACGCGAATTCTTCACAGACGAATGGAAAAACTGGTAGAAGACGACCTAGGGGAAGATCAGTTTGGATTCCGTAGACATGTTGGAACACGTGAGGCAATACTGACCTTACGACTTATCTTAGAAAGATTAAGGAAAGGCAAACCTACATTTCTAGCATATGTAGACTTAGAGAAAGCTTTTGACAATGTTGACTGGAATACTCTCTTTCAAATTCTAAAGGTGGCAGGGGTAAAATACAGGGAGCGAAAGGCTATTTACAATTTGTACAGAAACCAGATGGCAGTTATAAGAGTCGAGGGGCACGAAAGGGAAGCAGTGGTTGGGAAGGGAGTGAGACAGGGTTGTAGCCTCTGCCCGATGTTATTCAATCTGTATATTGAGCAAGCAGTGAAGGAAACAAAAGAAAAATTCGGAGTAGGTATAAAAATCCATGGAGAAGAAATAAAAACTTTGAGGTTTGCCGATGACATTGTAATTCTGTCAGAGACAGCAAAGGACTTGGAAGAGCAGTTGAACGGAATGGACAGTGTCTTGAAGGGAGGATATAAGATGAACATAAACAAAATTAAAACGAGGATAATGGAATGTAGTCGAATTAAATTGGGTGATGCTGAGGGAATTAGATTAGGAAATGAGACACTTAAAGTAGTAAAGGAAATTTGCTATTTGGGGAGCAAAATAACTGATGATGGTCGAAGTAGAGAGGATATAAAATGTGGACTGGCAATGGCAAGGAAAGCGTTTCTGAAGAAGAGAAATTTGTTAACATCGAGTATAGATTGAAGTGTCAGGAAGTCGTTTCTGAAAGTATTTGTATGGAGTGTAGCCATGTATGGAAGTGAAACATGGACGATAACTAGTTTGGACAAGAAGAGAATAGAAGCTTTCGAAATGTGGTGATACAGAAGAATGCTGAAGATTGGATGGGTAGATCACATAACTAATGAGGAGGTATTGAATAGAAGTGGGGAGAAGAGGAGCTTGTGGCACAACTTGACAAGAAGAAGGGACCGGTTGGTAGGATATGTTCTGAGACATCAGGGGATCACAAATTTAGCATTGGAGGGCAGTGTCGAGGGTAATAATTGTGGAGGGAGACCAAGAGATGAATACACTAAGCAGATTCAGAAGGATGTAGGTTGCAGTAAGTACTAGGAGATGAAGAAGTTTGCAGAGGATAGAGTAGCATGGAGAGCTGCATCAAACCAGTCTCAGGACTGAAGACTACAACAACAACACCAACAAGAACAACAACAACAAATGACACCCAATTTGTGCTCCTAGATGTGGCAAAGCGTAACTCTCAGTGACTTTTTGAGGGTTCACAGTTTTCTTAAAATTTTCACACATCTGTAGTCTGCCGAACGGCTTCTTTATAATAACAAGAAGGGATGCCCACTGACTGGCAGTTATGGATGCTACAACTCAACTGTCTTGCATGGCGGTAAGTTACGGAGCCATCTGTTCTTGAAGAGCACGAGGAACAGGGCAGGTTCTAACAAAACATGGCTGGGCATTGTCCTTCATTGTGACATAGGCAACAAAGCATTAACTTTATCCAAACCCTTAGAAAACAAATCCTGGAATTCTACACATAAGTTAGCAACACTGTCCCAAGGATCAAAGAAAGAAACAGCAGGAGGAAAGCACTGTGATAGTCACTGTCCATGTCAAGTTTTGGAAAGTTACAGGAGGGTACACGTATCTAATACAGGAATGTCTTGGTTGTTGTATGCTGCTGTCAGCTAATGGCGCAATGTGCAAAACTTAGGTTTGCCAAGCAATTCGTAAGTCTGCAGTTAAGCAAAGTCACTGAAGCACTTGTGACAAGTTGCAAATGGACTTACTGTCCAGCAATAGTAAAAGAAACAAAAAGTTTGTTGTTTTCCTGTAGCACTGCAGATGAGTTGGAAGTCTTTCGAACAGCTGTTACACTTGTAATGGGATGTCCTCCTCAAGCATTACTTTTTCTCAACAGTAGTTGTCGATACCAGTGTTATTTTTCGAATTTTGGACATTTCATTATTATCTCAGTTGCTTTTCCGAAAACTTTCATATAATTTTATACACAGTATGTTATATTTCAACCTAAAATTTATGAAATGGAATTACTTTATAAAATATTTTTGTTTCAATATTATAATTGATAAGTATTAGTTATGAATGAATGTACAGTTAAAATTATTTTTAAAGAAACATTTGAAATTACGAATTATTTGCACACTTAAAATTTCTATTATTAATTACGTACTCCTGTACATTTACTATGTCTATTTCTGGATTCATTTATGAAATAATAATCGAAATTAATAATGTAAAAAAAACTAGTAGGAATTCATTTGTTAAGAAAAATTGTAAACCCTTTGGAGTATTGTTATTTCCACAGTGTGTGAGAGTCATAAGCTTGCCTCTAATGTGATGTGTATAGCAGGTGTGAACAATGTAATTTCAGCTTTATTAATGTGGGAATTCAAAATACTGTATGATATACTAAAATGTAAGAAAAACAGTGAAAACTATATTTACATAAAAAATGCTGCAACAACAATATTCAAATATATTTAATTCGAACCAACCATGAGGCCCTGACGATTGATTTTCAGCTTCAAGAATCAGACCCCTAGACAAGAAGTACTGGAGCCATTTCAATATGACAAGCTAAGTAAACGTGAAAGTTTATTGTAATCTTTGCTCCTCTCAATTCTTCATAAAAGACTTTGCTTATTAATTACTTGGACTGGGCATTGTTTAATGTGGGCAATAGATGGAAGAACAAAGGAGGGAGTAGATTACACACTGTTGTTTAGTGCGAATGACACTGTGGTCTTTGAAAACACACTAAACACTGTTTGCGACTTATACTTGACTGAAGGAGTAACTGTAGAGGGTGCCTTATGCTTCTGAAGCACACAGACTGTACATATCCCATTTGCTGCAAAAAAAAGCAAGCGCTTCATGTGAAGAGCAAGATTGGCGAACATGTGGCGTGTTACAGCGAGGGCATGACTTCGCACTCTATGCTGGATGTGACACATGTTTATGCTCATGCTGTGACTGTGGCTGCTGGGCCACTGTTTGCAAGTGTGCAGAACACGTTGAAAGGAAGGGTCCAGATATTTAAGAATCTGTTTGCGAATTTGAGAATCAGCTACACTGTGCGTTATGGCATTGTGAGTCATGGATCACTGTAGAATTTGCCACAGTCACACTTTGAATCAACACTGTCTAGTAAAGTCTTGCAGTTCAGTCACCCAATAATGCCATGTCTGTCCTCGTTGCATACGGAGCCTAAAGAATTTGTAATGGACAGTCGCCACATGTACCCTATCCTCATAACACTTTGTAAGTGCCTGCAAAAGTTCCTTATATGGTGTTAGTTCAGGGTGGGAAGTGAGAAAGAGTTTGGTCCCATGTGTATAAATAATCACTCTTGCTGTGGCCAAGAAGTAAGAACATTTGGCTGTGTCTTGTATGTGATGTGCCCTGATGTGTGCGTTGAACTGTGTGAGGTACTCTGTCCAGTCTAACTTTGTCTCATCAAACCCACGAAAAGGAGGCACATATGCAGGCGGTGCAGGTGATGGTCACCTACGTCGTCATGAAGTTATTCATCATGTCAAGCAATTGCACCATTTGTTGACTCTGAAACTGAATGAACTGTGTTAGATCAACTGCAGGTGGTACAGCTGGTGACTGCAGCTGAGTAGCCATAGTAACTAATCAAGGTACAAAATAACAAGACAATTAAGTAATGCACAAAGACAAACAGCAAAAAGCAATAATAGCACAGAGGAAGCAGAAAGGGGTGCAAAAGCAGCAACCACAGAGCCTAGAACATAACGAGCACAAGCAAGGCAAACAATGGGTAAACAGAGGATGAACAACTGAAGAAACAACGAAAAAGACCACATAACAGGAATAAACAACAAGATGACTGCTACACTTAGGCTTGATAACTTGTCGCCTGATGTTGTTTATGACTTTGTACACAACGGTAGGACAGGTGGGCTACAGAGTGTGCAGCAACTGTTGTCATAAGCAAGCTGGACAGGAGCAGAAATTATTAGCAAACAAGTAACACAGCAAACAGAAGATTTGCTTGACTTGTATTTTGACAAGTGAATGAAGGCATTACAAATAATGCAGTAAGAAACAGATTCCAGCTGTTACAATGGCAACAACGATGATGTTGGTGCTGCGACTAAGTGGTATTTGCACGGTGTCCCTTAGCGTAATGGCTCCGAGCACGAGTGGACTGGGCTGCTGCTGCCGACTCATATATTATGGCAGCTGAGGGCACTCAAGGTGCAGAGCTGCTGGAGGTATGTTTCAGTAGACGCGCTCGGTTGGGTCCGTCAGATCCCGCACGACTGCTACCAGTGTCAGGTGGAAAGTTGCAGTTCCATTGCTATGATGCCCATGGTGCAGTGTAAATATGTGAGGGCACAGTTCGCATATGATTCTTTTCACTTGGCAGTAACAAAATGGTACTTGTAGCAAAGTCCGTGGAGTGTCATGGCCAAGGCATGATAAGACTGATGGTGCTGCTTCTTGCACTGATAGAATTCAACCCCAGCTGTCATGACATGCATGAAGCAGTAATAATAGGAAGACAACAATCAATATAAAGTGTCAAATAACAAAGAGGAAAGTTCCTGCAACAGGGCCAACTGCTGCAAAACCTGATACAAGGTGGGAGAAATCCACAACAAAAACAGTGCACAACATATGTCTCCATCCGTAATGTGAAATGTGTGGTAATGTTGCTGTAAACAGTATTTGTATGCTTCCCAATCTTCTGCCATCTCATCAGAGAGAACAGGAGGAAACAGAGCTATAGATAAAGGCTTGGAGAGCAACAACAGCAAAGCCTGTTGTATGAGTGTGATGTGATCCTTCTGGTGTTGCACCAATGTTTGAAATAGAGACTCCATGTCACAACAAGATGTGGAAAGCAACCACAAAATGACAGGCACATGAAAATAAGACCTTACTCATCGCCATTGTGTTCTAACACAGGAGCACACAGACAGTGACAGGCACATCACTTTATTATGTCTGGAACTAATTTGTGCAGAGAGACACTTCCCCGAGAATGGCCGCACTACTAGTCCAATAATCCTAGCCAGAATGTCAACACGTAACTGAGGGTGAAGCTGGCCGGGCCTCAACTCTATAGGCTGTCGGCCAGTTGGTAGGGTGCTCGGAGGAGAGGCTGCACTTGCAGATATTTGATGGTTCTAGCATCTGCCGATTTCTGTGGCACACCGTACAGCTCCACACCCAGATATTGGATGTGGACTCTGTGTGGGTCACTAAATGATTGATGCCCCTTGAGATAGAGTTTTAAGTGGAAATTGCAGTTACTATAATATGTAAACAAGTCCCATACTTGATGCTTTCTGAAATTATTTTTCTTTGGTATTCGCATAAAATCCATGCAGCAGATCGTGTGACTGAATAAGCTGTTAATATATTCCACCTATATACAAATATCCTGCTTTCTTGACATAATTTTTTTGTAAAGAGTTTCCTTTATTATTCAAACACACTGCAATCCATACACTAGCGTACAGAGAACACCCTGTGATTCCTGTAGTAAGTGTTACTTAATATGTTACTTAATATGTTACTTATTATCTATCCAAATTATTTAATTGTATATCTAAAAACAAAGATGATTTAACTTACCAAACGAAAGCATTGGCATGTTGATAGACACACAAACAAACACACACACACACACACACAAAATTCAAGCTTTCGCAACCAACGGTTGCTTCATCAGGAAAGAGGGAAGGGGAGTGAAAGACGAAAGGATGTGGGTTTTAAGGGAGAGGGTAAGGAGTCATTCCAATCCCGGGAGCAGAAAGACTTACCTTAGGGGGAAAAAAGGACAGGTATACACTCGCACACACACACACACACACACACACACACACACACACATATCCATCCACACATATACAGACACAAGCAGACATTTGTAAAGGCAAAGAGTTTGGGCAGAGATGTCAGTCGAGGCGAAAGTACAGAGGCAAAGATGTTGTTGAATGACACGTGAGGTATGAGCGGCGGCAACTTGAAATTAGCGGAGGTTGAGGCCTGGTGGGTAACGGGAAGAGAGGATATACTGAAGGGCAAGTTCCCATCTCCGGAGTCCTGACAGGTTGGTTTTAGTGGGAAGTATCCACATAACCCGGACGGTGTAACACTGTGCCAAGATGTGCTGGCCGTGCACTAAGGCATGTTTAGCCACAGGGTGATCCTCATTACCAACAAACACTGTTTGCCTGTGTCCATTCATGCGAATGGACAGTTTGTTGCTGGTCATTCCCACATAGAGAGCTTCACAGTGTAGGCAGGTCAGTTGGTAAATCACGTGGGTGCTTTCACACGTGGCTCTGCCTTTGATCGTGTACACCTTCCGGGTTACAGGACTGGAGTAGGTGGTTGTGGGAGGGTGCATGGGACAGGTTTTACACCGGGGGCGGTTACAAGGATAGGAGCCAGAGGGTAGGGAAGGTGGTTTGGGGATTTCATAGGGATGAACCAAGAGGTTACGAAAGTTAGGTGGACGGCGGAAAGAGTGGAGTGGGGAGGATTTCATGAAGGATGGATCTCATTTCAGGGCAGGATTTGAGGAAGTCGTATCCCTGCTGGAGAACCACATTCAGAGTCTGATCCAGTCCCGGAAAGTATCCTGTCACAAGTGGGGCCCTTTTGGGGTTCTTCTGTTGGAGGTTCTGGGTTTGAGGGGATGAGGAAATGGCTCTGGTAATTTGCTTCTGTACCAGGTTGGGAGGGTCCCTCTCCTTCCCTCTTTCCTGATGAAGCAACCGTTGGCTGCGAAAGCTTGAATTTTGTGTGTGTGTTTGTGTGTCTATCAACATGCCAACGCTTTCGTTTGGTAAGTTACATCATCTTGGTTTTTAGATGTATTTTTCCCACGTGGAATGTTTCCCTCTATTATATTCAAATTATTTAATTGGATAGATAAAAAAATCAAATCAGCAAGCGATGGCAGAACACACACATAAGACGGTTGTAATTGGCAAGCTTTCAGAGCCAGTGACTCTTTCTTCAGGCAGAAAGGTTGAAGGGGAAGGAAGAGGGGCGAAGGAAAAGGACTGAAGAGGTCTGGGAAAAGGGGTATATTTTGGGAAATTCACCCAGAACCGTGGGTTGGGGAGACTTACCGTATGGGATGAGAAGGAAAGACTGAATCAGTCAGTCACCCAGAACCGTGGGTCAGGGGAGACTTATCATAAAGGAAAGATTGAATCAGTCTGTCTTTCCTTATCATCCCATACGGTAGGTCTCCTGTGACCCGCAGTTTTGGGTGACTTTCCCGAAATCTATCCCTTTTCTTAGATCTCTCCAGTCCTTTTCCTTCACCCCTCTTCCTTCTCCTTCAACCCTTCTGCCTAAAGAAGGAGCCACTGGCTCTGAAAGCTTGCCAGTTACAACAATCTTTTATGTGTGTGTTCTGCCGCCACTTGGGGAGTAGATTTTTTTATCTGTCCAATTAATTTTGGCTATAATTGATTGTTTTCATTGTTTTATTATCTATTCAGTTATTAGAAATTCAGTTTCAGTTACCAATATTTGTTCATAAACTGCATTTATAAGTGGAATTGAATCCATAACAGAGCAGATGACTTCTGTATAGGATCACGTGATTTCTGTTGTTAGAATATAAATTGGTGACTATTTCTCAGATTTATTATAATGTTACTTATAACACTCCAGTGTTACAAAATAGCTTTTGAAAAATATGGGTTGTCAAATGCTGCTATATTGGAAAAAGCTGTATGAAAGTAGTGCTTTCTGTCAAATAAATGTTTTTATTTTGTGTAATGATCCTTGCTGTGTAGTGCCAACCCGAGTAAGTGTCTTTCAAATTATGTACAATATCATAGAATTGTAAATTTCAATGAAATCATTGTATTACAGACACAAATTAGGATTGAAGACTGATTCACAAAAACAATAAAATGTGTGGCATATGGGCAGTTTTTGGCCTAGCAACAAGCACTTCTGTGCACTCAAACACCTCCTTCTCAAAGATAAGTCACCGTGGCCCTGACGCATGGCGCATAGAACATGACAAACGAATACAGGTAAGGTAAATCATTTGTTATTAATACATAGCCTGCATGTACACAATGACTGCAAGTTAACTCCCTATTGAAAATTATTTTTATTAGTAATTGGTTCAGTGAAAAAGCATTTTGTTCCCTGTAGTTGTACAGTCTCTGTCTGTTGATTGTATTCAACATAATTACCACTACTACGTACAGATTTAAGTAAATTTTTTGAGGGGTTGCGAACAGTCTTCTGCAGATACTCTAGTGGTAGGCAGCTGACTCATGTTGTTTGGTCAGGATTCCCTGCTTTGAGTTTGAGAGAGCCACAGTGATCCAACTACCAGTCTGGAAAATGAGTATGAAGCCACACTCAGTGGGAAATGAGGGGGATTCCCATCTTTCTTACGGATTAAACTACTGATATTGCCCCATGAGAATATAATCCCAAGCATATAAACTTATAACATAAGAAAAGAACATTATGCAATCATTGTGTTCAGAATGAAATAAGAGCTCCTGAGAGTTTTGAGTGTTATGCTGCACTACACACTAATCTTTGTTCTATGTACACTTTTTCTTGTAGTATTAGTTGTACTCACTATTCAACACCTTGATGTGTAACAAGGCTTCATTTTTCATATGATACAGAAAATATTCATTCGTACTCTAACCAGTAATTTGTCATCTGCTGATACTTCCAGTTTTCTGTCTGTACTATAGGTACACACTATTGTAGTACTGGACAGTAGGCTGGAAGGATGGGCCCAGTCGATTGAGCTGAGTTACAAGTTACAATGATTTGTATTTTTATTTAAATAACAAACTTTGCAATATATAACAAATCACATTTTCGTTCTCAAAATCTAACTCAACTCTAGTGACTACCAACTTAAACAGAGACAAGATCAGATGAATTAACAGGTGTAAAAAATAAGGCTCACAAACAATAAAACTCAGCTTCTTAAGAATTTAAAAAGCAGACTTACAACAGTTACAGCATGATGCCTAACAACCAGAGCAGTACTAAAGCTACAGGTGAATGTTAGCAGAAGCAATATTTAAAACAAACTTCAAAATGATTAAGGAAGCAGACAATCACATATTTTTTTAAAAATAAGAACAGAATTTAAGAAAGGTAGAATTTGATGGGTCTGGGCTAGACCCCAGACAATCGTGCTTAAATGTGGCTGCTATAACTTTCTCCTGTACCATTATGTATGCAGACAGGTATATCATCATTTTTAGTAAACAATCAATTCTCATTTGCACATGTACTTTACAACAAAATTAACCTCTTAACAAATGTTCACAATGTCCAAATGTCAGAAATCACAGCCACAACAGCGCATTCAACAAAGTGAGCTAAAAGTTCCAAAGCACTAACTGCGTACTCTGTCCGATAAGACAGGTTGCTTCCTCTGCTGCTGTTGCCTGTCACTTCGCACACTCCTCAGCCAACATCCCAGGACTTTGCTCACAGCCGAACCCCTGCCACAGTTCGTAGCCACAGTATATCCCCGTTTCTGCCAGAGGGACCGTCAACTCACTGAACAAGGTTGGTGTCAACTTTGTTACCCAAACAAAATTTGTGCACCATTGGCACATACTTCTCCTTCCCTCCCCCTTGATCTGCTTACATGCCGCTAAACAATCAGATCAGTCTTCAGGACCCAGCTTTATTGGGAAAGTTGAACTCTCATTTCTATTCCTGTGTGAAGACCAATCAACAAACCAGCTACGGGACTAGAAACTTACTAATTTGGAAGGGACCCTTGAACCTGGGAAAGCTTTCTTGTGATCTTTTTCAGTGGCTTTACTCATAGCCTGAAAGTTCCTAATGAAAACTTTACCCCCAACTCAGCAGATATTCAACTGCTGCACAATATTGTACCATATAGCATTCTTTTCAAGGGCTTTTTTATGGTTGTCTTAGCTTTTCTCTAAAGAGTAACCACCTGTTGAGCATTGCTCCTCTAAGACAAAAGGCCATCAGTTGACCATGAGATAGTCGATAACCCAAGCACAAACTAGTGGCAGCAGGTTGATGGCTTACATGGCAGGCAGTATTAAATGCCATGGTTGACAATGGAAGTGATCAGTCCAGCCACTCTGATCACTGCTGTGATAAGCTATAAGAGCAGACAACAGGTTCCTATTAATGCATTCAGTGTACACGGGATTTGGAGAGGGGAGGTGTAGCTGTTATATATTAAACTGCCATACATAACCAGGATTTTTTAAACCAATGTGCGGTAAAAGATGTAATATTATGTATTACCAAACACTCAGTTTGCCAGAAGGTTCCAAAAATACTTTGCAAATTTTGTTCTATCACTTGAGCATTTGCAGCCTTGTTAGGCAGCAGCCATACCAAATGTTTAAATGCTTTGTCACAAACCAAAATATAGTAATTACCGAGTAAGCAAAGGACCTACAAATTCTACATACTACTTCTGGAAGGTCCTATCCCCCAGTTTGGAACCTACCAGGTGTACAACTTTGCTTCCACCGTTTGCTGATAGGCGGCGACAACGGTAAGTAGCGGTCGAAAGATACAGATCACAGACGTCAGGCAGTTAGCTTGGACCTCGGTCAACATAGCTTCATTCAAACATTAGTCGATTTGTGTTTGCATCATAAAGTTGTTCTTAATTGAAAATGTCAGTTGACAAGCTTAATTCTCGTCATTTGTGGGAGATGTTACTGTTATGTTTCACTATGAAGAAAACAGTGGCTGAGTCTCATTGAATGCTCTCAAGTATGTATGGTAAGGACGCTATTAGTGAGAGAATGTGTCGTGAGTGGTTTCAATGCTTCAAGAATGGTGATTTTAACGTCATAGACTGGCATAGTGGTTGAAGAGAGAATGTTTTCAAAGATGCAGAATTGAAGACATTGCTGAGTGAAGACTCACTTCAAACTCAAGAAGAATTGGCATGATTAGTGGGAGTGACACAGCAAGCCATTTCAAAACGTCTCAAGGCTATGGGTATGATTCAGAAAGAAGGAACTTGGGTCCCATGTGAGCTGAAACCAAAAGACGTTGAATGATGTTTGAGAACAGTTCCTTTAGAGGCAAAAACGGAAGGGATTTCTGCATTTCATTGTGACCAGGGATGAAAAATGGGTTCATTACGATAACCCTAAACGCAAAAAATCATGGGGATATCTCAGCCATGCTTCCACGTCAATGGCCAAACTGAATGTTCACGGCTCCAAGGTCATGCTCTGCATTTGCTGGGACCAGCTCGGCGTCATGTACTATGAGGTGTTAAAACCAAGCGAAAAAATCACAGGAGCTTGTTATCAAACGCAATTAATGCGTTTGAGCAGAGCATTAAAAGACAAACGGCCATAATACAGTGAGAGGCACGATGAAGTGATTTTGCAGTATGACAATGCTCGACCCCACATTACAAGAGAGGTCAAAACATACTTGGAAATGTTAAAATGGGAAGTCCTACCCCACCCACTGTATTCTCCAGACATTGCTCCCTGTGACTATCACCTGTTTAGATGAATGGCACATTGCCTGCCTGACCAATACTTCAAATCTCATGAAGAAGTCACAAATTGGATCAATTTGTGGATCGCTTCAAAAGATGAACAATTTTTTTGACACAGGATTCGTACACTGCCCGAAAGATGGGAAAAAGTAGTGGCCTGTGTTGGAAAATACTTTGAATGATGCATGTGTAACCAATTTGTTTCATTAAAGCCTCAAATGTTGGGGAAAAAATGGCGGAAGCAAAGTTGTACACCTTGTAGATAACCTACTTTGCTATTTTTGGCCAGCATACTATCAGCACAGATACTACAACAGGGTACTCTCTTTTGAATATCGTTATCCATGCCTTACCAAACAAATTGCTGTTGAGTTTTTTTCATGAGTTTCATATGTGCCTAAATGCCCAGCTACCGGTGACTCATGAAAATATTGCAAGAGCAAAGGAACCAGTTCTTTGAGAACAATTATGTTATATTTATCGTCAGATTGGGACTTACGACAGATGGCCTTTTCTCTTAAAAGTAAAGCCTTTCTCTAATTTATTCTTAACTGCCCTCAGTTGGCCATCCTGATCATGAAATTCTCCGAAACCATGGAATAATTGAGGAATCTGCATCAATATTGGTCTTACTAAAGGAATCTTGACTTACTAAAGGAATCTTACCTTGATCTTCTACAGCCTGATAATTCACCTTGCTATCAGTGTGATCAAATGTGCGGCTCAGGCTGTTTGCCACACAATTATCTGACCCGTTTATATTTTGCACCTCAGACTTGAATGTTAGTTAGTTTTTTTGTGGCATAGCAAGTACACAGCTTGGTTTTCTATCTTGAAGGTAAATTTTTTATGCTCTAAATTGTAGCAAAATTTTTCTGTGCCAAATAAAACTATTAATGCTTCTAGCCCATAACTGGAGTATTTCTTTTCTAAATATTCCACTGCCGTTGAGACCTAAGCAACCACCTCCTTTCCACCTTCTTGATCCTGCAGTAAAACAGCTCTACTCCATTGCTAATGCATCAGTTTGAAGGATAACTTCAGCATGGAAGGATGTAGGGCTAACACAGGTGCTGTTTTCAGTGCCATGAATGAGGTTTCCTGTGAGGGACCCCAAAGAAATTTGCACCCATTCTCTTGTAATTCATTAAATGGTGCTACCTTCTCAGCAAAGCCACCAACAAATTTTCAAAAGAAAATGGCCATACCCGTGAATCTGGCAGCTTGTTTGACATTTTGTTGGGTAGGAAATTGACTAGTCACACCCACTATTTGTGGATCAGTTAGAATTGCCTTCCTGGAAGCTATATGCCCTAAAAACCTCATGGATGAACAGTCTTAAAACCTCCCCCAAATAGTGTCTGGTTATAGGCTTGATGAAGGGCAATTGTGAAGACGCTTGCTCGCTCAAACCATCCAAAACAGGTGTGCAAATCGAGGAGTGGAAGAGCCTTAATGCTTCCATTGTTCAGTTCTCAGTAGTTCAACACCAGCTTGTACTTGTCATTAGATTTTGTAACTAGAAAAATTGGCATAGTGAGAGGAGATTAGGAAGAAGGAAATATTTCTTGTTTCAATCTTATATTATCCACAAGCTCCTTTAATGCTAGGGGGTGCTAGTCTTTATGGGCCTTCTTATCTGGGATGTAATCAATGAACTCAGGTCAGTATTCTGACAGATTGGTAGCACTAAATTCTTGTGTTAAAACATCTGGATATTCAGCTCAAACTGCCTTTATCTGCATTGTAACAAATTTGTCTAAATGTGATAACTGCTTGTGTAAAGACTTGGAATCTTCCCCGTTAGTTGTCCCTGTACTAGGTTTGTCATAAGCAATCATTACTGTACTGCTTTGCCCTTGCTGGCCAAATCACAACTGAACTTATGGGCTAAATCTTTATAGTTAAATTTTCCCTGCGACATTTAAGTTTCATCTTGATCTACAATAAGGATGAAAGCTGAAGAAACGAATTAAAATTTGTGCAACAGCTGACACTTGAACCCAGGTCTCCTTGCTTACTAGGCAGAAATGCTGAGCATTACACCACTGCAACACTATAATCAACATTGCTGCATGGACTACTCAAGTCTAGTGCTCTCCCTAACACACACTTCAATTCATATCTTCAGTTTATTTTCCCCCTAAATTGTCACTATTGCTGGGGAACTCCGGCGTTGGAATAGCACCCCAGCATTGGATGAAATGGGAAAGTCCTGTATCTCAAGTGATTTTATAGATCTTTATAATTAAATTTCCCATGAGGCATAGAATTAAATGTCTCAGGGAAAATTTAATTATAAAGATGTGTAGGATCACTTGAGGTACAGGACTTCCCCATTACGCTGGGGTGCTATTCCAATGCCGGAGAGCCCTGGCAATAGTGAGAATTTAGGGGGAAAATAAGCTGAAGATATGAATTGAAGTGTGTGTTGGGGAGGGCGCTAGACTTGAGTAGTCTGTGCAGCAATGTTGACCATAGTGCTACAGTGGTGTAATGGCCAGCATTTCTGCCTAGTAAGCAAGGAGACCTGGGTTCGAGTGCCAGCTGTGACACAAATTTTAATTCTTTTCTTCAGATTTCATCCTTATTGTTATGGGGTAAACTCAAAATAAAGTTTTCACTCAGTCAAAACAGGAACCAGCCAACCTTGGCAGTAAAATCAGTACCCATAATACAGGGTGCTTCAAAAAGCACATTTACAAATTGACTTGGCGCATAAGGCATACAACAAGGATTGGTAATCACATAGGAACTGTGGTCCAAATCGCACTGGAGAGGGCACTATGGTCACAAGAGAGTGTTACTGTATGGACATGAATGCAGTGCACCGAGACTGCTGCCACTCACGCCGTGGAAGCGTTAGGGTTAACATGGCCAGCTACATGTACTGCAAAATGGCTGAGACGCATTTCATTTAAGATGCGGCCAACAGCAGTGAATGAGAAGCTGTGCACTTGTATTGTGTGAAATATCCCAATATGCTCTGGCAAATGTTGTTCACCATCCTGCATTACTGATTATGTGAAACCAGCACATTCCATGTGCACAAGCTGAATGCTGGTCACCACTGACATTGTCGAAACACAGACATTCTCGAAAGGGTGCAGTGTATGCTGTCAATAAGTACATGAGGTGTATCCTGCTTTTTGATATCCCCCAATCTTCCATGTGGTGCATTGTTCATGATGGAATGCATCCACTTCATTTTCAGTGTGTCCAGGCATTGCAACTGGGGGACTACAGCAAGCATATGGAATTTACTTGATGGTTTCTAAAGGAATCTGCTGCAGACCGAAGCTTCACAGCAAGCGTCCTCTTTGCCAATGAGTCGAGCATGTGATGAGCACTCACAACCTGCATATGTGGATGGATGTGAATCCACATGTTACATGTACTCATGCCTCACAACCCAAGTTTACCCTTACTGTGTGGGTTTGCATCATCGGAGACTGTTTAATTTGGCCGTACATTGTCCTGGACCGACTTGATGATAACACGTATCTCATATTCCTGAGAGAGGTATTGCCAGGCTTGTTGAATGATGTTTCCATGCCTATTCATTGCCGCATTCAATTTGAGCTAAATGGAGCCCCTGTGTGTACAAGCAGACAAGCGAGGGCACATCTGCAGACAACCTTTCTTGGGTGCTGGATTGGTTGCGGAGGGCCAGACACATGGCCGCCACAATCACTCGATCTGTCCCCCGTTGATTTTTTTCCTGTGGGGGGCATTTGAAGAGCCTTGTGTATGAAACGTCTGTTACATTGCTGGGGGATCTAGTGGACAGGATTGTTGTGGTAGCAGGATGTCTTCGATACACAGTGTCGATGTCAGGTGTGTCTTGATGCATCTAGACAAAGCTTTGATCATCTCCTGTAGTGAATGTCCATTTGTAGCATGTGACTAAATAACTGCAACACCATTGAGTAGGGCGGATGGCCTTTGTGACCCTAGGTTCCTATATGATTACTGACTCATATTGTATGCCCAGTTCATTCACCATGTCAGTTTGTAAAAGTTCTTTTGAATCGCCCTGTATAATTGGCGATTAAATTCAGTACCAATTTTATATCGACCTTCCACACAACATCACCAATGGTTACCTGAGCCTGCAAGCACTCCTTTACACTCAGGCTTGATTTATCAGCAGTAAAATACTATCCAGTATGTGACTAATCTTCCTCTCTTACCAACTTCCTGATTAGCAACAAACTGTTTGCAATTGTTCATGGAAATAGTGTGTCCAAGTCGGGCAGGCAAGGTGCACACCTGTTCATTATTTAATGAAGCAGAAACAAACGGCAACAATGGTGTTCTGTAATCTTTAATAGTATTAATTTACCATTTGTAGGGTTTAACTGTCATAGTTCTTGCATTAGGTCTTTTCCCCACACACATTCCCTGTTTGCATATCCTGAGTCCCCACAGTTCCAACTAGTTACTTTTGGATATTTGTGTCCTTGTGAGATAACCACTCCATACTTTCTTTCTGTGTTGAAAACCTAACCTTTCTTCCTCCCCCCCCCCCCCTCCCCCTCCCATTTAAACTCGTGTTATTTGGGCAACCCTTCTGTATGATCTGCCTATCCTTCTGTGAATCCACAAATTCTATAGTCTGAATTTCACCAAATAACTCCTCTAACTCAGTTAGAGTTTTGGGGACGCTACAAAATTCTGCTTTTTTGTCTATTGTCATATTACCCCACCTAAAATATGATGTACCCTTTTTAATCACTGTACGAGGAATCCAAAGCAACAACACTCTTTTTAATCTGTTCTACATGGATTCCTGAGTTTCATGTTCATATTGAATATACAGTAACTCGTGCAGAGCTCTGAGAGGAACTATTCATCAGATTCCATTCCAAAATTGCTGTAAGGTGTTGTTTTCTTGTGTGGCCTGTACTACCACCTCCAGTAAACCATCCCTCACTTTTACTGACATCAACCTTAAAACATCAAATCTCTCATTTTCATAGTCTGTGCTCTGTTCTGAAATTCAACAGCAAAAACAGAAACTTAACTACCTGTTCTCCCAAATTCAGTATTCACAAAAAAAAAATTCCTGGAATAGATTCTAAATTTTCATGAACAGACCACAGTCACGACTTTGACCTTTGTGATTGACTTCATTCCCAGATTCAATCAAATTCATATTAAAAGCTTTCAACCATTCACTAAGTTTTTCTGTAAGACTTTGAACATTGCTCCTGGCCTTCATCCATGTCTACCAGGCCAGCAATTCTATATATACAACAGTTAAAATGCACCTGCAACCTCCAGACTTGATTCAGAGTACAACTCTCTTCCAAATCAGTAACCTCCAAAGTTTCCTCAAAGGTGGCATAAATTGCAGCAGTGCCCAAACTTACCTTGTCTGGCTCATTAATCCCTTGTACCATGTGCATTTGACCACTCTGGCATATTTGCTCAACAAGATCCTAAATGGTTCCTTTCGATTCTTTCTTCCTTCTTTCTAATTCATCAATTAGCCCACATCTGTATAGAAAACGTGGAGACTTGCAACAGCATAAAGTAAATATTGTATAATAAATTATGTGCCTGCTCTTTAATGGTCACGTCATTCTGCAATTGAGAAAAACAGTCCTTCATTTGGTTTTATACAGTCTCTCAGTTTATTGTTAATTAAAACTTCATGATTATCAATGTATGAATTAATTTATATGCTAATATCTGTCTAACGTGCTGCTTTAATCTCTTCATTTTGTATTATATCTGTCTACTTCAGATTGTGTCTCACCAATCTCTGAACTTCTCCACTTCCATAAACATACTGTATCACACTATATTCTCTTCTGTTACTTCTTTTCACAGTTTATGAATGGACACAATATTTATCTGTCTTGTATGCCTAACATGTTGCATATAGATAGTATTTTTTCTTATTTACCATTTTTAGCATATAAAAATTAATTTATGTTACATAACTTAAGGAAATGTGTCTTAAATTCCATATTGGTCTCTGTTGCTCTCTAACATGACTTTCTGGGGCGAAAAATGTTTGTGATATTACTCCACATGGTGCTAAAGGTTTTTGAAAAAAGAAGCTGCAGTATGATTGTATTCATACAAGTCTAGTTTCAATTTTACTATCATCTTGTGGGAAACATAATCAAGTCATCATGTCATTGTATATCCTGAGGGATTAAGCATTACACAAAGCCTTTGTAAATGTACAGGAACCCCATTATGTGTAGAACGATGATCCAGGCTTGGATCTTGTAGTACAGGGCTTCCTCATTCTGCTACTGAAGAAATTTATTACTCATGGGAATGTCCCTGTACATTTTATTACAGTAATAGCCAACAGATAAGTGTCATTGTTGATTTGCTTTATTGGACAAAATATTTATTCTTAATGATTGTCTTTTTACAGAACAGTTGCATTGGGTTTCACCGTTTAGCAATTGTGGACTGTATATATGGAATGCAACCAATGAAAATACATGCCTATCCTCATCTCACCCTTATATGCAATGGGGAGATATATAACTGCAAAAATGTAAGTAGTTTTTGCTGTATTCCCCATATAAATGTAGTGATATGAGTGATGCTGAAATAGATAAAAATCAACTATGTACATAGTGAAACCAGAGGAACTGATGTAGTGCTGACAACAACATAAAAATGAATAGTTTTGAACTTGCATGACCTAGAACCAGAAAACCAGAAAAATGAAATATTGTGTGTGGTATAACACAGATCCATATTTGGTAGGAGCCACAATCAAATCCTGGAGGGCAAACTGAGTTAAATTATCTGTTATTTAGCTATGGTACTTATGATGTATTGTTTTCAACAGTGCCACATGGCTCTTTCCAACATCCTAGTGCACCCAAGCTAGCATTCCACCTTTCATGACTTAACTGTCAACAAGGTGTTAAACTCTAATGGAAGGAAGAGTAGGAGGTTAGTCAGACATAGCATAATCAAGTAAGCTATAATGGACTGCTTCCCTTCAATCACTATCACATTTGAAGACCTTTTGTTTTCCCTCTTACTCCTGACTGAAAGAACTTGTGGAATCCGAGTTTGATATTATCAGTAACTGCTTTATGTTGCTTCCTTCTCTCTGTTATCTCTTACTGAGCACATTCATTTTTTTAAAATTTGCTTTTAGATTTTAAACAGAGGAAGAAATGTGAATATGTTTTCAGTCAACAGATCATATAAAACGGTATCTATTCCCTGCCTCTGTGTACATAAATTCAAATTGCCACCTTGCACCTCTGTATGTGCAGGCTAACCTTATGAACTGCTGCAGGGATTTTGATATGGTTTTCATTAATAAATACAGTGATTGAAGAGGAAGATTTTTGTATATAATTTATAAATATTTTATACAGATTATCCGAATTATGATGAATTAAAGTTAAGTTCAAAAAATGATGCCACTGTCATCTAGTGAGTAGCTGCCATAACTTGAGAGAACAGCAGTGATTGAGGCAGCAGAAAGTGTAACCAAATTAACATCTGGTGTGATGGTCTGGAAATCGAAAGGTTGTAGGATTGAATCCCGTCTGGGTCAAATTTTTCTCTCTGTCTTTTAACATAGCATTCACCTCACACTGATGTGGAGGTTTGCCAGAACTGAAATGTGGCTCAGATTCCATGTTACACTGTAGCTCCCCTTTTCCTGGTGGGATAACTGCACATACATGACATCCAATTGACTGCAGTCATTTCAGAACAACTGCATAATGAAAAAATATGAGAGTCCAATGCATGCGGTTTTCAATTATTTATGCTTAGAGTAAAACACGGCATGGGATACGGCTTACTTAAAATTATGCAGAAGACTATTAAACATGTCTACACTGGTGAGAGAGAGTATTGGGCCTTTTGAAGCTCTTAAAGACACGGGCGTGATTTTCCTGAATGTGATCCAGAAATTTCTTGCAAATGAATGCACAAGATTTCAAAATACTTCTACAGATAGTTGAGGGGTGCATTTCAAAATATGACAACAATTTAAGATTGCCAATTTCTGCTACCACCAGATTACAAAACCACTGAAAATTACAGATTTACTGAAATTTCTTTGAACAATGGACAGTGAACTACTTAACTTTGAAGTATCATAATAAATATGAGAATAATATCAAAAAGGTAAGCACCTCACAGATGTGCTCATGATTCCTTGTGCAGCATGGCAAAGAAGTCAGCTGCAATGTTCCCAAGACAAAAATTTGCTGTAATGAGTCTCAACAGTGCATCACAGTGTGCACTAAACTTCTCAAAAGGAATGCTACAATGCGAGCTAAACGTGTAGATCATGCGTGTTTTTTATTTTTGTTTTTTATTTGTGCCACCTCAGCCAGCTTTTGATATATGTTGAACTACTCATATGCACATCCCTCATGACTGGCTTACAATATTTACACTGGCTCTAAACGTGTTACATCACAATGTGCTCCCATCACTGCCATGAAATGAGATGTCACTCCAAATGCCAATTCCATATGCTATGCATAACATACTGCCTCCAGATAACTTTTGTGGCACACACTGCTTATATCATGTAAGTTAAGTGAAAGTGATGATATTGTCGCAGAAGAAGCTGAGTAGCACAGTCACTATAGTGTAGTGGTTATGATATTAGACTGTTTCATGGAGGGTCATAAGTTCAAAACTCACCAGAACTGTTAAATTTTAATTTCTATATTTTGTTTGAGTACATTCTAGAAGTATCCGCAAATGTCAAGAATCATTGTACTGGAATGTTCTGTAACTGTATATATACTATATGTGTTCTGGCCAGAGGCAGTTCACTCCACGCTCTTGTATGTGTAAGTGCCGAATAAACCTTCGTTAAGTGAAGTTAGTGTTCGTCATTCATTACACCTTCTTCTACGTGAAATTATTCACTTACTTAATGTTGTTATATGAATTTTATTTGTGGCCTCCAAACAAAATATGCTGCGCCAGTCAAGTTGTCTGGTTGTAGATACTTGATGCTGTCAGTGTAAAGCCGGTTTGGGTAGCTAGTTAAAAATAAAGGACACAGGAGACTGACGAAATTTATGTGTATAGATAATATATTTAAACTGAGAAAAATGTAATGTGTGTGAATTTAATTAATTTGACTGTAAAGTCACTTGCCCATGAACAATAAAATGTGATTTCTAATCATACATATCTGTTAGTTGTATTCAGTATATGGATAATCTTTGACTTTATTGCAAGGGCATCACAAAAA
Organism: Schistocerca piceifrons; assembly: GCF_021461385.2. NCBI lineage: Eukaryota > Metazoa > Arthropoda > Insecta > Orthoptera > Acrididae > Schistocerca > Schistocerca piceifrons. The sequence goes on along the minus strand of NC_060142.1, from coordinate 507,916,328 downwards.
TTACTTGCAATATTTTGCTTTGGGTTACTGAGTCATCCAAATGAAATGGATAAAGGAGCATCGATAACTCTTCCTTTGTAGTTACTGCTGTGCCTTTTCAAGTATAACTGTGTACTAATGAACACCATGACAGTGTCATTTTCTATTATTCTAGGTAAGGATAGAAGCTGTAGTAATGAATTAAAATTTGTACCAAGGCTTCGACTTGAACCTGGGTCTCTGCTTACTAGCAGATGTGCTATTCACCATTACACCACCCTTGCATTGAGGCTGACACAGCTACTTTGACTGCCCTAGTCCAATGCCCTTCCCAACATAAACATCAATTCACACTTCAGCTCATCTTGGTTTTCCCCTTCATAAATCACAGTAATGCCAAGGCTTTCCAGTATTGGAATAGCACCCCAGCTTTGTATTTAATGGGGAAATCGTGCCTGTACCTCAGGCATAGGTGATCTATTGATCTGATGAACTTAGTATGTCTCCAGGAAAATGTAATTCCATCAGATCAATAGCTCAGCCATGCCTGAGTTACAGACAGGATTTCCCTATACATTTAAAGCTGAGGTGCTATTCCAATACTGGAGAGCCTTGGCAAGACTGACGATTTAAGGAGGAGAAAATCAACTTTTTTTCTTAAGTGTAAACTGAAGTTCATGTTGGGGATGGTGTTGGACTAGGGTAATCAACATAGCTGTGTCAGCCACAAGGACAGGGTGGTGCAGCAGATAGCACATCTGTCTAGTAAGCAGGAGACCTGGGTTCAAGTCCTGGCCTTGGCACAAATTTTTGTTCATTACTTCAACTTTTATCCTTATTGTAGATAAAGCTGAGGCTCAGTATGTCTCTGGGAAAATGTAATACCAACAGATAAACATTATTATAGTAATTTAAGAAATTCAGCTCACACTTTGTAGAAATTCCACAAAATGGCAGTTCTTGGAGGTGTGTAACTAACTTCCAGTTATCTTTGTAAATGCATGAAATTTGCATAACACACAAGTGGTACTGATAGAGAAAAACAGTTGACATTTTAGATCACAACCATCATATTTACGTAACAAAACTAGTACTTTATGAGTTGATCATAAGCTGCAATAAAAACTTGTGGTTATAATGCAATTGGAGGCATAGGATATTTTCTTGAGATATTATCAGCCTCAGTTGTTCAGTCTGAGCCAAAAGTTGAGCGATAGCATGGAGATGCAGATAAACTGGTTATTAAATGATTCTGTCATATATGTGATCACCTACTGGCATGTCTTGCAGTGAGAAGTTTTGGGAATAATCAGTGTCGTGTATGCGCTTTACATTCATCAACTATAGGCACGATCTAGATTAATAAGAAATTGGAAGTAAAAACTTCAATAGCTAAGATTGCAACTGTACAGAATTTTTTTGATTTCTGGTTTCAGCAAGTTATGTTGCCATCTTCAGATCTCATGTAACACAATCCAATGAATCCTGACCACGTCCAAATTACAGTGTGTCACTTCGCAAAAAGACATTTTACAGAATAATGTGCTTGTGATCGAGATTCATTAAAATGTATTGCATAAGATCCAAAGGTAGCAACATATCTTGCTGAAACTGGCAATCAAAATAAATGCAGGACTATAGCAATCTTGCCTGTTTGAAGTTTTTATTTCTAATTTCATAAACAGCGTCTGCTGTGTTAGAAAGATGGCTTGGCTATCACAGACAGCTAGTAGTGTGGCATATTTTCACTGGATTACACTGTATGAAGAGAGGGTAGACATTTAGAATCTACACTAGGCATCAATTGTTGCTGATAACACCTGCAATTAATAGCTGTTAGCTACTGATCACATTGAAAGATATCGTGTTCTGCCAACTTATGAACCAGTATGATTCTGTAGAATATGCTGTTATAGACTGTCGAAATGAGATCAAGAGTTATTTGAAAACTCAGGTGCCATTTATTTCTAATCAAGTAGTCTAGAGTATCATGATTTCTAATCAAGAGATTTCTCTGCAGACAAATAAGTATATGCCGTGTTCCAGAGCAATTTCAGTTACTTTGAAGAAGCATGCATTATACGGGGTGGCACAGTTAAAGGTAACCTGCTTCCACTTTGAATGCGAATGCTGTAGCAATTTAACACCACCATCAGTTCTGTGGGGCCTGTATCTGACAGAAGCCTGAGCAGCAGGTTCACAGTTCAGAGACAATGGCCACATCATGCGTATTTTGTCCTTGCTTAAAATGATTGCAGGTCACTGTTAAATGATTAGCAGATAATCTCAGGGAAGCTGTGGTTCAATTTTTGGGGCAGAGCACAAATTGCATTTGGCAAATTATGCCTCAGCTCCAGCTGGCTTTTCTGTAACGAATATTCATCATCACCATCAGTTATCTGCTATATTAGCAGGTCCTTTGCCTCTCCATTTTCTGCGATCCATTGCTTCCTTCTTAAGGCTGCTGTATGTTGTACCGTCCATCATGTCATTCAGTATCTGGAATCTCTTCCTTCCTCGCTTCCTTTTCCCTTCTACATAACCTTCTAAAACTGTTTTTATCAGTCCGTCATTCTTTCTTAATATATGCCCAATCCAATTTCTTTTTCTTCTCTTTATTACATCTAGTAACTGCCTTTTCTCTTCCACTCTTCTCAGTACCTCTTCATTTTTTACTCTGTCCATCCAACTTATTCCTTCCATCTTCCGCCATGTCCAGATCTCAAAAGCCTCCAGCCTTTCTCTGTCTTTTTTCCTCATAGTCCATGTTTCAGCGCCATATAGAAGAACACTCCATACAAGACATTTTATGAGTCTCTTTCTGAGTTCTCTGTCCATACCGCTGCAGAAGATTCTCCTTTTCTTATAAAACGTCTCTTTTGCCATTGCTATCCTTGTTTTAATTTCTGTGGTGCACTTCCAGTCGGTGTCTATCCTGCTTCCAAGATACTTAAAATTTTGCACCTGTTCTAGTTTTTCTCCATTCAGCACAATTTTTAGTTCCTTATTTCCTCCTATTGCCAATACTTTTGTTTTATTTGTGTTAATTTTCATTCCATATTTTTTTCCGTTAGTTGCAATGGTGTCCACCAAATCCTGTAATTCTTTTTCCCCTGTGGCTAGAAGGACCATGTCATCAGCAAATCTCAAGCACCCTACTCTTCTTCCTCCAATTTCTACTCCTTTGTCATCTAATGAGCGTTGGTCAATCATATTTTCCAAGTACAGGTTGAAAAGAGTAGGTGATAAACAGCATCCTTGTCTTACTCCTTTCCCTAGTCTGATCCAGTTTGTACTTTCTCCTCTCACTTTAACTGAAACTTTTTGATTAAGGTACAATGAGTTTATAAGTCTTCTGGTTTTCCAGTCCACTCTCTTTTCCCTCATAATAGTCGCCAGCTTGTCCCAAACCACATTGTCAAATGCCTTTTCTAAATCGATGAAGCACATATATAGGTCTCTTCCTTTTTCAATAAACTTTTCTCCCAAGATTCGTAGGAGCCCTATTGCATCTCTGGTGCCCGTATTCCGTCTAAAGCCAAACTGCTCCTCGCCGAGATTCTCCTCTATTACTTTTTCAAGTCTTTTATTAATTATTCTTAACATCACTTTGGCTGCATGTGAAATGAGGCTGATTGTCCTGTGCTCGCTGCATTTCTTTGTTCCTTGTTTTTTCGGCAATGGAATCATTACTGTTGTCAAAAAGTCCTCAGGCCATTCACCACTGTCATATATTTTATTACATAACCTCAATATTTCTCTTATTCCATTGTGGTTCAAGCATTTTAGTATTTCTCCTGGTATTGTATCTGTACCTACTGCTTTGCCATTTTTCATTGCAGCAATAGCAGACTTTACTTCTTCCATTATGATGGTCGGTCCTTTCTCTTCATCACTTACACTGTTGTGTGATTCAAGTTCCAGAGTTTCTGGTTTGCTATTTGTGTCATATAGCTCTTTTATATATTCTTCCCATCTCTGGAGGACATCGTCACGATCTTTATACACTACCTCTTCATCTTTACTCAAAATTTCCATTGTAGCATTTCCTGCTCTGTTTTGTTCCCATGTCATAGTCTTTACTCTGTTGTATAGTAAGTCGTATCTTCCTTTCCTGTCCAGTTCTTCAATTTCATCACATTCCTCTTTTAGCCATTTTTTCCTAGCCTGCTCTGTTTCTCTTCGCAGTTCGTTATTTAACCTTCGGTATATCTTTCTTGCATCTTCAGTGTTCTTGTTTTTCAATTTTCTTCTCTCCTCCATCTTGGAAATCATTTCTTGTGTGACCCATGGTTTTTTTGACCTTTTCCCTTTTACATATCCTATATTTTGCTGTCCTGCTTTAATGATTCCTTCTTTCAGCATATTCCAGTACTCGTTGGCATTATCAGGTGCTTCTTTGTCTCGTAATGTGTTTAGAAAGTCCTGAGACAGCATTTCTGTAATTTGTTCTTTGTTGGACCTTATCTTCTCTAGATCCCATTTCTTCACCATTGTCGCCTTTTTCAGTTTTTTCATTCTTATTTCTATTTCTGCCGTAAGTAAGTTGTGGTCACTATTAATATCTGCACCTGGTAATGTGTGCACCTTCTTGATTCCATTCCTGTATCTTTCTTCTACCAGTATAAAATCGATTTGGTTTCTATATTTATCCCCTGGTGATTTCCAAGTGTAGAGCCTTCTCTTATGGTTCTTGAACCATGTGTTTGCCACTATCAGCTGCCTTTCCCTGCAGAAGTCAATTAACCATTCACCTCTGTCATTTCTCTTTCCAAGACCATGACTGCCTACTATGTTTCCCTCTTTCCCTTCTCCCACAATGGCGTTCCAGTCTCCCATTACTATTTTGCAGCATTTTTTATTTTCGTCCATTATTCTCTCTATTACATTGTACGTTTCCTCTACAATTTGGCCATCATGTTCTGAAGTTGGCATATACACCTGGGCAATCAGTAAATCTTTTTGTGCTCCTTTCAGCCTTACACCAATAACCCGGTCATTTGCATAGTCTACATATTCCACACATTTAGCCAATTCCTTTGTCATAATCATTCCTACTCCATTAATTCCTTTTACTTCTCCTCCTGAGTAGTAGAATACATATTCATCTGACTGCAACTCTCCATGTCCATTCCATCTTACTTCAGCAACTCCTACGAGGTCCATATGATTCTTTTCCATCTCTCTTTTAAGGTTTTCTAGTTTTCCTGCTTGTAGCAGAGTTCTGACATTCCAGGTACCAATTCTCGTTTTGATTTTTTTGCCTCCTTTCAAGTTGTCCCCCCCGGAGATCCGAATGGGGGACTATTTTACCTCCGGACACTGATTTAACATGAGAGGAAGCCATTTTTTGTGCATAAAATGGAGACTGCATTATGCAGGGAAGATAATCTGCGGTGGTATTCCGTTGCCTTCCGCAGTTCTGGAGGCCGCCCCTAACATGGGATACAGACGCCTTTTGCAGCCGCCCGCTCCGGGTCAGACGCTGCATGAGAAGTATAGGTTGGAAAATGAAAGACCCCTATCCCTCGAAACCTAATAGCGTCAGGGTCGGAAAAGAACAAGAGCTGGCCGAGGGTGGCCAGATAGGAAAGATAAGAGTGAGGAGCCTGGCATAAGTAAGTGGAAGCAATGCCAGGACTCAGCTCGGGGCCCCGTGGTCGCCAGCCACGTATCACTAGGTGTGACTCCCTGAGGTGTGTAACGAATATTACAAAATTATAAATAAAGTACCACTTAACAATTGCAGGGTCTACGTATATTTTGAAATAAAACATGAATATAACCCATTTTAATACATTTAATTATAAGTCATATAAGCTTATTCTAAGACACAGGGAGAGACTTACATACATTATGTCTGCTCTGTTCAAAGGAGACAAACAAAATAGATGCAGTATGCTGAGAGGAGCCATGCTCCTCAGTTACATTTTGTTTTATATAAACATGTGACATTTCATATCTCCAATCCATTTCAACCACAGGATGATTTCTCTGATGTAGTTCATCTGAATTCACAGTTCATACACATTTTACTACATTTTTCACAGACAAGGTGAAATATTTGCTTAGGAAAAAAATGCATATTTGCAAAAGAAAATCAGTTTGAGTTATTTTTATATTTAAAAAGAGATGCCTCCTTCAAGTAATACTTCATTTTAAGTAGGAGTTGCATTCATTTCTGAGGAACAATTTCCACCTATGGATGTCAAGCCAAAGAAAGTAGCCATGTAAATAGCCAGTTTTTTACAATTTACATATTTTTCTGAAGCACATCTACCCCAAAATTATTCAGAGGGTGCAGTTTTATACATTTGCAAGAAAATATATTCTTGCAAGTGGATTATCTCCATTTGAAGGGAAGGCTTTGAAAGACTGAACAATTTTGCAGCCCATCTATCGATTCTACTGCTGGAGAAGATTCATATGCCAATTTTAAGAAATGCGACAGCTTCTCTAGTTCTGCAAACACCTTTTCAAGATCTGATATGAAATGTAGAAATGCTGCAGTGTCTATTGCAGAATTCTTTTTATATTCAGATACTTTTAGAAAATGAAAAATCCTTGTTTCCAATACCTTTTTGTAAGATATCCAACTTGTGATGGAAAATGGTTACACTGTGTATCAGATCACATATTCACTTCCTGTTTCCATTTAACTTGATGTTGAGAGCATTGAAATATTTCAGAATGTCTTCCAGGAAAGCAATATGTAGTGCATATTGCACTCATTTGCTATGGATTCCAAGTGGTTCCTTGCTTCCTGTGCATCCAAGTTTTCCAGGTATGAGGCCACTTGTTCTGTCTTTGCCAGAAATATTTTCTTACTTAGCCTTTACTTAGACAGTGAACATTGTTGTGTCGGAGTGAGTCATATCCAGATGAAACTCCTTGAACTGCCTGTGCTGAATAGCAGAATGAGGTATCATAAAACTGATCACCTTGACCAAGCTGTCCATTATACCTTTCAGCATAGTTCTGTTTTGCCACAAAGGGCTGTCTGGTGAATTATGCACTGATAAGACTGTAACCCAGCATTCTTATCCATGATTACCTAGCCCTTTTCTTTGTTCATCATTCCTGGGGCCACTTCCGTTGAAATGTAAACAATTGTATCAGAATTAATATTTGATTTTGTCATGGAATCATCAAAAAGTTTTGAATAAATCATCTCCACTAGTTTGCTTTAAAATGCAGCAATGCTTCCAATTCATCCCTAAGTACTTTACTTTGAATGTCAAAAAATCACACAAAAACTGACATTAACCCACCATAACAGTCCAATGATTTATCTAGGGGAATGGTGTAGCAATGTGCCTTTTGTAAAAGACAACTTTTGTTGTCAGCAGCAAAAATTTATGTTCTTCTTGTATTGCTTCTTGGAAACAATTCTTGAATAGGAGCAACAATTTCCTCATCCTCTCCAAAACACACTGTTTCCATTCCAACATACATTCTTTTTTTATGGAACTGCCAATTAGTTGTTTTGGAGTGTCACTTTAATTTAACACTTTTAACAACAGTGACCATGATTTTTGCATTTGAGGCGAACTGGAATGGGCTTAGCCCTCTCAGGCTGTGTAGGATAATGCTGCTATGAGCTGTGGTGCATGAAGTGTAGCATAGTGATTAACATCTCTGGCTGCCATGCTGCGAGTCATGAGTTCAAACCCAACCACTTGCAATTATTTATTATTTAGTATTTATCATTTCTAGAAGGATCTTGAAATATCTTATGTGTGTGATGTTTATATATTCTGGAATATTTGATGTTTATATAAATAGCAACTTTCGGGAATATTTGATGTTTGTATAAATAGGTGCACTCTCTGACCAAGAGGTCAGTCCTGTACTGGCTATAAGTTGGTGTCAATAATAAATATGCTACCAGTTCTGAGTACTGTACTTCATTGATAATCCTGCTTTCAAATTTAGACTAGATTGTGGTTTTGATGTAACACTGCTTGTTGTAGACAGTGGGTACTTCAAAGCATTTACATCATTATGACTCCAATTATGCAACATAAAAGCTGATATGAAATTTCCTGGCAGATTAAACCTGTGTGCTGGACCGAGACTCTATAAATCAGTACCTTTGCCTTTCGTGGGCAAGTGCTCTACCATTGAGCTACCCAAGCACGACTCACACCCCATCCTCACAGCTTTACTTCTGCCAGTACCTGTTCAAGTCTCGGTCCAGCACACAGTTTTAATCTGCCAGGAAATTTCATATCAGCGCACAATCCGCTGCAAAGTGAAAATCTCATTCTGGAAACATAAAAGCTGTCAGCTACACTGACAGGAAGTAAAATATAAGCAGTACATTTTCTTAAGAGCCATGTATTCAGGAGAGAGATGAATTCCAGAACAGCAGTAAGTCAGCTGCACACAAAGCCTCCATAAGTGTTTTCTGTAGACACTGATCAGGACTTGACGAGTGGACTGAAAGGATTTAACTGAGTCACCAAATAAAGCTATGTGAATGATGTGACATGTTTGACAAATGTGTATTTTTACTTGGATGGCACAGCCCAGTAGTGGTTTGACAATGACAAAGAGAAGCTCAATAGCTGGGACAAATTCCAGGCTAAACTGAAGAAAACATATGATGACAATCAGCAACAAGTCCACTTAGCAGAACAACAACTGCAGAACAGTGGCCAATGTCACAATAAAATGACGCAATCATACATACAGAATGTTTCAGCCTTTTGCGATATTGTGAACATGAATAAGATAGGAAGTGACAAAATGTCACACTTCATGAAATAGTTGCTGAAGGCACATACCAAGCTTTCATGGTAAAGGATGTCACAGCGACAGAGGAATTCATCAGATGGTGCCAGTGTATCGAGGAAATGCAACAGAGAAAGATTCGCACTAAAGATGTATGACCAACTGCTGAATGTGGCACCTATGTCAGTTCTGGGTGAGCACTATAAGCTCACTTCTATCGTATGCCAGAAGTTAACAGAAGAGATGCAGCAATATATGGCAGCCAGAAATATTGGGCCACATAAGCAAAAGATAGCAGCCATGAATGTTGACCCCACACATCAGGAGGTAATAGAGAATGTTGAAGAAGAAGTGTATTGATCTTTAGCACCAATCTCTGCCACCAGCCAAATGCACCATAAAAAATGGACTTGGCCAATTCAGAATTATGTCACAACTGTCAAAAGACAACACAGCATCCAACCAATGCAGATGTTACCAACTCCTCTGCCAAGTTCAGTGCAAGGCGGAACAACAGACATTTGGAGAATGGAAACAACACACTGGTATGTTTTCACTGTGGGCAATCTGGACACGTTGTACTGTATACTACTACAGAGAATGATGGTTGTGACTGTCATGCTGCAAGACATCAGCCACCATGACAGTCCCATTCACACCAGACAACTGCACATTAGATCAGATTAGATTAGATCCATTTTTTGTTCCATAGACCCAAAAATTAGATAATTCTCATCAGCGTGGAATGTGTCAGAAAGTATAACATGAAAAACATAAAACTTTTGAATATTATACTTAGTACTCTGATCATTTGTCAGGAGAGTGTCAGAATAGGTGAATACATTATGGTAAACGGGAACTGCTAATATTTACAGAATTAATACACTGTCAGAATGAAACATTGTTATGCACTTTTAATAAATTTATCATACACAAAACAGCTAGTCTTGACTGTTGTGACCAAGTGCTTTCAAAACTGAAATCTAATAGACGTTTTTACTTAACCTTGTCTAACAGTCCCTGTTAAGATACTCATCTGTAGAGCAGAAGGAGTTGCCTATCAAAAAGTCTTTTGAACTCTGTTTAAACTGTGGTTTATTTAAAACCAAGTTTTTAATGGTTGCTGGCACTTTATCGAAAATGTATGTTCCTGAATATTGGACCCCTTTTTGGACCAAGATAAGTGATTTTAGGCCTTTATGTAGATTGTTCTTATTCCTAGTATTGATACTATGTATGTATTAGTTGGAAATAGAGATGTATTACTTGCAACAAATTTCATTGTTGCTTAATGTCAGATCATTACAGTTGACCAGTGGGGTGAAGTCTCTCACTGTACCTTGAACAAGGCTGCTTCCCAACATGCCAGTCATTCTGCATCACTGTATGGAGTTGCCAGCCGCGTGACTAGCTACAGACTATAAGAATGTGAAGTGAGGCGATCAACTATGGAGGTGAGGGCACCACAGATGAAAATCCCCTGTGGGCGACAGCTACCAAGATGACAGGAAATCTCATCGAAGTTGTTATCGATGGCCAACCAGTCCAGATGCTAATCGACTCACGAGCTTCTTTTTCTGTAATGTTGAATGCTTATTGTCACCAGTTAATGAAGACTATTTTCACAAGCTGCAACATGGTCGTAAATAAAACAGTGACCCGAATATAGAATAAATTTACTTTACTTTATGTCTATGGTCACAAATTTTTTGTCATCAGACTACCAGTTTCAGTGCCGATTCTGTGTTTAACATTTGACGATGCCACTATGGCTGCAGTACATTAGGCCATATTTTTATAAAACAGATGGTCATTATAGACCGATACTGGTAGTCTGATGACAAAAAATTTGTGACCATAGACGTAAAGTAAAGCAAATTTAATGAAGACTATGTTCTGTAATAAGAAAGCGATTGTGTTGAAGGTCATAAATGAGAAGTACATCCAGCCGGCGGGATAACATATTTCAAAAATAATAATTATTGACAGAATACAAGTATTTGAATTTCTCGTTTTAACAAAATGCAGTTGTGATGTTACTCTGGTATGGGACTCCTTGTAGGCTCCTCAGAGAATCATGGACCATGGAAGATTAGAGATCCAGATTGCCTAAGCTATTCCAAATAGCACACATGACAAAGATTGTTGTGGGTAGTAGTCTGCTGTTGAAGATGTAGATATCCCGCCATCAACAACGAGGTGAGTTCCAGTCATCAGTCGATATGAAAAGTTAAATGGTGAAGCTTTTGTTGACTGCAAAAGCTACTCAGGGTTTCAAAAGAAATCTACATGCCAGTGATAATCATAAGAGCTGTAGGTGATCAAGGAGAGCTTTGGATCATTAATTGTCATAAGCAGCCACTTCTCAAAGCTAAAGGTATATGTGTAGGGACAGCTGAAACAGTCAAGGAAGGGCAGCTTAGAGTCTTTGACAAAGGATCATCTCAGTGACCACTACAGTGCAAAGGAGAAAGCTACTATGAAACTGCCAAAGGATCTGACCTGACCGAAAAACAATGCCACCAAGTAATAGTCATTCTGCATTAGTTTTCATATGTTTTCAAATGGAGAAAAGACAGATCAAGGTGTCCCGATAAAACATCGTACCAACATTGGGGATCATCCACCAATGAGACAGTGCTCATATAAAGGGTCAAAGGTTGAATGATGGATGATCTGGGAGGAAGTGAAAAACATGCTGCAAGATGACATCACTGAACCTTCAGAGTGTCGTTGATTCTCTCTGATGGGCCTTCTGAAGAGGAAGGATGGTACATGGTGTTTCTGCATTGAATGTTTGGAAAGAGCAAAGTATTTCTCAACTATTCTCAAACTATTAATAACATGGCTTTTTATCCTTGACATTTTGACAATACTAATTATTTGAAAATTGTGATTTCTGTGTTAGTAGTTAATTTAAAATTGAAATAATCACTGAATAAGGCAAGTTTTTCTCATTGTTAAAAAATTTCATTAGCCTTCGAAATAAACAAGATGCTCAACCAAAGTGTTCCATCGGAGGAAAAGTTTGGGAACTCCTGGTCTAGAGTACTTTCAGAGGCTGAATGAGGTACTCTACAACCAAAAGAGACTGCCGTGGCATTGTTTGGGACTTCAGCAAGTTCTAGCCATATTTATTTGACAAACCATTCACCATAGTGACACACTGCCATCATCTACGCTGACTGACTAATGTGCAGATGCTGTAGCATTTGCACCCCATGTAGAAACCTGCTGAAGGATGCTCTGCTCTGCTCTTCACCATACATGTGTCAGACCAAAGTCAACATACAAGTAACTATTCTCTGGACAGCTGCTTGACAGTGTGCTGAGTTTAGGTATAATGTCAGCAGGCTAGTGTAGGACAATTACAAGTCCAATCTAAAAAGTTTTTTATTTGCAGCTTAGATCCACTATTACAATTGCAGAAGGACTTAATTGCACACACAGAATGAGTCAAATATCTCTAGAATTTAAATTGGCTGAGAAATTAAAGCTTGAAAATATTTTTGGTGGTCCAGTTTCCAACCTTCTGCAGTCTGTATACGCCAATTGCCGACCATTGGAATAGAGACTTATGGTCAGTAAGTGGACCTTAGTTTCTTACAAATACACAAGAATTTTTGTGAGATCTTTATTACTAGAGCCTCCCACTGTGTCTGAAAATATTTTATCTGGGCTACTGTTAATGTCTTGGACGTGAATCAACAACTTTTCAATGCTATCAGGAGATTGTAGACAGTACTGCACCAGTTCCTTACTGGGATGCATCTGTCGTGAGCATAATCAGGGTTGCCACAAGTTCTGGAAATCAGGGAATACCAGGGAATTTCAGACATATCAAGAAAATCAGGGAAATATCAGGGATATTTGAAAAAACACTGGAAATATCTCGCATTTATCTCAGTAGCATGAAATTGTTCATTTACTGAGATGTCATGCTTCGTTGGTGGCTAGGCGCAGCTAAGTATGTGCGCCGCTCCCCTACTCTTTCATGCTTACTGCTTCTCTCCTTCTCACCTCTCCCCTCAGTTTGCAGTCAGTGCTGCCACCATTACTTGCTGCTGGCGTAGCAGCTGCCGATGAGAGGCTGGGAGGCTTGAGGAGTGGTTTGTTTGGATCTGATTCCAAGAGAATGTTGACAGAATGGCTGGAGACAATGGTCATGTGTGCACGAGTTGTGTCTGAGTGATTGTGTGAATGTGTGTGCACTCTCGTTTTCTGACAAAGGCTATTTCCAAAAATTTAGTTGTGAGTGTGTGATAGTATTTTTCTATAAGCCTGTCTGTGGCTCAGCTATCATCTTTACGGTGAGTTGCTACCTATCCTCATTAGTATTGCTTCAGAGAGTATTTTTGCAAGTTATCTGTTGCATGGATGATCATCCCAGTCTCATTTCATCAACATGATGTCTGTGACATGTGAATAGCTGGCTGCACGAGTGGACTTCTATTATGAACCAAAACTGCAGGCCATTTCTGCGGGTATCTCTAACAGATCGGGCCTTCCGATCTCAAGCCCATAATTTCCCACTAACATGTGGGCCCTGCTTGTTGGATCTAGTCTCACTGATCTGCCTGCAGGCCAGGTCTGTCTGTGTGTGGCATAATGAGGTGGATTTTCATGGTTTATCGCTGGACCCAGGACTGTGGTGCTTCTCAGCAGGCCAGAGGCCACGGGTGATGGATTTCAGGAATTGCGACTGTCTCATCGCAAACACATTGTACAGTGCAGTGTTTTATAGACATTTTATTTATTCTAGTACATTTTGGCACTTCAAAAGTAGTTTATATATTAGAAAGAATGGATAATAAGAATAAGAAAATTGTAGCAGTCACTGGCAGTTTGTGTGCTACGTACTCATGTATTTCTTGAAAGAAAGATCACACAATATCTGTAGAATAATAGACATAACACAGTGGGTAATAACCGACAATAACAAACATAGTAGAAGAAACATTTTATTGGCGGTCACCTGTAGTGTTGGTTTACACAACTCTTCCCCTCCTTATATGTTTGTTTCAAAAGGCCTACTTTTTCCTGAGGTTATTTCTGAAACCAGTGAAGGTATTTTATATCTGTTTTGTGACTCCAACAAAATGCGCATTTTTGTCATTAAATGTGTTTTGCTTTATTGAAATAACATCAGTGGTCTTAATGACACACATATACCATTTGGCTTGCTTTTTCCATCTAAAAACAGTTCATTACAAAAGATGTTGCTGTTAGTACTTAACATTTTTGCTCAGATGCTTAGAAATATGTCTTTACTTATCCTTGAAATCTCAAAATTTGTCAAGAAAAATGCTAAAACTTATGTGGAAATCAGGGAAATATCAGGAATTTCACTTGGGGAAACTTTTGGCAACCCTGATAATATGCCTGATGGGTGTATATGTTACAAGTCAGAGTGGTGTTCTTAAACACTTTTTAAGTAAGAGGAGAAAGCTTTATGGCATACACCTGACCAGAAAAATTTCACTTCCTTTTTTCTCAGCTGATGGAGTGGGTAGTAAATTGAGCTGCCTAAGGTATCAACTTCCCCTAATAATCAGCCTTCCCAAGAAACATTGCAAATACCTTTAATTGTTTGGAGCCTATGAGTTGTCAATAGCTTCAATGTGTTTCTTCATGGTTGTAAGCCTACTTTTGCTTTATATACACTCAAGGTAATCGACAGTCAGCTCAAAGAAGTTTCATTTGTCCAAGTGACAACACAGGATGTTAACTTCAAGTAATTCAGATGTCTTAGAGTTCTGCAAATTTTGTTCCCATGTGACCGCAGCTATGATTACAATATCCAGATAGTTTGCACAATTTGGAATACCTCGTACAAGTTGTTCAAGATTCCTTTGGAAAACTGCAGGGGCACTTGTAACCCCAAATGGTAGCCACAACAACATTTTTAATACTAAAATTTTTTGCATCTCGCCATTGACTGGCAATCATATGTGTGAGACAGATCTAATCAAGCTTTTGGCTAGCTTTGCCAGCAATCCTCCAGTATAAGAATAGGCTAAAGATAAACATTTTACTTGGCATTCACCATGCCTCCATGTATTCTAATTAGCTTCTTTTAAAAATGACCGTGAGGATCACTGAAGTGTTCATTACTTTATAGTCCATGCAGCTCATTTTGTTGAAAATATACAGAGTGAGTGGCACTGGATGTGCTTTACAGAATTTAGGGACAGCTAACTGTTTTGTTTTAATGATATAAACCCATCAAAAAAAGTTTTGCATCACCTCGGTTCTGAGAGTTCCGGGACCTGTACAGGAGATCAACCTAAACATCATTTCCACCCTTTTTATTGCTCATGAAAACCACACATTGCATATTGTACGATCATACAATGAGATCTTCAGAGGTGGTGGTCCAGATAGCTGTACACACCAGTACATCTAATACCCAGTAGCACATGTCCTCATGCATTGATACATGCCTGTATTCGTCGTGGTGTACTATCCACAAGTTCATCAAGGCACTGTTCATCCAGACTGTCCCACTTATCAATGGCGATTCCGCATAGATCCCTCAGAGTGGCTGGTGAGTCACATCGTCCATAAACAGCCCTTTTCAATCCATCCCAGACATGTTCGATAGGATTCATGTCTGGAGAACATGCTGGCCACTCTAGTTGAGTGATGTCATTATCCTGAAGGAAGTCATTCACAAGGTGTGCACGATGGGGGCACGAATTGTCATCCATGAAGACGAATGCTTTGTCATTGTGCTACTGATGTGGTTGCACTATCTGTCAGAGGATGACATTCACATACTGTACAGCCATTACAGCAACTTCCAAGACCACCAGCAGTGTACCTCGGCCCCACATAATGCCATCCCAAAACAGCAGGGAACCTCCACCTTGATGCACTCTCTGGACAGTGTGTCTAAGGCGTTCAGCCTGACCGGGCTGCCTCCAAACACGTCTTTGACAATTGTCTGGTTGTAGTCACATGCGACACTCATTGGTGAAGAGAACGTGATGCTAATCGTGAGCAGGCCATTCGGCATGTTGTTGGTCCCATCTGTACTGTGCTGAATGGTGTCATGGTTGCAAAGATGGACCTTGCCAAGGACATTGTGAGTGAAGTTGTGCATCATGTAGCCTATTGCGCACAGTTTGAGTTGTAACATGACATCATGTGACTGCACGAAAAGCATTATTGAACATGATGGCGTTGCTGTCAGGCTTGCTCAGAGCCATACTCCATAGGTAGTGGTAATCCACTGTAGTAGTAGCCCTTGGGCGGCCTGACCGAGGCATGTCATTGACAGTTCCTGTCTCTCTGTATCTCCTCGATGTCCGAACAACATTGCTTTGATTCACTCCAAGATGCCTGGACACTTCCCATGTTGAGAGCCATTCCTGGCACAAAGAAACAATGTGGATGCGATCGGGCCGCGATATTGACCGTCTAGGTGTGGTTGAACTACAGACGACATGAGCCATGAAACTCCTTCCTGGTGGAATGACTGGAACTGATCGGTTGTCGGACCCCCTCTGTCTAGTAGGTGCTGCCCATGCGTGTTTGTTTACATCTTTGGGCAGGTTTAGTGACATCTCTGAACAGTCAAAGGGACTGTGTCTGTGATACAATATCCACAGTCAAAGCTTATCTTCAGGAGTTCTGGGAACTGGGGCAATGCAAAACTGGCTTGCAGATCTATAGTAGGAAGACATACAGTTCTGTTAAAAAGAATTTAACAAAAATTGTAGACTCAGTTGTCACTGTCCGCTGTGTGCATGTGCTTGAAAGTTTTTTGCACAACTGAATCTTCGTTCCAGTGTTCCATTTGTTGTTATGGGCACTGGCTTGATGATGTACAGTGGAGAGGTGGCTGGTGAATTTGTTGATTGCCAGCCTAGATGAGCAGTTGCCAAATGTCCTGGCTTGTTGCAGAAAAGGCCATGACTTTGTTTGTGACTGGTACTACAGTGTGGATATGATTTTAGTGGGCTGGTGGTTTTGGATTGTCTAAGCAACAGTGAGAGGAGCACTACTAAGATGTTGAGGAATGTGAATTGTTAACTACTTATCTATCTACTTTACCATCAGCTGCTAGAGTACAGTGTAACTCTGAGCTCACTGAAGATGATGATGATGACCATCAGGCTTTTGCTACAAAGAGCTTATCTTTGAAAATAGCATGTCCTGGTACTGCTGTCTCATGAGATACAGCAGTACCTAAGGGTTTTGAAAGACTAAATTCCTCACTTGTCTCCAGCTCCCTTGCAAAGCACTGTTCTATGACTTCTACCAAATGTGATCTTGTTAGAGATCCCACTGAAATACATTTGTCACAGGTCGCTGTAAGGAGAACAATATCATATAATGCTCAGACCATTGCCTTGCTTCCCTCTTCTTCATTGCCATCCACCTTTAACCTAAAACATGCTGCTGTGTATAAACTATAGCTGCATATTTCTAAAAATTCTGTACAAGAGTTATGAAAAATATTTCCTTTAGGCGTGTCTATAAGCTCTCTTCATATCTTGCCTTCTTCTTGGTCTTAACTGTATTCAAAGTAACATAAAAGTGACTGTGGATGTCAATTGCTGGTATTTGTCCAGATTTATTATCAGCACGGGGGCCACTGTCTCGAGCAGGAACTCCTCTGCAACATTGTTTACTATTACAAATTACTGTTACAAATTCACAAGTCATCTGTCCACTGTACATCATCAAACTAGTGCCCATAACAACAAATGGAACACTGTTCAAGCTCAACTCATAGTAAACAACATTACAGAGGAGTTCCTGCTTGAGGCAGTGGTCCCCATGCTGCTAATAAATCTGGACAAATACCAGCAATTTTGGAGTACCATTCCAACAGAGCCCTGAGGGAGTTTGTAATATGTAGCCAATTCTATCTTGGGGCCGAGGTCATGCCAAATATAAATACTTTTCCACTAGTTCAAAATGGTTCAGATGGCTCTAAGCGCTATGGGACTTAACGTCTGAGGCCATCAGTCCCCTAGACTTAGAACTACTTAAACCTAACTAACCTAAGAACATAACATACACCCATGCCCGAGGCAGGATTCGAACCTGCGACCGTAGCAGCAGCGTGGTTCCGGGCTGAAGCGCCTAGAACCGCTCGGCCACAGCGGCCGGCTTTCTACTAGTAAATTCTAATGTAGTTACTAATATTTTTGGACCTCACTCTTCATATTTTCTTTTTAACTTCAAATTCAATTCAAACAGCAATATCTTCCCTCACAAAAGAAGCATGAGACTTCAGTAACTAGTCATAACCATTGCTGTCTCTATCAGCACTATGATGAAACCAAATGGTGTATTGCTTTTGTCGACTTAGCCAGAGGCAGTGAGTATGACCCACAACAAGTTTCTTACTAGGGAAATGAGAGGTCTGCAGTGCCCTCATTCTGTGGTTTGGAGGATGGTGGTTCAAACCCCATCTGGCCATCCAGAGTTCGGTTTTCCATGATTTCCCTAAATGATGGTTCCTCTGAAATGAGGCACAGCTGATTTTCTTCCCATCTGTCCACAATCTAAGCTCATGCTCCAACTCTAATGATGACCATTCTGTCAACAGGACATTAAACTCTAATCTTCATACTATGGAGAACTATTGGAAGAGCCTGTACTAGATGAACACATTTAGATGCAGAAAGAGCAGGTGAAAATATGTTTGTCATCAATGTTATAGCTGCAGTGCCAGTGGCTTTATTTACTGCTTGTAAATCTCCACAAAAAGTAATTAGCATATTATTTAGTTTCTCTTGTATATTGTATACATTGTTTTGTACATAAAATTTTTTAAAAAACTTCAGTGTCTAGTTGCATCTATATGTTATGTTTCCTTTCAAAGCTTCCACCACATCTCTTCAAGTGATAATGTTCAGATAGTAATGGCTGTTAATTTTAACCATTTCACTGTTTGCAGTTGGCACAGCAGTTTGGATTTAAGTATGAAACCAACTGTGATGTTGAGTCAGCAATTCACCTTTTTGCCAAAGGTGGAATTAGCATGTGTGCTCGCCATCTGGATGGAGTTTTTGCCTTGTGCATCATAGATAGCAACAAGCGCCGTCTCTATC
Organism: Schistocerca piceifrons; assembly: GCF_021461385.2. Classification (NCBI taxonomy): domain Eukaryota; kingdom Metazoa; phylum Arthropoda; class Insecta; order Orthoptera; family Acrididae; genus Schistocerca; species Schistocerca piceifrons. The sequence continues at coordinate 507,897,543 of NC_060142.1, read as the reverse complement.
TCGCCCGTGATCCTTTTGGAGTGAGGCCCCTCTTCCGACTTCGATCTGGCTCAGGAGTTCTTGCTGTGTCATCTGAAGCTAAAGGTAAAGCAGTTGTGGTCTGATGACATGACATCATTGTGTGGGAACATGAAGTCCATGAATGGCTGCAAATGGTCGCCAAGCCGCTGAATATAACCATTTCCATTCAGTGATTAGTTCATTTGCACCGGAGGATCCAGCACATTTCTTATAAACACAGCCCACACCATTATGGAGCCACCACCATGTTGTACAGTGCCTTGTTGACAACTTGAGTCCATGGCTACATGGGGTCTGTGCCAGACTCAAACCATACCATCAGCTTTTACCAGCTGAAATTGGGGCTTGTTTGACCAGGCCATGGTTTTACAGACATCTAGGGTCCAACTGATATGATCACAAGCTGAGGAGAGGCAGTGCAGGTGACATCGTGCTGTTAGCAAAGGCACTTGTATCAGTTGTCTGCTGCCATAGTCCATAAATGCCAGATTTCACCACACTGTCCTAATGGATACATTTGTCATATGTTCCACATTGATATCTACATTTATTTCATGCAGTTTTGTTTGTCTGTTAGCATTGACAACTCTATGCAGACAATGCTGCTCTCAGTCATTGAGTGAAGGCTATCAGCCTCTGCATTGTCCATCATGAGAGGTGATGCCTGAAATTTGGTATTCTTGGCACAATCTTGATGCTGTGGGTCTCAGAATAGTGAATGCCCTAATGATTTCCAATTGGAATGTCCCATGCATCTAGCACCAACTACCATTCTGCATTTAAGTCTGTTAATTCCCATCATGCGACCATGATCACATTGGCAACCTTTTCACATGAATCACCCGAATACAAATGATAACTCCACCAATGAAATGCGATTTTATACCTTGTGTGGGTGATACTACTGCCATCTGTATATGTGCATATTGCTATCCCATAACCTTTGTCACCTCAGTGTAAAAGTGATGGAGTTTCAACTGCCTCAGTCCCTTCAATTAATTGCATTTACTTCGAAACTGAGACTGAAGTTGACATTTCTCCAAATGAAAAAAAACTTTACCAGAGTGTAAGATACATTTTATCCATGCTCCAAAAGGCATCACACGCAAAGTATGTAACACTGATGTGGTATGATATGATATATGATACCATGAACCAAGTGCATATGCTTAACCTACACCTAACTATCAGAATGACTATGCTCAGTAATTATAAGTTATTACATAACAAAGCTGTTACAACACTAATAATTGTAGAATATACTTCTAAATCAAATGAGAAACACTGCATTATTATTGGACCATGTGACATTAAAAATGGTGGTTTTATTTCATTCATATAACAGTAGATGATTGACTGAAACACTAACCCCAGAAATTGCTGTTGCTTTGCTCTATTACACAGTATAATGTAACAGTCTTCGATACCATAGGATATCTTCTGGTCAAGTTGATTAGTAGAGAAACCAGTCGACCTATTTTAAAAGTTTTGGCAATAGTTTACCATCTTTTACAGGTGATTAACAGCTTTGATCAATAATTTGAGTAGCTTGTTTGATCCTTACTTAATTTACAATTAAGAAAAATGATATGAGGATGATGAATATTTTATTGTTTTATATCATGTGATGACTCTTTTTGTTACATAAAAGTATGTTAATCAAAATAAAATAGTGTTAAAAATGATGACATGTGACAGTTAAGTGCTGTGTAAATGATGGCATTCATCAGATTTTAAAAATAATTATGAAATGCTATAAAAGATGAGTAACAAATAAGTTACATGTAAAATCTTGCAGATCTATAGTAGGAAGACATACATCTACATCTACATCTACATCTACATCTACATTGATACTCCGCAAGCCACCCAACGGTGTGTGGCGGAGGGCACTTTACGTGCCACTGTCATTACCTCCCTTTCCTGTTCCAGTCGCGTATGGTTCGCGGGAAGAACGACTGTCTGAAAGCCTCCGTGCGCGCTCTAATCTCTCTAATTTTACATTCGTGATCTCCTCGGGAGGTATAAGTAGGGGGAAGCAATATATTCGATACCTCATCCAGAAACGCACCCTCTCGAAACCTGGACAGCAAGCTACACCGCGATGCAGAGCGCCTCTCTTGCAGAGTCTGCCACTTGAGTTTATTAAACATCTCCGTAACGCTATCACGGTTACCAAATAACCCGGTGACGAAACGCGCCGCTCTTCTTTGGATCTTTTCTATCTCCTTCGTCAACCCGACCTGGTACGGATCCCACACTGATGAGCAATACTCAAGTATAGGTCGAACGAGTGTTTTGTAAGCCACCTCCTTTGTTGATGGACTACATTTTCTAAGCACTCTCCCAATGAATCTCAACCTGGTACCCGCCTTACCAACAATTAATTTTATATGATCATTCCACTTCAAATCGTTCCGTACGCATACTCCCAGATATTTTACAGAAGTAACTGCTACCAGTGTTTGTTCCGCTATCATATAATCATACAATAAAGGATCCTTCTTTCTATGTATTCGCAATACATTACATTTGTCTATGTTAAGGGTCAGTTGCCACTCCCTGCACCAAGTGCCTATCCGCTGCAGATCTTCCTGTATTTCGCTACAATTTTCTAATGCAGCAACTTCTCTGTATACTACAGCATCATCCGCGAAAAGCCGCATGGAACTTCCGACACTATCTACTAAGTCATTTATATATTTTGTGAAAAGCAATGGTCCCATAACACTCCCCTGTGGCACGCCAGAGGTTACTTTAACGTCTGTAGACGTCTCTCCATTGATAACAACATGCTGTGTTCTGTTTGCTAAAAACTCTTCAATCCAGCCACACAGCTGGTCTGATATTCCGTAGGCTCTTACTTTGTTTATCAGGCGACAGTGCGGAACTGTATCGAACGCCTTCCGGAAGTCAAGAAAAATAGCATCTACCTGGGAGCCTGTATCTAATATTTTCTGGGTCTCATGAACAAATAAGGCGAGTTGGGTCTCACACGATCGCTGTTTCCGGAATCCATGTTGATTCCTACATAGTAGATTCTGGGTTTCCAGAAATGACATGATACGCGAGCAAAAAACATGTTCTAAAATTCTACAAGAGATCGACGTAAGAGATATAGGTCTATAGTTTTGCGCATCTGCTCGACGACCCTTCTTGAAGACTGGGACTATCTGTGCTCTTTTCCAATCATTTGGAACCCTCCGTTCCTCTAGAGACTTGCGGTACACGGCTGTTAGAAGGGGGGCAAGTTCTTTCGCGTACTCTGTGTAGAATCGAATTGGTATCCCGTCAGGTCCAGTGGACTTTCCTCTATTGAGTGATTCCAGTTGCTTTTCTATTCCTTGGACACTTATTTCGATGTCAGCCATTTTTTTGTTTGTGCGAGGATTTAGAGAAGGAACTGCAGTGCGGTCTCCCTCTGTGAAACAGCTTTGGAAAAAGGTGTTTAGTATTTCAGCTTTACGCGTGTCATCCTCTGTTTCAATGCCATCATCATCCCGTAGTGTCTGGATATGCTGTTTCGAGCCACTTAAAAAGAATTTAACAAAAATTGTAGACTCAGTTGTCACTATCCGCTAAAAAGTTGTTTCTGCGTAATACATCTAATTGTAAATTTAAAACTAAATGAAGGATGAAATATCTCCATTGTTAAATGATTATAAATATGATGGTGGTTGTGACTTTTGTTTCATTCAAGTTCATTCTTATTTCAGGTTGAATATTGTCTTAGTTTCCTCACTGTTTTCACTCATTATTGATTTATTCTCAGTTTTGGCTTCCCGGTGTTGTTAACTTGATATTGTCACATTTTTGGTTGATTTTCTGTGTATTGGCTATTTACTTTCCATAATAAATGCCACCATTAAAAGGAAGCAGAAATGATTTCTTTGCATCTACATTCATGTAGCAAGATCATAGGACAGAAAATCATCCTCTAGGTGAGATAAATATTCCATAATATTTTTTATTATACATGCTACTTTGCAAATAGTTTATTAATGCAATATATTAGCAGTGTTGTATGCCAAAGAGTGGTCAGGCTTAATATTTGTGTTGTGGTTAGGAAAGAGTAGTAAATAGCATGAAATAATACATAAGTTCTGATGTGTTGGTAAATGTGCCAACACCTTGTAGATAGAGGCGGCCTAAATGCACGCTATCTAACGCAGACGGGCGTGAATTCTGGAACAGGATAAGGAGTGAATGCTAATAAGAAAAGTATGCAGCTCCTCGAATACTTAACTTTATTCTATCCTTGTGGTACATCGCTCTTGATAATACAAATAAGACTATCTTCAGATACGGTTAATGGCGCCTTGCTAGGTCGTAGCCATGGACTTAGCTGAAGGCTATTCTAACTGTCTCTCGGCAAATGAGAGAAAGGCTTTGTCAATGTAGTCGCTAGCAAAGTCGTCGTACAACTGGGGTGAGTGCTATCCCGTATCTCGAGACCTGCCTTGTGGTGGCGCTCGGTCTGTGATCACACAGTGGCGACACGCGGGTCCGACATGTACTAAATGGACCGCGGACGATTTAAGCTACCACCTAGCAAGTGTGGTGTCTGGCGGTGACACCACATTTCTCCCCCGCTAATCGGCGAACGGTCGTGTTATAAGGCTTCCGCCCGCCGTGGGGAGGACCCCATGTTGACGTATGCGAAGAGGTGGGGAGCCTAACAACAGGCGAGGCTGTGCCACCCGCACCCGGCCATTTGGTCCGAGGGGAGCTAGGAAACGCCTGAAAACCTAGTCCAGGGTGCACGCCAACATGCGGTGTATGTGCCCGTAAAGAGACAGGAGGGGCCGAAGATTCGACCTCCATCGGGGCGGGGCAGTCGACGGGCGAAGACGACAGCTGGTCCGGAGTGGGCAAGAGTTCCATGTCGGAAGACAGCTGGTCACGGGAAGCGATCGGCGGCGCGTGACGCAGGGAGGCGCTTGGCGGTTGCAGCGAAGCGTCCACTGCGGGCGTCGCCGGCGGGAAAACAGGCGGCAGCGGCGGCGCGTCGCCATGGGGCAAAAGGGAAGGCATCGTCGGTAACACCTGGGGCTGAGGCGAGCCAGTAGATGGGTCCCCAGGGCGCTGACCGGACGGCACCGTCTCTGAAAGCAGACGGGGAGCGGCAGAACCCGTGCGACGACAGAGGCGCAGCTGATTGAGATGCCGACGCACCTCACCAGAGGCCCCCAAAACCAGATACATAGCGCGGCCGAGGCAGCGAAGAATGCGCCCTGCGAGCCAACGCCGTGAACCTCGATAGTTGCGATAAAATACAACGTCGCCTGGAGCAAAAGCAGGAGTCTGCCGCTGCACAGGAACCTGATGCGGCGGATGCAGCAAAGACATCAAGGTTCGATGAGGACGACCGTGGAGCAACTCAGCCGGCGAGCGACCATCTCGGGGCTGAGAGTGATACGAAGACAAAAAGAGCAACAATGCATCCTCCCGAGAATGTGACTCTTTCAACTTCAACATCTGTGACTTGAAAGTCCGGACCAATCGTTCAGCGGCACCGTTTGACTGAGGCGAAAACGGCGCGGATGTCAGATGTTGAATACCATTGGCCTGGCAGAATGACTGAAATTCTGCGGACATGAATTGCGTGCCATTGTCGGAAACAATAGTCTGCGGAAGACCTTCAATGCAAAAGATAGCAGACAACGCTTGGATGGTGGCAGAGGACGTCGTGGAAGACATCCGGACAACAAAAGGAAAATTACTGAAGGCATCTACCAGAACCAACCGTCGAGCATTCCAGAATGGACCAGCAAAATCGATGTGCAAGCGTTGCCAAGGGGAAGTGGCTTTTGGCCATGCAAAGACTTTCCGCGGCGGTGCGGATTGTTGTTCGGCACACGCCATGCAAGAAGAACACATATTCGTAATCGCAGCATCGATTCCGAACCAAGTACAGTGCTGACGAGCAAGTTGTTTCATTCGCACGATACCCCAATGTCCTTGGTGAAGAAGCCATAATACAGAGGACTGTAATGAACGTGGGACCACGACTCTGGACTGATCATTATCAGAACGCAACAACAAAACACCACGTCGAACAAAAAGTCTCTCCTTGTGAGCAAAAAATTGGCGAACCAACGGATCCTCGATCCGAGACTTTGACAAAGGCCATTGCGTAGCAACAAAACGCAAAACGGTAGCAAGGACAGGGTCAGCAGCTGTGGCTGTAGCTACTCGACGAAAATCAATCGGAAACGATTCGACCATTTCATCGGTTTCCGCATCAATGAACATGCAAGCAAGTTCGGAAGAATCGAATGCTTTATCCTCAGCAACAGGCAAACGGGACAACGCATCGGCGTTTCCGTGCTTAGCAGTGGACCGATACAAGATATCGTAGCGGTACTGCGAGAGGAAAATAGACCAGCGAATGAATTTCTGCGCTGTACGCGGAGGTACAGGCTTGTTCGGATGAAAAAGCGACGTCAAAGGTTTGTGGTCTGTGATGATGGTAAAGTGACGACCATACAAGAAATCATGGAACTTAGTAACACCAAACACGAGAGCCAAAGCTTCTTTCTCTATCTGTGAATAATTTCTTTGCGCAGACAAGAGCAATTTTGACGCAAAGGCAATAGGGCGATCATGCGAGCCAACTTTGTGCGCAAGCACAGCACCGATCCCGAATTCCGATGCATCTACCATCAACAAAAGAGGTTTCTGGGGATCGAATGGCGTAAGGCAAGTATTAGAAAGCAACGCCGATTTCAACTGGCGAAAGGCGCGTTCGCATTCCGTCGTCCAGAGAAACGTAACACCTGTACGGCGGAAGCGATGAAGCGGAGCTGAAATGGAAGAGGCATTGCGCACATTCACTCACACCCTGTGATGCTAAATCGTGTAATGTTCTTGCGACCGCAACATGCAATGCGTGGGGAACATTGCGCGCCCTGAAAAATTTCGTTTGCGCGTTTACTTTCAGTTCCAAATGTGCTTCATAGTTCTTAGCACAACCAAGGCCCGGTGCAAAAATGTCTGCAAATTCTTCACATAGACTAGAAACACTGTCGGAAGGCACAGTCTGATTCAAACGCACAATCCCTAGTAAGGCCTTGCAAAGTTGCAACCCACTCCCGATTAGTTTGACCGGCCGTACGTTTTGTACGAAAGAACGTATACCTCTTTGTAACTACATTAACTGTTTCTTTGAAATAGGCGTCCAATGCCGACAAAATTTCCTCGTAGGACAGAGTTGCTACGTCGCGGCGGGGAAATAATTTCACTATCACACGATAGGTGGACACGCCTACACACGAAAGCAAAAACGGCTGCCGCTCATTACCTTGAATTCTGTAGGCGGCGAGATGGAATCAAAACTGGCGGGACCACTCGGTCCACGATTCCACGTCAGGGTCGTAGGGTCTAAAAGGCGGTGCAACTGCATGGTGTGGCTGCGGTAGCGGTGAAGCGGCGCTGCCGCATCGGTTTGAATGGCACGTTGACCCTGGACGAGCTGTCCAAGGGCATCCAATAACGCCTGCGTCTGCTGATTCTGCAAGCGATAAAATTCGGACAGTACATCTGGCGAAGCCATAACACAAGTAAATGTACGCAATTAGAAAGAACAAGACCCTTTCCCTCGTCGCCAATGATGTGTTGGTAAATGTGCCAACACCTTGTAGATAGAGGCGGCCTAAATGCACGCTATCTAACGCAGACGGGCGTGAATTCTGGAACAGGATAAGTAGTGAATTCTCATAAGAAAAGTATGCAGCTCCTCGAATACTTAACTTTATTCTATCCTTGTGGTACATCGCTCTTGATAATACAAATAAGACTATCTTCAGATACGGTTAATGGTGCCTTGCTAGGTCGTAGCCATGGACTTGGCTGAAGGCTATTCTAACTGTCTCTCAGCAAATGAGAGAAAGGCTTCGTCAGTGTAGTCGCTAGCAAAGTCGTCGTAGAACTGGGGCGAGTGCTATCCCGTATCTCGAGACCTGCCTTGTGGTGGCGCTCGGTCTGCGATCACACAGTGGCGACACGCAGGTCCGACATGTACTAAATGGACCGCGGCCAATTTAAGCTACCACCTAGCACGTGTGGTGTCTGGTGGTGACACCACATTCCTCCCCATCTACTGGCTCGCCTCATCCCCAGGTGTTACCGACGATGCCTTCCATTTTGCTCCATGGCGACGCGCCGCCGCAGCCGCCGCAGCCTGTTCTCCCGCCGGCGCCGCCCGCATTCGACGCTTCGCTGCAGACGCCAAGCGCCTCCCTGGGTCACGCGCCGCCGTTTGCTTCCCGTGACCAGCTGTCCTCCGCCAGGGAACTCTTACCCGCTCCGGACCACATGACGTCTTCGCGCGTCGGGTACCCCGACGCAATGGAGGTCGACCCTTCGGCCCCTCCTGTATCTTTACGGGTGCATACACCGCATGTTGACGTGCACCCTGGACTAGGTTTTCAGGCGTTTCCTTGATCCCCTCGGACCGAATGGCCGGGTGCAGGTGGCACAGCCTCGCCTGTTGTTAGGCTCCCCACCTCATCGCATACATCAACATGGGGTCCTCCCCACGGCGGGCGGAAGCCTTATAACACGACCGTTCGCCGATTTGCGGGGGAGGAATGTGGTGTCACCGCCAGACACCACACTTGCTAGGTGGTAGCTTAAATCGGCCGCGGTCCATTTAGTACATGTCGGACCTGCGTGTCGCCACTGTGTGATCGCAGACCGAGCGCCACCAAGAGGCAGGTCTCGAGATACGGACTAGCACTCGCCCAGTTGTACGACGACTTTGCTAGCGACTATACTGACGAAGCCTTTCTCTCATTTGCCGAGAGACAGCTAGAATAGCCTTCAGCTAAGTCCATGGCTACGACCTAGCAAGGCGCCATTAGCCTTACATAGTTTGAAAGTTATCATATGAAATGTCTCATCAAGAATGCTGTATTCATCAAAGAATATAAGATAAGTATTCGAGGAGCTGCATACTTTTCTTATGAGAATTCACTACTTATCCTGTTCCAGAATTCACGCCCGTCTGCCTTAGATAGCGTGCATTTAGGCCGCATCTATCTACAAGGTGTTGGCACATTTACCAACACATCAAGTTCTTACAACAAGAAAATCTGAAAGCACATTTTTTTCATGTACAGCTATGAGCCAGAGCTTTAACTAATTAATGCGGCTGCTGTAAATGTCAGATGCACTGTCCTGATCACAGCCATCAGTCACATCAAAAGAACCCCATGTAAAGAGTCACTTTTCAGATTGCTGCATTTATGCCCAGATGTAAGTAAATGGGTCTAAAAGCTGAGATTTTTATCAGTGAAAAGTGCATATTAATTTAAATAAAACGTATTTAAGCTTCCTGCATTTTCGAGCAATTCACTTCCTGTGGATTGGATGAGGAACCTATCAAACTTTTTAACCAGATTTTACATTTTAATATGGGCTCTGGTTACAAATGAGTTTCTTCAAATAATGATGTTATCAGCAAACTTTCTGTGAACATACAGATTTTATTATTGAGAATTATAAATTATATTTACACAATATTTGTTATTTTAATACAACTCGCTGGTGAAAGAAGGAAGGAAGAAGCGAAGATTAGGGTTTAAGATCCTAAGGGTGCTGAGATCAAAGACAGAGAGAGAACAAGCTCAGGTAGGAAAGAATTGCAAAGGAAATCAACATTGTTCTTTTTGAAGGGATCTTACCAGCTGTCCCATTAATCAACTTTTCAAACATGAAAGAATAGTACTGCACACTGCAATAATAATTCTCTTTTAGATATTATTATAACAAAACCAGCCACAGAATCCAATATAAACCGTCTTATTAGATCAGATTATATCAAACAGTGGAAACTCCAGGTTGGAATATCAACAATACTAGGAAAAGAATAGACTGCTACTCACTGTAAAGGTGCCCCCCCCCCATCCCCCCCCCCCCCCCCACACACACACACACACGTATTCACAAGAAGACAGCTCTGACTAGAATTCTGGTGTTGTCCACATACAGTCGACCTTGTTTATAGCAAAATTCAAGCTAAAGGACCACCTCCAGTAAATTAAATATACAATAACTAAAAGAAAGGAAAACATTTATGTAGTTCCTTTTCTGGAATAATTTCATACCAAACTGAAAACAATTCTGTGAGACAGTCTTTCAGATAAATTTCTGCACAGTTACAGTGTGCTACTTTACATAACACACAGCTGTAGCCATGAAAAATCTGGAATTTATAAGACTGTTTGCAACATTTGCCTCAGTTTCTTCCTGACCAAGGCTGGCAGAATTTCTAACATAAAATACTGAAAATGTATGGATGCTTTGAGATTAAAAAACTTTTACTAAATCATGTTTTACCACTCATGTGGATTAACATGACTACAGTGCTTCAAGGATTGAAGATAATGTGCAGGTATTACAGTGACAAGGAATTAATGGTGATGTTGTGCAAGGAATTGTGAAGCATTTGCCTGAAGCTATTTTTGGAGATCATGGAATGGAAAGATAATTTATATGATCTTTTAATACAACATCTTTAGAATGGCAATCCACCATTTAATCGTGGTACCATCTTATACACAGTGACTCAATTTGACTTATCCTGCTGTCCTGTAACATCTTGCTCATAGATATGCAGCTCTGAATTTTTCATTTGAAATAAAGACTCTTACACTATTATTTTTCAAGCTATGGGAGAAAAGTGAGACTGTGCTACTGCAGATGTTGTGATCTAAACTAAGAAAGGTTAATTCAGCAATGTACCTTCCTAAAAACAGAAAACATTCATATTTAACAGTTCCACTTAAGTGATGTTGGAATTCTTACAGGACTTATGGATATGGCTTGTGATCTTGAAGGAACTGCATGGAAGTTGGAACCATTTCCACCTGGAGTGGTAGAAGCCTACCAGATCAGAGATGATGGAACAACTACTCTTTTGCAGTCAGAAAAGTACTACAATATTGGAAGCAAACCGGCAGCAAAACCATTTGTGCCATATGATGGTAAGTAATTGTTAATTTTGAAAAGGTGATTGCCTCATTATTTTATATTACAGCAAAAAAATGGGTATAGAAGCCAAACTACTTTAAAGTTTGGGGAACAGCTAAAAGACACACAACATTCGCTCTTGAGAGTTTTGAAAAAAACTTTTTTTGGTCTCCCATTTCTTTCTGGTCCAAAAACTGAAAAATATCATAATTCTCATGAATAGAAGTGTTTGCTTACTAAATCTTCTTTATCAACTATTGCAAGGAGGTCAGTTATAGTGTTCAAAAGGTGATTTGGGAGGTGAAGTTCTTTTGAAAAGATGTGAAGACGATTTTCTGGAAAAGCCAGAATTTAACATTATTTTCTCAAAACTTTTACAGCTATACTCATGTTAGAGAGAGAGAGTAATAAAAATAGTTACCTGTGATAAAAGTTTCTTTAATACTCATTTTATCCTCCTTTATTCTAAACTCTGAATAGAAAACTACAGGAAGATGGTGGCTAGGGTAAAATTTTGGTATGTGTTTCTGCAAAATGTGAATTTTATTGTAAAAAGGACAATGTGTGATAACTGGGATGAAATTACCAATCTGAATTCATGCATAACTAGTTTTTAGTGTGTAACCAATGCCCTGACATTGGATATTACAAAACTACTAGAAGAAAAAATTGAAATGAACGATCTATAATTTCTGCATGATAGTTTGAACCTTTTGGAAAAGTGTACAAAAGTGATGTTCAGTAGCCACAAACACGAAGTGCAAAAATGAACTAAACTGTGAAACCAATGCTAGTTTCGTGCATACAACTTCTTTCATGTACTTTCTACTGCAAATTTGGGAGTGCAGTATTCATTCTCGTGAGCTATGTGAAAAGTAAAAGGGCATTGAGAATAAGACAGGACAAGAAGATTTTCTGACTCGGATAAATAAGAGATCAGATGTAAATGTGACCAATGACAATTTTTTAACCTTAAATTGTTCTGATAAATTATTGGCTTGTGTTGTAAAGAAAGGATGAAATTAAGAATGCAAAACAAGATGATGTGCACTGTAAAAGAAGGCCTAAAATTTGTAGCCTCAAATCAAAAATCAAAATATATGCAATAACCAAGGGCAAAATATACAGGGCTATTACAAATGATTGAAGCGATTTCATAAATTCACTGTAGCTCCATTCATTGACATATGGTCACGACACACTACAGATACGTAGAAAAACTCATAAAGTTTTGTTCGGCTGAAGCCGCACTTCAGGTTTCTGCCGCCAGAGCGCTCGAGAGCGCAGTGAGACAAAATGGCGACAGGGGCCGAGAAAGCGTATGTCGTGCTTGAAATGCACTCACATCAGTCAGTCATAACAGTGCAACGACACTTCAGGACGAAGTTCAACAAAGATCCACCAACTGCTAACTCCATTCGGCGATGGTATGCGCAGTTTAAAGCTTCTGGATGCCTCTGTAAGGGGAAATCAACGGGTTGGCCTGCAGTGAGCAAAGAAACGGTTGAACGCGTGTGGGCAAGTTTCACGCGTAGCCCGCGGAAGTCGACGAATAAAGCAAGCAGGGAGCTAAACGTACCACAGCCGACGGTTTGGAAAATCTTACAGAAAAGGCTAAAGCAGAAGCCTTACCATTTACAATTGCTACAAGCCCTGACAACCGATGACGAAGTCAAACGCTTTGAATTTTCGGCGCGGTTGCAACAGCTCGTGGAAGAGGATGCGTTCAGTGTGAAACTTGTTTACAGTGATGAAGCAACATTTTTTCTTAATGGTGAAGTGAACAGACACAATGTGCGAATCTGGACGGTAGAGAATCCTCACGCATTCGTGCAGCAAATTCGCAATTCACCAAAAGTTAACGTGTTTTGTGCAATCTCACGGTTTAAAGTTTACGGCCCCTTTTTCTTCTGCGAAAAAAACGTTACAGGACACGTGTATCTGGATATGCTGGAAAATTGGCTCATGCCACAACTGGAGACCGACAGCGCCGACTTCATCTTTCAATGGATAGTGCTCCACCGCTCTTCCATCATGATGTTCGGCATTTCTTAAACAGGAGATTGGAAAACCGATGGATCGGTCATGGTGGAGATCATGATCAGCAATTCATGTCATGGCCTCCACGCTCTCCTGACTTAACCCCATGCGATTTCTTTCTGTGGGGTTATGTGAAAGATTCAGTGTTTAAACCTCCTCTACCAAGAAACGTGCCAGAACTGCGAGCTCGCATCAACGATGCTTTCTAACTCATTGATGGGGACATGCTGCGCCGAGTGTGGGAAGAACTTGATTATCGGCTTGATGTCTGCCGAATCACTAAAGGGGCACATATCGAACATTTGTGAATGCCTAAAAAAACTTTTTGAGTTTTTGTATGTGTGTGCAAAGTATTGTGAAAATATCTCAAATAATAAAGTTATTGTAGAGCTGTGAAATCGCTTCAATCATTTGTAATAACCCTGTAGATACTGAATTTTAAAGTAGAAGCAATGTGAATTTAAACCATGTAGCTAAATTTGGCACTAAATTCTGTACAGCAACATCAACAAATCAATAAAAAAAATTCGCCATTAAACAACAACTTTTCTGTTTTCCTAGTGGGAATAAACAATGTTGCAAGAAATGAAAGACAGGACCTTGTACTCTCACGTAAAACAAGATTACATGAATTTACTCTCACGTAAAACAAGATTACATGAATTAAGAAGTACCACCTCAACCTTCGTTAGTCACTGTTCTCACCCATCTATCCCTCTTCCCTGTTCCCATTCCAGCACTACCCAGCCGTCATTTCACCGCCACACCGTCTTTTATTTTCTATCCTTTCCGCTACTTACCCCCTCCCCCTTCCGCACCTTCTCTCCTGCCCTCCGTCGAAACTGCAACACTTGACTGTCTGTTACTCCCACCATCCTATCCCTCCCCCTCCCCCTCCCTGCCCCAGTCTCCTCCTTACCCCCACCCAGTCGCCACTCCCATCATGCACTGGTGCTGCTGTTCGCAGTGTGGTCTCAGCTCTCTGAGACTGCAGATGTGTGTGCAAGTTGCGTTTATATGTGTGTGTGTGTGTGTGTGTGTGTGTGTGTGTGCGCGCGCGCGCGCGTGTGTGTATGTGTGTGCGCGCGCGCGCGCGCGTGTGTGTATGTGTGTCTACTGCTGACAAAGGCCTTATTGGCCGAAAGCTTTAATTGTGTGAATCTTTTTATTGTGCTTATTGCAACTCAGCATCTCCGCTATATGATGAGTAGCAACTTTCCTTCTCTGGTATTGTTACATTCCATCATGGATTTTCCATTGTTTGAAGTACCAATATTATCATTTATTCAAATCCACATTCTCACAACATGGCAGAAGTGTCCCATTTTAACAAAAAATTAGAAAGTGCTAATAGAGAGATATGAAATATTGGATATAAAAAACTATGTATACAAAATTTTAGTGTTTAGAGAAGATAAAGAGAAACACTTTTCTATGTTACAAAAAAAAGTGACATGTGCACTATTTTGCTCCTAGGAGTCCATGAAGTTTTCATCGTTAGCGATGTTCAGAGATGGCGGTCAAACTGCCATATGATGAATATTGTTTTAGAAATGTTGCTGACCTCCTATGCATTTCTTTTTGTGTAATTAGCTGGAGCATTTGGTCCGTGAGACAAAACTGCAACCATTGTTCGTGAAACATCTGGTTGTTTTGTGCATGTTAGACAATCATTAGCATGTAGATGCCAATTGTCATTGATGTAAATGGACTACATTTGCAGCAATGTCTCTAAAACAATATTCATCACATGTTAGTTTGAACAGTTCTCTAAACATCACAAGCGTCAAAATGTTCTTGAACGTCTATTGGTGGGATGGATCACGTGTGACTTTTTTTATTGCATAAAAAAGTATTTCACTTTATCTCCTTTAAACACACTAAAATTTTGTATTTGTGGTTTTTTTACATCCTGTACATGCAGGCAATTTGAAAATGTGGTATTTATAGATAGAAGCAATGTGGGAAGACATTCCACCCAGGACATGATTTCTACATTAAATATATTAGGAAAAAAACTTCTTTACACAATAGAAATAGTAAATAACTGTGAATTGCAGTGCTTCAGAGGTCTTCCATCACAAGGACAAGAACTTCATATTATTAGGAAAATCTTCTGTGCAATCTGCTGTCACTAACTCTAAGAGTAGTGTGATGTTTTCTTACACCGCAGCAGCAGCAGCAAGCAACTCGTTGCAGCCCAGTGAATACCCGTGAAGTGCAGAAAACATTTGCTGCTCTAGTATTTTTGGTATGTCAGTAGACACCAAGACAGAACATGACACTGCATAACATGTGCTTTCCAAATTAGCTGTCAAGAATCAGATCTCATTTTACGACGAGGCCAAATTCCTGGGTCCCAGCTGGTATTAAAAATTCTTGTAGAACTCGTAAAAGAATAGAATGAGTTTTAACTCTGCAGTGTAGTGTAAACTGTTTTGAAACTTCCTGGAAGATTAAAATTGCACGCCATGCCTGGAATCAATCCTGGGACCTTTGCCTTTGGCAGGCAAGTGCTCTACTGGCTGAGCACATACCTGTGAAAGGCAAAGGTCACGGATTCAAGTCCTGGTCTGGCATGCAATTTTAATCTGCCAGGAAGTTTCTAAAAAGATTAATTTCTTAAATGAAAACATCCTCAAATCCACAGTTTTATGGGAGAGTATACCAAAAAATAGTTGCAAAGGTAAAATTTCAGGGCAATAACAGTTTAATAGGACTGTCTGATAACAAGTCGGAAGCTATTTGGATGAAGACTGAAATGGGATAGAGATATTGAGAACAGGATACCATTCCCAAAAATGTAGAAAATGTTAATATTAAAAAGGTGATTTACCAAATTATGAAAATACTCATTTCATATATGAAACACCATTATTAAGCTCACGTTTAACAAATCAAGAAAAACCAGAATTTCGAAAGCTGCTTGTAGCATGAGGGTAGAACCAACAAATGAACATGAAGTGCTTAAAAGTGATACAGGTGGGTAAAGAAATAAAATGAAATAACATTATTTATGTTTTCTTTTTTTGTCGTCTCACAAGCTTCCTGTCAGCCCTTTACCAGTAAAAAATAATAGAAATTTAACAAATGATCACACTTGTATATTTACATAAACAATGCCAAAAGCTGACATAAAGAGAAGACATATAGGTGGCATATTATCCGCCACCATCACATTTCCCAACACTTTATCACAACAAAGCATACTAAAGGACACCTTTCGGAGAGATAATGCTGCATATGTTAGCTTCACAGCATGCTTAATGTTTTTAATCTTTTCAATTATAAATGTGAGACATTTAATGTTTTATGTTTATCTGCTGTGTTTTTGAGTTCACAAGATGAAAGATTAATGTTTCTGTGACAGCACAGGCTGTGCTATGATTTTTGAATGAGTAAATAATGAAATAAATAAGCTTTTAAATTGTGATCAAATCAAGCAATGATGTAGAAAACAATCGTTGTTGGCCATAGTCTCCAACATGTTCACAAATAGAACAAACTATTTCCTGAGAAAGAGAGCTCGTATACATGAATAACGTCTAACATGGCAGAACATACTTCTCTTAAATTAATAAGAAAGTCTCAGGATCTTTTAGAAAACATGAAACTGAAGAAAAAATTTAGAGTGAGCACGAGGTGAACCCACGAACTATAACTCTATAACTCCAATGTCCATGGCTATATCCTCTGCTCTACCAAGATGTCCCGAGCTTGGAGCTCTCATATTGTATGATGCCCTAACTGCTGATATGATAGCAACTGCCATTTGATTACGATAAATGATACCAAGAATGGCACATTTTTGATACACTTTCAATGTGCAATTGCCATGAAGCAGGTTACTTTAAGTAACACACAGGTGATAATTTGAAAATAATGAAAATTCTTAAACCAACAGTAGGTCATTTTCTTACAACAAATTGTACCATAATGATGTGTTTTTGAGAGATCCTCAATATGCTATTGCTTTGAAACAGCATTTAAAACCCACTGAATTTTGACTTCAACGAAACCTAATATGGCTTTTCCCTAGTTCCGATTGTGACATATGCATGATATAGAAGTGATGTCAGATGGCCAGGCTGAAATGACGAAGTCTTGGATGACACGTAACAGCTGTACACTGTAGAACTCATGCCCCCAAATCTCTGCTACATACAACTTGACAGTAAAATCAAGAAGCAGTCATGACTACTACATCTACATACATACTCTGCAAGCCACTGTATGGTACGTGGCGGAGCGTACCCTATACCATTACTCATCATTTCCTTTTCTGTTCCACTTGCAAATAGAGCAAGGGAAAATGATCTTATCTTCACAGTCCTCACGCGAAATGTACATAGGCAGAAGTAGAATCATTCTGCACTCAGTGTCAAATGCCATTTCACTAAACTTTCTCAGTAATGCTTGAAAACAATGTTGCCTTCCCTCCAGTGATTCCTTATCAAGTTCCCAAAGCATCTCCATAATACTTGGGTGCTGTTCAAATCTACTGTAACGAATCTAGCAGCCTGCCTCTGAATTTCTTTGACGTCTTCCTTTAATCCGACCTGGTGTGGACCCAAACACTCGAACAGTACTCAACAGTGGGCCGCACAAGTGTCCTATATGTGGTCTCCTTTACAGATGAACCACACTTCCCTAAAATTCTCCCAATAAACCGAAGATGACCATTCACCTTTCCTCCTACAGTCCTGTTTTTCCTACTCCTCTGCATTAACTGACATTTTTCTACATTTAGAGCTAGCTGTCATTCATCACACCAACTAGAAATAATGTCTAAGTCATCTTGCATCTACCTACAGTCACTCAATGTTGACAGCTTCCCATACATCCCAGCATCGTCAGCAAATAGCTTCAGAGCGCTGCTTACCCGGCCCGCCAGATCAATTACATGTGTAGGAAATAACAGTGGTCCTATCACACTACCCTGGGACACTCCTGATGGTATCCTTGTCTCTGACGGTCACTCACCATCAATGACAACTTAGTAGATTCTGTTACTTAAGAAGTCTTTGAGCCACTCACACACCTGGGAGCCTATTCCATGTGTGTGTGTGTCTTCGTTAACAGTTGGCAGTGTGGCACCATGTCAAATGCTTTATGGAAATCTAGGAATATGGAATCCACCTTTTGCTCTTTATCCATGGTTTGCAGGATCTCATGTGAAAAATGGCCAAGGTGACTTTTGCAAGAGCGATGCTGTTTAAAACCATGCTGATTTGTGGATGGGATCTCTTTCCTCTCAAGGAAATTTATTATGTGTGAACTGAGAATATGTTAAAGGATTCTGCTGCAAACTGATGTTAAAGACGTTGGTTTGTAATTTTGTGAGTTCATTTGTACGAGGTGCATTCAACTTCTAAGGCCTCCGATTTTTTTTCTAATTAACTACTCACCCGAAATCGATGAAACTGGCGTTACTTCTCGACGTAATCGCCCTGCAGACTTACACATTTTTCACAACGCTGACGCCATGATTCCATGGCAGCGGCGAAGGCTTCTTTAGGAGTCTGTTTTGACCACTGGAAAATCGCTGAGGCAATAGCAGCACGGCTGGTGAATGTGCGGCCACAGAGAGTGTCTTTCATTGTTGGAAAAAGCCAAAAGTCACTAGGAGCCAGGTCAGGTGAGTAGGGAGCATAAGGAATCACTTCAAAGTTGTTATCACGAAGAAACTGTTATGTAACGGTAGCTCGATGTGCGGGTGCGTTGTCTTGGTGAAACAGCACATGCGCAGCCCTTCCCGGACGTTTTTGTTGCAGTGCAGGAAGGAATTAGTTCTTCAAAACATTTTCGTAGGATGCACCTGTTACCGTAGTGCCCTTTGGAATGCAATGGGTAAGGATTACGCCCTCGCTGTCCCAGAACACGGACACCATCATTTTTTCAGCACTGGCGGTTACCCGAAATTTTTTTGGTGGCGGTGAATCTGTGTGCTTCCATTGAGCTGACTGGCGCTTTGTTTCTGGATTGAGAAATGGCATCCACGTCTCATCCATTGTCACAACCGGCGAAAAGAAAGTCCCATTCATGCTGTCGTT
Organism: Schistocerca piceifrons; assembly: GCF_021461385.2. NCBI lineage: Eukaryota > Metazoa > Arthropoda > Insecta > Orthoptera > Acrididae > Schistocerca > Schistocerca piceifrons. The sequence continues at coordinate 507,878,455 of NC_060142.1, read as the reverse complement.
GCGCGTCAACATTGCTTGGCAACATGCCACACGCGCTGCCATGTGGTCGTCCGTCAGCATTCGTGGCACCCACCTGGATGACACTTTTCGCATTTTCAGGTCGTCATGCAGGATTGTGTGCGCAGAACCCACAGAAATGCCAACTCTGGAGGCGATCTGTTCAACAGTCATTCGGCGATCCCCAAAACAATTCTCTCCACTTTCTCGATCATGTCGTCAGACGGGCTTGTGCGAACCCGAGGTTGTTTCGGTTTGTTGTTACTCGATGTTCTGCCTTCATTAAACTGTCGCACCCACGAACGCACTTTCGACACATCCATAACTCCATCACGACATGTCTCCTTCAACTGTCGATGAATTTCAGTTGGTTTCACACCACGCAAATTCAGAAAACGAATGATTGCATGCTGTTCAAGTATGGAAAACGTCGCCATTTTAAGTATTTAAAACAGTTCTCATTCTCGCCACTGGTGGTAAAATTCCATCTGCCGTACGGTGCTGCCATCTCTGGGACGTATTGACAATGAACGGGGCCTCATTTTAAAACAATCTGCATGTTTTTATCTCTTTCCAGTCCGCAGTAAAAAAAATCAGAGGCCTTAGAACTTGAATGCACCTCGTATATCCTTCTTATATGCAGGAGTCAACTGCACTTTTTGCAGTCACTTGGGACTTTGCACTGGGCAAGAGATTTAGGATTAATTGAAGCTAACTAAGGGGCCAATGTACTCTGTATAAAACCAAACTGGGATTCCATCAAGACATGGTGACTTATTTGCTTTAAACTTTTTCAGTTGTTTCTCTACACCAGTGATGCTATGCCCTCCATATGGGAGTCAGTGCAGTCAGTGCAATGGTCAAATGACTGTATATTTGTAAGATTCTCTTGCATGAATGATTTCTTAAATACAAAATTTAAAACTTTGGCTTTACTTTTGCTATATTCTATTGCCACTCCAGACTGGTCAACAAGTGACTGGATAGAAGTGTAGGATGGTGTTAGTTGTAAGCTTTACGCATCGAGCTTTTTACAGACACACGTATTTCTGCCTGCTCAAAAAACACAGTTGATATCAACAGTTTCATGAACGTTGACAGTTGGTATGTAAATCTGTGTGGAAAATATTTGAAATATGTCCTGATAATTTAATCTCTGTAATTCACTATTGAGAAATGTATTTTAATATATATTCTGGGGCAGCTCTGCCTCTGAGTCTTCAACTACAAGCCACACCTGTTCCGTCATTATAATACATAGCCTCTAAGAATTTAAAGGTTGAATGTTCCTTTTATTCTTTTTATTTTTTTTTTTTTCTTGTGTTCATTTTGATTTTTTAAAGCTTCAGCTATTTGTTTCACCAATGTAAGATAATGAACTTCAATATTCCTTTTTTCCATGGTTTTCACTGTCCTCTCTCTGCTCACTGGGCATTAGGTATTCATCTGTTACAAAACACAGTCTGCTTCATGTTGGCAATACGTGAACAAACATTTTCCAGTGTGCATAGCGATGCACAAGATATGATGTGCAGAGTGCATTAGACTCTGTGGAATATGCATGTTCCGTGTTTGCTGATGGGGCAGCGTAATATAATTTGGTAGTAAAATGTATTAATATGTGTTGTGCGAATAAAGCATAAGTTTATTTTGTCCCTTAAATAGTTGTTTCCTGTCATTTAGCTGTGTTAATCTGCTTAAACTACAACAGGTTATGGGCCCAGCTACTGGATTAAAGTGAATAATAAGCTTTAAGGTGTCATTTATTTGCGCAAAAGGTGTGTGGAAGTTCATATAAAGCTGGATTGTGTACGCTATACGAAGAAGAAAATAACTGAAACTTCCTGGCAGATTAAAACTGTGTGCTGGACCGAGACTCGAACTCGGGACCTTTGCCTTTCGCGGGCAAGTGCTCTACCAACTGAACTACCCAAGCACGACCCACGCCCCGTCCTCACAGCTTTACTTCTGCCAGTACCTCATCTCCTACCTTCCAAACTTTACAGAAGCTCTCCTGCGAATCTTGCAGAACTAGCACTCCTGAAAGAAAGGATATTGCGGAGACATGGCTTAGCCACCGCCTGGGGGATGTTTCTAGAATGAAATTTTCACTCTACAGTGGAGTGTGCGCTGATATCAAACTTTCTGGCAGATTAAAACTGTGTGCTGGATCGAGACTCGAACTCCGGACCTTTGCCTTTCGCGGGCAAGTGCTCTACCAACTGAGCTACCCAAGCATGACTCACGCCCGGTACCTACAGCTTTACTTCTGCCAGTACCTTGTCTCCTACCTTCCAAACTTTACAGAAGCTCTCCTGCGAACCTTGCCCGCGAAAGGCAAAGTTCCCGAGTTCGAGTCTCGGTCCGGCACACAGTATTAATCTGCCAGGAAGTTTCATATCAGCGCACACTCTGCCGTAGAGTGAAAATTTCATTCTAAGAAAATAACTGTAAAATGAGTACAACACAGATACTGCAAATAGAATGGCCTTTAGGACATGAAAATTATGTGACCTGGAAATTTGCTGTTGAGGTATATTTGCACTTGGATGACTTATTGGATGTCGTAAATGGTAAATTGGCACCTACGGAATGAAGTTTTGCTACTAAGGATCAGAAGGCGAAATCAAAACTAATCCTTTTGATTGATCCAGTGAATTATGTTCACATAGAAAAGGCTATGTCAGCAAAGGAGGTATGGGACAAACTGAAAAACGCATTTGAAGATGGTGGTTTAACCAGAAAAGTAGGATTACTTTGTGAGCTAATAACCACAAGATTGAATAAGTGCAAAAGTGTGGATGAATGTGTGAATATAATAATTTCAATCTCCAGTCATCTGAGGAATATTGATTTATTGGTTTTGAAATTGGAGATGAATAGATTGGAACTTTATTGTTAGCTCTACTACCAGAGAAATATTCGCCAATGATTATGGGTTTAGAAAGTTCAGGAATACCCATTACAGCAGACAGTGATAAAGTAAAGATTCTACGGGACATGAAGAATGAACCAGATTCTAATGCTTCAGAAAAAGAAACAGTGTCAGCTTTATATCTAAGTACAAGAAGAAGAAGCCAATAAGATGTTTCAGATGCCAGAAAATTGGACATATTGCTTCAGAGTGTAACGAAAAGTTAAGTATAAAAGAAAAGAAGCTTGTTAATTCTAGTAGTCCTGAGAGAAAGACTAACGATAAAGGTAAGGCATTTTCTGTTTTTTACTCTTTTAATGAAGCGAATGACGATCATGAAGAATGGTTCCTAGATTCAGGAGCATCTGTGCACATTACCAAAGCTCTGTCAGGTTTGTATGATGTTCAGTCAAGGACTGACATTGGAATTTCCACAGTTGACGGATCTAAGTTAAGGTGTGAATCTTAATTTGCTTGTTAATGGGGAAAAGGAAATTGTTACTGCTCATGATGTACGTTATGTAAAGAATGTTGCAACTAATTTGTTGTCAGTAAGCAAAATAGTACAGAAGGGTAATAAAGTTACCTTTGATGTAGAGGGAGCCAAAGTGATAGACTCTTGTGGTGATACTGTAGCTACTGCAAGTAATGTAAGAGGTATTTACAAATTGAATACAGTTCAAAACACTGCTGAAACAGGAAATCGCTCTGTTTATGCTGCAAAAGGTTTCTTGTGGCATTGGAGACTTGGACATTTGAATAGGAAAAGTATGACTTTACTGAAGAATATGGCAACTGGGATGGAAAGTTATGGAATGAATAATGTTCAATGTGAGGTGTGTTTGCAAGGGAAGCGGGCTAGATTGCCATTTAAATCGAATCAAGCAGATCTATTGAAGTCTTGCAACTCATACACTCAGATCTCTGTGGACCTATGGAGAATAAATCCTTAGAAGGTAGCTTCTATTTCCTGACATCCATAGATTATTTTTCTAGATACATGCATGTTTATTTTATAAGTAGCAAGGATCAAGTGAATGATGTATTTGTTGTTTATTGCAAAATGGTCGAAAGACAGACTGGGAAGAAAATTAAAATTATTAGATCAGACAGTGGATCAGAATATGTAAACAGATGGTTTAAGGAACAGTTGAATGGAATGGGTATTAGGTATCAGACTACCATTCGCTACAGTCCTTCTCAGAATGGAGTTGCAGATCGAGCCAACAGAACCATTGTAGAAAAGGCGAGAAGTATGTTAAGTGATGCTGAGCTACCTAAGTATTTTTGGGCAGAGGCTGTGTCAACAGCAGTGTATTTAATTAGCAGATCGCCTACCAAAGCTGTGAGACACAAGACACCTTATGAAATATGGACTGGGAAGAAACCGGATGTGAAGCACTTAAAAGTCTTTGGATGTGAAGCCATGGTTCAGATTCCAAAACCATTAAGAGGAAAGTGGGATGCAAAATCTCAAAAATATATTTTTGTTGGCTACTGTGAGGATTCAAAAGGCTACAGATTTTATAACCCTGTGAATAGTATTTTTGGAGGATTATAAACCTAAAACACAGGAAAATAGTCAAAATGATACAGTAATGCAACCAAGCATAATGTGTGATAGTGTTGAAACAAAGATGGAAACTGAAACATAGGAAGACTAGAATAAAGAGGAAGCTGATGTGCTACCCGAGAATCAAATTGAAGAAGAAGATTCAACAGAGGAAGTCAGTTTAAGGCGGTCTTCAAGTATAACAAAACCAAAAGAATATCCAGAATATGAAACGTATGTTGCCAAACAATCAACAATGAACCAATCACAGTTGATGAAGCTTTAGCAAATTCAAATTCTCAAGATTGGAAAAAGGCTATTGAAAAGAAGCTGCAGTCTTTTGTGGATAATGATGCGTATGAATGGGTTGACATGCCAGAAAATAAAAAGACACTAAGAACAAGATAGGTGTTTAGTATTAAAAATCCTGAGAGTGCAATGCCAAAATTCAAAGCCAGATTGGTAGTTAAAGGATATTCCCAGAAAGAATGGATAGATTACAATGAAACTTTCTCACCAGTGGTGAAGTATTCATCATTAAGATACCTTTTAGCTCTTGCAGTAAAGGAAGACTCATTAATTCGTCAAATGGATGTGAAAACAGCCTACCTGAATGGAAGACTGGTAGAGGAAATATATGTGATTCCACTTGATGAAGTTAAGTGACCTTATCAAGGGAAAAGGACAATTTGGCATTTGAAGCAAGGCATATATGGATTAAAGCAAAGTGGCCATTGCTGGAATAAATGTTTGCATAAAAGTTTGATAAAACTAGGCATGTTACAGTCAAAGGCAGATCCCAGTATACAGGGTGGTCCATTGATAGTGACCAGGCCAAATATCTCACAAAATAAGCGTCAAACGAAAAAACTACAAAGAATATGGTGGTGGGTTGGGGCTTATGGGCGCTCAACATCGAGGTCATCAGCACCCTGACACACATTAAAAGGAACGAATGTGGACAGACCTAAGAAAACTAAAGCACACACTCAAAGAAAGCAGGAAAAGAAGGAAAATGCTACATAAGAAAGTAAAACCTAAGGAAAGGGGAAACATAGCAACAAGAATGTCAGAGGAAATTGTTATTGGCTGGCCACTTACGTAAAATGTGGGCGAGCTTGTCACACAGTGAGCAAATTAAAATCCTCTCCCTAAAATCTTTGTAAAAACATTTGACAGGGCACAGAACTTTAAAACTTTAGCCACATTCGTCCAAGTGTTGCCTAAAAGAGATGGCAGGTCCGCTGGCAAGTCAGCCGCGACCCGCTAGTGAGAAAATAAAACGCAATCCAATAAAACGTGGCGCACAGTGACCTGGACGCCGCAAGCACCACACATTGGAGGGTCCTCTCGCTGGAGCAGGAAGCCATGCGTCATAGGGCTGTGGCCTATTCGAAGCCGAGTGAGGAGAACCTCGTCCTGTCGATGGGGCTGAAAGGAAGTACACCACACACGCGTTGTGGGCTTGACTATACGGAGCTTATTATCAGTCACTTCCAGCCACTCATCCTTCCACCGACGCATGACCCGTGAGCTCAACAGCGAGGCGAGTGCGTGCAAGGGGATAGCACACTGAGATACTTGTGGGGTGAGACACGCCTCCTTGGCTGCGAGATCTGCCCTTTCATTCCCAGCAATGCCAACATGCCCCAGAACCCAACAGAAAGCTGCAACCTTCCCCAGTCGCTGTAGTCGGAGGAGGGCATCCTGGATGGTCTGGACAATTTTGTCTGCCGGATACAAACATTGCAATGAGTGAAGGGCACTGAGTGAATCGGAACAGACAAGAAATTTAGGAGAGGAAGAATGTCTCATGTGCTCCAATGCCCGCAAGATCGCAAGCAATTCTGCATCAAAGACAGTCTGCATCAAAGACAGTAAAAGTCTGTGGCAGTCGGACCTTGAGGACACGATCCGGAAAAACAACTGAGCAACCAACAGAATCCCCTTGTTTCGACCCATCCGTGAAAAGAGCTACATAGTCGTGGTGCTCAGATAAAATGGCAGAAAATGCTGCATTAAAAATGGTGGCAGGAATGCAATCTCTCTTGTACTGCAATAAATCTAAAATCACTCTGGGCCTCTTCAGTAACCAGGGTGGTAGGCGGTTAAAACCTTGGATTTGGGGTTGTACAGACTCCGCACCGAGGGACTCTAGTACACGTTGCACACGGATCCCAAACGGCAACGTAGCCCGGGGACGGCGGGAAAAAAGGCGGTCCAGAGGTGGATGGGCAACAAGAAGGTGAGCAGGCGAGCTGGGAGCTGCAAGAAACTTACAAGCCTGGCGCACCAGCAGGAGCTGCCGCCGGATGGTAGGTGGCGGTTCACCAGACTCAGCACAGAGGCTGGGTATGGGACTGGTCCGATAAGCACCCGTGGCCAGTCGAATCCCAGCATGGTGAACAGCGTCAAGGATCCGCAAATAAGATGGCCTCGCTGACCCATATACTGTGCACCCATAGTCCAGCCGTGAACGCACAAAAGCACCATAAAACTGAAGGAGACGCGCCCTGTCTGTGCCCCAAGACCTGTGGCTGAGGCACTTGAGAATGTTCAGTGCCTTCAGCGTTCTGGCTTTCCAGTCACATAGGTGTGGCAGCCATGACAACCTGGAGTCAAAAATTAGGCCCAGAAACCGCACTGTGTCTCTAAAATGTAGGACAGTATCCCCGATATGCAAGGCAGGCAAAGTAAAAAGACGACGAGAACGATTAAAATGAACACAAACACACTTATCGGCAGAAAACCGAAAACTCGTCTTTGCAGCCCACTCCTCTAACTGCCGCACTGTTAGCTGCAACTGATGGCTCACGGTTGCAGTACTGGAGGAGGAACAGAAAACAGCAAAGTCGTCCACAAATAAGGAGCACTGTACTGGACTCCTCACTGTAGACGTTGTACTGTTGATGGCTATGGCAAAGAGGGTAACGCTTAAAACACTGCCCTGGGGGACACCGTTCTCTTGCTCAAAGCAATCAGACAGTGTGTTACCAACGCGGGTCCGAAAAAACCGCTGAGACAGGAAAGACCGAATGAAAATCGGGAGGCGGCCACGAAAGCCCCATTGATGCAGTTGTGCAAGAATACAGTGTCTCCAAGTAGTATCATATGCCTTACTGATATCAAAGAAGATACCGATACAGTGATGCTGATGGAGAAAAGCCTGCTGAATAGTCGCCTCTAGGAGGGTCAGGTTGTCGACTGTGGACCGAAATTTTCGGAATCCACACTGAAAGCGGCTAAGGAGCTGTCTGGTCTCTAACAGCCAGACCAGACGCCGGTTAACCATCCGTTCCAGGGTCTTTCCGACACAGCTTGTCAAGGCGATACTACGATAACTACCGGGACATGTGCGGTCCTTTCCTGGTTTGAGGAGAGGGATGAGGATTGCCTCCCTCCACGAGGTGGGGAACACTCCTGTCTGCCATATGAGATTAAAACATTCGAGGAGGATTTCCTTTGACGCCGCTGGCAGATGTCGAAGCATGGAGTACCGGATGCGGTCGTAACTTGGTGCAGTGTCAGAAGTCTCAGTAAGTGTCGATTCAAGCTCCCACATGGAGAAAGGGGAATATGTAGGCCTCAAAACTGTTCGACCGAAAGTCCAAGGTCGCTCTTTCGACAGTCGCACGGTAGCGACGAAACGCTGGATCCTGATTTGCAGTGGCAGTACTTTGTGCAAAATGCTCTGCCAGTGTCTGAGCAATGGCTCTGGGTGTCGTTTGGAGGCATCCCTGGTTCAGGACAGCAGCTATTGGTAAACGGCTATGTTTACCGGAAATCCTCCGGATGGCTTCCCATACTTTTGTGGAACAAGTGGAACGGTTGATGGAGTCCAGGAACTCCTGCCATGACCTTTTCTTGCTCTCTTTAATGACACGGCGTGCCCTGGCTGTCGCGATTCGAAAGGCGGTAAGATTGACCGCTGTTGGGCGGCATTTAAATCGGCGAAGAGCCGCACGCCTGTCCCGGATGGCTGAACGGCACTCTTCTGTCCACCAAGGCACAAGGCGCTGCTTAAGAGGGCCAGAAGACTGTGGTATGGACAGGTCAGCAGCATGATGGACCACAAGCGTGATGTGATCCACCCATTCCTGTACGTTATTGTGGCGGTCAAAGACAGCCAACCGAGTGAACAGTGGCCAGTTAGCCCTGCCAATCATCCACGATGGTGGCCGCTGCTTCAGCAATACACCATCCAGGAGATGAATGCGGATAGGGAAGTGATCGCTGGAATGAAGGTCGTCAATGACCTCCCAGTGAACAGAGTCGGTGAGGGTTGGAGAGCAGAAAGATAGGTCAATGGCTGAGAATGACCCTGTAGCACTAGAGAAATGAGGCGGAGTACCTGTGTTGAGGATGCACAACACTTGAGATGTTAGGAGGCTCTCCAAAATTCGACCTCGAGCGCAAAGAGAAGTGGAGCCCCACAGGACATGATGGGCATTGAAGTCTCCCAGGAGGAGAAATGGGCGGGGGAGTTGGTTGATAAGATCTGTGAGAGCGTCTAAGGTCATTGCATCCAGAGGGGGTAAATAAAGGGAGCAAACGGTAAGCCTCCGAGGTGAATGAATTTCAACTGCAACTGCTTCCAGGTCAGTATCCAGGGGGAGAGCAGAGGAGTGGTGGTAACTGCAAAGAATAAAACTCGTCTAGCTTGAAGGGGGAAACCAGATGGCGCTATGGTTGGCCTTCTAGATGGCGCTGCCGTAGGTCAAACGGATATCAACAGCGTTTTTTAAAATAGGAACCCCCATTTTTTAAATCATATTCGTGTAGTACGTAAAGAAATATGAATGTTTTAGTTGGACCACATTTTCGCTTTGTGGCAGATGGCGCTGTAATAGTTACAAACATATAAGTACGTGGTATCACGTAACATTATGCCAGTGTGGATGGTATTTGCTTCGTGATACATTACCCGTGTTAAAATGGACCGTTTACCAGTTGCGGAAAAGGTTGATATCGTGTTGATGTATGGCTATTGTGACCAAAATGCCCATGGGCGTGTGCTATGTATGCTGCTTGGTATCCTGGATGACATCATCCAAGTGTCTGGACCGTTCGCCGGGTAGTTACGTTATTTAAGGAAACAGGAAGTGTTCAGCCACATGTGAAACGTCAACCATGACCTACAAAAAAAGATGGTGCCCAAGTAGGTGTTTTAGCTGGAGTCGTGGCTAATCCGCACATCAGTAGCAGACAAATTGCGTGAGAATCGGGAATCTCAAAAACATCGGTGTTGACAATGCTACATCGACATTGATTGCACCCATACCATATTTCTGTGCAGCTGGAATTGCATGGCAACGAGTTTGAACATCGTGTACAGTTCTGCCACTGGACACAAGAGAAATTACGGGACGATGACAGATTTTTTGCACGCGTTCTATTTAGCAACAATGCATCATTCACTAACAGTGGTAACATAAACCACCATAATATTCACTATTGGGCAACGGAAAATCCATGATGGTTGCGACAAGTGGAACATCAGCGACCTTGGTGGGTTAATGTATGGTGCGGCATTATGGGAGGAAGGATAATTGGCTCCCATTTTATCGATGGCAATCTAAATGGTGCAATATATGCTGATTTCTTATGTAATGTTCTACCAATGTTACTACAAAATGTTTCACTGCATGACAGAATGGTGATGTACTTCCAACATGATGGATGTCCGGCACATAGCTTGCATGCGGTTGAAGCAGTATTGAATAGCATATTTCATGACAGGTGGATTGGTTGTCGAAGCACTATACCATGGCCCGCATGTTCACCGCATCTGACATCTCCAGATTTTTTTCTGTGGGAAACGTTGAAGGATATTTGCTGTTGTGATCCACCAACAACGCCTGCATCAGCCCATTGTCAATGCATGTGCAAATATTACGGAAGACGAACTACTCGCTGTTGAGAGGAATGTCGTTACACGTATTGCCAAATACATTGAGGTTGACAGACATCATTTTGAGCATTTATTGCATTAATGTGGTATTTACAGGTAATCACGCTGTAACAGCTTGCATTCTCAAAAATGATAAGTTCACAAAGGTACATGTATCACATTGGAACAACCGAACTAAAATTTTCAAATGTACCTACAATCTGTATTTTAATTTAAAAAACCTACTTGTTACCAACTGTTCATGTAAAATTGTGAGCCATATGTTTGTGACTATTACAGCACCATCTATCACAAAGTGAAAAAAGTGTTCCAACTAAAACATTCATATTTCTTTACGTACTACACGAATCTGTAATAAAAAATGGTGGTTCCTATTTTAAAAAAACTCAGTTGATATCCGTTTGACCTATGGCAGTGCCATCTAGAAAGCCAACCATAGCGCCATCTGGTTTCCCCCTTCAAGCTAGACGAGTTTCGTTCTTTGTAGTTTTTTCGTTTGACGCTTATTTCGTGAGATATTTGGCCCGGTCACAATCAATGGACCACCCTGCATATCATAAAAGGAGCAATGAAGAAATTGCAATCATGGCCATGTGGGTAGATGATTTTTTATTTTAACCAATAGTGAAAGCCAGATGGACTTTTTTAAAGAACATTTATGGTCAGAATTTAATTTGCATGATTTAGGGGAAATTGTAGACTGGCAGTGGCGAGGAAAGCGTTTCTGAAGAAGAGAAATTTGTTAACATTGAGTATAGATTTAAGTGTCAGGAAGTTGTTTCTGAAAGTATTTGTATGGAGTGTAGCCATGTATGGAAGTGAAACATGGACGATAAATAGTTTGGACAAGAAGAGAATAGAAGCTTTCGAAATGTGGTGCTACAGAAGAATGCTGAAGATTGGATGGGTAGATCACACAACTAATGAGGAGGTATTGAATAGAATTGGGGCGAAGAGGAGTTTGTGGCACAACTTGACAAGAAGAAGGGACCGGTTGATAGGACATGTTCTGAGGCATCAAGGGGTCACAAATTTAGCATTGGAGGGCAGCGTGGAGGGTAAAAATCGTAGAGGGAGACCATGAGATGAATACACTAAGCAGATTCAGAAGAATGTAGGTTGCAGTAAGTACTGGGAGATGAAGAAGCTTGCACAGGATAGAGTAGCATGGAGAGCTGCATCAAACCAGTCTCAGGACTGAAGACCACAGCAACAACAGGGGAAATTAATCAATACTTATGCATGACGATTCTAAGAAGTGCCAACAGAGAAGAATTATGGATTGATCAATCTCTATACACAAGGAAGATCTTAGAAAAGTTCAATATTGAAAATTGTTAACCTATTTCTACATCTATGAAAAACTATGCAAAACTGCTAATAACTGATGATGACAAGAACTGTAAGGAAAGTGTGCCTATTTGGAAGCTGTAGGAAGTCTACTGTACTTAGCACAGACTTCCAGACCAGACATTGCATTTGCCACAAATGCAGTAAGCAAGTTTTGCAGTGATCTGAGTGAAAAGCACTGGATGACAGTCAAGAGAATATTCAGATATTTAAATGGAACTGCTGATTATAAGTTAAAATATTCTAAAACTGGAAATGTAAATTTGGAAGGATACATTGATGCAGACTGGGGAAATGAGCTGGAAAGCAGAGACTCCATCACTGGAAGTTGTTTTAGACTAATGGGAGGATTGATATCATGGTCATGTAAGAGACAAAGAACTACTGCTTTGAGTACTGTAGAAGCTGAATATATGGCCTTGTCTTCCACTATCCAAGAAGCTCTTTGGATCCGTAGACTGATGAGTGAAATAGAACCTTCTCTAACGTTAAAGCCAACTGTGGTATTTTGTGACAATATGGGAGCTATTAAACTTGCAAAAATTAATGTCACCAGTGTAAGATCCAAACATATTGACATAAGGCATCACTTTATAAGACATCATGTGGAACAGGGAAATATAATCCTCAGTTATCTATGCACAGAAGAAATGTTATCTGATCTCCTAACCAAGCCTCTCAGTAAGGACAAATTTCAGAAGCTGGTGGAACATTATGATTTAACCTTGGATGTATAGTGTTGAGTATCTGAAAAATATTTGTTCAAGTGGGAGTGTTGGGGATATGTGAACAAACATTTTCCAGCGTGCATAGTGGCGCACAAGATATGATGTGCAGAGTGCATTAGACTCTGTGGAATATACATGTTCAGTGTTTGTTGTTGGGGCAACGTAATATAATTTGGTAGTCAAATGTATTAATATCTGTTGTGTGAATATAGCATAAGTTTATTTTGTCTCCTAAATAGTTGTTACCTGTCATTTAGCTGTGTTAATCTGCATAAACTACAACACTTCATGATGAACATGACTGTGTTGTGAGTTTCTACCAGTTTCTCCAGTGTAATATAAGAAGGCTGTTGGCAAAATACAGGGATCAGTCAAATTAATCCAGATGCCTACTTAACATTGAGTAGGTATCATTTCTGGCTCCCAAAATAACAGTAATCCCTCTAGGAACTGATGCTTACAAATTCTGAGTGGTGATCAGTGAGATTTTATGCAGCATCAGTACCATAAGATGATGGGCCACAGTACTGGAATCTTATTCTCCTCTACTGTGGGGAATAATAGCTCAGTGATTTCCAGGAATTATGGAGGCTGGGGAAGTTTCATTACTTGATTGTCACAGTTGTAAAACCAGTCTGGGACATTTTCAGCTGTGTAGGTTGGGGACTAAAATGTAGTCCCCTTACAGGAGCATTTGTATTGTAATTTCAGTAGCGATCATTTTTATAAAATGTATGCAGTTCTACTGCTCATGATGAACATGACATGTTTATTGTGACAGATGCGTTGAACAGTACTTGCCTCAAGGAGGCCCAACATCCAGTACAGAATGTAGAAACAGATATAAGCCAATAATATCACCCTTAGTTTTTGTAAGCACATTTCACTTCTTCATGTCCTCCAGAATGTTTAGTGTGTAGTTACTAATAAGAATGAATTTAGGAATCTTTATTTAAGGAGATATTATATCTGACACTCCAATTATTAATGATACAAATCAGTTACAAAATTCACCAATTCACAATCACAGTACTGAAAGTAAAAAAATAATTTTCATATAGACTATGCATACCTTCTCAAAATGTTTATTTCATGTCTTCAGACAGCTGTTAGTGTTCACTATAATCAGTAAAGTTAAATAAATGCTTAGTATGGAGTAGATAACAAACCAGCAGGTGTGTAAGGCAAAGATTTGGTATTGTTAAATAAAAATACATTTCACACTTTTTTAAACTTATTTCACGTCCACGATGAGATTTGGTATCGTTAAATAAAAATAAATTTCACACTTTTTTAACTTATTTTACATCCACGAGGATCACTTTATTTAGGATCTGTAAAAGTAACACAAGAACATATATTTTTTGTTAATATGTGTCATATATTCATGTTTTATGATGTGATCCTTTAGGATCTCCTCAGTATGGAGCCATGGAACAAAAATTGTTTCTAATGTAATGTAATCTAATCTAATCCCTGAAGGATCTCCACTATGTTTGGATTTATGAAATGTGGTGTATTAGTAAATTAGGGTGACCAGATTTTCCATGTGGCAAAATGGAATGGTTGCAAAAAATTGTTATAAAAATAGGACACTAGACAAAAAGAAAATATTCTGCATGTATGACTGCATCACTTACTGAAATAATAAAAAGTAAAGTTTATACGCATAAAAAGGCATACATTTTTAACAGGACTCTTCAAAACATGCCTGTAATGGCACTGCATCATATGCTCGTCAGAAGACCTAATATCTTTCAAAAGCTTTGAATCGATTAATAGCAGTTTGTAGAACTCAAGGTCTTGATAATGAGTCTTTAACTATTACATTTGCTTCAGTACTTTCAATATCAATCCAAAGTGAATTCACAATTGAAAACATCCTTTCCAATTTAGCATTTGTACCTAGTAACAAGTGTCTATATTTTTACGTGAAGTGCCTGTACTTTTAAGTGTATGGAGTATATGACATCATCTCTTATCTGTTTCCAAATTAACTTCTTCCCATTCCTCAAGTTTCTTGGATACAATTGTCCAAGCGTCCTACCTATCTGAAATGTTACACTTCAATGTTCAGTCTCAAGAAGTTTCAGACAATTTAAAAGTCAGGACAAGAAACAGAATTTTTCAGTGTTGTCCAATGAAATGATTTCAGAGGTGAAATGGAGGAGTCCACGTGTATAATTAAGTCACAAAAGTGTCATAAAACAAATTGTTAATTGTCTCTTATTTTGACTGAGTGAAAATACCTTCCTTTTTCAAGTTAATTGAAATTGAAGAAATAACTGGAATTTGAAATTTATTAAATTTCCTATTATTGGTTTTTTTCTTTAAGTAGCTTTAACTCCTCAGCTGATTCTGTAGCTGAAATTGTGATTCTTTCCAACTTTTAGATTGAATTTGAAAACATTTTCAATAGTCTTTGTGTGAAATGGAGCCAAAGAAGTGGCTGGGAATTCTCAAAAAACTGTTTCAACAACATAGGAACCCTGTCCTGAGACAGAAAATAAAATTTCAAAGGTTCATACATATCAATAACTCTTGTAGCTCCCGGCAACAACAACCACCATCTAGTTTTAATACTACTTAGAACATGCTTATATTCAGTCTCAACAAAATCACGGGCTGATATCAGTTCCTTCCCCCACCCCCCCACCCCCCACCCCCACCCCCCTCTCTCTCACACACACACACACACACACACACACACACACACACACACACACACACACACAATGTAAATGTGAAAATAATGAAAAATTTTATTCACTATTGTTTATATGCCAGTGGAAAGAATGTTTGCACTCCATTGTGTACCACGCAGGCTGCACAACCAATGCCTTGAATGTTCATATTGACAACAGAATAAACATTGTTCCTACCCTCTTGTACCCACGGAATTTGGTATTACAGTTATCTGGACAAAATGCAAAAATCTTATCAACTATATTTTGATTTTTTAAAATATTCAGATTAGAGTTAGCCAATAATACTACCGTTTCTCCACCAGTTTTCTGAAGACAAATTACTTTGCACTGAACACCTTTTTTAGGAATGAAATACCTAGCTGGAATCAGCACTAGCTTTAAGCTTTTATGATTTGATGCATCAACCACCACAGAGACATACTTAACGTCTTTAAGTTCTGACTGAACTTCATGCATTGCATATTGCGATAAAACATTCACTGAAATCAACTTGCATTTTGTCCTAGAACATGTGAATTTCTTCTCAAGTAGGTCTCTTATGAGAAGAGCTGTGCAGTCCATTGAATGGAAAGAGTGATTGTGTTTTGCGATACGGAAAGCAAACAGCCCCTCTCCTCCATCAGTCATTTATCTTCCTCTGTTTGTAGTCTATTTTTACGTACAAAAGAAGTTACGCTGCTGCAAAAGAACTGCCAACAGGTGCTTCTTTTTCTTTATGTGCTGCGTTATATTGGCACATATCTGATGTTCAATAGAAAAAGCTGAACAAAGCAATGTATGTTCTACCTTTGTACTTGTGGTTTCCTTCAAGAAAGGGAACTCTCCTTTTGTGGGTTTTGAGAAAGAACACTTTCTTTTCCACATAGCAACGTGCATGAGTTAGTTTCACTCACAGCAAACAACAGACAAGGGGGTGCACTAAATTAGCAAGGTTGCTGAACCCAGTGTTGAAAAAGCCATCTATTTCTCATTGTCATCTGTAACAGTCTGAAGACATCATGTAGGTTGCATGTACTGCAAATTGATGTCACCTAACAGTGAATAGCTAATTTGTAACTACAAATACATTTGAACATTAGTAGCTGTATAATGTTGTTTAATGAAAACTTGTTACATCTGTCTGTCATTTCTACAGTGGCAAATAATCAATACAAATCATGAAGCTCATGCATAATTCACTGGCACTGAGCATGAAGACAAAAAAAAAAAAAAAAAAAAAAATTTGTTCATGCCTCTCCTCATCCCATGACCAAAATAACGCTTCTTTATTCCATCTTTGCGTTCAAGACAAAGCAAGCCTCAAGAAAATGTTAAAAAACTGTGTCTGTGGCACTAAACTGATGTAAAAATAAATAAAAACACAAAATGAAGCAAAAAAGAAAAAGAAAAAACCTACTGCTGGTTACAAAAAATGGAATATTTGGCATCCAGTTGAATATTTTGCAGGACAATGGGACACAGAATAAAAAAAAGGTTAGACCTGTTAAAAATAGGACATCTGATCACCCTACAGTAAATGGAAAAAAAAACTGAACTAGAAAGGAGGGATTAAGATAGCTAACTCAGATCCCAGGCTGTGTGTGACCCACCTTGAATATTGAAGAGGGTAGGTGAAGGCAGAGGGTTTGCATTGTAGCCAACAGGGATATGAGAACAAATATGAAAAGAGTGTCAAGGGCTGATGTCTTATTGACATACTCAAGATTCTAATGCCCAAACTGCAGTTAAGTCAAAATCTGGAGGCATTGTTGTCAGTGAAGTACACCACTCAGAATGAAGTACAGCACCTAGAACTGAAAGCCCATTTTTTACTGACACCAAGATACAAACAGAACAGAGCTGACCTCCTGGAAAGAGAATGTAGATATTTATACAAATTCTGAGTATTCCAGAGTATACAACTGTTACAAATGTAAGGCATTTCAAGAACCTTTTGGTAATGATAAATACTAAATAATAAATAATTGCTTGTGGCTGGGTTTGAACAGATGAACTACTGGATGCCAGCAAGCGACGTTAACCACTGTGCCAAACTGCTTGCACCACAGTTCATGGCATTGCTCTCTCTCTCTCTCGTGGAGAAACAGCAACCCACTGTTTCGCAAGCTCTCATTGGAACTGACTCCAGCACCTGGGGCTTAGTTCTTTTCAACTGACTTCTGTATGGCGATGATGGCAGGTTCCTATGTTTTGATCATGTTATTACATCCTCTTTACTATTACGAGCATTGAAAGTAGCCCTTCCTGTCAGAGCTACATGACTGTTGACTGGGTTTTTGTGATCTTTGAACCTTGTGTTGATCTGCACCTCTGGTGTGTGGTAGGGCTTCCGACAGAGAACATGGACAATATCTGTTGGCTTTTGTCTTCTTGATGAAAGGTCATAATTGTTGCCTTCATGTATGAGGTGTGACAAGCAAAGAAGTATATGCTACAGCCCAAAGTAATGTTTCAGTAATTTTTCTGATAGTCCCACATTGTTGCCGTCATGTATGAGCTCTGACAAGCAACGAAGTATATGATACAGCCCAAAGTAATGTTTCAGTAATTTTTCCGATTGTCTCACTTTTCACACAAGCATAAAAATATCTACCAAGTCTCATGGCCTGCCTCTCTCAATCTTTCTCCTATGCATCCAAGGTCCTCATGTGGGACTGCTGCCTTACTGTTTTGGTCCTGGTGATGATGGGGTGTTTCACATAGTCATCCTGAATAACATCTGGCTGAAACATAAACAGTGTATCATCATTTCAGCCTCATCACCATGGAGCAGAAAGAATGATGTGAATCCTATAGTGTCTTGCTTTGGTGTGTTCTATGCAGTGTCACGATAGGCAGTATTGTATCCCAGTCTCTCTGTTTGACATCAGCATACATTGATAGCATGTTTGCCGGTGTCCTATTAAAGTATTCTGTAGACTGTTACAATCCTGTGGGTGATGTCACAACGTGAAATTACCACTGATACTAGTCTTGAGTGGAAAACTTTTCCATGATATGAGGTCATCGTATGAGGTACTCTGTGCTTCAAAAAGATATCTCCTACAAGGAACTTTGCATTTTCTGGAGCTTCAGCTGCTTCAGAGCTTTGGTGATAGCACAGTGTTTGAGGAAGTCAGTGCAAATTATTATCCATCTATTCCCATTTGTTGACTTCAGGAACTTTCCCAAGAAGCAGGCAGGATTGGCAACAGACAACAGATGCCTCAGAGGTAATTGCAGCATCTGCTTCTGTTGTTGGCATTCCTTAAAGTGGCTCACATAGTGTCTAACTAGTCAATAGAGACCTGTCTAGTGTCACCTGCACTTGGAGTCTTTATCAATCACAGATGACCAGATGTTGGAGTGTTGTGGAAATACTTGAAGATAGGTGGCTATAGATGAGCTGGGATGATGGGCAACCATTTCCACACTACTGGATCATAGTTCCAGATGTTCAGTGCTCCATTTATTAATCGAAATTTTCTTTCGGTTTGTTCCTCCTGCTTCCAGGCTTCTGTGGTTTTCGGCCATGGTGAAACTTCGCCCTGTTCTGCAGCAGTGTAATTTAATGTACAAACACTGATATTTCATCCACACTGCTGAGTTCCACCAAAGGATCCCTTAAAGTCAGCCAGTACCCTTGTGTTTGCACCTGCTTTTGCATACCACTATTACATTGTACTTTTGAAGCCTCAGTATCCATCTCGTCAATTCACCCAACGGATCCTTCAGGCTAGTCAGCCAACTTAGAGAATGGCAATTCATCCCAACAGTGATTGGTTTGCCAGTAAATACAGCCAGAAATTGTTGATGGCCCAAAACATCTGCAAAGTACTCTTTCTGGGTCTGTCCCATACCTGGTAGCATCAGTGTGAAGTTCTGTCTTAACATTCTCATCATTCATTAGATGCATTTTTGAGTTACCTGTTGCCAAAAAGAACCAGTAGTTTGTGAAGATTTCAGTGTAGATTTCTTTAAAAATATGGACAAGGAAAATAAATGAGAATTATTGTCTGGATGTTTCAATCTAATTTCAATAGTCAATTTTCCAACTTGTGTGCAGCATGATAGCAGGACAGTTGATAACATTTTTGTAGGCAGTGCTCAGGCAGAAACTGTTAGTGTGTACTCAGTTGCTAATGGACTGTCTGATCATAAAGCATAATTAATGGAAATAAACAATATGGCACCTTATGACCCTGAGGCAGTTTCATACAAGGCAGTGAGGCGTATTAATGAGAACAGGATACAATGTTATAAAAATAAATTGAAAGGGATGGTATGGGATCAGAGATGCTAATGAAAAATTCAGTTTATTCCTTAGTAAATTTGTGTCAATATTTGAAAGTTTGTTTCCTCAAAAATTATCCACAAGACCAAAATAAAAACAAGTAAGCTGTGAATAACTAAGGGAATTAAAATCTCATGCAAGAGGTAGAGAGAAGTTTATGTAAAGGCCATAGTCCGACATTTTTTGCATACCACAGAAATACTATAGCATTTTAAGGAAAGCCATTAAAATTTCCAGAAGCATGCATTTTCTGATAGAAATAAATAATGTAGATAATAAGATTATTGCCAAATAATAGACAGGACAGCCAGTCAGTGGTAAAGATACTGTAAAAATTAAACTAAGTGACAATGTTGTGACTGATAATTCACAAATTGCAAGTACTATTAACAATCATTTTCTAAATGTAGCAGCAGAAATAGAATTAAAAGGTTCAATTGAAGGAGCAAGAATATATATTAAAAATTTCATTCCACAAAACTTAAAGCAACTAGACATATCATCAACATCTTTCACTGAAATTAATAGACGTATAAAAATCCTAAAAGACAAAAATATGTGGTGTTAATGGTGTTTGAAACAGAATTCTGAAAAGTTGTTCCAACTTAATTAATAATACTTGAAACGTATTTCAGTGGCAAATATAGACTACTATCAACTGTATAGTGGAATGATGACAATGAAAATTTGTGCTGAGCTGGGACTCAAACCCAGATTTCCCACTTATTGTGAGCAGTCTCCTTACCATTAGGCGGTCCAAGCATGACTCATGGCTAGACCCAAACTTCCATATGTCATAAACCACGTTTCTACAACTTGTACTCATACATCCATTATGTACAGAGAGCTCCAGAAGAGTGTAGACACTCTTTGATAGTTAATACCTTTGGAACAAAATGACATTTTATTGCAATTTTTCACAGTAGTATAGGCTATTGTTTTCTCAACAGAACTTGGAGCACATTTTCCAGCAGATGACAGTGCAGCAATGACTGAAGTTTGAGCAATGCAGAGCCATGTTGAAGTGGTACTGGAAGTATGAAAACATGATGAAGGTACAATGGCAATGGCATAATGTGTATGGAACTCAGCCACCAACACATGCAACAATTTATTTGCATTCAGGATAAATCTGAAGCCAGTGGTACTGTTCAGGACATGCATAAGGAAAGGTCTGGCCATCTGTTTGACCAAACACATCAACAAGTTCAGCTTCCAGTGCTGCTATGTTGCATCACTTTACTAGATCGCCTCAAAAAACTGTGAAGCAGGGTGCACGTGAAAGCAGGGTAAGCCGATCGAGGGTATGGTGAATTCTGAAGGCTGCAAAGCGGAAAGCATACATTCCAAAACTGCTGCATGCTTTGAACAATGATGACCCGGATTGAAGGATGGAGTACTGTAAGTGGTTTGAAGGCATGCCTCGTGAGGATGAACAGTTTGCAGGGATGGTTGTCTGGTCTGATGAGTCACAATTCCAACTGCCACTACTGCTGTACTGGGCTCCTGAATATCCTCATGTTCACATGGAAAAACGTGTTAATCTGCTGGGTGTTAATGTGTGGTGTGGTCTGTCATTGCATGGTTTGATTGGCCTGTTCTTCTTTGAAGGTGCTGTAACTGGTGAGGTGTATCTTACTAAGCTGCAAAAATCAATTTTACCTGCCATTCAAGATGTGTTTGGAAGTGAACAACAGGATGGTTCCCTACCTCACTACTAAAGAGATGTCAGAGTTTGGTTGGATGAAAATCTACATGGACAATGGATAGATCGAAGAGGACCTGTTGAGTACCTACCACAGTCTCCAGACCTTACACCTCTTGACTTCTACCTATGGGGGATCTTGAAAAATGAAATTTATTGACAGAAGCCAGCTACATTGTCGACCTGAGAGAAACCATAGAGGTGTCCTGTGTGGCTATCACACCAGCAAAACTAACAGCTGTAGTCTGGTCAACAGTTCAGCAGGATCGATGTTGTTTAGTTGCTAATGGGGGTTACTTTGAACGCATAAAATAGCCTTCCACCCCCCCCCCCTCCCCACCATGCAGGAATTGTAACAGTATATCATTTTGTTCCAGTAATATTGACCATCAAAAAATGTCTACATTTTTCTGGACCCCTTTGTATGTTCTCATGCAGAAGAGACATTTTACTTGAAAGTCACTTGCTCAGCGTTGGCAGATAAATATGATATTACAGAGCCTGGATTATTCCCTATTATGATGCAGAGTTCTTTCGGACATGCATTTATTCTGCATGCATGCATGTCTGAAGGAACTCTGCATCATAATTCAGAATAATACAGGCACTGCAATATCATATTTATCCACTGACACTGGGCAAATGACTTTCAAGTAAAATATTTCCCCTGAACAGGAATAAACATAATAGATGTACGAGTACAGGTTGTAGGTTCATGGTTGATGACATATGGAAATTTGGGTCTGGCTGTCAGTCACGCTCGGATATGCCAATGGTAAGGCGACTGCTTGCGATAAGTGAGAAATCCTGGTTCAAATGTTGATCTGGCACAAATTTTCATTGCTTTCATTCCATTATACAGCTGATGGTAGTCCATATCCACAACTGTGAATACTTTTCATGTACTTCATGACGGCTATAGTTTCTACTATGCCTGTTCCTTCAGACATGCATGCATGTCCGAAGTAGCTTTGCATCTTCATTTGGAATTATACAGGCACTGCAATATTGTATTAATAAGTAATGTCCTTAGTGATGTATACAATGCACCACTGGTGCAGGGAATTCTTCCAGACAGGTTAAAATATGCAACTGTTAAACCTATTCATAAGAAAGGGACAAAAAGACAAACAATTGTCATCCAGTTTCCTTACTGACATATTTTTCCAACACATTTGGAAAGTGATGTACTAAAGAGTAGTCTCATAATTACGTGGATACAATTTACTTAGCGTATCACAGTTTATATTCTGAAAGGGTTACTCAACTGAGAATGCTGTTTATACTTTCACTAATGTAATAGTAGAAGCTGTAAATAATAAAATATTGCCTGTTTGTATTTTTTGTGATCTTTCCAAGATGTTTAATTGTGTGGATTATGTTTCTCTGTTAGAAAAACTCAAGTTTTATGGAATTGTTGGCTTTACACAGAGCTGATTTGAATTTTACTTAAGATACAGATTGTATTGAATAATTAAAACAATGCTGGAAGGGAATAAAATTTTAGTAACTGGGGAGAAATCACAAAGGGAGTCCCACAGGGTTCAGTTATGGGTCCACTCCTATTCCTTAGACTTGTGAATGGCCTTCTACTTAACATGCAGGAAGCAGAATTGATACCTTTTGCAAGTAATACTAATGCTATAAAAATACCATTAGAGAAGAAAACCACAGAAGAGGTAAGTTATATTTTCCAAAGTACTGCAAACTGGTTATCTGAAAATGGACTCTCCCTAAATTTTGGAAGAAAACAATATATTCAGTTCTGTACAAAAAATAGAGTCATGCCAACAATTGATGTAGCACCTGAGCAGGAGTCAATAAAGCGGGTAGAATGATCAAAATTTTTGGGTGTACATATTGATGAAAACTTGAACTGGAAGAAGCATATTATTGAGTGTCTAAAACAAATTAAGTTCAGTTACTTTTGCTCTTCATATAATTGCTAGTCTTGGAAACAAATGAATCAGCTTCCTGATATAATTTGCGTATTTCCATTCAACATTGTCATATGGAATAATTTTCTGAGTTAACTCATTACTTGGAAAGGAAGTCTTGATTGCAAAAAAAGTGGGCAGTAAGAATAATATGTGGTGTTCACTTATGGACGTCATGTATGTACCTCTTCAAGGAGCTAAGTGTTTTAACTCTGCTGTCACAATACATACATTTGCTAAAGAAATTCATCACAAATAATCAGTACAATTTGAGAAGAACAGTGATATACATAACTACAACAGTAGAGGGCAAAATGATTTTTATTACCAATTATTAAAGCTGGCAGTGGCTCAGAAAAGAGTTTAGTAAGCAGCAATAAAAATCTTTGATCATTTGCCCCATAAAATAAAGTGACTGACATGTAGCAATGCAGGTTTTAAATCTAATTTAAAATCGTGGACATTTCCTTCTATGCCACTACTCTGTTGACATGAATTTCCACTTAAAAACTGGTAGCCAGAAAAAAGAGCTTTGTTTTTAGTGCTCTGGTAGGACAGGAGGAGATGTTAGCACCTCATTAACGACAAAGGAAGATCTTTCTTACACCGGGAAAATTTGGTATTTCTCTGCAGTAGCTCTTGCAAAGGATGTGTCTTAGTACAGAAGTCCTCTATGAATTGTCAGTAGCACGGCCATATTATGAGAAAACTTTTCACCACATGAATGTGATGAGGAGACAAAAAATCTTTTGCTGCTTATTTTCTCTAGATCAGAATGGAGTTCATTGCCATTCACTAAATGCCCCAAGATATTTATGTATGTATTTTCTCACGTTCAAGTGGCGGCCTGCAATCTGAACACATTTCAGCACGGTTGTCAGAGAGCTTACATGTCCTTGAAATGACTTCCAGGAAACCTCAGTATCACCCAGACTGCAAAGACACGTTGTACATCATACATTCAAAGGTGACTGGAGTGTTAAACAGTCCAAAACACTTAACTTTAAATTCAAAGAGACTGTCAGGATTTACAAAGGCAACGTTTTCCTGGCCAGCCTTGTTATATCTATACTTTGCCTATTTCAAGCAGTCTAGGGTATCATCAGCGTGCAGTAATGGATAGACAGCTCTTTTCGTGATTTTTTTCGGTCATCAGTTGTTGATGCATAAGTGCTGTGTGCCATCCTTCTTCAAAAGGACGACAGAAGAGAACCAGGGACTCTCTGAAGGTTCAATGATGTCATCTTGCAGCATCTCCTTCACTGTCTCCCAGGTTACATGTTGTACGGATGGTGACATGCTATATGAGTGCCGGTTAATTGGTAGATTTCCCCCGTTGTTGTATGGTGGTTCACCATTGGCCACTAGGTCTATCTTTTTTCCACTCTGGATTTGAAAGTATTCAAAAACTGATGCAGAATGGTGTAACTCACAGACAGTTTTCTTTGTTCAAGCCAGGTACTATTGGCAGTTCGATGGTAGTTTCTTCCTCTGGTCATAGGTAGTGGTTGTAGAACATGATTTTTTATTGATGACACTAAACTGCCATTGTTCGACTGGTTCAGCTGCCCTTACACATGTACGTTGTGGCTGCTCAGAACAATTAGTGATCCAGAGTTCTTCTTGACCTATATTGCTTGTGATCATCACTGGCATGTAAAATTGCTTTATGAGCTAGAGCAGCTGTTTGCAGTTGACAAAAGCATGACAGTTTAACAGAGTATCTCGATTAATGACTGAAATTCATGTTGACAACAGTAGGATAACAGTGTCTTCAATGTCAAACAGCTGCATGCCTGGAACAATTTTTGTTATGTGTGTTCTTGTTGGAGTATTTTTGTCAATCTGGTGCTCTGATCCTCCACAGTTTATGACTGTTTGTTATGTCTGGAAGAGGTCCCAACCAATAATAACATTATGACTATGTTATGTTAAAATGACAAATTTGAAGGGCTGTGTTCTATCATTGATAGTTATTCTTGCAATACATGTTCCTGTTGGCTGTGCAATACATGTTCCTGTTGGCTGGACATATTTCCCATTTATGACTTCACCATAACTGCTTTTGTATCACAGAGCATAATCTTCTTATGCTGATGATTATAAACACCTAACATTACTGGAAGGGGAACCCCTGAACTGAATAGTGCCCAGACAGTCTGGCCATTGATGATGACGTCAGGTAAATATCCTGACACCTTGGAGACCGTAGTCCATGGAGAGTTTTCATCTTTGGTGGTGTCAGTTCTATAGAGGGTCACTTTGCTTTGTTTTCCTGAAGCTGGCAGCTGTACAATGGTGGGGAACAGCTACAGTGTGTTGGAGAGCAACCTCATCTGGGGTGAGACAATAGACTTTGTCCCAGAGGCCAGTTATAATCATCTGCAGTTCCCCCTGGTATGAACAGAACTGTTGTGATGGTTGATGTCTAGTGGCATAGTAGTCACTGAAAACTCACTTTCATTCTTTGCAATAGCATGCAACGTGTGCAGGGCATCTAGAGTGGAAACACATCAGTATGTTGTCCTCTGTACTTCAAAGGTCTGCTCTTGTGAGAAACATTGTCCTTGATGGTGGAGTTCATTGCACTGTATTGGGTTGTCATCGATGGTTGCTGCATAAGTCAGAGTTCGGTGAGTTCTTTCTTCATGGTGCATTTGACTAGAGGCAGAGTTTGGTGCTAAAGATGAATATACCTGTTCTTCAACATTCTACATTATCTCCTGACATCTGGGGTCAACATTTCTGACTGCTACCTGCTGGATGCTCAGTCCAACTTTTCTGGCTGCCATTCACTACTTTCTCTCTTCCCTTACTACCTAGTGTTGAGAGAGGTGAGTGAACTTGTGGTGGTCTTCCACAACTGCCAAAATGACTGCATTCGGCAAGCAGTCTCATCCCTTTCGTCTGACTCTTTACTGTTGCATTCCCTCGATTCACTGGCACTACAAATGAATTCCTCTGTCATTGTGACATCATTTACCAGAAGAGCTTGGAACATGTCTTCTGCAGCCTCTTTCATCAACAAATGTATTCACAAACTGCGAATACAATACCATGACAGCTATGCAGTTCACTTGAAACAAATGAAAATTTGTGCCAGACCAGGACATGAAGTCTGATTTCCTGCTTTACACATATTGCCTCCTTAACCACTTCAGCTGCACAAGCTCACTTTATGGACAGAGTCAAACTTCCATTTGTGCCAGTGTCTGCTTCACTGATTCCCACACAGGTAGAGGAAGATATCGTTTTCTCATCAGGTTACCTAGACTTTGGCATGAAATGCATTAGTGCAGTTTCTGTATTTGATGATGTCCGTAAAGTACATTGCAGTATTTCTTCGGATGTGCTTATGATGGGTCCTGTTGTTCAGTGGTTTGTCCACTAATCGGACTTGCTGTTGCTTATGGCCAAATGTTTTCTTCAGTTCAGCATGGAATTTGTCTCAGCTGTTGTGTTCTCAAACCAATACTATTCTGTGCCACTCAAATAGAAATAAACATTTGCCAAACATATTGTGTCAACCCCCACCTGTTGTATCCGGTGACCTGGTCAAATCTTCTCAGCAATTTGATAGGGTCCTGGCCACCATCTCTGGAAGACGCTGTTGGGTGCCTGATGTGCAGTTGACTTACATGCCTTTTGGAATTCGTCTGTCTTGTGAGTATAGAGATCTTAGGAATGATGCACTGTTTGTACTCTAGTTCCTGTCCATACAGGTGATGTCTTTTACATTGACTAACTTGATCCACAGTGATGTAGTTGCTTTCAGCTACATGTCATCAAAACACGTCTAAACCACAATCAAGTCCAGATCCAAAGCAGGGTCGTCAGTTAAGTAAAAACTCAAAACTGATAGCACGTCTTTATTGACACTAAAGTACAGCCGGAACAGAACTGGCAATGAGGACAGTGTGTGCAGCTATTTATAGAAATATTGAATATTCCAGTATGCTCGTATTTACATAAACATTGAATGTTCCAGAATATACAAACACTACATACATAAGATATTTCAAAAAACCTTTCAGAAATTGTAGATAATAAATAATAATTAATTGTTGGTGGTTGGATTTGAATTGGTGACCCGCAGTAAGTATTTGCCAGCAATGCTAACCACTGCCACACTACATGTGCCACAACTCATAACTATATATAAAAATCAAAAAAACTTCTGTTTCTGAGTGTGTTCTATTCCACAGTATTGTAAATCTTAAAAAATTCAAAGTAACATTTTCCAAAACATCTTACCAAACTGAGATAGTCATGGGCATATTATTACAATTATTTGTTTTATCATATTGAACAATTTTGAAAACAAATGCTTTAACTAAACTGACTGTGGATTCTTAATGAAACAGATTCTTAATGAAACAGTGTAATTATTACACAAGAAAACACACTTCTTAGGAATGCGTACCTCAGCTGGCAAAAACAGAACCCTTATAGGGTCATATTGTTGTCCCTGTGTATGTC
The DNA here is from genome assembly GCF_021461385.2 of Schistocerca piceifrons. Lineage (NCBI taxonomy): Eukaryota > Metazoa > Arthropoda > Insecta > Orthoptera > Acrididae > Schistocerca > Schistocerca piceifrons. The sequence continues at coordinate 507,850,901 of NC_060142.1, read as the reverse complement.
TGTTTTTAAAGCCCCTTTTTTGTCAGGAACAGGTAGAGGCATCAAGTTAAAATGTATGTACAATACTAAGGTCCAGGGTCCCTTGGCAGTATAAAAAATTTAAGCTTCAAAGTCTGTGCAACCAATAGATAGGCCATCTGTTAAGACCCCTTTCTCTCAAGAGTGGGTAGAGGTATCAAGTTGAAATTTATGCTAAACACTAAGGTCTATGGCCTCTTGGTGGTGAAAAACATTTAAGTTTTTAAATCAGTGCAATCAAAAGATATGGCCATTCATGTCACGTATTTTGATACTTGCAAATTCACTGATCAAAATCTGTAAATGAACTATCTATACACATAATTAAGTTTGTATGGAACCCTTGAAGAGCAAGTCCTAGTTGCAGTTTTTTTTTTTTTTTTTTTTTTTTTTTTTTTTTTTTTTTTTTTTTTTTTTTTTTTTTTTGCAAACTTTATGTTGTGCAGGACCTAGGTTTCAAACCAGAAACCCGTTTCCTGGTGTTGCTGCATGTAACCTGAAACCTAGGTAGCGCAAAATTATAAGATGTGTGGCATAGGTAAAAATATGTGTTTTCTTGTGTACATTACAAAGTGTTTTAACGTAGTAGTGTATATACAGATCATTTATTGGGTTTCTTATTTTCTCACTATGTGTTTCTCATTTGCCACATGTTTGTTTCTAAAATGGGCTTTTAGTTCCATGCTCATTAAATGTATCAGTTTCCTAATTCTCTAAAGATCTTTAGAACAATTTCTTTATTTCACTCACATGTTGCTAAGTGGCTCCTGTTATTCTTTTATGTCTGTTGAATACTATATTCACAAGGTATGACTTTCATTGAAAAGTAACAATATTAGAGAAGGAAAGTTGCTACTCACCATATAGCGGAGATGCTGAGTTGCAATAGGCACAACAAAAAGATTTACCCAATTGTAGCTTTCGGCCATTAAGGCCTTTGTCAGCAGTAGACACACATACACACACACGCGCACAGCCCCCCTCCACACACGCCCCATGCAAACGCAACTTGCACACATGTCTGCAGTCTCAGTCAACTGTCTGTCTGTGCCTATCACAAATCAGCATCTCCGCTATATGGTGAGTAGCAACTTTCCTTCTCTAATGTTGTTACATTCCATCCTGGATTTTTCATTGCAAAGTGTTCTGCATAATTTTCCTAACTCTCGCATTTCTTTTTCAAGTGTGCTTGATGGTATATAGATGTATAAATTGCTCTCAGGTCATTCTTTACAAGCATTTTTTCAGTATTTAGATGCAAATTAATCTCTACTGTATCAACATGTGTGTTAGTTTATCACCGGCATTGGACTTGTTCAAAATAAACTGGAATTTTACATAATCTTCAAGATCCAGTAGATATATATAGTGAAGTAGCTGATGTTTGTTCCCTCATAATGGAAAATTGCAACCCCTGCAGAATAATAAACAAATAAGGAAGCAAAACAAATTTTAACATTATCCAGTTAAATGTGCAATATCTTAGAAACAAACTTGACTTACTTCAGTTTTTGTAAATGAGCATCAACTACATTTATTGGTTACAATATAACATGGTCTTAAACTTCATTAAACTAATTACTGTAAAGTATGTGGTTACACATTAGCAAGTAGTTAGTGTAAGAAAGGGCACAAAAATGTTAGTGTGGCAATTTAAATGGATGACCTCATCAAGTTCAAGAAAATATCATTTCCTGGCCACTGTTGTGAAGAAGTAATAGTTAAAGTAAGTTGAGTTATAATTCAGCTCAAAGAACAAGTTTATAAGTTAGAAAACATGTTGTTGTTGTTGTGGTCTTCAGTCCAGAGACAGGTTTGATGCAGCTCTCCATGCTACCCTATCCTGTGCAAGTTTCTTCAGCTCCCAGTACCTACTGCAACCTACATCCTTCTGAATCTGCTTAGTGTATTCAAGTTTCTTCATCTCTTGTCCAAACTATTTATTGTCCATGTTTCACTTCCATACATGGCTACACTCCATACAAATACTTTCAGAAACGACTTCCTGACACTTAAATCAATAGTCGATGTTAACAAATTTCTCTTCTTCAGAAACGCTTTCCTTGCCATTGCCAGTCTACATTTTATGTCCTCTCTACTTCGACCATCATCAGTAATTTTGCTCCCCAAATAGCAAAATTCATCTGCTACTTTAAGTGTCTCATTTCCTAATCTAATTTCCTCAGCATCACCCGACTTAATACGACTACATGCCATTATCTTCGTTTTGCTTTTGTTGATGTTCATCTTATATCCTCCTTTCAAGACACTGTCCATTCCGTTCAACTGCTCGTCCAAGTCCTTTGCTGTCTCTGACAGAATTACAATGTCATCGGCAAACCTTAAAGTTTTTATTTCTTCTCCATGGATTTTAATACCTACTCCGAATTTTTCATTTGTTTTCTCCACTGCTTGCTCAATATACAGATTGAACATCGGGGAGAGGCTACAACCCTGTCTCACTCCCTTCCCAACCACTGCCTCCCTTTCATGCCCCTTGACTTTTATAACTGCCATCTGGTTTCTGTACAAATTGTAAATAGCCTTTCGCTCCCTGTATTTTACCCCTGCCACCTTTAGAATTTGAAAGAGAGTATTCCAGTCAACATTGTCAAAAGCTTTCTCTAAGTCTAGCAATGCTAGAAACGTAAGTTTGCCTTTTCTTAATCTAGCTTCTAAAATAAGTCGTGGGGTCAGTATTGCCTCATGTGTTCCCATATTTCTACGGAACCCAAACTGATCTTCCCCAAGGTCGGCTTCTACCAGTTTTTCCATTCGTCTGTATAGAATTCATGTTAGTATTTTGCAGCCGTGACTTATTAAACTGATAGTTCGGTAATTTTCAAATCTCTCAACGCCTGCTTTCTTTAGAATTGGAATTATTATATTCTTCTTGAAGTATGAGGGTATTTTGCCTGTCTCATACATTTTGCTCACCAGATGGTAGAGTTTTGTCAGGACTGGCTCTCCCAAGGCTGCCAGTAGTTCTAGTGGAATGTTGTCTACTCCTGGGGCCTTGTTTCGACTCAGGTCTTTCAGTGCTCCGTCAAACTCTTCACGCAGTATCATACCTCCCATTTCATCTTCATCTACATCCTCTTCCATTTCCATAATATTGTCCTCAAGTACATCGCCCTCTATATACTCCTTCCACCTTTCTGCTTTCCCTTCTTTGCTTAGAACTGGGTTTCCATCTGAGCTCTTAATATTCATACAAGTCGTTCTCTTTTCTCCAAAGGCCTCTTTAATTTTCCTGTAGGCAGTATCTATCTTACCCCTAGTGAGATAATCCTCTACATCCTTACATTTGTCCTCTAGCCATGCCTGCTTAGCCATTTTGCACTTCCTGTCGATCTCATTTTTGAGATGTTTGTATTCATTTTTGCCTGCTTCATTTACTGCATTTTTATATTTTCTCCTTTCGTCAATTAAATTCAATATTTCTTCTGTCACACAAGGATTTCTACTAGCCCTCGTCTTTTTACCTACTTGATCCTCTGCTGCCTTCACTACTTCATCCCTCAAAGCTACCCATTCTTCTTCTACTGTACTTCTTTCCCCCATTCTTGTCAATTGTTCCCTTATGCTCTCCCTGAAACTCTGTACAACCTCTGGGTTAGTCAGTTTATCCAGGTCCCATCTCCTTAAATTCCCACCTTTTTGCAGTTTCTTCAGTTTTAATCTACAGTTCATAACCAATAGATTGTGGTCAGAGTCCACATCTGCCCCTGGAAATGTCTTACAATTTAAAACCTGGTTCCTAAATCTCTGTCTTACCATTATATAATCTATCTGAAACCTGTCAATATCTCCAGGCTTCTTCCATGTATTCAGTCTTCTTTTATGATTCTTGAACCAAGTGTTAGCTATGATTAAGTTGTGCTCTGTGCAAAATTCCACCAGGTGGCTTCCTCTTTCATTTCTTACCCCCAATCCATATTCACCTACTACGTTTCCTTCTCTCCCTTTTCGTACTACTGAATTCCAGTCACCCATGACTATTAAATTTTCATCTCCCTTCACTATCTGAATAATTTTTTTTTTCATCATACATTTCTTCAATTTCTTCATCATCTGCAGAGCTAGTTGGCATATAGACTTGTACTACTGTCATAGGCGTGGGCTTCGTGTCTATCTTGGCCACAATAATGCGTTCGCTGTGCTGTTTGTAATAGCTTACCCACATTCCTATTGTTTTATTCATTATTAAACCTACTCCTGCATTTCCCCTATTTGATTTTGTATTTATAACCCTGTATTCACCTGGCCAAAAGTCTTGTTCCTCCTGCCACCGAACTTCACTAATTCCCACTATATCTAACTTTAACCTAACCATTTCCCTTTTTAAATTTTCTAACCTACCTGCCCGATTAAGGGATCTGACATTCCACACTCCGATCCGTAGAATGCCAGTTTTCTTTCTCCTGATAACAACGTCCTCCTGAGTAGTCCCCGCCCGGAGATCCGAATGGGGGACTATTTTACCTCCGGAATATTTTACCCAAGAGGACGCCATCATCATTTAACCATACAGTAAAACATGACGTTATCAAAATATATCAGCCACCAAATGGGGACATGTTCCACTTTCTGAATAGTTTCACTACCATATCTGGGGATCGTGATGTTGGTTTAAACTCTTGTTATCTTAATGAACTTGAAGCTCATGGCAGATGCATTAAGCTCTTACAGTCTGATAAATGTAATGTACTCAGATACCAGAGTAATAGTCTAAAGGTTCTTCTGAGATAGGGTAAGTAATAATAAACAAAAATGCTAAAGACAATGTTAAGTTAAATAGCTTAGATTCTTTATTATTTTTGTCAATTAACAGATAAATCAAACTTTCCACCTCAAAAAACTATGAAACTTATAGAACTGAAAAGCCATAATATAAACAGCTATGAAAATAAACTGATTAAATGCACTGAGGCAGAGTCTACCATATGAAGGGATGTGACAGTAAATGACAGGGAGTTTACAGAACTCTGAGATATTTAAATTCCTCTGAGTACAAACATACTTGACAACCACCAGTTTTGACAGGTGAACAGCCTATAATTTTCAAGGCACAAATAAAATGAGATCACAGTGCATGGCACCGTAAGCCCTCAGTGGACAGAGCTACATCAAGTAGGAACCAAGAGAGGGTGTATGCAGAAAGGCAACACTCATTGTAAACAAGTAGCACCAGCACACAATCAAACGAGGTCAATATCGGACATTATCAGTAGTTAAATATTAATTAACAACAGGTGAGCAAGTAGTGTAAACTCTGTCCCTCTGTTGTTTGACCAGGGTGGATGTGGGGTTCCAAGCAGAATATAAGCAAAAATTTCCATCTCTATTTTGTAAAGCCATTGCTAGTTTAATCTCAACAGATGACATAATAATACTGTCCCAGTAATTGGAAGCGCATGCCAGAATCTCTTTGTTCTTACGTTTTATTGGATAGCTGGTGCCAAGTCAATGTTCTGCAGTCATAGATTTGTTCAACTATTATAAGAGTGTGTGATACTTATGCTCTATGAGTATACACTGGCACTGATGGTCTGACCACTGTGTAACATGCCACATCTGCAGGGGATAAGGTAGACACCTTACATGTGAAAATCGAGATCATCCTGCACAGACCCTAAAAGTTTCTTAATCTGAAACTGTGGCTAAAGAAAAACCACACACACACACACACACACACACACACACACACACTCACACACACACACACACACACACACACATATTCCACACTGTGTTTCCTCAGAATACAACCAGTCCTATTGGAAATATTACCTGTGCAAAAAAGAAAAAGAAAAAGAAAAACCAATAGTTCTAGGTGCCACTCATTATTCTCATCACTTGTCTGATTCACGGTTAGTTGATAACAATGTGGGTGTCTGATTTGTCTCTTGGCATATTTGTTATGGTCAAAATTTCAAGATCAGTGAAATACCGCTTCATGCTGAACTAGGTGTTAACCAACTTCAGCCTGAAGATATGAATCCATGTGAGTTGATTTCTTGTAAACATGTGACATGTGCCAGTGTACCATCATCCTCCCTTGCAACTATCATATCAAGGAAGCGAAGGTAGCTATTCCTTTCCATCCATGTAAAGAAGCAAATATTCAGGTACATTGAATTGAAATGTTCTAAAACACTGTGGCCATTCTCACTGTCATGGAGCCAAATAATGAAAATATTATTGACATTTCTTTAAAAAAAAAAAAGAAAAAAGCATACAGATTTTAATGCCTCTGACCCAAAGGCACATTCTTTTAAATCTTCCATAAAAAGATTTGGCAACAATAGGAGACAAAGAGTACCCACCATATTTTCATTTGTCCGTTCATGGAATAAAAAGAGAGTGGAAGTCAATCCCCATAGAAATGGGTTCTTCTGTTCAGTACCAAGCTGAGCTCAGTTCGACAGAGGAATATGAGTGAAGAGAGAGACCACATCAGAGCACTTGAGCGTAAGCCTAAGAAGAACCCCTTTCTTATGGATCTTTAGAAGTCTGTATAATATAAGGCAGACAGGATAATAAGATTTAAGACTCTTGACAGTATCTTGTAACAGGAAACTTTTTTCCAGGGGAGTCTAAGTCTTCCTTTCAACCATTTTTGTTGAGTTGTCTCTGAGTCTTGACTGCTTTGTTATTATTATTATTATTATTAGCAATGTTGTGTTCAATATACTACTGCAAGGCCATGGTTTGACCCAAGCAGTTTATTATTACTTTTATCATCATCATCAGCATCATATTTATATTTTAATTTCAGTACTGTAAGATCTTTGTACATCTTAGCATGGCTTCAAGCTCATATACATGTCCATCACACCATTTTCCTTTTCTTTCCTGTCATCTTTCATCCCCATTATTTTTCATGTGACAGAGATGGTTACTTAAATTCTGCACATCTTCCATGTTCTTCATCTCTCCTGAAGGAGATCTGCTTGCATAGTCAAATCTTTTAACTGACTTACCTAAACTTATTACTTGCAGAAATGGGTGAGTATAAGATGTCTTCTCATATATTTCTTCCTGCTGTTATGTCTTGACAGCTCTGTTTTGCATTTTTGCAAGGCCTCTGCTTCCTGTGTCTTCATTGCCATTACATCTTACCCCTTTCCATTACCTCATTATTCACTTATGTTCCATCTTACTTGATAGTTTCTGCTATGCTAAGCTGTTTGCTGTCATTATTTGGATCATGTATTGTAAACTAATATAGTGTGGTTACTTTTGCTTTCCTGCTTGATCTTTTCTTTATATTCCATCTGCATTATTTAAATCACACACTGCATTGATGGGAGCCATTTATGAACCACTGTCAGCTGTTGGTTGGAGAACAATTACATTATCTCTCTATGCTGCCATTTTTACAAAGTTACGTAGTAACATAAATGAAAAAACACCATAATACAAAAGCCTCCATGTAAAATTATGTATTGCACCCAATGAATGCTTACCCAGGATGTAAATACGTATTTGAGCTCCCACTGTTAGTAATTGCTCATAGCACCCACAATAATTTTTCCTAAATCTCAGAAGTGATACCCCCCCCCCCCCCCCCCAAAAAAAAAAAAAAAAAAAAAAAAAAAAAAAAAAAAAAAAAAAAAAAAAAAAAAAAAAAAAAACACCACACACACACAAATTATATGTTTATATGTTATCTACCATTTTATACGAAGCACTGGTGTGCTGATTGCACTGAACACTGTTTGTTGTTGTGGTTTTCAGTACGAAGACTGGTTTGATGCAGCTCTCCATGCTACTCTATCCTCTTCGTCTCCGAATAACTACTGAAACCTACACCCTTTTGAATCTGATTACTGTATTCATCTGTTGGTCTCCCGCTATGATTTTTTTCTCCCACACTTACCTCCAGTACTAAATTGGCATCTCTTCATGTCTCAGAATATGTCCTATGAACACATCCCTTCTTTTGCTCAAGTTGTGGCACAAATGTCTTGTCTCCTCAGTTCTGTTCAGTACCTCCTCATTAGTTACATGATTGACCTGTCTCATCTTCAACAGTCTTTTAAAGCACCTCATTTTGAAAGCTTCTATTTTTTATTTGTCTAAACCATTTATCATCCATGTTTCACTTCCATATATGGCAACACTCCATACAGATACTTTCAGAAAAGACTTCCTAACACTTAATCTATATTCGACGTTAACAAATGTCTCTTCTTCAGAAATGCTTTTCTTGCCATTGTCATTCTACATTTTATATCCTCTCTTCTTTGGCCATTATCAGTTATTTTGCTGCCCAAATAGCAAAAGTCACTTACCACTTAAAGTGTCTCGTATCCTAATCTAATTGCCTTAACATCCTCTGGTTTAATTCAACTACGTTCCATTATCCTTGTTTTGTTTCTGTTGATGTTCATATTATATTTTCCTTTCAAGGCACTGTCCATTCTGTTCAATTGTGCTTCCAAATCCTTTGCTGTCCCTGACAGAATTATGTCATTGGCAAAAAAGCTTAAAAATTTTTATTTCTTCTATCTGAATTTTAATTCCTACTCCAAATTTTTCTTTGGTTTCTTTTACTGCTTGCTCAATATACAGACTGAATGACATTGGGAATAGGCCACAACTCTGCCTCACTCCCTTCTCTACCACTGCTTCTCTTTCAAAGAGAGTATTCCAGTCAACATTGTCAAAGGTGTTCTCCAAGTCTACAAATGCTATAAACATAGGTTTGTCTTTCCTTAACCTATCTTCTAAGATAAGTTGTAAGGTCAGTATTGCCTTGTGTGTTCCTAAATTTCTCTGGAATCCAAACTGATCTTCCCTGAGGTCTGCTTTCACCAGTTTTTTCCATTCTTCTGTAAAGAATTTGTGTTAATATTTTGGAACCACGATGTGTTAAATTGATAGTTTGGTAATTTTCACACCTGTCAGCAACTGCTTTCTTTATACTTGGAATTACTACATTCTTCTTGAAGTCTGAGGGTATTTCGCCGATCTCATACTTCTTGCACACCAGCTGGAAGAGTTTCATCATGGCTGGCTCTCCCTAGGCTATAAGTAGTTCTGACGAAATGTTGTCTACCACTGGGGCCTTGTTTTGACTTAGACCTTTCAGAACTCTGTCAAATTATTTTTGCAGCGTCATATCTCCAATCTCATCTTCATCTACATCCACTTCCCTTTCTATAATATTGCCTTCAAATTCATCTCTTGTATAGACCCTCTATATACTCATTCCACCTTTCAGCATTCCCTTCTTTGCTTAAGACTGATTTTCCATCTGAGCTCTTGATATTCATACAGCTGCTTCTCCTTTCCCCCAAAGGCCCCTTTAATTCCCTGTAGGCAGAATCTATCTCTCCCCTAGTGAAATATACTTCTAAATCCTTAGATTTGTCCTCTAGCCATTCCTGCTTAGCCATTTTGCACTTCCTGTCAATCTAATTTTGTAAATGTTTGTGTTCCCTTTCACCTTCTTTGTTTGCTGCATTTATAAATTTTCTCCTTTCATCAGTTAAATTTAGTATCTGTTGTGTTATCCAAGGATTTCTACTAGGCCTTATCTTTTTACCTATTTTTGTCCTCTTCTGACTTCACAGTTTCATCTTCTAATGTTACCCATTCGACTTCTACTGTATTCCTAGCCCCTGTTCTACTCAGCTGTTGCCTAATGCTGCTTCTAAAACTCTCAACAACCTCTGGTCCTATCAACTTATCCAGGTGCCATCTCAGTTGCTGGCCTTGTTGAGGTTACAATGCCAGATCAGTCACTCATCCAGACTGTTGCTCCTCAACTAATGAAAAGGCTGCCATCCCTCTTCAGGAACCACATGTTTGTCCAGCCTCCCACCAGATACCCCTCCATTGTGGTTGCAACTACAGTACAGCTATCTGTATTGCTAAGGCATGGGGGGGGGGGGGGGGAGGAGTAGGCACAAATCACTATCTATACACAACAAACTGAAAAATTTAGAACTTGTTTAATGTAAACATTGCTGTTAACCAGAATTAACATGTGTGAGTCCAAATACTCTGATAGATTGTAAGGGGAGTGGCTACAGGATCCTCTTTTACTTTGTTTTTGATTATTTGAGGATTTCCAATTTCCTGCCTGATGCCTATTGGCAACCAGTTAAAGACTTTTGCACCAAACTATGAAACTTATTCCTAACCCTAGATGGGGATGTGTAGTTTACATAAAAATTTTTACAGATTAATACTGTTTCATACCAGCACTCGAAATTGGAGTCCTTGAAATCTTGAAAGTAAGTGAGTTACTGGAGGCCTCATATCTGTTAGATGCTGCAGCGGTGATCACAAGCTGACAGTTTGCACTGATGAGCAGCAAAGTGAAAAACTACTGATTGTGTTGATAGAGGCACCATTGAAGACTTCATTTGATCATGAGTCCTGCATATCAAGGGTAATCTAAGAAGCACCTGTTACATCAGTAAAATGTTATATTTCTACTGGCTATGATGGCATTTCTAGTAGAGTATTAATATATTGAGCTGATTTTCTCAGTCTACATTTAAACTATGAACGAGGAGTGTATGAAAAGTTTGGTGAATGGTCTCAGAAAATAAAGAACACAAAAATTACAAGTACAATGCCTTTATTGGCCTTCAAAGTAATTACAAGTAGCCACAGTGTACTTCTGCCATTGGTTATAAAGTTGTTGGAAACTGTCATCAAGTGCTTGTGGAATCACTGAAAGCACTGTGGTCACATGCTGTTGGATATCCACAACATAACAAGAGATGAGACCTGTTGCTACCGATACGATCTGGAGATAAGTAATAGACAATGATGTGGTGTTCATTGTCTTCGCCATCTCCCTTGGGTACAAATTCATGAGGGATCAAGACCGTGCTGTTGAAAAAGGCGATCGACATAGTCTTAATCTTTTGTCGAGCAATAGTTTTTGGGAGGCATGGAAGACAATGAACATCATGCTATTGACTGTCAAATGGTCTCTGGATCATATTGTTAGCATCAGGTCTCATCTCCTGTAATGATGCAGATACCTAACAATGCATGACCATGTTCCTTCAAGCGGCTAAACAAGAAATCTTTGCTGACAGTTTCAACAGCTTTGCAATCAATATAACAAGTGTGTTATAGCTAAGGTGATTACTTTGAAGGCCAGTAAAGATATTTTATTTGTAACTCTAGATTTCTTTATTTACCTAGACAGTTCACTGACCTTTTCAAATGCACCTTGTGTGTAATCTGCTATCAGCTCAGGGCATATTACCTGTCACACTTAAACATGCTGTAATAACAGCGCCAGATGCAACTGATGATAAGCAAACCATCTCTAATTAAAAAAGCATGTCACTTTTCCAGTCTTGTCAAAAATTTTCAGTAAATGGCCACAGATGCAATACTGAATTATTTTTCTGACAGGAACTTGGTAACTTCCCCTTACTATTGCTTCGGTGAAATAATTTCTGCATATGGAGCCATACAAGACCTCAAAAATGAAATCTTGTTAGAGCTGAACAAGAACACTTATCATGTTGATATATTGTGTGACCAAGCCAAAGATTGATTGTGTGGCCCACAACACTCTACTTAGCAAACTACATTCATTTTCAGAAAAAAAACAGAACACCTTGAATGACTTGAGATAGGACGTTCATATTCACAGGATATGTAAATTAGTATGTTCTGATTAGCATTTCAGTCACCTCAGTTCAGCACGTGTCCTCTTTCCTAGAAGACACAAGGCCTGCCAAGGGCTCTGATAACTTGTTCCATGCATGATGGCATCAACATGTATAAGATGCAAATGGGGTCCTGTGGTATATCCATCCATGCTGCATACATCTGGTTCCAAGGTTCATCTGTGGTGGCTAGTATTTAGTCACAATGCTGCACCCGTTGTTCACCATATCCCATACCTTTTTTATTGGGGACAAGTCTGGTCATCTGGCAAGCTGGGGCGAAAGGCTGAAATCCTGTGACACCGAGAAGGCAAATGTTTTTGCAATAACTTGTGGTCATACATTGTCTTGCTGAAAAATGGTATCTGGGAGGTTTTGAAGAAAGGGTATGGCTAAGGGTCACTGGATGTCATTCACGTAGCCTATGCGATAATAAATGGCGGCAGACTATCACCCTGTTAGTGAACAATGTGTTACTCTGTTGCACCAGAGCCAAGGAGGAAACAAATCTGTCCTGCAATGCCTTTCAGATGAGGTGTTGTACTTCTCTGCGGGTGGTCTAGTTGGTGTGACCTGGTTCAGCTCGTCGTGTTCTACAGCCTTCCATGAATCATTCTGCACACACTCGTTGCACTGGCAAAATGCTTCGTCCCACATAAGCAGCAATTTCACAGATGGATGCATCAATTCTCTCATGCCAATAATGTGTCCTCTTTCAAATTCACTGGTTTGTTGATATGGTTTGTGCAAATGTCTGCAAGACATTATCCACATCTGCTCAAGTCACAATGATCCATTACCTTCGGTTTATAGTGACAATGAGCGCTGCTGGCACATTTTTACCAGTAGGTGGTGTTGCACTGCAATATCAATGTTGACCTTGAGCCCATCTTTCAAATGCTAATCATTTCAATCATTTCTGCAGAACATAGTAATGTACATGTCCTGTGAATATGAATGTCCTATCTCTAGTCATTCAAGGTGTTCTGTTTTTTTTTCTGAACATGAGTATAAATGTTGTGGCATTAATGTCATTTCTTGTGAGTGGCTGAAGTCTTACATACTAACAGAAAGTAGAGAGTGACATAGGCATGCTAATTAAGTATTCAAGCTCAGCCTGACCAGATACAGCTCATACAGTCTGCTAGTAGCAGAAATAGATGTTAACCCCATACCACAAATGATACATTGTGGTAGAATTCTTTGGGATTCAGCTGGATACAGAATAATCTGAAGATAAATGTGTTGGCTTATTTTCACTCCCTTTTGTCTTACGGAATTATCTTCTGAAGTAGTGCACCTAAGTAAATAAAATACAGTAGCAGAAGTGATTAGTAAGTATATTGTGTAAAGTATGTAACTGTGCATCTTGCAGAGATCTCTTTAAGGATCTTGGAATTCTCATACTTTTTGACCACCATATTAACTTCCGTCTAAGCAAGAAATTGGGAAAATTGGAAGGCCTTGTTATCTACATGTCTAATACCAATGTATGGAATGTGGATAAGGAATGAAAGAGGAAGTCACCTGGTAGAATTTTGCACAGAGCATAACTTAATCATAGCTAACACTTGGTTTAAGAGTATGTGTAAGACGTCTGTAGACACCGGAAGGTTTCTGATAGATTATATAATGGTAAGACAGAGATTTAGGAACCAGGTTTTACATTGTAAGATTGTAAGACATTTCCAGGTCCAGATGTGGACCTGACCACAATCTGTTGGTTGTGAACTGTAAATTAAAACTGAAGAAACTATAAAAAGGTGGGAATTTAAGGAGATGGGACCTGAATAAACTGAAAGAACCAGAGGTTGTAGGTAGTTCATAGAGAGCATTAGGGAACAATTGACAAGAACAGAGGAAAGAAGTATAGTGGAAGTAGAAAGGGTAGCTTTGAGAGATGAAATAGTGAATGTAGCAGAGGATCAAGTAGGTAAAAAGACAAGGGCTAGTAGAAATCCTTGCATAACAGAAGATATATTGAATTTAATTGATGAAAGGGGAAAATATAAAAGTGCAGTACATGAAGCAGGCAAAAAGGAATACAACCGTCTCAAAAATGAGATCGACAGGAACTGCAAAATGGCTAAGCATAGATGGCTACAGGACAAATGTAAGGATGTAGAGGCTTATCTCACTAGGGTTAAGGTGGATACTGCCTACATTAAAATTAAAGAGACATTTGGAGAGAAGAGAACCACTTGCATGAATATCAATAGCTCAGATGGAAAACCGGTTGTAAGCAAAGAAGAGAAGGCAGAAGGGTGGAAGGAGTAGATAGAGGTTCTATACAAGGGCGATGTAGTTGAGGGCAATATTATGGAATTGGAAGAGGACATAGATGAAGATGAAATGGGAGATACGATACTACATGAAGAATTTGACAGAGCACTGGAAGACGTAAGTCAAAACAAGGCCCTGGGAGTAGATAACATTCCATTAGAACTAATTATAGCTTTGGGAGGGCCAGCCCTCACAAAACTCTATTATCTGGTGAGCAAGATGTATGAGACAGGTGAAATACCCTCGGGTTTCAAGAAGAATAGAATAATTCCAATCCCAAAGAAGGCAAGAGTTGACAGGTGTGAAAATTACCAAACTATCAGTTTAATAAGTCACGGCTGCAAAATACTAACACGAATTCCTTACAGACAAATGGAAAAACTGGTAGAGGCTGACCTCGGGGAAGATCATTTTGGATTCCGTAGAAATGTTGGAACACATGAGGCAATACTGACCCTATGACTTATCTTAGAAGACAGATTAAGGAAAAGCAAACCTACATTTCTTGCATTTGTAGACTTAGAGAAAGCTGTTGACAATGTTGACTGCAATACTCTCTTCCAAATTCTGAAGGCAGTAGGCATCAAATACAGGGAGCGAAAGGCTATTTACAATTTGCACAGAAACCAGATGGCAGTATTAAGAGTTAAGGGACATGAAAGGGAAGCAGTGGTTGACAAGGGAGTGAGGCAGAGTTGTAGCCTATCTCTGATGTTATTCAGTATGTGTATTGAGCAATCAGTAAAGAAAACATAAGTAAATTTGGAGTAGGAATTAAAATCCATGGAGAAGAAATAAAAACTTTGAGGTATGTCAATGATATTGTAATTCTGTCAGAGACAGCAAAGGACCTGGAAGAGCATTTGAATAGAATGGACAGTGTCTTGAAAGGAGGATATAAGATGAACACCAACAAAAGCAAAACGAGGATAGTGGAATGTAGCAAAGTAAATCAGGCGATGAAAAGGGAATTTGATTAAGAAGTGAGACATTTAAAGTAGCAGATGAGTTTCCCTATTAGGAGAGCAAAATAACTGATGATGGTCAAAGTAGAGAGGATATAAAATGTAGACTGGCAATGGTAAGGAAAATGTTTCTGAAGAAGAGACATTTGTATAGTTTAAGTGTCAGGAAGTCTTTTCAGAAAGTATTTATGTGGAGTGTAGTCATGTATGGAAGTGAAACATGGACGATAAATAGTTTAGACAAGAAGGGAATAGAAGCTTTCGAAATGAATGCTGAAGGTTAGATGGGTAGATTACATATCTAATGAGGAGGCACTGAATAGAATTGGGGAGAAGAGGAATTTGTGGCACAACTTGACTAGAAGAAGGGATCGGTTGGTAGGTCACATTCTGAGGCATCAAGGGATCATCAGTTTAGTATTGGAGGTTGGCAGGTAAAAATCATAGAGGCAGACCAAGGCATGAATAAACTAAACATTTTCAGAAGGATGTAGGTTGCGGTAGTTACTTGGAGCTGAAGAAGCTTGCACAGAATAGAGTAGCATGGAGAGCTGCATCAAACCAGTCTCTTGACTGAAGACAACAACAACAACATCATGCTCTGCAACAGGACATTGTGAGTTGCCAGTATACAGCCTGTGCCTATCCCCATTCATCCTAATTGATAATTTGGTGGTACTCATGCTGATGTAGAAGGCTGAACAGTGTTTACGTAACAGCTGTTAAGTGACGTGTGTCACTTCACAGGTGGCTCTCCCTTTGGTAGTATATGTTTTGCCAGTTACAGCACTGCTACATGTGGTGGTAGGATGGTGCAGAGGGCATGTCTTGCTGTGGCGATGGTCACAGGGGTAGGACCCATAGGGTAGGGAGATGGGTGCAGAATGAGCCTGGGGTCTGACAAGAATATTGTGGAGATTGGGAGGGTGACAGAAAACCATTCTATGTGTGGGGGGCAAAATTTCAGACAGAATGGATCTCATTTCATGACATGATTTCAGGAAGTCATGGCCCTGTCAAAGTAGCTGATTAAGACATTCCAGACCAGGATAATACTGAATCACCAGAGGTGTGCTCCAAAGTTGTTTTTTGGAGGGGTCAGCAGTACCAGGATTGGATATGATGGCCCGGGAAATAAGCTTTTTAATGAGGCTGGTGGGATAATTATGTGCAGTGAAGGGTGAGGTGAGAGGATTGTGGTTTATTGCTGTAGAGAGTCTACATCCAAACAAATACGTTTGCCTCAGATTCCAAGGCTGTATGGGAAGGAGTGTTTCACATGTAAAGGATGGCAACTGTCAAAATGTAAGTACTGTTGTTTGCTGGTAGGTTTAATGTGGACGAAAGTGTGTAGATGGCCTTCAGTGAGGATGAGATTAACATCAAGGAAAGTGGTGTATGATTTCTAATAGGACAATGTGAAATTTAATTGGGAGACAGTATTCAGAGATTCCAGTAATTTTAGCAGGTCAGCCTCATTATGAGGCCATACAGTAAAGGTGTCATCAGTGTATCTAAACCAAACCAGGGGATGAAGACTTATGGATCCCAGGAAAGTGCCCTCCAAGCGACCCCTGAAAAGGTTGTCATAGGAAGAAGCCATCCTGGTTCCCATGGCCATACCCCTGATCAGTTTGTATG